>NC_083390.1:6780000-9200000 GCF_031755915.1 Ziziphus jujuba
TTTCCTTACAATCTTATTCAGGCCAATCTCATTGAAAGCTACATAAGAAGCAGAACCTAATTGCATATAGAGGGGACTAATTAAGTCTAAAATTCCAAAGAAACCTCAATGAATGAAATTCTCTTTACTCACTAGAGTCAAATAATGTGGGGAGCAAAAATAGTGGCTGTTCTCTAAAGTTATGTATATTCATCCTTGCCAATAATTTTTCATGTATATCCATTTGACATCATGATTTTAGCATTAGCAAATTTAGTTGGCCCCCCTTCCATCATCTGATGAGTGTCTTTCAGTCCATTATTGATATTGAAAAACAGCAACATGATTGTAGAACTTAAACCCACACCCATTGGAGGCACAAATTAAATGATGAAATCTATGAAGCATCATCATGACCATTGTTGACTATCAAGACAATTGCAGATGGCTCATTTTGACCCTTTTCGCTTTTTGGGGCAATAGATTTCCTAAATCATAAAACCAGGTGAATAGGAACTGGCAATAGATAATGTAAAGTACTCTAGAAACTTGAAAGCTAAAATATTATTAATGCAAGCTATGAGTAAGTTTTTATTTTTTTTTTTATCAGGGAGTTAGATTTAATTAAATTATGAATGCTTACGTGGCAAGATGCTTCAACTTTTATTCATAAGTTCTCCATACACATTCGTTATTTGAAAATCAAGATTTCTATGTTAGATATATATATATATATATTATATTGTTTTGGGTAAAACCCTAATTAGATAATTCTTATGCAAGTTATATATCGGAAATCTGAGAGTGCAAGCAGAAAAAAAAAACTTGTACAACCAATTAAATAATCGGTCTATAACATAAATATGACATTTCCCTTCTATTGCTTACATGACAAACTTGTATGAACAACAGCAGAAAAGTTTTCAACATTAAAATTCTTAAAAATGGATCAAGTTCAGAGGATCATAACCTTGAAGAACATCTGAAGAAGGAGAACAAGTTTTCCATATACTAACCAAGGACAGTGGTATCCTTTCAATAAATAGGTTCTTTATACCCAAAGCCCCTAAAAATGCCCTCCTTGCCTGCTTGGGGTCCTGGCCGGCAGAGTAGAGGTTCCAAAACTAGTGTCACAAAAAGTGGCCCTTCAGACTATTATGTAGTTTTGGACCACCCTAAAACAGATGTATGAAACCATAAAATGATGGTCAGCCTAGGTCCTTTTGACACTTCCCTCCACTCAAGTCTAAAGCCCAAAAAGACTGATTTTAATAAGACTGATCTGATCAATACTACTTCGTCTGTTAGTGTATCTACCCAACCATGTGGCTTGGCTTAATAAATTGACAATTCCATAAATTGCATTCCAAAGAGCGAGTATGAACTCCTGCTTTGTCTTTTTCAACCAAATATTTCTTCTGGGTTTGAGGGAAACTGGGCGTATTATGTAATTCTAGCTAGGACTGAAAAAAAAAAAAAAATCTTTGGAATTAGCAACCAAATCAAAGCGATTTCCCTTAATTAAAGTTATTTTAATGGATGAATTCTCCTGTACTCTTTGGGATAATTTTAATGGTGCCTGGGAAATCTAATGGTTAATATGGCGTTCATTTCCAATTTCCCATTCATGTTTTCTGAGCTAAGTGAATGTAAGACTATTTTTGGGATTTCACTTTTTTATTTTTATTTTTATTGTTATGTGGGATTTCACTTTCTAGGGGAGCATACTGTGTCTTCATCACTTTCTTCATGTATGGGCTGGGCTTTTTAGCCCATTTTAGGCCATGTAGGATAGAAGCTGCTTTTGTTGGTATATTTTTTATTGGTAATAATGGTTCTGTTGGTATCTTTTTTTTTTTTTTTTTGATGGAAATAATGGTTTTGTTGGTATCTTTATCTTTATTGATGGATGAGAATATTTATGGACATTTTGACTATAACATTTCATATGGAATGTAACTAACATTTGGGCTTAATCCCCATATGACGTAATGGTTCCTCTCAGTGTCCTGGGATAGGTAGATGAGGACGTTTTCATTTTTATGTTGTTGAAGTAAATAACAAAAGCATCTAACAATTTAGATGCATTTTCATCGAAAAATAAAAAATAAAAATAAAAGTAATCTAACAATTTAGATGCATGTCATATTACAATGTCCATAATTGTTAATTTTCTGATTCTTAATTTGATCATACCTTGAAAAAGAAAATATCTCTCCCAATTTGTCATAAGTCTTGTCTTGTATTTAATAAGACGTATACTTTTTTTTTTTCTTTCTTAGAAATAATAATACTATGTATATTTAGTTCAATACAACATTAAAGGTTAATAGTAAAATTTTGAATCTTTCTATTTATCACCATTAATAACTTTTATTAGCTTATATGGTAAATTTTCATTGGTGGCATTTAATTCAATTATTTTTATATTAAAACAAAGTTTTAAAATATCCGATATTTTATCAAAATTTCTTCGATATTTTTAATTTTTGAAAGGATTGAAATAAAATTTAGATTCGAAATAGAAATTAATAAAACTTTCATAATATCTATTGAAATTTCTAAAATTTTGTCAAAATTTTCATGGAAACTTCCATAAAATATCCACATCAAATCCTTAACGATTTGGTTAAAAAATTTATAATTTCCATAGAAATTTCCACTTAAATTTGGAAAATATCTAGGAAATTTTTTTATTTTTTTTGAAAAAATAATAAATATTATTGATATTTAGTAAATTTTTTTTTATCAAATTAACTTCATTGATAATTTTTTTACCCTTTAATTTTTTTTTAGACATTTAATGATATAAACAAAATAGAATGAATTGAATTGGATAACATCAATAAGTTCTATTTATTAAATATCGATAAAGCAAAAATACAAAGATTGTAGATTATATTTTTGAACCTGGTAAATCTTATTGTTGGAAATATTTGTTTCACAAATGTGTGTACACATATGATGAAATATATACATGTGAAATAATAATGTTTGTTTTAAAAAAAAAAAAAATTCCTAGCAATTCACAATTTTTTTTTTTTAAGAAGTTAGAAGAGATAGTGGCCAAATATAATCACCAAGTTGAGAAGTTGGATTAAGTCCATTTACTGGTGAACAATATTACACATATGCAACACAAGATGAAAATCATGGAAGTAGAGATGCAGGTTAAGGATTCGATGCTGTTAGAAAAGACTATATACATAAAAATAAATCTATAATGGAGATGTCACAACAAGAAATTTTTTTATTTTTTATTTTTATGAATTTTGGATCTAAAAGGGTTGGAACTCATTTTCATAACCCTTATTCAATGGATATTTATGGAATGTCATTAAGTAATAACTCATGGATACCATCTTAAACTCAACTATCAAAGAGTAGTAGTTATGCACATAATCAACTAATAATGCAAGATCTATATAGTTGGCATATTAATAATTATATACAAAATTATCAAAGAGATACATCTTTTCATAACTATTTCTCATATTTCACATCTCAAAATTAAAATGAGGAAGAAACCGATGATTTTTAATCACCCAAAAGTTCTATATGGTATTAATAAGATAACATTTATGAACTACAATGTAATTGTAATAATTGTTTTATATATTTTAGTTAATAAATAATTTTATCATATATGCATTTTTTGATATATTTTTATTAATAATAATTCATATATGATCATTAATACTTATTATAAATCAATTCATTAAGAAGAATATAACATTCATTTAATATTTTAGCTAGTTTTATAACCAATTTGACAATTAATGGATTAAATAAGCTAATTTTAAATTTTCAATAAGAATTTTTATTCTTTAAAACAAATTTCCATCATTTTATTATAATTTTTTATCGATATTGAATATTTTCCGATATTTGTATGGAAATTTTCATATTTTAAACTCTCAATATTTCCATTGATATCGATTTTTTGAACCTTGATTAAAACCCACATAAATAAACATTTTAATAATAATAATAATTTATATTTTCATTTAGTATATATATCCTATTGATAGCTGTTTATGAACAGTAACAAATAAAAATTTTCAAATTTTTTGGTATTGAACATATATATTCTCTTCTGATTTCCATCTATCAAAATATATGTAATCTGTATTTGTAAGTTTGGTTTTGTAATAAAATCATTAAAAATATATGTTTATGTCCTACTTTAAATTTTGGCTCGAAAGGAAATATCCCAGTTTAAATTTTGTTTATCTTCTCCTTCTTCTTCTTCTTCTTTTTTTTTTTTTTTTTTTTTTCTTTTCAATTCTTGTTCCTTTTTGTTTTTTAATCTTTCTTTATTCTTTTTCTTTGTTGCATTAGTTTAAGTTTCATTTTTATTTTATTTTTTGTCTTCCTCTTATCTTTCAATTTCTTTCTTTTATTTTTTTAAATTTTCTTTCTTTTTTAATTTTTTCAATTTCATTTTTCTCTCTTTAAGGTTGTCTAGATTAATACATGCAATTTTTCTAATTGATATTAATAATTTTATAGCGTAAATAAACTTTTTTCAAAAAAAATTAAATAAAAGATTTATCTTTTTTTTTTATATTGAACTTATATAATTTAAATCATTTTATTAAATTCATAAAATCAATAAATTATATGATAACTTTTATTCATTTTTTTTTTTAAAATATACTTATATTCATTTTAATAACAATTATACAAAAAAATTTATCTTGTCCAAATGACAGCAAACATAAAATTGGATTAATTTTTATCTCATCCAACTCTAATTTCAAATCCATTCCAACCGTATTATACATACCAAACCGACCCTAGATAATTTTGACCCTGTAAGTCCATCCATTGAATCACTTTTCTATATTGGATCATAATTCATAATTCTTATATTATTATTATTATTATTTGGTAAAAAGATGATCATAATTCATAACTTGTACATTTTATATAATTGCAAAAACTGACAGCTTTACTTCCCTTTCTTTCCAATCAATCATGTTTCAATCTATGTTTCATGTTCTGTATTTATTTCTTATAAAATTAGTTTTCAACCGCGAAAGAAAAGTCATCGTTGTCTCTTAAAAACTTTACCCTTTATTACTTTTGCAAGGACTATAAGGTGTAGTCACCTTCAAAGAAAGCATGGAAAGGTTGGGAATCACAGCCACGATGGTGATCATGGAATTCTTAGACGTTGTCCTCTACACCATAAACAAAGCTGCTACTATTACAGGGATGAGTAACTATGTCTATGTTTCATCCTCAAACGCTTTTGGTTTCTTCTTCCTCCCAACTTCACTCTTCTATTACAGGTTCAGTCACTGATTAAGTAATAAAAAAAATAAAAAAAATAAAAAAACCACTTTTTCTTCTTCTTCAAATGGGTTTTTCTTAATTTTTACTATTTATTGATTGGTTTCAGAAATGAGCCTTACCCACAAATCACATTTCGAATCATCGCTAAACTGTTTGTTGTTGGTCTATTCGGGTAGATTTCTTTGTTTACACAACTTTTGTGGATAAAAATTGAACTCTTATATTCTATGTTTGATAACCATCTGGATTTTTCTCTTTTGCTTCTCTTATTGTTTAATTTGTTTTGCAATATTAATTTGAATCTGGGGTTTCTGGGAAAATTGAGCTATATATGTATACTTTCTGCAGTAGTAGTACTCAGATTCTTAAGTATGTTGGAATAGGCCTAAGCTCTCCTACTTTAGCCACAGCCATGTCTGATATCGCACCAGCTTTTGCCTTCATTCTTGCAGTCATTTCCAGGTTGTTAGATTCTCAGCTGTCAGTTTCTTCTGCATTAATTTTCTTTCTTTCCCTTTATAGAAGACTCTATCAAACACTTTCTATATTTGTTTTATATTATGGAAGTATTAGACTTGAGAGTGAAAAGCAGCCAACCAAGGAACATTGGCAGTGTAATTTCAATAGCAGGGGCATTAATAGTGACTTTATACAAAGGCTTCCCTCTCACAAGTGGTATTTCTATGCCCACTAAAATTCTCAATGAGCTTGTTTTTTTTACTGCATTCCAAGTGCGTTATTGGGGGTTTTCTGCTTTTGCTTCAGAGCTTTTCACTTGCTCTTTTGTATGTAGTACAAGCCTGGGTTATTAGAGACTTCCCTGCAGAACTAATGGCATCCCTTATTCGTTGCTTTTTTGTGAGCATAATATCTACTGCAGTTGTTCTGGCCTAAATTTCAGTCCAAAATGATTGGAAATTCAAGTCCAAGATGAAATTGATAGCAGTGGGGTATAATGTAAGAATAAGGAAGATTTAAAAAAAAAAAAAAAAAAAAAAACTCGAAGTTAATATATATGGTTTTTTTGCTCTATTCCACTATTTTTTGTTTGGTTCTGGGACTAATTTGCTGCTTTTGTTTGATATGAAGGCATCTTTTGCATTAGCACTTAGGACAGTAATTCATTTCTGGGCATTCAAAAAGAAATGGGCAGTTTTTGTTGCCATGTTTAAGCCACTTGGAAATGTTATTGCACTTGTCTTGGGGATTATTTTTCTTGGGGAAACCATCTACCTTGGAAGGTGATCATTTTCTTCCTTTCTCCTTGAAAGAAACATTAGAAAAGTTATAACAGGTTAGATATAGTCCCAATTTTTATGTAATGATCATGGTCCATATTCGTTTTGTAGGGTGGTTGGAGGGATTATTGTGAGCGTGGGATTTTATGCTGTGATTTGGGGAAAAGCCTAAGAAGAGAAAGTGGTTGAATATGGTCAACCAGCATAAACTGAAAACTCATGCACTCATGCAGCTCCACTTCTGCAAAATCATTGTTTTTATAATTACTTCCCCCCCCCCCCCTGCTCTGGCGCCCTTTTTTGGTTGCAAAATAAGCTATCCTAAAACAATATAAATTTTTTAAAATATTATAACATTGATCAAACTCCAAATTTATTGTTATCTGATTCTAGCATAAACTTTTATATATGTATATATATAATTTTGCTATATAATAAGTATACATTCTCTGTATCAAAAAAATATGATCAATAAATTATATATAATCATATAATATAATTTGCGATAACAATAAATTATATGTAATTGATAGACATAGATATTGAAAATATGCATATGTTTCGTTGTAAAATTATATATATGTATATATATATATATATGTATATATCAAGTACATAGCAAGGCATTTAAAATTCAGATTTCATTGGCTATTAAAATTATATTTGATCAATAAAATGGCGTGTGAGCTTCTCCTCCCTCCGCTTTTAAATCTCATATCTGATATCCATTAAAACAGCATCATTTTTTTCACCTCCATGGTGGTTCAATATAACGTAACGCAAAGCATATATAAGAAATTGAAGATTCATTGGGAACTTTCAGGAACAAGAAGATTCATTGGGAACTTTTACCAGGTTTTAGACGGATTAAAATCCTTTTGTAAAAGGAACAATCACAAAGAAATTCCACAGGAAATTCAACATTAACAATATCTTTGAATATCTATCCAAGTTTGCAATTTGGGGGTTTTCTTTTTTATTTTCCTTGAATCCCATGGCAACCAAATACCCAGATATACAAAAGCTTTTTATTTATAAAGAGAGGAAAAAAAAAAAAAACACCACCATATTCTCACATGTCTTTCTCTTTATGTCACGTGAGTTTTTATTTTATTTTATTTTCTTTTTGATCTTTCTAAGAAAACAAATTAAGCAACCGCAAAAAAAAAAACCAAAAAACAAAAAAACAAAAAAAACCACCTTATTCTCTGAGTCATAGATAGTAAGTAAAATATTATTTTAAAATTGGTGGAGGCATTAATAACACAAAAAGGCATAGTCAAGCATTTGAAAGTGGTAGTGGTTTACCCTGTAGAAATTTGTGGAACAGAAGCAGAGATCTCTCTGGTTGTGTGGATGGAGCTGCGTGAGATCCTCCTCTGATGATCGCAAACGACAACATATTATCATTTCCGTACACTTGACTCCAGCCTCCAACCTGCTTTGGTTTTATTAGGTCAAATAACTTACTAATTAGAGCTAAACCATGCAAAATCTTTAATTACTAGTTTATTTATTTATTTATTTTTTAGAAAAGAAACAAAGCCAAATATATTTGTACAAACTAACCTGTCTTCCTTCTATCCAGGCCCTGTAAGGTTGAGTAGTCTTCAGTTTTAGCTCTTTGGCTAATCTGCTTACTAAACTTCGAGTTCCAGTGAAAGGAATAACCGAGTCTTGGTCTCCACTGTCACAAAATTTACCATATAAATATATATATATATATATATATATATATAATATTTTTCCCATTGATTTCTTGATTAATTAATTAATTCGATACAAAACAGAATTAAGTCCTATACCTGTAAACCATGACTCGGATTCCAGACTTCACAAGTGAGCCTAACAAATGAATAGTTGGTATTTCTTCGTTTTGTTTGTCATAGTTTATCACACTACTGCAATATTGTAATAAAATAATATTAATTGAGAAAAAAAAAAACAACGAAAAAAAAAAAGAAAAGAAAAGAAAAGAAAAATATTTGGTTTGAAAGCATTAATTACCCTTTGCTATTGTTGATGCACAAGCTCCATTGAGTGACTCCAACCAGACGAGCATGAAGTGAGTTTTGGACATCTTTCCTGTTGAAATAATACTCTGTTTTTTCTTCCAAACAAACATCTATATCATTGCATTTGCGTGGGTTAAGTGGGTGAAGATGAAGCTGGTTAGATGAATTTGAGAGACATTTGTCACCACTCACGTCATAAAGAGCCAGATACTCAGTCATTTCTTTAGAGAGCGCGTGATTTACACGGCGACAAGATTCAGAAACAGGGCCACCTAATAAGTACTCTCTCCTCAACCGAGAAGTGTTGCACATCCTTTTCACAAGTTTGTATGAGGAATCAGATATGATCCCATGAGACCAATAATATCCAGCCCATGAATTAATATCTGTGTTGAATTCCAAAAGAGGATTTCCAATCTGCAATGTTCATTTTTGAAAAGTTCCCAAATATTAATCCAAAATTGGAGGCAGAAAAAAATTAAAATAAAATAAAATAAGGTTTACTATTAATTTTGTAATGTCAATTCAACTACTCACAGCCACTCCCCTTAGGCTGAGTCTCAAATTAGAGTGAAGAACAAGCTGTGCTAGTTGTGGCACATAGTGACCTATTTTATGGGACAAGATAGCAAGAAAAGCAATCTTTTTACTTTATAAATCAAAAATAGATATGGATAAATAAATAAATAGGACGAAGCTAACTGCTAAATATGAGCTGTATAAATAATAACTATTCTCTCTTTGTCAAACCTTCTATTGATTGTTATCCAAATTATTTGAGTTTAATGACAAATTGAGATATCTTAATTAACAGGTCCAAATGAGAAACGAAATTATTTTTTTCCAAATTTTTTATAACTTTCTCAACCATGATCATGAGAGCCTAGATTGTATATATATATATATATATATATATAATGAAAAACTTAATTATCTAAATCAATCTAATAGTATATTCCATAAAAATTAACTTTAATCCTTAATTTGCTTAATGTGTGACAGCTCGCAGTAGTGTATAATAAAAAGTTATAACTCACCTAACCATGAGAAACGAATTTTTATTTATTTATTTTATTTTATAACTTACTCAACCATGATCATGAGATCCTAGATTACTTATATATATATATATATATATACACACACACACACAATGAAACACTTAATTATCTAAATCAATCAAATATTATATTCCACAAAAAATTAAATTTAATCCTTAATTTGCTTGATATATAATATGTGACAGCATTCGGTGGTGTATAATACAAAGTTACCTGCGTAGCTCTCTCCTGCAATGAAAAAGTCTCTGTTGTTATATTCTGGATATTTGATCAACCACTGCTTTAAGAATGTGAGACTGTCTTGTGCTTCATATATATAACATAGAGAAACAAACACACCCAAAAATAATGTAAACTTCACATTATTGCTAAATTTAATGAGAAAAAATGAAGTCGAGAATTGCAGGAACTTGAGCCTTACAAGATTTTTTAATGGGTTTAATTATATATAATTAGGAAAAGAATAAGCAAACCTGTTATGTCATCGTTGATGTAGGAGTAAAATGATTTATTAGAAGAATAAGAGAAACCAACCCCTGCTGGTGACTCCGGGTACAACATATTGGCTTCTGTAACCATCAAAATTAAACTCACAATTCTAAATACATATCATCTATACTGCATGGCATGACCAAATTAATACTAAGCTATATGCTATGTCAATACTGGAAATATATATATATATATATATATGTATATATGAAATTGTTAGGCTTTGGGACCTTTATTCCAACTATACTCATTCTTCACCAGATTCTCTCCATTTGGTCTAAAAGGTCCATGCTCCATGAAAGCTCCAGCTCCAACAGAGGAACAGCCAGGCCCTGTAGGAAAACACAAAGACATAAAAAATTAAAAAAGAAAAAATGATCTCTAGCTTGCCAATTGTTTTCAGTTTTTGGAAAACAAAAAACAGCAACATGTTTGAAACCTCCAGCAAGCCAGAGAACGAGAGGCCTTGAAGCAGGGTGTTCTTCTGCTTCCACAAAATAGTAAAAGAGAGCCCTATGTTGCTTTTCATCCACCATGACATAGCCCGAAAATTGTTGAAAACTGACATGATCAGGTTGCCCTGGCAAACTTGTAATCTTATCAGATTTTGGTTGAGACTCTACTACGAGGTTGGTCTGTATGAAGATTACAAAGACCATGACCGCCATTTTTATCCATGGCTCAGATGGAAATGGCATCATTGACTGAGCGAGGGACAGAGTGACAAAGAAGAGGACAAGTGTGGAATGTTATTTTTTTTTCTTTTTTTTCCTTTTTTGTTTGGTGAACGGTACTAGGACATATTTGGTTGTGCATATATGTAGAGAATTTTGATACATTGAGAATCCAGTGATGTAAAGATTGTCACCTACTTAACTATAATTTTAATTTTATATTAATAATTGATTTGACATTTTTATCAAGGTGTTAAACACGTTAAATATATTTTTATTAATATTGAGTACGTATTTGAAATGATATATATAATTCATTATAAAACCCTCAATTTGGGAGTAATCCAAATTAAATTTTCACATTGACTACATACTATATCTTGCATAGTATATAAGTGTACGCGTAGGATCCTAAATACAATTTGACTAGTAGTTCTAGGAAAGACCCAATAACGCGGTGAAACATTATAAATAATATTAGAGCCATTGATAGACTGGATAATCTATAGGCCAAGGGGTGAGAGTTGACGGGGGGCACATGATCTAAATGAAAGAAAATAAAACAATTTTAATTAGAATGATGTTGAATTATAGTAACACTAGCTGTGGATATTCCACAAACGTGCATCTGTGGGCAATGAAAAAAATAAAATAGTTTTAATTAGAATGAAGTTGAATAATAGTGACACTAGCTATGGATATTGTCATTATTAAACTAAAGTTTCTTTTCCCTTTTTTTTTTTTTTTTCTTTTGTTGTGTTTAGTGACAAAAAGGGGCTTAGTCTCCAAAAGAATTAGGATTTTTCTATTTTTTTTAAGCGTTTAAAGTTTTTAAAATATAAATAAATTCAATTTAAATTTCAAATGTTAAAAACACAACCACACACAAGTATATAATTAAGTGCTTATACCTTTTCTTCTTGGTCGATAAAATATACCTGTATATAAGAAAAACAAGCAAAATCTAGAACCTCTCCAAAATCCCCCTCCATCCTTCAGCTCATAAATTCCACAAGAAGGCAGCCTTTTTGGGTCTTCCATGCACAAAGGTCTTTCTACCTTTCCCGCAAAATATTTCTTCCACAAATTTTCGAAATAAAATAACCACAGAGGTGGAAAATTCTCACATCATCCTTTTACAGGCACTAAACCATTCAATAATTTATTATCATGTTGATCCGTATCTATGAAATCCAATAAATTAACACAATCTTTTGATCCATTAGTAAAAGTACTTACGTAATTATTTGACTGTTATAATTTTGGAATTTTGTAGTTTATCATAATTTAAATATGTATTGATGAATTTTTCTATTCAATTTCTTAAAAATAAAATTGGAACAAAGAGATCTATTCTTAACATAGAAACCTAATAATAATAAAAATTTTCATTTAAAATAAGCATGACACAATACGTTATTAGATCCATGCTATGATACTTTTTAGATCGTTTTAAAGATTTAAGGTCAATCCTTAAAAATTGATGGAACCTTAATAAAGAAAATCATTAGTTAATTTAAGCATTTAGGAGAAAAAATTTGATACATGCTCGTGAAAATGCCATGTACTAAACTAGCCAAAAAATTAAGTCTTAATGTATATATGGAAACAAAAGCAGAACGCCTAGTAAATGCAGTGGATTTATTCATTATACAAGTAGTAGTATTCATTAGCTAGTCTGTTAAGGTCATGCCTTCTGCTGCCTAGTAAATGCAGTGGATTTATTCATTATACAAGTAGTAGTATTCATTAGCTAGTCTGTTAAGGTCATGCCTTCTGCTGTGTTGTTGGAAGTGTGAGAACTAACCTCCTGTTATAGTGGCGAAAGATATTTAATTTTCCATAAATCTCTATCCATCCTCCAATGTATAGGGCATATAACACACACACACACACACACATATATACACATACACATACACACATATAGATAGTTGATTAAGGAAGTATCACCCAACTTATCTGGAGAAATATGACAATATAGACTAAAATGGAATCTAGATTAGCTGATCCATTTAGTGATGTTACCACCATGTAATGGTGGGTGACTATGATTCATCACCAATTGCATATCATGGATAGCATGTAATAAGACAATGATTAATGTAATAAGCCAATCTTTCAATGCTAAGATGTTTACAATGTGAAAGAAGTGCCATTATTTTATTAATTTATTTAGTTACACTTATTGTTTCACTTATTCATAATCAGATCATATTAATTTTTAAACTAATAAAATAGTAACAAATCACCTTATTATATTAGTTTGGTAAATATTTTGATAAACTCTAAGCATCTCAAATGGAAACGTTGTAACAGCCCAGTCCACCCGCATGAGATATTGTCCGCTTTGAGCCCAGCCCGCACGGTTTTAAAAGGTCTATCAAGGGAAAGGTATCCACACCCTCTTATAAGGCATGCTTTGTTCCCCTTTTCAACCGATGTGAGATCTCACAATCCACCCCCCTTGGGGCCCAGCGTCCTCGCTGGCACACCGATTCGGGTCCAGCTCTGTTACCAACTGTAACAGCCCAGTCCACCCGCATGAGATATTGTCCGCTTTGGACCCAGCCCGCATGGTTTTAAAAGGCCTCTTAAGGGAAATGTATCCACACCCTCTTATAAGGCATGCTTCGTTCTCCTTTCCAACCGATGTGGGATCTCACAATCCTCCCCCTTGGGGCCCAGCGTCCTCGCTGGCACACCGATCCAGGTACTGGCTCTGATACTATCTGTAACAGCCCAATCCACCCGCATGAGATATTGTCCGCTCTGGGCCCAGCCCGCACGGTTTTAAAAGGCCTCTCAAGGGAAAGGTATCCACACCCTCTTATAAGGTATGCTTCGTTACCGATGTGGGATCTCACAAACGTGGATTAGAATATTAACATGCCATATAAGCAATACAAACATACCATATAAGCAATATAGATATGTTTACAAAATTTCTCTTCAATGGTAATGTTTAAAATGAATATCAAATTAATGTGACCTAAACATTATTAAAGTGAATGTTGACTTTTAGAAGCTTTATCAAACATTGTAAATTTTTTCTAAAAGCAATTTTTTTAAAAAAAATTAATATTTTCTATAAAAAAAAATTAATAAAATATGTAATTGTTTAATAGCCAATAATAAACTTTTTGCACAATATTATTGGACAACAATTTTTTATTTGATTGTACATTTATATTATTTAGATATCAGTACTGTCAAATTTTATGGCACATGCACAATAATCCATATTTATCATTAAAAATGCCTAAATATTACTCTATTCTTTAATGTGTAGTTTCCTTTCTTCCAAAATTTTAATAACCATGAATGAAAGTTTGGATTTCCTATTATTACTTTACCATGCCAATGCCATAGTATATATGTCTTATTACCACGTTTGCAAACATTATGCATGCTACGCATAACCAGTCTCCTCATGTGACAAATCCAAATCCTTGTGTAGCATAAACCCTTGCTTGGATTTACTTAAAATGCATAATAAAACCATAATAACTTCTAATTCAATTATATTAAATTTAATAGCAAAATTTTTTTTTTTTAAAATTTCATTTTATCATTTAGCATCTAGCTCAAGCTAATGCTATCAATCAAGTGAAATTAACTTAGTTGATATGGTCTTCACACACTATATATGTGTTTAAAGTTTAATAGATCATGTGGTGGGTTTTTTCAGTCAATCAATCTAGAAATTAAAAACCAATTATTAATAATGAATGGAAGCTTAATTATGAAAACAATTAATTAATTTTAGAGCTTCAAACCAAATATTCTATACACATGCTCTTGAAAAGCCGTGTATCGATGCTCACAATTAAGTCTTAATATTTAAAAAGAAACAAGTAGTGCATAACATTCCACTGCATGTGCCTAGCAAATGCAACGAATTTATTCATTATATATGCAAGTAGCATTATTCATTATCTAGTCCATCAAGGCCATGCTTCTGCTATGTTGTTGTTCGAACGTACATTGTGAGAATTAACCTCTTCTCTTATGGTGGCAAACGGTAAGGTATTATTTTTATCATATATCACAATGTATCCACCGGTTTGTTGGGCATATATAACATACATATATATAGAGCGAGCTTATCCTAAAAAATATAGTGATGTAGATAATGTAAATGGGTTCCTTATTACCTAATCCATTTGGTGATATCATCCATTATGTGTTGAGTGATAGCTATATATTTATCACCATTTGATCATCATAGATTGCGTATAATCGGATGATAATTAATGTAAAAAACCAATTTCACTAATTAATGTAATAAACTAATTTTATTATACCGAAATATTTACAGAATAATGAAGTGTCATTATCTTGCTGATTTATATTTAAAATATATTCATTTGTTAACTAATAAAATAATAATATGTCATCTTATCCTATTATTTTGATAAATATAAACTTCTAGCATTACATTAATCTTTAATGTATAGCTCCCTTTCATCCTAACTCCTAATAACCATATATTAAAAATTTGGATTTCCTTTTATTACTTTACGATGCCAATGTCATATTATGTCTTATTACCAAGTTTTCGACATTATGCTTAACACAACCAGTTTCCCATGTGACAAATACAAACCCTTGTGGATCTGTTTGAAATACTATGTTAAGTTTAGACTAATTTAATTAAATTTAAAATAGACCAATTCAATCTATCTTAAACTTACCAGTCTTATGTAATCAAAAAGAAAAACCCAATGGCCATGGGCTATAAAACCAAGGCTTGATGATAATTCTTTTGAAATGTGTTCCTCTATGGGCTTGTACCTTGAAGGTGACCAATGGTTAGCCCATTAACGAGAAAGTCATAAATAGACTTTTTAGGCGTAACCCATTAAGGATATTAATATTTAATGTTTTGATGCGTAGTGAGTCCTTTTTCTTTTTTTTTTTTTTTAATGTGAATATTTTACTTTTTGATCATGAATGAACATATCCTTGACGTAACGCTGGTGCTTGGATTTGAAAGCCAATAGACATGGTGCCCAATTTTTTCTTACTGGGGCCAGCAGAGATGAAAAATGTTTGAAATTGAATCAATTTAATTAAGTTATTTATTTATTTTTTTTTTGCAATTTAAATTAACCGTAACTTTAATTGGGTGATATGACTTTTTGAGGTTCCCCCCCAAAAAAAAAAGCGTGGGTTCCAATTGTCACGTCGTGTCATATTAAAATCAATTATATATGTCAATTCCGTCATTTAATATTTTTTTTCCCCAAAAAAAAAAAAAATTCTATTTAAGCGTCAGGTTGTGGCTTTGTATGGATTACATATTTTGGGACCTTCATTCAACAAATAAATATTTGATCAATTCTTTTAGCAAAAAAATATATGATCAATTCAATATATTAGAGTTGGTATTGATTGGTAAGCAAGTAAGCTGCAGGCTGGAGACTCGCGTGGGAGCTCAGTGGTCAGAGCACCACAGCCCGGCCAGTGGACGCTGGTTCGCGTCTTGGGGGGAAGGGGAACCTGGGGGCATAGCACAAAAAAATTAAAAAACACTAAGCTCCAGGCTTCATCAATATTCAACCACTTTCTCATCACAAAATGAATCCAAAATACTTGTTAAACGAAAGGATATGCTTTTTTCCCTTTTATTATTATTTATTCAACATTTTCTCTACTTTAATATTCATTTGCATCTATTATATAACATTTCAAACCTAAATATCCATAAAATCATCCCCCTAAAAGGTCTAGGTAGAAATCTTCCACATATATATATATATATATATATATATATGTGGTTTATTGGTTTTTGAAAATTGTATATCTGCAAAGTTTATTAAATCTCAATTTGTTTGTTGAAATTAAACCATTTGGTATTGCTTCTGGTGTTGTTAATTGTTGAAACCGATTGGCTTTGAAGATTCTGTATAGTTGTACTTCTCAGATACTAAAGTATGTTGGGATAGAGCTCAGCTCTACCACTTTGGCCACGGCAATTTCTGATCTCACACCAGCTTTTGCCTTCATTATTGCAATCATTTGCAGGTACATGTATATATATATATATATATAATTTTGTTACGATGGGCATCTATCTCCTGTTAAAATGTAATGCTTTAACGTCAGACAACTTATTAATTTATGTATAAAAATATTAGATATCCATATTATGGTGAGAATAGACACCAATTATGGTAAATCTAAACATGTATATATATATATATATATATATTTAATCAGCAACTTTAGTTTGTGTAATTTTCTCTGTTTCCCTTGATAGAAAACTGCATCAAGCACTACATAGCCCGTAATTTTTTTTTTTTTTTTTTGGTACGTAATATATTGTAATATATAATTGTGTTATGGGATGGAAGTTTTAGACCTGAGAAAGAAGAGTAGTCAAGCAAAGAGTGTTGGCACCATAATTTCAATAGCAGGGGCATTAATTGTGACTTTATATAAAGGCGTACGTCTTACAAGTGCTTCTCCTCTACCTGGGAAATTCCTCGATCAGCTTCTTCTGTCAATTCAATCTAAATGGGTTATTGCGGGTTTTATACTTTTATTGCAGAGCTTTTCCCTTGCACTTACTTTTGTAGTACAGGTAATTAAATAAAATCATATATCTACATGCATAAGACTGTGCCTCTTCTTGCAGCACTTATTTAAATGTTTGATATATAATTTAAATTCGTTGGTTTATATATATGTTAATGTATATGAGCTTCAGGCTTGGGTTATGAGGGAGTACTCTGCAGAGCTAATGGCAACCGTGTTTTGTTGTATCTCTGTGACCATAATATCTGCAATAGTAGCTCTGATTGCTGAGAGATCAAACCCAGATGCTTGGCAAATCAAGTCCAAATAGAGCTTATTGCAATTGGGTTTAATGTGAGAAAATTGGTTTCTCTCTCCTCATTCCTCTGTTTTAAGAATAATTAATTAACATTGATGTTCTGTTTTTTCATTTATATATATATATATATATATATATATATTATTGGGTGAATAATGTATAGGCAGTTTTTGCGGTAGCATTTAGAAAAGCTGTTCATTTATGGGCAGTCCGCAAGAAGGGCCCCATTTATCTTGCCATGTTTAAGCCACTTAGACTTGTCATTGCATTCATGTTTGGGATTATATTTCTAGGGGAAACCATCTACCTTGGAAGGTGAATATTTTTGGACTTCAAACTCTCATTCTCTTTTATTTTTTATAATTATATATATATATATATATATATTTTAATTTTTATAAATTGATATAATTTAGCAACCACAAAGTTACGATTCTACGGTTTTGGAGCTACTGTATGCTAATCTGATTAAACAAGGGTAAAATAAAAAAATGTTGAAAACTACGTAAAACATTAATGCCAAAACCCCTCATAAAATTGTTTGGTTGTATTAAATTACAACAAATTGAAAGTTGAAGATCTTTTTTAAATTGTAAAGTTATAAACTTGAAACAAAAAGTGCAATTGACCTTGGTTAATAATTACAAATTTCCATTAATTTCTACAGGGTGATTGGAGGAGCTATTGTTAGTGGAGGATTTTACGCCGTGATCTGGGGTAAAGCCCAAGAAGACAAGGTGGTTGAATATGGTCAACTAGACCACATTGATAACTCATCCTCTCATACACTTTCTCTTCTGCAAAACCAAATCACAGCAAAATAGAACTCTCTGCATATTTTTATTTATATACTTACCAACCAAATTGTATATAAAATTCTATATTTTTTTAGTTTCTTTTTTATTACCTTACCATGCAATTATAAAGGAAATTATGTCCAAAAAAGAAAATTGCAGATGAAAAAAGGACAAAAAATAGAAGAAGGGAAATAGACATGGCGCCCAAGTTAGTAATTGGTGTTTATATATATATTTATATGTATATTACTGGCTACTGCAAAATTTTTTTCCTACAGACCTATATAGGGTAAACTTTTTAAGGTTCTTTTTTTTTGGTAGATGAGTCATTTTTATTTTTCTTCTGGTGAATAGATGAGTCTTTTTGTTTGTTGACCATGACTGAAATCTGACATCGTTGACACAACGTTTGTTGTCCTTATAAAAGACACAACACGGTGCACAAGTTTCTTACTGCAAAATTTAATGAGAAAAAATGAAGTCGAGAATTGCAGGAACTTGAGCCTTACAAGATTTTTTATTGGGTTTAATTATTTATAATTAGGAAAAGAATAAGCAAACCTGTTATATCATCGTTGATGTAGGAGTAAAATGATTTATTAGAAGAATAAGAGAAACCAACCGCTGCTGGTGACTCCAGGTACAACATATTGGCTTCTGTAACCATCAAAATTAAACTCACAATTCTAAGTACATATCATCTATACTACATGGCATGACCAAATTAATACTACGCTATATGCTATGTCAACACTGAAAAAAAAAATATATATATATATATATATATATATATGAAATTATTAAGCTTTGGGACCTTTATTCCAACTATACTCATTCTTCACCAGATTCTCTCCATTTGGTCTAAAAGGTCCATGCTCCATGAAAGCTCCAGCTCCAACAGAGGAACAGCCAGGCCCTGTAGGAAAACATAAAGACATAAAAAATTTAAAAATTAAAAAAAAAAAAAATGATGCCTAGCTTGCCAACTTTTCTGACTTTTGGAAAACAAAAAACAGCAACATGTTTGAAACCTCCAGCAAGCCAGAGAACGAGAGGCCTTGAAGCAGGGTGTTCTTCTGCTTCCACAATATAGTAAAAGAGTGCTCTATGTTGCCTTTCATCCACTATGACATGGTCCAAAAATTGTTGAAAACCGACATGATCCGGTTGCCCTGGCAAACTTATCAGATTTTGGTTGAGACTCTACTATGAGGTTGGTCTGTATGAAGATTACAAAGATCTTGACCGCCATTTTATCCATGGCTTTAGATGGAAATGACATCATTGGCTGAGCGAGAGACAGAGTGACAAAGAGGAGGACAAGTGTGGAATGTTAATTTTTTTTTTTTTTTTTTTTTTTTTTTTGGTGGTGGTGAATGATACTGGGAGATATTTGGTTGTGCATATAGGCAGAGAATTTTGAGTTGTTGAGAATCTAGTGAAGTAAGGATTGTCGTTTGCTTAAATAGATTTTTAATTTTATATTAATAATTGAGATGATATCTTTATCATCGTATTAAATATATTTTTATTAATATTGAGAATGTATTTTCAAATGATATATATATATATAATTCATTGTATAACCCTCAATTTGGGAGTAATCCAAATTAAATTTTCACATTGACTACATACTATATCTAGCATAGTATATAAGTGTACGCGTAGGATCCTAAATACGATTTGACTAGTACTTCCAGGAAAGACCCAAGAACCCGGTGAAACATTATAAATATTATTAGAGCCATTGATAGACTGGATAATCTATAGGTCAAGGGGTGAGAGGTGACGGGGTGCACATGGTCTAAATGAAAGAAAATAAAACAATTTTAATTAGAATGATGTTGAATTATAGTAACACTAGCTATGGATATTCCACAAACGTGCATCTGTGGGTACCAATGAAAAAAATAAAATAGTTTTAAATAGAATGAAGTTGAATAGTAGTGACACTAGGTATGGATATTGTCATTATTAAACTAAAGTTTTTTTTTATTTTTTTATTTTTTTTAATAGTGACAAAAAGGGGTTTAGTCTCGCTTCTCCAAAAGAACTAGGATTTTTTTTTTTTTTAAAGCATCTGTTAATAAAAAAGTTTTTAAAATATAAATAAATTCAATTTATATTTCAAATGTTAAAAGCATAAAAACCCACAATTATATAATTAATTGCTTATATTTTTTCTTCTTGGTCGGTAAAATATACCTGTATATAAGAAAAACAAGCAAAATCTAGAACCTCTCCAAAATCCACCTCCACCCTTCAGCTCATGAATTCCACAAGAAGACTACCTTTTTGGGTCTTCCATGCGCAAAGGTCTTTCTACCTTTCCGGTAAAATATTTCTTCCACAAATTTTCGAAATAAAATAACCATAGAGGTGGAAAATTCTCACATCATCCTTTTATAGGCACCAAACTATTCAATAATTTATTGTCATGTTGATTCGTATCTATGAAATCCAATAAATTAACAAAATCTTTTGACCCATTAGTAAAAGTATTTACGTAATTATTTGAGTATTATAATTTTGGAAATTTGTAGTTTATCATCAATTTAAATATGTATTGATCAATTTGTTTTATTCAATTTCTTAAAAATAAAATTGGAATGAAGAGATCTATTCTTAAAATAGAAAACTAATAATAATAAAAATTTCCATTTAAAATACGTAAGATATGATATTTTATTAGATCCATGCAATTATACTTTTTAGATCGTTTTGAAAATTTAAGATCAATCCTTAATAATTGATGGAACCTTAATGAAAAAAAATCATTAATTAATTTAAGCATTTAGAAGAAAAAAATTAATTTATGCTCTTGAAAATGCCATGTATTAAACTAGCCAAAAATTAAGTCTTGATGTATAAATAGAAACAAAAATAGGCAAAAGAGAAGCGCTAGCAAAAGCAGTGGATTTATCTAGTCCGTTAAGGTCATGCCTTCTGCTGTGTTGTTGGAAGTGTGAGAATTAACCTCCTGTTATGGTGGCAAAAGATATTTAATTTTCCCATAAATATCTATCCATCCTCCAATATGTAGGGCATATAACACACACACACACACACACACACACACACACACACACACACACATACACACACACACATATATACATATACACATACGCACATATAGATAATTGATTAGGGAAGTATCACCCAACTTATCTGGAGAAATATGACAATATAGACTAAAATGGAATCTAGATTAGCCGATCAATTTAGTGATGTTACTACCATGTAATGGTGGGTGATAATCATTCATCACCATTTGCATATCATGGATAGCATGTAATAAGACAATGATTAATGTAATAACCAATCTTTCGATGCTAAGATGTTTAAAATGTGAAAGAAGTGTCATTATTTTATTAATTTATTTAATTACATTTATCGTTTCACTTCTCCATAATTAGATTATATTAATTTTTAAACTGATACAATAGTAACAAATCACCTTATTATATTAGTTTGGTAAATATTTTGACAATTTTTAGGTATCTCAAATGGAAATGTGAATAAGAATATTAACATGCCATATAAGCAATATAGATATGTTTACAAAATTTCTCTTCAATGATTATATTTAAAATGTATGTCAAATTAATATGGCCTAAATATTATTAAAGTAAATATCGACTTTTAGAAGTTTTGTCAAGCATGGTAAATTTTCCCTAAAAACAATTTTTTTAAAAAAAAAATTAATATTTTCTAAAAAAAAAAAAAGTTAATAAAATATGTAATTGTTTAATAGCCAATAATAAACTTTTTGCACAATATCATTGGACAACAATTTTTTATTTTATTGTATATTTATATTATCTAGATTTTAGTACTGTCAAATTGTATGCCACATGCACAATAATCCATATTTATCATTAAAAATCCTAAATATTACTCTATTCTTTAATGTGTAGTTTCCTTTCTTCCAAACTTTTAATAACCATGTATAAAAATTTGGATTTCCTATTATTACTTGACCATGCCTGTGCCATAGTATGTATGTCTTATTACCAAGTTTGCAAACATTATGCATGCTACACATAACCAATCTCCCCATGTGACAAATACAAGTCCTTGTGTAGCATAAACCCTTGCTTGGATTTACTTAAAATGCATAATAAAACCACAATAACTTCTAATTCACTTACATTAAATTGAAAATAAACCAATTTAATTATAGCAATTTTTTAAAAAAAAAAAAAATCATTTTATCATTTAGCATCTAGCTCAATCTAATACTGTATATGTGTTTAATGTTTAATAGATCATGTGGTGGGTGTTTTTTAGTCAAGCAATCCAGAAATTAAAAGCCAATTGTTAATAATGAATTGAAGCTTAATTATGAAAACAATTAATTAATTTAAGAGCTTCGAATCAAATATTCGATACACATGCTCTTGAAAAGCCGTGTCTTAATATTTAAAATGAAACAAGTCGTCCATAACATTCCACTGCATGCGCCTAGCAAATGCAACAAATTTATTCATTTTATATGCAAGTAGCAGTATTCATTATCCAGTCCATCAAGGCCATGCTTCTGCTGTGTTGTTGTTCGAACGTACATTGTGAGAATTAACCTCCTCTCTTATGGTGGCAAACGGTAAGGTATTATTTTTTATCATATATCACTATGTATCCACCGGTTTGTTGGGGATATATAACACTCATATATATAGAGAGAGAGTTTATCCTAAGAAATATAGTGATGTAGATAATGTAAATGGGATCCTTATTACCTAATCCATTTGGTGATATCACCCGTTATTTATTAAGTGATAGCTATATATTTATCACCATTTGATCATCATAGATTGCATATATTCGGACGATAATTAATGTGATAAACCAATTTCACTATGCCGAAATATTTACAAAATAATAAAGTGTCATTATCTTATTGATTTGTATTTTGTTGTACTTACCAATTCATTTATCATATTTAAAATATATTTATTTGTTAACTACTAAAATAATAATATGTCATCTTATCCTATTATTTTGATAACTATTTTGATAGATTTCTTGCATTACACTAATCTTTAATGTGTAGCTCCCTTTATCCAAACTCCTAATAACCATATATAAAAAAATTGGATATCCTTTTATTAATTTACCATGCCAATGTCATGCTATGTCTTCTTACCAAGTTTTCAACATTGCACTTGACACAACCAGTCTCCCATGTGTCAAATACAAACCCTTGTGTAGTATAAACCCTTTTGGGATTTGTTTGAAATACTACGTTAACTTTAAAGTTAAATTTGAAATAGGCCTATTCAATGATCTTAAACTTACCAGTCTTATGTAATCAAAAAGAAACACCCAATGGCCATGGGCTATAAAGCCAAGGCTTGATGATAGTTTTTGTAACCCGTTCCTCTATGGGCTTGTAGCTTGAGGTGACCAATGGTGAGCCCCTCAAGGAGACCGTCATAAATAGATTTTTCATGCGTAGCCCATCAATGATATTAATATTGAATATTCTGAAGCTTGATCAAGTCCCTTTGTGTGTGTGTGTGTGTGTGTGTGTGTGTGTGTGTGTGTGAATCTTTTACTTTTTGATCATAATGAACCTATCCCTGACGTAACGGGTCCGATTGCTACTTCATGTCATATGAAAAAAGGCTTAAGCGCCAACATGTGGCTTTGTATGGATTACATATTTTGGGACCTTCATTGGACAAATAAACATATGTTCAATTCAATATATAGAGTTGGGATTGGATGGTAAGCAATCCAGTCTGCATCAATATTCAAAGACTTTCTCATCACAAAATGAATCCAAAATGCTTGTTAAACGAAAGGATAAGCTTTTAGCACTTTCTCTTCCACTAAGCTGGACCCTTAAGTAGCTAGCCTGTGCTAAGCCCTATTTTGTTTCATGACTTTAAATATTCAATAAAATCATTTTGCACTCTGATCAATAAAAAAAAAAAAATATATATATATATATATATATATATATATATATGTAATGTCCACTACTTTCTAGTATTTTTCACAAAGCATAACTTATTGTTTTTTTTTTTTTAGGACATTTTTAGAACAAATTTCTTCCCTCAAAAATAGCAAAAGGAAGGAAAATTTAAAAAAAAAAAAAAAAAGTAGCATTCTACATCATTTTTCAAATAATTTATTGCTACTGACTCCTTGGTGGAATAGATTTTTCTTTTTGGATTTTTTTTTTTGGGGGGTAAAGAGAAACTTACACCAAATACACTCTAGTCGGTGCACATTAATTAATACATTTAATGATGGATTAGAATATTCTCACAAGCTACAAGCTAGTGAAATGTATGTTCATGGCTCGTATATATTCTGGTTCGCATCCCACCCAAAAATAAAAAATAATAATAATAAAATACTACATTAATGTTCCACTTAATCCACATATAACTTCACCTTTATTTTTTCTGCTAAAATTAGTGTTGGATTTCCATGCCAGATAAGGAGCAGAGGTAAAGAATAGAACAAAGAAAAAGAATGAAAGGGCTGGGAACAACAGTGGTGATGGTGGTGATAGAGTGCCTGGATGTTCTATTGCACACCTTAACCAAATCTGCTATAAACACTGGGATGAGTGAATTTGTCTATGTTTTTTGCTCCAACGCCCTCTGTTTCTTCTTCCTCCTTATTTGTTCCTTCTTCTATTACAGGTCAATTTACTCTTTAATTATCACTCTCTTTTTCTTCTTCAATTTTTGAATTTTGAATTTTATGGTTATATTGATTGCTTTCCATCAGAATGTGGACTTACTTAACACTCACGTACCTCGTCATCGGCAAAATGTTTCTGGTTGGCTTGCTCGTCATCGGCAAAATGTTTCTGGTTGGCTTGCTCAGGTAGATATATATATATATATATATATATATAGAGGATGTGTTTAGGGTATGGTCCGTTCATATATGGATCCTTACCAAAGTCGATGTTTTGAAGAAAAAAAATATCGACTTTGGTATGTCTGTATACAACAAAACCGACGTCATTTTTTTTAAAAGCATCAGCTTTGGTGCGGGTTCATATGCAGACGGATCGCATCATAGCAATACCTTATATATATATATATATATATGGTTTATCAATTTTTAAAAATCATATATATGCAAAGTTTATAAAATCTCAATTTGTTTGTTGAAATTAAACCATTTGGTATCGCTTCTAGTGTTGTTAATTGTTGAAACCAATTGACTTAGTAGATTCTGTATAGTTGTACTTCTCAGATACTAAAGCATGTTAGAACAGACCTCAGCTGTCCCACTTTGGCAACAGCAATATCTGATCTCACACCAGCTTTTGCCTTCATCATTCCTATCATTTGGAGGTATATATATATATATATATATATAAATTTTTGTTACAATAGGCATCTAACCTTAACGTCAGGCAACTTATTAATTTATGTATAAAAACATTAGATATCCATATTATGGTGGAAATAGGCATCAATTATAGTAAACCTCAACATGTATATATATATTTAATCAGCAACTTTAGGTTGTGTAATTTTCTCTGTTTCCCTTGATAGAAAACTGCATCAAGCACTATATAGTGTGTAATTTTTTTATTTTTTATTGGTACGTAATATATTGTAATATATAATTGTGTTGTAGGAAGAAAGATTTAGACTTGACAAAGAAGAGTAGTCAAGCAAAGAGTCTTGGCACCATAATTTCAATAGCAGGGGCATTAATTGTAACTTTATATGGCGTACGTCTTACAAGTGCTTCTCCTCTGCCTGGGAAATTCCTCGATCAGCTTCTTTTCTCAGTTCAATCTAAATGGGTTATTGCGGGTTTTATACTTTTATTGCAGAGCTTTTTCCATGCACTTACTTTTGTAGTACAGGTAATTAAATAAAATCATATATCTACATGCATAAGACTATGCCTCTTCTTGCAGCACTTATTTAAATGTTTTATATATAATTTAAATTCCTTGGTTTACATATATGTTAATGTATATGAGCTTCAGAGTTCGGTTATGAGGGAGTACTCTGAAGAGCTAATTGCAACCCTGACGGACTACCCTGCGGAGTACCCTGCAGAGCTATTTGCAACCATGAGGGAGTACCCTGCAGAGCTAATTGCAACCCTGAGTGCGTACCCTGCAGAGCTGATTGCAACCATGAGAAAGTACCTTGCAGAGCTAATTGCAACCCTGTTTTGTTGTATCTCTATGACCATAATATCTGCAATAGTAGCTCTGATTGCTGAGAGATCAAACCCAGATGCTTGGCAAATCAAGTCCAATATAGAGCTTATTGCGATTGGGTTTAATGTGAGAAAATTGGTTTACCTCTCCTCATTCCTCTGTTTTAAGAATAATTAATTAACATTGATGTTCTGTTTTTTATATTTATATATATATATATATATATATTAATTATTGGGTAAATAACATTGATGTTCTGTTGATGAATAATGTATAGGCATTTGGAAAAGCTGTTCATTTATCGGCGGTCCGCAAGAAGGGCCCCATATATCGTGCCGCGTTTAAACCACTTAGACCTGTCATTGCATTCATCTTTGGGATTATTTTTCAAGGGGAAACCATCTATCTTGGAAGGTGAATATTTTTGGACTTCAAACTCTCATTTTTTTTTTAATTATAATTGTTTTTTTATATAAATTGACATATTTAATAGTTTAGAATTTTTGTTTTCTTTTATAGAAAATTTGAATAAAACAATTATAGTTTGATATAGTTGTGTTTTTTAATTTGCATTTTAATATCCACTATTTGATATATATTTGATTTTAGGTGTTCAAATTTAAAATATTCTAATTTACATCATTGATTTTAAATTGTTGTAATTTTCATGGGAACAATCTAGTAGTAATGTCCACTTCTTTATATATGGAATTCTGGATTAAATTACTTAATGATTCAAAATTAAAAAATAAATACAAAGATTTCAATTGTTGCAGTTGGGTCTAACTGGATTTTTTTGGCTAATGGTGGTTCATGATTTCATCTCACATGACCAATTTTCATTTTTTAATACTTTAGTGATGAATTAACGTAGATTAGCTAAAAGAAAAAAAGGTTTTTGACATCAACGTCCTATATATAGTTTTAAAATTTTTCAACTTTCTCTATATAGTATTGAATTAGCACTAGAATCTTTGAAACTTGTACATAATGCAACATTTACCTAACACCAGCACACTATGCTATTTTAGCGAGTAGATTCCCTTCCCTGAGCAAGGGTACAGTCAAACGAAATTTATATTTTAATTAATATAATTTAGCAAATACAAAGTTACGATTTTAAGGTTTTGGAGCTACCGTATGCTAATATGATAAAACAAGGTTAAAATACAAAAATGTTGAAAACTACATAAAACATTAATGCCAAAACCCCTCAAAAAATTGGTTGGTTGGATTGAATTACAACAAATTGAAAGTAGAAGATCTTCTTTAAATGGTAAAGTCATAAACTTGAAGCAAAAGTGCAATTAACCTTGGTTTATAAGTACAATTTTCCATTAATTTCTACAGGGTGATTGGAGGAGCCATTGCAAGTGGAGGAGTTTTCGCCGTCGTGATTTGGGGTAAAGCCCAAGAAGATGAGGTAGACGAACATGGTCAACAAGACCCAATGATAACTCTTCCTCTCATACACTTTCTCTTCTACAAAATCAAAACACAGCAAAATAGAACTCTCTGCATATGGCAATTATT
Organism: Ziziphus jujuba; assembly: GCF_031755915.1. Lineage (NCBI taxonomy): Eukaryota > Viridiplantae > Streptophyta > Magnoliopsida > Rosales > Rhamnaceae > Ziziphus > Ziziphus jujuba. Next base: position 6,808,090 of record NC_083390.1, read on the forward strand.
GTTATATTGTCAATTTTCTAAGTGAAAAATACATTCATATAAATCTTTGTTTTTTGTAGGAGGACATGGGTAAAGCCCAAGAAGATGAGGTAGACTAACATGGTCGACAAGACCCCAATGATAACTCATCCTCTCATACACGTTTTCTACAAAACCAAAACACAGCAAAATAGAACTCTCTGCATATGGCAATTATTGTTATATTGTCAATTTTCTAAGTGAAAAATACATTCATATAAATTTTTTTTTTTTTTTTTTGTAGGAGGACATGGGTAAAGCCCAAGAAGATGAGGTAGACGAACATGGTCAACAAGACCCCAATGATAACTCATCCTCTCATACACTTTCTCTTCTACAAAATCAAAACACAGCAAAATAGAACTCTCTGCATATGGCAATTATTGTTATATTGTCAATTTTCTAAGTGAAAAATACATTCATATAAATCTTTGTTTTTTGTAGGAGGACATGGGTAAAGCCCAAGAAGATGAGGTAGACTAACATGGTCGACAAGACCCCAATGATAACTCATCCTCTCATACACTTTTTCTACAAAACCAAAACACAGCAAAATAGAACTCTCTGCATATGGCAATTATTGTTATATTGTCAATTTTCTAAGTGAAAAATACATTCATATAAATTTTTTTTTTTTTTTTTGTAGGAGGACATGGGTAAAGCCCAAGAAGATGAGGTAGACGAACATGGTCAACAAGACCCCAATGATAACTCATCCTCTCATACACTTTCTCTTCTACAAAATCAAAACACAGCAAAATAGAACTCTCTGCATATGGCAATTATTGTTATATTGTCAATTTTCTAAGTGAAAAATACATTCATATAAATCTTTGTTTTTTGTAGGAGGACATGGGTAAAGCCCAAGAAGATGAGGTAGACTAACATGGTCGACAAGACCCCAATGATAACTCATCCTCTCATACACTTTTTCTACAAAACCAAAACACAGCAAAATAGAACTCTCTGCATATGGCAATTATTGTTATATTGTCAATTTTCTAAGTGAAAAATACATTCATATACATTTTTATTTTTTTTTTGTAGGAGGACATGGGTAAAGCCCAAGAAGATGAGGTAGACGAACATGGTCAACAAGACCCCAATGATAACTCATCCTCTCATACACTTTCTCTTCTACAAAACCAAAACACAGCAAAATAGAACTCTCTGCATATGGAAATTATTGTTATATTGTCAATTTTCTCAGTGAAAAATATATTCATATAAATTTTTGTTTTTTGTAGGAGGACATGCATCAAAGACGTCCAAAACCAGCCTCATATTCTCGTAAAAGACAATCGTCACCTGGTACAACTACTTTGCATGAGCGACTATTAAGTTTGAAATACGAATATGATTCATACAAGTAACAAAGTGAAGAACGGATGTCAATTTTAAAATAAGAATATGACTCATATAGGCAACAAAATGAAAAACGGATGTCAAAATATGAAGAAGATATGAGCCAAATGAGAGAGTTTATATGACAAATTATGGTACAGAACTCTTGCTCTGATGATGGTACATCTTTTTGTTTTCCTCCATCACCTCCACCTCCTCCATCAGTTGCTTGTTGACATTTTTTTTTTTAATTTTATTGTAGTAGCTTTTGGATTTTATTAACGTGTATGTTCATATTATTTGTGAATTATCTCTTTCATTCACTTACTTTTGTACAATATGAATATTTGTATAATATTTGTGTTGATAAAATTTTTAGGTTGATAAAATTTGCAAAAATAAATAATTTACAATATTTTGTAAAGATTAAAAAAAAAAATTCAAAATACCTTTGCTGACAAAACGCAGCTTTCGTCGGGAAATATGATTACCGACCACAAATTTCCTTGGTAAATGATTGAATATTTACCAACATAATAAGTTTTGCCGCTAAAACATTTTATCGACAATAGCATATTTGTCCCAAAAAACAATTGCCAACGGCCATATTCCTCGCTAAATAACTATTTGCCGACAAAAATACATTTCATCAGTGATGATTCTTTGCCAACAAACCATAATTCCGTCCTTAATGGATCCTTCGCCAACAAATTATAGTTTTGTCGCTAGAGAACTCAAAGCTGACAAACACTAAATTCATCCTTAAAGAATTATTTGCCGACAACATAAAAATTTCATCACTAAAGGACCCTTTGCCGACAATAGCTTGTCGTCGCTAATGGTTTTAAAAATTTCCAAAATAGTTTTTTCAGCTGCTTCTTTTTTGTCTGCAAAACCCTTTACTGACATTTCTAGGATCGATGGAAATAGTATTTGGTGAGAAAGTTTAATAGTCATCAATAAAGGGCTTCACCGAGAAATGTCAAAAATTCCTTGGTAAATACAATCGCAGAGGAAGCATACGTGACGAACTTGCTGAATAATTTAGTTTCCTTGGCAAATCCTTTACCGACAAATTTGCCAATTTTGCCGACAATATTGGTGCGTCAGTAAATGATAATTTTCTTGTAGTGACTAACCAATTTGTATATAAAATTCTATATATTTTTTTAGTTTCTTTTTATTACCTTGCCATGCAATTATAAAGGAAATTTTGTACCAAAAAAAATTGCAGATGAAAAAAGGACTGAAAGTAGAACAAGGGAAATAGACATGGTGCACAAGTTAGTAAATGGTGTTTATATATATATATATTACTGCAAAATTTTTCCTACAGACCTATATAGGTAAACTTTTAAGATTTTTTTATTTTTATTTTTATTTATCTATTTTTTTATTTTGGTAGATGAGTCACTTTTCTTTTTCTTTTGGTGAATAGATGAGCCTTTTTGTTTGGTGGGTTTGACCAAATTACAATAACTTTTTTTTGTGAGCAATATTAAATTTACGGAGACTAGAATAGGAGGTAATTTCAACTAGATTAAAATTAGGGATGGCAATTTTGTCAGCAGATCGTATTGGGGTTAATTAATTTATTAATTGTGTTGAAACTGCTCAACCCGAATACAATCATTTTATTCATCATGTTAGAAATCTTCAATTTGAATATGACCCATCTAATAAACAGCTAATCTCACACTACTAGTGTAATCCGTTTATTAAATGGGTTAATTGTGGTCACCATGGCTTTTTTATATGAAATTGATCTATTTACATAAAATTGATACGTTTATACAAAATTGATCTGTTTATATGAAATTTATCCAATTAAATAATTAACTTATTTACACTAATTATTTCATATAAAATAAAATAACTTAGTCATTAATTAATTTTAAATTAAAATATATATGTACAAACTTATAATTATAGTTACAAATTTATATTAATATAACAGATGGTATGATAACAGAGCAATTTCAAATAAAAATTAAATATAGATATATGTAGATATATACACTCATAATAAATCTAATACAGAAAAATAAATAAAAAAAAATTAATAATCATGTTTTTAATTTTCTACATCTCCAATACTATTAGGTATATTAATTTTTGTTTTTTCGGTGTTCATAAATCTATACATGTATTAAATATATTATATTTAAGTAAATAAATATTATTTTAATTTTTTTAATTAATAAAAAAAATTAATAATACGACTTTAAATAAGTTTTTAGTTTAGTAATAAAAAAATATTACTTAAAATTTTATTAATGGTTAATTTAATATATTAAAGTTATAATTGAAATATATTATAATTGTGTCTGATTGGATTGACATGTTAATTGACATGTTTACGTATCAATTTCGAATTAAGCATATTAACCTTAAATTGACTCATTTAATAAGTGTGTTAAATGGGTTGATTCAAATTTGACCCAATTCCATTTATAATAATTCTAAAACTACTATCTTCTTATCATTTTTGAATTGTGTTATCATGTCATGATCAAAATTGTCATTATAGTTAAAATTTAAATCTTAAATTTAAAGATGTATTTTCTCACCACTGTAACAAGTTTATCAACATCCAAATTGCAACAAATTAAAAGTTGGAAGTCTTATTAAATTGTAAAGTTTTAAACTTAAAGTGAAAAGTGCAATTAATTCTAATCATAATTACAATTTGCCATAAATTTCTACAGGGTGATTGGAGAGGCTTTTGTAACTGGGGGATTTTACGCCGTGATTTGGGGAAAAGCCCAAGAAGACCAGGTTCTTGAACATAGTCAACCAGACCCCGCTGATTACTCATAACTCATGTCTCATACACTTCCGCTTCTGCAAAACCAAATCACAGCAAAATAGAACTCTCCGCATATTTATATGTACTAACCAGTTTTTATATATTTATATGTACTAACCAATTTTTATATAAGTTTCTATATTTTTTAGTTTCTTTTTTTATTACTTTACCACGCAATTGTAAGGGAAATTAAGTCAAAAAGAAAATTGTGGATGAAAAAAGGACTGAAAACAGGACAAGGGAAATTGACTAAGTTAAAAATAATTTTTTATTTTCAAAAATAAAAAAACAATTCTCGAAATGTGTGGCCAAACAGTATTTTTTTGGGGCATAATTTGGGAAATAAAAAGTAGAATTTATGTAACACCCTGTCCCGAATCATGTCGGAAATTTTTGCACGTTGACCGAGGTTGATTGTTGACCGTTGACCGAAGGGGTCAAAAGTTGACTTTTTGACTTGGTTGGAATTCTAGGTTGACTGAGGTATCGTTACGGAGTACACGTTGGCACGAGTTCGTAGACTGGTAGCACGTTGAAAACGGAGCTACTGTTTGAAAGTTTTGGGCAAAACAAGTTGAGGTCCAAACTGTTCAAGGAGTGCCGAAGTTGACTTTTTATTCATGCAAGGTTTAGCTTTGACTCATGCATGGTTGTGAAGTGCTCATCGATACGAGTCCGTAGACTAGCGGCACGTCCGATTTGGAAATGTGATTTGAAAGTGATGGACCTGTAGAGTTTTTCGAATATTGTATTATTTTAATATTATTTTTACACGCATAACGATGTGCCACATGTGACTCAATGAAGGTGACCATGTGTCACCATGTTGAGAAGCCACATGTCAACCATGTTTACAATCAAATTATTTTTATTATTATTTTAAATAATAATGTTATTATTTAATTATTTTTATATATTTTATTTTATTTTCTTTTCTTTTTCTTTTTCCCCACGTGGGAAAACACCTTTTTCTTTCTTTTTTTTTCTTCTTTTTTCTTTTCCCTTCCTTTCCTTCTTCTTCCCCGAGCCCGACCAAGACAGAAAAACACACACAGCTTTTTCTCTCTCTTTCTCTCTCCTTTGACTCTCTCCCTCTCCCTGTTTGATCGGCGTTTTGCCGAATTTCAGTCGCCGGAATGCTACATGCGCCGGCCACCGTCCAAGCCCGCCACCTCGCGATCTCGACCACCAAATTTCCCGGCCAGCCGCCGCCGGAAGCGCCCAGATCGGGCCGGCGAAGTCGCGGTGGCGAGGTGAAATATTTCCGGCGATTCTCGCCGTTTCCGACCAACCCAGCCCGTCCCATACCTCTATCCCACTATTTTCGACCCCTCTAAGTCCATTTCCGGGGTTAGATTGCCCAAAATCCCCATCGTTTGAAAGATCCCTCAAGATCAAAACCGGCCGAAGCTTCCCGACCAAATTCCGGCCACCTCCGGCAGAATTGGGGTCGATGGAGACCGGATTGGTAATCCTCGTTGCTCAAGCTTCGATTTGGTATATCATTCGCCTATTTTGGTTAACGTTTGTGTTTGACCCCCGGTACCGGATATTATTTACCCGAATAAAATATTAATTTATTTGACTGTCTGTGAATTTTGTTCTAGGAGCACCGGTGAGTCGTAGAATTGATCCCGTGGTGGATCATGGGTTAATTGCGTGCTCCAGGTGAGTGACCCACCTTTAAAAATATTTTTGGGGTAATTAATTGTATTTATATGGTATTAATTTGATATCTGTAAATTGTGCTCATGTGGTGTATTTTAAATATAATCGGAAAAAATATTATTTTATGTATATATTTATCCATTGGTGCTAAATGAAATTTTGGGGTCATTAAGAAATTCCCGATCATTATTTTATTGTGATTAAACGGTATTTATTACACATGAGCAAGTATTTTCAGTAATTGATTGTGTCTGGATTTTATATCATTTTTGGGTAATTAATTATGTTTAAATTGGTATTTAAATTATGCTCATGTGGTGTGATTTAATTATGGTTTTATTGTGGTTTAATTAATTTATTATGCATGAGCAAAGTGTATTTCGGTGGTATTTGTACGTGGTTTTCAGTGTTGATTTTTCGGGCATAATTGGGTTAAATATTTTAGAAAAATATCTGTTTAAATTTTATAAATTATGCCATCGGTATTTTTATGGTTGCATCTGGTACTTCGAAAAAATTGTGGTTTGTTGGTTATCAATGTTTCGTACCGGGTTATTAAATAAAAATATGTGAGATGGTGTTTTGTGAAAATTTGGTATACTTCCCACGGTAATTTTGGAAAACGGTACGGTTGGTTATAAATGTTTATTTTTAGATGCACTCATACAGTATTGGTGTTCTGGTGTATGGTGTATGGACACGTGGTAGCGTGCGGTTATTATGTGGTTTAGCGCGTGGTTATTACTTCACCCGTGAATTGCCATTGGACCGTGGGCAGGCAAGGTTATTGTTGTGCACAGCCGCCCCCCTCCTTGGCCTGGTTGATGGTTTTAGCAGCGGTACTGTCGGGATGCTGAAGTGACCGTTGCAAGTTTCTCTCTTTAACCCCCCTGCCACTCGGTGCTCAGGACGCTGGGTATCGGAGGGCATCACCAGTATATAGTGTGATGCGTCGGTGTAAATTGCAAATAATGTTTTAAACCCCAAAGGTGTTCAAAGTTATTTACTATAATTTATTATATTTTAATTATATATTTGGGGTATTTATTTATTTATTTGTTGTTTGTTAAATTATTTGGTCCCTTGGTTTTCGGGAAGTACGTATATCGGGTTTTGTGAAAATGTTTTAAAAGGGGAACATTTCCAACGGAGTGAATAGTGAGGGTTTTGAGAGAAATTATTACTTCAAATATTTATTGATTTATTTATTTATTTGTTCGGTATTGGTTAATTAAATTCCTTTATTTTTATATTATTAATATTAAAGGTGTATAGTAGATAGGGTCACTCACTGAGATGATTAGCATCTCACACTCTTAAATTCCGTTCCCCTAGGTCCAGGTTGGAGACGTTGATTGTCCGAGGCGAGCCCAATGTCTCAGTTCGTTGCCGAAGGTTCAAGAAGTTTTTCTTCCTTTTTTTTCCTCTCTATCTTGTATTGCTTCCTTATCTGTCATTTTATAAATTCCACATTTGTTGTATAATGCTCTGTATACTGTATTGGACGTGTAGTTTTTATTCATGCACTGGGTTGCTGTTGTTGTTATTTGAAGTGCTGAAATTTGTGGAATCATCTTGTAGTATTGTGGGAGGAATAAGGGGATGTTTTTAGAAGTGTGTTTTCAGTGCAGGTAATTTGTGGTAAGTCCATCCCTTAGGGGAGGCTCTGCCGGATTTTCCATTGGAGGGTCCGGTAAGGTTTCCCTGGGATCAGAGCTTGTCTAGGGTTCCGGGGAAGGAATTCTGGACGGGTCTTGACAATTTAATTCTCGCATATGATGGGTTACCAACAAGGTGATATTACAAGATAATCAATTTGCAATGCGTGGGTGGTGCAAATGGATGTAATAGAGGTCTAGAGTATTGTGTAATATAATTTACTACTATTTGTAGCTTTCTGGGTAATATTGAGTCAGGAGTTGTATTTCTAATTATACCGTCCAAATATATATATATATATATATATATATGTATATATCATACCTCTATTCATATAGAGAGAAAGGGAAAGCTTTTGCATGCTATAAGAGTGCAAGCATTCAATACTTCATTGAAGATGGGATCTTGTTAAGCATCCTACTTTCTTGAAAACATGAAAGTTAGCAAATTGATTACGGGGTAAGAGAGAGAGAGAGAGAGAGAGAGAGAGAGAGAGAGAGAGAGAGAGAGAGAGAGAGAGAAAGAGAGAGAGGGGGGTGTTGGGGATGGGAGTGCCTCATCTCATAGGGACTGATAAAGAGGAAGAGCTAGAGATCAATATGAGAGAGGAGTAAAAAGGACATCACATACCTCTACCTGATTGTCGTGTGGGTAGAGGTGGCAATTTAAGTCATGATACGACAACACAACTTGAAAACAAGATGAAATAAATAAGTTTAGATTTATAATAAATAGATTCGAATCATAATTAGGTCAACTCGTTTAATACAATTATTAATTGTGTCATTTTCAGATTGATCCATTTAATTCGAAATTGATCCGTTATGATCCATTTATTAAATATATCAGTTTCAACTCAACACAATTATATACCTATTACAATCTATTTAAATTTAATTTGAAATTATGATTTTACCCATAATATATTATTTAATAAGTAAAAAATATTATAAATTAAAAAATTTTATAAAAGTAATTTTTTATTATTAATTTTTTAAAGACAAAATTTTAAAAGTAATTTTTATTATAATAGGTTGATTTTCAATAAATAAGTTAATTTTTAGGTTAACAGGTCAATATTCAGGTTAATAGATTAACAGATCAATACAACTTGTTCAGTAATTGTGTTAAACGGGTCATATCGGGTTGATCTGTTTATAATAAGTCGGATTAGTGTTTTAAATATCTGACACGATTTATAAACAGATTGGATTAGGGTTGAGCATTTTTGATACGATTATTAAACAGGTCGACATAGACTTGATACGTAAACATGAATTGCCACCCTTACATGTGTGCATCACCTGTTGGTTAAGTTTGATATTTTGACAGAAAGACAAACGTTGCAAGATTTTGATAAATTGAGGGGCAAAACATCGGAAAAAATTGTAAAATGCAATGTGGAAGTTAAAAGATATAGTTTGGAGTACAATAGTATCAATTTTTTATTTTTTTAAAAAAAAGAAGTGTTTTAACATTTTTTTTAAGATAATACAAAAATAAAATACAAAAATATTGAAACTGCAAAAACATTAATGCTAAAAAACCCTTAAAAACAAAATTTTGATTAGACCAAATTACAACAATTTTTTTTTTTTAGCAATATTAAATTTACTAAGACCAAAATAGGAGGTAATTTCAACCAGGTTAAAATTAGGGGTGGCAATTTTTGTCGACAGATCATATTCAGATCAATCAATTTATTAATTATATCGAAATTGCTCAATTCGAATACGATGCATTTAATAATCATGTCAGAAATCTTCAACCTGAATATGACTTGTTTAATAAACAGGTAACCCGATACGACTTTTATAACCTATTTATTAAATGGATCAATTTTGGTCAATATGACCTCTTTATACAAAATTGATTCATTTAATTGACTCCTTTAAACAAAATTTACCCAATTAAATAATTAACTTTTTTAATCTAATTATTGCATATAAAATAAAAATTATTTAATCATTAATTAATTCTAAATTAAAATATATATGTAAAACCATATAATTATAGTTACAAATTTACATTAATATAACATATGATATGATAATATAACAATTTTATATAAAAGTTAAATATAGAAATATATATATATATATATATACACAATAATAAATCTAATGTTACTTTTCTAAAAATATATAAAAAATTATTAATAATCATGTTTTTAATTTTCTATATCTCCAATATTATTAGGTATATTAATTTTTATATTTTTTGGTATTCATAAATCCATACATGTATTAAATATATTATATTTAAGTAAATAAATATTATTTTAATTATTTTTATTCTTTATTTTTTTTATTAATAACAGAAAATTAATAATATGACTTTAAATAAATTTATAATTTAGTAATAAAAAAGTATTAATTAAAATTTTATTAATGATAAATTTAATATATTAAAGTTATAATTTAGTCGTGTTTGGTTGGATTAACACATTAATTGACATATTTAGTTAAACAGATCAATTTAGATCAATTTTAAATTAAACGAATCAACCTGAAATTGACTCGTTTGATAATTATGTTAAATGGATTAATTCGAATTTGACCTAATTTCATTATAGTAATTCTAAATCTGCTAATTTAATATAATTTTCGAGTTATGTTATTGTGTCATGATCAAAATTGTTATCCTAGTTAAAATTTAAATCGTAAATTTGAAGATGTATTTTCTCAACACTAAATCCTAAATTTAAAATTTGAAAGTCTTATTAAATTGTAAAGTTTTAAACTTAAAGGGAAAAGTGCAGTTAACTCTAATTATAATTGCAATTTTCGATTAATTTCTACAGGGTGATTGGAATTTGGAGGGGCTATTGTAACTGGGGGATTTTACGCCGTGACTTGGGGAAAAGCCCGAGAAGACCAGGTCGTTGAATATAGTCAACCAGACCCCGCTGATAACTCATAATTCATTCTCTCATATACTTCCTCTTCTGCAAAACCAAATCACAGCAAAATAGAACTCTACGCATATTAATATATACTAACCAATTTTTATATAAGTTTCTATATTTTTTTAGTTTCTTTTTTTTTATTACTTTATCACGTAATTGTAAAGGAAATTAAGTCAAAAAGAAAATTGTGGATGAAAAAAGGACTGAAAATAGGACAAGGGAAATTGGACTAATTTCCCTGCTAGATTAGTAATTAGTGTATGTATTTGTGGGTTTAGGCAAGTAGTAAAATTAATAGAAAAAAGGACTGAAAATAGGACAAGGGAAATTTGAGTAATTTCCCTGCTAGATTAGTAATTAGCGTTTGTATTTGTGGGTTTAGGCTAGTAGTAAAATTAATAAAAATAGACTTTTGGGTTCGACTTTATACTCTCCCTCGCCTTTTATTTAAAATATTTTGTAATCTTGATAAAAATATATATAAATATAAATATATATATATATATATATATATATTAGTACTTGGTGTTTGAATAAATAAAAGATTCTATTTGAAAAATATAACCAAGCAATAAATATTCGGATAGCATGAAAAGAAAACAAGGCTGGAGAGCGGAAAAGGTCCTTATTATAGAATCATAAGTATTCGGTAAAGTGGCCCATTCACTTATATATAATATCGGAGACTTCAAAAAAATTAAATAAAACATGAAATTGATAACGAAGACAAATAATTAAAAAAGCCAGCATTTTTGCCTAAATCATAGCATGAGAAAATAACAATGGTTTTGATATCTAACCGATTATAATGATCACTGCCTTCTCTTTTTTTATTTTTTTAAGAAAAATTTCATTTTTTATGATAATCAAATAGAACAATATTTGCCCATATAGTACTGCAGAATTTTTATTTTTATTTTTATTTTTATTAATTTGTTCTATTTAGAATTTGATGTCATAATTAATCGATGCCATTAAATATAAACAAAATGTATGCAGAGGCAAAAAAAAGGAAAAAAAAAAAAAAAAAAAAAAAGAGAAGTGAACTTTATAATAGTTTATTAAATTGTCATGAATGTCAACATAGGATCTACAGTGATGTATCGGCTGCAAAATACCATATTTCTTAGTTTCACATTAAACTAGTTTTTAATTTAGTTGATTGTCAGCTGGTTAATTCTGATTGATGTGAAATCTTTTCGATTCATGCTTTAAAGTAACCGTGTGTGCCCCATCACCGGCCACGGCATATACATGTCATATTTATAAACTCTTTTTATTTATTATTTATTTTCTCGCTATGTGTCGCAATTTAAAAGAGTCTTCATCAGCAATAAAGTTAAAGAGCTCGGAAGCTGCATGTAGATTGGTTTTAATTTGTACGAACAATTAAAGTTTGTCTTTCTTCCTTGCGAAGGGTGTTAGCTAGGTTTTTTTTTTTTTTTTTGGGGGTGGGGGGGGGGGGGGGGGGGCCTGATGAATATTTCAATTTCAAACTCCTGTGGGACACCATAATATTAATTATAAAAAATCATAATATACATATATATTTCTCCTATTCGTTAACATCTACGAAACAACCTCCTTCGTTTCTTTCTTCACGAAAAACAAATATCCCACAAGGCGTAGCACATAAGGAAAATTTAATCATCAACTTTTCACTTTTTATTTTTATTTTTTTCTGTCCACAAACTCAAAGAGAATATATATGATTGATATTTCTCTGCGTCGAATTCGACCCCATCTACACGAAAATGGGGACGGCGAGATCATTATCAGGGTATGTAATAGTGATGATGGTGGGATTGGAGTTTTTGGAAGTGGGATTGAACACCATTTGCAAAGCGGCCATGAGAAAGGGAATGAGTGAGCTTGTCTTTGTTTTCTACTCCAATGCCTTCGCAGTTTTCCTACTCCTTGGGAAATTGGGAGTCTTTTCAATATAGTCTGAAAATGAAGTTTCATAATAATTTAAATATTTTTAAAAGAGAGAAATATATATAAATGGAATTAGCAAGTTTCAGGTATAGGTTTCAAAAATTTTTTCATTAATAATTAAGACAAAAGCTGAAATTGGAAAACTTTTTATTCTATTGTACAATCTTATTTATTTATGTATATTTTTTCTTAATTAAATTAACCAATTGGTGGGTGCTAGGATGGAAAAGCTAAATCTGAGAGTCCAAAGCAGTCAGGCAAAGTTTGTGGGCACTATAGCATCCATCAGTGGAGCTCTAATGGTGAGTTTATACAAAGGCCCGCCCATCTCAAATAATGAAAACATGAAAATTAGCATCGTTTATTTAAAAAAAAAAAGAAAAAAAGGAAAAATTCCCATTTTACGTCAACACGTGGCTTTATACGGATTATATATTTTGGAACCGAGCAATGTTATAAGTGGCATTTAGTTACCTAACCTATTTATCAGTTTATTAATATATTTATTACATATGCTACTTTTTAATCGATTAATATGTTAATATAATTTAAAAATTAATAATTAAACTATCAAAAATATGTATTATTAAATATAAATTAATTAAATAATGATATATTTATTTTAAGTATTTAATAATTTTGGTAGTGTGTGTAATACTATTATTTTAGGACTTTTATTGAATATAAGTTTTATTGCAGATGGGCATGTTAAGGTAATGCTTTTGGGTTTTTTTTTTTTTTTTTAATTTATTTTTTTTGTGGGTAAAGTATATAGAGTTGGTTGCCGTGTTACCCAACTAAATTTTTTGGTGGAGCCCTGCCTTTTTGTCAATCAATTCAACTAAATTTTCATGTTTCCAAGAAATCCACATTCTCTTCCCTATAGCAGAGCCCAAACCCACTGGTACTGTTGTCATCGAAGAGTGCGGTCGGTATCCCAAAGCAAAATACCCATTGCCAAGAATTCACGCCTCTTAATGAAATTTGGGTTCAATTCGACCAGTTCGAACCGAGATTTGCGATGGAAGGAGTAACTATGGGAACTTCTTTGATACGGAAATTCATTTAGGCGAAAAGTTGCTTTTAAATCTTTGATTGAGTTTCCTTTCCTTTTAATTGAGTTCTTTTCCTTTTAGAAAAAAATAAATAAAAACTATGGGTCAGTTTAAATATGTTTTCTATTTTAAATTTTTAAAACATTATTTTTAAAATATAAAATAAAAATAATTTTTTATTATTTTACGGTAATGAATGTTTGAATAATTATGTTTGAAAATAATTTTTAAAAATAAAAAACATAAAATATGTTTGGACACAATAAAATTATTTGTTTTTTTTAAATAAAAAAGTACATGTGAGCCTTCTCCTAACCCAGTCTCCTCTTTCCTCTATCAAACGTTCAAGTGATATATACGGTGAAGTGGTATATTTTAAATTTTTTTTAAAATTATGAAAACATCTTTTTATTGTTTTTTTAATTTTGTTTTCTTTTCTAAAAATAATTTTCAAAAATTGATTGCTAAATAATATATTTTTGTTTTAAAAATAATTTTTTTATTTTTAAAAATAAAAAATAGTTTTTAAAATAGATAGTTAAACAATATATTTTTTTGGTAGAAATAAAAAATAGAATTTAATTCTCGCATATGATGGGTTACCGACAAGGTGATATTAGAAAGATAATCAATTTGCAATACGTGGGTGGTGCAAATAGATGCAGCGGAGGTCTAGAGTATTATGTAATATAATTTAGTATTATGTGTAGCTTTTTGGGTAATATTGACTGAGAGTTGTATTTCTAATTATACCGTCCAAATATATATATATATATATATATAATAATTTTTGGTGAATACTTCTATTTATATAAGGAGAAAGGGAAAGTTTTCGCATGCTATAAGAATTTTTGTGTCAGGAATGTCACTGGAGTAGGATGGGTCGATTTTTAAACTCTCATCCTGGTTTTTATGAGGAATTTTCTATTCTATTCTTGCAGTTTTTTCAATTTCTTTAGAAACGGAGTAGGAATGGAGATTTTCCTATCTGGAATGGAATGTGACGTTTTTTTTTTTTTTTTTATAATTGTTTTTGAAAAATTTATATAAAAAAAATTTTTATGAATAAAATGTAAATAAAATTATTAAAATACAATAAAAATATAATAAAGTACATCAAAATGATATCAGCAGTTAATATCAATAGTAAAATATATTTGAAAATAACTAAATATTTATTATAAAATGTTTATAATTTTATTTAATATAAATATTTTTATAATCTCATTTAATATTTTTATGGGTGATCATGAAATTATTTAGTCACAACTAGAATAAGAATAATAAATATTTTTATTTATATACAAAGAATAATACAATAAAATTATAAAAAACAAAAAAATAAATATATATACCCCGGCCCATTTCCGAATCGAGTTTTAAGCTGAACCCATCTCGCAATTCTGATTTTTTAAAGAAAAACCACCTTTTTAGGGGCGATGCACTGCGGATATCAGGTTGATCAAGGCAAATTACCATTCCTATTTTGCGTGCAAGCATTCCGGACTTGATTTCATATTGCTTTGAACGAGCTTCCTTTATGCACAGAGTTATATGGTGTTGGAAAAAACAAATACTTCATTGGAGATGGGAATGGGATCTTGTTAAGCATCTTACCTTCTTGAAAACAATTCATGCCCCTTGTAGAACAATGAAATTTGGGTTCAATTCAAACAGTTTGAACCGAGATTTGAGATGGAAGTTAAAAAGATATAGTTTGGAGTGCAATAGCATCAATATCTTTAAAAAAAAAGAAAAAAAATGAATGGTGTTTTACATTTTTTTTAAGAGAATACAAAAATAAAATACAAAAATATTGAAACTGCAGGAACCTTAATGCTAAAAAACCCTTAGAAACAAAATTTTGGTTGGCCCAAATTACAACAGTTTTTTATTTTATTTTTAGCAACATTAATTTACTAAGATCGGAATAGGAGGTAATTTCAACCAGGTTAAAATTGATGGTGACAATTTTTGTTTCAGATCAATCAATTTGCTAATTGTATCAAAATTATTCAACTCAAACATAATTTGTTTATTAGACAGTATATCAAAATCCTTCAATCTAAATATAATCCATTTAATAAATAAATAATATAAAATTAATTTATTTACATAAAATCGATCCGTTATAAAAAATTGATCCATTTGCATTAAATTATCTAATTAAATAATTAATTTATTTAAATTAATTATTTTGTATAAAATATTAATTATTTAATCATTAATTAATTTTAAATAAGACAAAATTAAGCATCAAAACACAACAAAAAAGGGGAAAAAAAAAAATTTATTTTCTGAGTCACGGATAGTAAAGTATTATTATAATATTGGTGGAGGCATTAATGATACAAAAAGGCAGTCAAGCATTCGAAAGTGGCAGTGGTTTACCTTGTAGAAATTTGTGGAACAAAAGCAAAGATCTCTCTGGTTGCGTGGATGGAGCCGTGTGAGATCCTCCTCTGATTATCGCAAACGACAACATATTATCATTTCCGTACACTTAACTCCACCACGCGTTGGATCCTAAATACGATTTGACTAGTACTTCTAGGAAAGACCCAGTAACCCGGTGAAACATTATAAATAATATTAGAGCCATTGATAGACTGGATAGTCTATAGGTCAAGGGGTGAGAGGTGACGGGGTGCACATGGTCTAAATGAAAGAAAATGAAACAACACTAGCTATGGATATTCCACAAACGTGCATCTGAGGGTATCAATGAAAAAAATAAAATAGTTTTAAATAGAATGAAGTTGAATAATAGTGACTCTAGCTCTGGATATTGTCATTATTAAACTGAAGTTTTTTTTTTTTTTTTTTTTAGTGACAAAAAGGGGTTTAGTCTCGCTTCGCCAAAAGAACTAGGACTTTTTTTTTTTTTTTAAGCATCTGTTAATAAAAAGTTTTTAAAATGTAAATAAATTCAATTTATATTTCAAATATTAAAAACCCAACAACCCACATGTAATTAATTCTTTATACTTTTTCTTCTTGGTCGATAAAATATACCTGTATATAAGAAAAACAAGCAAAATCTAGAACCTCTCCAAAATCCGCCTCCACCCTTCAGCTCATAAATTCCACAAGAAGACTACCTTTTTGGGTCTTCCATGCACAAAGGTCTTTCTACCTTTCCGGTAAAATATTTCTTCCACAAATTTTCGAAATAAAATAACCATAGAGATGGAAAATTCTCACATCATCTTTTTATAGGCACCAAATCATTCAATAATTTATTCTCATGTTGATCCGTGTTTATGAAATCAAAAAAATTAACACAATCTTTTTGATCCATTAGTAAAAGTATTTACGTAATTATTTGAGTATTATAATTTTGGAGATTTATAGTTTATCATCGATTTAAATATGTATTGATGAATTTTTTATATTTATTTTTTTAAAAATAAAACTGGAACGAGGAGATCCATTCTTAAAATAGAAAACTAATAATAAAACAAAAATTTCCATTTAAAATACGTATGATACGATACTTTATTAGATCCATGCAATAATACTTTCTAAATCGCTTTGAAAATTTAAGGTCAATCCTTAATAATTGATGGAACCTTAATAAAAAAAAATCATTAATTAATTTAAGCATTTAGAAGAAAAAATTTAATGCATGCTCTTGAAAATGCCATGTATTAAACTAGCCAAAAAATTAAGTCTTAATGTATAAATAGAAACAAAAATAGGCAAAAAAGTAGAAGGCCTAGCAAATGCAGTGGATTTATCTAGTCCGTTAAGGTCATGCCTTCTGCTGTGTTGTTGGAAGTGTGAGAATTAACCTCCGTTTATGGTGGCAAAAGATAATTAATTTTCCCATAAATCTCTATCCATCCTCCAATATGTAAGGCCTATCACACACACACACACACACACATATACATACACATACACACATATAGATAATTGATCAGGGAAGTATCACCCAACTTATCTGGAGAAATATGACAGTATAGACTAAAATGGAATCTAGGTTAGCCGATCCATTTGGTGATGTTACCACCATGTAATGGTGGGTGACAATCATTCATCGCCATTTGCATATCTTGGGTAGCATGTAATAAGACAATGATTAATGTAATAAACCAATCTTTCGATGCTAAGATGTTTAAAATGTGAAAGAAGTGTCATTATTTTATTAATTTATTTAATTACATTTATCGTTTCACTTATCCATAATTAGATTATATTAATTTTTAAACTGATAAAATAGTAACAAATCACCTTATTATATTAGTTTGGTAAATATTTTGACAATCTCTAGGCATCTCAAATGAAAATGTGAATTAGAATATTAACATACCATATAAGCAATATAGATATGTTTACAAAATTTCTCTTAAATGATAATGTTTAAAATGAATGTCAAATTAATATGGCCTAAATATTATTAAAATAAATGTTGACTTTTAGAAGTTTTGTCAAGCATGGTAAATTTTCCTTAAAAGCAAATTTTTTTACAAAAAATTAATATTTTCTAAAAAGAAAAAAGTTAATAAAATATGTGCTCGTTTAATAGCCAATAATAAACTTTTTGCACAATATTATTGGACAACAATTTTTTATTTTATTGTATATTTATATTATCTAGATTTCAGTGATGTCAAATTGTATGCCACATGCACAATAATCCATAGTTATCATTAAAAATGCCTAAATATTACTCTATTCTTTAATCTGTAGTTTCCTTTCTTCCAAACTTTTAATAACCATGTATAAAAATTTGGATTTCCTATTATTACTTGACCATGCCTATGCCATAGTATGTATGTCTTATTACCAAGGAGAAATTTTTCTACGCACATTGTGTACCGGCTAACTTGGTACATATAGCCACTCATGTAATTCCATATGTAATATTAATAATAGATTAGATTCCTTTTAAAAGCAATTACAGGTCAGATTAAAAACTAACGCCGTTAAGTTCAAGTTTTGCATCTGTTTTTTCTTTTTCCTTCTATCTGGTGGCTATCGTGCACACTGCAGCATCCATCTATCCACTATCCTCTCCAGCAAATTCTTCTCAGTCATGTGTTTTTCCTATATTTATGCTGGTTTAATTATGAAATAGAAAAAAAAAAAAAGCGAATAATCAATTTAATTTAGTTGAGAGAGGAAAAGTAATGTTTCTGTTTATACTTTAAGAGCATCTCCAATGTTTTTCTGTCTATTTAAAAAAATTTTGTCACATCAATAAATAGACAGGATTTTAAAAAAATCCCCTCCAATGGTTCTGTGCATTAGTTATGTCAAGTTTATGTGGTAACAAAAGAAATAGAAGCTGTGAAGGACACTATCTATTTCTGTAAGCTCTGTTAGACAGGCTGAGTCTTCATTTTATTTATTTTTATTGATTTTTGTTAAAAAAATCAATTAAATTTACTTTTTATTAAATATAATTTTAAAATAAAAAATTACACATCAACATTTTATGATACAGAATCCATTGAAGAGAAATTATCAAGAAACATTATTTATGAAATAGTGAAAATGCCACATAAGTATGAACACTTTCTAAAACTCATATCACGTAGATTCTAATAGAAATAACCATTAGAGATGCTCTAAGAGATCTGTTTATATTCTAAGAGATAAGGTAGAAAGAGAAGAGTCCAAATGTAGAAACAGGAAATAAAATGAAATGGGTGTCATGAAGGCATCCATGGTACAAGATGGCAGTGTAAACACAAACAGTTTTCATCAAAGTTATGTGTGAATTAATAGGTGTAAATCCAAATAGACAGAGAAAATGAGCAAATGGGTGTTATTCAAATTTTTCTATCTTACTCACATGAACGTCTATGGATCTAGACGGATATACTATAATTGAGATATATGATGCAGGCATGCCTTAATAAGAAGGAAAAAAAAAAAAAAAAGGAAAAAAATGTATAGGCAAAAAAAAAAAAATACAAAAAAAAAGATGGAAGGCGTTAAAAGGATAAAAGTGTGTTTTAGATGATTTGGCAGTTTTTATTATGATATAAAATTAATAAAACATATGGCATTTTATAATTAGTCATGTGTACCATGTAAGATTCCAAGTCAGTGCACATGTGTACTGAAAAATTTTTCTATTACCAAGTTTGCAAACATTATGCATGCTACGCATAACCAGTCTTCCCATGTGACAAATACAAATCCTTGTGTAGCATAAACCCTTGCTTGGATTTACTTAAAATGCATAATAAACCCACAATAACTTCTAATTCAATTATATTAAATTTAAAATAGACCAATTTAATCATAGCAAATTTTTTTTAAACAAAGTTTCATTTTATCATTTAGCATCTAGCTCAATCTGATACTATTAATCAAGTGAAGTTAAATTAGTTAATATGGCCTTCACATGCTGTATATATGTTTAATGTTTAATAGATCATGTGGTGGGTTTTCTGGTCAAGCAATCTAGAAATTAAAAGCCAATTGTTAATAATGAATTGAAGCTTAATAATGAAAACAATTAATTAATTTAAGAGCTTCAAATCAAATATTCGATACACATGCTCTTGAAAAGCCGTGTATCGATGCTAACAATTAAGTCTTAATATTTAAAATGAAACAAGCAGTGCATAACATTCCACTGCATGCACCTAGCAAATGCAACGAATTTATTCATTATATATGCAAGTAGCAGTATTCATTATCTAGTCCATCAAGGCCATGCTTCTGCTGTGTTGTTGTTGGAACGTACATTGTGAGAATTAACCTCCTCTCTTATGGTGGCAAACGGTAAGGTATTATTTTTTATCATATATCACTATGTATCCACCGGTTTGTTGGGCATATATAACACACATATTACCTAATCCATATAGTGATGTAGATAATGTAAATGGGATCCTTATTACCTAATCCATTTGGTGATATCACCCATTATTTATTAAGTGATGGCTATATATTTATCACCATTTGATCATCATAGATTGCATATAATCTGATGATAATTAATGTGATAAACCAATTTCACTATGCGGGAATATTTACAAAATAATAAAGTGTCATTATTTTATTGATTTGTATTTTATTGTACTTACCAATTCATTTATCCATACTTAAAATATATTTATTTGTTAACTAATAAAATAATAATATGTCATCTTATCCTATTGTTTTGATAAATATTTTGATAGATTTCTAGCATTACACTAATCTTTAATGTATAGCTCCCTTTCATCCAAACTCCTAATAACCATATATAAAAAAATTGGATATCCTTTTATTAATTTACCATGCCAATGTCATGCTATGTCTTATTACCAAGTTTTCAACATTGTGCTTGACACAACCAATCTCCCATGTGTCAAATACAAACCCTTGTGTAGTGTAAACCCTTTTGGGATTTGTTTGAAATACTATGTTGACTTTAGACTAATTTAATTAAGTTAAATTTGAAATAGGCCTATTCAATGATCTTAAACTTACCAGCTTATGTAATCAAAATGAAACACCCAATGGCCATGGGCTATAAAGCCAAGGCTTGATGATACTTTTTGTAACCCGTTCCTCTATGGGCTTGTAGCTTGAAGGTGACGAATGCTTAGCCCATCAAGGAGACCGTCATTAATAGATTTTTCATGCGTAGCCCATCAAGGATATTAATATTGAATATTCTGATGTTTGATTAAGTCCCTTTGTGTGTGTGTGTGTGTGTGAATCTTTTACTTTTTGATCATGATGAACATATCCTTGACGTAACGGGTCCGATTGCTACTTCATGTCATATGAAAATCAATTATAAACGGCAATTTCGTCATTTAAATTTTTTTTTTTCAAAAGGAAAAAGAAAAAAAAAAAAAAAAAATGGCTTAAGCGCCAACATGTGGCTTTGTATGGATTACATATTTTGGGACCTTCATTGGACAAATAAACATATGTTCAATTCAATATATAGAGTTGGGATTGGATGGTAAGCAATCCAGTCTGTATCAATATTCAAAGACTTTCTCATCACAAAATGAATCCAAAATGCTTGTTAAACGAAAGGATAAGCTTTTAGCCCTTTTATTTGTTCAACATTTTCTCTATTTTAATATTCATTTGCATTTATTATATAACATTTCAAACCTAAATATCTATAAAATCATCCCCTAAAAGGTCTAGGTAGAAATCTTCCACTAAGCTGGACCCTTAAATAGCTAGCCTGTGCTAAGCCCTATTTTGTTTCATGACTTTAAATATTCAATAAAATCATTTTGCACTCTGATCAATTAAAAAAACAAAGAAAAAATCTGATGTCCACTACTTTCTAGTATTTTTCACAAATCATAATTTACTATTATTTTTTTAAGGATATTTTTAGAACAAATTTCTTCTCTCAAAAATCGCAAAAGAAAAAAAAAATGGTAGCATTCTACATCATTTTTCAAATAATTTATCGCTACTCACTCCTTGGTGGAATAGATTTTTCTTTTTGGATTTTTTTTTGGGGGATAAAGAGAAACTTACAACAAATACACTCTAGTTGGTGTACATTAATTAATACATTTAATGAAGGACTAGAATATTCTCACAAGCTACAAGTCAGTGAAATGTATGTTCATGGCTCGTATATATTCTGGTTCTCATCCCCTCAAAAAAAATAAAATAAAAAAAATAATAATAATAAAATAAAATACTACATTAATGTTCCACTTAATCCACATACAACTTCACCTTTATTTTTTCTGCTAAAATGAGTGTTGGATTTCCATGCCAGATAAGGAGCAGAGGTAAAATATAGAACAAAGCAAACGAATGGAAGGGCTGGGAATAACAGAGGTGATGGTGATGATAGAGTGCCTGCAAGTTGTATTGCACACCTTAACCAAAGCTGCTACAAACACTGGGATGAGTGAATTTGTCTTTGTTTTTTACTCCAACGCCCTCTGTTTGTTCTTCCTCCTCCCTACTTGTTCCTTCTTCTATTGCAGGTCAATTTACTCTTTAATTATCACTCTCTTTCTCTTCTTGAATTTTTGAATTTTATGGTTATATTGATTGCTGTCCATCAGAGTGGGGACTTGCCCAACACCCATGTACCGCGTCGTCGGCAAAATGTTTCTTTTTGGCTTGCTCAGGTATATACATACATATATATATATATATAGGACGTGTCTACGGTGCGATCTGTCCATATAAAAATCCACACCAAAATCAAAGTTTAAAAACAAAAAAAAAAAACGTCGGCTTTGATATATCTGTATAACAGCAAAATCGATATTTTTTTTAAATGCATCAGTTTTAATGCAGATTCGCATGCAAACAGACCATACCATAGCAACACTTTCTCCATATATATATATATATATATATGGTTTATTGACTTTTGAAAATCGTATATATGCAAAGTTTACTAAATCTCAATTTGTTTATTGAAATTAAACCATTTGGTATTGCTTCTGGTGTTGTTAATTGTTGAAACCAATTGGCTTAGAAGATTCTGTATAGTTATGCTTCTCAGATACTAAAGCATGTTGGAACAGACCTCAGTTCTCCCACCTTGGCAACAACAATATCTGATCTCACACCAGCTTTTGCCCTCATTATTGCTATCATTTGCGGGTACATATATATATATATATATATATCTATATATATATAATTTTGTTACAATAGGCATCTAACCGCTGTTAAATGTAGATGCCTTAACGTCAGACAACTTATTAATTTATGTATAAAAATATTAGATATTCATGTTATGATGGGAATAGACATCAATTATAGAAAGCCTGAGCATGTATATATATATATATATATAATCAGCAACTTTAGGTTGTGTAATTTTCTCTGTTTTCCTTGATAGAAAACTGCATCAAGCACTATATAGTGTGTAATTTTTTTATGTTTTTTTTGGTACGTTATATATTGTAATATATAATTGTGTTATAGGAAGGAAGACTTGACAAAGAAGAGTAGTCAAGCAAAGAGTGTTGGCACCGTAATTTCAATAGCAGGGGCATTAATTGTGACTTTATCTGAAGGCGTACCTCTTACAAGTGCTTCTCCTCTGCCTAGGAAACTCCTCGATCAGCTTCTTTCCTCAGTTCAATCTAAATGGGTTATTGTTATACTTTTATTGCAGAGCTTTTTCCATGCACTTACTTTTGTAGTGCAGGTAATTAAATAAAATCATATATCTACATGCATAAGACTATGCCTCTTCTTGCGGCACTTATTTAAATGTTTTATATATAATTTAAATTCCTTGGTTTACATATATGTTAATGTATATGAGCTTCAGAGTTGGGTTATGAGGGAGTACTCTAAAGAGCCAATTGCAAACCTGACGGACTACCCCGCGGAGTACCCTGCAGAGCTAATTGCAGACCTAGATGAAACCCTGACGGACTACCCTGCGGAGTACCCTGAAGAGAGGGAGTACCCTGCAGAGCTAATATCAACCCTGAGGGAGTACCTGAGGGAGTACACTGCAGAGCTAATTGCAACCCTGTTTTGTTGTATCTCTATGACCATAATATCTGCAATAGGAGCTCTGATTGCTGAGAGATCAAACCCAGATGCTTGGCAAATCAAGTCTAATATGGAGCTTATTGCAATTGGGTTTAATGTGAGAAAATTGGTTTCCCTCTCCTCATTCCTCTGTTTTAAGAATAATTGATTAACATTGATGTTCTGTTTTATATATATATATATATATATATATTTTATTGGGTAAATAACATTGATGTTCTGTTGATGAATAATGCACAGGCAGTTTTTGCGATAGCGTTTGGAAAAGGTGTTCATTTACGGGCAGTCCGCACGAAGGGTCCCTTATATCGTGCCGCGTTTAAGCCACTTAGAACTGTCATTGCATTCATCTTTGGGATTATTTTTCAGGGGGAAACCGTCTATCTTGGAGGGTGAATATTTTTGGACTTCAAACTCTCTTTCTTTTTTTTTCTTTAATTATAATTGTTTTTTTATATAAATTGACATATTTAATAGTTTAGAATTTTTTTTCTTTTATAGAAAATTTGAATAAAACAATTATAGTTTGATATAGTTGTGTTTTTTAATTTGCATTTTAATATCCACTAATTTAATATATATTTCATTTTAGGTGTTCAAATTTAAAATATTCTAATTTACTACATCATTGATTTTAAATTGTTGTAATTTTCATGGGAACAATCTAGTAGTAATGTCCACTTCTTTTATATATGGAATTCTGGATTAAATTACTTAATGATTCAAAATTAAAAAATAAATACAAAGATTTCAATTGTTGCAGTTGGGTCTAACTGGATTTTTTTGGCTAATGGTGGTTAATGATTTCATCTCACATGACCAATTTTCATTTTTTAATACTTTAGTGGTGAATTAACGTAGATTAGCTAAAAGAAAAAAAAGTTTTTTACATCAACGTCCTATATATAGTTTTAGAATTTTTCAACTTTCTCTATGTAGTATTGAATTAGCACTAGAATCTTTGAAACTTGTACATAATGCAACATTTACCTAAAACAGCACACTATGCTATTTTAGCGAGTAGATTCCCTTCCCTGAGCAAGGGTACAGTCAAACGAAATTTACATTTTAATTAATATACTTTAGCAAATACAAAGTTACGATTCTAAGGTTTTGGAGCTACCGTATGCTAATATGATAAAACAAGGTTAAATTACAAAAATGTGGAAAACTACATAAAACATCAATGCCAAAACCCCTCAAAAAATTGGTTGGTTGGATTGAATTACAACAAATTGAAAGTTGAAGATCTTCTTTAAATGGTAAAGTTATAAACTTGAAGCAAAAGTGCAATTAACCTTGGTTTATAATTCCAATTTTCCATTAATTTCTACAGGGTGATTGGAGGAGCCATTGTAATTGGAGGATTTTTCGCCGTGATTTGCGGTAAAGCCCAAGAAGATGAGGTAGACGAACATGGTCAACAAGACCCCAATGATAACTCATCCTCTCATACACTTTCTCTTCTACAAAACCAAAACACAGCAAAATAGAACTCTCTGCGTATGGCAATTATTGTTATATTGTCAATTTTCTAAGTGAAAAATACATTCATATAAATCTTTGTTTTTTGTAGGACACGGATAAAGCCCAAGAAGATGAGGTAGACGAACATGGTCAACAAGACCCCAATGATAACTCATCCTCTCATACACTTTCTCTTCTACAAAACCAAAACACAGCAAAATAGAACTCTCTGCGTATGGCAATTATTGTTATATTGTCAATTTTCTAAGTGAAAAATACATTCATATAAATCTTTGTTTTTTGTAGGAGGACATGGGTAAAGCCCAAGAAGATGAGGTAGACTAACATGGTCAACAAGACCCCAATGATAACTCATCCTCTCATACACTTTCTCTTCTACAAAACCAAAACACAGCAAAATAGAACTCTCTGCATATGGCAATTATTGTTATATTGTCAATTTTCTAAGTGAAAAATACATTCATATAAATTTTTTTTTTTTTTTTTTGTAGGAGGACATGGGTAAAGCCCAAGAAGATGAGGTAGACGAACATGGTCAACAAGACCCCAATGATAACTCATCCTCTCATACACTTTCTCTTCTACAAAACCAAAACACAGCAAAATAGAACTCTCTGCATATGGCAATTATTGTTATATTGTCAATTTTCTCAGTGAAAAATATATTCATATAAATTTTTGTTTTTTGTAGGAGGACATGCATCAAAGACGTTCACAACTACCTGAGGAAGGATTGGAATCAGTAGATGAGGATATGGAATATGGTCCAAAACCAGCCTCATATTCTCGTAAAAGACAATCGTCACTTGGTACAACTACTTTGCATGAGCGACTATTAAGTTTGAAATACGAATATGACTCATAAAAGTAACAAAGTGAAGAACGGATGTCAATTTTAAAATAAGAATATAACTCATATAGGCAACAAAATGAAAAACGGATGTCAAAATATGAAGAAGATATGAGCCAAATGAGAGAGTTTATATGACAAATTATGGTACAGAACTCTTGCTCTGATGATGGTACATCTTTTTGTTTTCCTCCATCACCTCCACCTCCTCCATCATTTGCTTGTTGACATTTTTATTTATTTATTTTATTGTAGTAGCTTTTGGATTTTATTAACGTGTATGTTCATATTATTTGTGAATTATCTCTTTCATTCACTTACTTTTGTACAATATGAATATTTGTATAATATTTGTGTTGATAAAATTTTCAGGTTGATAAAATTTGCAAAAATAAATAATTTACAATATTTTGTAAAGATTAAAAAAAAAATTAAAAATACCTTTGCTGACAAAACTTAGCTTTCGTCGGGAAATATGATTACCGACCACAAATTTCCTTGGTAAATGATTGAATATTTACCAACATAATAAGTTTTGCCGCTAAAACATTTTATCGACAATAGCATATTTGTCCCAAAAAACAATTGCCAACGACCATATTCCTCGCTAAATAACAATTTGCCGACAAAAATACATTTCATCAGTGATGATTCTTTGCCAACAAACCATAATTCCGTCCTTAATGGATCCTTCGCCAACAAATTATAGTTTTGTCGCTAGAGAACTCAAAGCTGACAAACACTAAATTCATCCTTAAAGAATTATTTGCCGACAACATAAAAATTTCATCACTAAAGGACCCTTCGCCGACAATAGCTTGTCGTTGCTAATGGTTTTAAAAATTTCCAAAATAGTTTTTTCAGCTGCTTCTTTTTTGTCTGCAAAACCCTTTACTGACATTTCTAGGATCGATGGAAATAGTATTTGGTGAGAAAGTTTAATAGTCATCGATAAAGGGCTTCACCGAGAAATGTCAAAAATTCCTTGGTAAATACAATCGCAGAGGAAGCATACGCGACGAACGTGCTGAATAATTTAGTTTCCTCGGCAAATCCTTTACCGACAAATTTGCCAATTTTGCCGACAATATTGGTGCGTCAGTAAATGATAATTTTCTTGTAGTGACTAACCAATTTGTATATAAAATTCTATATTTTTTTTAGTTTCTTTTTATTACCTTGCCATGCAATTATAAAGGAAATTATGTACCAAAAAAAATTGCAGATGAAAAAAGGACTGAAAGTAGAACAAGGGAAATAGACATGGTGCACAAGTTAGTAAATGGTGTTTATATATATATATTACTGCAAAATTTTTCCTACAGACCTATATAGGTAAACTTTTAAGATTTTTTTATTTTTATTTTTATTTATCTATTTTTTTATTTTGGTAGATGAGTCACTTTTCTTTTTCTTTTGGTGAATAGATGAGTCTTTTTGTTTGGTGGGTTTGACCAAATTACAATAATTTTTTTTTGTGAGCAATATTAAATTTACGGAGACTGGAATAGGAGGTAATTTCAACTAGATTAAAATTAGGGATGGCAATTTTGTCTGCAGATCGTATTGGGGTTAATTAATTTATTAATTGTGTTGAAACTGCTCAACCCGAATACAATCCTTTTATTCATCATGTCAGAAATCCTCAATTTGAATATGATCCATTTAATAAACAGCTAATCTCACACTACTAGTGTAATCTGTTTATTAAATGGGTTAATTGTGGTCACCATGGCTTTTTTATATGAAATTGATCTATTTACATAAAATTGATACGTTTATACAAAATTGATCTGTTTATATGAAATTTATCCAATTAAATAATTAACTTATTTACACTAATTATTTCATATAAAATAAAATAACTTAGTCATTAATTAATTTTAAATTAAAATATATATGTAGAACCTTATAATTATAGTTACAAATTTATATTAATATAACAGATGGTATGATAATAGAGCAATTTCAAATAAAAATTAAATATAGATATATGTAGATATATACACTCATAATAAATCTAATTCAGAAAAATAAAAAAAAAATTAATAATCATGTTTTTAATTTTCTACATCTCCAATACTATTAGGTATATTAATTTTTGTTTTTTCGGTGTTCATAAATCTATACATGTATTAAATATATTATATTTAAGTAAATAAATATTATTTTAATTTTTTTTAATTAATAAAAAAATTAATAATACGACTTTAAATAAGTTTTTAGTTTAGTAATAAAAAAATATTACTTAAAATTTTATTAATGATTAATTTAATATATTAAAGTTATAATTGAAATAGATTATAATTGTGCCTGATTGGATTGACATGTTAATTGACATGTTTACATATCAATTTCGAATTAAGCATATTAACCTTAAATTGACTCATTTAATAAATGTGTTAAATGGGTTGATTCAAATTTGACCCAATTCCATTTATAATAATTCTAAAACTACTATCTTCTTATCATTTTTGAATTGTGTTATCATGTCATGATCAAAATTGTCATTATAGTTCAAATTTAAATCTTAAATTTAAAAATGTATTTTCTCACCACTATAACAAGTTTATCAACATCCAAATTGCAACAAATTAAAAGTTGGAAGTCTTATTAAATTGTAAAATTTTAAACTTAAAGTGAAAAGTGCAATTGATTCTAATTATAATTACAATTTGCCATAAATTTCTACAGGGTGATTGGAGAGGCTTTTGTAACTGGGGGATTTTACGCCGTGATTTGGGGAAAAGCCCAAGAAGACCAGGTTCTTGAACATAGTCAACCAGACCCCGCTGATTACTCATAACTCATGTCTCATACACTTCCGCTTCTGCAAAACCAAATCACAGCAAAATAGAACTCTCCGCATATTTATATGTACTAACCAGTTTTTATATATTTATATGTACTAACCAATTTTTATATAAGTTTCTATATTTTTTAGTTTCTTTTTTTATTACTTTACCACGCAATTGTAAGGGAAATTAAGTCAAAAAGAAAATTGTGGATGAAAAAAGGACTGAAAACAGGACAAGGGAAATTGACTAAGTTAAAAATAATTTTTTATTTTCAAAAATAAAAAAACAATTCTCGAAATATGTGGCCAAACAGTATTTTTTTGGGGCATAATTTGCGAAATAGAAAGTAGAATTTAATTCTCGCATATGATGGGTTACCAACAAGGTGATATTACAAGATAATCAATTTGCAATGCGTGGGTGGTGCAAATGGATGTAATAGAGGTCTAGAGTATTGTGTAATATAATTTACTACTATTTGTAGCTTTCTGGGTAATATTGAGTCAGGAGTTGTATTTCTAATTATACCGTCCAAATATATATATATATATATATATATGTATATATAATATTTTTGGTGAATACCTCTATTCATATAGAGAGAAAGGGAAAGCTTTTGCATGCTATAAGAGTGCAAGCATTCAATACTTCATTGAAGATGGGATCTTGTTAAGCATCCTACTTTCTTGAAAACATGAAAGTTAGCAAATTGATTACTGGGTAAGAGAGAGAGAGAGAGAGAGAGAGAGAGAGAGAGAGAGAGAGAGAGAGAGAGAGAGAGAGAGAGAGAGAGAGAGAGAGAGAGAGGGGGGGGTATGGGAGTGCTTCATCTCATAGGGACTGATAAAGAGGAAGAGCTAGAGATCAATATGAGAAAGGACTAAAAAGGACATCACATACCTCTACCAGATTGTCATGTGGGTAGAGGTGGCAATTTAAGTCATGATACGACAACACAACTTGAAAACAAGATGAAATAAATAAGTTTAGATTTATCATAAATAGATTCGAATCATAATTAGGTCAACTCATTTAATACAATTATTAATTGTGTCATTTTCAGATTGATCCATTTAATTCGAAATTGATCCGTTATGATCCATTTATTAAATGTATCAGTTTCAACTCAACACAATTATATACCTATTACAATCTATTTAAATTTAATTTGAAATGATGATTTTACTCATAATATATTATTTAATAAGTAAAAACTTTTATAAATTAAAAAATTTTATAAAAGTAATTTTTTATTATCAATTTTTTAAAGACAAAATTTGAAAAGTAATTTTTATTATAATATGTTGATTTTCAATAAATAAGTTAATTTTTAGGTTAACAGGTCAATATTCAGGTTAATAGATTAACAGATCAATACGACTTGTTCAGTAATTGTGTTAAACGGGTCATATCGGATTGATCTGTTTATAATAAGTCGGATTAGTATTTTAAATATTTGACACAATTAATAAACAGATTGGATTAGGGTTGAGCATTTTTAATACGATTATTAAACAGGTTGACACAGACTTGATACGTAAACATGAATTGCCACCCTTACATGTGTGCATCACGTGTTGGTTAAGTTTGATATTTTGACAGAAAGACAAACGTTGCAAGATTTTGATAAATTGAGGGGCAAAACATCGGAAAAAATTGTAAAATGCAATGTGGAAGTTAAAAGATATAGTTTGGAGTACAATAGTATCAATTTTTTATTTTTTTTAAAAAAAAGAAGTGTTTTAACATTTTTTTTAAGATAATACAAAAATAAAATACAAAAATATTGAAACTGCAAAAACATTAATGCTAAAAAACCCTTAAAAACAAAATTTTGATTAGACCAAATTACAACAATTTTTTTTTTTTTAGCAATATTAAATTTACTAAGACCAAAATAGGAGGTAATTTCAACCAAGTTAAAACTAGGGGTGGCAATTTTTGTCGACAGATCATATTCAGATCAATCAATTTATTAATTATATCGAAATTGCTCAATTCGAATACGATGCATTTAATAATCATGTCAGAAATCTTCAACCTGAATATGACTTGTTTAATAAACAGGTAACCCGACACGACTTTTGTAACCTATTTATTAAATGGATCAATTTTGGTCAATACGACCTCTTTATACAAAATTAATTCATTTAATTGACTCCTTTAAACAAAATTTATCCAATTAAATAATTAACTTTTTTAATCTAATTATTGCATATAAAATAAAAATTATTTAATCATTAATTAATCCTAAATTAAAATATATATGTAAAACCATATAATTATAGTTACAAATTTACATTAATATAACATATGATATGATAATATAACAATTTTATATAAAAGTTAAATATAGAAATATATATATATATATATACAATAATAAATCTAATGTTACTTTTCTAAAAATATATAAAAAATTATTAATAATCATGTTTTTAATTTTCTATATCTCCAATATTATTAGGTATATTAATTTTTATATTTTTTGGTATTCATAAATCCATACATGTATTAAGTATATTATATTTAAGTAAATAAATATTATTTTAATTATTTTTATTCTTTATTTTTTTAATTAATAACAGAAAATTAATAATATGACTTTAAATAAATTTATAATTTAGTAATAAAAAAGTATTAATTAAAATTTTATTAATGATAAATTTAATATATTAAAGTTATAATTTAGTCGTGTTTGGTTGGATTAACACATTAATTGACATATTTAGTTAAACAGATAAATTTAGATCAATTTTGAATTAAGCGAATCAATCTGAAATTGATTCGTTTGATAATCATGTTAAATTGATTAATCCAAATTTGACCTAATTTCATTATAGTAATTCTAAATCCGCTAATTTAGTATCATTTTCGAGTTATGTTATTGTCTCATGACCAAAATTGTTATCCTAATTAAAATTTAAATCATAAATTTGAAGGTGTATTTTCTCAACACTAAATCCTAAATTTAAATTTTGAAAATCTTATTAAATTGTAAAGTTTTAAACTTAAAGCGAAAAGTGCAGTTAACTCTAATTATAATTGCAATTTTCGCTTAATTTCTACAGGGTGATTGGAATTTGGAAGGGCTATTGTAACTGGGGGATTTTACGCCGTGACTTGGGGAAAAGCCCGAGAAGACCAGGTTGTTGAATATAGTCAACCAGATCCCGCTGATATCTCATAATTCATTGTCTCATATACTTCCTCTTCTGCAAAACCAAATCACAGCAGAATAGAACTCTACGCATATTAATATATACTAACCAATTTTTATATAAGTTTCTATATTTTTTTAGTTTCTTTTTTTTATTACTTTATCACGCAATTGTAAAGGAAATTAAGTCAAAAAGAAAATTGTGGATGAAAAAAGGACTGAAAATAGGACAAGGGAAATTGGACTAATTTCCCTGCTAGATTAGTAATTAGTGTTTGTATTTGTGGGTTTAGGCAAGTAGTAAAATTAATAGAAAAAAGGACTGAAAATAGGACAAGGGAAATTTGACTAATTTCCCTGCTAGATTAGTAATTAGCGTTTGTATTTGTGGGTTTAGGCTAGTAGTAAAATTAATAGAAAAAAGGACTGAAAATAGGACAAGGGAAATTTGACTAATTTCCCTGCTAGATTAGTAATTAGCGTTTGTATTTGTGGGTTTAGGCTAGTAGTAAAATTAATAAGAATAGACTTTTGGGTTCGACTTTGAATGAAATATACTCTCCCTCGCCTTTTATTTAAAATATTTTGTAATCTTGATAAAAAAAAATATTAAAAAAAAAAATATATATATATATATATATTAGTACTTGGTGTTTGAATAAACAAAAGATTCTATTTGAAAAATATAACCAAGCAATAAATATTCGGATAGCATGACAGCACTGTCAAAAAAGAAAGAATACAAGGCTGGAGAGCTGAAAAGGTCCTTATTATAGAATCATAAGTATTCAGTAAAGTGGCCCATTCACTTATATATAATATCAGAGACTTCAAAAAAATGAAATAAAACATGAAATTGATAATGAAGACAAATACTTAAAAAAGCCAGCATTTTTGCCTAAATCATAGCTTGAGAAAATAACAATGATTATGATATTTAACTATTGCCTTCTCTCTTTTTTTTTAAAAAAAAAAATCATTTTTAAAAAAAAAAATCATTTTTTTAATGATAATAAAAAAAAACAATATTTGCCCATATAGCACTGCAGAAGTTTTTTTTTTTTAATTAATTTGTTCTATTTAGAATTTGATGTCATAATTAATCGATGCCATCAAATATAAACAAAATATATGTAAAGGCCAAAAACAGAAAAAAAAAAAAAAAAAAAAAAAAGAGATAAAAAAAGAGAGGTGAACTTTATAATAGTTTATTAAATTGTCATGAATGTCAACAGGTAGGATCTACAGTGATGTATTGGTTGCAAAGAAACATTTTTCTTAATTTCACATTAAACTGGTTTTTCAATTTAGTTGATTGTCAGCTGGCTAATTATGATTGATGTGAAATCTTTTCAATCCATGCTTTAAAGAAACCGCGTGTGCCCCATCACCTGCCACGGCATATACATGTCATATTTATAAACTCTTTTTATTTATTATTTATTTTCTCGCTATGTGTCGCAATTTAAAAGAGTCTTCATCAGCAATAAAGTTAAAGAGCTCGGAAGCTGCATGTAAATTGGTTTTAATTTGTACCAACAATTAAAGTTTGTCTTTCTTCCTTGCGAAGGGTGTTAGCTAGTTTGTTTTTTTGGTTGATGAATATTTCAATTTCAAACTCCTGTGGGACACCATAATATTAATTATAAAAAATCATAATATATATATTTCTGCTATTCGTTAACATCTACGAAACAACCTCCTTTGTTTCTTTCTTCATAAAACAAATATCCCACAAGGCGTAGCACATAAGGAAAATTTAATCATCAACTTTTCACTTTTTATTTTTTTCTGTCCACAAACTCAAAGAGAATATATATGATTGATATTACTCTGCGTCGAATTCGATCCCATCTGCACGAAAATGGGGACGGAGAGATCATTATCAGGGTATGTAATAGTGATGATGGTGGGATTGGAGTTTTTGGAAGTGGGATTGAACACCATTTGCAAAGCGGCCATGAGAAAGGGAATGAGTGAGCTTGTCTTTGTTTTCTACTCCAATGCCTTCGCAGTTTTCCTACTCCTTGGGAAATTGGGAATCTTTCCAATATAGTCTGAAAATGAAGTTTCATAATAATTTAAATATTTTTAAAAGAGAGAAATATATATAAATGGAATTAGCAAGTTTCAGGTATAGGTTTCAAAAAATTTTTCCCTAATAATTAAGACAAAAGCTGAAATTGGAAAACTTTTTATTCTATAGTACAATCTTATTTATTTATGTATATTTTTCCTTAATTAAATTAACCAATTGGTGGGTGCTAGGATGGAAAAGCTAAATCTGAGAGTCCAAAGCAGTCAGGCAAAGTTTGTGGGCACTATAGCATCCATCAGTGGAGCTCTAATGGTGAGTTTATACAAAGGCCCGCCCATCTCAAATAATGAAAACATGAAAATTTGCATCGTTTATTTAAAAAAAAAAAAAAGAAAAAGAAAAAATTCCCATTTTAC
Organism: Ziziphus jujuba; assembly: GCF_031755915.1. NCBI lineage: Eukaryota > Viridiplantae > Streptophyta > Magnoliopsida > Rosales > Rhamnaceae > Ziziphus > Ziziphus jujuba. The sequence goes on from NC_083390.1 coordinate 6,842,703, forward strand.
GTCAACACGTGGCTTTATACGGATTATATATTTTGGAACCGAGCAATGTTATAAGTGGCATTTAGTTACCTAACCTATTTATCAGTTTATTAATATATTTATTACATATGCTACTTTTTAATCGATTAATATGTTAATATAATTTAAAAATTAATAATTAAACTATAAAAAAATGTATTATTAAATATAAATTAATTAAATAATGATATATTTATTTTAAGTATTTAATAATTTAGGTAGTGTGTGTAATACTATTATTTTAGGACTTTTATTGAATATAAGTTTTATTGCAGATGGGCATGTTAAGGTGATGTTTTTGGGGTTTTTTTTTAATTTATTTTTTTTGTGGGTAAAGTATATAGAGTTGGTTGCCGTGTTACCCAACTAAATTTTTTGGTGGAGCCCTGCGTTTTTGTCAATCAATTCAACTAAATTTTCATGTTTCCAAGAAATCCACATTCTCTTCCCTGTAGCAGAGCCCAAACCCACTGGTACTGTTGTCGTCGAAGAGTGCGGTCGGTATCCCAAAGCAAAATACCCATTGCCAAGAATTCACGCCCCTTAATGAAATTTGGGTTCAATTCGACCAGCTCGAACCGAGATTTGCGATGGAAGGAGTAACTATGGGAACTTCTTTGGTACGGAAATTCATTTAGGCGAAAAGTTGCTTTTAGTTCTTTGATTGAGTTTCCTTTCCTTTAATTGAGTTCTTTTCCTTTTAGAAAAAAAAAAAAATAAATAAAATAAAAACTATGGGTCAGTTTAAATATGTTTTCTATTTTAAATTTTTAAACCATTATTTTTAAAATATAAAATAAAAATAATTTTTTATTATTTTACGATAATGAAGGTTTGAATAATTATGTTTGAAAATAATTTTTAAAAATAAAAAACATAAAATATGTTTGGACACAATAAAATTATTTGTTTTTTTAAATAAAAAAGTATAACATGTGAACCTTCTCCTAGCCCAGTCTCCTCTTTCCTCTATCAAACGTTCAAATGATATATACGGTGAAGTGGTATATTTTTAATTTTTTTTTAAATTATGAAAACATCTTTTTATTGCTTTCTTAATTTTGTTTTCTTTTCTAAAAATAATTTTTAAAAATTGATTGCTAAATAATATGTTTTTATTTTAAAAATAATTTTTTTTTTATTTTTAAAAATAAAAAATAGTTTTCAAAACAGATAGTTAAATAATATATTTTTTTGGTAGAAATAAAAAATAGAATTTAATTCTGGCATATGATGGGTTACCAACAAGGTGATATTAGAAAGATAATCAATTTGCAATACGTGGGTGGTGCAAATAGATGCAATGGAGGTCTAGAGTATTATGTAATATAATTTAGTGCTATGTGTAGCTTTTTGGGTAATATTGAGTGAGAGCTGTATTTCTAATTATACCGTCCAAATATATGTATATATATATATATAATAATTTTTGGTGAATACTTCTATTTATATAAGGAGAAAGGGAAAGTTTTGGCATGCTATTAGAGTTTTTGTGTCAGGAATGTCACTGGGGTAGGATGGGTCGATTTTTAAACTCTTATCCTGGTTTTCACGAGGAAGTTTCTATTCTATTCTTGCAGTTTTTTCAATTTCTTTAGAGACGGAATAGTAGGAATGGAGATTTTTCAATCTGGAATGGAATGTGACAGTTTTTTTTTTTTTTTAATAATTGTTTTTGAAAAATTTATATAAATTTTTTTTTTATGAATAAAATGTAAATAAAATTATTAAAATACAATAAAAATATAATAAAATACATCAAAATGATATCGGCAGTCAATATCAATAGTAAAATATATTTGAAAATAACTAAATATTTATTATAAAATATTTATAATTTTATTTAATATAAATATTTTTATAATCTCATTTAATATTTTTATGGGTGATCATGAAATTATTTAGTCACAACTAGAATAAGAATAATAAATATTTTTATTTATATACAAAAAATAATACAATAAAATTATAAAAAACAAAAAAATAAATATATGTACCCCAGCCCATTTCCGAATCGAGTTTTAAACCGAACCCGCTTCGCAATTCCGATTTTTCAAAGAAAAACCACCTCTTTAGGGGTGATGCACCGTGGATATCAGGTTGATCAAGGCAAATTACCATTCCTATTTTGCGTGCAAGCATTCCGAACTTGATTTCATATTGCTTTGAACGAGCTTCCTTTATGCACAGAGTTATATGGTGTTGGAAAAAACAAATACTTCATTGAAGATGGGAATGGGATCTTGTTAAGCATCTTACCTTCTTGAAAACAATTCATGCCCCTTGTAGAACAATGAAATTTGGGTTCAATTCAAACAGTTCGAACCGAGATTTGAGATGGAAGTTAAAAAGATATAGTTTGGAGTGCAATAGCATCAATATCTTTAAAAAAAAAAAAAATGAATGGTGCTTTACATTTTTTTTAAGAGAATACAAAAATAAAATACAAAAATATTGAAACTGCAGGAACATTAATGCTAAAAAACCCTTGGAAACAAAATTTTGGTTGGCCCAAATTACAACAGTTTTTTTTTTTTTTCTTTTAGCAACATTAATTTACTAAGATCGGAATAGGAGGTAATTTCAACCAGGTTAAAATTAACGGTGACAATTTTTGTTTCAGATCAATCAATTTACTAATTGTATCAAAATTATTCAACTCAAACATGATTTGTTTATTAAACAGTATGTAAAAAACCTTCAATCTAAATATAATCTATTTAATAAACAAATAATATAAAATTAACTTATTTATATAAAATTGATCCATTATAAAAAATTGATCCATTTGCATTAAATTATCTAATTAAATAATTAATTTATTTAAATTAATTATTTTATATAAAATAAAAATTATTTAGTCATTAATTAATTTTAAATAGGACAAAATTAAGCATCAAAACACAAAAAAAAAAGGAAAAAAAAAACTTATTTTCTGAGTCACGGATAGTAAAATATTATTATAATATTGGTGGAGGCATTAATGATACAAAAAGGCAGTCAAGCATTCGAAAGTGGCAGTGGTTTACCCTGTAGAAATTTGTGGAACAAAAGCAAAGATCTCTCTGGTTGCGTGGATGGAGCTGTGTGAGATCCTCCTCTGATTATCGCAAACGACAACATATTATCATTTCCGTACACTTGACTCCACCACGCGTTGGATCCTAAATACGATTTGACTAGTACTTCTAGGAAAGACCCAGTAACCCCCGGTGAAACATTATAAATAATATTAGAGCCATTGATAGACTGGATAGTCTACAGGTCAAGGGGTGAGAGGTGACGGGGTGCACATGGTCTAAATGAAAGAAAATAAAACAATTTTAATTAGAATGATGTTGAATTATAGTAACACTAGCTATGGATATTCCACAAACGGGCATCTGTGGGTATCAATGAAAAAAATAAAATAGTTTTAAATAGAATGAAGTTGAATAATAGTGACACTAGCTCTGGATATTGTCATTATTAAACTGAAGTTCTTTTTTTTTTTTTTTTTTTAGTGACAAAAAGCGGTTTAGTCTCGCTTCTCCAAAAGAACTAGGACTTTTTTTTTTTTTTTTTAAGCATCTGTTAATAAAAAGTTTTTAAAATGTAAATAAATTCAATTTATATTTCAAATATTAAAAACCCAACAACCCACGAGTATATAATTAATTCTTTATACTTTTTCTTCTTGGTCGATAACATATACCTGTCTATAAGAAAAACAAGCAAAATCTAGAACCTCTCCAAAATCCGCCTCCACCCTTCAGCTCATAAATTCCACAAGAAGACTACCTTTTTGGGTCTTCCATGCACAAAGGTCTTTCTACCTTTCCGGTAAAATATTTCTTCCACAAATTTTCGAAATAAAATAACCATAGAGGTGGAAAATTCTCACATCATCTTTTTATAGGCACCAAACCATTCAATAATTTATTCGCGTGTTGATCCGTGTATATGAAATCCAATAAATTAACACAATCTTTTTGATCCATTAGTAAAAGTATTTACGTAATTATTTGAGTATTATAATTTTGGAGATTTGTAGTTTATCATCGATTTAAATATGTATTGATGAATTTTTTTTATTTAATTTCTTAAAAATAAAACTGAAATGAGGAGATTCATTCTTAAAATAGAAAACTAATAATAATAAAAACTTCCATTTAAAATACGTATAATACGATACTTTATTAGATCCATGCAATAATACTTTCTAGATCGCTTTGAAAATTTAAGATCAATCCTTAATAATTGATGGAACCATAATAAAAAAAAATCATTAATTAATTTAAGCATTTAGAAGAAAAAATTTAATGCATGCTCTTGAAAATGCCATGTATTAAACTAGCCAAAAAAATAAGTCTTAATGTATAAATAGAAACAAAAATAGGCAAAAAAGTAGAAGGCCTAGCAAATGCAGTGGATTTATCTAGTCCGTTAAGGTCATGCCTTCTGCTGTGTTGTTGGAAGTGTGAGAATTAACCTCCTTTTATGGTGGCAACAGATATTTAATTTTCCCATAAATCTCTATCCATCCTCCAATATGTAGGGCCTATCACACACACACACACACACACACACACACACACACACACACACACACACACACACATATACATACACATACACACATATAGATAATTGATCAGGGAACCTCCAATATGTAGGGCCTATCACACACACACACACACACACACACACACACACACACACACACACACATATACATACACATACACACATATAGATAATTGATCAGGGAAGTATCACCCAACTTATCTGGAGAAATATGACAGTATAGACTAAAATGGAATCTAGATTAGCCGATCCATTTGGTGATGTTACCACCATGTAATGGTGGGTGACAATCATTCATCGCCATTTTCATATCTTGGGTAGCATGTAATAAGACAATGATTAATGTAATAAACCAATCTTTCGATGCTAAGATGTTTAAAATGTGAAAGAAGTGTCATTATTTTATTAATTTATTTAATTACATTTATCGTTTCACTTATTCATAATTAAATTATATTAATTTTTAAACTGATAAAATAGTAACAAATCACCTTATTATATTAGTTTGGTAAATATTTTGACAATCTCTAGGCATCTCAAATGAAAATGTGAATTAGAATATTAACATACCATATAAGCAATATAGATATGTTTACAAAATTTCTCTTAAATGATAATGTTTAAAATGAATGTCAAATTAATATGGCCTAAATATTATTAAAGTAAATGTTGACTTTTAGAAGTTTTGTCAAGCATGGTAAATTTTCCTTAAAAGCAAATTTTTTTACAAAAAATTAATATTTTCTAAAAAGAAAAAAGTTAATAAAATATGTACTCGTTTAATAGCCAATAATAAACTTTTTGCACAATATTATTGGACAACAATTTTTTATTTTATTGTATATTTATATTATCTAGATTTCAGTGATGTCAAATTGTATGCCACATGCACAATAATCCATAGTTATCATTAAAAATGCCTAAATATTACTCTATTCTTTAATCTGTAGTTTCCTTTCTTCCAAACTTTTAATAACCATGTATAAAAATTTGGATTTCCTATTATTACTTGACCATGCCTATGCCATAGTATGTATGTCTTATTACCAAGGAGAAATTTTTCTACGCACATTGTGTACCGGCTAACTTGGTACATATAGCCACTCATGTAATTCCATATGTAATATTAATAATAGATTAGATTCCTTTTAAAAGCAATTACAGGTCAGATTAAAAACTAACGCCGTTAAGTTCAAGTTTTGCATCTGTTTTTTCTTTTTCCTTCTATCTGGTGGCTATCGTGCACACTGCAGCATCCATCTATCCACTATCCTCTCCAGCAAATTCTTCTCAGTCATGTGTTTTTCCTATATTTATGCTGGTTTAATTATGAAATAGAAAAAAAAAAAAAGAGAATAATCAATTTAATTTAGTTGAGAGAGGAAAACTAACGTTTCTGTTTATACTTTAAGAGCATCTCCAATGTTTCTCTGTCTATTTAAAAAATTTTTGTCACATCAATAAATAGACAGGATTTTAAAAAAATCCCCTCCAATGGTTCTGTGCATTAGTTATGTCAAGTTTATGTGGTAACAAAAGAAATAGAAACTGTGAAGGACACTATCTATCTCTGTAAGCTCTGTTAGACAGGCTGAGTCTTCATTTTATTTATTTTTATTGATTTTTGTTTAAAAAATCAATTAAATTTACTTTTTATTAAATATAATTTTAAAATAAAAAATTACACATCAACATTTTATGATATTTTATACAGAATCCATTGAAGAGAAATTATCAAAAAACATTATTTATGAAATAGTAAAAATGCCACATAAGTATGAACACTTTCTAAAACTCATATCACGTAGATTTTAATAGAAATAACCATTAGAGATGCTCTAAGAGATCTGTTTATATTCTAAGAGATAAGGTAGAAAGAGAAGAGTCCAAATGTAGAAACAGGAAATAAAATGAAATGGGTGTCATGAAGGCATCCATGGTACAAGATGGCAGTGTAAACACAAACAGTTTTCATCAAAATTATGTGTGAATTAATAGGTGTAAATCCAAACAGACAGAGAAAATGAGCAAATGGGTGTTATTCAAATTTTTCTATCTTACTCCCATGAACGTCTATGGATCTAGACGGATATACTATAATTGAGATATATGATGCAGGCATGCCTTAATAAGAAGGAAAAAAAAAAAAGAAAAAAAATGTATAGGCAAAAAAAAAAAAAAAAACAAAAAAAAAGATGGAAGGCGTTAAAAGGATAAAAGTGTGTTTTAAATGATTTGGCAGTTTTTATTATGATATAAAATTAATATAACATATGGCATTTTATAATTAGTCATGTGTACCATGTAAGATTCCAAGTCAGTGCACATGTGTACTGAAAAATTTTTCTATTACCAAGTTTGCAAACATTATGCATGCTACGCATAACCAGTCTTCCCATGTGACAAATACAAATCCTTGTGTAGCATAAACCCCTTGCTTGGATTTACTTAAAATGCATAATAAACCCACAATAACTTCTAATTCAATTATATTAAATTTAAAATAGACCAATTTAATCATAGCAAAATTTTTTTAAACAAAGTTTCATTTTATCATTTAGCATCTAGCTCAATCTGATACTATTAATCAAGTGAAGTTAAATTAGTTAATATGGCCTTCACATGCTGTATATATGTTTAATGTTTAATAGATCATGTGGTGGGTTTTCTGGTCAAGCAATCTAGAAATTAAAAGCCAATTGTTAATAATGAATTGAAGCTTAATAATGAAAACAATTAATTAATTTAAGAGCTTCAAATCAAATATTCGATACATATGCTCTTGAAAAGCCGTGTATCGATGCTAACAATTAAGTCTTAATATTTAAAATGAAACAAGCAGTGCATAACATTCCACTGCATGCACCTAGCAAATGCAACGAATTTATTCATTATATATGCAAGTAGCAGTATTCATTATCTAGTCCATCAAGGCCATGCTTCTGCTGTGTTGTTGTTGGAACGTACATTGTGAGAATTAACCTCCTCTCTTATGGTGGCAAACGGTAAGGTATTATTTTTTATCATATATCACTATGTATCCAGCGGTTTGTTGGGCATATATAACACACATATTACCTAATCCATATAGTGATGTAGATAATGTAAATGGGATCCTTATTACCTAATCCATTTAGTGATATCACCCATTATTTATTAAGTGATGACTATATATTTATCACTATTTGATCATCATAGATTGCATATAATCGGATGATAATTAATGTGATAAACCAATTTCACTATGCCGGAATATTTACAAAATAATAAAGTGTCATTATCTTATTGATTTGTATTTTGTTGTACTTACCAATTCATTTATCCATACTTAAAATATATTTATTTGTTAACTAATAAAATAATAATATGTCATCTTATCCTATTATTTTGATAAATATTTTGATAGATTTCTAGCATTACACTAATCTTTAATGTATAGCTCCCTTTCATCCAAACTCCTAATAACCATATATAAAAAAATTGGATATCCTTTTATTAATTTACCATGCCAATGTCATGCTATGTCTTATTACCAAGTTTTCAACATTGTGCTTGACACAACCAATCTCCCATGTGTCAAATACAAACCCTTGTGTAGTATAAACCCTTTTGGGATTTGTTTGAAATACTATGTTGACTTTAGACTAATTTAATTAAGTTAAATTTGAAATAGGCCTATTCAATGATCTTAAACTTACCAGCTTATGTAATCAAAAAGAAACACCCAATGGCCATGGGCTATAAAGCCAAGGCTTGATGATACTTTTTGTAACCCGTTCCTCTATGGGCTTGTAGCTTGAAGGTGACCAATGCTTAGCCCATCAAGGAGACCGTCATTAATAGATTTTTCATGCGTAGCCCATCAAGGATATTAATATTGAATATTCTGATGTTTGATTAAGTCCCTTTGTGTGTGTGTGTGTGTGAATCTTTTACTTTTTGATCATGATGAACATATCCTTGACGTAACGGGTCCGATTGCTACTTCATGTCATATGAAAATCAATTATAAAAGGCAATTTCTTCATTTAAATTTTTTTTTTTCAAAAGGAAAAAAAAAAAAAAAAAAAAAGGCTTAAGCGCCAACATGTGGCTTTGTATGGATTACATATTTTGGGACCTTCATTGGACAAATAAACATATGTTCAATTCAATATATAGAGTTGGGATTGGATGGTAAGCAATCCAGTCTGTATCAATATTCAAAGACTTTCTCATCACAAAATGAATCCAAAATGCTTGTTAAACGAAAGGATAAGCTTTTAGCCCTTTTATTTGTTCAACATTTTCTCTATTTTAATATTCATTTGCATTTATTATATAACATTTCAAACCTAAATATCTATAAAATCATCCCCTAAAAGGTCTAGGTAGAAATCTTCCACTAAGCTGGACCCTTAAATAGCTAGCCTGTGCTAAGCCCTATTTTGTTTCATGATTTTAAATATTCAATAAAATCATTTTGCACTCTGATCAATTAAAAAAAAAAAAAAAAATCTGATGTCCACTACTTTCTAGTATTTTTCACAAATCATAATTTACTATTTTTTTTTTAAGGACATTTTTAGAACAAATTTCTTCTCTCAAAAATCGCAAAAGAAAAAAAAAAATGGTAGCATTCTACATCATTTTTCAAATAATTTATCGCTGCTCACTCCTTGGTGGAATAGATTTTTCTTTTTGGATTTTTTTTTGGTGGGTAAAGAGAAACTTACAACAAATACACTCTAGTTGGTGTACATTAATTAATACATTTAATGATGGATTAGAATATTCTCACAAGCTACAAGCCAGTGAAATGTATGTTCATGGCTCGTATATATTCTGGTTCTCATCCCCTCAAAATAAATAAAAAAATAATAATAAAAGAAATTACTACATTAATGTTCCACTTAATCCACATATAACTTCACCTTTATTTTTTCTGCTAAAATTAGTGTTGGATTTCCATGCCAGATAAGGAGCAGAGGTAAAGAATAGAACAAAGAAAACGAATGGAAGGGCTGGGAATAACAGCGGTGATGGTGATGATAGAGTGCCTGGAAGTTGTATTGCACACCTTAACCAAAGCTGCTACCACTAGGATGAGTGAATTTGTCTATGTTTTTTACTCCAACGCCCTCTGTTTGTTCTTCCTCCTACTTACTTGTTCCTTCTTCTTTTACAGGTCAATTTACTCTTGAATTATCACTCTCTTTTTCTTCTCGAATTTTTGAATTTTATGGTTATATTGATTGCTTTCCATCAGAATGAGAACTTACTTAACACTCACGTACCTCGTCATCGGCAAAATGTTTCTGGTTGGCTTGCTCAGGTAGATATATATACATATATATATATATATATATATATATAGGGCGTGTCTAGGATGTGGTCTGTCTATATATATGGATCCATACCAAAGTCGATGTTTTGAAAAAAAAAAAAAATATCGACTTTGGTATGTCTGTATATAGCAAAACCGACATTTTTTTTTTTTAAAACATCAGCTTTGGTGCGGATTCATATGCAGACAGACCGCACCATATCAATGCCTTATATATATATATATATATGGTTTATTAATTTTTAAGAATCATATATATGTAAAGTTTATAAAATCTCAATTTGTTTGTTGAAATTAAACCATTTGGTATCGCTTCTAGTATTGTTAATTGTTGAAACCAATTGACTTAGTAGATTCTGTATAGTTATACTTCTCAGATACTAAAGCATGTTGGAACAGACCTCAGCTGTCCTACTTTGGCAACAGCAATATCTGATCTCACACCAGCTTTTGCCTTCATCATTGCTATCATTTGCAGGTATATATATATATATATATATAAATTTTTGTTACAATAGGCATCTAACCTTAACGTCAGGCAACTTATTAATTTATGTATAAAAGCATTAGATATCCATATTATGGTGGGAATAGGCATCAATTATAGTAAACCTCAGCATGTATATATATATTTAATCAGCAACTTTAGGTTGTGTAATTTTCTCTGTTTTCCTTGATAGAAAACTGCATCAAGCACTATATGGTGTGTAATTTTTTTATTTTATTTTTGGTACGTAATATATTGTAATATATAATTGTGTTATAGGGAGGAAGACTTGACAAAGAAGAGTAGTCAAGCAAAGAGTGTTGGCACCATAATTTCAATAGCAGGGGCATTAATTGTAACTTTATATAAAGGCGTACGTCTTACAAGTGCTTCTCCTCTGCCTGGGAAATTCCTCGATCAGCTTCTTTTCTCAGTTCAATCTAAATGGGTTATTGCGGGTTTTATACTTTTATTGCAGAGCTTTTTCCATGCACTTACTTTTGTAGTACAGGTAATTAAATAAAATCATATATCTACATGCATAAGACTATGCCTCTTCTTGCGGCACTTATTTAAATGTTTTATATATAATTTGAATTCCTTGGTTTACATATATGTTAATGTATATGAGCTTCAGAGTTGGGTTATGGTGGAGTACTCTGCAGAGCTAGATGAAACCCTGACGGACTACCCTGTGGAGTACCCTGAAGAGAGGGAGTACCCTGCAGAGCTAATTGCAACCCTGAGGGAGTACCTGAGGGAGTACACCGCAGAGCTAATTGCAACCCTGTTTTGTTGTATCTCTATGACCATAATATCTGCAATAGTAGCTCTGATTGCTGAGAGATCAAACCCAGATGCTTGGCAAATCAAGTCTAATATGGAGCTTATTGCAATTGGGTTTAATGTGAGAAAATTGGTTTCCCTCTCCTCATTCCTCTGTTTTAAGAATAATTGGTTAACATTGATGTTCTGTTTTATATATATATATATGATTGGGTAAATAACATTGACGTTCTGTTGATGAATAATGTATAGGCAGTTTTTGCGATAGCATTTGGAAAAGCTGTTCATTTATGGGCAGTCCGCAAGAAGGGTCCCATATATCGTGCCGCGTTTAAGCCACTTAGAACTGTCATTGCATTCATCTTTGGGATTATTTTTCAAGGGGAAACCATCTACCTTGGAAGGTGAATATTTTTGGACTTCAAACTCTCTTTTTTTTGCCCTTTTTCTTTTTTTTTTTTTAATAATTATAATTTTTTATTTTTTATTTTTTTTATCTTTTAATAAATTGACATATTTATTAGTTTAAAATTATTTTTTGCTTTTATAGAAAATTTGAATTAAACAATTATAGTATGATATAGTTGTGTTTTTTAATTTGCATTTTAATACCCACTAATTTGATACATTTTTTATTTTAGGTGTTTAAATTCAAAATATTCTAATTTAAGTCATTGATTTTAAATTGTTTTAATTTTCATGGGAACAGTCTAGTGGTAATGTCCACTCCTTTTATATGTGGAATTCTGGATTTAATTAATTAATGATTCAAAATTAAAAATAAATAGTGCAATTGTTGCACTTGGGTCTAACTGGATTTTTTTGGCCAATGGTGGTTAATGATTTCATCTCACATGACCAATTTTCATTTTTTAATACTTTAGTGGTGATTTAACCTAGATTAGCTAAAAGAAAAACAGTTTTTGACATCAACGTCCTATATATAGTTTTAAATTTTTTCAACTTTCTCTATGTAGTATTGAATTAGCACTAGAATCTTTGAAACTTGTAAATAATGCAACATTGACCTAAAACCAGCACACTATGATATTTAGCAAGTAGTTTCCCTTCCCTGAGCAAGTGTTTAGTCAAATGAAATTTACATTTTAATTAATATAATTTAGCAACTACAAAGTTACGATTTTAAGGTTTTGGAGCTACCGTATGCTGATATGATAAAACAAGGCTAAAATACAAAAATGTTGAAAACTACATAAAATATTAATGCCAAAATCCTTCAAAAAATTGGTTGGTTGGTTTGATTGAATTAAAACAAATTGGAAGTTAAAGATCTTCTTTGAATGGTAAAGTTATAAACTTGAAGCAAAAAGTGCAATTAACCTTGGTTTATAATTACAATTTTCCATTAATTTCTACGGGGTGATTGGAGAAGCCATTGTAACTGGAGGATTTTTCGCCGTGATTTGGAGTGAAGCCCAAGAAGACAAGGTAGACGAACATGGTCAACAAGACCCCAATGATAACTTATCCTCTCATACACTTTCTCTTCTGCAAAACCAAAACACAGCATAATAAAACTCTCTCCATATTTTTATCTATATACCAATTTGTATATAAAATTCTATATTTTTCAGTTTCTTTTTTATTACCTTGCCATGCAATTATAAAGGAAATTATGTCCCAAAAAAATTGCAGATGAAAAAAGGACTGAAAATAGAACAAGGGAAATAGACATGGTGCACAAGTTAGTAAATTGTGTTTATATATATATATATATCTAGACAGATATATATTACTGCAAAAATTTTCCTACGGACCTATATAGGTAAACTTTTAAGGGTTTTTTTATTTATTATTTTTATTTTGGTAGATGAGTCATTTTTCTTTTTTTCTTTTTTTCTTTTTTTTTAGTGGATAGATGAGTCTTTTTGTTTGGTTGGTTGGACCAAATTACAATAATATTTTTTGTGAGCAACATTAAATTTACGGAGACCGGAATAGGAGGTAATTTCAACTAGATTAAAATTAGGGATGGCAATTTTTGTTGCCAAATCGTATTGGGGTTAATCAATTTATTAATTGTGTTGAAATTTGTTCAACCCGAATACAATTCTTTTATTAATCATGTCAGAAATATTCAATTTGAATATGATCCGTTTAATAAATAGATAATCTCACACGACTAGTGTAATCTGTTTATTAAATGAGTCAACTGTAATCAACATGGCCTCTTTATACGAAATTGATCTATTTACATGAAATTGATACGTTTATACAAAATTGATTCGTTTTTACGAAATTTACCCAATTAAATAATTAACTTGTTTAAATTAATTATTTCATATAAAATAAAAATAACTTAGTCATTAATTAATTCTTATAGTTATACATTTACAATAATATAACATATGATATAATAATATAGTAATTTCAAATAAAAATTAAATATAGATATATATATATATATATATATATCCACCCATAATAAATCTAATACTACTTTTCGAAAAATATATGAAAAAATTATTAATAATCATGTTTTTAATTTTCTACACCTCCAATTCTATTAGGTATATTAATTTTTTATTTTTTCAATGTTCATAAATATATACATGTATTAAGTATATTATATTTAAGTAAATAAATATTATTTTAATTCTTTTTTTTTATTAATAATACGATTTTAAATACGTTTGTAATTTAGTAATAAAAAAATATTAGTTAAAATTTTATTGATGGTTAATTTAATATATTAAAGTTATAATTGAAATATATTATAATTGTGTCCCGTTGGATTGACATATTAATTGACATGTTTACGTATCAATTTCGAATTAAACAGATTAACCTGAAATTAATTTGTTTAATAAGCGTGTTAAATGACTTGATCCAAATTTGATCTAATTCTATTTATAATAATTCTAAAACTGTTAATTTCGTATCATTTTCGAATTGTGTTATCATGCCATGCCATGATCAAAATTTTCATCATAGTTAAAATTTAAATTTTAAATTTAAAAATGTATTTTCTCACCACTATGACAAGTTTATCAACGTCCAAATTCAACCTGAAATTAACTTGTTTAATAAGCGTGTTAAATGACTTGATCCAAATTTGATCTAATCCCATTTATAATAATTCTAAAACTATTAACTTCGTATCATTTTCGAATTGTGTTATCATGCTATGCCATCATCAAAATTTTCATTATAGTTAAAATTTGAATTTTAAATTTAAAAATGTATTTTCTCACCACTATGACAAGTTTATCAACGTCCAAATTACAATAAATTAAAAGCTGAAAGTCTTATTCAATTGTAAAGTTTTAAACTTAAAGTGAAAATTGCAATTAACTCTAATTATAATGACAAATTTCCATAAATTTCTACAGGGTGATTGCAGGGGCTATTGTAACTGGGGGATTTTACGCCGTGATTTGGGGAAAAGCCCAAGAAGACCAGGTTGTTGAACATAGTCAACCACGCCCCGCTGATTGCTCATAACTCATTGTCTCATGCACATCCGCTTCTGCAAAACCAAATCACAGCAAAATAGAACTCTCCGCATATTTATACATACTAGCCAATTTTTATACAAGTTTCTATATTTTTTAGTTTCTTTTTTTATTACTTTACCACGCAATTGTCAAGGAAATTAAGTCAAAAAGAAAATTGTGGATGAAAAAAGGACTGAAAACAGGACAAGGGAAATTGACCAATACCAATTTTCCTCCTAGATTAGTAATTAGCGTTTGTACTTGTAGGTTTAGGCTAGTAGTAAAATTAATAAAAATAGACTTTTGGGTTCGACCTTGAATGAAATACTCTCCCTCGCCTTTTTATTTAAAATATTCTGTAATCTTGGTATAAATATATATGTATATATATCTATATATATATATATATTAGTACTTGGTGTTTGAATAAATAAAAGATTCTATTTGAAAAATATAACCAAGCAATGAATATTCGGATAGCATGACAGCACTGTCAAAAAAAATGAGTACAAGGCTGGAGATGCAGGAGTATTGCAAGTGGAAAAGGTCCTTATTATAGAATCACAAGTGTTCGGTAAAGTGGTCCATTCTACATAATATTTGCCCATATAGGACTGCAGAAGTTCTTTTTTTTAGGTAATTTGTTCTATTTAGAATTTGATTTCATAATTAATCGATGCCATTAAATATAAGCAAGATGTATGTAGAGGCAAAAAAGAAAAAAAAAAAAGAAAAAAAAAAGAGAAGTTAACTTTTTAATAGTTTATTAAATTGTCATGAATGTCAACATGTAGGATCTACAGTGATGTATTGGTGGCAAATAAACATTTTTCTTAATTTCACATTAAACTAGTTTTTTAATTTAGTTGATTGTCAGCTGGTTAATTATGATTGATGTGAAATCTTTTCAATCCATGCTTTAAAGTAACCGTGTGTGCCCCATCACCGGCCACGGCATATATACGTCATATGTAAACTTTTTTTATTTATTATTTATTTTCTCGCTTTTTTTTTTTTTATATTTATTTTCTCGCTATGTGTCGCAATTAAAAGAGTCTTCATCGGCAATAAAGTTAAAGAGTTCGGAAGCTGCATGTAAATTGGTTTTAATTTGTACGAACAATTAAAGTCTGTCTTTCTTCCTTGCGAAGGTTGTTAGCTAGTTTTTCTTCTTCTTTTTTTTCCTTTTTTTTTTTTTGATGCATATTTAAATTTCAAACTCCTGTGGGACACCATAATATTAAAAAATCATAATGTATATTTAAAAAATGCATATTTAAAAAATCATAATATATATATATATATATATATATATTTCTCCTATTCGTTAACATCTACGAAACAACCTCCTTTGTTTCTTTCTTCATAAAACAAATATCCCACAAGGCGTAGCACATAAGGAACATTTAATCATCAACTTTTCACTTTTTTATTTTATTTTTTTCTGTCCACAAACTCAAAGAGAATATATATGATTGATATTTCTCTGCGTCGAATTCGACCCCATCTACACGAAAATGGGGACGGCGAGATCATTATCAGGGTATGTAATAGTGATGATGGTGGGATTGGAGTTTTTGGAAGTGGGATTGAACACCATTTGCAAAGCGGCCATGAGAAAGGGAATGAGTGAGCTTGTCTTTGTTTTCTACTCCAATGCCTTCGCAGTTTTCCTACTCCTTCCATCTTCCTTCATCTTTTACAGGTACCAAATCATCAATTTTAGACCATTAATTTTTATAGTTTTCCTTCTCCATTAATTTTTCTTGTCTGGTCTCATTACGAAAACAATATATATGGATATCATTTTCTATATATATATATATATAAAATTTTTCTCTTATCTAAATTTCTGAAAAGATTTAAGAATCGATTTTGTCAGGATAAAAATCTATATAGGATTGGCTGATAAAAGAATTACTGATATTATATAATATAAATAAGCAGAAAAAGAAGTCGTCCCGAGATCACACTCTCCATCATCTTCAGAATCTTTGTGCTTGCATTGCTCAGGTACTATTTATTTTTATTAATTATGTAAAATTGGATTTTGGTTTAAAAATTAATCAAATATAATAAAATGGTGGTACTGGTTTTTTCTCTCTCTCTCTCTGTTTTTTTTTCTGTAAATGGTTTTTATCTGTCTGTGGTTGTAGCTGTAGCGCGCAGATGCTAACTTACATTGGGTTGGGTTATAGTTCTCCAACTTTGGCCTCTGCAATGACCGATTTAACCCCAGCATTTACATTCATACTCGCTATGATCTTCGGGTGAGTGGTAATTAGATATATAAATATTAAATATATCCCTACCCATCAAATATATTTTATTAATTATTTCAGATGTTCTATTGCCCAAAGATTAAAATTGAATTCAAACTTTGGCGGGTGTGTCTTTTTTTAGCTTTACACTTTCACTTTACTTTTTCTTCAAGGCATTGAAACTTGTTGGGACAAAACACTTAGCGTCCGACATGTCCAAACTTAAAGCTACATATATAATTTTTTTTTCCTTGCTCTTTAAGTTTTAGTTCTTGAGAGGGAAACTTAATTGTGGGAATCAGTTTCTAAATAAACATTTTTCATTTTTCTTTATATTTGGTTAGCAATTTGAATCTCAATATTTCAATGAAATTAAAAAAAATTATATAATAATTGTGCATTAAAAATTAAAATGTGTTTAAAAAAAAAATGGAAAACCAATTTCACAGGGAATAAGAAAATGATACTTGTTTTTAAGGGAATAATGTCTCATCTAAATTTTTTCAATGTTGGGAAACTGAATGGACCCATATCTGTGTAAAAAACTATCCAAACACCGGGAAACTTCAATTTTCCATAAGCCTTCTATCTATTTCACATATATGGTATAGCTTTTCCCTTTTTTCTTTTTTTTTTTTTTTTTATGCTAGGAACATGCATTTGGTATATCTTATTGTAAATATATATATATATATATATATATATAATATTTATGTTATGTCTAATCATCTAGTAACGACTTTTCTTGGTTCCCAATAATTTGTCATTTTCTTACCCCATAATGTGTTTGTTTAAGTCAATCTCATGGTGCTTTCTTTTCCTTGGGAAATTGGGAATCTTTCCAATATAGTCTGAAAATGAAGTTTTATAATAATTTAAATATTTTTAAAAGAGAGAAATATTGATATAAATAGAATTAGCAAGTTTCAGATATAGGTTTCAAAATTTTTTTCCCAAATAATTAAGACAAAAGGCTGAAATTGGAAAACTTTTTATTCTATTGTACAAACTTATTTATTGATGTATATTTTTCCTTAATTAAATTAACCAATTGGTGGGTGCTAGGATGGAAAAGCTAAATCTGAGAGTCCAAAGCAGTCAGGCAAAGTTTGTGGGCACTATAGCATCCATCAGTGGAGCTCTAATAGTGAGTTTATACAAAGGCCCGCCCATCTCAAATAATGTACCATCAATGAATATAGCAAATGAGCTTCTTTCAATGCCAAAGTCAAATTGGGTCATTGGAGGCTTTTTTCTTGCTGGTCATAGCCTTTTCCTTGCACTCTTATTCATTCTCCAGGTACCGCATACATCCAACCTCACTTATTTAAAGCTTTAACATGTATATATATTTATAATCCATCTCTGATCTGATCCTTAGGTTTAGAACTTGATGTGAACCAACGTACAATAACAAGTTATGATACATTAGTCCGTATCAAATCTTGAACTTAAGGTTCTTATCTGAGTCTAATTCTATATGTATACACAATGTTTTCTATTGGATGAAGTATCCCAGCATAAGCTAGACAACATTGAATTATTTATTGATAAAAAACCACAAATTGTATGTAATTGGAAGATTTATTATTGGTAAAAACTTGATGCTGTCTAATGGAATAATATTTTATATATTATATTCTACTATGATTGGCATTGTCTAAGTGTTCAATTGCATATAATTCATATCATACATTCAATAAATTTTATATAATTAAGCGTCACATATCCAATATAACCTAGATAATGTTGCCCAACATTGCGAGCCTAGAAATATATAAAAGTATTCACATTAATCTACGGCCTTTTTATTTTTTTATTTAATTATTTTTTTTGGGTTTTGTTCGTGATACATAGACATGGATTATAAGGGACTACCCTGCAGAGCTACTGGTTACAACCATGTGTTGCATATTTGTGACCGTCCTATCTTTCATAGTCTCTCTCATTGGAGAAAAAGATCCAACTACTTGGAGACTGAGGCCTAATACAGAGTTGATAGCTATTGTGTACTCGGTGAGCATAGATAACCGACAAGCTTGATTTAATATGGAAGTAATAGTAGTAGTATTAATTGGGTATTTCTTTTTTTTTTTTCTCAAATTAAAACTATATATTATTTTAGTCATAATTTAATTTACTTCGCTACTGACTAATGTTATTTTACAGGCAGTGTATGCAGTAGCACTTAGAAATGTAATTCATACATATGTATTGCGAAAGAAAGGACCTGTTTATGTTTCCATGTTCAAGCCTCTTGGAATGGTGATTGCAGTTTTCTTGGGTGTTACTATTCTTGGAGATATACTTCATCTTGGAAGGTACAATTCTTTTGTTTACTTCATTTTGAAGACTGGATCATCTATGTTAAACAAAAGAGAACTTGCTAACATTATTACAACAATTTTCTATAGAACCTTTTTGACTAGAAGTGCAAATATAATTCTGTCACTAGAAATGGTACTAGAAAAGGGCATTAGTCATAGTTTCTGTTATGGCTATAACCAAAAGTATTCACAACAAAAAGTATTGTTATTATCCTGGTAAACAACTTACAACTAAACTCTTTTCCACAAATATATATATATATATATATTTTTTTTCTAGCTAATATATATATATATATATATTACTACAATTAGTTTTATTAGAAAATCAATTATTGTAGTCAAATGACAACAAAAATATTCTACGGCAAAATGATAAGATATGCCAAAATATCTTTTTTTCTTTTTTAAAGCAGGAAAAATATTTGTTTTTTTGTTTTTGTTTTTATCTATAGGTAGACGGGATGCATCAACCTGATTTAAATTTTATGGTAAAGAAATTGTGGTTAAAAAGTTTATTTTATTAAAAGGGAGAACAGAAAAAAAAATAAAATATATATATATATATATATAAAGTATTGTGAGTTTCTGGTTTGGGAGAAAATGACTGAACATATTGATTTTTGGGAAACATAAAGTAATTTCTATTCATTGTACCTTTTTACGGTGAATGATTGTAATTTGTGTATGAAATTTGAAAAATGTACAGCGTTATTGGAGGAGCTGTAATTGCACTCGGGTTCTATGCTGTTATATGGGGCCAAGCTCAGCAAGATAGAAACAGGGTTGAAGTTGAAGAAACCAAGACTTATAGCTCTCTATCACATTCTCACACTGTCCCTCTTCTTCAAAATAAATGTACTGAAGTATAGAAAAACTAGAAATCTTTTTTGCTTTTCAAAACAAAACGTTGTAAAAAGATGTTAGGTAATTTATTTTATTAGTCAATTTTGAGACTAAAAAAAAATATATATATATATATATATATATAATTATTGTACGAGAAAGCAATTATGAAACTGTCCTTGTATATTGTAATGTGTGGTTACTATCAAATTTATTATTTTTGTGGAACTTTATTTTACATTATCTATCAGATTGGCCGGTTAAGACCTTTTGTGAAGTATTTAAACGAGTAAAGTTATCAAATTAAGATAATTTTATCCTGATTTTGCAATAATTTATTTATTAAATTTATTTACCAAGTATTCAGGGCAATTGTATTTATTATGAAATTTAGGATATCAATTATCAATAATAAATATATCAAATTTTACTCTTTTGTTTAATGTATAGGATGGTTGAATATTAAAACCTAATTAAGTAGCGATGGCTTCTTTAGGGACATCCAAATAGCTAAATTACTGCTTTTTCGATTTCAAATTCAAATCACTTCCTTTCAGTAATAATAATGATGATGATGTCATTTATCTTCAAAGTATAAGACTAATAAAATAAACATTTAAAAAAAACAAAACAAAACTGAACACTTTATGATTTTTCAATATATGCACTTTTTTTTTTTTTTTCAACCTGAAAACAAATGAGTGAACTAACATTCAAAATAAACATAAAGGCTATCATTGCTTTTATTTTATTTTATTTTCTTAATGAGGCACAGCAAGGGACAGCAACAAAAAGAATTTAATTTCATAACTTAGAAAAATGCTAAAACACACTTGTATATATATTGTTACGAAATTGAGAGAAAAACAAATAGCAACGGAAACAAAGAAAGCGAAGAACAAACATACAATTTACGTGGAAACCTTTGACGGGAAAAACCACGGATAGGGAGAAGCAAATCCAATATCAAAAAATTGGTACAAAGGTGAGCAAAATTGCGCGATATCCTAAAACCCCAATTGCCGCCGAAAAACCCCAAAAATCATCAAAATCTATATTGTACGGAAGACACCTTAAAATTGAACCACAGAGCCCCAAATTTTTTTCCAAAATTAGTTTCACCAAATGGGTCGTATCGCGAGTTTTTCGGGTCGGGTCAATAAGAATTCGGGTCACTAACTCTAACAATCTCCACCTTGACACGAATTCCATATAAGGAATTAAAAAAACATACAAAACTCCAATCTTCGATAAAAGTTTCCATCCTCTTCCACAAAAGCCCCCAAAGGCAAAGCTCAACAACAAACACCAACCAAGTCCAAGCAATGCTCAAACTTGGCTACTGGAAGTGCCTTGGTCATCATGTCAGCAGGATTATCATGAGTACTCACCTTGCTGATAACAATATCTCCACGGGCAATAACATCACGTACAAAATGATACCGAACATCTATATGTTTTGTCCTCTCGTGAAACATCTGATCCTTAGTGAGATAGATAGCACTCTGACTATCACAATTGATGACCGTACTCTCCTGCTCAACGCCCTTAACCAAATAGCTTCTTTCACCGCTTCAGCTATAGCCATATATTCAGCTTCTGTAGTTGATAGTGCAACTGTTGCTTGCAAAATAGACTTCCAACTGATAGAAGTATCTCCAAGAGTAAATACATAACCAGTAGTGGACCTCCTTCTATCAAGGTCCCCAGCAAAATCTACATCAACATATCCACTTACACCCTCCTAACTTCCACCAAACTCTAAACAAGTGTTAGTAGTGCCTCTCAAGTACCTTAGAATCCACTTGATAGCTTGCCAGTGTTGTTTGCCAGGATTAACCATATACCGGCTCACAACACTAACAGCATGTGCAATGTCAGGACGGGTACACACCATAGCATACATCAAACTACCAACAGCACTAGAATAAGGAACATGTGACATATACTCAATATCTCTATCCGACTGTGGTGACATATCAGCAGACAATCTAAAATGAGTAGCTAATGGAGTACTTACAGGTTTAGCGTTCTTCATTCCAAAACGCTCCAGAACTTTCTCAACAAAAGATCTTTGAGTCAAGAAAAGTTTACCTGCAGATCTATCTCTCTCAATCTCCATACCAAGAATCTTCTTTGCCGCTCCCAAATCTTTCATCTCAAACTCACCATTCAATTCTGCTTTCAATCTGTTGATATCGGATTTCTTCTTGGCCACTATCAGCATATCATCAACATAAAGCAACAAATAGATAAATGAGCCATCTTCCAACTTCCTAAAATACACACAGCTATCATATTGGCTTCTAGAATAGCCATGACTAACCATAAACCCATCAAACCGCTTGTACCACTGACGAGGGGATTGCTTCAAACCATACAAGGACCTTTTCAACAAACACACATGATCCTCTTTTCCTTCAACCTCGAAACCTTCGGGTTGCTGCATATAAATTGTCTCCTCAAGCTCACCATGCAAGAAAGCGGTCTTCACATCTAGTTGCTCCAACTCTAAATCATGCATAGCAACTAGCGCTAACAAAGCACGAATAGAAGTATGTTTAACGACAGGGGAAAATATATCATTAAAATCAACTCCCTGTACCTGTGAATACCCCTTCGCTACTAAACGTGCTTTGTACCTCGCATCTTCAACACCAGGAATGCCTTCTTTCTTTTTGTAGACCCACTTGCATCCCACAATCTTCTTACCCTCTGGAGGTAATGCCAACTCCCAAGTGTGGTTCTTATGAAGTGACTCCACCTCTTCCTGAATAGCAATTAACTACTTTGCAGAATCCTCACATGAAATGGCTTCATAATAGTTGCAAGGATCACTGGGACTCTCGATCTCCTGTGCTGCAACACAACCAAAAGTGACATAGTCAGCTAAACTAGAGGGCTTCTTGATCTCCCTGCGAGGTTTATCCTTGGCAATCGAATGCTCCTGCACCTCCTCAATTCTCTCTTCTTCCACATGAGTGGGTGTCTCAAATGGGCCTGAAACTGAACCATTCTGTGAAGTACTTACTTCCTCCACCCTAAACTCCACCTGCTTTGGCACACTGTCTGAAACAACGAGCTCCTTTTTCGGATGCAGCATTGCCATCTCATCAAACACAACATCCCTGCTAATCACAACCTTAGATGACTTTGGATCAGGAAGCCAAACTCTGTATCCTTTTACACCCTGCGGGTAACCAAGAAATATGCCCTTCTTCGATCTAGGCTCAAGCTTACCATCATTAACATGAACATAGGCAGGGCATCCAAACACCTTCAAATCTAAATAATTAGCAGGTTTTCCAGACCATACCTCTTCAGGAGTCTTGCAATCGATTGCTGCCGATGGAGAATGATTCACCAAGTAGCAAGCTGTAGCAGCTGCTTCTGCCCAAAAGTCCTGTGCTAACCCAGAATTCGACAGCATGCATCGGACTTTCTCCATAAGAGTTCTGTTCATCCGCTTAGCCACACCATTTTGCTGCGGAGTTCCTCTAACTGTGAGATGTCTAACAATCCCTTCGTTTCTACAAAACTCATTGAAAACACCATCACAGAACTCCAATCCATTATCTGTACGAAGGCGCTTCACCCTTCTTTCCGTCTGCTTCTCTACCAAAGCTTTCCATTGCTTGAAGATAGCAAATACGTCATTCTTGTGCTTCAAAAAATATACCCAGACCTTCCTGGAGAAATCATCAATGAAGGTCAACATATATCTGCCACCACCCTTAGAAGCAGTACGTGGGGGTCCCCAAAGATCTGAATGAATGTAGTCTAGAGTACCTTTGGTTTTGTGAATTCCAGTACTGAAGCTAACTCTTTTCTGCTTTCCAAACACACAATGTTCACAAAACTCCAACTTCGAGATACTCCGATCACCAAGCAAACTCCGTTTGCTCAACATCGCCAAACCTTTCTCACTCATATGGCCCAATCTCATATGCCACAAACGAGTAACATCCGAATCTGACAGGGACACTGAAACAGCAGCCGACCCCATTACCATAGAACCCTGTAGCCTGTATAATGTACCAACCAGGCTAGCTTTCATCACCACCAAAGCACCCTTCAGAACCCTCAAAACTCCACCTCCACCAGAAAAAGAACAACCAGATTTGTCGAAAGCAGATAAAGAAATTAAATTTTTAGACATATCTGGAACGTGACGTACCTCAGATAGTGTTCTGATAATTCCATCATGCATCTTCACCCTTACAGTTCCAATGCCGATGACACAGCAAGGATGATCATCTCCCATCAGCACAACACCTTTATCCACCGGAACATAAGAAGAGAACCAATCCTTGTGGAGACAGATGTGAAACGAACAGGCTGAATCCAAAATCCATCCCTGCTTGCCCGAACTATCCTCAGTCACTGAATAAACATCTCCATCTTCAATTTCCTCATGTGCGACACTGGCTTCGGCATGTTCCTTACCCTTTTCATTATTTTTATTCTGAAGTTTACGACATTCAGTTTTGATGTGCCCTTTTTTCTTACAGTAGTGACAAATAAGGTTTCTGAACCTTGACTTCGATCTTGGCCGACTACCACCATTGTTATTTTGATCTCTAGATGATGTTCTACCTCTAACAATCAAACCCTCTCCTCCGGAACTCCCAAAGTTATTGTTATCCGAACTGCTGGTCAACTCCTTATCAAACAACTCCTTAGAATACAAAGAAGCTTTCACGTCCTCCAATTTTAGGGTTTTATTACTGTAAATCAAAGTCTCCCTAAAATTTTTATACGACGGAGGTAAGGAACGCAGTAGCATTAGGGCCTGATCTTCATCATCATATTTAATGTCCATGTTCGCCAGATCCAACAAAATAGTAGAAAAGTCATCTATGTGTGTTTTAATAGATGTACCTTCAACCATAGAAAGGGTGTATAGACGGTGCTTCGCAATCAGTTTCGTTGTGAGATTCTTTGTGATGTACAAAGATTCCAACTTGTCCCATAAGTCCTTTGCTGTCTTCTGATCAAGGACCTCCCTCAAAACTTCATTGGACAAGCATAGCTGAATGGTGGATAGGGCACGCTCATCAACCTCGGCTTTCTTTTCGGCATCCCACGAAGACGGCATCTGCTCCTTGCCAACCAACGCCTTGTGTAAACCGTTCTGTGTCAAAATCGCCTTCATCTTGACTTGCCACATGGAGAAACTCATGTTGCGCTCAAATTTCTCAATGTCGAACTTTGTTGCCATGATCTAAAAAAAAAAAAAAAAAAATTCCCAAATAGATCGACGCGGCTCTGATACCACTTGTTACGAAATTGAGAGAAAAACAAATAGCAACGGAAACAAAGAAAGTGAAGAACAAACACACAATTTACGTGGAAACCCTTGACGGGAAAAACCACGGGTAGGGAGAAGCAAATCCAATATCGAAAAATTGGTACAAAGGTGAGCAAAATTGCGCGATATCCTAAAACCCCAATTGCCGCCGAAAAACCCCAAAAAGCATCAAAATCTATATTGTACGGAAGACACCTTAAAATTGAACCACAGAGCCCCAAATTTTTCTCCAAAATTAGTTTCACCAAATGGGTCGCACCGCGAGCTTTTCGAGTCGGGTCAACAAGAATTCGGGTCACTAACTCTAACATATATATATATATATATAAAATTCGTCTAAAAAAGGTATTCCAAAAAGAAAGAACAGTAGTGAGTTTGTCCCAAAGCCAATGGGGATCAAGTAGATAAGATGGTATGTGCTTATTCATTGTCATACGTACATAGATACACATGCTTTAGCTGGTAAACCGAGCAAGAAAGAAGGAGCCAATAATGGCAGGTGGTATGGAGAATATAGGGCGGTTTGTGGGAATCGCAATGGTGGTTCTGGCTCAGGTTTGCAGTTTTATATTGAACAAAAGGGCCATGTCCAAAGGACTCAGTGAATTCGCTCTTGTTATCTACTCTTATTCTTTTTCCATTCTCATCCTTCTTCATTCTTCTTTCCTCTTTCACAGGTCATCAATCTCTCCCTCCCTCTCTCTCTCTCTCTATATATATATATATATATATTGAAGTAATTGATATAGTACTTACTAATTTTTGCAGGTCAGAGCGACCTCCACTCAGTCTTTCTGTCCTTTCCAGCTTGTTCTTAATGGGGGGCTTATTGGGTTTGTGAAATGCCTCTATGTCAAATTATATGCAAAGAGTTTTGCCTGATTGATTTTCAGTAGTTTTACTAGTATAGCTTTGTAATTTACTCAAATTTGGACTTAGTTCTTCTTCAATTGAAGATTCTTCTCTTTTTCCTCTGTTAAGAAAACGCAGAGGTTTTGGACTGTTGATGGGAAATGCTGGTTTACAGTACAGTTCTGTTACACTTAACTCTGCCATGCTCAACCTCATTCCAGCTTTTACTTTTCTACTTGCATTAGCTTTCAGGTTCCTCTTCATTTTCATCTGTATATGATAAATATAGCAGTTTGAGTTGAGAAATTAAACTTTGCTAATTGCTGCTAGTTTTTTTTTTTTTATTTTTTTTTTATTTTTTTTTTTAAAAGAAAAAAAAGGTGCTTATATCAAATAAAGGAAATATGTAATTGTAATCCATTCATCTTAAGAATGTCCTGGATTTTTGTTTTATGGTAAATTATATATAAAGGATGGAAAAATTGAAGTTGAAGAGCTCAAGTAGCCAAGCTAAATCTCTAGGAACTCTAGTGTCAATAGCAGAAGCATTTGTTGTGACCTTCTACAAAGGCTCACCCATCATTAAGGCTCGTACCCTTTTCGTATCGACCCATCAATTTCTCGTCTTTACCACAATCACATTGGATCCTTGGAGGTTTTCTCCTTGCAGCTGAATCTTTTACAACTTCATTATGGTATATTCTGCAGCTTTGCTTCTTTTTACTCCTCAAGTATGTACAAGTTTTAAATAACTTGTAAGTCAAAATTTAAGCTTGATATTGTTTTACCTTTTTTTTTTTTTTAAAATATATATATATATATATATATATTTTATCTTTCCTGTGGTAAATTTTTTTAGGCATCAATCCTAAAGAAGTAGCCCGCAGTGATGATCACAGTTGCCTTTTGCTGCTTCTTTGTGTCTATGGAAATTTCATTAGTCTCGCTGATTATAATAAAAGACCCAAATGCCTGGAGATTACAATTCGATGTCACATTGGTTGCAGTTTTATTCTCTATAAGTATATTAACAGATTTAAAGGTGTCACCAATGGCTAAAATTTCAAAAACTGTCACTGTTTTTTAAAATCCTCTGTTACTTTGAGCTTCTAAATTAGGCAGATAAAAGTGGAGTTTGTATGTAACATGTAGGGAATTGGAAATGCATTCCGTGGCGGCGTGATTACATGGTGCCTAAAGAGAAAAGGGCCTTCATATGTCTCAATATTCAAACCCCTTGCACTTGTCATTGCAGACGTCGTCGATGTAACATTTTTAGGAGAAGGTCTTTATTTCGGAAGGTATGGGCTATTCTTCTCAACTTAATTTCTCTGAGACTGAAATGATCATGAGAATTAGATTTAAGCTCAATCCGATGGCAATGTAAAATAAAGGTTGATTATATTACAAGGTAAGAGGGTAAAAAAAAAAAAAAAAAATGATTGATGCAATGTTACAATCCAAATAATTGAGTGTACTGTATGTTTGATAAAGACTTTATGATGCCTATTCATAGTTTTAGTTGATTGTACTCTGCCCTTCTGTTTTGTTGATATGTGAGATGTCTTTGAAATTTTCTCTTGCAGCTTGGTTGGTGGAGTTGTTATTGTCGCTGGTTTTTATGCTGTGATGTGGGGCAAAGCCAAAGAAGAGAAATCACTCAAGAATACTGATAAAGTTGAATGCTTGGATTCATCCGATGAAAGTTCTCCTCTTCTGCAGAATAGGCAGTAGAGACACAAAATATATATCTAATTATAAAATTATTAATGTAGAATTGAAAAAAAAAAAAAAAAGAAAAAAAAAAAAGAAAAAAAAAAAAGGAAGAGAAAGAAGATTTGCAGAATCAGAAGTTGCCATTGTTGTTGGGAAGTAGAATTAATGGTGGGTTGTTTTAGACTGTGTTTCTTCAAGACATTTATTGACTCAACAAGCTACAAATTGTATTCAATGGCAAAAGTAAAAATTTCTGAAATAATATGATTTTATTTCATTTATTTACACACACAGAACAAACATCGCAAACTGATTCTGTTTAATACTGTATGCTTAAAAGAAATCCTATAAACTACTAATTGAAATTAAGTTAGAAACTTTTCTGAAAGTTTCATCATAAGACTAAAGAACTAACCTTTTCAAACTTTATGCCTTTTTTAAAAAAAAAAAAAAAATATTAGAGTCAATAGAAACTTTTGATGCAGGGGAAATTTTTTTTTTTTTTTTTTTTTTTTTTTTTTTTTTTTTGGTTTTAAGATGCAGAGGAATAATTGATTCTTTAAAGGTTGGATTATGAATGATTAAACTACAGGAACCCATTTGTACTCCAAAATTGTCAATTAACAGTACAAACAATAAAAAGGATACAAGTAAGGCAGAGCAACACAGAGAATTAAATTCAGAAGTTCTAAAAAGCAATTCATTTTATTCCAAAAGAAATACAATGGAAGCATATTTTACTTGTGTTTTTTCCTTTTCTGTTTTTTATTTATTTATTTATTATTATTTTTTAATTAAACAAGAACATGGGATTTTATAATATAGGTAAGATGAAGACAGGGCAACAATACGACCATCAAAACGACATCGTTCATGTCGAAAACCGACAAAACATAGCTCACAATGAAACAGGAAAACGTTCCCATAAAGAAAGAGTAGTTTATCAGTGTGTTTTTCCTTTTTTTTTTTTTTTTTTTTTTAATATTGTAAAGCTAAAGCCAGTGGGAGTGGGAATGATGAAGTGGTGAAGCAGTAAGAAAAAGGAGGTATTTGATAGATTTTTTTGTGGGATAGAAGAAGATGATGGGGAATAGTTTTCTTCCATTTGTGGGGATGCTAATGGTGGTTCTGGCTCAGGTTAGTGGTATCATATTGAACAAAAAAGCCATGTCCAGAGGACTCAGTGAATTCATTCTTCTTCTTTACTGTTGTGCCATTTCCTCTCTCATCCTTCTTCCTTCTGCTTTCCTCATTCACAGGTCAACACTCTCTCTCTCTCTCTCTCTCTCATTTGACTGACCCCTTAATAGTTGCAGGTCAGAGCGGCCTCCACTCAGTCTTTCCATCCTTTCGAGCATCTTTTTCCTGGCGCTTATTGGGTTTGTCTCAGATTGTGTATATATGAAACTATGTGTAAAAGGGTTTTCCTTTTGATTTTGATTTTTCTATTTCGAAGATACATCACTCAATTTTTGGTACCTGTTTTTGTGCTATTTTTTCACCTTTTTTAACAGTGTGATTTTCTTTTCCCCTGTTTTTCCCTGTACTAGATGTTGTGGACTGTTGATGGGATATGCTGGTTTACAGTACACTTCTCCTGCACTTAACACCGCCATGCTCAACATCATACCAGCTTTTACGTTTTTACTTGCTTTAATTTTCAGGTTTTCTTTGTTACTCTTGATTTTTGTGTATATATAGTAAACAAGCGTTTGGGGTTAAGAAATTAAAGTCTGTTATTGAAATGGGTTTGAGTCTTTTTGGCCATCAAAATGAAATTGTTGAGGTCCTTGATTAGCTATGAAAGTGCCAAATTTTGTCTTGCTGGTATTAGATTTTGGCCATGTCCCTTTTGATTATTTATCATGAAAAAAGCTTTCAAAGATGCCTTATGGAGATTGTATTTACTGCTGTAAATCCAAGTCATAGATGTTTTAGTGTGAAATTATTGAATGGTAGTTATAGGATCGAAAAATTTAAGTGAAGAAGCTCGAGTAGCCAAGCTAAATCTGTGGGAACTGTAGTGTCAATAACAGGGGCATTCATTTTGACCTTCTACAGAGGCTCACCGCTTATTAAGTTTCACACCTTTTTGGATTGACCAATCAATTTCTCTTTTTTAAGAAATTAAAGTCATTTAGTAAAGTTGGGTTAAGAAATTAAAGTCATTTATTAAAATAAATGGGTTTGAGGCTTATTGACCATCAAAATGGAGTTGGGTTCCTTGATGTTGATGAGCTATGAAAATGCCAAAATTTGTCTTGCTCGTATTACATTTTGGCCATGTCACTTTTGATCGTTTTTCTTTGTGGAGATTGTATGTACTACTATAAAATCTGTCATATATATTTTGGGGTGAAACTATTTTGCATGGTAATTATAGGATGGAAAAATTTAAGTGGAGGACCTCAAGTAGCCAAGCTAAATCTGTAGGAACTGTAGTGTCAATAGCAGGGGCATTCATTTTGACCTTCTACAAAGGCTCACCGCTTATTAAGTTTCACACCTTTTTTGGATTGACTGATCGATTCCTCTTCTTACAGCAATCAAATTGGATACTTGGAGGGTTTCTCCTTGCAGCTGAATCTTTCTCGACTTCGTTATGGTATATTCTGCAGGTTTGGTTCATTACCAAAGTTAAAGTATCAAGTTTTGAAAAAACCGTTGTCAATAAGTTGATCCTTCTTCTATGTTTTAAATTTTGCAGTTACTACTACTTAAGAAGTACCCTGCAATGCTGCTTTTGATTGCATTTTACTGTTTCTTTGAGACTATACAAACTGCATTAATCTCACTGGTAATGGTAAAAGACCTAAGTTCTTGGATGTTACAACCTGATATTCGACTGGTTGCAGTTTTATACTCTGTAAGCATACAACGAATAACTGCCCTTGTCGTTTGATTTATGTTTCAATTAAAATTATAATGAAGTTGTAAGCTTGGATATCGGTACTTAAGGGATAACATCTGGCTATAAAACTGAAATATCTCTCTGCGCAGGTGAAGAAAGAGTCACTGAAAGGTTAAGATTTCAAGATGATTATGGTTTTATTTTTTATTTTTTTACCTGTTTATTGTTTTAACTTGTAGATGAAGGTACATACGGTTTAGTTTGTAAAATGTAGGGAATTGGGAATGTGTTCCGTTACTGGATCCTTACATGGTGCCTGCAGAGAAAAGGACCTGTATTCGTCTCAATATTCAAGCCCCTTTCACTTGTCCTTACAGACGTAATCGGTGTCATCTTTTTAGGAGAAGCTCTTTATCTTGGAAGGTATAGAAGTTCTTTTCTCTGCTTAAATTTTGTGTGAGTAATTCTAATTCATTTTCAAGCACTATCACTAAAGTTGCTTACAGCTGAAGAAAAGGTTTAGAAGATAATTGCATTATGTTATGCATCTTCACAAGACTAGACAAACCGAAAATCATTGTGTTTTGCATCTTTATGCTTTAACAGCTAACAATGTGATGTAGGCAGGATCATTAGAGGAGTTTATGGACTTAAACGAGAGGTTCCAATTAACCCAAGAGCACAATTCCTGGACTTAACCAGAGGATGCCTCCCAAAAGAGTTTTTCACTACTCTATTCTCAGCAAATATACAATTCCATTTTCAGTCTTAACTCTAATGCTTCCAATCTATACATAACACGAGACCTACTATCAGATCCTCCCCGAAACAAAATAGCTAAAGATCCAAACAACTTGGTTTGGTTAACATAATAAAGACTGAAAACGACATAGGTTCGTAAGACTAATAAAAAGCCTATAAACATATATGCCATGCCAACTTCACCGCACCACAATGTCCGTTTCCCTTTTGGCTTTCTTGATATGTAAGATTTGACAGAAAATTTTCTTTCCGCTTGATTGGTGGAGTTGTTATTGTCGCTGGTTTTTACACTGTGATGTGGGGCAAGGCCAAAGAAGAGATACCAGTCAAGAATGGTGAAGCGGAATGCTTGGACTCATCCAATGAAAGTTCTCCTCTGCTGCAGAACAAGCAGTAGGGGCATAGAATTTCTTATCTGGAATTTATGTTATCGGTCCAGAACATAAATGCATATGCATCCCTACTTTGTTTGTTTCTGTACATATGTGCATGCATGCATATATATTTGCAGAAATGTATATATATATATATATATATCAAGAAAAGAAGTTGCGAAATCATCTGGCCCCATTTTCTTTGGAAGTTAAAATTAAGGGTAGTTTGAATTTGTTAAAACATCTAAAAAATAAATAAATAAAAACAAACAAACAAACAAACAAATTGTACAAAACTTTAAAAAAAAAAAAATTTCTTTTAAATTTATAAGTGTTTAAAATGTTTCATTTCTATAATTACCCCTAACTAACACATAATATATATATATATATATATGTTAAGGCACGGCCCTTCTTAATATATATATTCCCATTAATTTATGGTGAATATATATATATATATTCCCATTAATTGGCAGTAACTAGGACCCATATCTTAGTTACCCAAAAAAAAAAAAAAATAAAATAAATAAAAAAGAAAAAAATAAAAAGGGACCCATTTGTTGGTCCATGGTCCGTTTTTCGTCTCTTTAATAATGGCATTCATTGTGTTATCACTGTTAAACCACTATGAATCTGATTGGACGTTGATGGCATAAATAGTACAGTCTTAAACAACTTTCTAAACGAGGAAGGAAAAAAAAAAAAAAAAAAAAAAAATCTCTAAACCCCTTCGTGAATCGAAATTGGGCATACTTATAGGTCAATTGCGATGCAGAGTTTTGGGTCATGTTAACTAATTCTTTCCTATCATAATTAATCCATAGATGGGAATCACATACAACTCAATACTCAAGAGGGAGTAGGACTCCATGCTTCTTGATTTTTTTTTTTTTTTTGCTAGCATCTATCTCTACCATTTGATTGGCTATCTTTGAAAGTCATAAAACGCCTTTTTGTAAGTTAACCGCCTTTTTTTTTTTTTTTTTTTTTTAGGTGTAATATTGTAGGTTAACGTTTTGAGGCTGGGAACTATATGAAGAAACAATAGTTTTAGTATCACATTGTCTTCGTAGAGTCAAATTAATTTTATGATGTTAGAACTTTATCTTAGCCTGCAATTGATTAATGTTATAACCTTGAAACGGGTGTTTTTAGGATGGAAGCTATACAGTGGATAAGCTCAAGCAGCCAGGCTAAAATCCTTGGGAACCATAGTTTCAATAATTGGAGGATTTGTTGTGACCCTCTGTAAGGGCGCTTCCATCTTGATGACCTCTACCTTATTGTTAATACCTATTAGTAATAAACTTCTTTTCTCATCGTTACAATCAAATTGGATCCTCGGGAGGCTTTTTCTTGCAGCTGACTCTTTTTTATCTGCTCTATGGTACATTATGCAGGTTAACTATAGGCTTACTTTTATATATATATATATATATGTAAAAATTTCTTGAATTATTATTGACTTTATTAAATTAAATATTTTTATGTGTCAAATGTGGATTGTGATAACTTATTTACGGTTTTAAATTTAAATTCAAATAATAATTGATAATGAATAAATAGATAAATAAGCTTCAAGCTTGAAGAAGGTACTATATGAACTCCAAGCTTGGTCTTGAATTGTTGAAATACTGCTCCTAAAAGTAGCTTCGATTGTATATTTGCAATTTGTAAATTGGAAGGAATATAACAAGTGATAAGTTGTCCAGCAGGTACCTTGTCTTTGACAAAGTGATAGTCGATTTTAATATGCTTTGTTAGATTATGTAAAATAGGATTAATAGTTGTGTAAGGCACTAATATTGTCACACAGCAAGTAAGGTAGCCGGTACAAGGTTATGCCAATATCCCATAGCAAATAGGTACACCATGTTATTTCAGCCATTGCTGTTGCCATAGCTCGATATTTAGCCTCTGTGTTGGAACGAGCTATTGTTAGTTGCATCTTGAAGGACTAGGAGATGCAGCTTGCACCAAGAAAGATGCAGTGGCCACTTGTGCTTCGTCTAGTGGTTGGACACCCTGCCTAGTCACCATCATATTATCCTGTCATGTTAAAGGAGCTTTGAGATAAAAAAACTTAACCCATATGTGATGGTACCCTTGAGATATCTTAAAATTCTTTTGACTTCCTTTAGATTCATCATTGTTGGTTCTTAAAAACTCTGGCGAGCTTGACTAATGGCATGAGATATGTCTGGTCAAGTGAAGGTAAGATATTGTAGACTACCAACAAGCTTGCAATACTCGGTTGCATCGACAAGGACATTATCTTTTGGATGATTCAATGTTTTGACAGCAAGAGGTGTTTTCATGGGAGCTACTTCAAGCATCGTTGCATGAGATAAATGATCATGTATTTACTTTGACACCCTGCCTAGTCAGCATCATAGTATCCTGTCAAGTTAAAGGAACTTTGAGATAAAAAACGTAACCCATATGTGATGGTACCCTTGAGATATCTTAAAATTCTTTTAACTTCCTTTTGATTCATCATTGTTGGTTCTTAAAAACTCTGGCAAGCTCAACTGATGGCATGAGATATGTCTGGTCGAGTGAATGTAAGATACTGTAGATTACCAACAAGCTTGCGATATGCGGCTGCATCAACAAGGACATTATCTTTTGGATGATTCGGTGTTTTGACAGCAAGAGGTGTTTTTATGGGAGCTGCTTCAAGCATTTTTGCATGAGATAAATGATCATTTATTTACTTTGTTTATGTAAGAAACGTGCCCCCTTGAAAATACCTTGTTTCCAATTCAAGAAAATAATGCAAGTTATCTAGATCTTTTATGGAAAATTCGGCACTCATTTTCTTAATTATATTATCAATAACATTGAGGTTGTTTTTTGTTAATAAAAGATCATCAACATAAATCAATAACACAATAATATTAGAACTTCGAAGCACAAAAAGGAGGAATCAGCTTTGCTACATATGAAGTCTAAAGAAATTAAAAATTGAGAGAATCTATCAAACCAAGCTCGGAGGGGCCTGTTTAAGGTCATATAAAGATTTCCTTAGAAGACACACTTGGTGAGAGAGAGATGAAACTTGGAGGTTGTTCCTTATAGACAGTTTCTTTGAGTTGGCCATGAAGAAAGGCATTCTTGGTGTTTGGCTGTCGAATTGTCCACCTGCATGTAACAACTAAAGATATAATTGTTTTTATCATAGAATGCTTGATTACATGACTATGTATTTCATCAAAATCTTGTCCTTTAATTTGTGTGAAGCCTCTTGCTATGAGACAGGCCTTGAATCTGTCTATTGAACCATCTTTTTTATACTTGGTTTTATAAACCCCTTTCTAAACCAACAACATTTGTGCTTTTGGTCATGAAACTAATTCTTAAGTTTTATTATCAAGCAAGGCCGTATATTCTTCTTGTATAGCTTGAAACCATTTAGGACTTTGAAGAGTAGATTTCAATGTTTTTAGTTCTCTTGTGGATGATAGCAAGGCCATTTGAGATGCAAACTGCAGATTTACCTTTAACTTTTGCCTTGTTATCATCTTATGTGTGTTTTGATCTTGTGTCGGAGAGGTATCTGGAGTAGAAACCTAAAAATCAATGACAAGCATTTCTTGTATAACTGCAGGGTCAAAAATGTGAAATTTATTTAACTCAACAGGTTAGTTAGCAGATGGAGCAACTGGTGATGTCTCCTTTTTAGTTGCAGGGTTATTGGAATTGTTAAATTCAACAAGTTGGTTAGTTGGTGATGTGTCCTTTTTAGCTACGGGGTAGTTGGAGTGGTCAAATTCAACAGGTTGGTCAGCTGGTGAGGTATCCTTCTCAGCAACAAGATGTTTGAAACTTGGAACACTAGCTACTGTATTCATATGGTCTGGTACTATTTCGACTGACATTTGTGAGATATTGTGAGTGGGAGATTGTGTAAAAACACTGTTGTCACGTGATTGGTTGTTTGGAGCGTATGGTTTTCTTGATTTGTGTGTGTTACACAGTGTAGACTTCTAAATTCGTCTTTTGGTTCACTGTGTGTATTAACTATGCAAATTGGAACACTAGCTATTGTATTGTTTTGGTTTGGTATTATTTTGGTTGACATTTGTGAGATATTATGAGTGGGAGTTGGTATAAAAACATTGTTGTCATATGACTGGGTCGTGGGAAAAGGATATAAGTCATCAAGCTCAAGATGTTTTTGTGAGTTATCAGTGGTAGGTAAGTATGGAAAATATTGTTTATCAAAAACAACATGTCTGGAGATGTATACTTGGTTAGTTGGTGGATGAAAATAGCAAAGTCCTTTGTGTTGGGAGCTATATCCAATGAAGATACAGGGGAGAGTTTTCTTTGAAAATTTATTGGCTGCATAGTTCTAAAGGTTAGGATAGCACCTGCATCCAAAAACTCTCAAACTTTGATAATTAGGATGCTTTTTAAAAAGACGAAAATATGGAATTTTAGTTTTTATCATAGATGAAGGTAATTGTTAATAAGAAAAGTTGCTGTTGGAAAAGCTTCCACCCACAATTTAATGGGTACATAGGCATGAAACATCATACTTAAGCCTATTTCCACCACATATTTGTGTTTTTTTTAAGCAATCTCATTTTGTTCTGGGGTTCCTAGACAAGACCATAGGTAAATAATTCCACGTTTATCTAAGTGTTTCTTAAAAGCTTAAGATATAAACTCGCCTCCTCCATCACTTTGAAAAATTTTAATTCGTCGGTCGAATTGGTTCTCTACCATTCTTTGAAATTTAAGAAAACATCCAAAACATTCTAATTTTTTATGCAAAGGAAACAGCCAAGTATACATGGAATATTCATCAATAAAAGTAAAATATAAATGATATTTTTATGTGGAAAGTGTTGGAGCTAGTCCCCAAACATCACAATAGATCTTTTCCAAAGGAAATAATTAAATTTTATCGGAAATAGAAAAAGGAAGTTTGCAACTCTTCCCTAACTGACAACTAGAACAAATAATAAATTTATTTGTCCAATTTAAAACATCAATAACATTATTGGAATGTAAATTTTTTAAAATTCTTAAACTGGGATGTCCCATCCATTGATGCCATAGGTTTGCCGAAGCCTTTGTTGCACTTAGAGCATGATGCTTATCTTCATTTAGAAATAGAGTCTTCCCTTCTTGTATCTTGTTGCTATGATTCTTTGACTATAATCCTTTATCATAAAGCCATTGGATGAGAATTAAAAAATACAATCATTATCAATTATTAGTTGACTAACTGATAGGAGATTTTTCTTCAATTTTGGTACTACAAGAACATTTTTAAGCTCTAAATAATCATTTTCAGTTTTAAGTTTAGCATTACCAACATGAGAAATTGGAAGGCTATTCCCCTTACCAACATAAATACTATCACTACCTTTATAAGGAAAAGATTTAGTTATTTTACCATTGTCATTTGCCATATGTGTAGTGGCACCTGAATCTGTATAGAAATTTGGATCGAGATTATCTAGAATTTTAAGTGCTGCTAGTGTCTCTAGAATGTTGTTCTTGGTATATAAATGATCAAACCTATGCCAGAAATCTATGGCACTATGGTTAAATTTATCACATATTTGACAAATAAATTTACCTTTAGAGTTTCATCCATGGCTCATTTGTCATATGTGCAGTGGCACCCGAATTTGCATAGAAATTTGGATTGGGATTGTCTGCAATTTTGCATACTGCTTGTGCCTCTAGAATGTTGTTCTTAGTATATGAATGATTAAAGTTGTGCTCGCAATCTATGGCACTATGGTTAAATTTATCATATATTTGACAAATAAGTTTACCTTCAGAGTTTCATCCATGGCTCCCTTCGGCTTGAATTTTGATTTTTCGTTTCTTGGTTTCATTGAAATTCCCTGCTGGTGTGAATCCTGTGCCTTTTGAAATGAAATGACCATCACCACGTGTTTCTCAGCTTCTTCCATATGCACGTTGTCCAAAATAGGCTTAACGGCTGTCATGTTCTTCATCTTCAATATCCAGCATGTGGTCGTGGCTTTGTAAAGCCACTATGAATTGACTGAATGTCGAGTAAGGCGGCTTTGTCAACATAGCAACCCTGAAATCCTCTGATGTAAATCCTTTTCCTTTTGAATTGAAATGACCATCACCACATGTTCCTCTACTTCTTCCACATCCACGTTGTCCAAAATAAGCTTAATGGATGTCATGTTCTTCATCTTTAATATCTGACATGTGGTTGTGGCTTTGTAAAGCCAATATGAACTGATTGAATGTCGAGTAAGGTGGCTTTGCCAACATAGCAATCCCAAAATCCTTATAACTAGGACCGAGTCCTCGAGCAAATGAAAAAAGTTTATCTATGTCTGAACTGGAGCATTGGCAGCAAGATTGTCACAGACTTGTTTGAACTTTCTCATATTCTTTGACTATGAAGCTTCCTTTCTTAAGTGAAGCAAGCCTATCTTTAAAAACATGTTCTTGTTCTTTTATTGATGGCAACAGCTGGTCTTCTATGGATTTCCACAGTAGGTACGCACTATCAATTCCCACATTCAAACTCAAAATTTCGTTAGACATAATTCTAACCAACCAGGTTATCAACAATCCATCATTATTGATCCATGCACTATGGTTTGGATTTATGACAAGGACCTCTTTTCATCATGTAATAATTCACATGGTGGTTCTCCCTTAGTGAGATGGTGGTATATTCCAAGGCTTCTCACTAACAGAATGATCTGTGAATGCCAAAGAAGAAAATTTGAGGTATTTAGTTTCATAGAGACCAAACTGTATTAGTAGAAGGACTGAATAGTTAAGATGGGTTCTTGTGGAACAAAGGCTCTAGTTCTAGTGTTTGGTTGTGAAGAAAATTCATATTGAAAGTCCATAGTGGTGATATGTGTGGAATATCGCTTTGATACTATGAAGAAAGTAATCAACTGTTTATTATATCTGATACATGAAAACATTACAAATGGACAAAATTTATACAGGTGTGTGGTTGTGAATAAGGAAAGAAGCTTTGATAAGAAAGGAAACTAATTACTATTTTCCATATTTGACAAAATTCAGAAAGATACTTAAAGAGGGTCAATTACTGTCTTGAAGTCTTGCCATACAACAGATATCTTGGTTTGGAAAGTGAATGTTGTTAATATGATGACTGAGCATTATAAGCCAATAGAGTAATTTCAGCAATAGAAAATGTTGATGGAGTAGGTGTAATGCATAGGTGTTTCTCTTATAAGATACCAACTATATATATATATATATATTAATCTTTATGAAAAAAAAATTGAAAAAAAAACTATATAGATTTTACACTTTGTTTGCTATTCTTAATGTTTGCAAGTTTCCACACAGAAAAAGTACTCAGTAATGCTGATTGTAGTGTTGTACCAATGCTTCTTTTGAACACTTCTCTCTGTAATTTTTACTTCCATTGCAGTTAAAGATGCATGATTTTGGACTCTAAAACTTAATATAGGTTTGGTTGCTATCTCATGCACAGTTAAGTATATAAATATATATTCCCTAAAATTTATTTCAAATTTGAATGAAAACTAAAATATGGATTATTGCCCTCAGAAAATCAGTTTTTATGAAAGCAATAACAAATTCATGTTCAATAATTATATACAATTAGCTCAAGGATGTTGATTGCATTAAATTGAATTGGATTGTTTTAAATTTAACTTTGAATAAATATTTCAAACAGTTCATTTAATACAAACTAGTACAAATAGTATGTATAAAAAATTATCGATGGCATATACATGTAGGCAATTGTTGGAACGGTGATCCGGACAACTTGATTACATGGTGCTTGTGGAGAGCTGAAGCTCTTTATTGTTCAATGTTCAATCTTCAAGCCTCTAGCTATTATTTTTACTGTTATCATAGGTGCCATTGAGGAGAGATTCCCTATCTTGGAATGTACCTCTTTTTCTTTTGAGAAAAAGATAATCGAAATAAAATTAGGAAGAAAAATTAATAATCTATAAATTGATATAGGGCATTTTCTAGCTAGTGGAGAAGATTGCCTTTGGACAAGGATGATAAAAGCCAAGTACCTTCAAAATGAGATTTTCTTTAGTTATAAATTGAAAAAAAGGGCTTCTTGGCTTTGGAATGGGATTGTTAAGTCTAGGAATATTTTAAGGATAGGTGCTTGCTTCTGAATTGGTGATGGCTCATCTACAGACTTGTGGAAAGACCATTGGCTATAGGGACTCACTAGTAAATGCCTTGTAGCGAGAGAGAATTCAGTCAACCCTTGCTTGAGAAGAGTCTATGAAATTTGGGATCCTAATTGTCAGGACCAGTCCAAAATTCCTCACTGGAACCCTAGACAAGTCCTGATCCCAGGGAAACCCTACCAGACCTTCCAATGGAAAATCCAGTAGAACCTCCCCTAAGGGTTGGACTTACCACAAATTTCCTGTACTGAAAACACACTTCTAGAAACATCCCCTTATTCCTCCCACATTACTACAATTTAATCCACAACTTTAAACACTCCGATAAAATAAACAGGAAATTCATGCAGTATTGATACAATAGGTCCAGTAAGTGTACAGAGCATCAAAGTTACAGATGAGTGTGAAAGTTATACAACATAAAATAGGAAGCAATAATACAATAGAATACAAGGAAGCATAACTCTTTGAAACTCAACAGCAACAAACGTCGAGCTTGATTCTGATGTCGTCTGCCAGCCCGAACCTAAGGGGACGAAATTTAAAAATGTGAGATGCTAATCATCTCAGTGAGTGATCCTATCTACTGTACAATTATAATAGTAACGAAAGTTATAGCACATTTGAATAATTAACAATAAATGAGTAAATAAATAATAATTAACTGAAAATAATAAATTCTCTCAAAACCCTCACTCGGTTGGAAAAGTTTCCCTTTTAAAACATTTCATAAAACCCAGCAATTATATTTCCCCAAAATCAAGGTAGCCAATAAATAATTAATTAAATAATAAATAAAAGGAATATCAACATTTAAAATACAAAATCATGCAAATAATAA
Organism: Ziziphus jujuba; assembly: GCF_031755915.1. Lineage (NCBI taxonomy): Eukaryota > Viridiplantae > Streptophyta > Magnoliopsida > Rosales > Rhamnaceae > Ziziphus > Ziziphus jujuba. The sequence continues at coordinate 6,883,668 of NC_083390.1, forward strand.
TATAGAGCACCACAATTTATATGAAAATATTTAATCAATAATTACCAATAAATTGCAACAATTTTTTTTGGAATCCAATGCACTCAGAAAAATAATCCGGAATAAAGTAAATTTTGAATAACAATTAATAAATCATATAGAAACATGCCATAAAAATTATTTGTTTGAAATAAATGTAAAACTTAAATAAATTAACCATTTTAATTGAACAGTAATTCCAAATAATAAGCTTAAATATTAAAATCGAAAATAGCCTGACGCACCACACTATATATCAGTGATGCCCTACGATACTCAGCGTCCCGAGCACCCTTAGGCAGGGGTTAAAGAGAGAACCGGCATAGGGTCGCTTCGGCATCCCAATAGCGCCGCTGCTAAACCCTGTCATCCCGGCCTAGGAGGAGGGCGGTTATGTGCATTATACTAAACCGGCCTGTCCTTAGGTCCATAGGTAACTCACGGGAGACTGTCATCCCGGCCTAGGAGGAGGGCGGTTATGTGCACTATACTAAACCGGCCTGCCCTCAGGTCCATAGGTAACTCACGTGAGACTAAAACCTGCGCGCTAATCACAATCTCATGTACAGTACAAAACACCGGTACTGCATAAGTGCGTCTAAAATAATTAAAATAAAATAAATACCAATAGCCCATTTTTATGATTACAAAAAATTTCCGAAATTTACGGTGGGAGTTATAAAAATCTCCAATCCCACATTCCTTGCATTTCTCACCATAAATCATCAATATAGAAAAGAAATATGGTTTACTTAAAACCATGAAATCAACTACCTCGCATTATAAATGCATAATTACCTTTTTAAAACATACAGTACCATCATACCAATATTTTTCTTCAAATCCTTTAAATCAAGTTTTTTTTTCCTCCAAAATAATCTATAAGGCTCACAAAAATATTTAAATATAATTTCTCTTCATAAGCCCTTGATTGTACATGAAAATTCTCGGTAAAAATAATAATAGTAATAATCCAAAATTTAAATCATAAATGCTTTGAATTTCTCCAATATTCAATCATGGCATCAAAATATATATATGTATGCATATAACCAAACATCCGAAATTTGACATTATAAAATAAATATCCAGTTCTTATAAAATTCCAACCACATACATATATTTTCCAAATATTCAAATATCACCAAATAAATATAATCATCACCTGAAAATAGTTTTTAAGGTGGGTCACTCACCTGGAGTACGCAATTAACCTAAGATCCTCCATGGGATCAATTCCACGATGCACACGTGCTCCTAGAACAACAATTCACACACAATCCAATAAAATAATATTTTATTCGGGTAAATAATACCGGGTACCCGGGGGGTTAAACACAAATGTTAACCAAAATTGATGAGTAATATACCGAAATGAAGCTTATGGAACGAGGATCGCATTACCGGCCTCCATTGACCCCAATTCGTCGGTGGTGGCCGGAATTTGCCCGGGAAGTATCAGCTGAATTTCATCTCCTCATAACTCTCGACCCACTTCGAATTTAAACAATTAGAGGCCATATTTGAACTCAGAGGACCCAAAATAGGGGGAGAGGGGTGGAGGACCGGACTGGGTTGACCGGAAACAGTGAGAATCGCCAGAAAAACTTAACCCGCCGCCGCCGACTTGACAGGCCTAATCTGGGCACGTCCGGCAGCGTCTGGCCGGGAAATTTGCAGGTCGGCGTCGCCGGTGAACAGGCTTCTTCCATGGCCGGCGGGTGTGACCGTCCGGTGGCCAGAATTAAAAAAAAAAAAAAAGGGCAAGAACCCGAGAGGGAGAAAGGAGGGGAAAGGAAGAAGGAGGAAGAAGAAGAAGAAAGAAGAAGGGGCCCGTGGCCCTTTTTTCCCATGTGGGGGAAAGGAGAGAAAAAAAAAAGAAAAAAAGAAAAGAAAAAGAAGGAAAAATAAAATAAAAAGAAAAGAAAATAAAATAATTAAATAATATTAAAAATAATATTATTATAAAAAATAACAATAATAAAATGATATGGTATTAAGCATGGTTGACATATGGCATCTCATCATGGTGACACATGGTCACATTTATTAAGTCACACGTGGCACATTGTTGCATGTTTAAAAATAATATTAAAATAATACGGTATTTTAAAACTTTGCAGGTCCATAACTTTTTAACCAGATGTCCAAATTAGGCGTGCCGCTAGTCTGTGGACTCGTATCGATGAGTACTTCACAACCATGCATGAATCAAAGCTCAACTTTGCATGAATAAAAAGTCAACTCAGGCATCCCTTGGATAGTTTGGACCTCAACTTGTTTTGCTCATATCTTTCAAACCGTAGCTCCGTTTTCAACGTGCTACTAGTCTATGAACTCGTGCCAACGTGAACTTCGTAACGGTACCTCAGTTAACCTAGAATTCCATCCAAGTCAAAAAGTCACCTTTTGAACCATTCGGTCAACGGTCAAATTTGGAAAACTTCCGTTGTACTTTGGGACGGGGTGTTACAATCTCTTCCTCCTTACAAAAATTTCGTCCTCAAAATTTTATACATCGCAGAAATGCATAAGAATATTGGTTACGGATTTATGCCTCGAGTTTCCACGTCGCTTTCTCGAGTAGATTAATTCACCACAAGACCTTGACTCGAGAAATAAGTCTTATTGATCCATACGCATTCTTCATGACTTAAAAATCTACACTGGTCGCTCCTTACATGATAGGTCTTCGATGTCCTTTCGTAGCAACAATACGTGAATTACGCTGTATACCCATTTTTGCTTTCCCGAAAATACTAACTTGCATATCACAAAACCAATTTTTCCAATAACCCCGTAGAAACTAAGATAACAAAAACTTAGCTCTCTCTGTCAACCAAAGCATACGACTCTCCTACGGAGATAATTTCAAAAACTTCAATCTCGGACTTCAAGTTCAAGATCTTTTCCATGCACATCAGCTTAACTCATTGTTGATCTTGAGCAGCTTTCAAACTCTCTCGGATGACCTTCACCTTATTCATAGTCATTCGTAGGTGTTCGCATCCAATTTAGGTTGGTCGTCACATGGCGCTTCTCCTCACCTACTTCACTCCATTATAGTGGGGTTCAACACTGCCTTCCATATAGAATCTCATACGAAGACACCTCGATGCTCGCTTGATAGCTAATATTACAACGGACCTTATCAATGACAATTGTTTATTCCCACTTCATTCGACATTACATAATGCACGGTCTCAACATAACTTCTGAACTATAAATTTTGCACTTCGCTTGTCCAATGACCTGTGGTGGAAGGCGATGCAGTCGTTAAGTCTCGCTCCAAGTGTATCTGTTAACCTTCATCATAGTCTTGAAGTAAAGCTCAAATCTCAAATAGTCGTGATGGTGATTGATACTTTGTGTAGTCTCATGATACGCTTTACGAATAGCTCGACCGACTTGTCTCTGTGAGAACCACTCTCGTACCAATAAAAAGTGCAGTAACATTTATACTTCATGCTTCCACTTGTTGACAACTTACATACCTTGATCCTAATTCAGCAACTTCTTTTATCATGCCAATCCACCAATAATACTTAGTGAGCATTCGATATATCCTTATACCTTTGGGGTGTATCACATACATTGAATCACGTGCTTCCTTTAGGATCTCCTTTTTGAACTCAAGGATATCCTACTTTGGACTCTCAATTGGCAATACTTAACCTTTAAATCGCTCTTGGAAAACCATAACATAAAACAAATAATAAAATATATTTTTCAAATATACCACCAACATAAAATATACGCAATTTATCAATCCAAATTAAATTTCCAAACTTCTTCAAAAATCAAAATATAATTTATGAAATTTACTAATTAAATCAATGAAATAATAAATAATAAGAAAATTATTTTAATTAGTGTAAAATACCTTAACTTGCATAGGCAATTGTTAAAACTCCACATTGGAACAATAATAAAAACATGAACAAATGCATAAAATCATATCTTAAAATCCATAGCATAAAATGAAATATGCACGCTCGTGATGGAAGTACATACGATACCTTCTAACATGCTATGTGATCCATGATTCCAGCTGTCACCGGCACTCTGCTACCAATACAAACCAGAGTGGTTGCCAATTTTGGCCATTCGATCCCCTGGGCTCGTAGGTAACATGATTATGAGGCTAGCTCTACATGGACCACATTGGTTCGCTGCCTCCGTATGGTGCGGTATATGCAATATAATATCAAACAATATAACATACAAATTCATGTACAAACAGAAACAAAAAATACTTGAATAAAATACCTTTAATTCCAAATATCACTTTCAAAAGTATTTAATTTTTAATAATCGATTGGAAAAAAATATCTTGACACCTTGAGGTTGATCGACATACATCCATACTCGACAACAAGTATCGATTATGGGTGGTGACCTTGCTAAATCGTTGGTAGCCGATACACACCCTTAGGCAATCATCCTTCTTTTCCATGAATGGAACAGATGTCATTCACGATGATAAGCTTGATCTAGTGAACCTTTATTCACCAAATCTTGCAGCTAAGCCTTTAAGTCCTTTAACTTTGATGGAGTCGCATGGCATGGCGGTACTGAAATAGATCGATGTCCAAAGCCAATTCAATAATGATTTGATATCCTTTTTACAATCGTAATCCAAGTAACTTGTTGGGAAAACGCCTTCGAATTGCTTCCCACTATGAGCAGTTCCAACGCTCACCATCTTCTCGGGTATCAACCACATGGGTCAAATACCCTTGACAACCATTCTCCGATAGCTCCTTGGAGACAAGGATAGAAATTAACTATGGTAAAGGCCTCCTAACTCCTCCACTGAGCACCACTTCAGGTAAGCTGAATCACTTTAACTTGACTCCTTTATGGTAGCGGTCCATAAACATAAGAACTACTCAATCCATATCCAGGACCACTTCGAATCCCAAAAAGATTCACAGAATTGGATCTGCCCCCATTACATGAGCTTCGATAGAGAAAAGACAATCCTCGACCATTGACTAGGCCATAGGAATTCCCCGTTAGGATAGGTGATTCTAATTGACACCCTCGAAGATTATAGTTATTTAAACTCGGGAAACGAATTTGCTTCAAGACAAAGGGAAAGAACGCTTTAAGATGGGTAAAATGAGAGATTAGATGCGGATGGGACGCACAACAATGCATAGTCCCTTAGGAATACTAGAACCTAGAGCTTTGATACCAATTGTCACGGCCCAATCCACCCGCATCAAGATATTGTCCTCTTTGGTCCAGGGTTCACTCCCTCTCTCCCCCCTGGCCTCAAGGTTTTGTTAAAACGCGTCTTGAAGGGAGAGGTATCCACAGCCTTATAAAGACTGCTTCGTGCCCCTCTCCAACCGATGTGGGATTTTACAATCCTCCCCCTTTGTGGCCCAGCGTCCTCGCTGGCACACCAATTCGGGTACTGGCTCTGATACCAACTGTAAGGACCCGTCTAAAATTCCTCACTGGATCCCTAGACAAGTCCTGATCCCAGGAAAATCCTACCAGACCTTCCAATGGAAAATCCAGCAGAACCTCCCCTAAGGGTTGGACTTACCACAAATTTCCTGCACTGAAAACACACTTCTAGAAACATCCCCTTATTCCTCCCACATTACTACAATTTAATCCACAACTTTCAGTACTCCGATAAAATAAACAGGAAATTCATGCAGTATTGATACAATAGGTCCAGTAAGTGTACAGAGCATCAAAGTTACAGATGAGTGTGAAAGTTATACAACATAAAATAGGAAACAATAATACAATAAAATACAAGGAAGCATAACTCTTTGAAACTCAACAGCAACAAACGTCGAGCTTGATTCTGATGTCGTCTGCCAGCCCGAACCTAAGGGAACGGAATTTAAAAACGTGAGATGCTAATCATCTCAGTGAGTGATCCTATCTACTGTACAATTATAATAGTAACGAAAATTATAGCACATTTGAATAATTAACAATAAATGAGTAAATAAATAATAATTAATTGAAAATAATAAATTCTCTCAAAACCCTCACGGTTCACTCGGTTGGAAAAGTTTCCCTTTTAAAACATTTCACAAAACCCAGCAATTATATTTCCCCAAAATCAAGGTAGCCAATAAATAATTAATTAAATAATAAATAAATGGAATATCAACATTTAAAATACAAAATCATGCAAATAATAATATAGAGCACCACAATTTATATGAAAATATTTAATCAATAATTACCAATAAATTGCAACAATTTTTTTTGGAATCCAATGCTATCAGAAAAATAATCCGGAATAAAGTAAATTTTGAATAACAATTAATAAATCATATAGAAACATGCTATAAAAATTATTTGTTTGAAATAAACGGTAAAACTTAAATAAATTAACCATTTTAATTGAATAGTAATTCCAAATAATAAGCTTAAATATTCAAATCGAAAATAGCCTGACGCACCACACTATATATCAGTGATGTCCTACGATACTCAGCGTCCCGAGTACCCTCAGGCGGGGGTTAAAGAGAGAACCGGCATAGGGTCGCTTCGACGTCCCGACAGCGCCGCTGCTAAAACCTGTCATCTCGGCTTAGGAGGAGGGCGGTTATGTGCATTATACTAAACCGGTTTGCCCTCAGGTCCATAGGTAACTCACGGGAGACTGTCATCCCGGCCTAGAAGGAGGGCGGTTATGTGCACTATACTAAATTGGCCTGCCCTCAGGTCCATAGGTAACTCACGTGAGACTAAAACCTGCGCGCTAATCACAATCTCATGTACAGTACAAAACACCGGTACTGCATAAGTGCGTCTAAAATAATTAAAATAAAATAAATACCAATAGCCCATTTTTATGATTACAAAAAATTTCTGAAATTTACGGTGGGAGTTATAAAAATCTCCAATCCCACATTCCTTGCATTTCTCACCATAAATCATCAATATAGAAAAGAAATATGGTTTACTTAAAACCATGAAATCAACTACCTCGCATTATAAATGCATAATTACCTTTTTAAAACATACAGTACCATCATACCAATATTTTTCTTCAAATCCTTTAAATCAAGTTTTTTTTTCCTCCAAAATAATCTATAAGGCTCACAAAAATATTTAAATATAATTTCTCTTCATAAGCCCTTGATTGTACATGAAAATTCTCGGTAAAAATAATAATAGTAATAATCCAGAATTTAAATCATAAATTCTTTGAATGTCTCCAATATTCAATCATGGCATCAAAATATATATATGTATGCATATAACCAAACATCCGAAATTTGACATTATAAAATAAATATCCAGTTCTTATAAAATTCCAACCACATACATATATTTTCCAAATATTCAAATATCACCAAATAAATATAATCATCACCCGAAAATAGTTTTTAAGGTGGGTCACTCACCTGGAGCACGCAATTAGCCTAAGATCCTCCATGGGATCAATTCCACGATGCACACGTGCTCGTAGAACAACAATTCACACACAGTCAAATAAAATAATATTTTATTCGGATAAATAATATCCGGTACCCGGGGGGTTAAACACAAACGTTAACCAAAATTGACGAGTAATATACCGAAACGAAGCTTATGGAACGAGGATCGCATTACCGGCCTCCATTGACCCCAATTCCGCCGGTGGTGGCCGGAATTTGCCCGGAAAGTATCGGTCAAATTTCATCTCCTCATAACTCTCGAACCACTTCGAATTTAAACAATTAGAGGCCATATTTGAACTCAGAGGACCTAAAATAGGGGGAAAGGGGTGGAAGACCGGACTGGGTTGGCTGGAAACGGCGAGAATCGCCGAAAAAAATTAACCTGCCGCCGCCGACTTTATCGGCCCTATCTGGGCGTGTTTGGCGGCGTCTGGCCGGGAAATTTGGAGGTCGGCGTCGCCGGCGAATGGGCTTCTTCCCTGGCCGGTGCGTGTGACCGTCTGGTGCCCGGAATTAAAAAAAATGGCAAGAACCCGAGAGGGAGGAAGGAAGGGAAAGGAAGAAGAAGGAGGAAGAAGAAGAAGAAAGAAGAAGGAGAGAAAAAAAAGAAAAAAAAAAGAAGGAAAAAGAAAATAAAATAAAATAATTAAATAATATTAAAAATTAATATTATTATCTAAAATAACAGTAATAAAATAATATGGTATTAAGCATGGTTGACATGTGGCATCTCATCATGGTGACACATGGTCACATTTATTAAGTCACACGGGCACATTGTTACACGTTTAAAAATAATATTAAAATAATACGGTATTTTAAAACTTTGCAGGTCCATAAATGTTTAACCAGATATCCAAATTAGGCGTGCCGCTAGTCTGTGGTCTCGTATCGACGAGTACTTCACAACCATGCATGAATCAAAGCTCAACTTTGCATGAATAAAAAGTCAACTTCGGCATCCCTTGGACAGTTTGGACCTCAACTTGTTTTGCTCATATTTTTCAAACCGTAGCTCCGTTTTTAACGTGCTACTAGTCTACGAACTCGTGCCAACGTGTACTTTATAACGGTACCTCAGTCAACCTAGAATTCCATCCGAGTCAAAAAGTCAACTTTTGACCCATTCGGTCAACGGTCAAAGTTGGAAAACTTCCGTTGTACTTTGGGACGGGGTGTGGCACTAATAACCATACATGGAAAGTTGAAGACCATTGGCTACCAAGACTCACTAGTAAATGCCTTGCAGCGAAAGAGAATTCAGTCAACCCTTGCTTAAGGAGAGTCTATGAAATTTGGGATGCTAGTAACCATACATGGAAAGTTGAAGTTATTAGACATTTATTTGATGTAGCTTCGGTAGAAGCCATTTTGAGCACGGAGTGGCCCAATGTACAATGCATGGATAAACTCATTTGGCTAGGAAACAAAGAAGGAAAATTTTCCATTAAAAGTTACTATGATTTATTGATAAAAAACTCTTAAGCAAGAGATGGAAATGGATTGTGGAAGAAACTATGGAGCCTGAAAATTCATGATCACCTAAAGCTATTCTTATGGAGAGTGTTATCCGATGTTATTCCCACCTATGAGGTAGTGATCAACAGAATTGGTATACGGGACCGCAATTGTATGATATGTGGTGTTGAAGAGGAAACAACTATACATATTTTCAAGGAATGTCAGAGCACGAGAAGACTAGCCTTTACAAGTAAATGGGGATGCAAACTTAACCATTAGACAGTGTTGAATATTGAAGACCTAATGGATTTCTACATCAATCCCAAACTTAAGGCTTGCTTCCTTTCTGTAGGATTTCCTTTTTGGTTGGATTTTGTAGCAAAAATATTATGGGAATCATATATGAATATATGTGGAATAAAATTACAAATAAAAAAAATACAAATAATTAACGAAATAAATTCAGAACCTGTATGTCCTTAGCTTTGATTTGTTTGTTAATGAAATTGATCCGAGGCCTGTGTGATACTATAGTGTCCTTAAGACTATTTCCAACCCATCGGTGCAGGTATTTTCCGACGGTCATCTCCCTGGATACAACGGAGTCTTTAAACTTTTGGCCACAACACCACCAAAGCTTTTCCTCGAATTCTTTACTTTACCACTGTACATAAAATATGCCAGAAAAACAAAAAAAAAAAAATCCTTCTTTTTCTTCAGAAAAAACCAACGTCAGGGAGAGATACAAAATCACTATATTATTATTTTTTTTAAATTCCTTCACTTTTTCCAAAAAGGTTTTTTCAAATTCTAAAACAGTAAAACCAATTATGGCAAGCCCATTAATGTAATTAAAGCCCACTAACTCATATCATTCAAAACCTTTCAAAATGTTACTGTAACACCCCGTTCCGAAGTACACCGGAATTTCTTTTACATTGACTGAGGTTGATCGGGTTTGACTGCTATTGATCGAGAGGGGTCAAATTTTGACTTTTTGTTTTAGGTGGAATTATGCATTGACCAAGGTACCATTGTGAGGAATGTGTGTCATCCCGAGTTCGTAGACTAGTAGCTCGACGAAGTCGGAGCTACGGTTCGGAAGTTATGTGCAAAATAAATTGAGGTTTGAACTGTCCAAGGGGTGCTGGAGTTGACTTTTTGTTCATGCAAACTTGAGTTTTGACTTATGCATGGTTGTGAAGTACTCGTCGATACGAGTTCATAGACTGGTGGCACGCCTAATTTGGACATTTCGTTGAAAAGTTATGGACTTACAAAGTTTTTCTAACATTGCAATATTTTATATTATTTTATGCTTATGTAACACGTGTGCACAGTATGTGACACATGTCAAAATCTCAGCCACTCCTGTGAGTGCACAGTGGCACCCACGGGATGGTTTCTTATTGGCCAGACCGCATGTGGGCCGAGGGGAAGAGAGAGAGAAAGAGAGGAGGAGAGAGAAGGAGAGACCACCACCATCGGCCACCGTTTCCCTACACGCGCCACCCCACCACCTTCGCCTCCTCATTTTCAGCTAGCCCAACAAATCCCACAGCCAGCCAACAGCCGATGCGTCAGATCGAGGCTTTTTTTGATAGCAGGACCGATTGCTTCAAACCCAGATTTCTCCCTATCCCGGCATCCGTTTCCCTCACCACTGATCCCATATTTCACCTGTCCATTAATCTACATTTCCTCCAAAAATCATGGCCAGTGGCCTTCGGACGTGCCGCCGCCAGTGACAATTTTCGGTAACCACAGTGGCTCATCGGGAAACCAATTTTCGGCGAGTTCCCAGCCACACCATCCATCTTCTCCCACTAATTCCGATCCCCTAAACCCAAATTCGGTGTCCAATTTCTCCAATTCTCAATGGATTGTGAGAATCAAGGGCTTAAAATTTGAGAGATTTTCGACAAGATTCTGGCCACCACGGGTCCGACCTCCAAAAAGTAAGACCAGATCCATAATCCTCACTTTACAAGCTTTGATTTGGTATATCATTTGTAAATTTTGGTTGTCGTTTGTGTTTACTCCCCCGAGTACTCGATTGTGAGTTATCCGATTTAAATATTAATTTAATCGATTTTGTGTAATGTTGAGTTTTTTAGGTGCACGCGTGGGTAATGGAGTTGATCCTATGGAGGATCTTAATTAATATTCGTGCTTGAGGTGAGTGACCCACCTTCAAAATTATTTTTGGTTGTTAAATTAATTATATTTTCGGATATTTTAATATTTGAATGTTTTTATTCTATGTTGATTATTAGATAAATTGTGAATTAAATTTTGACGCCAATATTTGAATAATTTGAAGTATATGATTTTTGACAAATTATAAGAATTTAGATTTTATGGAAATTTGATATTTAAAGGAATCGTGAATTTAATATTATTTGATTTAGTTGTGGGATTTATTTGTGATTTTATTTTGATTAATAAAAATGCATTTATATGAATTTATGAAATTTGAATTTTTTTGTGAATTATTGGAATTCCATTTATCTTGGACCATAAGGATTAAAATATTTTTTTTTTAAAATTTTTATTGGAGAAAATATTTACGCATTGAATATTATGGGATTGATTTACTTATGGTGAAGTTGGTGGAATTTATGATGATGATTTGGAAAAGAATTTTGGAAAATTTTCTTTTTAAAATAAGCCCAGTAATATTTTACATAAATATTGATTTTATGATTTACGAGTTTGTAGATGCACCACACACGTATTGATGTTCTGTATATGTGGATATAATTAGTGTGCACATAGATATGATTAGCGCGCAGGTGGGTGTGAGTAGCACACAGGTGATTTATGGGTTTGTCTTGTGGTTGCCATCGGATCAAAGGTCGGCAAGTTGATATCGGCCGTACCCACCCCCCTCCATAGCCAAGACTTCTGTTAGCAGCGGCGCGGTGGGATGCCACGCCACCGTATGCCGGTTTCTCTCTTTAACCTCCTGTCTGGGGTGCTCGGGATGCTAGGTACCATTGGCGTCACTGGTATATAGTGGGTGCATCAAATAGTTTTTACGACATAATTTTCAAATATGAAATATTTTAAAATCTTATTTTTAATAAAATGTATTTAACAGTGTTTTATTATTTATTTATTTAAATTTAAAAGTTTACACAATTTTTATAAAAATGTTTTTACGAATTTATTATTTAAATTGTTTTGGTATTTTGAAATAAATTTTAATATATTATATTTTCTTTCATTTTATTTTATTCTTACCATTTATTTAAATAAATGTTTTATTTTGATTTAATTTTTCCTTTACTTAATTATTTAATTAATTGATTTATTCTAATTATTTGATTATCTCCTAAATTATCTTATTATGAGTTTCATTGATAATTTTGTATTATTTGTTTATGATATAGTATTAATCTTTTAGTAATTGTTATAAAAATTTATTTTCATTTCTATTATTATTTCCATTATAACTTTGGATTCTTAATTGTTATGGTTTATTTGCAAATTACTTGACTAATTATTTTCTAAACCTTGGGGCATAAAATATCGGATTTTGTGAAAACGTTTTAAAAAGGAAACTTTTCGAACTGAGTGATTGTGAGAATTTTGAGAGAAACATTATTTTCAATTATTATTATTATTATTAAATTACGTAATTATTACTAATTAATCAAGTTTGTATTATTATTATTTATTTATTTCCCTGAGTAGCAGATTGGGTCACTCACTGAGATGATTAACATTTTATATTTTCAAATTTCGTTCCCTGAGGCTCAGGTGGTAGACATTGTTCAATCAGGGTGAGCTCGACAGTTTGATTGTTCCTGAAAATTCGAGAAGTCTTCTTTTCTTCATTTCTTATTATATAATTTTCTTTCTACTCTGTTTGTATTAATTATCATACTTAAAACTTTATTAATGCTCTGTATACTATGTTGGATGTAATATTTAATTGATTATACACTGATTCCTTGTTATTCATTTGAAGTGCTGCAAATTTATGGAATTAAATGTAGTAAAGTGGGAGGAATAAGGTGGTGTATATAGAAGTGTATTTTCGGTGCAGGAAAATTGTGGTAAGTCCAACCCTTGGGGAGGTTCTGCCGAATTTTCCATTGGAGTGTCCGGTCGGATTTCTCTGGGATCAAGACTTGTCTAGGGTTTCAGTGAGGGATCTTGGACAGGTCTTGACATTACAATCCCCCACATGAATGATATAACTACTAGAGACTATGCTAGACTCTAGTAGGAAAGCTCTGCAGTTGGAACCTACATAGAATAGGTAGATGTTATTTTTTGAACCTTTACTTGTGAGACTACATCTTCTTTACTGACTAATGGTAGATGCGATATCTTTGAACCATTTCGTCATTTGTGTAAATTATAACATAGTTCACACAGATTCCTTCCTGGTACACTTCAGGTCTCACTTTTGTGTTTATTTTGACCTTGAACACCTGTCTAGTTCTACAAGAGTTTCTAAAGAATTCGCCTTTAACAATTCCCCTTTGAAGTAGTCACTTTTCTCTCTCACATAGGTTATTCTTTTTTCCAATGTAATCAGCATCACAACGTAAAGATTACTAACCATACACTTATAGGAATCATTAAAAACATACTTTATGCTTAACCTCTTCCTATCATTATTTCATCATAGGAATGGACAGAGGATTAACCCTCACAGTGATTCATACTAGTCTTTACGATTGCGTTGTCCCATTGAACCTAGATCTTGGGATCTTCAGTCAACTAGGTTGGGTTTCCATTGTATTGACTTTACTCACGAGCTTTAATCTCATTCCCATCGATGATTTCTCAACTAATTCTTTAGTTAACCCTTTGGTTAGCAGATCCGCAACATTATCTTTAGACTTTACATAGTCTATTGAGATAACTTCAGTTGAGATTAATTGTCTAATGGAATTGTGTCTTCGACATATGTGTCTAGAATTTCCATTATACATAACATTTTGCACCCTGCCAATTGCAGATTGACTATTGCAATGTATACTTATTGCTGGCACAGGCTTAGGCCACCTCGAAATGTCCTCCAAAAATTGGAGTAGCCATTCGGCCTCTTCACCACATTTATCTAATGCGATGAACTCAGATTCCATCGTGGATCGAGCTATTATTGTTTGTTTTGAGGACTTTCATGCCATAGCTGCACCTGCTAATGTAAACACATAGCCACTAGTGGATTTTAAATTCTTAATAACCGATATCCAGTTAGCATCACTGTATCCTTATAATACAACTGGATATCTCGTATAGTAGTCTGTATTCACAAGTATATCACAAGTATCTTAATACTCTAATGATTCTTTTCCAATGATCATCATTTAGATTACTTGTGTATCTACTGAGTCTACTTATAGCATAAGCTAAGTCTGGTTTTGTACAATTCATTAAGTACATCAGATTTCCAATCACCCTCGCGTATTCCACTTGAGATACACTCTTTCCTTTATTGTTGAATAAGTGTAAACTCATATCTATGGGTGTTCTGGCTATATTAGTATCATCTTTACTAAAATTAGCCAATATTTTATCTACACAGTGCGTTTGACTAAGAATGATTCCATTTAAAATCCTTGTAATTTTCATTCCTAAAATCACATCAACAAGCCCCATATATTTCATATCAAATTTGGATTTTAACATTGCTTTCGTAATTCGAACTATATTGTTGTTACTACCTACTATGAGTATGTCATCTACATACAAACAAAGAATGGCATATCAATTCTTTGTGTCTTTTACGTAGATATATTTGTTACACTCATTTATTTTAAATCCATCACTAAGCATGACACTATCAAATTTTTGATGCCATTGCTTCGGAGCTTGTTTCAGTCTATATAAGGACTTTACCAATCTACAGACTTTCTTTTCATGTCCAGGAGCGGAGAAACCCTCGGGTTGCTCCATGTAGATCTCTTCATCTAGATCTACATTAAGAGGCTGTTTTCACATCCATTTGATGTACTGCTAAATCCCGTAAAGCGACGATCGCTAATACCATCCTTATGGAATTTATTCTCGTCACCGAATAATAAGTGTCAAAATAATCAAGGCCTTCTTGTTACTTGTATTCTTTAATAACAAGCCTTGCCTTGTATTTATCTATAGTTCTATCTGCTTTCATATTCCTTTTAAGAATCGATTTGTAACCTAAAGGTTTACAACCTGGAGGAAGATCTACTAACTCCTAAGTGTGATTCTACAAGATAGAATCTATCTCACTTTTTACAGCTTCTTTCCATAAATTCCCTTCATAAAATTTATAGCCTCTTGGAAGCTTTGAGGTTCACTTTCTAGCATATACACAAGAAAATCCAGACCATAAGATTTTTCCGTTCTTACTCTCTTGTTACGTCTAAGCTCAACCTTAGTCTCAACATCAGTTTCTTGTTCTTGATCACTATCATGATTATCTTCATCGATAGTATCATAACTTTGTTTAGATGAACTCGGTCATTTTTCCACTTTATACGGAAAAATATGTTCAAAAAGTATGCATTTCTCGATTTCATTATCGTATTATTATGTATATTAGGAATTTCTGATCTATACACGAGAAATCGATATGTATTACTATTTTGTGCATATTCTATGAAGATGCAATCAATAGTTTTAGGACCTATCTTCACTCTCTTTGGAGTTGGTACCACAATTTTAGCTAGACACCCCCACACTCGTAAGTAATTATAAGAAGGTTGTCTTCCTTTCCATAATTCATAGGGTGTCTTTACTTGGTTCTTTTAGGACACTTTATTTAAAAGGTCGTTCACCGACAAAGCGACTTCCCCCCACAAGTTTTGCGGTACTCCAGAACTTATTAGCATTGCATTCATCATTTATTTTAAAGTTCTATTTTTCCGTTCAACCACACCATTTGATTGCGGCGAATATGGTGGAGTAACTTCATTTATTATGCCATGTTGAGCACAATAGTCTCTAAATGGAGTCACATACTCTCCACCACGATCACTTCTGATCGCTTTAATTTTTCGGGTAAGTTGATTTTCAACTTTCATTTTATAGAGAATAAATTTCTCTATAGCCTAATCATTTCTCTTTAGCAAGTATATATAGCAATATTTCATGCTATCATCAATAAAGTGATAAAATACTTATTACCACCTCTAGTCGGTGCAAACTTTAAATCACATACATCACTATGTATTAAATCCAAAGGTTCATTATTTTTTTCAATTGTTTGATATGATAATCTTGTTAATTTTACCTCTACACAAGTTTCACATTTATATTTGGTATCAATATCAAACGTGGGAATATAATTCAAGTTAATTAACCTCTGTAGAGAATTATAATTAACATGACCTAGTTTATCATGCCACAGAATGGAAGACTCAAGCAAGTAAACGGAAGAAGTACTAGCTTCATTATTAATATTCTTTGGCATTACAGTCATTATGTTCAATTTGAACATACCATTGACTATATGGCCCTTTCCCACCAACATCCCATACTTGGACAAGATAACCTTGTCTGACTCAAATATTAAGTGAAAACTATGTTTGCTTAGTAACGATCCAGACACCAAATTCTTACGAATATTTTGAACATACAGTACATTATTCAGAATTAGATCCTTCCCAAAGGTCATCTTCAGGACAATTATACCTTCCTCTTAGATTTCTGAATATGCAGAGTTCCCCATGAACAACTTCTCCCCATTTTCCTTTGGTTCGAAGGAGGTGAACATGCTTCTATCTGCACACACGTGGCGAGTTGTACCTATATCTATCCACCACTCTCTTGGGTTAGAACCCACTAGGTTCACCTCACAGACAACAACACTTAGGTCAATCTCATCAATCTCTCTTGTGATGTGCTCCATCATTATTGTCCCTATGTTCCTCTTTCTCTTTAACAGTCTACAATCTGCCGCTCTATGACCCATCTTGTCATAATTGAAATATTTCCCTTGGAACTTGGCTTTCTTGGAGATGCCTCCTTTAGGCCCAACCTTGGAATTCTTTTCAAGTTTCTTCTTGTTCTTGGAGCTACTTCCATACTCCATAACATTTGTCTTCATTTCAACCTTCATGGATCTTCTGTCAAACCTACTATTGTCATCTTCAATTCGAAGCTTGCCAATAAGAGCCTCCATATCCATTTCCTTTCTCTTATACTTGAGATAATTTCTGAAGTCTTCCCAACTAAAAGGTAGCTTCTCAATCATTGCAGTAACTTGAAAGGCTCATTAATGACCATCCTTTCAACAAGAAGTTCTTGGATGAGCAAATGTAGATCATGTACTTGACTCATCAGTGGCTTGGTATCCACCATCATATAGTCCAAGAATCTGCCTGCCACAAACTTTCCGGACCCTGCGTTCTCAGTCTTATGCTTCCATTCCAAAGTTTCCCACAACTCTTTTGTTGAATTCGTGCCACAGTACACTCCATACAGGGCATCAGATAGGTCATTCAGGACATAATTCCGATATAAGTAATCGGAATTCTTCCATGCATCCACCGCCATCAGAGTCTTCTTATAACTCTTATCATCACTTGGTGGTATGTCCTCAGTTAGGAACCTCGCAAGGCCTAGAGTTGTAAAGTAGAACATGATTTTTTGCTGCCACCTCTTCAAATTAGCCCCATCGAACTTCTCCGGTCTTTTAGCATGACTTGCAGGTGGAGGCACTTGAAAAACAGGAGTTTGAGAAGGCACTTGTGCAGCAGGCACATCTCCACTAGCCATTTTTGTATAATCACAAAAAAAAAAAAAAGAAATCAATTAGTTGTTATTTTCTATCTCAACAAACTAATTTAAACCAATTTCCAAAGGAAAATACACAAAAATGTGATTTTCAGGGTTTTTGTATACACAAAAAAAATTACGTATACACTCATAAAATTACTATTCACATGTCACTGTTTCACGTGTACTGTTCATGTCACTGTTCACTGCTTCATGTCACCCTGGGAGACCACATGTGTCACACAAGCACGCTACATGTCACCCTCTTCGACCGCCACATGTTACCTACCACAGGTCGACACGTGGAACCTTTCTTAGCGCGACATGTGGTTTGCTAGGACGTGACACGCATTATGACATGTGTCACCTGTAACAGGTCGACACATTTCCCCTTTTGTGCTCGACATGTGGCTTTGCCATTGTGCAACATGTGGCACTAGCAAAGCCCGACACGTGGCTCCCTTAGAAGCCAACACGTGGAGCTGCCGATGACCGACACATGGCTTAACCACTGTGTGACACATGGCCTCGCTACAATGCACCATGTGTTATAGTTTCATCCCGCCATGTGTCACTGTCTTGCAATGACATGTGGCATGTCCAATCGGGCCGAATTTCCTTGGGCTTGGGTCTTTACTGGGCTTGAGCTTGGACTGAATGGTAACATGTTCTAACCATGGGCTGGGATTTAGAACTGGGCCTGGTCCATTAGAATTTAAAATTCAAGCCCACTGACCCAAAAACCTATCCAAACCCATTTTTCCGACCTGTTAACCCGAATTTCGACCCGTCTTTAACCTCTAGTCGGGTTTTCTCGACTCGTTTAACTGGTAAACGGGTTTTTTAGATCCAGTTTCAATTTTTCTTCCGTTTTTACTGTTTTGACAATAAAAAAATACCAGAAAATCACTAAAATATTTAGAAATTCATGGGTAATACAATTTTTAGAAAAAAATTGATTGTAAACAAAAATTAAAACATTACCCAAGAATTTTAAACCCATGGCAAAAAAAAAAAAAAAAAAAAACTTTTCTTTCAAACCCGGTACAAACTTACATAACCCCAAAAAAAAAAAAAAAAAATCTCATACAAAAATATACATCTCATCACACTTCCACATATATAAACATATATTAAACGGGAATAGTCTTAAGATTGTAGCAAAAATATTATGGGAATAATATATGAATATATGTGGAATAAAATTACAAATAAAAGAAATACAGATAATTAACGAAATAAATTGAGAACCTGTATGTCCTTAGCTTTGATCTATTTGTTAATGAAATTGATCCGAGATCTGTGTGGTATCATAGTGTTTTTAAGACTATTCGCATCCCACCAGTGTAGGTGTTTTCTGACGATTATCTGCCATGATACAACGGAGTCTTTAAGCTTTTGGACACAGTACCACCAAAGATTTTCCTCGAACTTTCAGTATACCTTTACTTTACCACTCAATATGCCAGGAAAACTAAAAAAAAAAAAAAAAAAAATTCCTTGTTTTTGTTCAGAAAAACTAACGGGAGGGAGAGATACAAAATCACTATATTATTATTATTTTTTTTTTTAATTCCTTCACTTTTCCAAAAAGCTTTTTTCAAATTCCAAAACGGTAAAACCAATTATGGCGAGCCCATTAATGCAATTAAAGCCCACTAACTCATATCATTCAAAACCTTTCAAAATGTTACACTTTTCTGAAGGATATTTGGACCTATTGTTTTGCCAGGTTAACTGTTCTGGATTGTTTTATGTGATCTAGAAAGTCAAACCTTATATTTTCTTCCCCAGTACAGGTTATTTTCGCATCCTATACATAAAAAACATCATCATTTTAGATTTGGGCATATGTTGGTATGGGAAGCTTTTGTGGAAGTGAAGTATGAATAGCATCTGGCTTTTGTGTTATGAAGGGGAATCAATGTTTAGGCACAATGTTATGGAACCAGAATTATTGCCTATAGAAATATTATTTTCCCTGTGCTCTAAGTTACAAATATAACTACACATGCACATT
This sequence comes from Ziziphus jujuba, assembly GCF_031755915.1. Classification (NCBI taxonomy): domain Eukaryota; kingdom Viridiplantae; phylum Streptophyta; class Magnoliopsida; order Rosales; family Rhamnaceae; genus Ziziphus; species Ziziphus jujuba. The sequence continues at coordinate 6,903,318 of NC_083390.1, forward strand.
CTATTGTGCTAGAATATACTCCCCTCTTTGCACATGTTTTATATAGCAGTAATCCATGACATGCTTATTTTTGCTTCTTTGGCGTTATCCTTGTAGGCTCCATTCATTAACAGATACTACGGAAAGGCCGATGAGGTTTTGTAACTTGCTAGATGGGATATGAAGCAGCCTGATTTTGGCTAAAAAACTAGGTGTTATCAGATGATAAGAGAATCTCACAATGAAGTTTAAGAGGCAAACCCCTGTCCTTTGCACAGAAGTAAAATTTATAGGTTATGAATTTTGAGATAAATGAAGCCAGAGATCTTGTATAGGAGAATTCTGTAAGATAAATTTGGTTTTTTGAATTTTAGTATTCGACTTGATTGTGTTTGAGGAGCATGAATTTTTCCATGGCTGAGTTTGTCTTGATCCTTCATTTTTTATTTTTTTTTATTTTATTTTTTTTTGTCAACCCAACTTTGGATTCAAGAAGCAAGATGAATTATGTAACCTGTTTCAACAAGAGACATACGACAAATATATATATTCCAAGTGTTCAAGAAGCAAGATGAATTATGTAACCTGTTTCAATAAGAGATATACGACATATATATATTTTCCAAGTGCCCAAGTATGTTCTTTCATAATGGTAATTGTTAAGCAAAAAGAAAAATGAAGAAAAATTGAACAAATAAATTAAAAAAAAAATGGTATTTAAGGTCATTTCTTTATTTAATTGATATGAAGAGATGGGAATCCAAAAGGAATTTTTATAGGCGATTCTGTGACAAATGCAAGTGGATTTTCCTTTTTCAACATTAATTTCATTTTTAAATTAGCCAATAATTTTGAAAATTATTTAATAACCACTATGCAATTCATATGCCACTACTATAACCATCAATATTACACCTTTAGATTTAGGATTCAAATTTTGACCTGAGTGAAATTCCCTTTACCCCTAATTGTAATGAGTATAATGTTGTCCAAAACAAAATTGTTTAGTTATGTCTGATAATTATTAAAAGAACTATAAATATTTAAGAAGAGTGCCAGGCCATTAAATTTGTATACTTCTTCTTTTTTAATTAATAAGATATAACAATACATAGAGGTTATAGTAGTAGTGCTATAGATAATAAGCTGTTTATCGAATTTGACCAAATAATGTTTAAATATGTTATTGGTTGAAAATTTAATATAAAGAAAATATGAATAAGTAAATTTTAATATAAATCAACAAAATATTGTTATATAACTCCCCACACGATTTAGTAAATAAAATTTGCAAAAAATTTGGTGTGTCTTGTACTTAGTCAAAAAATTGCGAACATTTTTACACTAATGTTTTAACAAATTTTTACACTAATGGCCTTGATTATTTTTTTCTTATTAATAAAGAAATTATCAGAATAGATCATCTAGTATGCACATCAGGCTGCAGATGAATATAATAAATGATAATAACTGATTTTCATAATCTAAACCAATAAACTAGAGGTGCTCATGACACATCAAGTACCCAAGCCATAAGCCTTTTAGTGAACTCTATAACAAGACACCGTAAAATAAAATAATCGATTTGCCCACTTACAGATACACACCCCACCATCTGTCAGGTTTGTTCCGGCAAGATACAAACAGTAACACTATAGGCATATTGTACAAACTAAGTTATGCTAGAAGGGAAAGTAAACCTACAAACCAAAATAAATCTAACCTCAATCATAGAATAGGTGATCCACAAAAAAAGCAGCCAGTAACATATTTAATCTGTACAAAGATTTTTATAACTTTATAGTAATTTTCTAGTAAGATTTTAATTCTTACATTTTAAATCCTTGAGGGATTTTTCATTTAAATATCACTACCGATCCATTTTAACATGCAATTATGACATTCACAAAATGCATATCCAGCACAATGAGTGCACAAACAAATACACAGTTTAAATAAAATAGATGGAAAAATCAAACATGATATTACTACTCCATTTACTTGTACAGCACTAGTATTTATTAAAAGTGGTGATCCAAACGCTCTGAAGAGAAACATGTTGCTAGGAAGTAAACATTGCTATTAAAAAAATAAATAAATAAATAATTGCAATCGTGAAGCAAAGAAGGTAAACATTGTAACTGTTGCATGTTGCAAATTTTAAGAATGAATGTAGAGTGCTTATTAATTCGAAACCATTCCCCAACCCCAACCAACAAAATGAGTGTCGTATTTCACCAAAAAAATAAATAAAAAAATAAAAGTAATAAACATCTAAACCTGGAAAGTGAACTTTTTCAAACTTGAAAAACGTGTCATTGTGCTATTGCGCTGTCAAGGAACCTGGTCAAAGCCGCCTCAACAGAGAGAATTTCTCTGCCGGGTGACAAACAGCATTCTATATTTGAGATCCTTTTGACTTTGGAATACAATTAATATTCAGTTTTTGTTGGCAGAGAGAGTTGAATCAGGAAGAAGAGGCAGTGAGTGAGTGTGGGTGGGGGGTTTTGCCTTTTGGTATGGGACATTGGGAGGGAGGGAGGGAGGGAGAAGATGGGGGAGGTTGCTCTACTTCCAGTTGTTGGAATGGTGATGGCAGAGTGTGCACAAGCCGGGCTTATGATTGTAAGCAAAGTGGCCATGTCTGATGGCATGAACAACCTCATCTTTGTCTTCTACTCCAACTTACTTGCCTCTCCTCTCCTCCTCTTTTTTTCCTTCCTCTTCTACAGGTCAGACCGACCTCAACTCACTTCCTCCATCCATGCTGGCTTTTTCTTGCTTGGTCTACTTGGGTAAGTTGTAGATTTCCTATATATACCAGAACTACCCACTTTGAAAAAAAATTGAAATTGAAATGTGGGTTTGTTTCCATTTCAAGTTCCGATCTTGTGTTATTGCGAAATTCGGTGGAATGCTTTGTAAGTCTTTGTGGGTTTATTTGATATTATGATATTTGCAGCTTTTTTTGTCAGTTCTTTGGGTATACTGGGATTAATTATAGCTCTCCAACTCTTGGCACTGCAATGCTCAACCTCGTCCCAGCTTTTACCTTCATATTTGCAATTACTTTAAGGTTATGCTCCTCTTCCACAGTCTTACACTTCTCATTAGTGGGTCATACTGCTAACTGCTCATTGTGATAATCCTTTAAGATCCACCTTGTGTGCAGCATTAGAGTGTTTCTTTAAAGGAATTGAAACCGAGAAATATGAAAGGGCTTAGATGATGGAATCCATCAATCACTTTTAATTGCTGCAGAGTGGTAAATTTTTGTAGAGGGCCCAATTTAAGGAATTGGGTATAGCAGCTTATAAGTTTTCTTGTATGTTAAAGTGCTCTTTCAGCTAAAATGATTGTAAAATGCAATTTTCAGAAGCTGGTGGAATGGTGTTGTTAAATGATCTAAAATACTTGCTGTTAAACGTATCTGAATACATTTAACTGGGGTGGTTTCAGGATGGAAAAATTAGATTGGAGAAGCACCAGTAGCCTAGCTAAGTCCGTAGGAACCATAGTTTCAATTTCAGGGGCATTCATTGTGACCTTCTACGAGGGGCCCTCACTTCTTATGACATCCCAATCGGTTAACTTGTCTCATGCACAACTACCCGTGCAACAGCCTAACTGGATCGTTGGAGGATTGTTTCTTCTAGCCGATTGCATTATGACTTCAGCTTGGGTCATTGTAGAGGTGAAATCTGTAAAATGAAAATCCTTTGGAATTTTGAAAATTATTAAGAAATTGAACTTGTACTGTTCTGAGTTTCAGGCAAAGATCCTCAGGAAATACCCGGTTGTATTGATTGTGGTCTTTTTTTACTGCCTCTATGTGGCTGTTCTGTCTGGATCAATCTCTTTCATTGTAGAAAGAGATCCAAGTGCTTGGAGCTTGAAACCTAACGTCAGGTTGCTTGCTGTCCTATACTCGGTAATTAGATAGTATAGCTCCACCAAAACCAACCAGACAAATTGACAAGTTTTCCAAAATGACTACTAATTCTTTGACACTTTAATTTGTACCATTGCAGGCTGTTTTTGGCTCTGCATTCCAAGTTGGTGTATGTACATGGTGCCTAAAAAGGACAGGTCCTGTTTTTGTAGCAATGTTCAAGCCTTTGGGGATTGTGATTACGGTTATAGTTGGTGTTATCTTCATGGGGGAGGCTATCTACTTTGGAAGGTTGGGTTTTCTATCATTTGAAACTTTCCTTAGTTAAACTACATTATTGTGATAGGTTTTCACATGGAGCAGGCTCCTTGAGCATCAAGAATTTGACCTTTCTTCTTATTTTTTTTTTTTTTCCTCTTCTCCTTTTCAATTGTTAAAGATGTCAGAAGGATACAGAGATCAGGAATATTTTTCTTCATTTTTTTGTTTTTTTGGCTGCAGATTGATTGGAGCAATTATAATTGTCGCTGGCTTTTACTCTGTGATGTGGGGAAAAGCCAAAGAAGCAAAGGTTGATGAGGATGCTGGGATAAGTATTTTGGAATCAAATAGGCAGCAGGCACCTCTCCTGCAAAATGGTATTGAAAACTAGAAGCTTTTTATGGTTAGTTGATAAGAAAATTCAATAATTTCTTCTCATTGTAAATATTTTACTTCCAAATATATGGAGTCCTAACATTATTATATGAGGCTAAGGCAGCTCATAGGGATGAATTTGGGGTTTATTAGAAATCAATTTGTATATTATAAGATTTATAGCCTTTAGATGTTTATCCTTGTATGCATTGGAAACCCCTTCAATCTCCATTTCAACATTGTCTATAGGTAAACCATCCTCCAAACAACCTAAAGCTTCCTCTTGCTCAAGTTGCAAAGAAATGCTCTCATTCTCTGAATCATTCTCGAGCAAACCATTATCTTCCATCTCCAACATATCAGTGAAGGTTTCAATCTTCTCCATCCTTCCTCTGTAACATATAAGGCTCTGGACTTTTTTCTTCCATAGAAGCATAGGGCATTTCTCAATCAGCTCTGAACCTTCATATGCTTCTATCAAGAAGCACTAAACCTCTTCCCCCCACTCTGAAACATAAACAATACCAATATGCTTCAGAAGAAGTCTCATTAGCTTTTGGGGCATCACAAGTTCCCTCTGGAAGTGGGTGGGATGGTCGGTTACCAATCTCTCCTCAATTGTAAAGCTAAGAAGCTTATGCATTACAGCTACAGCCCTCTTGTCAAATTCTAGTGAACCAGCTTTCAGTCCTCTGGCATCTGCATAAGAAGGAAACTTTTCTGAAATTGCTTCTTTTCTGAAAGTGCTCAATTTTAACTCCATATCTAAACACTTTCTTATGACTGGGAGGAAATTTTAAAGGAAAAGGAAGAGAAAGCAATCCCGGGGTATGAACAGGGGACTCTGTTATGCCCACTGCTTTCTTCTTCAACTCTGTTATAGCCCAAGCAGGATTCCAATTAACAAGTTTCAAATACTCAGGCTCATCCTCATTTTTCACCACTTTAAAAGTGTTGGGGATACTTGTGAACCCAACAGTCCAAAAATCAATCAGCAGGCCAAAGTTTCTCCTCAAATGGGCAACTTTATCCAAAGTAAGCAATTTATCAACAACATCATTAGAAACCGAGTAACATATTCAGCAGCATTATCCCTGTTCTCCTCAAGAATCCTCGCCTCTTATTCCATCAGGTCCTCAGCTAGCTTTGTCACCCTAAGCCATAAAACGCCCCTATGATCCTTAAACTACTCAAACAATTTAGGTGATTTCCTAATGAAATAGGAGACCTTATGGTGTTTAGGGAGATTTACCTGCCTCCAATACTGTTCCAGTGACCTTACTGAAATAATCATTTCTGGCTCTTTCTTCAGAATTACCTTCAAGAAGAGTTTTGGAGGCTATCTTCCACTTCTCTGTTACAATTTCAAGATCATGTTCATTTTGCTCCTGTCCTATACCCTTTTACTGGAGGTCATGAATCGGCCAGCAATCCATGATCACCACCCAGGGAAAGCTTCTTCTCTCTACCAATTTCTTCTCACAAGCATGTTAGCAATAAATGCTTACTCAAAACGGGTAATATTGATCAGCATTCACAGGGAACTAGTTCATTTGGGATACTCATTCATGTCCAAATGCAAAAACCCTAACCCTTTTTTAAGCTATCAAGTGGTAAAGGGACTTGAAGATAAATCATAAAACAAATGACATGAAAAGATTGGATAGAAAAACGCCACCTTCTGATCCATAAACTCAGGCCAAATTGTTAACTTTGCTTCCAAGAGCAACCTTTAGGTGCTAGAAGATCAATTCAAACGTTAAACTCTACACTGTCTCATCATTGGTCCAGTTAGCTTGAAGTTGTCATGCCGAGGATTCTTGGAAAAATCAGGTCAGCTGTTTTCATCAGTTGATCCGCAAAGCTCAACTATCTTGTTTAGTTGCTCGGGCTAAGATGTAGAATAAAAAATTAAAATTTAAAAAAAAAAAAAAAAAAAAAAAAAAGGTCGGTCATTCATATAATAGTTAAAAGTTAAAAATTTCACTGAAATTTTCCCATACATGGGGGAAAAGTATTTTATAAAATGGGCAAAGTTTTGAAGATTTCTGTCTAAATGTCAATTCACACGTTAAAGTCCAAATTATCTATACCATCAGGATCCTTTCAATAAACAATTTTCCATAATATGTTGACATCCAGAAGCAAAAGGGTAAACAGATAGCTAAATTATTTCTCACTTGTTCTTTTGGTATGCAAAAGCTTCCAAAACATGCTAATTTAATCCAAATAGGAACCTCAAAACTCAAAAGCAAAGCTTGTCTATGCATAGTACAACAAAATTAATTTTATTTTGTGATTTAAGAGATATGTAAGAGATACAGACGTATAAGATATGTAAAAAGTCGAACTACAGCAAAAAAAAGAAATAGTTTAGGTGGAAGGAAATTATTAAACCCATTTATTCAGATATCAAATGTAATGATAAGTTACAACTATATTGAGATGATGCAACCAGTTTACTTACCTTGATTCCTTTGCTCATATAAGTACCTACCAATAGCATTATGTTAGTGGTATTTTTTAGACTTTTACAAGATAATTTGTGAACCAAGGAACCAAACCACCGGTCGAGGTTGCATCCTCTTTCAGCTTAATAATGTTCTCGTGCTCAAGTTTCTTCAGAATTTTAATTTCCCGAATGGTCGTGATTAAAACTACATAAAAACTGTAAAATGTCAGGAAATTTATAGTAAAATTTGATTTTTTTTTGTTTAAAACTAGGAATTCATTAAAATCAAAGTGATAAACTGGTATAATATAGCATAAATTTAGGAGGCTTCCTCAGATACATTCTCCTGAATCATATAAATATCAAAAGATTACGAGAACTAATTTGGATCTATAAACCCATATACTTTTTGATATTTGACTTAGCTGTTCTAGAGGCCCAAACAAAACAACAATTAACAAAATTAGAGAAGTACAAAGAGATGTCTTTAAAGAAAGGCTCAGCAGCTTATTGCAGTGGATTATGTCTTTTTTATTTAAAGCTTGGATGACTGATAGTGCATCTAATTCAATCTGCACATTGAGTCATTCGAAACTCTTAGCGAATTGCATAGCCTTCAATAGAGCTTCCAGTTCAGCCACTTCATGAACAAAAAATCCGATTTGAAAGGTGTGGATGTGTAGAACCTTTCCTCTATCATCTCAAGCTATCATGGCCAGGTGACTCCCCGTGCTTCTTTCAGCCATGTCAGAATTTAGCTTGATGGTGCCTATTGGTGGGCAGCTTCATCTGGTAGTGTCTATGCCATTGGTGATCAGTTGTAGAGTTCTGTCATTTCCCTCACGCCTTAAAGTCTCCTTCAGTTCTCTGAATCTTCTCATTACAATCCCCGGCAAAAGATCAATCCTCATGTCTTTTCCATCATGGTCCACTTTGTTTCTAACCCACCATAGATGCTCCAGGTGATGGTACTAAAAGCAAAGAAATCTTCCTTATCTTCAGAATGGACTGGAAGAATACGCAGTGGGTTGGCTATACAATTTAAAAAAGAGAGAATATCATTGCTGCCCGACTCCTCCACCTAATTCCCCACGGGCTTTTTGTGCCATCTTAATTGATTAAACAATCTACTTCTCATATATAATATCTCTTATCTAACAGGAGCAAATAACACATGAAAAGTAACACACCCTTCTTTTTCATTGTCCATTCTGATCTTTTACAAACCAACAATCTCTCCACTCCTGGTTTCTCTGACCATGAACACTAGACTACAAAAACAGACACAGATCGAAAGTGAAGGCCTAATTTTTTACCAGCATCAGTAAGGCCATAAAATTTATATTCCATAATAAACATAGACATAAACAATCGCTTTACATTTAACTGGTTTTTTTTTTTTTTTATTCCTCTTCCCCTCTCATAATGTTTTTATTCCGTATTTCAGTCCATCAAAATCCATAATTCTCAAATAAAATTTGAGCTTCTAACAAGTAGAACCATTTGTCTATGCCAACGCCATATGACCAATAATTAAATATGTCAAAAACTATCAAATCATGATTTCTAATTAACTGTTTCACTGGTTTATTTTGTGATTGAAGTATAAATTTTATATTGCACCCGCAGAAGGAAAAATGTTTACAAAGCTATATGAAAAACAAGCGGATATCCCTACTATATTGAACAGAAAGGGTCACAATTTTCACTGTCTGGGTTAATTTAAAACAGATAAAGATCAGCCCTTTTTGCCACACTCAAGCCCAATGCAAACTTTTCAAGGCAGCCACAAATTCTTAACGAAAAGGGTGAAAATAATAATAAAGAAAATAAAAATCCATCATAGAAAGCTTCAAAAACAATGACAAAATAAGCTGCCATAATACATAAGCCAAACAACAAAATACCACCAAACCAATCGAATAATTTTAAACTCAACGAATATTTTTGTATAAACTTAGTAGAAAAGAATGCACTCAATATATGTTTTTTGAACATTTTAGAATAGATTATGAACAAACAAACACCTGTAACTCTTTTACTACCAAAAGAAAAAGTGAAAAACGAAACGAAAAGAAAAGAAATTTAATAAGGGCATCCCATAATACAGAGCCTTTTTTCTTTTTATGTTTGTTTTTTTTAATTATTATTTTTTTAAAATTGGAAAATAATTGGGCATAGGAAAAAAAAATAGAGAATTTCTAGTTGTACTACCATTTGAACTCTATACAGTTTCATTATTGATTTATATTTTTATACTCATTTAAAATTACTATTAACGATATTTGTTAAGTAAACCTATTTAAATAATTTTTTACAATTTCATCTTCCTCTCAAATAATACATTATATATATCCATCTAACTTATACTTCATTAAAAATTAGGATTACAGATACAATAATTATTCACAAATTATGGAAGCTCAAAAATATTAAACAGTAAGATGTATTTAGTTTTTTTTAATTTTTATTTTGTGATAATTATTTTAATTTAGATTTTTTTTTTCTATCGCTTACTAACGACCAGGTCAGAACAACACTCTTATATTTGATTTGGTATATTAAAATTCATCTTTTATTTAGAAGTTTAAAACAGATCATTTTTTAATTGTTCAGAAGCGTCCATCCGAACATTATTAAAATGTTTAGCTTTTATCTATCAAATATTGTATGTATATACAGGTATTAAATACCATACATTATATACAGATATTTAATATGTTCAGAAGCTTACACTTGAACATTTTCAGTTGTACAAAAGTTTACAACCGAACAACTTAAAAAGCTTACAATTGAACAACGTCAAAGTTTAACAAAAGTTTATAGTTGAACTATTTAAAAATATATTTTACAAAAAAAATTACAAAATTACTAGGTTGAACAAATTCAAATATCTCAAATATGTTCATAAGTCCATAATCAAACATCTTGAATATATATAGAAATTTAGGACCAAACATTCCCAAATAATAAATTACAACTTTCAAAATGTTCAAAAATATAACTTAATAATTTTAAAGAATTTTAAAAGTACAAGACTGAGAATTTTAATGACATTTAAAAGTTTACAACCAACATTATACAAGAAAAAAAAAATTTAAAAATAGAACAGAACTGAACTACTTTAAAACGTTTAGTTGTATACGACTGAGCATTTTCAAAATTGTTCAGAAATCTACTATTAAGCATCCAATCATCATTATCCTCCATTATTTGTTTGGTTTTTTACTTTCAAATAAATAATTTTTATGTCATTAAAAAAACCAAAAAAAAAAAAAATCAATCCTAATTCATAATGAAAAGGAACAAATAAAAATATTTTAATGAAAAACTGTATATAGTTATTTTAGAATTAAAAAAAAAAATTATGTATAAAAAATATATAATTTTGAAATTGTATAAATTAAAAATATTTTAAAAATAAATAATATTATATTAAATAATTTTATATTTTTTATATATTTATATAATAATATATAAAAAAAAATAGAGCTGTAATAAATCACTTTAAAATTATAAAATGAAGCACTTAAAAAGAAAATTAGAACCCAGGTCTCCAAAAAAAAAAAAAAACGAGGAAGGAACCCAGGTCTCCACCATTTTTCTTCTTTCGCTAAAAATAATAAAAAAAGAAAAAAAAAAAAAAAAAAGGAAAGCAGCTAGGAGATAGTAATTAAATACAAGATAAAAAAAAAATCGAAAAACAAAAACATTTTTTTCGCCACAACAACAATAATGATAATAATAATATAATAATGACAATAATATATAACAACAACAATATAACACGTGTCATTGGATTATTGGGGTGGCAGTGGCAAACAAAACTTCCATCTTTTAGGATCCTTTTGACTTTGGAACACAATTTGGTATCAGTATTTGCAGAGTCGAAAAGGAGGAAGGAAGAAGAGGGAGAGACTGCGGGTGGGGCATTGGGATTGGACATTGGAGAGAGAAGATGGGGAAGGTTGCTTTGCTTCCATTTGTAGGGATGATGATGACGGAGTGTGCGCAAGCTGGGCTTATCATAATAAGCAAAGTGGTCATGTCCAAAGGGATGAACAACCTCATCTTCATCTTCTACTCCAACTTACTTGCCTCTCCTATCCTCCTCCTTTTTTCCTTCCTCTTCCACAGGTCTCTCTCTCTCTAATCTAAAAATCTCTCCGTCTTTTTCCTACCTCTGTATAATATGTATATATTTATATATATAAAGTGGCAGAAGAATCACTTAAACTTTTGCTTTCATAAAATGTTCTAAAATGGCAGATCAGAGAGACCTCAACTCACTCCCTCCATCCATGCTGGCTTTTTCTTGCTTGGTGTACTTGGGTAAGCTCTAGATTTCCCATTATACAAAAATTTCCCACTTTGAAAAATTCGAAATTTAACGTGGTTTTGTTTCCATTTTATGTTCCTGATCTTGTTTTATTGTGTATTTTTGGTTGAATTTTGCATGTATTTGGTTTTTTTATTTTATTTTATATTAGTGGCTGTTTGCAGCTTCTTTGCTCAGTTCTTTGGATATACTGGGATTAATTATAGCTCTCCAACTCTTGGCACTGCAATGCTCAACCTTGTCCCAGCTTTTACCTTCATATTTGCAATTACTCTAAGGTAATGCTTCTCTTCCACGCTCTCACTTCTTATTAGTGGGTCATACTGCTTATTGCATATTATGCTAATCCTTTATGGTTTACTGGTCTTCTCGCTATTTGTTTTAATATCCAGTATTAGAGTGTTCCTCTAAAGAAATTGAACCCTAGAAATATGAAATGGCTTAGTGGCTGGAATCAATCTATCACTTAATGGCTGCAGAGGGCTCATTTTTTTCAGAGGACCCAATTTAAAGAATTGGGTTTATCAGCTTATACGTTTTTTTGTATGTTAAATGCTCTTTCAGCTAAAATGATTGTAAAATGCAATTTTGAGGAGCTGGTGGAATGCTGTTGTTAAATAATCTAAAATATTTTCTGTAAACATGTCTAAATACATTTAACTTGGTGGTTTCAGAATGGAAATATTCAATTGGAGAAGCTCCAGTACCCTAGCTAAGTCCGTAGGAACCATAGTTTCAATTACAGGGGCACTCATTGTGACCCTCTACAAGGGGCCCTCACTTCTTATGACATCCCCATCGTTTGACTTGTCTCATGCACAATTACTTGCGCAACAGCCTAACTGGATCGTTGGAGGATTGTTTCTTGTAGTGGATTGCATTATGTCTTCATCTTGGACCATTGTAGAGGTGAAATCTGTGAAATGAAAAATCCTTGGGGATTTTGAAAATTATTCAAAAATTGAACTGTACCTATTCTGAGTTTCAGGCAAAGATCCTCAGGAAATACCCAGCCGGACTGATTGTGGTCTTTTTTTACTGCTTCTATGCTGCTGTTCTTTCTGGAGCAGTCTCTTTGATTGTGGAAAGAGATCCAAGTGCTTGGAGCTTGAAACCTAACATCAGGTTGCTTGCTGTTCTATACTCGGTAATTAGATAGTATAGCTCCATCAGACCAACCAGCCAAATTGACAAGTTTTCTAAAATGAACACCAGTTCTTTGATACTAAAATTTGTAACATCGCAGGCAGTTTTTGGCTCTGCCTTCCAAGTTGGTGTATCTACATGGTGCCTAAGCAGGACAGATCCTGTTTTTGTAGCTATGTTCAAGCCTGTGGGGATTGTCGTTACAGTTATTGTTGGTGTTATCTTCATGGGGGAGACTCTCTACTTTGGAAGGTTTGGTTTCTATCATTTTACACTTTCCATGGTTAAACTATGTTATTGTGATAGGGTTTCACATGGAGCAGGCTTGTTGAGTATCAAGAATTTGATCTATCTTCTTATTTTTCTTTTTCTCATTTCCTTTAACCAAAATGGCAAAAGGATACGTATATCAGTATTATTATTTTCTGATGCATATTGATTGGAGCAATTATAATTGTCGCTGGGTTTTACTCTGTGATGTGGGGAAAAGCCAAAGAAGCAAAGATTGATGAAGATGTCGGAATAAGTAGCTTGGAATCAAATAGGCAGCAGGCACCTCTCCTGCAAAATAGTATTGAAAGCTAGAAGCTTTATATGGTAAGTCACTAAGAAAGTCTATATGGCACCTCCGTGCACGAGGAGGCAGTTTTAGTTGGACTGTTGTCCTTTCAAACCAATGCAAATGTATAGAGTTTCATCAGTATCTTTTTATTTTCAGATCATTGCTATTATTTTAATTTGATAATATCTTCGTTTCTTAATGAGTGGTTTGCTTTTGGGTATAATACAGAGAGTTATAGTTGGATCTTGCAACAAAATAAATATTAAGTTGTTTGCTTGTGACACTTTTATTTGGGCTACACCTAGAAGAAGTCTCTGAAACCTATTTAATATGCAATCACAGTTTCTTTCATTTGTAATGTAGGGTCTTAAACATGGAGAGCATGACCAAAGATGTAAGCAAGAATTGAGAGTTGAGTTTTACGGGGTCAAAAACCACCAAAAGTTTATGTATTAAGGAGCTGGAGCTTCTTCATATGCCACTTTACAATGTGCTTTACTTCTGATTCAAAAGGTATAAATAATAATGTAATTTTATGACATATTCCTTATCATTGGATAAATGAAAATCACCATATTCTTGGCTACTATGCCATACCATAGCTTTTCTCTTTATCAATGGTGGAAAAGAAGTTGTTGAGTTCACAGTTGGAAATCTGAAATTTAGACTAGGTACAAGCTTTATGGTCTACCATCCAGGCATCCACATTCTATTTATTTATTTGTCAGTGGTGTGGGGAGAGTCTTTCCAGTTTTAAGGGGATCAAGTTTTTGATAAAATGCAGAATTCACTGTATAACTGTCGAGTATATATATTGACATTTTCCACCGTTGAAATTAAATCATTATAAAAAAGGATTTCTTATTCTTTGTATTGTCTTTCATTTATTTAATTAATACCAGCTGAAGTTTCATTTGTGAGCATATGTATCTTTCCCACAGGCTTTTTTCTTGTAATCTTACTTGTGAATATTGGAAACACCAATTAATGTGAGAGTTCACAATTGCCTGATGCTCTTCTGATGCCTCGACTCAATCCAGCAAAATTACTCCCTTCCATTGTTTTTCAAATTTGTGTGAGCTTAAATTAACTAGAGGGTGAGAAGTGGGAGGATGTTTCTGAGGATTCTTCGATGAACTTTCAGAGATTCCTATGGTTCAGTATAGAAATGCATTGATACTCCACTTTTTTTTATTTTTTTAAAGGTCTGGGGGAATATAAGTACTGTATTTCTGGGTCCCTTGATATACATATAAGATCTAAGTGTGTGCCAAAAGATCCGGTAAATTACTAATAACTAGATATAAAGACTACTTTTTTTTTTTTTTTTCCTTTTATTTTGGCAATAAGACTATATAAGGTTTTTCTAAAAGTAAAAAACATCAAACTTTTAATGGTACACATCAAATTTGAAACAGAAACAGTGTAAAGAATTTTAATTGCCAAGCTTTTGGACTTTCGATAAGGAGATTGCAAAAAATTCTTTTCCTTCCTTGTTTCACATTAGAAATATGGATATTCAAATTTAGAATCATTCCTGGCTAAAATAGAGAATTAAACAACAAAGAAGATAGATAAGATGTGAAACAGACAATTGTAATATATCCCAATGGCTTCACCCCCAAAAATTTCCCTTACCATGAAACCATATATATAAATAAATAATGACAAGAGAAACCAGTTTACAGACCAGGTGCAGTCACAGTGGAAGTAAATTTAAGCCTCAGCATCTGACCCACCAACCTTTTTATTTATTTTTATTTATTTATTTTTTTTGGGTGAATGACCCACCTACTACTGACGGACAGGAGACCAGCCAAAACCTGAGCCTGGGACCCATATATATAGAGGGAATGAATTAGTACCACTCATTCAGAATCCAATTAGATATATTGAACCTTGCTTATTAAATTAATCAAATTTAGTGGACCAGAATGCTATAAGAATCATATATTGAACCTTGCTTATTAAATTAATCAAATTTAGTGGACCAGAATGCTATAAGAATCATCTTGGGGTAGGGACATTAATCCTAAACGTTTGAGAGAATTCCCAAATAGGACACAACTGTTTTTCTTATACAATAATATTCACTTGTAAAAAATAAAAAATAAGAAATAAAACCCTTATAAAATGGGTTAGGAGAAAGCTTGGACAAAACGTAATTAGATAATTAATATGGGGAAAACCCAAAAAAATAAATAAATAAATAAAATAAAAGTGAGGGACAAATGGAAGAAAAACATGTGCGCCCAAGGCCTCGTTTGCAACAAGGAATTAATGAATAGAAATTTGTTTGGGAAAACATATGATTAGATGTCAGCTTGCCTCTCATATTCTACAACTTTTTTTTTTTTTAATTTTTTTTTTGTAAGAGAGATATACGAGTTGCTTCTTCTCCTTTAGAAGTAGCTTCACCCTTCCCCAAGGGTTATTACCCTTTTCTCTATCTTCTCTCCCCCACTTCCTCAACAATAATAATCATGTCTTGTTTTTCTCCTCCTTTTATAAATAACACACACTGCAACAAAAACATCAAAATATTCAGATCTGCTAGCTAGTTAGACATTGTAGTTCCAATAAGTTTCTTCTTTTTTGGTTTTGTTTGTGATAGAAAGAAACTTTTGGCCTTTAAAGATTAATAACTAGCTAGCTAGGTTTCAGCATGCAAGAGAGTCAGAGAGAAGGAGAGAAAGGGATATGGGAGGTGGTGCCATTTGTAGTTATGGTGGTAATGGAAGGTTGTACCATAGCTCTAACCATTTTTGCAAAGACTGTGATGACCAAAAAAGGAATGAGTCCATTCGTCTTTGTTGTTTATATGCACGCCCTTTCCTCTCTCATCCTCCTTCCCTATTCCTTCATTTTTCACTACAAGGACAGGTTCTCTCTCTCTCTCTCTCTCTTTCTTGTTTCCTTGAGCTAGCTAGTCTCTCATACATGTATATATATATATATATATATATATTTGTGATCAAGTGAGGACACATAAGTTAAAGATATGGTGCGGATACACATCTTACTACATGTTGCGGGAGCAAATTTTTCATCTAATTAATAACATGTATGAAATGTATCCTCACGGTATCCTCAAATTTTATCTTTACCTGATCGGGATTTTACATATAACATATAGTTTTTGGCACTTTGGGGATCCTATTATAACATTCTTGCTGTATATTTATTGATCAATATTGCAGAACACAGCAACCATTCTTCACTTCCAGTCTCTTCCTCCGACTCTCCTTCATGGGCTTAACGGGGTTTGTACTTAGTAGCTAGCATCATCATGCACACAACCTATGCATGACCAAGGATGCTAATTTAGAGGAATCGTGAGAATTTAAATGTATTGAATTGTGTAAAATACACACATTCAATTAAAATACATTTAAATTTTTACAATATCTTTAAATTAGCATCCTTATTAGAATCAAACTAATATATATATATATATAGAATTTATAATGATAATTATTTAAGTTCTACATGTAAAATTTATTTGTGATGATCATGGTTGGAGGAACCATATTCAGAACTCATGATCATCATTGAATTGGCATGTAAAGCCTCTATATGATGATTATTTACGGCCACAAATGGCAAAAACAAAACAGATTTAAGAGATGGTCAACTGGATAAATTGATAGTACCCCCACCACTCCCTACCTCGAATTGGTTATTATTAATTTCTCTGTTTCTAAAGAGGTGGGGGAGCTAGGGAAGTGGCGGGGGCCATTGACTCTCCACTTGACCCCCTGTGATTTGTGAATATTCTGGTACAAAGGTGGGTCTAGCTTTGGGACCCCCAACTACAGGCTTTTTTTTTTTTTTGGGTATTCTTTTTAACCCACAAGTTTGGGTTTGATCAACGGGCCAGACTAAAAATTATTAACTGGGCTTATGTAAAATTGCTTTCTGGCCCATCTATTGGCAGATCTGGGCTATGGCTCCTGGAGAGCACAAGGCATTGAATCAATAAAATGCAACTCTAAACATAACCAATAATATTCCATGATGATAATGTTACAAAGACGGTTTACTTTTGCCATTAGATAGTAAAATTAAATAATTTGATGTTTGTAACATTTTGGTTGTGTTTATTTGTAGGATAACTATATCTCAAAACCTCGCATTTCTTGGCCTATCTTATAGTTCTCCTATTGTTGTATGTGCAATGGGCCTTTTGATCCCTTCTTTGTCCTTCATTCTTTCTATCATTCTCAGGTCACTTTCCTTTTCCATCTTTTTACCTCATATTTATTTATTTATTTTTGATGAATCATCTCTTCTATTATATATGTTAACCAAAAACTAATTGAGTGAAGATGAGTTTAAACCTGTTTATCCTTTAAACAGAAAAACAAAACTAGATTGGAGAAACTCAAGCTTCCGAGCCAAAGTAACAGGGACAATAATATCATTCATGGGAGCAACAATGGTGGAACTCTATAAAGGTCCACTCATAAGAAAGTCTAAACTTTCTTCATCTTCACATCCATCTTATCCCACAATCAACAAATTTCTTATATACTCCTCAAAACCTGAATATTGGGTTCTCGGTGGCATTTTACTTGCAACTTCTTCTCTGTCTGTCTCTGTTTGGAATAATGTACAGGTACAGAAATATATTTGGCTAGCTGCACATTCAATTAATTGATTGTGGATTATTTATTTTTATTATTATTATTAACTTTTTTTTTCTTTTTTCTTTTTTTTTAATATTTTGGTCAGGTGGGAACTGTAAAACAGTACCCACAAGTAATGAAACTGGTCTCTTTTTATAGCTTATTTGGGACAATTCAATCTGCAATGTTGTGTTTATTTCTGGAAAGAAACCCGGATGCCTGGAAACTGAAAGTTGATACGGAACTGCTTCTCATTGGGTTATCAGTAAGCATATTTAATTTAATTTATAAGCAAAGCAATATGAATTTTGGTAACGTAAATATTTTTCATGTGGTTAGATATATATATAATTTTGCTATAAAAATGTATATGTATAGGATATCAAACATGTATATATATATATAATTATATTTAATCCGCTACAGTTTATATGAAATTATTTCACAAATTACATATAATCCAATATAAATGGTTGACATCATACACGTTTATACATTTTATTGCAAAATTATATATATATATATATATATCTATATATATATATATATATAACTATAAATAAAATATTTACATTACAATGTAAATATCAGCATTTCGTTAAAATATAGATATTATGTAATTTAAAAAATTACATCTAAATTTTGTTAAAATATAGATACTACGTAATTTTGGAAATATATACAGTGAGAAACAACAAATATTATATGGTATACAAGACATGATGAACAAAGTACAAACGATTCTCAGAGAGTGCATGCATTTATTTGTAGGCAGTTTTTGCGGGTTTAATTAGGAGCCATGTCCACATGTGGTGCATGCAATTGAAAGGCCCGTTTTATGTCCCCATTTTCAAGCCATTTGGCATTGTTTTTGCCACCATTTTTGGTGTAATCCTCTCTGCTGTTCATTATGGCAGGTAAATAATTAATTTTTTTTCCTAGTCTTCTATTTATCAAAAAAAAAAAAAATGAAAAAGAAAAGAGACTCAAAGTCTCCTAATTGCTTCAATATTGTTACAAGAGGTTTATAAGATATGATTATTTTAAACAAATATTATTTTTAAATCCCAAATGCAAATACCAAGAAGACTATTATTCCATATTTACCATCTATAAATTATTATTTATATATATACTACATGATCATCTCTATGCGTTACACAGCAAGTAGAAGGAAATTTGATTGGGAATTTTATTAATTGATTTTTTTTTTTATATTTGTGAATTAATGCAGTGTGATAGGAGCAATTATAATTGGAACGGGGTACTTCGGTGTTATGTATGGGCAATTGAAAGAAGAGGAATTAGAAGCCCAACAAGATGATAAGGTGAAAATCATGGAATCTTGCGAAGATGAGAAAGTGCCTCTCTTGCAAGAAGAAAACATTGTATAGAATCTTGGAGAGCTATATCAACGTCAATATATTAAAGAGAAAAATGCTCCCAAACATAAGCATTTCATTAGTAAGTCCCCTAATCTTCTATTACATTAATCCGGATCCATATCTTATAGTAATTATAAGTGACTTATCACCTCTAATATATCACTTATATCGGGTAATTAATTGATTCTGGACTTAAATTTTGTCCGGGATAATATACAAGAGAATTTCTCTCTCTCTCTCTCTCTCTCTCTCTATATATATATATATATATATCTATATACATATATACACACTTACGAATTAAGTTTGATAGATCATAAACTAATTTTTGTTTCTCTTATCAGATGTTTTTGATTGCGAAGGGCCATTGTTTGGAGATGAATTAAATTAAGTTCGAAGTTACCTCTCTGATACGATTAGTGATTAGAAGTTGTGCATTAGTAGTTTCTGTGAATATGTGTGGATATGGAAAAAAAAAAGTTTTGAGTTTTTTTTTTTTTTTTTTGGTGAATAGGTAAAAAAAGTGTGTTATGTAAACATGATGGTTTTCCGGCTATATATGCTTGTATATTAGTCAGGATATATATATATATATATATATGTGTGTGTGTGTGTATAAAAAGGACTGTAAATGAGACTAAAATAAAAATCAGTATATTTTGTGAGGACGAATATATGGGTTCCTTATTTATAACAACATTTTTTTTCCACATGGCAAGCAACATCGTATACGAGTCTTTACACCGAACTTTTACCATATCAAAATGCTATATTAATTTTGACTATATCATCTCAATAATATAATGCTATATAAGTAAAGTAAGATTGATTTAATTGGTAAATAATTTATATTTATATTTGCAAGATTGAAAATTCAAAATAAAAAAGAAATTATTATAAATGATAAAAATAATGCTACATAATAATAGAATACTAAATAGAAAATAAATAATCCATATTAAGACTAAGCGGTAAATATAGCTATAGTAGTTGATTGAATATATATGTTTTTAACAAAGATATACAATGTGGTTGGATAAAGAAATTGTCGGAGCTACCATACACGTGATCCATCAGATATTAGGGATAAGGTTGATATTGTCAAATAAATTATTGATTGTGGTGGATCCCATTTACACATTGTCCGGTTATACAAATTATTCGATATTTATTGCAATGTTCAGAAACCAAAAGAGAAAAAAAAAAAGATTCCGATATTCCATCTACAAAAAAATAAACAAATAATTTTTTTGATAAAAAAATAAAATAATAAAATAAAACGGCAAGCAATTATTTTCATACATTGAGATAATTAGGATGGTGTGAGAAGGTAGACACACATCACACACTTATATATATATATATATATATATGATCATCGCATGACATTTATATATTTGCATTAAGGTGTAACACAACATAAAGCAAATTCATTCTTAATTTTCTGCCTGTATATACATCAATTAACTGACAGATATATTGTCAGATTCATTAATTAATTTTAAATGAAAACAGCCAATTAAATTTAAAGCTTAAAATTAAGTATCTATGCGTAAAACTATATATATAAATCATTCTCCATCTATTTTTTTTAATAAATTTGAGATTATATATTTTAATACATTTAACATTTTGGTGAAAAACATATCTGAATCAAGTAATAATTATAATAATATTTGTGGTGGTATTATAAAATAGGATAGCGGGCCAAATCCAATGCCATTATTAATTGTCAAACAAAAAGACGCGCACACACACACACACACACACACACACACACACATATATATATATATATATGAGCTAAAAATTAATTGTGTGTAAATTATGCATGAATTTCTGAAATCAATTTTATTATATCTAGCAGCTGAAAATGAGAGAACATAAATTATAAAACAACCAACTGCAGCTGACCAAAATTCAGAAACTCATATGTAATATAATATTAGTATAATAAAAAGACCAATATGCATCTGGCTGACTCCCTTCACAAAGATGAAGTCAGATATGCACATATGGGACTTTTAAATTATTTACTAGAGGAACAGATAATATTATATAATATAGAACAAGGATTTAATGATACCCTTGTTATTTGGAATATTGTCTAAAAGGCCTTGCCAGTATTAATGTAGGAATCAACCTCAAGGAAGTTCTTAATAGCAAAATCCTTGACAAGGTCTGGATTTGGAACATCTTCGCTTGCCTTCTCAAACTCACAAGCCCATTTCACCAAGCTTCCTTCTCCTTTTGGAGTCACAGCCAGGAATGCCTTGAAATTCTTGTAGTACTTCACCAGATCTCCTTCTATCACACTGTAAGAAACTGCCTTGTTTGCTTCATCTACAGCATCTATTCTCTCTTTATCCACTTTAACAAGTGGAGAACCTATATATATACACACACACACACACACACATAGGTGACATGTTCTAATCAAGCTAAAATGTCCAGCAAAAAATCCCATCTAAATGAGATATAGATCTATGATTCTACTATGTTGGATGTCAATGTTTAATTACATATTATTTGTGAGATATATTCCAAATAACATATAATTATATACGACATCTATTATAATGTAGGCGATTGCATCCATCGTTGTAAAAATTTTTACATCTAGCAAAATGAAATGAAAAATATATATAAACATTTTGTATATATATGTATACCTTCTGCATAAGTTATGAGGCGGATAGAACCAGGAGCTTTGCCATCACCTTCAAGGACATCAATGCTTTTGTAATCATGAGAAAGAGCCTTTGGGAAGAGATTGGTTGAGTCTCTAATGCATTCCCAGAACTTATCAGCAGAAGCCTTTACCTCTATTTCCACTTCAAGCTTTCCACTGGAACCCATATTTTTTAAATCTCTAGTGCACTATTACAAAGAGCTAGCTTGGAAATTAACTAGCAAAATGTGTTATAAGAAAATTGAATGTGTTTGAATGAATGAGAAAGTTTGTATTGGAAGCAGATTTATATATAGAGAAAGGAGGGCCTTAAATGGATTAGGAAGAAGCTCAACAACCAACTTCATTGGCCTCCATTGAAAACACAAAGAGTTAGATATGAAAAATTGTCACGGGCAGGATCAGACATGGCCCAATCCCTTTAAAGTCCTTCAGGTTCAGTAGGTAGGCGTATATTAAGTGCTTTAATTGAATCCCTAGATCCAGCCTAGACAATGCCTCATGAATATCGTGTATTGCAGAAAAAATATTGTTGAAGTCAAAAAGTAAAATCGCACAATAGTAACTATTAAAGGTCTACATCATTTTATTCCTAAGCTATGAGACTTTCTCTTTTTGCCTCTTAATGAAATTATAAAATGTGTCGCATTGCCTTCCAAACTATTATATTTGTATCACTTTATAGGAGTTTAGTTGAATAAGTATTTTGCAAGCAGTGAATCTGAAGAAATTAACAGCTTATGTAAATTTTTTTAAAAAACATTTTATGGTATTATATTTTACTTTTATGTATTATGTATAGCTAAGTTGGACAAAATCATTAGAAAAAATTACATGATTGGACATCATATGCATACAGCAAACCAATTGATTATCTTTCCAAATCTCATATTGTTCAATAGTAGATATCGAAAATTTTAGTATATGCTGTTTATTGTAGACTGATTAAATGTTTCTGTTATGTCATATTGTTTAATAGTAGATATCGAAAGTTTTAATACATGCTGTTTATTGTAGACTGATTAAGCATTTCTGTTATGAATCTTTGATTGTTATATTATTATAAAACCTACAAAACAACAAAAAAAAATCATAGAGACAGTTATGAAATCAACTTTCTCAACCCTCTTTCTTATTAGGTTAAAATAATATGGTTGTATCTCAAAACAATGATCTCATCTCTTATTTATATAACCCACACAAAATAATGAATAATAATAATATATTTTTAAATAATAAACTTATTGACATAGAAAAAGGTATTAGTATCTTATAGTCTAACGAGCCTACCAAAAGATAAAATGATAATGGCTCCAACAGGGATACAAATTTATTGTTTTTAAAATTCTGTTCTCAATTCTATCCCATTAATAAAAAATTAACATCTCATTTGAAATGTCATCATATATTTTCTCATATTTTTACATCATTCACCATTAAATTATATTAACGGAAGCTTTTTTATGGTTAAAAAACTCCAACTTAAACTACTTTATTAAAATTTTAAAAAAACATCCTTTATCATTCTTCATTTTTTTTTTTTCCCTTGTGCCATTCTTGCCGTTTTTCTCCTTTTCAACCATAACTTTTATATTTTTTTAATTATTATTATACCAACCAGGTCCCACTTATTAAATTTTTAAAAAAATCCTATATCATTTTTTATTTATTTTATTTTATTTTTTATTTCTTGTGCAATCCCCTGCCATTCTACCGTGCGGCAGCAGCAGCCATTAAGGCTTCTTTCTCTATTTTTCTTTCTACCATACGGCACTGCAGCAATTTCTTTCTCTAGTTTTTTTCTGTCGTGAGGCACTGCAACAATCATCAAATCGTACCTATCATCCTCAAAAAAAAAAAAAAAAAAAAAAAAAAAAAAAAAAAAAAAGAAGAAGAAGATACCTTCTCTGTTTATTATAAATTAGACACTTCATGGGTAGTTTTCGATAAGTGATTATTAGTCTTTATATCAACATTCTTGATTATTTGCCTGAGTAAATTTATGTAATTATTATATTCAATATTAATTTCAATTTTATTTATATAATATTTAATCTAAACAATAAAAAAAACATATAAAATTTAATTATACACCTTTTCATTTGTGTGCTTGGTTTGTTAATGTTTCTATCAATAGAGGGTTTAGAATATAATATTGCATTCTTGCTATATTCTAATATTTTATAATAAATTAAAATATTCTAGGCTTTAAAATATATATTTTTTCATTTTGCTTTGATATTATATTTTCTTTAATATGATTAAGCTTGTCATATATATATATATATATATGTATATATACATTTCTTTAGAGATAAAAATAATATTTTTTTTATATATATTTTTGATGAATAAATTATTCTTTTATATTTGATGATAGATGTGTTTTGTTCAAATTATAAATTAATGTTTCATTATATATAACATAATACACCATTATTATCAAATCATAAAAGTTTATGTGATGCATTTTGCTGTACATAAACAGAGCCTTAAAAGAGATTGTATTGTAGGAAAAAGTTGTTGTAGCACCGTAGAGTAGAAAAAGAAAAAAAAAAAAAAAAACTAGATAAAGAAATTGCTGCAGTGCTGTATGGTAGAAAGAAAAATAGAGAAAGCAGCCTAAATGGCTGCTGCTACCGCACGGTATAAAACAAAAAAATAATTAAAAAAGATATAACAGTTACGGGAAGAAAGAGTGAAGAATGTTAGGGGATTACACAATAAATAAAAAATAAAATTAAAAAATTAAAAAATTAAAAAGAAAAGAAAAGAAAAAAAATGATATAGGTCTTTTTCAAAACTTTAATAGTGGGATCCGGTTGTTATAATAATAATCAAAAAAATATAAAAGTTATGGTTGAAGGGGAGAAGAACGGCAAGAATGGCACAAGAAACCCCAAAAAAAAAAAAAAATTAATGATAAAGGATTTAATTTAAAATTTTAATAAAGTGGATCCAATTGGAGTTTTGCAACTATAAGAAAGCTTCGGTAGTATATAATTAAACGGTGAATAAAGTGAAAACATGAAAAAGTATATGATGCTATTTTAAATGAGATGTTAACTTTTTATTAGTAGGATGGGATTGGCGACAGAATTTTAGAGACAAAAGATCTCTATTCGTTAGTTTACGGATACAAATTTATTGTCTCTAAAATTCTGTCCCAAATTCTGTCCTATTAAAAAAAAATTGACATCTCATTTAAAATGTCATCGCATACTTTTTCATGTTTTCACATCATTCACCGTTAAATTATTCTAATGGGAGTTTTTTTATGGTTAAAAAACTCCGACTGAATCCACTTTATTAAATTTTTTTAAAAAAATCCTTTATCATTCTTCACCTTTTTGTTTTTTTAGAATTTATCAGGAATTAAAACAAAACAAAAAACAAAAAGAAAATTAAAAATTCTTAAAAAAATTAATATGAATTAAACATGAATAAAATAAACTGTAAAATTCAATACAAGTTAATTTACATCTTAGTCCTTACAAAAGTAATTTGATGACAATATTCACACTCATCCCTCCATATGAAAAATTCCCGTTCTAATTACCTAACAATAATAAAATAATAAACAACTATAAAATTCACATCGTATAGTAAATAACAGGATGCCTGCCACAACATTTATGCACATAACAGCTCACGTACGGAAGGATGGAAGGATGGCAGGAAATGTTGGACATGAAAATAAAACCCCAACTACTTTTTTCTAAAAAAGTCTTGAAAGAGGCTTCAAAATGATTCAATGAATTTATGGATTAGTTAGTTTGTGATACATGGTATTTGCGAGTTAATTTGGGAATCAAATAGACGCATTAATTAGTTGTATTCTATCCAACTTCTTCATGCATTGCGGTCTATGTATATCCTATGGACTTTTGTTACATTACCATTTCGCCAAGGTGGGTTTTTGCCAAGCCACGGTAATTTCATCCAAAATTCCTCATTTGCCCTTCTAAACTTTTTGTGTATTTCTCTCTCTCTCTCTCTCTCTCTCTCTCTCTCTCTCTCTTCTGTTTGGTTTTCTCCCAAATTTAGAACCATTGATTGCTTCTACTTGTAGCCGCCGCCACCACCATCACATGAGCAGCAACTAAGTGGCCGTCCATGGTCAAGTATGCCGTAGATAATTATGATCAAATCTTTATCTCATTTTTCGATTTTACATTTTCTCTCTTCCTCTACCTTTTAAATCTCTTTGACTCCCTCCTTCTATTGGCAACAACCAATATTAGACACCACTTTAGAGTGCTCTATCAGGATCAACCTCAAAACTCCATTGGTAAAAAAGGTCTATCTCTCTACAGTGATACTCCAGGCCCATGTTGCATTTCTAAATCACGACTTATATATTTTTGTATATATATGTTTTTAACTAAGATGTATAATGTGGTTGGTTAATGAAATCCTCAGAGCTACCATACACGTGGTCCATCAAATATTAGGTATATAGGGTTGATACTGTCAAATAAATTAGTGATTGTGGTGGTCCCAATTACATATTGTCCGATTACACAAATTATCCGATATTTATTGCAATGTTCAAAAGAAAAAAAAAAAAAAAGATTCCGATATTTATTGTAGGCTCCATCCACAAAAACACACACACACACATATAGACTTTAGAAAAAGTAAATAAATAATTTTTTTTTTGATAAAAAAATAAATAAAATGATGGCGAACAATTATTTTCATACATTGAGATAATTATAATGGTGCGAAAAGGTAGACATACACCACACATTTATTTATATATATAGAGAGAGAGAGAGAGAGTAAGCAGTACTCTAAAAGGATAAGGCATCGTAAAACGACAAAGTTAAGTCTTACGAATCTAGACGTGAAAAGATATTTCACAATTATATTATTATAAAGCTACTAAATAAATAAAATATTTTATATTTTAAATGTCAAAATATATATAAGTCTATATTACATTTGTATGTGTAAATATGAATTAGCATGTAATTGATCATAATAAATTTATGAAAACTCATGTTTTTCAAGTTTCCAACAAAAAATTAGTCTCAAAACATATAAATTACAAACCTACAAGTACTTAATAATTCTTAAATTAATATATACTTTAGCTATTACCATAATCTAACTCTTGTCTAATTTTTTATCGGACTTAAATTCAATATCTACATGTCCATCTAACTCATCTTCCGTGCCATCCGATACAAAATTATTTTCCTCGGGCTCCCTAATTTCAACTTGAGCATTTCTAGAACTTTTTTTAGATGGTAACATATCATTCTCCATCTCATCATCACAACCTTCAGCAATCCATGATTGTGCATTACTAGCATCACTTGCTAGTAGAGTCTCTAATTTATTACTCTTTTTTTTTTTTTTTCTAATTCATCAACCTTGCATTAAATTGAACATAGATTAGATTGTTCATCCTTGTTGTGTCTAGTCTATTTCTCTTCTTGGTGTGCACCTTCATAAGAAGAAGTTAGAAAAATTTAGTATACTTTATAAATTATTAAACTAATACCTCATAAGCCATAACCACTAGCAAAGTAATAATTTAATATATAAGTTCCTTATACATTACGTTTTCTTTTTTCTTTTTTTTTGTTTTAAAAAAAAACTTAATCTTAGAAAGGTTTTCATTTTTTAACAATATTTTTTATTTTTTATTTTTATTTTTTAATTTGTTATGAATTGTTTTTTAACATTTTTAAAAAAAAAATATTAGAAAAAAAAATTTGAACAAAAAAGCTCTCACCTTTTAGCTTCTAGGTGCACATTACACGGTCAAAATAGCGTTGGCCGCTTTTTTCTAAACCTCGTTACTTCGCGAGGTGTTATCTAAAAGCATCTCGCCTAGGGTATACGATGATCGTATATATTTCCACTTCAAGCACAAACATAAATGGTATGCGATGATCATATATATGAAATAGAGTTAAAGGCTTTTGCTGAAGTGGAAATATTGAAATGGTATGCGATGATCGTATATATAGAGAAAAAGCCGATGCTAATGAATTCCCAAAACTTATCAGCAGAAGCCTTTAACTCTATTTCCACTTCAAGCTTTCCACTATAACCCATATTTTTTTAATCTCTAGTATACTATTACAAAGAGCTATCTCGGAAATTAACTAGCAAAATGTGTTATAAGAAAATTGAATGTGTTTGAATGAATGAGAATGTATTGACAGCATATTTATATATAGTGAAAGTAAAGAAGTGAGAGAAAGGAGGGCCTTAAATGGATTAGGAAGAAGCTCAACAACCAACTTATTGGCCTCCGTTGAAAACACAAATAGTTCGATGAAAAATTGTCACAGCCAAGATCAGATATGGCCCAATCCCTTTGAAGTCCTTCAGGTTCAGTAGGTATACGTATATTAAGTGCTTTAATTGAATATGTAGATCAAGCCTAGACAATACCTATAAACGTTTTGTGTATTAAGGACTTTTTACATTACATTTTTGGGTGGCCTTATTGCCACGGGGTTTTTTTGCTAAGCCACGATAATTTCATCCAAAATTCCTCATTTGCCCTTATAAACGTTTTGTGTATTTTTCTCTCTCTCTTCTGTTTCGTTTCTCCCAAATTTAGAACCATTGATTGCTTCTAGTCGTAGCCGCCACCACCATCACATGAGTAGCAGCTAAGTAGCCATCCATGGTCAAGTATGCTTTGTTAGATATTTTACGTGAACTAGTCATAATCATATGATTCACTTACAAGACTTGTAAGTAGGGTCCTTGTTTATTGACATTTTTCAGTACGGTCTTTGAGCATATACTCTATATAATACTTCATTGAACTTTCTGTAATACTTCTGTTGGTCCATTGGACTAAAGAACATGTTCTTTCTAAGAGTTCAATTAACTTATTTCTTATTTTTTATTATTATATTATTATTATTCATTATATATTATATTTATTTATTATTATCACTATTATTATTTTATTAATTGTGTAAATATATATATAAATATATTGGGAATAAGTTATCAGTGAGAATAATACGATACATACAATTGATATTAGGGTTTTGAGGCATCTAAAATGTCTATTTGGTGAAAACTTGATATAGAAAGGTTAGAGAGGAGTATGTCCATTAGGCAGTACTCCTGCGTTCAATTTTACAGATAGATTTAAAGGATCTAATAAATTAATAGTTTCACTTAAAGGTTAGTACATTCAATATAGTATATGCATGTATAGATACATGGGTTTACAGTGCTGCAGTTGATACAGATTTAATTTTCATATTGTAATAACACTAACAATTGATATCAAAGACAGATTATACATGTTTTAAAATGTATTTTGTGTTTTATGATCTACATATTATGATAATATTTGTCAAAGCTATCTATATCTACATTTGTGATCTATTGAAAAATTTATGTGAAGCTCAATTATGGTTTGTTTTTGCTCTATCATACTATGTTACATCACGGTAAAGTTGATTTTGTGCAAAATTTGACATAATTGATTATGGGCTTTGTTTAAACTCATTTTCGGATGGAACAAAGTATTCTTGGATGTTCAAATTCATCTAAAACGCCTCTAAAATGGGGCAAAATGACGATCCATTACCATATATATATATGGGTTTGGGTGGTTGCTTTCGGGTAAATTTGGACTAAATTGTTATGAGGGTTTTGTTAATCAATACCTAACAAATTATCCACCATTGAAATGACTTGAAATATCCATCAAACGGTGATAAAATTCTGTTGAAACCAATGAGCATAATGACCCATATTTATAGCTATGTGAAACTTGGATTTTGACAACATTGTAACTTGGGTTTTGTAGTAAAGTGGTTTTCCATTTAAATGGAATGTTTTTCAATCTCCAATTCTGTCTAAGAACATAAGATTTTGTCCCAAATTGTAAATCCATGACCGAATAAACTTTGAGGTTAGGCATCGATTTTGGGTTCAAAAACTTTAAAATTGATTTGAGGAAACGGTCACCCATGAAGAGACAAATCGAAGGTAGTAGATTCGTCGGAAATGAATGCCAGATGTGAGAGAAATTGGTAGGTCAGCCATATGGGTCCGAAACCCATTTACCTAGAAAACAGGTCAACCCCGACCCAGCTGAAGAATGGGGGAGACCTGAATGATAGATCATTTTGTACAATCTACTGCACGATGTGTTATGCTGATGCCACAGCTGAATTAAAAATAAAAAAAATAAAAAAATAAAAAACTTTTTTTTTTTACTTATTTATCTTATATGTGGTTTTATTCATTTATTTATTTATTGTTATTTTATGTGAACTTATCTTCATTCCCAGTTTATTTAATTAAAATATCCAATATTTAAATTAAATATTGTTGGTTAAATTACCTATTGAAAAACTTTATGCTATGTTTGACATAGTGGTGAGAATTAGCTAAGTGCTTATCTATCGCAAAATTTGGTATGTTCAAACCATAAATTATCATGAGATTTAATACTTAGTTAGTATAGTGCTGTGGAATTTTAAGTACTCACCTGTTGTGAGACTTAATTTGTCCATATCATAAAATTGCTAATGTAATAGAAGTTGACATAGTAAATATAATTTTATGTACTCACCTATAGTGAGGTTTAATTTATTTAATTTTTGGTATCAACTTGGAGTTGACATAGTGGATAAGATGCTGAGTATATAACTGTTGTAAAACTTAGCTTGCCTTTTTAATAAAATTGCCAATGTAACTCATATTCTCTCCCACTTTTGAACCAAGGCTACCCCGTCAGTGGTTTAATTACTTGGTAGGATGCTTGGAGTGGCAATGGAAATTGATTAAATATCATGAATCGCAAGTTCTGAGTTACCCTATCGGTAACTTAGTTTAATGCATTTGATTGTGGAGATTTGGTTGACTGTCCTTAAACCATGTATAGGTATCCTTTGTGCTACGAGGACCATAGCGATATTATATGTTTTGATGTGATTGAGGGTGCTGAAAGATAGCAATTGCATAATCCTTGTGATGTATTATATTCTTGTTATTTGCTATTTCACAGCTGGGAGTATCCTTAATACTTTACCTATAAATGCCATGATAAAATTGAATAGACTAATTATCAGAAGTTGCAAAAGTTTCTGATACTGTCTGACTCTCACAAATCTAGATATGGTTTTGGAAATTAGACCACTGGAGATATCAAATATTCATAATACTACCGATGTCAAAACCCATCCAAGATCCCTCACTGGAACCCTAGACAAGTCCTGATCCCAGGAAAATCCTATCGGACCCTCCAATGAAAAATCCGGCAACATCTACCCTAAAAGTTGGACTTACCACAAAATTCCCTATATAGAAAATATACTTCTAACAATATCCCTTTATTCCACCCACCTTACTACAATTTATTTCCACAAATTTATAGCATGTCAAAATAAATAGGGAATCGATGCAATATTAAATAAATACATCCAATATAGTATACAGAGCATTTTATAAAATTTCTAAGTATAAGAGTTATTACGACATGAAATAGAAATAAATATTACAAGATAAGAAACAAAGAAAGGAAGACTTCTTGGACTTTTAGCAACGAATAAAGATGTCAAGTTGCCCCCAGTCGATCAACATCTACTAACCTGGGCCTAGGGAACGAATTTAAAAATGTGAGATGTTAATCATCTCAATGAGTGATCCAACTTACAATACAATAATAATCATAATAACAACATAATAAACTTGATTAATTAATAATAAATAAGTAAATATATATAATATGTAGGTGAAAATAATTTTTTTTTTCAAAACCCTCACAATTCACTCAGTTGGAAGAAAAAATCGACGAGACCTTCAAAATGTCGTTGACATTATGGGAAGAAATTTCTGTAAGACATGTTGGAGAAATGTCGCCATTGCCGAAAAGTGTTGCGGGTATCGTTAAAGTCAGTGGGATTTTTGGGTTTTCAGTAGACATGGATGAAAAAATCGACGACAACCTTGATATTGTCAACAGTAAAAATTGAACAGTATCCATGGAAGTTGAACCAGAACGACTTCTTCTCATCTTGCTCGATGGCGGCACAGGGTTAATGTGTTAATGTGTTAGGGTTTAATAAATATGGGCTGAGGAGTTTAAGGTAAAAATAAATTATTGGTTTTGGATTTGGACTTCTCATTCTTAGACATGGATTGGGCTTTTTAAAGTGAAAGAGTTTTTAATCCTTTTAGAAAAAGAACATTATATAATTTTGTTAATACAGATAAATTATAGATAATATATTAGATTGACCACTCAATAAATTAGCAAACTAAATAAATAATTAACCACTTAATAATATTTAATTAACTCTTATTATCTCAATTATATTGCAATACTTACTATTTATACTTAAACTTTTAGATATATGATAATTTAATAGAAAATATGATTTTATATCTATAGTTAATATTTTTTTTTTAAGTATCTATTAAATTTACTTAGTCATCTTTATCATCAGTATTCCTAGATATTATAAAGTTATCATTTTTTTGTTATTATATAAAGTTTATGCTATGAATAATGCATTATTAATAGATTTAGTACTTTTCAAAAGGTTTTGATGTTCTAAAATTTTAAAATATATAAATTATTTTGGTAACAAAAATATATAAATAAGTTTAAATATAATAAATATATAAATAAGTATAAATATACTAATATCATTTTAAAAAATGATAAAATCAAATTAATAAATAAAGAATAAAATAAATACTCATTAAAATAGATTCTAAATATTTAAAAATAAATTATGTATTTATGTTTAAAACTTGTAAGCATGTTAGAAAGTATAGAATTTTAATGCTATATTTTCTTTCATCAACAATCAATACATATTTACAGTTTCTATAATTTTATTGACATTTCCATCAATATTTCCATAAAATCATACTTTCAACATTTCCATCAATACTGATATTTTCATCACTGTTTATTATGCATTATAATTTCAACATTTACTCAACAATAATTTAATAAAAATTAAATTCATAATTTCTCAAAAATCAAAATATGATTTTTATGCACATATAATTTATTTCACCCCAAATCTGGCATCAAAATTTCAAATAGAAATTAATTAAATATTCAACACATAAAATATAATTTTCAAATATCCAATTAACACAAAATATATATAATTTAACATCCGAAAATAATTTTGAAGGTGGGTCACTCACCTCAAGCACATGTATCAATCAAGATCCTCAACGGGATCAGTCACATGAC
The DNA here is from genome assembly GCF_031755915.1 of Ziziphus jujuba. Classification (NCBI taxonomy): domain Eukaryota; kingdom Viridiplantae; phylum Streptophyta; class Magnoliopsida; order Rosales; family Rhamnaceae; genus Ziziphus; species Ziziphus jujuba. Next base: position 6,936,244 of record NC_083390.1, read on the forward strand.
TCACACGTACTTTTAAAATATCAACGTTACACAAGACTGATCAAATTAATATTTTAATTGGATATAATACAAATAGGTACCAAGGGAAGCTAACACAAACGTTAACCAAAATCCACAAATGATATACTGAAACAAAGCTTACGATGCGAGGATTACAAATCAAGTCTTACCTTCTGGAGATCGGACCTGTGGTGGTTAGGATCTCGTTCAAAATGTTCTGGAATTAATGTCAACCAATCTCACGATCCGTCAAGAATTGAACAGAAAAGACCTTAGATTTGGATTCAGGGAGGTCAAATTAGTTGGGGAGGATAGGTGGGATCACCGAGAATTCACCAAAACAAGATTTCACGGCGAGCCTAGTGCCCACTACAAACGGTCACTGCCGACGGCGTGTTCGTTAGCCAATAGCCGTGATTTTTGGTGGAGAGGTGTATCGGAGGATGGGTAAGCCAATGGGATCGGCAGTGTCAAAAATGGGTAGATGATTTGGAAGAAATCGACGATGGAAAGAAATGGGATCATGGCCAGAAAACGCCTTGATCCGGATGCATCGCCGACAATCTGGCTATATTTTTTGGGTGGCCGGTTGGTTTCCAGGCTAGCTTGATATTGGTCCAATGCATGTTACATGGTGGTGGCTGGAAAAGGGTGAACGACATAAGGTCAGTTCTTTCCTCTCTCTCCTCTTTCTCTTTCCTCTTTCTTTCTCTTCCCTCTCGCCTCCACCTCTCATTTTAGCCAATGGAAAATGCTCGTGGGTGCCACTGTGCACTAATGAGTTAGCCCAAAAATGTGAAATGCGGCACAGTATCATTGGATACAATGCACACACAAATTAGTGCACCTTAAACGTTGTCTTGGAAAAAATTTGCAGGTTCATAACTTTCTAACCAAATGTCCTAATTAGGTGTGCCACTAGTCTATAAACTTGCATCAACAAGTACTTTACAAGCATATATGAGTCAAAGCAAAATTTCACAAAAATAAAATGTCAAACTTGGCACCCTCGGACAGTTAAGACCGCATCTTATTTCGCTCATAACTTTCAAATCGTAGCTTCATTTTCAACGTAATACTAGTCTATGAACTTAAGTTGACGCTTACTTTGCAATGGTGCCTTGGTCAACGTAGAATTATATCCATATCAAAAAGTCAAAAACGGACCCCACTTGGTCAATGATGATCAAATCCGGTCAAACTAGGCCAACGCAAGAAAATTTTCAGTGTACTTTGGGATAAGGTGTTACAATCGAGGTTAAATATTATATAAGGACTTCAAGCACTTATATAAGTGTTGTGTGATAGTCACAGAGAATTACATGCATGATTCTATATTTTGGGTATTATGTTCTATAAATATTGTTCATAGGCTCTTTGAGATTAGTAGAAAATTTATCAATTTTGATAAATTGAGAAACACCACTATTTGAATTTATAGAACTCTATTATGTATGATGGAGTTAGTGATGTGAATGAACTTATTTTGAAACTTTGCTCTTATTATATCGATCTCATGAACCTTGATAAGAATTTGGTAAGGAGTATCCCTTACCATAATGAGGAGCCTTACGTCTCTTTTAACACTATTGAGTTAAGCCTCATTACATTAGGAAGTTTGAATGTTATTTGAAGGTGTTAACTGCTTTTCTTTTCAATGAGAAGGATGACATCAAGCTGAATAAGCTTAAGCCTTTTATTATGGTGACTAATTAAAAGGGCAAATTCAAGAAGGTTTCTGTAATGATAGTAAATATCTAAAGGCCAATGAGAATAATGGCTTTGTTGTCAAGTTTGTTTTTATTAGTACAAAATGTAGTTTATCATGAGCAGATGGATTCTTTCCTAGATGGTGCAACTTTTTACTACAATTTGGTCATCTATTGGTAATTGATGGCTTAATAGAAGATGAAAAGGAATGGTAAGTCTCTTGAGACTTTATCTGGCATTTTGTGGTAATGCTTGTAAATTGCTACTTATATTAATTTTCTTGTTTTGTTGTTGTTACTCCTGCAGTTGCACCAGTATGTGCTAGAATTTGTAATTATTCTTTGTGTTATGGCATTAATCTCTATGTTTTTATACACCACCTGTTTTGAAAGGCTATAGATATTTTATTATCTATACTGCTAACTTATCCTATTATGGATGAGTTGAGCTTATTAGTAAGAAGTTATACTCCTTAGTTATGTTTTAAAGGAGCTTGAGTTGAAAAATAAAGCTTTAGAAGAATAAAAAGTTGATGACTGTGATGTAGATGATCAATACTATGGTAGATGTGATGAGATTGGACAGAATCCAATGTTATTTATAATTTTTTAGAATGAGTGCAGCATTGATGTGTAGTTTACAATACTTAACACTCCTTAGCAAATGGCATAATTGAGAGAAGGAATTGCACTTTGATGGATATAGTTTACACTCCTTAGCAAAGTGCAGTGTGTGTTGGCAAATTTTAATTTGCCATTTTTCTTGTAGGTAACAAGTTATGCCTAGTTTACATATTTTCTTGTGTACAAGATTGTAAAGTTGATGTTATGATGTATAATTTTGATATTAAGAAGTTAGTCCCTAAAACCTTTAATTGTTATTTTTGTTAGTTCTTGTAAAGAATCCAGGTGTTCTCAATTTTATTATTCGTCTCACTGCATCACGATTATTAAGCCAAACATGGAAATTTATTTTGAGGATGTTTCTTCTAGTAGGTAACAAGTTATGCCTAATTTACATATTTTCTTATGTACGAGATTGTAAAGTTGATGTTATGATGTATAATTTTGATACTAAGAAGTTAGACCCTAAAACCTTTAATTGTTATTTTTGTTAATTCTTGTAAAGAATCCAGGGATTCTAAATTTTATTATTCGTCTCACTCCATCACGATTATTAAGCCAAACATGGCTATTTATTTTGAGGATATTTTAGTTTTGGTAAGAGCAAGGGTCTAAAGGTGCTTGTTTTTTAAAGAGGAAAGTGTATTGATTCCCACTGTTGTTCCTGCCAGAGATTTTGTTGTTTCAATAATTATGGAACTAGTAGTCAATTAGAATTGAATCCATTGAGATAGAATGAGATATTTTGGTTATAGATGATGCTTATGTGTGCCTTTGAGAAGGTCATAGAGGGTTCGAAAATCTATTATACCTTATGACTATAAGGTTTATTTATAGGAACATGAGTTTAACATAAGTGATGAATTGGAACTAGTCACTTATGAGGAAGCCAATAAGCAGTTTAGAGTCTTATTTTGATTTGGTTATCTGAAGATAGCAAACCTTTTAAGTGCAAATGAATCTATAAGATTAAGAGAGACTCCAATGGTCAAGTGAATAAGTATAAGCTGGACTTGTTATCAAAGGATTTAGCTAGAAGGAGAAAATTGACTATAAAGAGATGCTCTCTCATGTATTCACAAAGGATTCTTTTAGAATCATTAAGGCGATTGTGGCTAATTTCAATTTGGAATTGTATTATATGGATGTTAAAACTGCTTAAATTGAATTTTGTATTCAAATGTATTTATATATGGTCCAACCAATTGGCTTCCAAGCACTGGGGAATGAAAATTTGCTTTGTAAACTTAAGATGTCTATTTATAATCTTAAGTAAACCTCATGGTAATGATATCTCAATTTTCGATGAAATCGTCACCTAAAATGGTTTTAGGAAAAATGTTGTTGATCTGTGCATATATTTAAGGGTCTATGGAAACAATATAATATTTATAGTATTGTATATTGAAAATATACTGTTACCTTCCATTGATACCGATTTATTGACTAAGACAAAATCGTTGTTGTGTTGCCATTTTGATATAAGGATCTTAAAGAGGTTTCATTGATACTAGAAATGAAGATTCTTCATGATAAGGCTAATTGTGTATTGTAATTGTCTTAGTTAAAGCCTATGTTGATAAGATTGTGTTAAGTTTTAATATTCACAATATTCTCCTAATATGGTATTGATGGTATCGATAATAAGCTCTCTAGGGATCTGTGTCCCAAGAATGAGAAAATGATAAAAAGGATAAATGATAATAGTCCAGTATTATTTTGTATTTAGCAGTTTGTTGTAGGGGTGGGCAAAAACCGAACCGGACCGATCAAACCGACATATTTGGTTTGGTTTGGGTTGGTTTTAATTTATTAATCGGTTTGGTTCGGTTAAATATATAAAAAAAAACCAAAACGGTCGGTTCGGGTTGTAGGTTGGATGAAATTTATCCAACCCAACCCGCACCAAACCGATCATCAATTAAACTAACATTTTATTTTACTTTTATATATAAATATAGTATATAATTATAAAATAAAACTATTATTTTATTTATTGTGAGAATGGGATTGAAGAGTATGGAAGAAGACTTTTTAAAATAATTTTTATTTTTATGGATTGTTAGTTTATTTAATTATAAGTTCAATTTAAAATTTAAGATTTCAAATATGGATTGTATTCTATTTTATAATTAATAATGGTTGTAGATTTGTTATAGAATTTATTTGTTGGTGTATGATGTATTTGTATAATTAGGTTGTAGTTGTAGACTTATATTATAGTTATATGGTTTTATTTTGTATTATCTTACTTGTATTATAGTTGTATGGTTTCATGTTGCATTGTAGTTAATAGTTAGTTTATTTGGAATTTTTGCTAGTTGAATGTATATTAAAATTATTTAATTTAGATATTATTTAATTTAGATAATAGCTTGAAAAAGATGCTTAATTCAAAATATAATGCATGAATATGATTGAAGATTGATAATTAAAAAGGCCTAAAAAAATTTTATACAATTTTGAACCCAATGTGTACAATTTTTATCTCAAAATAGCATAAATAAAAAAATTTGGGTCGAGATCCAAACCGACCTAAACCGTTAACCCAACCCAAACCGACCAATGATCATTGGTTTGGTTCGGTTCGGGTTGAACATGGTGGTCAGTTTGGTTTGGTTTGGTATCCAATCCAAACCGAATTGGTCGGTTTGGTTTAAAAAAATCTATAAAACCGAACCAAACCGCACCGAGCCCACCCCTAGTTTGTTGTTCACTTAAGATTGTACACTATCGGATATTGTTTATGTTGTGGGTGTGTTTTGGTAAATGGTTGAGTCATCTCGGTTATGTGTACTATGATACAACCATCTTTGTTTTGAGATTAGTGCACCACTACTTTGATATAGTGGGGTTTTGTGAGCCGATTATAATGGCTATATATATATATAATATAAAAGTCTAATATCGAGAATGTTATTTATCATAGCAGTAGAAACTATTTTATGAATTAGTGTTGAACAAACACTTATAACTTTAATAATTGTAGAAGTAGAGTATATGGTGTATTTTTAGACTATGATATATGCTTTTGGGTGTACTTTTGTTATATAGCCTATAATGTTGTTTTGTGATAATTTTGCAGTTGTATCATTTTTTATGAGAGTCTTATTTTGTTATGTACATACATGTTATAATATGGTGGCAAACCCACGAACAATGACTAGCCTATAGATTTCCTGGAGGAGCATGTGTCCTTATATAGGATTGTGGAGTAGTTGAGACTGCTCTAGCTTAGTGGGAATTTTGTAGCAATTATGTCCATGTTGTATGTAGTATATGATTGAGTATTGCCTTGTGAGTAGTACATGTATGTATGTGGATTATTATAATATGATGTTTATTAAATATATTGTTGCGCCTTATTTTAGCAAGCCTGTTTGAGATTTTAGTCTCTGTGTATATGTGTACGTTAATCCACAGGTACTATGGTGACTCTCTACTACCTAGTTTGATTATGTCGTTATACCCTGTAATACGCAATGTGCTTGAATGATATGGCATCGTGTGTTAAGGGATTACACATGATAAGGTAAATTTCTATTACTTAAACTGAGTTTATGGCATACAAAGTGCTCAATTGAAATGGTATCTAATTTTGGGAGATTTATGAGAGAATCTCTACTATCTAGTATGATCTATTGTTGTGCCTTGTCCACATGCTATATGCTTAGATGAAATGGTATTTTGATTTGGAAGATTCTGTAGCAAACGAGTTTGTTGTCATTTGTGATGATTATGCAGCCTGTGCAGTCTAAATGGTATTTTGATTTGTTGTTTATATCAGTAATTGGGACTGGCTTATTTATTGCCATTTTTTAATAGAACGTTTGGGCACATCTTTTCTATAATACTTCAGTTGATCCATTAAATTGAAGGACTTGGTCTCTCTAAAAGCCTAATTAACTTATTCTCTTTTTTTATTATTATTATTATTATTCATGATATATTAGATTTATTTATTATTATCGTATTATTATTTAATTAATTATTTTGTATGTATATATATATATATATAAATAAATTGGGAATAAGTCATTAGTGAGAATAATACGATACATACAATTGATATTAGGGTTTTGAAACGTCTACAATACCTATTTGGTGAAACCTGAGGGAGAAAAGTTAGAAAACAGTATGTCCATCAGATACTACTCCTGTATTCTGTTTTACAAATAGATTTAAAGGATTTGATAAATCAATTGCTACGCTTAAAGGTATTAGTACATCAAATACAGCATATGCATATATATAGAGCTTGGATTTACAGTGCTGCAATGGATACATATTCAATTTTCATATTATAATAGCACTAACATGCCGTAGATAATTATGATCAAATCTTTATCTCTTTTTTCCATTTTACTTTTCCTCTCTTCCTCTACCTTTTAAATTTGTTAACTCCCTTTCTCCTATCGGCAACAACAAATATTGAACACAACTTTAGAGTGCTTTATCAGGATCAACCTCAAACTCCATAGATAAAAAAGGTCTATCTCTACCGTGGATGCCCAAGCCCATGTTGTATTTCTACACCACGACTTATATATTTTGGGTAAAAAGTATGAACATTATTTAGAGTTCGTTACATTAACGATAGAAAATTAAAGACTAGTTGGATTTTATCAAATTTGAAATTCTATTGAGTTGAAAGAAAATGGTAGAAGCATTTTGATCGGTCGGCTATTGAGGTTAAGAGGGTGAGAGTAAATTAACATATAGATGCCATTGGTTTTTTTTTTTTTTTTTCCAAATAAATAAAGGGTAAAACAGAGATTGCAAGTGTTAATACCGTGGTAGGAGAGAAACCTCTCGTGGCAGTACGCTCTCCCTATATTTTCACACCATGCAATTGCAAACCTAATTAATTTTAACCTTTTTCTTTTTTTCATCTATAATTCAATGTTATTGAAATTGGAAACCCCATTTCATATCCCAAACCAAAGAAAAAATAATAATAGAAAAAGAAAAAATATTATTTGTGATCACAAATAAAATTCATATACTATGTGAAAATTTAAATGGCTGTTTAAAAATATTTATTTTTCAAATTAGATTTTTAAAATAAAAAATAATTTATAATTAAATACTACTAATTATCAATTATTATATTAACAATGGTCTCACCAATGACAAATACAAAATAATAAGAAAAATGCTCATTCAAGATCAAGTATGTCTTCATCGAGACAGTCAAATAACAAAAATCATTATTTTTTGGACAATAATTTAGAATTCAAATATCCACTAACATATAAATAAATAAAGAAATAGCCAACAATACGGAGCTATAGAAATAGGTAAACTCAAATCGATTTATTAAATTTTTGTATAATTCATTATTTATTCTGTTAACCTATTAAAAACATATATAAATTTGATTTAGTTTTCATATAAAATGAAATTTTTTATTTAAAAAAAAGGGCAAAATGAACTTATTTCTAAAAAAGTAATAAATTAAAATATATAAAAATAAAAAATAAAAATAAAAACAAGTTGATACATGTTTAAATAGTAAACTAAATAATTTTTAAAATATGATATTTTTACAATTATAAAAATACATTTTTAATAGATCTGTCTTTTAATATGACATTGAATCTGTAAATTATTATATGGGCATGTGTTGTGTTACAGTGTTATGATATGAGATTGTTAACTTTACCACAAAATTTGTTTGCAAATTTGTCATATAAAATTTGATCGGATGCAGTTCTAAATGTTAAGTTCTCAAAATACATATTTAAAAATTATAAGTACTAATAATTTATTTATTTTGAGTGAGAAAACCACCAAGTGTTAGTGTTGACAGGAGCCGCGGGTAAACTAATAAACACGGCTTAGTGGAGGGTCTACCACTGATCCTTTAGCATATACTGCCGACAAATACAATCCTCGACCATAGTTTGATAAGTTTTGAATAGAACAGAAAGAAAAGTACAAACAAACAGATTCAAGCTCACCATATTGAGAGGGAAAAATAGTAAATCAACCTTTAAGAATTTAATTTTGTAAACATAAGTGTATTGTCTAAATTTGTTCTATGCATCACAAGTGATATGGCATTTTATGATTGATAGTCCAGCTCTTGTTTTACTTGCACATCACTCATGAAGTGCTCGCAACTCACACGGCTTGTGATTCTCTCTAAATAGTTGGTTTTTATACATGGATGGGACATGGCGATTGAAATTCAAAATTATTGTTTGAGAAAATCTGTTCTATCTTGTAAAAATAAATAAATAAATAAATAAGAAATTCGATCCTGCAGAACAATTATATAGTTGGCCTTTGCTTATATAAATACAGACCAAATGAAAAAGGATGACATGATCACAATAGCATTTTTCTTTTTTTCTTTTTTGAAAATGATTACAAAAGCAATTGATCAACTAATAACCAAACACGGTCCAAATCTTTTTAACCTTTTTCATTTTTAAGGCATTTGGAGGGACCATAAAGAATATATAAAGATATATATATGATCTCTACGATTTTACAAAGTTCCCAAAATGTCCATGACAAATAAAAAAAACGAAGCAACTTTGCCTTCTTAATCTTACTACCGTTTTTCATATAAAAATAATGATAATATATTTCACGTTTGTCCACTTTTCAGGTTTTTTAGACGAATTATCATCTTTTCTTAGTATGTTCATTATTCAAAATCAAAATCATACGTATTTTGAATTTCAAATATTGGGTTTCACCACCGCTTTGATTATCATTTTTTATTTTGAAAACTCTAATTTGGATGGTAGCCAAAAATATTGATAGCCCTTGTTATTTATTCAGGCGTACACATTAATTTAATGTGAAAGCAACCGAAAAAATTTTTGAAAGCAACCCATCCTAATCCCCATCCTTCTGAGAAGCCAAAAAGTACTATTTTTATTTTTTTCATTTAAGGGTAAAAAAAAAATTATATTTGGCTCTAAGCAGTTGTCTGATTCTGAAAAGTTTCATGAGGGACAAAAAAAAAAAAAAAAGGGTACCCTAAATGTTATGCTGCTTAAAAAGATGACTTGAAAATGGAAGATTGGAATCTTTCCAGACCAAAATTGAAAAAAGAAATTTTTTTTTCTCGGCCCCATATTAGATGGTGATGAAATTATTATTGACCATCTTACCACCTTGTCATTTTCAAAGCTACAATATAAGTAACCATTGCTTTATCTTACAGAGACAAGGTTAGGAACAAAATAATTTATATAAACAAGGTGGCTGAAGAAAAATAATAACAATAATTCAAATAAACAAATGAAAACTCCCCCTCAACGGCTACCCTATATTACATCAGAAAATTGTGAAAAATATGGAAACAAAATATAAGAACGAGCGGTTGAAGCTTCGATTTCCTTATCAAACAATACATAACCCACCACTTCTCATCCGAAGTCAAGCAAGCAAGCAAGCAATACCAACTTTTCCTCTTTCTTCTTTTTCTTTTTCTTCACGTACATCTCTCTCCCCCTCTTTTCTCTCTCTAAAATCTAGGTTGTTGAAGATAAAGTTGTTGGGTATCTTCTTCATCTGCCTTCACTTCTTCTATACGTAGCCTTGAGAGTATCCTCATTTTCTCATACCACACAATATTACAATCTCACTTTCAGCCAAAACCCTTCTCTTCAAATTTGTTTTTGTTGGTTTTGAGCAACAAACTTCGAACTCAAATGTCAAAACCATGAATTTATTAGTCACTTTGGCAAGCACTCTGTGAAGGGTGTGATGGAACAAACTTTCTCCATCCAATTGCCTGTTTCACATGGTCATATCATAACCTGTCATTTCAATTATTAAACACAGAGAAGGAGAGATCTATTCAAGCGTATAGAGCCATTATGCCTTTCGGTTTGGTATCAGCGTGGAATAAGCGTCGGAGAAGCAAGTCCAATGATCACACAGACCCTTGTATGTTGTTGTCTTTCCAAGAAATTTGCTGCTTAGAGTACTCTCCTTTCAACTCTTTTCTGCCATGGTGGTTTCTCAACATCATCTACTCTTTTAATGCTTACCTACTCTCACCTTTCAGGGGTTTATAAGCCTGTCGAGTTTTGGCAGCTTGAAGATCAAACTCCACAACCCACAAAAAGGCACCATGGATCATCTGTTTTCACACTCAAGGAAATGGAAGAGGCAACAGGTTCATTCAGTGATGAGAATTTGGTGGGGAAAGGAGGATTTGGACGAGTTTACAGGGGAACTTTGCGATCGGGAGAGGTATGTCAAGACAAAACAAAATATTCTAAACAATATTTCAACTATAATTTCAATAGCAAAGCAGTACCTCAATATAAAAACAACTTAGTGACCTAATGCTCAGAGAATCAAGTAACCAATAGAATAGTTTATACATATTGATTTGCTGCTGTTTTGGAGTTGAAAGATTGTAGCAATCAAGAAAATGGAGCTACCACCGTTTAAGGAAGCTGAGGGCGAACGAGAATTCCGTGTTGAAGTTGATATCTTGACCAGACTTGAGCACCCAAATCTTGTTTCATTGATAGGCTACTGTGCCGATGGGAAGCACCGGTTCCTAGTCTATGAATATATGCAAAAGGGAAACTTGCAAGATCACTTGAACGGTCAGTGTTCTTTTTCCTTTTTTTTTTTTCTTTTTTTTTATTTTTGGGGAACTCAACAAGCTTTTCTCATGTCAATCTTCCCTATCTTACACTTCAAATAATCTATAAATGTGTTCTAGGAATTGGGGAATCAAAAATGGATTGGCCTCTAAGGCTCAGAGTGGCCCTTGGAGCAGCAAAGGGACTTGCTTATCTCCATTCAAGTTCTTCTGTGGGGATTCCTATTGTGCACAGAGATTTCAAATCCACCAATGTTCTTTTGAATACCAATTTTCAAGCAAAGGTAATATTTGTTGCTTATCGCTTAAAGATAATAACATTTCCAATGCCAAACAATGCTAACTTGTAACTTTTTGGCTAGATATCTGATTTTGGACTTGCCAAGTTAATGCCAGAGGGTCAGGAAAGCTATGTCACTGCTAGAGTACAGGGTACATTTGGCTACTTTGATCCCGAGTATACATCAGTAAGTATTCATAAACTAAAACATGCATTCCCCATTGTTATACATATTCATTAGAGCATCACTAATTACAGTTTCAAAAAAGTACTTTATTCTCTAAGTTCTAATTTGTCAGAGCTACAAATTCAAATCTTAAAACCTCAAATATTTACTTCCATTCCTGCAGATGCAATTTAATTTTGAACTTCATTATTCGACAGCATGTAAAACAATATTTAGTTATACTCAGATTCTTCTATCTAACAAATGCATAAAGCCATAAGGAAGAATTTTCTAATCTCAGCTTAATTTAATGAGGAGTTGGAGCACTGAATTTATCTCCTTTTGCGACAGACAGGGAAGCTCACTTTACAAAGTGATGTTTATGCATTTGGAGTAGTTCTTCTTGAACTTTTGACTGGACGCCGAGCAGTGGATCTGAACCAGGGACCAAATGATCAAAACCTGGTACTACAGGTAGAAAAATTGCTTCCGCATTCCCTAATAGAAAGATTTTGGTTATTATGTTCAAAGAGTTTAGCAACATCTAAGTTGTTTGTGAATGGCATATATATATATATATATATATATATATATATATATATATATATATCAGGTAAGGCACATATTGAATGACAAGAAGAAGCTGCGAAAGGTTATCGATCCAGAACTGGGACGTAATTCATACACTATGGAGTCTATAATCATGTTTGCCAATTTGGCATCACGGTGTGTGCGTAGTGAGAGTAGCGAGAGACCCTCCATGGAAGAATGTGTAAAAGAGCTCCAACTGATTATCTATACAAATTCAAAAGGATTGGGAGTTGCACTGCCTACTTTTAGAAAGGCCTAATATGCAATTGCTCTGACTGCCAGATGGAAACTGTTCATATCATAATAAATATGTTTTGCCTCTTCCAATAAGGATCTCTTGAATGTTGGACCCATAATTTTAAGAGTCTGACTGTAAACAGAAATTGATAAAGGATCACAGATAAGCATTTGACAGATCATATACACAACAAGACAATGAGAGTGAGATAAAAAATGAATTTGAAATTTGTTGTATAATATCAAGAAACCTAGAAAGTCAATCATTTATGAATGACGTCTGAGATAAGATGGGATCGTGTCCTAGCATATTCAGTTCTTTTCTATTATCACAATTTTGATTTGGAATGTTTATCTTATCAGCAATTAATTCCTCTAAGTCATACACTGTTGAATGTTTATCTTATCAGCAATTAATTCCTCTAAGTCATACATTGTTGAATTGTACCTTAAATAAAGCTAGAAGTCAGTGCATCTATGTCTTACGCACATCCGCTTTGAGTTTCACAAAACAAGGTGGAAAGAAATTATATGACCATCTCATATTTCTCACTATCCCTTGGAACCCCTAATTGGGTTTATTCAAGCAACAAGTACTGCCTGGAGTATACATCCAAGAAACAGAAACAATCAAAGACTTCTAAGCCCGTTTCAGTCCATTGAAAGTCAATTTTACTATAGATACAGATGCAGGAAATAAAAGGGTGGAATATAGATGAATATATAACCAAAAACTTCAATTCACATTCTAGTTGCAATTTATAGAAACATGTCAACAAGAAATAGACAGGCAGGTCAATGAATTTCACATTCTTCTGAATTACATGAAATAAGCAGATTTAACCACTATAAGTTGTAGAAGATAATCAGTAATAAATTCAAATTCAGACTAGAAGCTGTATATTATTGAAGTATGGAAAAAGAATTTACATATATTAAAAATTAAACATATACAAAGTAACTCACATATTTCAAAACTGGAGTCTAGAAGATTATAGAAGCTGTGCATTTGTAACCGTATCAGGAGTAATGGTCACATGTGAGAAATGAAAATGCCTGAGGAGATTACCTGCAAAACACAGGTCTCTACCTTTTAAATAATAGATACAACCAACGGTTGCTGGAACATCAGATTGACCTCCTATTCAAAAGTCAATCTAGCTGGATGATCCTCACAACCTTGCTGGATAAATCCTGGACCAATAGACAATGGGATTAAGAAACATTCTAATGCGACAATGGGATAAAATTTGAAAGACGATTATTATTGAATGCAATTTGCATGAACATCTGTAGGAAAACATTTTTACAGATCAACCAGAAAGAAACATTAAAGAAACAGTAATCAAAAGATTCAATGATGTACATCATTTACTAGTTAGGATTTTAGTAACTGCAAGAGGAAGATAATTTATATACCTCAAAAAACATGTTGAAATCTCCACATATGCTTTCGATATTCATTCGTCCTCAGAGCCCGACATATCTGACTCTCCAGGGCTGCTTAAGACTGGAAGTCTTTTGCACATTAAGTGTTTGCGCCTTTGCAACATCAACAAAATCAAAATGCTATCTGTTTTCACAACGTAGTAACCCGCTTTTGTATACATGTTAAATGGAGCTGTGTCAATCATTCTGCAATGCAAGTACACCTCCCTTGAGGAACTCATCTGAGAAATCAGTTCCTCACTCGCCTTCAGAAGATGCCAGCCAATGCCTCTCCTGTTAGTTCCATAAAAACACTTAATACCTAGTCTCATTCAAGGAATGGTAAAGAGATACTTTTCTGGTGTCATACTCAGATGTTTTCACTACGATTATCATAAAATAGTAGAAGTTTGACAAAATACAGGTTAAATTGGAAAAGAAGCGAAGTCATGACTATCATTTCAAGTATACCATAAGCAACCACTCTACAATTTGACAGAAAGACCCAATAAGAGATGGAAGTTTTTACATATTCAGTTTATCTAAAGTAAGATTTACCACAAAACCACCAATCAATTAATTTTTTTTCACCAAACAAAAAAGTCTTTTTAAAATTGTTTGTGTAAAGAACAAACTTTTTTTATTCTTAAAATTAGAAAACAACTTTTGAAAACATGGCAAAGAAGGGATTGAGAAGGCAATGAGCATAAGCCATGACTTCCTTCTGAGTCTGTTCAGGTACCTCTGGGTTTGTTTTGGTTGCAAAATCCCCCATACAGGACTAAACCACAGAGAAGGAAACACGGATGATATAATTCACATTAACAGAACATAACAAACCGTATTGTCTTTCGAATTACACAAAAAAACGAAGTCCAAAATACAGAACTTCATCAAAAGCATAGGAAGAAGAAAATGCTCGAATTCCAAAAGCTTGGAAATGCTAAAATAAAAAAAATAAAAAATAAAAATAACCTCCGAAGCTGCTCCTTGACAGCCATATTGCATATATAAGGGGAATTCTTGGGAGGAGTAGGTGTTGGAGGAGAAGCATTCGCACCCCTCTTGTCAAAGCAAACCTCCACAGTTCCTGCCAACCTCTCTTCTTCTTGTTCTTCTTCTTCTTCTTCCCCATTATCACCTTCTTTCTTCCTCTTTCTGTAAAACCCAATAAGCGTGACGGCATGAGGCATTGCAGCCCTCCTCTCAATCAAATACTGCTTCACAAGGAACCTAAGCAGAGACATATAAGCCGAAGGCAAAACCATGGACTCCACAAACGACTCAGCCAGCAACTCAACTGTAATATCCATCTCTTCCGCCCTCATAACCCGAACCCACAAAGACCCAGATTCCAATTCCTGAAAATATCCGAAATCTTCAAGCAACTTGAGCTTATCGTATTCTTCATTGCTCAAGAATCGACCTGTCCTTCTCGGTTCTTCGAGGAACGACGAAGCTGGTGCTGTCGCTGATGTAGTAGTTGTCGTAGTTGTTGAAGAAGAAGAAGAAGAAGAAGAAGAAGAAGACGGAGAAGGAAAGGAGGAAGATTTAAAGGAGTAACGGTCGGATTTATGGAAAAGAGGAAGTGGGTATTTGGGAATAGGAGGAGAGGGAATGAAAGGGAGCGTTTGATGGGATATGAAGTGGGTATTGGAGCAGAGATGATGGCGGTGGTGGTGGTGGTGATGAAGATGAAGATGAAGATGGTGGTGCTGTGGATCCCAAGAAGAGAAACAGAGTGAGAGTGTTGTCGCAGCCATTGAATAGAGAAACAATACAAAATGAATCTGAATCTACGTGTTAAAACACAGATTCGTCGATTTGATATTTTGCAAATTGCAATTTCAACCTCCATTAAGAGCCAGAGATAAATACCCTTTTCTTTTTTTTTTCCCCCTTATGTTTTTTGGGGGTCAAACCGTTAAATATGTGACAAGAGGATAGCTCGAGCACCTCAAACCGTTAAGAGCATGGTCGAAATATAGAACATAGGAATTTGGATTTTTCGTTTTCAAATAAATTATCTAATTTCCAAATTATTTAATTTATAAATTATTTAAAATTTTTGTATACGTGTTATTTGGATTCGTATTTTCATAAATTAATCATCGAACCTATGTAATCTAAACTCGTATTTTCATAATTTGGGATGGAAATGATTAACCACGTCGAGATTTGGTGTAATTTGAAATGTTAAAAAAAAAAAAAAAAAAAAAAAAAACCGTTAAATCTGTTGTTAAAATGTTGGAAAACTAGAATTGCAACCACGTCGTACTAAACGAGGATTGGACCCATTTTATTTTTATTTTTTTATTTGTTACTATTATTGTTGTTGCAAGACACAAGTTTTATCCATCATTGGCCCTTTTCTCCGGAATCTGGCCCAACTTTCATCATTCAAGTTCAGGCCCGGCCTATCCTTATTTTTTATGTATTGCTTTCTCCTTTTTCCCAATCTAAAAAAAGGAAAAAGAATAATACTAAATCTAAATAAAAGCATTAACTTTTTCATTTAACCTATAAATGACATAGTCATAACACAGTAACAACGTCACTATTTTTCGAACAATGATATTGAATTTGAATGTTTATACTTTAATATAAAAACATTTTTTAAAAAAACTTATAAATGATTTAGATAATTGGGAAATTTAAACAATTTTATTCCATTATAGTGGCCTTGCCAATGCAACATGTACAAAAAAATAAAATAAAATAAGAGGACGAACGAAAAAAAGAAAATTAGACATGAAAATGAATGCCATGGCCGAGCCTAAGTATGGACCAGACCAATTGGTGAGCAATGCCGGCCCATGTCCACATGAAGTTTTAAAAATTAAAAATAAAAAAAAAAAAGAGAGAGAGAGAGAGAGAGAGAGAAAGGAAAAACAGTTGTTATTACATCTTTATTTTATAAACCAAATGAAAGCTCTCTGGCCACATGTAAACAATTATAGGTGTGGCTTTTGGTCTCTCAGTAGAGAAGCCAATTAAAGAAAAGGCAGCTTTGGATACCCAAAGCCACCAACTTAAGGACAAACCACTCCAATTTGGTCCCCACAAAGTAGATAAACAAAAGAAAAAGGTATTCCAGTTTTCACTTTTGAGACAATTTCAATGATAAATAGTGAATTTACTTGTTATGCATGACAAGGATAAATTTTTGTATTAATTAATCACTACGAAAGTTCATATAACAATTTTTAAAGAAAAATAAAAATAATAATATAATAATTTTACATCTCAACTAAACTTGTTTGAATTGTCCATTATTTGCTTTTGATTTGATCAATTCAAGCCTGCCAGTAACATGGTCTTGTTCAGGTCGGAATTATGCTCATCACAGATTCAAATTTTCCAATGGTAGATAATTTTTTCATTATTATTCTTAAGAGAGATGGAAAACACAAGAAGAAGGAAGTTGAAACAAAAGAAACATACTGTACATATCCAAACAAATTCCACCTCCCAAGCAGACAAAATTGAAGGCTGACAAAGAATTGCAGAAAACGTGGCATGCTTTACATTATGAATTAAATTCATTCACAAACAAACAACTAAACCGCCAATGAAGCTATAAAACTTTTCTGTACCATTCTCCAATTTAAAATAAAAAAATCTCTCTCTTCAATAAATCTTCTTCTTCTTCCCCCAAACTCCTAATTCTCTTCAGATAGCCCACAAAACCAGAAAAACCAAAACCAATCGTTTTGTCCTCCTCAAATTCTGTCTCCTCTTCCACATTCTAATAGCTCATTGTCCTGCCTTTCTTCTACTCATTTCCCATATCTTCATCATTTCTAAGAATATCTCATTCCAAGTGTCAACAGGCCCAGGTAAGCACCAATGGACACAGTCATTCTGTACTCTATCTGGAACTCCATTAGCAAATGGAAATGGATACATATAAGGACCAGGATGACCATCTGGTCTCAACAAAGACAATTTGGTCACATCCAATGCTTCTAGATTCAAACCCAAATTTTGTTTACCAGTTAATTTTGCTTCTTCAACTTCTTCCAATTCAATCCTCCTCATCTCTTCATCCATTCCTTCAAGCAATTTTTCACTCTCCTTGTATGGTTTCGTCTTCGGACAAGCCCCGGCTTTATCCCATTCGCCTTCGAAATGCGAAGGCGAAAATGTAGTCACAATGACATCAATCTCTTTACCTTTTTGTCTTTCAATTATGGTTCTAAGGGAAGTCTTTAAGGCTTTCCTTAGAACATCATAAAATCCAATTTCAGTGTGATTCAGACCAGAGCAGAAATGGCAACCAAGAACCGAATCACCCTCATAATACACAGCAGGATGTAAAAACCAATGCCCAATTGATAACACAATCATATCCATTTGATCCATATCTTTTGCCCATCTCTCATCCACATGATCCAAATACAAATGGTTATGATTTGGACCATTGTTTGATTTTTCAATACCTTTAACAAGGAAAGGTGACCAATAGAGTGAAATATTAGCGTTGTGGGAAGGAAAACTCCATCTACGAAACTTGTTTTCCTCTTGTGCATAAACAAGATGAGGAGGCGAAACTGTGGCTAACATACAGAGGAGAGATTCCAATTGGTTTCTAGCTAAGGAATCACCAACAAGTGCTAAGTGTTTGTTCCTAACCAATTGGAGAAAAGTAAATGGTTCAAACCTTGGTAGATGGCATTGGTTTGGTTTCCACCTCCAATAAAGATAACCCAAATCAGGTCTGCCATGGCTGATACAATTCTGACCATCCTTGATTGTACCACAGGTTGTGCCATTGTAAATAGGGCCCAGTTTATCACGGACCCATTTGCCATTTGTATAGTCACAGGGTGGAGATTCATTAGCTATTTCCTCTTCTGCAAAAAAAGAAAATAAAAAACATTGTTAGTACTCTGAAAAACCCAAATCAAACACATACCCAGATAACCAAAAGAAGAAACAAAGGCAATGCATGAAAGTTACCTGGAGAAGAAGAAGAAGAAGAAGAAGAAGAAGAAGGGGGGGAAAGTGGAGGAGAAAAGGAAGAGAAAGAGTTAGTGGTGGTGATGGTAGTGGAACTAGAAAGGGGAAGAAAATCAGTAGAGGAAGAAGGAAAATGAAGAGGGTAAAAGTATAATCTGAAAATTGCTAGAGGAAGAATGGAGTATATAGTCCAAGGTAAGAGCTTCCTGGTGAAAGAAAGAGAATGGTCTTTAACATATTTCATATTTGATTTGTTTTGGTAAATTTCTGTTTCCCACTTTTATGGGCTTTCTTCTTTTTATCCTAAATATCCTTGCTTTGTGTCCTTTTTCTGGTTCTGTGCTCTCTCTCTCTCTCTGTTGTTGTTGAGAGGACCAAGAAGAGTGACTTGGGAGGAGGATCAGAGCCCTATAAAACTTCTCTTGGGTTTGTTGGTTGGCAATTACAACACAGAAAAAGATAGAGAGAGAGAGAGAGAATGAAAGAGAAAAATAAAGATGAGTTTTTTTTTTTTTTTTAATGTTTTTTTGTGGGGGGTGAGAAAGAAGTCGTTTCAGTCAAAGTCACGTCGAGAATCTCACAATGCGATGTGGGTTTGGCCAACTAATGTTTTCAAGAAACCCATCGGTGATTGTTGTCCGCATGCCTGCTCTCAACATGTGGCAACCGGCTTGTGCTCTTCAATTTTTCTCCAATTTTTTTTTTTTAAAAATTATTTATAATATATTATTAACATATTAACCTTTTTTTTTATTTCATTGATATGATAAATATCATATCAAAGTCATTTATAATATATAGTGATTTTTTCTTTTTGAATTTGTTTAATTTAGTTGAATTTATCTATAAATGCAAAAGTTTTTTTTTAAAATAAATATAAAAAGTTGATTTCATAAGTCTAATATTCTCATCCTCATTTGATGAGAGTTCTCTTTTTCTTAGAACTTTTTTTACTAATGAACACATGATTACTGGTATTTTATTAAAAAAAAAGAAAAAAAAACACATGATTACTGGTAGAATACGTTGTTAGATGTTAAATTGGGTATATTTAAGAGCCTCTCTCTCTCTCTCTATGAATATTGATTGTTATATATAAAAGAAAAACTTACAAGATTAATATATAAATGGTATAAATATATAATTAAATCAAAAATTGTTATTCAATATTAATATGTGAAAACACTCATGATAACTCTTATTATCTATTAATTAATTACATATTATATCAATCATTTTTATTTTTAGAAAAAAAAATTGAGAAGAATTTGACATTTATAGAAAATAAAAAAAGTCTACCTGAGCTTCTAAAATAGTTTTTTTTATTTTAATAATATTTAAGCTACATTAATTTCACATTTAAAATAGGTGGTTATTTATCTTATTTATGTGTTATGTTATTTTTACTATTCAGATCTCAATTGGAAATACTCTAGTTATGATTTTTTAAACTGAAAGTAACATAAATTGCTGATTTCAATATTGATGGGCGATAATGGTAAAATAATAGTTCCATTTTTCTTTTTCTTTGGATAAATAACCTTTTTATGTACTACATTTTATTTGGACTTTTTTTCTTTTTTTTTGGGGTAATACGTTGGGTAAATAACCTGATGAGTTAAGGAGACTGATTAATTAAATATTAATAATGTTTTTTTTTTTTTTTGCTGAAATTAAATATGAATAATATATGTGATGGGTTATGATATGGGCATATTATTGGCCATCCGATAAGATTTTAATAATCATTCTAATTTTTTTGATTTTGATAACAATAATCACCCTACTTCCTGCTCCTTAATTTTCTATTTGGGTGGATTGAAAACACCAAGTTGCCCTTCCATACTTACTATTTATGCCTTATAAAACACTTAGCTTGGTATGGTGACTAAGGTCATTATTGTCTCTGTGCTCAGATTCTTCAAAGTTCAAACCCATCAATGCAATTCGTAGATGTCCATTTGTCACCAAATTAAATGGAGGTGAGAAATTTTGAAAACACTTATTTAGAAGCTGCCACGTGTGCGTTTAAAGGATAATGTAACTATCAATTTAGCCGTAGTTTCAGTAATTCTTGTATGTCATTACTATGAATTACAGAGATGCTGGGTCCAATACTAAAAATTCTTAAATAAATACCTTTTTTTTTTATTTTGTATTTGTTTTGGGATTAATTCATTAATTAATTTTTAAAAACAAAAACAAAATTTAGGGTTTTGGAAATTACAGGTTGGTTCATTGTTTCACGTGATTGACAACCCTTTTTCTTTTTTTCTTTTTTTCTTTTTTTTTCTCTTTTGGTATAAACTCAAGTGATCCACGATATATTGAAACTTGAGAAAGAAAAGTTAAAAATAAATCATGTTATTTATTATTATTAATGACAATTATCATTTTATATAATAAATTTTAATTACATATTTAATTTTTTTAATTTAAAATAAATTTTTTAATAATAATTATTCAAATTAACATTTACAATTTAAATTTTACTGCTATCATTAATAAATAACTTTAAAATATATATATATATATATATATATATATATATGTAAGAGTATAAAACACGTTGATGTAGACACGTGGAAATTTATAATAAAAAAAAAAGAAAAGAAAAGGGTGATTAATAAAGAAAACGACACGCATTGGCCGCCACCGTAATAAAAAGGACTTCGTACCTAAAAAGGCAAATTATAAGAGTACAAGAAAAAGCCAGAAACCCTTTCAACGCTCATAATCATCTTGTGAAACATGGAACTCTCACATGAAAATACACCTCAATAAGCTTCTAGACTTCTCAACGTCACAAATTTGAAGATCTAAATGAGAGTTTTCATATTATGATTAAGAAATATTAATTGGTTTGATACCGATCTAGCTTTTTATATATTACACTGAAGCAGACGGTTGGGAGTTGGTAATTAAATTAAGATAATTAATTAATTTAATCAAGTTTGGGACTTGCACATGTAGGTATTGTACTGGAACAGTTTTGATCAGTTTGCCAAATAATTGAATTTTGTTATTAAATAACAATTGCTTCTTCTATTACTTTTTTCTTTTCTTTTCTTTTTTTTATTTATTTGGGTTTTTGAGCTGATCTAATAACAGTTTTCAGCCTTTTGGATTTTTCTACAAGGAACGTGAATCATATAATATTTATCTTTTAACGTCTAGATACAGAATAAATCTGACATTCGACCTGATAGTTTATATATATATATATATATATATTATATAAAATCACTTTGTATTTATGTATAAAAGCTCACTTTTTATTTATTTTTTATTTTTTACGCTTTGAGGATAAAAATTCATGCTATGTGCTCGAGAGAGAGCATGCATGTTAATTGTTAGCTGCCACAAATTATGGAAAGTCTTAAAAGTTTTTTTTTTTTTTTTTTTGTGGGGGGGGATAAATTAGAAGAGAGGTTTTAACTTCAGATCTGATTAAATTTGGAATATAAAAGTTATCATAAAAGATAATTGTCATTATGATTGTTTCAAAAAAATTGAAAAATCTTAAAAGTTGAAGTGAGAAAATCTCACATGGAACAATAAATTACAATAATTAGGTATATAATCAAAATGATAAATCTAGGTATATAATGATAAAAAAAAAATGTGGTTTTGATTTCACAACATATCATATGAATAACATGATAGTGTAAATTACAAATTGTTTGGAACAAAAGTCAAGTTTGTAAAGACTACTAAAAATTAAGCATCAAGAATTGCAACATATGGGTATCAAAATGTTTTGATCTTATGAGAATGTGTAATATATAGATACTAGTTGACAAGGAGTAACATGGATAGATTGATAATTTTATGGCAACAGATTTGAAAAGCAAATAGTAAGTGAAACTCTTATTAAAGCAGAAAAGTCTATAAAATGTTCAACTTTGTCTCTATTTGGGAACCCATATTAATAGTGGGTATCACAATATTTATTTATTATTGCTGCCAGTAGATCCCTCTAGCACATTAATTTGCAGGAGAACTTTTGTAGCCACATTCAATGGGTGGGTGTTGGTGCTGAAAGTTTTATTGAGCATGTGTCTGGTGGTGCCCATCAAGAAACAGCTTGTATCCCTACTGTACCAAACAATCGTGAAAAATACTATTTTTTTTTAATTAATTTACATCTTCAAAATCACTTTCTATATGGTTAACACAAGTTCATAGAGCATATTTATTTATTTATTTACTTTTTTTTGGGGGGGGGGGTGTTCAAAAAGCACATTTAGGTTTGCTGTATAAATGATTCAACAATTAAAATAAGTGTGCTGGAGTTGGATATGAGAAAATAAGAAAAAAAAAAAGAAAAAAGAAAAAAAAAATGAAGATCTGGGCTTAGATAATGATGCAGCAAGGGGCAATGAATATTCAGAGGAGGCCATATCTAAGTGGTGGCCAGCTCAGCTCCTCAGAATGGGGAAAACGATGTCGTGCAGGGACCGACTCGTACTTGAAGGGCCCCAGCAACACTTTTCCGACTGAAGATTTAAAAAAACCGTGAAAACAACAAGCCCATCATTAAAAGCTCGTTTTTTAAAAATTGTTTTCATAAAATAGATGCAGCTAAGAGACAGAGATTGATGGAAAGAGAGAGTGAGAGAGAGAGAGAGAGAGAGAGAGAGAAAGAGAGAGATATATATATATTTTTTTTAGCTGAAAGAGTTGGCATCTTTTAATTTGAGATACCTAATCTATGAAATTAACTTGTCTTTTTCCTCTTATCATTCAATATTTTGAATTTTGAGATTTGTTAGCAGCCCATTAGACTTTCCAAAGCCAGCTTTCATTGGTGTTATGGACCATTGTCTTGTAAATCTTAATTATATTGTACTACATTGACATTGGAAGACCATCTACAAGAAGAAATTAGGCACCTACTTTTTTTTTATTTTTTATTTTTTATAATTATGATATCATTCTTATCACTCATTACAACTGTGAAAATTTATTAGTGCAGTGATGTGCCTATGAATTCATTTTATTCTGATCTAGAGCAAATTATTTAGGTCCTATTTGTTATTAGTTAGGATTGATTAGTATGTGATAAATTTTAATTATATTATTTTTTATTTTAAAATTTTAAAACTAAATTATTCAATAATAATTATTTAAATTGTTATTTAATATGTATATTATAATTGATCATCGTTAATAATAAATAATATTTTTTTAGTTACTTATATATTCGTTTAACTCCAAACCGATGTGCTGTTGAGGTGGCAAAATGTCCAGCTTACTAATAAACTATGTGTGTGTTAATATTAGCCAGAGCTGTGAACATTTTATTCTTTGAAAATTAAAAAAATAGAATGAGCCTTCCCTATTTGCTCGTATTTAAATAATGTGATTAAGCTATATCTAAGCTTGAATATTGTATTTCTTTTGAAGATTAATATAATATGCGCTTTCTTCTCTATTACCCCAAAAAAAAAAAAAAAAAAAAGGAAAAAGAAAAATTATGCTCTTTCTTCTATGATCGTGGATGTAGGTTGTCTTATTGAAAACGAACCACGTAAAATCACTTTCTCAACCACTTTTTCTGCTACTTATTCTTGACAATGAACCAAGTAAATCACTGTGTCAACTACTTTTTCCACTACTTATTGTTATTTCTTTTGTGGTACTGTTCTACTCTAATTGTATGAGTGTTTATTTTAGTTAGAAATGACAATATTTATAAATTGCGTCTTTAAAATGTATTAAAACTTGTAAAATTTATAAGTTTTGTTTTCTTAGTTGACTTGTTGAGAAAGTATCGTTTATGTTCGTTTTAGACACAGTTAGATCGATCCTAGGATGGTCCCTGTTGTCTTAGGTCTAGCGTTCCATTGTTAAAAATATATTAATAATCATAATAATAATAATAAAGGAGGAAAAAAAAATATAAAAGGAGAAGGTACAGTAATTAGACCGATTAAGCTTTTCTTATGGTGAGTCTTAGCCAACATTGTTCCCACATGCAAGTTTGTGGCCAATAAATTGGGCAAAGGAGACCGGTTTTCTGTTTTGTGTGGAGCTGGCGAGGAAACAGCGTTACATATCTTTAAGGAGTGCCAGAACACAAGAAGGATTGCTTTTACAAGTAAATGGGGATGTAAGCTTGATCAATGGATGGTGTCGAATGTAGAAGATATTGTGAACCTTTGCATCAATCCTGGCCTTGAGTTTTTGCCTCCATTTCTTGAATAGCAAAGAGATGGCTACATTTTTGACTTCACTATGTACTTTGCTTGGAAATGCAGAAATGAAAAGATGTTTTCTCAAGTATTGGATCTTAATGTGATGAGGTCTTGCCGTTCAATCGTATGGTGGAAGATTTTTTGATAGCTGCTGATATCCTGAACGAAACTATCTCTAAAGCTAAGGAGCATTGGAAGCCTCCCCCAAAAAGACTGGTGGAAAATTAATACTGATGAAGCCTTTTACAATGGTGAAGCATGTTTTGCTTTTGTGATCAGGGATTAGAAAGGAAACCAGCAATTTCTGGCTTCAAAATGAATTTCGTGCTCCCCTCCCTTGGAAGTTGAACTAAAAGCAATTCTCTGGACGGCTAGAGAAGCAGTAGATCGAAATTGGAACAAGTTGGAATGGTTGTTTGATTCAGCTTTAGTGGTAGAGAACA
This sequence comes from Ziziphus jujuba, assembly GCF_031755915.1. Lineage (NCBI taxonomy): Eukaryota > Viridiplantae > Streptophyta > Magnoliopsida > Rosales > Rhamnaceae > Ziziphus > Ziziphus jujuba. Next base: position 6,961,468 of record NC_083390.1, read on the forward strand.
TAACAGGCTTAGAAGACCCCTCTAGCTGAGATAATGGATATGATTTCATCTTCCTTTGCTCTTTGTTTGCTAAATTCAATTGGGTATTATTTTGGAACTCTAGGAAAACTAATAGATTAGCTGACTATTTAGCTAAGTTAGTTTGAATGGTAAGATGTTTTTTGAATCGGAGAACTTTTGTTATGAGTTCCTCCCTAGAAAGGTCTCAGACACTCTGTTTTCAAATTTTGTTTAACTCCTGTTTTGGCTTATTTTAATCCTTTTCTAGAGGTTTTCATTTTTCTTTTGACAATAATATTTCCTTTCATAAAAAAAAAAAAAAAGATCGATGACATAAAAATAAATTACATCCATTTGAACCTCTTTTTATGAAATACATCCATTTCAATCTAGATTGAGAAAGGATCAATACTTTTATAGTCTAATAAATTACATCCATAATGTTAATTGAAATGATAATTATTTGATAATGATATATATACATATGTGTGTGTGTGTATAAATTTGGAATAACTCAACAATGATTAATTAATAATGACATTTCTCAAATAAGAGAAAACATAGAAAATAAAACTATTTCTAACAAAGTTGAGTGGAAAAAAGCTTGAAAATCGCCTATGAGAAAATTTCATATTCAAGACCAGTAATGGTTAACATTTGCATTATCACCCAAGAGAACGATAATGGGAGAGTTTGTCATCAATTTATTAACCAAATTTCAGGTAGTCTCAAGACTATTTGATCCTCTATCATTTCACATAGATTTTCTCTCATGGATCTTATGTGTGACTTCTATACATATTTTGTGAAAAAGGGGACTATATGTAGTCCATAAACTAGTCAATTTTTTTTTTCTTTTGCAATTTTGGTGGTTACAAAAAAATAATAATAATAATAAATAAATAAATAAAATGCTTTCTATAAACCCCCCAAAAAAATAAAAATAAAAAAAGCCTTATAAGATCACCAAAATCTAAAATACCAAGAATTGAGCTTCTAATAGATCAGAACACATGAAGTGGGCCGAAATGGAATCCAAGAGCACCCAAACCCATTTCCATGTCGGGCGTGCCAACCCAGAACCCACGCGCACACCAACGCAGTCAGTAGTCAAAGATTGAGAGCAGAAGACGCGAGGTGGGAAGTGGTGGGATGGCCATGGAGGCTACCAACGTGGAGGACGTAGCGGTGGGTTGCATCCTCTCCATCAAGACCACATTGGGCGACGAATTCCAAGCCCAAGTCATCTCCTTCGATCGCCTCTCCAACATCCTCGTTCTTCATATCCTTTGTGTTATGATTATTTATTTTTCTGATATAAACCCTAGAAAATGGGTATGGAGCTCTGGTTTTTTCACTGTGGATTGTTGAATTTTCTTTAACTTGTCAGTTTTTGTTCTGGGGGGTTTTCGCACAAGAGCGTTCGAAACCTGGTCCTCGGCGGAACATCAGGCTGTTGAAGGCCAATTATATAAAAGAGTTCACTTTCTTGGGTCAAGCCGAAGACCCACTCGATGTCAAAAAATGTTATCTTGATCTTAATAGTCTACAGACCAGAGAAGAAGTAGCCGTTCGGTAATTCCCATATACCCATTTTAAGTATTTTGTTTTAATTTTCCTAGATTTTTTTATTTTTTTAAAATTTTTTGTTTGATGGAATCAATCTTGGTAATTTGTTTGCGGTTAATTGCAGGCAAGCAGAGCTAGATGCTGAGAGAATCGGTGTTGGTGTTACCAGCGAGGCTCAGAGCATTTTTGATGCATTGTCTAAGACGTAAGCTCTTCTTGTGCTTAAGTTTTTTTTTTTTTTTTTTTTTTTTTTTTTTTTTTTTTAATTAATAAATTTATATTTGAGGCCAGTGTTCTTGATAGTGCTTTGATAGTGTATTTCATTTGTTTTCGCTTAATCCAATTTAGCACATTTAGAAGAAAATTGCTGGAGTTTCTCAATTTTCAGTCAATTAGAATTGTTTATTATCACCACTACTAATAAAGCATATGCAATGGGTTCTGTTGGTAATTTATAAGTTTTTACTTGTGAAATGCTACCTTAGCTAGACATGTATGGTCACTGATCAATGTTCCGTCGGACCAACTAGGATGCCTTTTGACTTATAATCCATTTCCTTGGGCTCAATTTTACTTGGAGTTTAACAATGAACTAGTTTCGATAACATTTAGCTCGAGGAGTTGTAAGCTTTGAAACATGGAAATGCTTGGAGGATGTCGTTTAATCCCCTGGAGTTCAACAATGAAGTTGATATGTGTCATGAACTTTTAGTGATTTATGTATGTATGTATATGTTTAAGTTGTGTTTGTAAGTCTATGATTCAGCATCCTAGGCGTGTATATTTTGACTGAGCTGTTTCATTTGCACTTCTAAACAATGTTTCCAAAATTCTTAATGTGAAGTTTACATGATGGATATGGCAAGAGGTACATTTTCTGATAATTGATTGCCACTGTGAGGACACTTGAAGCTCCTGTATTGCTATTGAAACTATGATCTATTTTGTATTTACTTAAATCACTAAGTGCTTGTAACACGAGGTTAAGATTTGATTTGAAGAGACATTAATCCATAACATCACTGATATATTTTGAAATAACACCATGGCCTCGTCACAGTCTTACATTGAGTATAGGTGTTGCCTCTTTTCTGAAAATTTACGCTGTCTTTGAATTTATACATTGGGGAAAAAGCCGGATGACCTCTCAAGTATAATTTACTCAACTTTTGATACGCTATAAGTTGTGTTTGCATTGAATGTTGTACGATTCAGATTTTTTTGAATATTTAATCATATTTAGTGATAGTGTTTTGCAAAAGGGTTAATTACCTAAAAGCTAGTTAACTGTTTTCCTCTTGACTGAATGTTATCGAAAATAACCAGGCTGCCTGTCCGCTGGGACAAGACTGTCATAGTTGTGATGAATGAGGTGCGTGTAAGCAGTCCATATCTTCCTGAATCTGTCAGTGGAGGTACTCCTGCTGCCAATGACCGGGTGAAGAAAGTGGTAAGATACTTAAAGATACAATTTTTGGTTTTGTCTGAAATTATTGACGAGGATATTAATAACACGCTTTGACATGCACATATTAGCCCTTTATGACGTATTCTTACTGCCTTTCTAGATTGAGTTTGAAAGGAAGAGGCTGCAGTCTCGTAGCAGTGGTCCCTGATAGTTTTATAATTGGATCCAGTGGCTGCTGGGGAAGATGGCTCAAGAAGATAAACAATGATGGGTATGTAACCTTACCCGCCTTATCTGAGAGAGGAAGATAGTGTCTCCAAAGACATTTTTATGCCCGAGTTGAAGGATGAATCTAATATTTGTATGCTTATTACAATCTGCAGCTATTCTTTCCATCTTGTCCAGCATCTGTCTTCTAGTTCTATGCTGCTAATTCTGTTCATTTAAGTCCGTTTGTCTTGGTTTATTGACATCTTGCTTTTACCATGATATGATCCTACCTTTGTCAAACTACTTACTGATTGGAATTAGATTTTCTATGACCTTACAATTATCAGTATAGAAAAGTAATTTGGATGGACTTAAAAAGAAGCTGCAATGAGATTCAACTTTTTAGGTGCTTTAATAAACTTTATGGATGGTGTGAACTATCAACTCCTTTCAACCAAAAGTATGCAATTTAGAAGCATGGTGGGATATGTACTTTTTAGACTTGATGGTGATGATAATTTATCCAGAGGTAAGGTACAGAAATACTGAAAAGTGAGAGCTCTAAAGTTGATGGTACTTAGAGATTCAATAGTGAAGTGATGGGATCTCTATTGTTCACTAAAGTCTGGGTTTGATATGGTTTGATTCTAAGTGTAGAATAATGCTTGGGAAATGAAGTACATACTTGATGATGGTGAATAGCCATGGTAGTAGACCGTTGGTTGCTTAGTTGTTATGTATTACACGTTTTCCACAGTAACCCACTTTGAACGTGTCGTTTTGTTGATGGGTTTTTGATGCTGTAAAAGCAACTTTGCAGATGGTAGATTAAGAATTTGATTGAGGTGAATAATCTCCTATATGCAAATCAATGGGTCAGGTTTGCCATTAGAACCATATCATCCACCAAGAAGAAAGGAAAAAATGCTAGGCTTTACATAAACATTGTCGGGTGGGGCATTGGGTAATTATAGACGTAAGACTTTAGCTCATGTTGGAATGATCCTTGGTTCACATTCTTCATAAATTTTTCTTTTATATATACATATATATATATTTCCTTAATGCCATTGTGTAATCATATGGGAGAAGAAGCATACTGGTATTGGGATTGTTGTTTTAATATGAATATTCAATGTGTTACTTCTTAATTGTTTGGCTTTTTAAATGTGGGAGACTGGAAAGTGGAATCTGATGACTTTCGTGTTTTATGAATTTGCTTTTTTTGGGGAATTTTTATACATCTTCATGGATAATATATATATATATATATATAGATATCTATTTATAATTCGTAAAGAACAACTTTTATGGAGTTTGTTGTTTAAGGGGAATTTCTCATATGGTAATGGGAATCAGTACAAGGAGAATGCAACAAAACACAGGGTACGTAAAAAGTTCTAACATTGTGGTCTGAAAGTAAGAAGGTTGGTATCGTACTTTTTGTCGTTGTGGAGGTCAATACCCTTCATCCATGGTTAAACAATAGTAATGGGAAATGGACCTACAGCATTATTACTAACACATAGTTGTAAAACTTGTAATGTAACAATTTTTGTGAGTCTGGCTATTTCGATCTGGAAATTAGCTAGGAAGTGGCAATTAGCTAGCCTTTGCTTCAGAGGTAGAAACATTGTGAGAAAGCCTCTTCCTCTTTTTAGATTCGAATCCTCTACTTTTTTTTTGTTTGGGGACCAACCATCCATCTCGAAGCTATTGAAAGATTGAAAGAATAGAGTGATAGGAATGGACAATGTAGGTCCAAAGTACATGCCTGATCTGGGATGAAAATTGTGGGCTTGGTTTTTTCTCTTTGAACAAAATGCTTGTATTCCTATCCAATCCCAAATAAGAAATTTTTTTATGGTAATTAATCCCAAATGAGAGTTGTGAGACATATTTGGTGATTAGTGACAAGCACAAAAATCTAAGGGTAGAGAACAAAAATAAAAGAACCATGTGAGGAATGGTATGCCACAATAGGACAAGGGTCATGACCGACTTCTAAATATGGGTAGGATTTCGTGGGTGTGGATGTCATATTGGATGTATGTACTTGACGTGAAAGGTCAGGCCTATGCCGGAAAATGACCCATGACCCATGTGTCAGAATGGATGTTTTTATTACTCCAAAGTCTTCTGAACTCTCAACATTCTTATTTAAAAAAATAAAATAAAAATAACTCAGCATTCTTGGCCACCCCTACGTGGTGAAAATTCAATAATATTTGCAAAACTATAAACATGAATATATGCTGTGTTCACCATTTGAAATTGCAGGGTTAAGTTAATTTCTATCCTTTTAATTTTTTTTATTTATTAAAAATAAAAAAATAAAGCATAAGAATTCTTTGTAAAGCCTTTTTTATTTATTTATTTATTTTTATCTTTTTTATCCTCGTTGCTTCATGTTATTGCCTCTGTAGTTCCATATAAGTTTTTCTACCCCACGACTCAACTCACAAATTACAACTTTGGAATAGACTCAAATATGAGTGGCTTCTTTTGCCCAATATATATATATATATATATATAAGTGGCTTATTTTAAGCTGACAGTTTTGACAATATTATATTTCCTAGGGACCCATTAAAAATCTTACCCATGCAAAATAAAATAGAATAAAATAAAAAATTATAACTTCATGAATGTATAATTCTGAAACTGAGATTGCAATCAAAATCATTCTTCTATGCAATCAATGCATCATTAATCATATGAATAATATCTGTAATCATAGTACACGCCACTTTTTAATTTAAGTATATATTATGTTTTTTTTTTGTTTTTTTTATTTTTTTTGCCTCAAAGGATCTATATTCTATTCTTTACCAAAAAACTTTTTAAAAAAATCCACAAAATGGATATCTTGTTATGTTGCCCACATCAATCAATGTATTTCAATTGGTACAATGATGATGTCAAGATTTGAAGGTGTTAGATGGTGACCACGGTGCCAAAAGAGAGGCTGTTAATCCAAAAATCAATACGACTTGTAGCCGAAAGAGACATTAAAAGTGCCTTTAACCAAAGATTGACGTTGGATGCCTCTTATCTCTGTATCTCTATGCTCATGCACCTTGCCTGGACTAAGGAACCTCCAAGGCAATCCATTCATACGTACAAGAAGAAGAACTTTAGTTCATCTTATACGTATATGATCTGTGTTCAACTTGGCTGAAAATTAATTGAGGTTGAATTTTTTTTTTTTGGTAAAAAAAAAATCATCAATTTTCAAATAATGATCTGAGTTTGAATTTTCATTTTAAATATTGAAATAATAATAATAATAGTTGGATGTGTTTAGGCTATTCCAATAGAAAAAATAGTTCTTAGATTTTAATTACATGCAAGTTGTATTTTATTTTATTATTAATTAAACATTATAAAAAAAATTTTAAAAAAATTTATTTTTGAAAACTGAATTTCAGAAAATTAATTTTTAAAAATTAATTTCTTTTAATATTTTTCCTTCTACCATACTGGGCTAAATTTCAAACGTTATTAATTACCATTTGATAATTAAAAAAATTACCATTTGATAATTTCCATATTATTTATTTTTCAAATTTTGAAAAGATAAAAGTACATAGAGTTGTAGGGACATTTTAATAGCACGAGAAATCGAATGCTATCCCTTTTCATTTTTTTAAAATCAAATTGGGCAAAAACTTTTATAATTATAATTTGATTCTATTTTACTTTTTCTAAAGCTATCAACTTACATATTCATTGTGTCTTTTTTTGAGGCTAGAGAAAGGAAGGTGAGGGAGAAGCCTTTTGTGGGGACAGAGGAACAAAAACCTTTCTCAAAGTTTACTTCAAAGGAAAGGTCAGAATCGGGTAAAAAAAAAAAATAATAATAATAATAATAGTAATAATAATGATGGTCACTACGAGTAACCCTAAAAATGAAATTACACAAAAATCCAAATAGAGACAATTTTTTTCTTTTTATCAATTGAAAAGTTAAAGTCCAAGTATCACATCAAAGAGTAATTGAAATATAAATGGGACATCTATAATAATCCTAGTCCTGTCTTAGTCTTTTGGCCAAATTAAAATAATAATAATAGATAATGATCTTCCAAAATTGTTATTCTATCTAATGCAAAGAATAGAATTCACCTCTGCATATATCCCAATAATAATTCCCAGGAACAAAACTAACCATATCCACATTTTGGTTCTTGATTGGGTGGAGCATCTTATTCTTGAACAGGAGTCGTTGTTTGAGTAAAAGCTACAAAACCAGTTGGTAATCTGGTGTAAACAAAAGAATGAAACAAGTATTCTGGTCCATAAGAGAACACCTTTTTATTTTTTTTTTATTTTTTTGTCAAATAATGTACACTAAGACTTAAAAGATTTATGGACGCTCTTGATACTATATATATTTGGCACTTTTGAGTACAGCCTTATCATTATTATTATTATTATTATTATTATTATTATTTTTAATCTAATATTTGGAGAACAGAAGTATAGAATAGCTCCAAGAGTAAAGTTGGATCATACTTTTGTTAGTTTTTGATACCCTTCAGCTAATTTGTCATGTTTGTTTATAATTCACGCGTGGCTGCAATTTTGAGCCTCCGTGTGAGTTCTGAATTTCCAAGAAATTACTACCTTGGAGATTATTTATGTATATGTGTAATGTCATGTCCATATATATATATATATACAAGATTGGCCTAAGGACGCGTCTCTGTAGAGACAGGTCAGTAAACAAGTGTCAATGCAAAGCCCTGAAGCAAAAGGACATAGAGAGACAGAACGGAATGTGATAGTGTATACGTTTGACAATACTTGCAAAAGAAAAGGACTAATCAGTAAATCAGAAGACGAATCCCTGCGACAAATTCTATTAAAAAAAAAAATTAAAAAAAACCATAAATCTTTTCAAATCCGAATTGATCTTCATTCTGTAGATTTGCTTTTCTCACAGTTAAAAAATAAATAAATTTAAAAAAATAAAAAATCTTGCTGTGGTACATAACAGCAGGGTATTGCTGAGACCAGAGTGTAAAAGGTACGGAAATGGCTGAGCTTTCCTCTGTTTTTGAGTTCAATGCTAAAATGGGTTTATTATTATTCTTTCTGTGGGTTGGGAAAAACAAAAAAAAAAAAAAAAACAAAAAAGAAAGAAAAAAAAGCTCATCGTTTTAGTTTAACGTTTTTTTTGGGTTTTTTTTTTTTTTTGTTTTTTTTATTTTTTATTTATTTTTAAGTTAAATTCATTTTGCTAAAAGTTGATCGGAGTAATAAGAATGGTAAAGGTGACGGTGGAGATTGCTTTAATGCATACTTTATCTTTACGTGACTAGAGAAAAGAAAGAAGACCCACATTATATATATATATATCTATGGTTTATTAAATTATAATATATATATATATATATATATATGTTTATTAAATAATAAAGATAAGAACTTGATGAGATTCTTTGGTTCATGGAGAGGTATTTCCTTTCTTTCTCGCTTTAAGACATTAGGCTAACTCGTCTCCTTTTACTTTTTTTTTTTTTAATTTTTCCACATCTTTACTCGTTTTCTCACTTTATGTTACTTGGCCTCCAAGAAGTGGGTCTTTGGGCTGTAAAACAACAACAAAATATTGTTACACTACATTTCAATGCAATAGACACGCCTCTCTTAAGTTTTCAAAGTTTTTTGTTCTTCTTTCTTTTTAGCTCCAGCCACCTTTTGGGTAAGAGATTGGAAGAGGTTTTCACTGCAGAATAGCAAAGTTTGTCTTCTGGCTTTTGCTTTTCTCTAGTAAGTTCGCTTCTGGTCATTTGCTAATTTCATTTTTTTTCTTATCTTTTTTATTTGGTTATCAAACTTGCTGCATGTATATTTGAGTGAGTTTTTAGTCTGGCTGGTCTTTATGGTCTTTGTGTGGGTGGTGGTGGTACAGTAGTTGGAGACTGAGTCATCTGGGTTTCAGCAAAGATTTCTTTCTTTTTGTTTATTTATTTGTTATTTTATTTTCCTGGGGCATATGGGTTTTTGTTAGGAAAATAGGCCTGTGTTTTACTGTCTAAGAATTAATAAAGCTTTTTGGGTGTCTCAGAGAGAGAGAGAGAGAGAGAGAGAGAGAGAGGAGAAGTGAAAAGGAAGAGGATCAAACATGGCAGGAGGTGGAGGTGGAGGTCCTGCACCACCCCCAAAACTGGAGGAGCTTCAGCCACATCCAGTCAAAGATCAGCTACCAAATGTCTCTTACTGCATTACCAGTCCTCCTCCTTGGCGTGAGTTCTTTAACTTCTTCATTTTTATTTTATATTTTATTCCTCATTGTTGAGCATCTATGGGTTACGAAGATAAATGCAAATTTGGAGATTTTTGGATGTGAAATCTATAACTCATTTCATCATCTTTGTCAAAACTGGCCTCTTTTTAGACCCTCAACCTCTTCTTCCGGGACATTCACCCAAAATAAATAAAAAATACTCTTCTTCCGGGTCATTTTTGTCTGTAAGGTACAGCAAGAATCATTTTGTTAAATGATGTACCCCAAATAAAAAATAAAATAAAATAATCATTTTGATATGTGCAACATTTTGCACTTCTTTAGTTCTTTTATAATTATTTACCGGTATTTGTATCCCAATGTGCTTAACTGTGGGGGATTGTGCAATCTTTTCTCAATGCAGCTGAAGCTATCCTACTAGGCTTCCAGCATTACTTGGTGATGCTTGGCACAACGGTTCTCATTCCAACGTCTCTGGTTCCCCAGATGGGAGGTGGAAATGTAAGGAATTACAATCATAGTATAATGGCATTCTAGTTAACAAACAATTTCTTGATGTTTCTGGTCTCTGATATCTGGGTGTTTTCTCAAACCATGCTATCTCTTCACTATCTAATCAAGTTTAAAATGTACTTTTCAGGAGGAGAAGGCAAAGATGATTCAGACTATACTTTTTGTTGCTGGTATAAACACGTTATTTCAAACATTGTTCGGGACTCGTTTACCTGCAGTAATTGGAGCGTCTTATTCCTATGTGCCAACGACCATTTCGATTATCTTGGCTGGTCGATATAGTGACATTGTGAATCCACAGGAGGTTAATCAATTAGAACTTCATCTAGTTTTTCATTGTCTTACTGTTATAGTTTTTTGTTTCTATTAGCCTTATTGACATGTTGTTCAATGAGAATGCAGAAATTTGAGAGGATAATGCGTGGTACTCAGGGTGCCCTTATTGTTGCCTCAACTCTCCAGATTGTTGTTGGTTTCAGTGGCCTTTGGCGTAATGTGGCCAGGTTTGTTAATGCCTTCCATGTTATTTGACTCCAAAATTCCTTTCTCGTTAGCTGTAACTAAAACAATGCTTTAGTTAGCACCTCTTAGGACGTGGATCTTTTATGTTCTGCTTGTTCTATTTAAATATGAAATCAACTCTATTAAGTAAGATCATAACATTGACAATTTGTGGATTGGAGATTTTATTACTAAATGGGTGTTTGTGCATCATTGATTGAGTTCTGTCATGTTTTTGTAATGTTATGTTTCTCCTTAACAAAATTGGTTGATGTTATATTCATTTCTACTTGTGCAGGTTCCTAAGTCCATTATCTGCTGTTCCTTTGGTAGCTTTGTCAGGCTTTGGACTATACGAGTTTGGTTTTCCTGTGGTATGAATCTTGTACTCCTTTCGTGATGAAGAATCATGCAAAAACAACCTCTGTTCTCTCCATCTCTCATTCACAGTAATAGTGTCTGCTATTAGTTTATGTTAATTGGCTTTCATTTTGTCTTTAGCTTGCAAAATGCGTGGAGATTGGGCTGCCACAACTCATCATTCTTGTTATATTGTCACAAGTAATTTTCACCCATATAATTCAATTTTCCTCGTTTCTTTTTGCTGCATTGAATAACAATCTTTTTTACACTCTTAGAGGCTAACCTCTGGTCATTAATCTTAATTGATTCTACAGTACATTCCTCATTTGATGCATGGGGAGAAGAATGTGTTTAATCGCTTTGCTGTTATATTCTCTGTGGCGATTGTTTGGGTTTATGCTCATCTACTCACAGTTGGTGGGGCATATAAGAACACAGGACCGAAAACTCAATTGACTTGTCGAACTGATCGTGCTGGCATTATAGGAGGTGCTCCATGGTAAGGTTCTTGAGCCTTTTTCTGTTATATATGGGGTTCACAAGGCATAATATGGGGTTGATTTTGTTGGCTACCATACTGCTTCTTATTGCTTAACAATGATGTAAACAGGATAAGAATACCATATCCCTTTCAGTGGGGAGCCCCCACTTTTGATGCTGGAGAGGCTTTTGCAATGATGGCTGCTTCATTTGTTGCTCTTGTAGAGGTTTGGTTACTTTTGTGCTGTTTAGCTTAAGAATTTGAGTAAATTATTGGAATGATGGATTTTTATCCTAGTTTCTTTTCCAAGTTTTATATCCAAGTTTCTTTTAGCCCCTGAATATGGAAAAATTTAAATAAATGATCTTGCTATATTGGTCAAAGTTTCTATATATCCCCTTGTTGTAATATTACTTTATGTTTTCTGGTACTGCAATTAAGTTTAAAGCCATATAAAATAACTCAATAATTTTTCTAGTTATTCATGTCCCAGTACCATTGGGAAGTTCCTTCTGTTGAATAACTTATTTCTCTCTCTCTCTTTTTCTTTTTTCTTTTTTTTGAAATAGAATTATGCTATCTCTTAAATTCATGCATTATTCAGTTGTAATGATAATGCTTTTATTTAATCTGGGCAGCTTCAAATTGATAATTCCCTAAATTCCTTTTTTTTTTTCTTTCTTTTTTTCTCCCTTTTTTTTTTTCCAACAAATTTTTCGATTCAACAGTCCACTGGTGCTTTCATAGCTGTGTCAAGGTATGCAAGTGCAACTCCCCTGCCGCCTTCTATTCTTAGCCGTGGTGTTGGTTGGCAGGTACAAATTTCTTGCTAATATCAATCTGGATAGCAATTATGAATTTAGTTGTAAAATATGACAGTGTCACTGAAATATACTAACTTTTCACCTTGAAGCTGTTAGAAAGTGTTCGACACTTCTTATATGTAATTTGATATTTTTTGTCAATAGGAAACCAAAAAAAAAAATGGTTTTGATATGTTTGTCTCTGTTCTGTCAATTTGCTTGCCAAAATAGTCAAACTTCATTAGTTCTAGCAATGATTTTTAGGTTGCCTTCATATACATATCCCATTTCATTTTTTTGGGTAATCATTATTTTTTTCTCCTGATCACAGGGAGTCGGCATTCTTTTCTCTGGTATATTTGGAACTGGGAGTGGATCATCTGTATCTGTGTATGGTTCTAGGATTCTTGTACTTAAAGATACTGTTGAGTTTATATATTAACTAGTTTTCCCCAGCTGGCTCATACCATCCTTCAAATTCTTCCAGTGAAAATGCTGGTTTGTTAGCTTTGACACGTGTTGGCAGCCGAAGAGTTGTTCAGATTTCAGCTGGATTCATGATCTTCTTTTCTATACTTGGTAAATGATATATTTTGCATATAATTCTTTCTTTTAAAAGAGAGTACATGTATTGAGCGCATAAACATGGATTTTCAGGAAAATTTGGAGCTGTCTTCGCCTCAATTCCAGCCCCAATCATTGCGGCTTTGTATTGCTTTTTCTTTGCCTATGTTGGTATGTTTTTATGAAAATAATGAAGCATTTTTTGTATTGTCACACCTTTGAAAGTTTATGAATCTAATTCTCTAACACTATGCATGAGCAGGTTCAGCAGGTCTCAGCTTACTTCAATTTTGCAATCTAAACAGTTTTAGGACGAAGTTTATTATAGGCTTCTCAATTTTCATGGGCTTTTCAATCCCACAATACTTCAATGAGTATACTGTTGTTAATGGTTATGGTCCGGTGCACACTAGAGCAAGATGGGTACCAATCCTCTTTTCTCAAATATCTCACTTTTGCTTTAGTCCTCTCTGGGAAAGTACTTAATTATCTCACATTTTCTCCTCCATATGCAGTTCAATGACATGATCAACGTACCCTTCTCGTCAGAACCGTTTGTTGCTGGTATGTTGGCAATTTTCCTAGACATCACTCTGCATAAGAAAGACAGTGCAACAAGGAAAGATAGAGGCATGCATTGGTGGGATAGGTTCCAGTCGTTTAAGACAGATACAAGAAGTGAGGAATTCTACCGTCTGCCTTTCAATCTCAACAAGTTTTTCCCATCAGTATGATATCGAAAACACAGTAATTGTGAAGCTGGTGTTCTCCAATGGCCAAATACTCTAAATATCTCTTTGTGGGTATGACATTAATGCATGAATCTTGTTTTGTTCCCATTATAAATGTCAACTCCATGAAAGAAAACCTACAGTGTCTTTAACATCAAATCTTTGTGTTTCAAGGCACAATTTGTTGCAGCGATCCATTTTTCCCATAAATCATGATCCTTGAAATGGTAAAAACATAACATTATACATATGTCTATTGCAATGTAGTAGCACATTACTTATTGATTTATATTTTTTGGTTTTCCTTGGACTGTCCTAGACAATGGTTGTCCCTCTATGCTTTTTTTTTTTTTCCCTGTTTTCAGGTGTTTGTAACTTTCTACGTATTGGAATTTAAAAGTTATAGACAGACGGAAAGTTAAAGATTCTTATCAGTGAGTGTGAGAGTTAGCATCAGTATAACTTTTTAACAAAAAATATTCTTATTACAGAAAAATCATGTGCATGCCCTAAATCTGAAAATTCTTATCCCCCTGGAAAGAAAGCCAAAATGGCTAAGGGCAATATGATTCTCTTTTCTCTTTTTTTTTTTTTTTTTTTTCACTCTTTTCTTTTTCTGTCTGTCTGTAAAATGAAAGTGTTTTCTATCCCACTGCCTAAGCTGAAAATGTTATCAAGCTTTTTGAGGCTGTGGGAGGGGCAGGGCTTTGGCCTTTGGGTCTGGTAAGAAGGAGGCTAGGGTGCAATATTCACATGGTTGGGTTGGCACTTTTTTGCTCTTACTCTCCAATAATGAAAGCCTTTTAGTTTTTTTAAGCCTACCCCCCCAATCCACCATTGATGGCTAATTAGGCTACTTGTAGGTCCAAAGATTTAGAACACTATTCCTTAAAAACTTTTCCCTTTTTCCTTTTTCTTCTTCCTGGTTGAATCTTTAAGCACATAAGTAGGCCAAGGCAATGCTCAATGTGGTAAACAATAATCTTTGATGTTCAATGCTTCCAAGCCTTTCCATGGGATATAATTTAGTCTAGTGACAACCATTTTTTTTTGTCGTAATTTGAATTCTCCATTTCTTTAATTAAAAAAAGAAAAAAAAGAGAAAAGAAGAAGCTTACATGAGTATTGAAAAAGGGAAATCAAATGGAAACTTATAAATGATAAAAATAAATTTAAGGATAATTAAAAGTATAAAGCAAAATTTACCTTACCATGTGTGTAGATAATTTTTTGAGAGGTGTATTTAGAAACCTTTTAATGCTAAGTTACGTTTTTGTGTCTTCTCCTTTTTAATAATACATATGCCCTAATCCTAATGCACCAATATGTTTAGCAACTGACAAAGTTTATATTGAATTTGCACTTATTCATATTTAGTTTATATTAATTGTTCAACCAATGAAATAATTATATATCATTTGTTTCTTTGAGCACAATAATACATCTATTATATCACTTGATAAAAAAATTGTAAATAGGTACAATTTTTATTTACATAAAAAATGCCACTACTAATGATTTGCCACCAAATAACAAGGTTTATTCATATGGTAATAGACCACACATTAGAAATTTTTAAAATGCCTTTCAAAAAATATATATATATTAAAAGTTTAAAGGAAATAATATTCATTATTCGTACATAAACTGTTATTTTATCTATCTATTACTACTCGTGATAACTTAATAATAGTTTTTTATTTTATTTTGGGGGGACTGTAACATGTATTTAGTCATGAAAGACTTCATATATTTTAAAATTATAATTTCATGGTCTAACTTCCAAGGAGAATATATATACATGTATTTAACAAAACCCGATTCTCAAAATGGACAAACAACCCCTCGAGCCATCTCCATCCAAGCCAGTAAGAAAATTGGTTCTTTCCCCCTTTAGCCTCCCTTATATATAACATGAAAAAGAATATTAATATATAATTGAAATAAAAATTTTATTAAGAAAAAGAAGAAGAAGCAAACCTATATATATATATATATATATATAAAATAAACCAGCAGTTTCTGTTAAGGAAAGGAATCCATCTATTGTGTTCAACTTCATGTCCCCAAAAAATGGGGCAGTCTCAAAATTGATGTGATTAAATCCAGAATCATATGGGTGACAAGGTGACCACCACAAATCGTAGTGTCAGTTTTTAAATTTTCAGAAAAATGTGGGTATTTTGATGCCTAACCAATAATTCAGGTCAAGTGTCAATATTGGGTCTATATATCCAAATTTGAAGAGGAACCATTGCAATCATATATAATAAATATAATAAAAAGTGAAGGAAAAAAAAAAAAAAGTTGAAATCCCTTTTATCATGCATGAATTTGGCAGTAAACATCAACCTAAGATGTCTGTAGGGAAACTGTGTTTAGATAAGATAGAAAAAAATATAAACATGTATGGAGTGCTTCAAAAGGTGTCTCACACCCAATTGCTATAATAGAATTCGGATGAGCATAAAGCCAAAATCAAGTTCATTTTGAAGTGTTTCTTTGTGAAAAAATGCAGTGTATCATTTGAGGAAAACAGAAGTAATTTTGCATGCACTTTGTAAAAAAATTGTTTGATCTTTGCAAATAATACTTGTTAGCTTGGTTTTACTTTTGGAAGAGTGCTATTAGTTACTATCGGTAATAATAATTAAATCATTGGTATAATCAAAATTATAACTAATACGAAGTAGTTTATATCAAATATATTTTCAATATACCTCCTTATATGTGGGCTCATTAACAAAAGGAAAGAAATATAGAGTATTACAGGTGCCAAATCAATATTAATTTCCAAACCTATTAGCTGATAGAAAGAGAGGGCCATCAATGTATATCAAGTATCTTTTCAGTAATGATCATTATTAAATCTTACATGATAATTTAATTGGTTATTAATATGAATTCATCTTCTCATATAATTTTTTAGTTTTAAAAGGTCAAAAATAATTTAGAAGAAACAAATTAATTATTATCATGTCAGTAGTTATTTCCACCAAAAAAAAAAAAATCATCAATATTAGCTAATAGCAATTTTTTGAAAATTTTATTATAAATGAGTCCAATTTTACAAAATTATATATATTTAGATCATATTAAACATGACTTTTGAAATGGTTTTTTGGACAAAGACTTCTTAAATGTTATTGCAGATTTTTGAAACTAATAAGTAGCTTTTGAAAGTGTTTAAACAATTTTCTAAAAAAGTTTTAACCTCCCAAAAAAAATATGTATATATATTTAAAAGTTAAAACAAAACCAGTGAAATGTAGCTTCTCAAAAACCTTTTTAAAAATCTAAAATCAACCCAAACGGGGCTTTGCAAAAACCTGAAGGCAATCATCACAGTTTAATCTTTTCCTATTCAAATTTGAAAGTTTTTGTTCTTCTGCTATAGTTCATCATTAGAAGGGCATTTACAATTCTTAGTAATTTTTCTCGAGCTGATCAACTATATGTTGACCAAATTATGATCTTAGAAAGTTATCAAAAATATATATAATAATAATATGAGATATGATAATACTAATCATAGCCCAGATAGCCCTGATATATACATATATATCCGATCATAATAAAAAATAACAAAGAATACATCTCTTTTACCAGGAAGATCTTTTCATTTTTTTTCCTACTAAAATTCTTATTTATCCATAATAAAAAAAAAAAGAGCTTAGTTAGTGCTTTGATTCAATTGCCACATCTTTAATATTCTTTGGTCCCCTTTTTATAAGAAAATCCCCATCTTTATACTAAAGATTGATTATTCTCTTCCCAAGAGTTTAAAGTTCTTCCCCACTAGCTGGATTGCAATGGAGATATGCTGCATTATCTAGTTAAGGATCATTAAATGCTCCATTAGAGACTGTAGTATAGAATAAACCAATCATTGATCACTATGCTTTTAATAATGTGTTATTGAAGAGTCATACAAGGATGTACACAAATTAACTAAATAAGACCCAAAAGTTGGTTTTCAAGAAAAAAAAAAAAATAATAATAATAATAAAAATAAAATAAATAATAGAAAAGTAAAAAAGAAAAAAGAAAAGAAGAAAAAAGAAAAAAGAAGAAAGAAAAAGAAAAGTTGATGTCCACCTACTGAAAGGTATCTACTGAAATTTGTCTTTGTTTAGTGAGCAGCCCTCGTCTTTGACCTTTGATTTTTGAGAGGCCCCAGATATGAAATAGAAACCTGGAGTTGATCCAGGCCATCCATTTTAATAAAATTTATGAAAATTTTAATTCAAAAATGTTTTCCACATATGATATTATTGTACTAGGATTGTCTTGATGAAATTTCCTTCACAGATAGGAAACTGGAGGTTCCATAAAGTATTACGTGTAAATGTTTGTCTTGTAGTTTGGTAGTCTGGTACGTTGACAGGGACCTAAATTGAAAAATGATTTTTAAACTTTTATAGTTGAATTTTTTTAAAAATGATAATAATAAAATATATTTTACCATTTCTACAATTATGTAACTGTTTCATATACCAAAAAAAGGAAGAGGAAACAAAAATTAAAATTAAAAAAATTAAAAAATTAAGAGGAAAAAGAAAAAAATTGGTTTTATAGATCAACTTGATATATTTTAGGGAATTAATGGAAAAACATATTTTACAAAAAGAAGGAGTAAAATGAAAAAATCAAATTCATTTTGTAGTACTGCCGTGTAGGACTTTACAATTAACATAAGTCAAATTCATGGAAATTCCACAAAAAAGTTTGTTCTTAATTTATTTTTCTTTTTCATGCGTTAGATTTGCATGCATCTAATTCAATCTATTTTATCCATAACTAGTTTGAATCTGGAAAAAAAAAAAAAAAACAAATAAGAGATTAAAGAGATTCCCAAGTTTCCTATCTAAAAAACACAATATTAATTTATCTGCCAAACCCGTTGTCTTCAATTCCAATACATTGTACAGGACATGAATATGCATGAACATTCCTGAACCATGAACATTCCTGAACCGCAAATAAAATCAGTTTAAGAACTCCATATACTTTTCCTTTATATATATTATTATTATTTATTATTTATTTTTCTTCCATTGTCGTTAGGATCTTTGACACTGCAGTTTCATTGGTCTTCTTTGTGATTTTCCTCTTTAGACATTCTTTTTAAACTAGTCATCAAAATGGATGGTTTATGTTATATGTTATGGGGGAAGAATGTAGGAGAGAAGAAGACATACAGACTATACTTATAAAAAACTATATAAAAAGAACAATAAACCCCACTACAAGGTCTTGCTCTCTCTCTCTCTCTCTCTCCCTCTCTCAAACTGTTTGGTGTGAAAAGGTTTTAATTAGAAACCAAGAATGTTTAAAACCCAAGGTACAGACATGCAGGACCTAATCTTGCTGCTCCCACAAGCTGCAATTCGTAAGAATTATAAAGTCTAGAATTTCCATCAACTTCAATATTAAAGGCTGTCCCTTGAAAAAAAAAAAAAAGAAGAAGAAAAACATTGGAAAAAGTGAAAGTCTTTGACCAGCATGATTAAAATATTAAGGGACTGTCACACCCATAACCATAACAAGTTAAGGACCTTATTATGTTTATAAAAAATTAAATTGTTGTAGTCCCCTACACAAGTCATGTTTGAACAAGAAATTGTCCATTTCATCATTAAATATGAGAAACCAAGGATACCAACATCCCACATGGTTTACATACACTGACATTTAATCAGAGATGTTTACACATGGGAAAATTTATAGATTTGGAAAATTTTATTACTTTTTTCGAACATTTTGGGATTCAAATAGTTTAATATAAAAATTTAAAACAGATTTACAAGAGTCAAACATCTTTACTAAGATTTAACAGGCTCATTCAGTTTTTGGCCCCTAATCCAACCAACAAGTATTTTAAAAATACAGAAACAGATAAAAAAATATGAGAGATTTGATTTTCACCCATTTTCATTTTGGTCAAACCTTTTGTTCTCTTTTGTCTAAACTTGAACTCCAGGGTTCCAAAATACAGTTGATGAGTCTTGTAAGCAAGTATGTTCCCATAAAACCCCAAATTCATGATCTCCTTCGGTGATTTCACTAAAAAATTAAATTAGTGCCAATATTAATAAATTATTAGTGGGTTTTCTAATGATTTTGTTCCACATCACTTCCTACATACTCCACATCATATAAACCTAAAGCCTAAAAAAGCCTAAATTCCAACAAAAAAACTTTAGCCTGTGTTTGTGTTGCTTGTAATATTCCATCGAATTGAGTCTAAAGCTTTCATGAAGAAAATCTAAATTATTTGCCAAAGGATTTCACTTTGTAAATTACTAAAAAAGAATTGGGTTTTGGAGCTTCCACACAAAAAGTTGTGCTCAGTGTTTAATATTCCTCAAAGGGGATAATGGGTGCTTTTTATATGCCTAGCCACTAAGTTAAAATCACTACTTGTATATAAAATTCAAACTAAGAAAACCAAGTGGGGGATGATTTGAGCTTGAGGAATAGTTCTAGATCCATTGTGTATAAAATCCCAGAAACTGCAATCAACCTGGAGCTACACAATTGGTAATATCTAGAATCCAATCTTTTTTTTTTTTTTTTTCTGTTGCAATTTCTCAGCAAACAAATAATACCATTTTTTTTTTTTTTTTTTTTGGGCCTAGCAAAGAGCCAAAATGAGTGAGAAAACACGGATAAGAGAGTGGGGTGTCCTTGTCCAAGCAAAAGAATCTTAGTCACACGCACGCTCTTGCCGATTTGGTTTGTTTTAGGCCATTATTATTATTATTTGGTCATATTTTTAAACATTAGGAAACTTCATTTCTTAAGTCCAAAACTTGACCCCGTCGACACCGCCGAGCACATCTGTCCAAAACTTCGGCCACCTCACATCTCTCCACGTGGCGGTAGACAGCAGCCTCTAAGATCCGGTGCCGGTGCCTCTTACCTGGTTAAACTACTCAAATATTTAATATCCAAATCTTGCTAAGTTTATAGTACTACTACTAATAATAATAATAATATGTCATGCTTTATAATTTATCATATGTTATATTGATGTCCATTTGGTATTTAAAAAAAAAGAATAATAAAAAGGAAAAAACAAATTGACCCACTTTAGAGTAATAAGTTAGTTGGGGAGTGAGGGTCAGACGGCCTGCTTGAGTAAGACTCATTTGCCATTTTTACACTTATATCTTTGGGTATGTGGGTGTGGGGGGTGGTGGGAGCTGTATAGAAAGTGACTTCTGCTTATTCCACCTCCAATTCCTTCTCTTCCTCTTCCCTTATCTACCTTCATCTTCTTCCTCTTTCATTCATTTTTTTTTTTTTCTTTGTTTCGAAGAAAGAAGAAAATAAGAGAAAGAGATATGGGGAATTGCCAAGCCATAGATGCTGCAGCACTGGTTATACAACACCCAAGTGGGAAGATTGAGAGGTTGTATTGGAATATAAGTGCAAGTGAGGTTATGAGATTGAATCCTGGTCATTATGTTTCTTTGATTATTCCATTGCCCTTATCCGAAAATGAAGAAGAAAACAACAAAAACAACAACAACAACAACAACTACGAGCAGAAGACTGTCCGGTTCACCCGGGTTAAGCTTCTTCGGCCTAATGAAACTCTTACTCTTGGCCATGCTTATCGGCTTGTCACTACACAAGGTATTGAATTTTCTGCTCATGGTTTTGTTGTTGATTTTTAGTCAACTGGGTTGGTTGTTTGAAATGTTTTCTCTTTTTGTTCTTTCTTTCTTGTTTTAGAGGTTATGAAGGTGTTACGGGCAAAAAAGTATGCAAAATCAAAGAAACAGCAACAGGAAACAGTAGAGAAGTCGGAGACAACAGCTTCTTCTGAGAAGCAGCTGAGTTCAAAGTGTGAGGAGGAAGAGGGGAAGTCTGAGAAGAAGACATATCAGGTATATGTCTCTAGCAAGCAATTGTAGTCTTGCTTTATTCTGTGTTCCCTTTTTCTTTCTTTTTGGGTCATATCTGGCAGTGTTTTATGATTACCAATCTCAGAAGGCAAACCGGTTATCATCTGTTATGACCAATGCTTGAAATACTTTTCTCAGTTCATGGCAATTTTTCTTTAAGGAGGAAATATGAGCATATAAACCTTCTTGTTTAAACACATATACACATTCCATTAGAGAAGAGAGACGGAAGTAGTTATGCTAATTTATCTGATATGTCAATATTTTTCAGGCTTCTAAACATGAAAGACAGCGACCAAGGATGACACCTGCGAATGCTACTGTGACAAGGTCAAAATCTTGGCGTCCATCGCTGCAGAGCATCTCTGAAGCTGCAAGCTGATGGTTACTTTCGGAATCTAGTTGCAAAATGCAGACTAGCCTATCAATTTGTAATGGACTGGCTCTTTCATAGGTGGGAGTCCTCAAACATGGAAATGTAGATTCACCATCAGTCATGGAGTTGCTCTACCAAAACTTTCAAATCCATCGAAAAACATCGCGTCAATTCAAACCGTGTTCAAGTAATAAGACATCTGTACAGCTACAACCCAAAAAAAAAAAAAAAAAAAAGTTGCCATGAATCTGACATTCTATTAGAAATAAATTTTTTTGTGAACAGACATGGGTTTCACCTTCTTTTTTCCTTTTTGTTTTTTTAAACTTTAATTCTAGAAAATGGTAAAGAACTTAAATACAACATGATGATATATTTAGAATTATATGGAAATAGGATGAAAAGTGATCACTTTTCTGGTCTTGAGTTCCAAACTTCCCAATCCTGATCAACATAATTTTGAGCCCATAACAGCGATATCCTTGCAGCCAAAGGAGCTCCAGGTAATTTCCTTTCCTTAAGAGCAATCAACATATCTGTGAATGGTTCCACCAATAATGTTCCCGGTCCTCCATACTCCTTGTGCAAGAATTCACCAAATATCTGGCTTGCAAGTTAAATTGGTTAATCTGGAAAAAGTTCAAAAATTGAAATATGGAATCTGGTTGTCTCAGCTTGAAGGATTGAATATCAGGTACAATGTCAAAACATAGCCAGCAATAGGGCCAAACATGCACTAAAAGTTAGAACAAATTGATGGTAGCTGTCTGGAAACAGTGCTTGATTTATAATAAGGTCAGATATTTGTTTTCAAGTCCAATTATTGAACTATTTTGAAGTCACCAAAATCCAAAAATTGTGAGAAAGTAAGGTAACAAAATTTTTCAGATTCCAGAGAGATCGAATATCATTGAAAAACTATCAGAGTTTGAAATTTGGATCTGTGCAATTTAAAGACATTGCAGGGGAAAGAAAAAAGCTGAATTAGATTCAGAAGACAAAAAGCATTCTTAATAAGCAGTAGAGAAGAAATAAAAGGTAAATAAATATAAACGATTCTTCAAAAGAAACTATCATACAAAAACACATCCTACTTCAGCTGCTTCTTTTACCCCAGAATATTTTTTTCTGGCAAATTTAAACTAATGTTCCTTTTAAAAGCTCAATCCTTTAATATATTTCAAAAAATAAAGCTAAAATCATACACAATAATTAGAATGATTGGTTCTATTCGGTAAACTGTTACTAGAAAGGCAAAAACAGGAAGTTGGGCAGATATCTAACTGTTACTAGAAAGGCAAAAACAGGAAGTTGGGCAGATATCTAAGGAAGGATTAGTTAAGCCATTATTCTATACATCCCATTTTGTATAATTTATGTTTCAGAACATACTTGACCATACGCCTTAATGATAGGTGAGCGTCAACCAAAAATACCATGTCAAGTAATCTATCACAAAACATATTGCCAGCAAAACTTGAAAACTAAGCCACAACTTTTTTTGTACAGAATTATAGAGTAACAAATGCCCCTATATATTGTTTTACACTTTTATCATAGGACCCATGTAAATAATAAATCAGATAACTTAATTTAACCTTATTTATCTTTCCCAAAGTTCCAGAAACTATAATGTAAATTCACATGTTTCAATAATGGCTTCTCCTAGTTCAGGATCACTTAGTTAAAAGCCACACTTTTTCATATAGTCAGTACCAATTGTCAGTTTTTGCTGAATTGGATGATACTTTGGTGTAAAATGACAAAAAGAGGTGTTTAAAATAGGTTATATGCAACGACGGGGCAGACCTGCATGCCTAGACTTTGTACTCTAGCACTCTTTGTTTGAACCTGTTTTGCCTTGGCCTGGCTAAAAATGTGATTACAACCTGTAAGTAGATACAAATTGAAGACAAATTACCTGGAATCCCAATTCACCCAACCACCTTCTATATTACAAGATACCATTAACCCTAGGACCGAATAATGTATACCACACAAGTGAACTATTGGCAGCCATCAGAAGAGGAGACATTGTCTCAAGCACCTTTATCTGTAAGACTTAGAATATTCTCACTACATTAATGCATGAGTTCTTTTTTAAGGTCATGAATTGGCCACAAATTAAGGTGAGAAATATTGCTGAAGCTCAAGCACATATATATCTATACTGGCGTTATCAATCATGCATCTATGTTTTTCTACTTTGATATGAGAATGTTGGCCATAAATTAGGCCTCAAGATTTGCGAAAATCCTAAGAAGGATAATAAATAATGATTTGATCTCCATGAACTATATTTTATTTCAATTCAACCTACTAATCAACATAGTTGGCAGTATAAAATTGCAAGGATTTTTGCTGGATTCTGAAATGCACCTGACTATGATAATGAGCCACTTGCATATTGACAAGAATGGAGTAAATTTTAGCAATCATGAGATCTTAAGGGTAAAAGTTTAACTGTTTAAACTTGGAGGCATTATTGCAATGCACTATTTCAAATTTTTTTTTTTTCTTTTTTCTTTTTGGATGGTAAATAGCATCATTAACACGGATGGCATACAGCTATGTGTACAAGTAGGCATACAAAAGAAAACCCCATAGAACAGAAATAAATAAATAAAAATAAAAAATAAAATTCATGGAATGAACAACCAAGATTAAAATTTAGGGGGAAAAAAGGCACAACTAGGATTATTCATGGATAACATATGATTGTATCCCTTCAAGGGCAATTTGGGGATAACAGGAGTTACTGTTACATACACTATTCATTGGATATATAAATTTTATGTAACATAACAATCAGAAATGTCCCGTGTAACCATAATCATGTTATAACAACTGGTTTGAAATTCCTAAAAGAAACACTGAATCTTTGGTCAGCAATATCACTAGAAACTATCAATTTCGATGGTACCCGATCACCATCCTAACTTCCTATCTATTGATATCTACCTGGATCTCGCAGTTAACAACAAAAATTTACCCTCATGAGAAGCATAAGGCCTTAATACAGTAAGAGACCCATCTGCATTTATATCTATCTCTTCAACTATGGTCTTTGGGAGCAAGAAATCAGTAAGCTTGGGGGAGACTACAAATAAGTAGGAGAATACAAATAAATAAGGTTAAAAATTTTAGCTTCCCATCAGAAGCAAAGCGTGAAGTTGTTATATTTGGTCCAAAGATGGCCATGCTTGAAACTGTGAATAACGTCCCCTTTCACTAGACTACTAAATCAAACACAGAACCAGCATCTTTCAAAAGCAATTGCAGGCATTAGGCAAATATTAAAGATGTCTCAGAGCTTGTTACGTGAAGAACCAGTTGGGGACAGAGCATCTTCATTAGTTGTTTTTAAGATCTCTCCCTCAATTTTACCAAAAGATAAAAGTCAAGACGATGGCTTAAAGATATTTTCTTAGAAATCAAAAATTTCAGAATGTGACACAAAACCTACCCAATATTGCTAGTCAGAAGCAACTGCTGGTGGGTTTTAATACTAGAGGTACTCTGCTGAATCAATTCGCTGAAAACGATTCAATACACATAAATTCAACTTTGTCTGTATGTTAAAGTGAAGAAAACTAAATGCTCGTCTAAACGTTTTGTCAAGAAGATAGTGATCAAGCAAAACTTTGCTCAACATATCTCCTTTATTCATTGGTTAATTAAATCAGCAAGCCAGCATACAAGGTGACTTGAACTATTAATATCAGCACAAACCAGCTTGATTTGAACACCAAAAAAGAACTGAGAGCATTTCAATTACTGTCAAAAAAAAAAAAAAAATCAAGGCTCAAATCATATATTTCACAGACCAAGTCATCCATGGAAATGACAAACCAACCGGGACTAAATTCATTTCAAATTCCTCCAATATACGCAATATGTTAGCAAACTAAAAACACGCAGAGGAGCAAATCTCTGAAAACAACAAAATCTGATCTTACAAAAATCAATGCAGCTAAATATTCATGAGTACTAAACAATAAATGTTACCATTATCCAATTTGCCTCTCTCCCTCCCAAAACAAAGAATGAAGCAACTAAAAAAAAAAAAAAACAAAATTCACCAGCATTTTGGTTTTAGGATAAAATGTCTGCACAAACTTCAACAACATGTTAACATTATCCAATTTGGTTTTAGGATAAACTGAACAATAAATGTTAACATCATCCAATTTGCGTCCCTCCCTCCCAAAACGATTGAAGCAATTAAAAAAATAAAATAAGACACATGAAAAAAATTCATCAGCATTTTGGTTTTAGGATAAAATTTATACCTCTGTGCAAACTTCAACAACATGGTCAAGGTCATCTCCAAAAGTCTCCTTGTCCTTCAGTAGCTTGTGCCATAACTCAGTCTTGAACTTCAGGGTCTCCTGCAGAGAAACCCAAAAAATACTTCAAAACAAATATAACTACAAATTGCAATAATCTTCACATATATTTAATTTTACATCAAACAAATAAAACCCAGACAGACTTCAAAATCCAAATACTTACAGATTCTGCAAATTCAGGAATTGGGTCAGGGTACACATACTTGTTGGGTGGCATGGAAGCCCTTAGAGGATTCATGGTGCTTTCTATACAAGTGGGTAGTCTGAAAGACAGAGCTTGGGATTGAAGGCGTAGAATGAAACGAGGGGAGGGTGAGTTGGGCAGGTGGTAAGTCAGAGAGCTTGGTTGTATGGCGGGAGAGATTGGTGGGGTTGAGGAGGTCAGACGGCCATTGGTGGTGGTGTGGACTGTGGAGAGCCATTGGCTGGTGCAGTTAGCTAACGATCGAGTGGTGGAGGACATGGTGATGAGGCGGGTCTAGGATAAGGTAGCGTGCGCTTTACCTTAACATTAATCAATATTTAAAGCCACCAAACCTAGAGATTTTCCAACGGTCGGCTTGTTTGTGAATTGTGATTTGTGAGCTTATTTGATAAGGTTTTTATTTTGAAAAATAATGTTTGTCATCAGTCTACATGGCATGGCATGGTTTCACATATCTATTTGGCAATTTAAAATAATAAAATAATAAAATATTTTTTAAAAAAAATAATAAAATATTTTCTTTTTTAAACAGAACAATAAAACGATTTAGGATCTAGGTTAATAAAGATTGAAGTTAACAGATCTTGTTTTCTTGATCTCTCTCTCTTTCTCATGGATCCCACAATGGGGAATTCATCTTCCTATGTGTGGTTTTTTTTTTATTATTATTATTTTTTTATGTCTCAAAGTTGGAACATATTTTTGAGCTCTAGTTTGGTCCGATAGTGTCTTGGATTATGCCTTTTGGGATTTTTGACGGAAGCATAACAAAGATGATGATGGGCGGAAATGAGACAATTAACTAAGGTTCGCACAAGGTTGATGCTGGCCATAGCTAGATGGGTTACTTACGAAAGGACGTTTCCCACATTTGAGAATTGTAGAAAAGATAATGGCTTTAAAAATTTTAATTTCATTTTTTTTAGAGGAAAAGGGATTTGTACAGGATTTTTCTTTTGATCTTTTATTATAATGAGATCAAATGACACATATTTCTGTACTTTCCAACTTTTAGAAGCAAATTCTTATTTTGGAATGAAATCGACATAAGTGAAGCTTCTAAAGCAGGTATGAATGGCCATTGATGCCCTCCTAGAGAAAGCTTAATATATATGAAATCTGTGGATGTTAAATTTGGCATTGATGATAGGAAAAAGTTGCATGCTTAGATGATAATGATGCCCGGCTTGCTCTGGATCCACATAATAAGTACAGGATATAGATAACCTTCATACATGGTTTTATGTCATATATAGATAATACATTTAAACTTAATGTCATATTTTTGTCAATTAATGAATTGAAGGATTTTATAATATCTTTTTCCTTAAACCTTCAATTTACATGTGTTCCTTTACCATTTTTCTTTTGATAGACCAAACCTCATTCCCTACTATATTCAAGTGGCCTCCCAAATTCTTGGTATGTCATAATTGCTTACCTAATACCTGGAATTTGCATATCTGTGCTGTAATGTGCTAGGTCGTAACTAGTTTGTTGCAGGTTAATATGACAGATAAAAAGGAAGCAATTTTGGATTGTATTGTGAATGGAATTAATAACTGCTGCACAATTCATTGATGTTTATGCATCCTTAGTTCTGGCACTAACATAAGCTGAAAAACTTGTATGTTTAGTTTGCTATTTCAATGGTGTATAAATATATTAAAAAGAGAGATATTAAAAAAAAAAAATATATATATATATATATATACATATCACAAGCAATTTAGTATGTCTAGATCATTTAAAAATTCACCAAATATAATAAAAGACAATAAATAATTATTTACCCTTAATTCTTTCTTCTTTTTTCTGAACTTTTTATCGTCACATTTCTTCTTCTTCTGGCAAACAAATTTCTCAACTTTAGAGACCTTCCTGTTTTTAAAGAGGATGTCCATGTCTTCGAATAACTAAAAGACTATGAATTTCTTTGATTTCACCATCATGATGAGAAAAAACATTAGCAATAGCCCTTATGGTATTAGTTGAAGGGCTATTCTCCAAAAATGAAGCATTTTTGCTTACTTTTGATTGGAATTCATCTATCATATTCAACAATATTGCACAATTTTCATCAGAAATAACAGTCAAATCAGCAACATCATCTAACTTCTTTTGTAACTTATGATAACATTGAGCTTCATGGTCGCCTTTCCAATTATCATAAGCAACTCTAATCTTTGTACGAGACCTTTTGAGATCTTTCCTCCACTGTGCTAAAATATACTTTTCCGGAACTTGTTTGATTTGTACTTTGATAAGAACTGATAAAGAATGCTTGCATAAAATCCCTTTAAATTCAAACAATCGACAAGCACATTTAATCTCATACTTCTCTTTATCCCAACAAACAATGAAATGAGATTCTTTGCTTCTATCTTCAATAAAAATAGTCTCAACCATATTAAATAAACCATGAATTTCGTCAACATAAAAAACTTCACAATATAGCTTCCCAGTCAACTCCTTTTGAAATTCTTTAAATTTTGAATTGGTATATGCACTTTGAAATTGCTTTTCTATTTCAAAAAGTGTGACACATGGAACCCAAATACTAAAAGATTAAAAGTCGGCACGAAGTTCCTTTTCAACCTTACTTCTCAAAGCATTATCATATTGCTCAATGAATTGCTTTAATATTGTCTTTGAGTTTATATAGTCATCAAAGAATGCATTCATACTTTCACTGCATTGTGTGGTTGACATACCAGCCCAAAATGTGTCATTTACAAAAGCAGAAACCCATCGATGTCTCTCTTTATACAAATTCCCCAACCAAATATTATCATGAATATTAAACTGATTAATAAATTGGCTCCATTTCTTTTCAAAGTCTTCTTTTTCCAACGAATCATAGACAACATTATGCAAGACATTTTTAATCTGCTCATACATTTTATAACTCCTTAGCTTTTCTGGTATCTTTTTCATTATATGCCATAAACACCAACAATGCTTAGTGTTAGGAAAGACAACCTCAATTGCATTTTGTATTGATTTATCTTGATCTGTTATTATGGCCTTTGGTGCACATCCAGACATACATGCTAGCCATGTCCTAAACAACTAAATAAATGTAGCAGTATCCTCATTTGATAATAATCCACATCCAAATAAAATTGATTGTCCATGGTGGTTTACACCTACAAAAGGTGCAAAGGGCATGTCATATTTATTTGTCAAGTATGTTGTGTCAAATGTAACCACATTGCTAAATTCTTCATATGCTGCCCTACTCCTTGCATCTGTCCAAAGTAAATTTCTAGTTCGAGCTTTGTCATCCACATCCATCATATAGAAAAAGCTTGAATTTTTTGCTTGCATTCGAATAAAATAATTATGAATCGCTTTAGCATCTCCAACACCAAGTTGTAATCTTCGTCTCTTATCAATGTAATTTCTACAATCTTTCTCCAAGAATGGAACATTATCATGACCACTGGCTTCTACAACAAATGATTGGAAGTTCTTTGCCACACCAATTCCAGCTCTATCATTCAATCCAACTCTTCTTTGTACAACTTTACTTATTTCCCTGTTACATGAATAAAATCTTGACTTTTGAGGACTCAAATCATGATCATGCTCAAGTACAATGGAATTGATCTTATATTTTCCATCTCCAAATACTGTAGCATTAAGCTTGGCTTTGCACTCTATTCTTGTTAATGGATTCAGAATAAGATAATTTTGTTTTTTAGTCCTTGATTTTCCCTCTCGAGAACAAGAAAAACAAACAAACTTTAAATTATCATTTGAGTGTGTTGTTTTCCTTGTAACTCTAAAACCTTTTTGTTTCCCATATTTTTTATAAAACAAAAAGAGGTTCTCCAATCAGTCAAAGCACATCCCAACTTTAGGTGCATCTATAATTTCATTGCAATCTAAGTTCTTATGAATCTCTTGTCCATCCTCATATTCTTCATCACTCGTGCCAAACATATCTTCTTTTGTTGTTAACATTTGATTCTCTATAATATTTTGATATACATATAACAACGAAAAAACAAAGTAAAACAAAATAGTAAGTTATTAGAAAAATGCACTTCTAAGTATTAAAAAAAATAAAAGAAAACAAAAATAAAAACTTAAAAGAGGATATACGACAATTCAAGTCAATAAATTGAAAGAAAGTATTGCTTACCTAATTTCTGGAATTTGCCCATCTGTGTTGCTATGTTCTGGGTCATATTTCAATCACAATCATAATAATCAAACCCTTTGAATCTTTTTTCTTTTAATTATATCAAATCCTTCCTTCGAATCTATTTCATAAAAAAAAAAAAAAAAAAAAGACCTTCGAATCTATATTGCTATTTTACAAGAAACGAGAGAGAAGGAGAGAGAGAAAGCTAGGGAGGAATCAAATTTTTTTTCTTTTGGGAGACCAAAACTAATTAAGCGGGAGGCAAAAGCATTTTTACTCATTAATTATCATTTTTTTTTTTACTTATAAAATAAAAAAACCACATAGATAGCCATGTAAACATTGGACCCATTACCATATAGGGTGGTGACATTCACCACTGGTGATATATAGTGGTACTCTTTTATTTTATTTTATTTTTTTTAATTTCTTAAACATTTCAATTAACTATCAAGCTTTAATCATCATTTTCTTTTTATGATAGGAAAGTCTAATTTATTATTAACTAACCGATAAGAAAATCATTGAAAATTTTAAAACCATATGTTTAACAAACTATGATTTGCTATTGTATTATTGACTTATATTTCATTACATTTATTATTTAAAAAGATTTACTTAAATATAGTTAAGTTATATGCATATTTTAATTAATAAGATAAAAGTATGTCATTCTATCATATCATGATTTTAATAAATATTTTGATAGGCTTTTTAATACCCCTGACATTACTTATAACTAGCACTGATAAACATTTAAAGTTAACAAAATTATACACAATCAAAATATAAAATATCAAAAACTAATTTATAACCAAACTATGCCTATATTTACTGTTTTCTAGGCATAATATTTTTTTTTCCTCTTTTGTTTAAAATGTTAAACATACATGAATAATAAATGACTAACATGATAGTCATTTATAATAGTAAAAAAGAAAAAAAAAAGAAAAAAGAATTTACAAAATCAGCCTTACGTTATAATTAAATGGTTCAAAATGGTTTTCAATTTATGATTAAAAAAATTCTTTTCATTATTTTTATTTATTTTTCCTTTAAATTTTTAGTTAGTAGAAACTCAACTATCATTTAAAGCATAAATAAACTATACACGAGGAAAATTTTTAAGCAAAAATTGAAAACAAAAAACCAAAAACATTGAACACGTTAGATAACAAGGTTAATTTTTATATTTAGCTTTAAATAAATTTGAAGGCACACTTTATTTTCGTTTCTCTTTTTTTGATATCCTCAAGGCACAATTTCAATCAACGAATATTTAAAAAACATGTCAATGTAACAATTTTATTATCAGTATCATTTTTACTTTTTTATCTGGAAGTGGGGAATTCAAATATTTTGAAGACATATTTAACTTTCTAATAAGAGTTTTTCTATTTTATTTTTCTATTTTCTATTTTTTGTTTTTTGGACGAAAGTTAAATAAAGTCTTTTTAAGGACAAAATCAGAGTTTGATTGTAATATATTAGAAAATTGTTCTTTATTATTTTTTTAAACATAATTTTTTTCATATGGGCCGCACGTTACAGAAAGAATTTTCTGGGCCTTGTGGGTTGTTGATGGCACCCAAAGTCCATCTTTTCGATGATATGGGCCTGGAGGCCCGTTAGTATATCATATCAAGGGCCCATAGTTCTTTCTTTTTGTTTTTTTTTTTGGTTGTTTATTTCTTAATTTTCATCTATTTTCTCACCTGACAAGATATATATTGACTATAGGATATTTTTATTTCACCCCACTTTAATACAAGTGAGTCAAAGGCAAAGCTCAAAGAGTTGAAACTTTAAGCACCAAAAGAAGAGAAAGCTGAGAGACTAAGTAAAAAGGAAAACAAGTCGAGAGAAAATAAATCACACCCTTTCCTTTAGGATACAACTTTGGAGCTTAGACAAAAATTTTACCGTATTTTCTAATCATGAAAACTACCCATTTGACTTTTTTCTTGCAAATATTGGATTTATTAGTGAATAAAACAGGGAAATGGAAAGGTTAATTAGCAGCAACAGGGAGAGAAAGAGACGGAGAACCAACTTTTCTATATAAAATTCTAAAAGTTTAGTGAAAAGGATGTCTGGTAAATATCCTTATAAAGTAAATGTGAACAGTACTTTTTAAAAAAACAATAAACCAACATTGAGAAGCAGGTGCTTAATTGTTAATTGCTAAAAAAAAAAGTGTATGTGTAAAAATACAGGATATACAATAATATAAAAGATGAGCTAAACAAAGAAGAAAAAGTAGAAAGAAAAAAAGGTTGTTGAATATATTCCCCTCAAAATAGCTGCTCAATACTTGGAGCTAGCACAAATACAATATTGTATTCTTTAATTAGTTGCAGAACCTACTACTCAGTAGCATATATATGCTCATGTTTTTGTCTGTTTTACTTTTTAATTTAATATTAAACATGATAATCTCTTTCAATTATCATACGGGAATTCCTCAATAACTTTACTAGAGATGATCTAACTCATCCACCAAAATGGGGTTTTGGTGCTGTTTATTGGGTTCTTGGCCCCTAGACTAAGTAAATTTTCTGTGTCATGTGGGTATTGAAGTGGAATGCACTGTTATCATATATATGCTATATATATAAAAAGACCTAGGGGAAGACTTGTCATATATGCTTAGTTTATATATATAATATACGCAAACACACATATACATACACATTCCTATATGAGGATGAGTTATTTATTTAGTTATTTTGGTGAATCTATGTAAGGATGAGTTAAAGTAGAGATAAAAAGAGAGATGGATTACTTTGTCAAAAAAACCATGCCACATGCCCCGCCTTCTTAATTCAGTCTTATCTAAGCGTTTTTCATTTGTACTTTGACAATTCCTCTTTTCTTTTTTCTTTTCTTTATAATACTTTTTATGTGTAATGCAATAATCCCTTGGTACAAAGCTTTCGGCTAAATAGTTGTTTCGATATCCTTTTTTCGGAATTAATATCCAATTTTTTCCTTTTTCTTTTGTTTTACTTACATCTATATACAACCATGTCCACCTTGCTCACATCATGTCATGTTTCTTTCATAAAGCCTCTTCTTTTTTATTTCTTTTTATCTAGTCTTTGTTTTTAACCCCTTTAATTTCAGCATTAAATTAAATAAGTCCATTGTTTATGTAGCTTAGCTCTTTGGCTAGTTAGCACATAAATTAACAAAAATCAAAAACATGGAAAGCCCATTACTTTGACAATTTTTATTTCTTTTTCTTTTTTTTTTCCATGGAAAATGGAGAGCAGTTTACGCGTTTGCTTTTTATAGTTGTGACAAGCATAGTATATATAAATGATCAATCGAAAGAAGAGGTGATGAGGGCTGCTGAAGGGTTTTTTCGATGATGATTAAGAAGACGACTCTTTTGTCTCCACTCTTGCGGATTGGAGGTCCAGCAGGGCACTCACACAAAGCAAAATTATAAAGAACATCACGACACTTATAACTCATACGCTCCCTCGAGAATAGCCAATCTTCCCATCCTTCTCTTTCAACTTCTTTTCATGGCATCTAAAGAGAGGGAGTATAATGGGGCCTTAAAAAAAAAAAAAAAAAAAAAAAAAGCAAACAAAATAAAACACCCTATAGGGCTAATCTATCTTGACCTATAGAAAAATCTTTTTTGGTCTCCAATCTACCTTCATATAGACGTAAATATAACATCATTAACCTATACATACATATATATATATATATATATAATATACGTAGAATTTGCTTACAAAATAATAATTATAATTATAATAACGATAAATCCATTGCAAGTACATATAATATACAATTTAGTAAACTAAACTTCACTGTTGGTGGGTTTTTGGATAATTGTATATTGATATAGATCTATGTTAAGGCTGATTGGTTGAACGGTTAAGCACTATATGATGAGACAAAATATAAACAGCAATTTTTTCCAGGTATAATTACATAATTTTTTCCATGTGTGTGTGTGTGATCAAAAAATAAATAAATAAATAATTTTTAAGTTACTTTTGTTTTCTTTTTGTTAATAAGGAAAAGGGAAATTGTCATAGAGATGGGGACAATGAGTAACCCAAGGACTAGAGAGTGGTGCTGTCTTGCATTCAGCATAAAATCACAAACCATATCTAAAAAATTCAGCATCATTTTAGCTTTTGAAACCTTTAGTCACAAAAAGGAGGAGTCCTATAGACTTTTGCAGAAACCCCACGAGCATATGGTTTTTTTTTTTTTTTTCCCTAAAAAAAAAAAAAAAAAACTAAAAAATCATCTTATAAAAGCTGAATATATAAGGGTCCTCTATCTTTGTCATTGGCCACAAAAAGTTGAAAAAAAATTCCACAAGAAAGAAGAGCAAGTAATTAAAAGAGCTAGATTCTGCACCCTAAAACCCTACTTTTTTCACAAGGGATAGCAAAAAGAAATTTTGGCTTTTGGGTTTATATACTTAGGATTCCTCCCACTCTTAAAAACCCGTTGTGCTTAATGAAAAGAAAGTGCTTTTGGAACATTTATATTTATGTAAATCAAGAAGGGAGTTAAAAGAGTTTTGAAGAATTGGGACCCTTCAAGTTTCATGCTGATTTTGAATTGTTGTTAATTAATTAATATCATAAAGCAAGCAAAAGTTTCGATGCTTCCTGTTTTCCTATTTAAGTTTACATTTGTCGTGCTTTTATTGGTCCGATATGGTTTAGATTTTGCATTTTCTTGTAACTAGAACATGTACACCGTTCATGATTACCATTCATTCATTCTTTCAATATATGTTATAATGGTTGAATTATAACTCCAGGTTAATCATCAACAATATTTCACAAACTCTCATACAGGTTTTTTTCCTTTTTTTTTTTTTTTTTTTCAGCATTTCATGATGAGTGATAATGGTGGAATAGTAGGAAGCCAATTTGCTCACAAAAAAATCCAATTTCTACTTTGCTTCCTACCACCCTTTTTTTTCAGCTCCAAAAAATAATTTTAAAAAAATGACAAAAGATTTATTCTTTTAATATCCAATAAGAGTGCTTCACGTCTCAATCTTGCCCAAATTTGTGGGTTCACAAAACACTATACATCAATTTATATATACAAAAGGGACCCTATCAAAACCCATTTTCATATCCAATCAATAAACACAAAAAATCCGTGTATAAAATATACAATAAAGCAGGCTAGCTAATTATCCATCCAAATTAAGATTATATATTAGCATTACAATGAAATTTGTAGGCCTAAATAGAGAGCATGCGTTCCATACACGTGGACCGGAAAATATGGGGTCTATTAATTTTTCGAGATGATAGTGTCGTTGCGGTCCACGATTTTGTCCTATACTTTGTTTTCATTACTGTTTTAAATTAGCAATAAATAATAATTCTTTTTATTAAAAACAAAAAGATTAGATATATAATATAAGGTTTTATAAATATGTAACCTTTCTTTTCTTTGTCATGGGAGGTGGGCTGGTGGTGATGACTTAGAATTAAATTATAATTATCTATTGACGATGATAGCCAATCCAGACCCAGCATTAATATTTTGTTTTGTTTTATTTAATAATTTTGGTGACCTTTTTAGTGGGGAAAAGATGGTGGTTTTGATTGGTGATACAGTCCAAATTTCTATGGCTCCCACCATTGGCTGTCCTAATTAGGAAACGCCACATTACGTTTATGGATTAGAGAGCTGTTTTTTACAGTATTTTTAAGCTATCATTAATAATAATCATTTTATTTAATTAATTAGCAAGTGGAATTTCTGAGAGTACTCCAACTTAGTCATGGTTTCCACAAAAATCTTGCTATTTTTCATAGCTGATGACACTCATATGATTACATAATAAATTTAAATTGAAATCTTTAATTTTTTTTTATTGAAAGTTTAAAAGTAACTATTTAAATTATATAGGTTTTATTAATAATTATTTATCAATAATAATAAATGATATTTTTTTATTATATTAAAAAAACTAAAAGAGCTCTTTATTTTTTTTTTCTTTTTTTTCTCCTTTGTAAAGCAATAATTATATATATACATTGTGGGTTTTTAGTATTTTAGTATATTTATACAGTTCACTAATGTATTTCTAAATATCTACTTTTGAATACGAAATCTGACAAACGAGATGTAATTGTCCGTCTTCATAGAGAAATGATTGTACGTATGATATGTGTATATACATATATACATTATACAGATATATATATTTATATATAAATATATGTAAATAGTGGATTTTGACTCGAAATCTCATTCTATTGCATGTATAATTTTGTATACATATATAGAAGAAAGGAAGCATATTTCCTACTGTTAATCAATCAAAGTGGTCGTAATCGTCCATGATAGACGAAAGGAGCATATGAAATATACTAAAAAGCAACAATCCACGTTTCCATATTTCTTGCCCGGTGGTCCATCAATGAAAGTAACTGTATCATATATATATTTTCAACATTATTATTTTCATCATTAATAAATATGATAATAAGATGTTTATTCATATATTAATTAATAATTAATTATATTTAAATTAATTTTAACTTTTATGAAATTAAATTTCTATAAAAAAATAAACTTCTAACAAAAGCTAATTAATAATTGTATTATAAACATAGATTCTACAAATAATATTCAGTGATAAATATAATTTTTCATATAACTTTTTATTATTCATCAATTTAAAAAGATTAAATAAAAACAAACTAAAAATAAATTTTTTTTTTTTTTAAGAAAAAAAGTAGATGTGACGGAGGATGCCGAGCAGGAGGTCCAGAAAGGATGTGATGGAGATGGCGGTCGATCTATTTAAGCAGTGACACGTTGCATATGACATGCAGAGGGATAGAGATCAGAGAGCATAGATCAGAGAGATGGGGTTTTCAGTTCTGTGAAAAAATAAAAAATTCATGGTTACCTTTTGCAAATCCCATATAAAGGGCCATCTCTGAAATGGGTGATAGATATGTTACTGCTTCTACTACAGTACTACTACTACTACTACATGCAAAAAATAAAAAATGATAATATACCCTATGTCGGGAATCTCCTACTAAATGACACCTCCAGTGCTGGTCCTTTTCTATTTGTAGTCTTCTACTTTTTAAGTACCTTTTTCAATCCTTGGCTTTTTCTCAACCATATCTCACTCTCTATATCTATATATATTTATATATATATATATATATATATACATATTAAAAAAAAAAAATTGGCCAAATTACATGTAGTTTTTTTAACTGACGCATCAATAACATAACATTGCATATAATCGAAATTGAAACTCACACTTTTAGGGAAGAAAATGGATAGAGATATAGTAATAAATAAGAGAAGATGATATGGAAACACAAATGTTAAGCTGAAATGTCAGGGAAATGTCTGATATCAAGAGGGAGAAGAGAGAACAGGCATTTTGGTCACGAGAGGAGCATTGATAAAAGAGTCATATTCTCCGAATCAACCGTCTTTATTATTGCCAGCGGGACCAACCAGTCCCTTCAATGGGGGCGATTACATGTCACACCTTATATAAACATAATGTACATAACTCCCACACCACCACCCCTCTTCTCCTTTCTTTTTAAAGTTCCTTTTATCTTTTTCTATTCAGTAAATAAAAACAAATCGCATACTTACAAACTCTCTATCGTCAATCACGTGCCATGCAGAAGACAGATAAATAGATAGCCATGAAATAAAATCTATATATTATTATATTCGTGAATCCATTGCAACAAGCAGCAAGGCCCCAAAGACCCTCTTGTCCTTTTTTTTCTTTTTTCTTTTTTAATTTAAAGACAAAAAAGAAATGGCCAACCTTAGGCCATGAAAAAGGGATTTTTCTTTCCCCTCATAAGAAGAAAATCAAATAAAAAAATTGAAAAAATAAGGAAAAAAAAAAAAAGTTGAACACCCCCACCCGTGTGAACAGTGTTGGTTAGGCCAAACTCAAGGCCATAAAAAAAAAAAAAAAAAAAGGGGTAGTTCCCGCCAAAAAAGCACGCATACACACGTGTGTGCCACGCACAGGTCGCGTGAGCACACTTACACTCAAAAGTCTATGCTCAAAAGACAATAATAATAATAAAAAAAAGAGTCTATATGACATTAAATGGAGCCATCCTTATTTTCTCCTCTGTAGCATTTTTCTAGTATTTTTCCAAAGATGCTGGTAGTTGAAGCAAATTGATGGAGACCTAGATGAGAGCAACCCTTGAGTATTAAATACCATGAGAAACTGTGCACCCTGAAACTTAAATCTTCAAACTTCAAACAATCTCTAATTTCTGCCAAACCTTCTTTGATTTTAAATTTTCTCTGTAGCCCTTTTATTTATTTTTTTTTCCTGTATACCTCTGGTCCCACCACATGACTCTAAAACCTCTTTCATTTCATTCAATAATCAATGCTGCCTTTGAATTTCAATGCCCTCTCCACTACTTTCGCATTCCATGGCTCCACTATTTAAAACAGATCTGTCTTTCTCTTTA
Organism: Ziziphus jujuba; assembly: GCF_031755915.1. Lineage (NCBI taxonomy): Eukaryota > Viridiplantae > Streptophyta > Magnoliopsida > Rosales > Rhamnaceae > Ziziphus > Ziziphus jujuba. The sequence continues at coordinate 7,000,370 of NC_083390.1, forward strand.
CCTTCACCTTTTTCTCACACCCAAAATATTAACAAACACAAATCCCCTCCCCCCTTGGGAATCTGCAAAGCCATTCAAATGAATGGCAATGCCCAACTTAAAAAAAAAAATTAATAAAATCTTCAAACTCACCAAACTCTCATACATATATTATATATTTATATATATAGATATTTACTATAATCTACACCCATTACTCAAGTCAATTTTTCCATCTTCCAAAACCCTCCAAAAAATATTGAGGTTTCTAGCTAGACAACTTGGACCACCATTTCCTCTCTCTCTCTTTTCCTTTCTTTATTCTCGTTCTTTTTTATTTCATTTTTTCCTCTTTTGTCTTTCCCATTATTCGGAATTTCCTTTGTCATCATCTACCCATAAGCAGTTATTTAATTTCCTCCTTTTAAAAGACGATGACGATGACGAAGACGATGATGAGTCACCGGACCTGATTGTGGTCCGAATCGTCACTCGGAGCTGTGGTAAGATTTTTGGAGTCTTTCTCTGGTCATTTTCTAGCACAAGTTCTTTCATTAATCTGTAGCAGCTGATGATCTTCTCCTGCAAAATTTATTTGGATATATTGTTTACGGAAAGAATGTCATTTTAAGATTATTTTTTTGCTCAATTGTAATCATTAATCACATGCATCCTTACTTTGCTTAGTCCATCACACCATGATTGAGCCTTTTCAGGGTTAACCATTGAGAAATCTGGAATGTCACCTGCTGCGGAAAGTATTGCTGCAGCAGCAATGCATGATGGCCAATATTCCAGAAAGCTAGCTTCTGCATGAGGACAATAGTATATAGCATACACTTTTTTTTTCAACCTTTTAACCCCAAAAAAAAAAAAAGAAAAAAAAAAGAAAAAAGATAAAGAATACCTTTTGTTTCTATTCACATTTTCATTATATGGTGGGACACATGTATATACGAATATACAAATGTGTGCATGGACATGTACATAAATATATATATACATATACAACACAACGTACTCTACGTACCTTGGATATTGGATAAGATAATTTCTGTGGCCCGTGAAATTAGAAACCCAAGGAAAGTTCCTGTTGAATCCAGTTTGCATGCAAAATATCCAATAAAGCTGAAGGGTGTTATGGATCGTAGCCTCCAATCCAAAACACCAAGAACAAGAAGCTCCATTCGACGAATTGTTCTGGGTTCGAAAATGTACTTGGCACCCTCAACCTGAGCACAAAAATATATACGAATTAAATCGAAAAAACTTTTTTTTCCAAATACTGAAATTACATTTCACTAGATCAGACTAATCAAGTACCTGAAGATCCAGCAGCGAAGGAACAAGTGGTTCCTCCATCTTTGCAGCTAATGACAAGCAAGCAACGGACAGCAGTTGCAATGGCCACCCATTTGCTTGCTGTACCAATCATTTACATAATAAAAAAAGAAAAAAAAATCATTATTATAAATGACTACGATATCAAGAAAAATGGGGTCTACCAAAGTGGGTTTTAAGAAATATCACTGTGCATAATTTGATTTTCCTGTCGACAATGCCATGGAGAGTTTGCAGTAGCCGAGACAGGAAAAACAAAATTCATAAAAGGCATAATAAATATCAAATTGTACTTTTACACTGTTCTTATTACAAAGATAAGTCAAGTAATAGTATAAAACAACTAATCGTTTGGCACCTGGCACTTGTCACCTGGCCATTGAAAATTGAATTCGGATTCCATAGGTCCTAATACATACCAAAAATAATAATAATAATAATAGTAGGTATATTTATTTTTTATTTTTATTATTATTTTTTAAATTTGTAAGTTGTACACATAGTAACGCACTTACAAGGATAATTAATCATTGTACGTTAGCCTGCTACGTATGTCGCTTCTTTCTCTTTCAGGTTTGAAAAGTCAAATATAATTACCACCGAATTATATTATAGTACAGAGTTAAAAAAAAAAAAACAAACAAATAAATTAATAATGATTACATATAGTATTTTTTTTTTTTTTTTGGGTTGAAAATTACATGTAGTATTATTCTTTATTAAATTAGAATCACATAGATTTCCGCATAAACCTTCAGCCTGGGAAACTCACCGGCAACCGGCGGGAATCTAGAAACCGATCCAAGTAATTAACGGAGAGATACGCCGTCAGTGGTTGAAATCCATAGTTAGAATGGACCTGAAAAAAAATAAAAAAATAATATATAAATAAAAAGTAAAAAATAAAACGTTACGAAATAGAACTGTCACCTACGCGTGACATTAATATATCACAGTTAAGAAAAAGAAACGAAAAAAAGGCTAAGGAATCTGATATGCGCCGTCAGTATCTGAAACTATTTTTCTGCAGATCCAACGGCTGAGAAATCGTGTATATTCATGGACGTACATTAGCAAAAAAGACGGAGAGGCACTAGGAATGAAACAGTGGAAGGAAATCGTAGAAAGCTAATAACAACAGATCGATTTCAGATCTATGTAATTTTTTGTCTGTTCGACAGTGGCATTATCGTAATATAAAACAAGTTACTGTCCAATCATGACCAAAAAAAAAAGGAAAAAAGAGATGAGGAAAAGGTAAATAAAAACCATCACCAACCAGCGCACGTTAGAGAAGGGAGGCGGTTGATGATGAGTTTTACCTTGAGAATCCATGCAACTGACTCTGCTCTAGCAGAGGCGTCGAGCGGGTGAGAACGAAACCGAGCCAAGTAATCGAAGCCTGGAACGAAGTTCCTCTCGTCCTCTATGAAACTGGCTATGGATTCCTCGCTGCACGCCGGCGATTCCAGGTCCGACGAGCATTCCGGCGACTCTCCGGACAGGATTCCGGAGTCCTCTGCACAGAGTAGATCGGAGAAGCAGTCCGAGCACGATAACGACATGATCGCCGCGATTGTCCCTCATTCTCTGTCCATCGCTATCTATTTGACCAAAAAATGGAAAAACGCCGCAAAAACTCGCCGGAATTTGATCGGATAAATAGCCGAAATGCACGCGTCTCAGAGAGAGAGAGAGAGAGAAAGAGAAAGAGAGAGAGAGAGAGAGAGGGAAAGCTACAGAAGTTGTGCTTGTGTGTGAGAGTGTGAGTGGGTGAGAGTGTGAGTGGGGGGAAGGAGATGAGAGGTTTTGGGCTTGGGATTGAAGGTTCTATCTGATTCTTCGGGGGTATAAATATGAGAGAAACTGATTTTATTTTTATATTTTATTTATATATTAATTATAGGTAAATTTGAGACCTAAAAAAACTAAAAGGATTATAAAGGCGTGGGAATTTCCTCCTTTTTTTTTTTTTTTTTTTTCCAGTGAAAAGATCGTTTTCCGTTTTGGGACGAAGAATATTTATATTTTCTTTGTTGGTACGTATAACTTTTATAATTTGTATTACAAAGTTTTTTTAGCTTCCAAAATATTTATTACGTTAAGGTTTAGAGTGCGTGATAGCTGCTGGAGTTCTGCATCTCTCACCCACAGGTAACATTTATCAATCATTAAACCCCCTTCTTGTAATGCCACGTTGCAAAACTGTCAATATTTTCTGCCTTCATTTTATGGATGAGTCATCCCAAAAAAGAAAAAAAAAACAAAAAACAAAAAAAAAGAACAAGGATTTTATGGATGAGGCATTAGCCAACCTGTAAGTTTGACTTTCTGTTTTTTTTTTTTTTTTTGGAGAATATTTTCTACCTTGAATTTATAAAGAGTCATAAAAAATAAAAAATTATGGATGAGCCATTTAGCCAACCCGTCTTTGCTTATTGTGTGTAAATGACTAAGAGCATTCCAGTTTTTTATTTTTTATAAATTTTTTATTTTGAAAAGCCAATTTTTAAAAATAAATTACAATCTATTTTATATTTTAATTTTTTAAGATATAGAGTGAGTTTTGCTTTCCAAATTTAAAGAGTCAGACACATTTTTTATATTTAATATTATTTAATACTTATCAAATTCCAAAATTATTATATTATATTAATATATTTTAATTATTATTTATTATCAAAAAGCAAAAAAAAAAATACATAATAATAAATGTTCATTGATTAAATAAAAATAAAAAATATTATTTGAAAAATTTTAAAAATTTTACTCTGTATGTTTAAAGATGCTGTTTATTATATGAAATATGCTTTTTATTCTTAAAGAATCGTTTGGGAATGCTTTAACAATTTGTCAAAAGTAAAATATCAAATAAATATTCAATTACAACTTGCATTTCATGAAGCACAATTAGCTGTCTTTGTGAATATGCTGCCTATTTAAATTTTATTAAAATAAATTGAATTTATTATGCTCTCACGTATTACCCATCATTTAAATAATATTTTACCCAAACTAACAAAGTTAAATTAAATGATTTCAGAAATTTATATTTTTTCTTTCTTAAATATATATTTATAGTGGGAATGAAGGAATTGAATTTGGAATTATTGTCCAAAATAAACAGTGACGGTCTTCAAAGAGATCCATAAACTAAAGATCTATAAGGATTTTATTTTCATCCATTGCACTTGTGCATGCCAGTTTTATTTTATTTTATTACTATTATTTTTTTACAAAGTGCATGACATGGTTATATGAGAATTTAAAGGTCCCCCCCTTCTCCCCCCCCCCCCCCCAAAAAAAAAAAAAGGAGAATTTATTAATGGTCGTATACATAAATACTTGTATTTAATAAATGTATATACATTAAAAAAAATGTATAATGTCATTTGTGATTAAAAAACTAGTTTAAACAAGATCATTAAATTGAAAGAACATCATGAATGTGAAAGCATATTGTATAAATAAAAAAATATATTCAAAAGAATTGATTGTTTGGTATCGTTGAACTTGAACTTGAACTCCACAATCAATTAATTTTTTTTAATGTGTTAGGCGTTATTTTATTTTATTCTTTTTGGTAGAAAATTTGTTAGGCATTATGATGGCTATGGAGGATGCAATTACAAAAAAGATTCCCCTATGCATTAACTATATATTTATATATATATATATATATATATATATTTATATAATGAATCCAATCCAAAGGAGCTAAATTTAATAAAGCAAGTATAAATAAATAGGGTAAATTACACAAACTTCCTTTCTAGTTTTAAACTTTTCATCTACATCCTCTATTTTTTAAAACTTGAATATGCTTTCCTTATAATTTCAATTTTCTTTCATATACTCCCATTTCCTAGGTCAAACTTTGAATTTAACAGTCAACAAGTTTTAGTTTTTTATTTTTTTATTTTTTTATATATATAAATAATAAACAAAATACTTTCAATATAAAAATATTAAAATAAATTTCATTAGGATTTGTATAATTTACCCTCAAATCAACATAAAAAATAAATAAAAATATATAAATATTATCTTTTATTAGAAGGTGGTATTTTATAGTTTATTTTAATTTTTTGATGAATAAATTTATTTAGAAAATAACTTTTCAATAGATGGAATAACTTATTTTACATTTTTTCATTATAAAAAAAAAATGTTAACTGTCATCTTTTAAAATTTGACTAAGAAAATGGAAGTGGACCGAAATTGCAATTACAAAGAGAGTTTGTACAATTTTTTTAAAAAACGGATGATTGATGTATATGGAAAATACTTGAAAGTGGAAGAGTAATTTGTATTATTAACCCTATAGGGTATAAACTAAAAATCAGAAAATTTTATTGATGCATATATTTATCAACCAGTCAAAATAGGAGGTACATTATAATTTATGTCACAAGGTCAATTCCAAAAAATTGAAGGTTGCTTTTTATTTTATTTTTTCCAATATCCTCATTGGGTGAAGAAAAAGGAGGAAAATAAACCGAGTCTGTTTGGTATCCGCTTTTTCAGCTGCTTTGGTAGCTGTATCTGTCTTTTACTCTTTAGTTCTGGACCAAAACACCCAAAGTCATTTGGATTGGATTCTTTTATTATTATCATTATTCAGCTTTTTGGATGTTAATTTCAACCCCGCAGTTGATAGCCGTACACGTGTACCGACTGATGCTAGATGAAAATAACGTGTATGGATGGGATTGGGAGGAGTAGGGTATCGCCAGAGGGATTTAGCGTAAATCTCAGACCTTTTGACAGCCAAACAGATGATAGCGTGTTTTTTGGCCTAAGTATAACACATCAGATATGACACTAATCATATCTAGCCATCTAATAGTTTTTTTTTTTTTTTTTTTTTAGACATTTAGTTAAAAATGTAGAACATATTTTATCAATTAAAGATAAAAAATTGACTATTTATCACTAATTCTGATTATCATTGCAATATAATCACTGTTTAATATGAAAATAATTTACTAATTTTATTTAAAATTAAAAGTCTAAATGGGAAATCAAATTCATAGCATCATCCAAACATTGAGCTATCGGGTCCACCAACAATGATAATCATCACCAACAGATAACATTTTTCCTTATGGATAACATTTACTCGGTTATAATAGAACTATGATAATAATTTTATAAAATAAAAAGGTCAAATTTTGATAGTTAATTTTTGGATTTTATATGGGGGGTGATGGTGAAGAATCATGAAACAGGCTCCTCATAAATTATGATTGTTACCAAAACAAAACAATTTAATACTCTGCCTTGGAACAATGTAGAAGATGAGCTATCAACATCACTTGCTGTTCTCTTTAAAATGTAATATTTCGTACTTGTCTTTAATTATATTTGGTAATTTTTTTTTTCTTTTTTTTTTTTTTTGTCCCTGATGAATGTTCAAATTTCTTTTTCCTTCCCATAAGATATTTCCAAAGATCACATTTATGTAATGTAGTTGCTGGGCTCCAGGGAGATCAGAGTCGACAATGTAAAATATTGAATTTTGAAGCCAAATTAATGAATTCATATCAATTATTGTACCACACATTGGTAGTTTGAATCTTCCAATGACCTGTGAACCAAAGAAGTAACCATTAATAAATTTGGTAAATATGAAAGTCCAGAAAGTCACAATATACATATTTTTTTCATGCCCCTTCTAGTAATTTATTGAAATATTCATCAAAATATAATAATATTTTATATAGCATTTATTGAGATGCGACGGCTACACTAATGATATCATATAATTAGCTAGCAAAACCCTGCCTCAGCGTTTCTTAGCAAGTTCAATCAATGTAAAAACAGCTTGGGCTTCTATTTAATTAACTATATTAAATTATATTAATTAATTATTAAGATTATGTATAATGCTACCAAAAATTATATTAATTAATTATTAAGATTATTTATAATGCCACCCAAAATTAAGGTAAATAATAACATTTTAAAGCCTGGCTTTCATGGAGACAGTGGAATGATAAAAAGTTAAAACTACTATATTCCTTCCACCTTCAACCTCAAAATACATTCAGAGATTTTCTTTTCCTTTTCAAACGAACATTCATATATATTTGGTAAAACTCAATTTAGATTTAAAAATTTGTCATATATGGTTCTTAATTAGTTTGGAGTCCGTAAAAATAGAGGTTAAATTAAGAAAAGAAAATAAATCCCTTACATAGTTTCAAGAAAAATCAAAATTTTAATAATATATGTACACTTTTATTCTTAATTTTTTTTATTTTTTTTTTATGTTATGTTTCTATAAATATTCAAACGGTGGAAATTAAAATATTTTATAGAATACTTTTAAGTTTCCTCCATCATAGTCCAATCACCTTAACTTGCTTAAATTAGTAGAGACAATTTTTTAATGTGCTAGTACAATACGTGCATGGATAAAATAAATAATATATTTTTTTAAGACAAAAATCCATATGCATAAGTTATAACTAAAAAAAAAAAAAAAAAAAAAAGGTTATAGACCAAACAAATACGCTGGCAATCACAATTATCCAAGGCATGTTTTGCTAGTTGCTTAACACTTAAATAATTTACATGGCATAAAGGCTAAAGTTTATCCTTTTTCTTTTTTTTTTTCTTTTTTTTGGTGGTGAATTGGATAAAGCTTTTTCCAATAGTACACAATAAACATTATATTAGGAAAAGGTAAAATAATGGTAACACAAAAGGGAAAGTACTGCTTGGCCATGGTAAAAAGTTTTTTTGTACATTTTGGTGAATCCATGCATGAATGTACCCAAAACTTCCTAACTTTTGGTGCTTGGTGGAGCATATAAATAAATAATTAATTGAATATATATGGCCATGATTTAACATATTGAACTCATGGAAACAAAAAGGTTGTGGATATAGCTTATGAAATTATCAAAAGACCCCATATCATCTTCATATCTCACTCTCTTTCTCTTGGCCATGATTTAATATTTTGATCTCTTTAAAAGTTTTTAAGTATAGAATGTGAATAATTAAAGTGCACCATTCAAAATGATAAATTGTATATTATTTTCCAATTAGGGGGTGAAATTATTTATTTACCTTTTCATGTTGATGATTACTAAACTACCCCACCCAAATCTATTCAGCTAGATAAGTTTCAGTCCCTTAATTTAACTGCCTGCCCTCTTCGAAACTAATACCCTTTTCATGTACTACCCAGTAAAAACTGCTAGTTCTCCATTCTCTCTTTTTTTTTTTTTTTTTTTTTACTGCTTAATTTGTGGATTAACTTTTCCTTCACTGCTTGGCTTGAATGTAAAATTTACACACCAGTTAGGATGAATAGTATTGTAAAATTGTAAATGTATAATTGATGAAGTTAAGCTAACTACTTGCTTTTGAACTTATCCAGCCAAGAAAAAAAAACAGGCGTCTGAACTTTTGGGCACCACCATGTTTTTTGAAAATTTTAATTTATAGGAGGTGGATTTTTATTTACTTTTGTAATAGTAAGCATACAATGCATAACTAAATGATTATTTATGGTTGTTATTTCTCAGCAAAATATGTCTTTTTTGGATAATTTTAATTAATTAACATGGAATTTCTTAAATTAAAATGTAGCTAGACCCATCAATATACAATTATAAGGAATATAGGGTTATTAACTAAAAATAACCATGAATAAGTAGTGGATGACAATGAATTAATAAACAAATTAACAGTCTATTATTAGCAATAATATTAATGTCTTAATAATTGCAATAAAAGGAAATGCTTGAATAACCGGTAACTCTTAATTTGGTAGCAATATATATACATATATATGTATATATATATATATATATATATATATATATATATTTTGAGGGAGAGTGGATATAAATAATGAATATTTTTACAAGACAATACAAAACGGGCAGAAGGTAGTTGGGATTGGGGGCTGTGGGTGTTCCCCAACCACACATAATGAGAAATTTGACTCGTACTCTTCCAACATATAATATAAAGTGGCAGAGAGAGCATGGACACTCACTCACTATTATGCTGCAGTTCTATATTTCCACATCAATTCACTCGAAGTGCTTCTTAAAGCCTAAAGCCCTAAAGCTGGCCTTTTTTTTTTTTTTTTTTTTTTGTGGGTAGTGGCATATAGCATAATTGATTTCATGAAAATTTATGCATGTTCTCTTTAACTTTCATACTTAATATCTCATATACTGATTATATGAATCAGTTTCTTAGCAGATATGTTTAATTTAGTCTAAATTAGGTAATATTTGTTTATATGTTGGATGCAATTATAATTATTATTTGAATTTAAATCTAAAATTAAAGCAATTTTTAGTATTATATATATATATATATATATATATATATCTTCAATGTAGTTTTAAACTATTATCATTCTTTTAAAATAAATAAACTAGTTTAGCTGACTTCTATATCAAGGTTTTTAAAAAAAATAAAAATGCTGCTTAATATGATATCAAAGAACAGGATTTGGGTCCAAGAAAAAAACAAATTTGCATATTTATAGGATGAAAATTTGGAATATGTTTTTGAGAAGTGAGTTTTCTTTATTGGGGATATTTCTCTTTCCTCAGCCAATGGACAGGTTCATAGATGGGTGTCTTTGTTAAGCCTGTCCCCATGACATTATCATTGTTTTTACTTAAAAGCACAAAGTGGGAAACATCATTTTCACCACTCTTTTTATTATTTTTCCTTACTTCTGCTTTTTTTTGGTGAAAACCTTACATCTACTTCAGCCTTGTATTATTTGCCCCTAACAGGCAATACCACTGTAGAGATTTTTAATTTTCCTCCTTCTCCAATACTCTCCCTTTTTATTAGACAAGTTGAAGGGAGAGAGAGACTTGAATTGGCTCCCTTTGATGGTGAAATTGGATCAAATATTGGGTTATTTCATTGGACCTTTGGATTTTGGTATTAGTCCCTATCCAAAGCTTAGACACGCTTTTAAACACACACTACACCCCACACCACCCCCACAAAACAAAAAGAAAAAAAAATAAAAAAAAAATAAAAAATCAATCCATATGGCCCATTAACTTCTTTAGAACTTTGGTCGGTGAGAGGTAGATTAAGACATTATACTGAGATTTTAAGCCTCAACCCACTGAACCATAGTTTTGAAATTTAGCACTTGGGTTTTCAATTTTCTCAATTACTTCATATTATAGTGCAAGTAATGATGAATTTAGTGAAAGTTTCACAAAGTATATATTATGCAACAATGACTATCAACCCCTATTTCATGGAACTAGTACTCTCTTTACCACGTATTCTTTGGATTTGAGCAGCTTGATTGGTTTTCATTCAGTCCTAATGCATCGACAATGATTTGCTTCCATTTTCGAGGTGGCTATGTGGTAGGACTAATTGATTCTATCTAAGACTTTTCTTTAAGAATAATGAAAAATCTATTATAATGTTTTGATAATATTTAATTGATTCATTTATAATTAGACCACATTAATATTTAATCAATAATATATTGACATATATAATTTGTTAAATGTTTTTGATAAACAATTTAGTGTTTATAGCAATATTCATTAATGTTCTAATGTTTCATAGTGCTCACTTAAAAATATTACTTTAATTATATGTTTTGTATTTTAAATACAATGTGTTTGATTGGTCATTTTCAAAACTATTTTTTTTCTTTTTTTTAGTAAAATCCAAAAACATAATTTTCAAAAACGCACATCATCATATAACAAAATCTTTTGCAGTCTAGTTATTAGGTAACAAATATTATATATAACAAACTAATTTAGTAGAAATACTATTTAGTATAAATCCAACTTTACAGATAGGCATTAATATTATCCTTTCAATATTTCCATTGACGTGTAGACAAATATTAATGGACAAAGTTTTCTCAACCAAGTAAAATAATTCCCCCAAAAAAAAAAAAAAAAAAAAAACACACACAGATCTAAATTTGTTGTGACCCTTGTACGTATCACATGAAAATTATTTGATCCAGGTAACAAAATTAGTACTGGAGTCACCAAATTATACATCAATTTGGGGTTTGCAACGCAACAAAAATGATATAAATCAATAGACTCTGAAAAAGATAACAAAGTACATTCAATACCCACAATTTCGCCAGGTGATAGACCACTCCAGGCCAATTCCTATGATGTACATGGGATTTGATCTGACCCCGTTACCTAAATTTACAACCAAATTAATACAAAATATTTAAAACCAAATTCATAGATTTTTTAGAATTAATTTGAAGCTTGTGGTATAGAACTGCCAAACCGGCTTGTCCATGGCTAGAACTTTTTCTTACATTTATTTCATAAAATAAATTTAACCAATTAAATAGTTTGACTATACATACTAGTCTAAATTGTTTGATACACACACACACACACACACACACACACGTACATATATATATATATATATATATAGACTGTAGAAATATCCAAATATAAACGATAAATCTTTAACAACATTGGCGGATAAGAAGAAAGCAAAATGACTAAATGAATAAAGCCAAAAAGATACTAATTATTATAAAAAATAAAATAAAATTAATCAGTAAAGAACACACAGGAAAAACAGCATGCAATAAGACTTCAAAATAGTGTCATATTATTAGTTGGCATTAAAAACAATGTCCCAACTACCAAAGATAAAAAAATAATAATAAAAAATAAAAAACTGATCGGGATCCCCGGTAAATCAATCCAAGTCCCAACCTCCCAGTTTTGACTGATTCCAGTTCCAATCATCTTTCTATTTTATTTATTCATTTTTGTGGGGAAAAAAAATCATTATTATTCTTTTTTTTGGGTAAAAAAAAAAAAAACATTATTTAATTTTATTTTTTTTTTTGGGCAAAAATTTTCAATGAAATGTCAATCAACTGAAAATGTCGATCAACTGAAAATTAAAGACTCCAAAGAGAGACAACCCCTGTGGAATAGAAAGCTGCATTTACCTAATTGTTAATGCCAACATGTTCCGAACCATGAAGGCCCATACTGCCTTTGCATTTGTGCCCAAAAGAGAGATTTACATCCTTCAATTTCATCCCTGAGGCCCTTCATCAACTGTCTTTCTTTTCCATGTCTAAATTTCTTCTTATTGGTCTCTTTTGGTTGGTCCAAAACAAAATAATAAATGCACAACAAAATAATAAATACACACACACATACACACACACACACACACACACACACACATACATATATATAGATATATTTCTTTTCCTCAACTATGCTGTTATTCTGATAATACTATATTGCTAAAAGACACTAAATTATTTACCAATTAATGTGAATATATTTTATTAACTTTATTGAGGTTTTACTTATCTAATTTTGGATTTACACATTCCTATTTAGTTTATCTTAATTTTTCAATTGAGAATATGTTTATACATCATTCGGTAAAAAAATTGAATGCTTGTAACACTGCCGTTCTAATAACTAGAGCAAATAAAAAAGACAGGGAACATATGCAACTTCTGGCAAAAAATAGTTTGTCAGTAAAAGAAGGAAAAGGGACCTAGTTGATTTGATGATGAGCATTCTTGATTGGTGGGTTTCTGTTTGCTAATTTAATTTTTTTTAGGGTGGATCATATTGGCGAAGCAGTCCAAAGTAAACTTGTCTATATATAAATATATACATACATATATATATATATATATATATATTAGATAGAACATGGATCTAAACTTGTCTATATTGTCACATGCTATTTAACTTCGTGTGTGTGTGTGTTTGTAAAATAATTTTTTTGCCAAAAGTTGCATGAAATTTGGTACAAGAATTTTTTCAAAATTTTGTCTGAAAATACAAGAAGGATAGATGATTCATTATTGTACTGGTTTTAGGCCTCTTGGTAGTATGGTCATTCAACATTTTCACCCCTAAAATTTTAATCATTGCCCAATATTATGGATCGATCATATCAAACTCATTTTTTTACAAGGAAATTATTTAAGCTTTTCAATAAAAAAAAGAAGGTAAAATTTAAGCTAAAATGGAAGTAAAATTTGATAATTGTGGATGTTAATTTGGCTGTGTGAGAAGTGAAAAAAAAAAAAAAAAAAAAAACAGAAGCTAAAATGAGATGGGTGTGTTGAGCCCTAATGCACAATAAGCCCACATATTGTGAAGGGTTAAAAATTTAGCCCAAACCATTTTTTTTTTTCTAGAAACAAAAACCAAATTTATGAATAATGTGACAGTATTTTATTAATTTGTATTGAAATTCACTTATCTAATTTTGGATAAAAATATCCTTTTTTAGTTTATCTTAATTTTTCCATGTAGACTATGTTCATACATTATCAGATTGCTCTAATAACTATACCAAATCTCTTTAAAAAGAAAAAGAAAAAAAGAAAAAAAATACCAAATTTAAAACACATGGAAGATATGCAACATCCGAATACACAGATGAACTGGCAAAAATTAGATTGTCAGCAAAGGAAGGAAAATGTACCTAGTTGATTTTATGATAAGCATTCTTGGTTGTGGTAGGTTTCTGTTTCCTCAATAAATAAACTTGGCTAAATATAAATAAATGTATATATTTTTGATAGAACATAGAACTAATTAAACTTGTATTCGTTGTCAAAAATTGTCACATGTTTCTTGGCTTGGTGATTTTTTCTTTTCTTATAATTTTGTTCCAAAAGTTGCATGAAATTTAGTATAAGAATTTTTGGATTTTTGATGTTTGACGTGTTCGAAAATACAAACAGGCTATAGATGATTCATTATTGTACTGGTTTTGGGCCTGTATGGTAGTTCCGTTATTCAACATTACGGCCCCTATAAATTTTCTCTCATTGCGCAATAATATGGACCGACCATTTTTTGATAAAATATATTCAAAACTTTATTAATAAGATACAATAAGATAAATACTCCATTCACCCAAAAAAAAAAAAAAAAAAAACAAATGATCCAAAAAAAAACAAAGAAACATCAGTAGTTCAATACCATCCAGAAGTATAGGATATAACCTATAATGGTATGAGTATAACTATATGACATCAATGGTGATTGTCACCATCCTATATAGTAGTAGATCTAGTATTTATGTGGCTTTTATATATACATGGCATCCACTGTTTGTAAATGGTTTTTACTTATATATACACATGGGATCCATTATCACGTAAAATGGTGAAAGTCACTATTGATGATAAATATCATTTTTCCAATTGTGAAAGTCCTTCATCAAGTTGTAAAACCTTCAATAGAAGTGCAAATCTACCTAACTTATGTGCAACTACTCTACTTGTTTTTCTTGGATAAAAAGTTACATCTAAAAGAGTGACCATAAGTTCTCAATAAAATTTTGATATCTTCAACCAAAATAGCATTCTGGTATGAGCAGATCTTAGTTGTATCATTGATATAGCATCAATGGCTTTCTTTGGATCACTCTTAATGATTCCTTCAACAACACCTATCTCTCTACACATAAAGATATGGAACTTTGATAGCTATGATAACTCAAACACTACTAATGGTGAAAAGCAGTTTGAAATATGGGATCCTGCCATTGCTGCATTCACTTTTAGATCTAGCTCCATCAACATTATTTACTTTAAATTGATTAACTCTTTGGTGGTTTGATTGATTTCCAGCAACTATGACTAAGCTCGGTCTTTTTCATATTAACCCATTTAGCAAAAGAACAAATATTATGAGGATCAGCACAAAAATAAATTAAATGGCGTCGCCCGGACTCGAACCGGAGACCTTCAGTGTGTTAGACTGACGTGATAACCAACTACACCACGACACCAGATGGAGATTCTGGCTACTTTTACTGACATCTAATTTTGGTTTCCTAATCCTCGCCTAAAATCCCATTGCTCGGGTTTCTCGGCAGAGGATAGTTCTCAGCAGAGGATAGTACAGCTTTGAGCGACGAAGATGCTAAGCACGGGACGTTTTCAGCTGCCGTGGTGTTCAAATTCTCTTCTCACCATTCAAAGCAACAGCACTGCTTCATCTCTCTCATTGCCTTACAGAACTCACCGAACCCATCTAGCTTTCTGCCCCAGTGTATCTTCATCAGCTTTGCTCTTCACTGCCTGGTCCGAAAATGGTGTTTTCCTATCTTCTTTACGGACGTTCTGTAATACCCATTTCAACTCCTCTGCTGATTTTGGTCATGGATGTAATGGGTTCAGAGCTTTTGCTCTGAAAAAGCACGCTAGAGGTGAAATGGAACTCTTAGATATGGACAGTTTTGATGATGATTATGATGATGACGACGATGAGGAGGAGGAGGAGGAGTTTGGCAATGGCGATGATTTTGAAGAAGATGACGAAGATGGAACCTTTTTTTTGCCGTTTGGGAGGATGAAGAAGTGGCTGGAGAACAAGCCCCGTGGGTTTGGTGAAGGGAAAGTGTACGACACTTCAATTGAGGACAAACTGTTCGAAGAAATGGAGCAGAGTAGACAAGCCCAGGATGCTAATATTAATAAGCTCAAGAAAAATCCCGCAAAGCCTAGTTCCAAGCAAGATGAACAAAAGAAGAAAGGTTTGTCATAATTTGTCACGGTCAATGAGTTATGCCCATATTCTTATCTTCCATATTATATGACCATTTGTAATGTATCCATTTAATTTAGGCCAATAAATTCTTCTTTTTCATTGAGTATTTCTTGCTTTCAATTTGATATTCAAATATGTGAATGTCTTTTCCAATGCCGAAACAAGTTTGAATTTTCAGTTATGTTTGCCGGAAATTTTTGCAGCTAAGGAAGTTGTTCCAAGTGGAATCCAAGTGCAAGTGGTCAACCTTCCTAAAAAGAAGAATGTCCATAGAGATTTGAAGTCAGCTTTCAAAGGTGTGCCTGGTATAATTAGTATAAACCCTGTAGTTTCTGGAAACAAGAAGACCAGGGACCCTATTTGCAAGGGTTCTGCTTTCATTTATTTCAAGTCTGAGGAGGAGGCAAACAGGTACTTAAGAATTCTGTTAAGTTTGCATGCCAGAAGAACAGGCAGCAACCGGGAATATTATGTTTTACAGAAATTAGAAATGCGTATGAAATTTGTTGAAATGAAAATCTTCTTGTGGCAGGTTCATTCAGATGTTTTCCCGGCAGAGTATAAGTTTTGGAAAAGTTCAGAAGGAAATAAAATGTGAGATAGTAAAGTCACAAATATCAGATTCTGCTATTGAACAATCAGCGGACAGGACTTACACTGAAGAAGTTCCTGAAGTGGAAGGATATCAAAATGGTCTTTCTGATATGGATGATTCTTCCTTGGAAATGGGGGTGGAGAATAGATCTGATGAATATGATGAACCTAATGATAACTTCGACATGCAAGAACCCGAAGATGTCGGAGAGAATCTTGAATCTATCACTGCATCAGAGCTAAGTGATGGAGATAGCTTGGAACAAAGATCAGAGTCTGAGTCGTCATTAGATTTAGTTTCTTTGAAGCGGCTAGAGAGAATCGAGGCACTTGAGAAGAAGCTACTTGGTAAAGGGATGGAAGAGAAGGTTCCTAGCAAAGGTAAAGGGGAGAAAATTCGTAAGAAAAAGCTACTTGCAAAAGGCAAAGAAGTGAAAGATCAAAGAAAATTGGGCATTCCAGGATCTGCCAAGAGGTAACTTGTGTCATATTGCTGATCTTTGTCAAAACAAACTGTTTGTTTCGGCCTCTCTTATATTGTAAATGACATGGCTTTCTTGATCATTTTTGCAGGTTAAAGATCAAAGAAAAGGCTGTTTTGACTGACGTGTTTTCTAAATACGGAACCAAATCTGCCATGGCTTCCAAGGAAGAAAGATAACCAGTAAACAGTAACTGGATATTTCTCAAATCTGAGACCCATTTCTAAGAATTTGAAGTGTAAACTGCATATCAACTGAGATGGTCTCCTTGAATGTCATATCTACTGTCTCTCATTCCACATCATAATTTTATTAGCCATCTGATAATTGTAATTTCCAGTTTCCTTTTCCCCCATAGCACTGGTCAATTTGAATATGCAGCTCTTCGGTCAGTTTGCATATAGATTAGCACTTTAGTTTTCATAATTATCAAAAACCACACATAGGTATTTTTTTTTTTAGTTATTAGCGTGTTTCTCCCTTGAAGTGAATATGTTTGGCACTTTAATCCTAGAATATATATATTTTTTGGTGCTTTAGGTTCCGAGCTCAATTTTTTTTTTTTTTAAATTGTATCCTCGAAATTATAAAAAAAAAATAAAAAAAATATCAATTTAAGGAACATCTGTAGAAGTGAAATTCAATTTAAAAGCCAATTATGCAAGTCAAATTTGAATTCAGAATCAAAATGTCTAAAAAAAAAAAAAAAAATGAAATGCTAAATTCTATTTAATTCAGGAAGGAAACACACTAATTGCCATTGTTATTATTATCTCTAATAATAGTACAGACAATTTGAAGTTATAGATCATATCTATAGAAACAGTGATTATGTCCTCGGGGGGGACATTTTGTTAATTCAAACAAGTAATAAAAAGTTTTTCCACGTAGTGGCACCCTGAACTCTCTTATGCCCAGCTAAAAAGAACAAACTTTTTAATTACCAATTAAAAAGTTGTACCAATTAAGAAGTTGTAGACATCTAACACTCAAACAATTAGTATTTTAAGCTCCACATTTTACATTTGTTGTATAGGTTATTCGGTTTGGGTGTGTCCAATAATTCTTAATTGTAATGCCTTCTCAGCAAAAACGGAGCAAAGGAAATAGTAATAGTAATAGCTGAGACCGTGTTATGTGGGGGTTTATGGTTTAAACCCTTAAACCCCCAAAATTGTTTATCCTTTTCCCAGCTTCAGAAATCAGAAAAACCCTTCACCCTCAACCCCAGAAACAAAAAAAAGAAAAAAAAGAAAAAAAGCCGGAATGATTCTCCATCGTCCTACTGCTACAATCCTCCATTTCTGCAAGCTATCATCATCATCCTCTCCTTCCAAATTCTTCTCCCAATTCAAACATCCGTATCGGTTTCCTTCTAATCCCTCATCTTCATTTTCGCCATCTTCTTCTTCGGCTCTTCAAATCCGTTTGTTTTGCCTCACTAAACCACGCCGCTGCAGACAACAAGTCAGAGTCTTCTCGACTGCCCCTGCCATCGCCGTCTCGCACCGCAAAGGAGGAGGCGATACGTTCTATGCAGACGAAGGCGTTTCCTGGGCTTCCCTTGGAGTTTCTGATAGGCTTTCTCAGGCTCTCTTCAATGCCGGTTTCGGCCAACCTTCTCTGGTTCAGGTGCCCACTCTGTTGCTCAATTTTCAACAGATATTTGAATGCTTGTTGTGTATAGTAACATGGGCATTTACCCTTTTCGATGCTAATTTTGAGTTTTTAATTTTATAGGCTGCTTGCATACCCTCTATACTCTCTGGTAAAGATATGGTAGTTGCTGCTGAAACTGGTAGTGGTAAAACGCATGGATACCTTGTCCCTCTGATTAATCGGTTGTCTGATAACCCTGCTGATTTGGAGGATACTGCTTCTGAACAAGGATTTTCCTCCAAACATAAAGTTGGTCTTGTTCTTTGCCCAAATGTGACACTTTGTGAGCAAGTGGTTCGTATGGCCAATGGTCTTTGTGGTGAGGATGGTCAGCCACTTCTTACCGTTGCAGCAGTTTGTGGTAGACAGGTAATTCTGTTTGTTGTTCTTGATCTGTATTGCAACAGCATTGTGATTTTGTTGGTACTATTTTTGTTACTAGAATGGTGCTTTTCTTGGCTTATTTCGTGGTTCCTTGCAATTTTCGGAATCTGGGACTGACAACTCAGAAATAATATGCTTTCATTTCAGGGATGGCCAGTTAACAAACCTGATATCATTGTGTCAACACCTGTTGCCCTTCTGAACACTATCGATCCAAACAAAAGCCGCCGTATTGAATTTATGCGCAGTGTTAAATATGTGGTATGGATTGCATTTCAGTGTTGATGTTTATTTTTTTTTTTATTATTATTATTTTTTTGGCTTAGAATTGACAAATCTGATAGAACCCAGGTATAAATAAGTAATTTCACGTCTTCATAACTGGTATGCTTATGTAAAAAAATTTTGGCATTATCAGGTGTTTGATGAAGCAGACATGCTTCTCTGCGGGAGCTTTCAGAATAAAGTTATCCGTCTAATAAACCTTCTCCGTTTTGATGAAAAGCAATTATCGTGGTCAAAAGGATCTGTTAGTGAGTTGCCATTGGATTTGGAAATTGATACTTCATCGCAGTTAAGTTCAGACGATGAAGAAGACCTAAAAGCGGAAGTCGTCTCAGAAGGGGAGGAAAGTTCTGAAGGTGTTGTCGATGACTTACAGGAGGGCGTTGAAGCTGGGCATGTCAAAAGAACAGACTGGAGGAGAGTGAGGAAGGATTATGAGCGCAGCAAACAATACATTTTTGTTGCAGCTACTCTTCCAATGAATGGGAAGAAAACAGCTGGTGCAGTGTTGAAAAAGATGTTTCCAGATGCTAATTGGGTTGCTGGGAATTATCTTCATCGTCACAACCCCAGGTGCTACAGAATTTTTTCTTTACCAGTTGATTATTTGTAAAAGTATTAATTGCCCTCCTGCTAGTCAGGTGTTGCAGTGTTTACTGTATATTATAAACTTATAGCCTCTATGTTGCTGATTTTTCTGTAACTTTTTCTTCTTTAGATTAAAGCAGAGATGGATTGAAGTTACAAATGATACTCAGGTCGATGAACTCGTAAAAGCTGTGAATCAAGGTTTCAAATCCAAATCAGTGGATATTGGCTCTGATCAATGCCGAACCATGGTGTTTGCGAATACTGTTGATGCTGTTGAAGCAGTGGCAAAAATACTGCTTAGAGCTGGGATTGAATGTTACCGATACCATAAAGATTGCTCCTTGGAGGAGCGTGCAAAGACATTAGATGATTTCCAAGAGAAAGGTGGTATTCTTGTTTGCACTGATGCTGCTTCGCGTGGTGTTGACATTCCAAATATCTCACATGTCATTCAGGTCACTCTCCTTTATTATCTTAGATTTTTTTTTTTTTAATTTCTTGATCAAATGAGGAAAATGACATGAGTAGTCTAAAGTTAGCATATTTCTTATGATCAAAATTATAAAAAAAGATATGAATTTACTAGAACCAGATTGGTGTCATATTGGGAACTACTTATATGATATGAAAAAAATAAGTAAATATATGCATTTGAACTCTAAAATACTCCTCATAAATTGAATTTACTCGCATTGCTGCAAATTTATATTCATGTAGGCATTTGTAGTTTCTAAGAACAAAAAAAGTTTATCATTTTTCTTTTTCTCCTCTTCTATTGTTATTGCTCTTAAATTTGTTTCGTCATCAGCCTGGTTGTGCAAATTTTCAATGCACCTCATTACTAATACCTTCACCATGTAAAAGGCTTCACTGTCAGACACAATTGACCAATACATGGTGTTTCTCTTCCATTGTGGGATCTCTGTTTCTATCATACTAGCATGTTTTTTTAAGATGTTATATTGCTGTCTTGTTCTATAATTATTTCACTCTTTTTATCATGTGATTTTATGTAAATTGAAGTTGACTCGTGGAACTCTTTGATTATTCCAGGCAGATTTTGCAACTTCTGCTGTAGACTTCATACACAGGATTGGTCGCACAGGTAGAGCTGGTCAATATGGAGTTGTCACTAGCCTTTACACTGAATCCAATCGGGATCTGGTTGCTGCTGTTCGTCGAGCAGAGGAACTTGGTCAACCAGTGGTAATTTTTCAAACTTTTAATTCTGATATGGAAGATGCTCTTATGTGAACAAAAATTTTGATATGATACTAGAGTTGGAAATGTAAAAATGTTTTCACTATATTAACTGCATACCTTTGACGAGAATGTATGTCCTTGTTCTTATCGAGTTAAACTTGGTAAATGCCTTGTTCGTGTGAGGATCATGCTGGGTCACATGAACTGATTTGAAGAACTGGACGCAACGCAAATGTTAAAAATTCCTGATGTGACATTGTAATTTTCAAGCTCTTGACCACCGGTTTATTTTCTTATGGCTGCAGGAGACAGCATTTAGCAGGAAAAGAAGCTTCAGAAATAAGCTTAAGAAGAGAGGTAAAGGTCAATTTCACAATTGCAAGAATTAAAATTTTCATTACGACACTGTACAATATCAATTGAATCTACACTTGCACAAAGTTTGTAGTTCAATGAAGACTACAAAAGTCACATCCATTTTGAGATCGCAGGAAAAAAAATTGTTATTTTCCTGCTGATTATGAAATATAGGGAGTTGTTGGGATACTCTATTTTGATCTGATATTATCATTTTAACATTTTTAGCAGGCTTCACCAAGATCAGAGACGCGTCCATTGGTGAAGAAAGTGTTGTATCATATTGACTACGTTTGTGAGGAATTTCATATGTAAAGAAGCACTACGATAATCTAAATTTATATAAATTCTATTTTTCACTAAATTTCTTTTTTCATTTTTTATGCTTTAATAATATTACAAATATAATACCAGTTTCTCTCTTGTCTTATTTTCTTCTATTCTATTTCTTTTTCACTCCTCGTAGTTTTAAACTACCACTCTTGGTGCTGATTGCTGAATTATTGTCTTCACCATTGCCAAAAAGTATTGTTGCATTAATTATTCCATAGTCTTCTACCATATTGTCATGAATGGACGAAATGATTTGCAGGTAACGAATCAGATAGTGGGTGATTTTGACCCGTCCATGCACTCTGATAACATCACTGATCCCTATGCAGTCTGCGATATACGGGTCCGCAAATAATTTAGTTTAATCATAATACATGACGTTTGTATGTCTTGTATGTATAAATAAATACATACAAACATATAATAATTGACAATGAGTGAGGTTGTTTTTTAATTTTTCATGGAAGCCCTTTGTGGGGTTATTGTTACGCCTGGTTTTTTTTTTGGAAACAAGCAGACGTTACTTCATCATTATCTAATATGCTTATCTAGCAGTTTTCATAGCACTTTCGTTGATTCCTTTTTTTTTTCGTACTTAACATCCTTAACATCATTTCGTTAGAAGTACGGAAAACAAGACTTCGAGACTCGAGAGTGATCTTAAAAGCAACTTTGAATACCAACAAAAAAGGCAAAAAGCAAATAATAATAATAATAATAATAATAAATAAAAATAGGAAAAGAAACCCAAAAAAGGAAAAAAGAAAACAAAAACATCGAACACTTAAAACACTAATAACTAACGAAGAGAAGGATTGGCAGAGAGCTTAAATGTCTAATTGTGACCGTTCAACAATTTCTTCGGATCAGATCTAATCAGAAACTCTACAAATTCATTGATGCAGTTATCGGAGCTTCCTCCTTCACTAACAGCTGCCTTAGCCTTCTTTCTTCTTGATCTCTTGGCTTCTCTTTCCTTCCATGACATTCTTCAGGCACGGCACAAGCTCTTCTTTTCTCACTATCCCTTTCTCATCTTCCTTGGCTCTAACCCCAACTTCTCAGATCTCCTCCACAAACTTAGCATCAGTAAACTGGTCTGCCCACTGTGGCATACCAACCATAGGCACGCCGAGGCTAAGCCCTTCGAGCGTCGAGTTCCAACCACAGTGTGTAACAAAACAGCCTACAGCTTCATGAGCTAGCATTTCTAGCTGGTTGCACCAACCCACAATCAGACCCTTTTCTTTTGCCGAGTCTATAAACCCGTTGGGCAACTTGTCTCTCTCGGATTCTCTTACCACCCAAAGGAAATGGAAATTACTTTCTTGTAAGCCAAACGCAATTTCTTCCATTTGCTTCTGTGTCAAGGACACCATGCTTCCAAAAGAGACATAGACAACTGAGTTCTGGGGCTTGGTTTCTAGCCATTTGAGGCATTCTTCACTGAGTGGCTTCCATAGACTTGCTTCGTACCTTTGTCACCGTCAATTCGACCATCCAAGTAAGCCGATGGAACCATTGGACCTATCAACTTTCCGGGCCAGAGATTCGATATTGCTTTTGCCTCCTTTTTGTATACAAATCCACAGACATTATATTAGCAATAGTTCCAAGTAATATATATATATATATATATGTCGCAAAATAATATGAATATAATATGAATATATGTATATACATGTGGATCTACAGATGTAAATAAATTCAAGAAAAATAAATAAATCAAATATTAGATTTGAAACATGTGAGCCTTAGTATTCGATCTGCTTTTGATGAATTTGTCCAAGGCTTGTGTGGTACCACAGTTTTCTTAAGACAATTTCCATCCCACCGGTGCAGATGTTTCCCGACGGTTGTCTCTCAGGATACAACGGAGTCTAAGCTTTTGGCCGTAGCACCTCCAAAGCTCCCTTCAAACTCTTGGTATACCTTTGCTGTACCACACTCCTCTGTCTTTCAAAAAATTTCTAAAAAAAAACAATTGATTTTTTTTTTCCTCTCTACTTTCAAAACTCACGTAGGAAAAAAATCTTTTTCCACAAAATCCTCCCAAATCTTTTTATTTTCTTCTCCTTTTCTTTTCTTATTCCAAAAACGGTTTTCTTATTCCAAAACTGAAAAACCAATTATGACAAGCCCATTAATGGCCCTATCAAATCAATCACATTAATATTTAATTTTAAAAAAATTTAATTAAAACGTTACAATCCCTCACATGAATGATTTGACTTTTAAGGATTATGCAAGACTCTAGTGGTAAAGTTCTGCAGTTGGAACCTGCATAGGATAGGTAGATGTTACTCTTTGAACCTTCCCTTGTGAAACTATATATTCTTTACTGACTAATGGTAGATGCGATATCTTTAAACCATTTCATCGTTTGTGTAAATGACAACATAGTTCACACAGATTCCTTCCTGGTACACTTCAATTCTCACTGTTGTGTTCATTTTGGCCTTGAACACCTGCCTGGTTCTGTGAGAGTTTTTAAAGAATTGCGCCCTTAACAATTCTCCTTTGAAGCGGCCACTCTTCTCTCTCATATAAGTGATTCCTATTTCCAATGTAATCAGCATAACTATGCATAGATTACTAAACACATACTTTTATGAATCATTAAAAGTATACTTCATGCTTAACCTCTATCTATCACTGTTTCATCATAGGAATGGGCAGAGGATTAACCCCCACAGTGATTCATACCAGTCTTTACAATTGCGTTGTCCCATTAAACCTAGATCTTGGGATCTCCAGTCAACTAGGTTGGGTTTCCATCGTATCGAATTTACTCACGGGCTTCAATCCCATTCCCCTCGATGATTT
This sequence comes from Ziziphus jujuba, assembly GCF_031755915.1. Lineage (NCBI taxonomy): Eukaryota > Viridiplantae > Streptophyta > Magnoliopsida > Rosales > Rhamnaceae > Ziziphus > Ziziphus jujuba. The sequence continues at coordinate 7,024,968 of NC_083390.1, forward strand.
CTCAACTAGTTCTTTATTTAACCCTTTGGTTAGCGGATCCGCAATGTTATCCTTTGACTTTACATAGTCTATTGAGATAACTCCAGTTGAGATTAACTGTCTAATAGAATTGTGTCTATGACGAATATGTCTAAACTTTCCATTATACATAATATTCTATGCCTGCCAATCGCAGATTGACTATCACAATGTATACTTATAGCTGGCACAGGTTTAGGCCACCTTGGAATGTCCTTTAAGAATTGGCGTAGCCATTTTGCCTCTTCTCCACATTTATCTAATGCGATGAACTCTGATTCCATCGTGGATCAAGCTATTACTGTTTGTTTTGAGGACTTCCACGTTACAGTTGCACCCGCTAATGTAAATACATAATACTAGTGGATTTTGAATCCTTTATATCTAATATCCAGTTAGCATCACTGTATCCTTCTAATACAGCAGGATATCTTGTATAGTGCAGTCCGTATTCACGAGTATATCGTAAGTATCTTAATACTTTAACGGTTCCTTTCCAATGTTCATCATTTGGATTACTCGTGTATCTACTTAGTCTACTTATAGCATAAGCTAAGTCTAGTCTTGTACAATTCATTAAGTACATCAGATTTTCAATCACCCTTGCATATTTCACTTGAGCTACACTCTCTCCTTTATTCTTAGATAAGTGTAAACTCACACCAATGGGTGTTCTGGCTATATTAATGTCATCTTTACTAAAATTAGCCAGTATTTTATCTACATAATGCGTTTGACTAAGAATGATACCATTCGAAGTCCTCGTGATTTTCATCCCTAAAATTACATTTGCAAGCCCCATATCTTTCATATCAAATTTGGATTTCAACATCGCTTTTGTAGTTTGGACCATATTGTCGTCACTACCTACTATGAGTATGTCATTTACATACAGACAAAGAATGACATATCCATTCTCTGTATCTTTTACATAGATGCACTTATCACACTCATTTATCTTAAATCCATCACTAAGCATGGCACTATAAAATTTTTGATGCCATTGCTTTGGAGCTTGTTTAAGTCCATACAAGGACTTTACCAATCTACAGACTTTCTTTTCTTGTCCTGGTGCGGAGAAACCCTCAGGTTGCTTCATGTAGATCTCTTCATCGAGATCTCCATTAAGAAAGGCTGTTTTCACATCCATTTGATGTACTTCAAGATTCCGCAATGCAGCAATCACCAGTACCATCCTTATGGAATTTATTCTCGTCACCGGAGAATAAGTATCAAAATAATCAAGGCCTTCTTGTTGCTTGTGTCCTTTAATTACAAGTCTTGCCTTGTACTTATCTATTGTTCCATCTGCTTTCATCTTCCTTTTAAATATCCATTTGTAACCTAACGGTTTACAACCTGGAGGAAGATCTACTAGTTCCCAGGTATGATTTTGCAAGACGGAATCAATCTCACTTTTTATGGCTTCTTTTCATAAATTTCCTTCAGGAGAACTAACAGCTTCTTGGAAGCTTTGAGGTTCACTTTCTAGCATATAAGTAAGAAAATCCGGACCGTAGGATTTTTCTGTTCTTACTCTTTTGCTTCGTTTTAATTCAACCTCGGTCTTAACTTTGATCTCCTGATCTTGATCACTATCATGATCATCATCACTGATAGCATCATAAGTTTGTTTAGACGTACTCGGTCCTGCTTCAATTTTATACGGAAAAATATGTTCGAAAAATGATGCATTTCTCGATTCCATTATTGTATTTTTGTGTATATCAAGAATCTCTGAATTATACACGAGAAACCGATATGCACTACTATTTTGTGCATATCCTATGAGGATGTAATCTACTGTCTTGGGACCTATCTTTACCTTTTTAGGAGTAGGTACCACAACTTTGGCAAGACACCCCCACACTCGTAAATATTTATAGATAGCCTGTCTTCCTTTCCAAAGTTCATACGGTGTTTTCACCTGATCTTTACGGGGCACCTTATTTAAAAGGTCGTTTGTCGACAAAACAATTTCCCCCCATAAGTTCTGAGGTACTTCAGAACTTAACAGCATTGCATTCATCATTTCTTTCAAAGTTCTATTTTTCCGTTCAGCCACATCATTTGATTGCGGCGAATATGGTGGAGTAACTTCATGTATTATGCCATGTTGAGCACAATACTCTCTAAATGGAGTTACATACTCTTCACCACGATCACTTCTGATCACTTTAATTTTGTGGGTGAGTTGATTCTTAACTTCCGTTTTATAGAAAATAAATTTCTCTATAGCGTCATCCTTGCTCTTAAACAAGTACACATAGCAATATTTCATGCTATCATCAATAAAGGTGATAAAATATTTATTACCATCTCTAGTCGGTGCAAACTTTAAATCACATACATCACTATGTATTAAATCCTGAGGTTCATTATTTCTTTCAATTGTTTGATATGATAACCTCGTTAATTTCGCTTCTACACAAGTTTCACACTTATGTTTGGTATCAATATCAAACGTGAGAATATGATTCAAGTTAATTAACCTCCACAGAGAATTAAAATTAACATGACCTAGTCTACCATGCCACAAAATGGAAGACTCAAGCAAGTAAACGGAAGAAGTACTAGCTTTATTATTAATAAACTTTGGCTTTACAGTCATTACATTCAATTTGAACATACTATTGACTTCATAGCCCTTTCCCACAAACATCCCATACTTGGATAAGATAACCTTGTCTGACTCAAACACTAATCTAAAACCATGTTTGATTAGCAGCGATCCAAACACCAAATTCTTTCGAATGTCTGGTACATACAATATACTATTTAGACTCAAATCCTTCCCAGAGATCATCTTCAGGACAATCTTGCCCTCCCCTTAGATTTCCAATGTGGCAAAGTTACCTATGAACAACTTCTCCCCATTTGCCTTTGGTTCGAAAGAGGTGAACATGCTCCTATCTGCACACATGTGGCGGGTTGCATCTGTATCTATCCATCACTCTCTTGGGTTAGAACCCACTAAGTTCACCTCAGAGACAACAGCGCTTAGGTCAATATCATCAACCTCTCTTGTGATGTGCTCCATCATCTGTGCCTCCTTGTTCTTTTTTCTTTTTGGCAATCTACAATATGCCGCTCTGTGACCCATCTTGTCATAATTGAAGCATTTTCCTTGGAACTTAGCCTTTTTGGAAATGCCTCCTTTAGGCCCCAACTTGGAACTCATTCCAGGTTTCTTCTTTTGACTCTTGGAGCTACTCCTATGCTCCACAACATTGGCCTTCACAGCGGCCTTCATGGATCTCCTGTCAGATCTCCTATTATCATCTTCTATGCGAAGCTTGCTAACAAGAGCCTCCATATCCATCTCCTTTCTTTTGTGCTTCAGATAATTCCTGAAGTCACTCCAGCTTGGAGGTAGTTTCTCAATCATACAAGCCACTTGAAAGGCTTCATTAATGATCATCCCTTCAGCAAGAAGTTTTTAGCTCAGCACTTGCAACTTATGTACCTGACTCATTAGTGGCTTGGTATCCACCATCATATAGTCCAAAAATCTGCCTACCACAAACTTTCCGGATCCAGCATTCTCGATTTTGTACTTCCGGTCCAAAGTTTCCCACAGCTCTTTCGCTGATTTCGAGCTACAATATACTCCATAAAGGGAATCCGATAGGCCATTCAGGACATAATTCTGATATAAATAATTGGAATTCTTCCACACATCCACCGCCATCAGAGTTTCTTTGTCACTCTCTTCACTACTCGGTGGTGCGTCTTCAGTCAGAAACCTTGCAAGGCCCAATGTAGTTAGGTGAAACAACATCTTCTGTTGGCACCTTTTGAAATTCGCTCCATCGAACTTCTCAGGTCTTTCTGCATGACTTGCAGTAGGAGAAGCTTGAACCACAGGAGTCTGTTTTGCCACTTGTGCAACGGGCACATCTTTACTTGCCATTTCTGTAAAATCACAAAAACCAGAAATCAATTAGTTGTTATTCTATCTTAACAAACTAATTCCAACCAATTTCCAATAGGGTTATATGCTGACACGTGTCACCACAGGAGATCGACACATGGCACCTGTAATAGGTCGCAACGTGTCAAGTCCATGATCCGACATGTGGCTCTCTCAGAGGACGACACGTGTCATCTGTGACAGATCGACACGTGGTGTCTCTGATGGTCAACACGTGGCCTTGCTACTGTGCGACACCTGGCATCTCTATGGTTTGCCACGTAGCCTTGCCACTGTGTACGGTGTCACTATTCATATGTCGCTCTCTCATGGCGACACGTGGCATGCCATACCAATTGGGCCACTGTTCATGTGGGCTAGGTCTTATCTGGGCTGGGTCTTATATGGGCTTGGGCCTTGGGTTAACAGTAGCCTGTTCTAACCTGAGTTGGGCCTTTGAACTGGGCCAGACCCAACAGTACCCAATTTCAGACCCATTAACCCAAATCCGGCCCGTTTACCCATTTTTAACCCTTCTTTAACCTCCAACCGGGTCAAATTCGACCCATTTTACTGGTAAACGGGTTTTCTAACCTGGTTCATATTTTTTCACATCTTTTTCACTAATCCAGCACCAAAAAATGCCCAAAAATCATCAAAAATCTTATAATTCATGGGTAATTCAATTTTGAAATTTTTTTTTTTTAATTTTAAACAATGATAAGGAATTGCCCAAGAATTTTCAAACCCATAAGAAACAGCTTTCTTACAAACCCAACACAACAAATAGATCAAATCATGGACATGTATATTTTACAAAAATATTTATAAACATTTGAATAAGTAAAAACAAAAAATACCACATGACCATCACACAACCCACTCGGGTTTGAAGCCTTTTTTTTTTTTTTTAAACAAAAAACTTTACACCCGAAAGTCACTAATTAACAACAAGATTGAACAATCCACATATATAAACATATATTCATGTGGAAAATTGTCTTAAGATTGTCGCAAAATAATATGAATATAATATGAATATATGTATATACATGTGGATCTACAGATGTAAACAAAATACAAGAAAAATAAATAAATCAAAGATTAGATTTGAAACCTATGAGCCTTAGTATTCGATCTGCTTTTGATGAATTTGTCCAAGGCCTGTGTGGTACCACAGTTTCCTTAAGACAATTTTCGTCCCACCGGTGCAGATGTTTCCCGACGGTTGTCTCCCAGGATACAACGGAGTCTAAGCTTTTGGACGTAGCACTTCCAAAGCTTCCCTTCGAACTCTCGGTATACCTTTGCTTTACCACAATATATATATAATTAAAGGTTGGTGAGAATTCTATATGATGATGTATGAAATTCTATCTTTAATAAGAGCCTTGCTTTGTATATGTATATGTTTAGATATAGATATAGATATACCTATCCTTCTAGTTCTTCGAAAGTGTTTCCAAATATCCAGTCAGACATTTCCAAGTTAGAGAATTGATTCATTTTCATCGCCAAGTAAACTGGGTATCCTTTAGGAAACTTGAGAAAGCTTGGCAAGTCAGGAAAGTTGAGTGGAGGGAATCCATGAATAAGCAAAAGCATGTCTTCCTGCTTCACTGGAAGAGAAACAAGGCCAATATGAATATTAGAAAATATGCCAGAAACTGTGGTGGAATTGGTGAAGAATGGAGCTCCATATATGGAATGTTGCTTGGCAACATCAAGAGCCCAAGGTAGGAATGAATCATAGACTATACAATTCACAGGGAAGTTAGAATTTTGGTATTTTTGTACGAGTTCAGAAAGAGTTCTTGAGCCGTTGGCTTTGAAGCGTTTGAGGAACAAGTCATCGCTTTTTGCTTCAGCAAAGCCACCGGTGTCGAATCCCTCAGAGATGGCTTCGACACCGACGTTGAGTGCTGAGATTGAGTTGACAGTGTAATGAGTTGTGGCTATTGTGGCCTTGACACCTTTAGAGGCTCAACGCTTTGCAAATTGAAGAATAGGGTTAATGTGGCCTTGGCTTGGGTAAGGAAGCACTATAACATGGCTTCTTTGCTCTTTTTTATTACCCTCTTTTTTTCTTTTTTCTTTTTTGTTTTTGTTGGGTTTTTTTTTTAGGAGAGGGGGGGGGGGGGGGGGGGGGGGTGGTGGGTGGGTGGGGTGGTGGTGGTCTTTGATATTGTTTTGTGTGTTTATATTTTTTCTGATGTTTCTTAGATTTTGGTTTCCTCCATTGTTTGTTTACTTTTTTATTTTATTATTTATTTTTCTTTCTTTATCTATTTATTTACTTTTTGTTGTCATTACAATTATCAGCAATTTGTGGATACGACTCATGTTAAAAAAGGTTACTTTTTTTTTGTGTTTATTAAAAGTAAATGGGTCCACTTTGTATCCAAAAGAAAATTAAATAAGAAATAGACATTTCATATACAAATTTTATTAAGAATTAATTGATGTAATTAATCATGAAAATTAATATTAGTTGCCTGAACATAAAATAATCAATTAAGATATTAAATAAATAAGTAAGCGGCATTGGTGTCAAAAACATTTGTTTTGGTTGAACAAGGAGTGTGGCAATGAGTGAGTTTGGTCTCGTGGCATGTGTCTCACTCCCTAAACTGTTAATTTATTTTTTTAAATCAGTATTTTTTTAGTCAGTTATATATGTTATGAGAATGAAAAACTTGTCCTTGGAAAAAGGGTTTTTATTTTTGACGGCTTAATTAGTTAGAAAGTAGAAAAACCAGTTTCTATACCTGTCAGTTGTCTGCCAGAACTTTCTATCATAATTTAGAGTGATTGTGACCAGAGTTGTTGAATCCCATACGTGGCCATTAATATGATAAAATTGAAATATTCCATTCAAAGTTAATTAGCTGAAAGAATCGGAGAGAATCTTGAAAATACATGAGAAAGAAATGCAACCAAATACAATACAGGCTTTAATGCCACTTCCCAACGGCCCAATTCTTTGTCACCATTGACAATAAGTCTAATATTATCTGAGTAGCTATTTGTGAACATTGATGATAATTATTAGTGAAATTTAATATGATAATAATTTAGATAAATATTTATTTTTAAAAAATTTTTAAAACTAAATATTTATATTAAAAAGCACATTTTTAGAGCATTTTCATTGATTTTTTTATTTCAAAAAGTATTTTTTTTTATTGAAAAGAGCACATTTTCAAGAATTAAAAAAAAAGGACTTTTTTTTAATCTTACTCTTTAAATATTTTTTATTTTACATTTATCCATAAACAATTATAATTCACCGTTTTCCTTCTCCCTACACCGAGCTAATATTTAAAAAATGAAATATAAAATTTTAATTAAAAATTTTATTTATAATATGGATAAAAAGTTATCGAGCAATAAATGAATTTATTAAAAATTTTATATACAGAGTAGATTTGGTCTTGAGCATCCTAATGGCCTTTTTATTTTAAGGATCATATATTTCAAATTAAAAGTATTTTTCAAAATAAAAAGTAAAATTTTATCTTGATTTTTTATCATGCTCTTTATTTTTATATTTTTTATAAGCATTAACTAGTGTATACCATGAAATAAAGTAATAGACATATTTTCTATAAAAATAATTGTGTTAGTAATATTGAAATTTATGTAACACCAAATAATAAATTACATAAAATAAAAACAAAAAAGTAGATTCGATTGTTTATTTTTTGAGAGCCAAATCAACTTTATATTAATAAAAGTTAAATAAAAAATGTGTTATTTATTTATTTATTTTTTAAGAATTGACTCTTTAAATAAAAGAGCATGACAGCCATGACATCCTTGGGGATGCTCTAAGCTTCATTTTCTATTTTATTTTTTTAATATAGAGATTACATTAGAATTATGAAAAAAGAGATGATGTTCTTTGAAATAGAGAAGATAACATATAAATGTACTATTTGATGATCAGCAATAATGATAAATAATATTTACGACTTAATTACATGCGTGAAATTGATCATACTTTTTGCTAATGGACAACTATGTTGTTGTTGTTATTATCTAAAAACAGAGGATTTGAACTTGGAGAAAACCTTAAATATTTTAAAGAACAATATATATTCCAATTATCTTGTATCTGTATATTGATGAAAATATTAAGAATTCAAAATACGCAAATATTAATAGATTTATTGAAATTTATAGAATATTGATAAAAATTTATAAAATTGTGAAAATTGATAGAAACTTATTTAAAAATAAAATTTTTTATTAAAACTTTATGATTAGCTTATTAATTATCAAATTGACAATTAAAATTGAAAAATATTAAATATATTTTATATTCCTCTTAGTCAATAATGTATAGTAAGCGTTAATGATTATAAATGTATTATTATCAATGAAAAAAATATGCAAAAAAAAAAATATATTTAATAAAAATGTTTATTAAATAAGATATATAAAACAATTATTACAATCATATTATATTTCATAAAATATCATTTTAATACGACATAAAATTTTTGGATGATCTGAACATTTTGATCTATTCTTTATTTTCATTTTAAAATGTGAAATATTAAAACAATTATTAAATGTTGTTTCTCCTTAATATTTTTGTATGTAATTATTAATATATCAAGCATATGGATTTTGTATTAAATGTGGTTATTTTTACTAATAATTATTATATAACATCGATTTGACTATATGCAAAATTTTTATATTTTAAAAGTTGAGTTTGATATAATACCTATAAATTACTATTTGATGGCATTCTATAAATATTTTATCAATTCATTTAGCTATATTTGCATATAATATGTTTTCAGCATATCTTTATAATATTTATTTATTTTATAATATGTTAATATAAAATTTATCATTTATTTTACATACATATTTGTATTTTTGTCTATTTTATAATTTATATCTACTTTATAATATTTATACAAATATTAAATTTATTCTGGTCAAAAAAATAATGGGTAGATAAACAGACTAACAGTTAGGCATAAATAATATTTATTAATTTTTTGATAAAAGATTTTAAAAAATAAAATTTAGTAGAAATTTCTATAATAGAAATTTTCTATGAAAATTATGAATTTTTTGATAAAATTATGAAGAAATTGACAGGATATTTGATAAAAATTTCGATATAAATTTTGTAAAGATATAAAAAAATTTTAGTAAAAATTTTAATTTATTTTACCTATTCTCATTTAGGACTATTATTTTTTATTCACTTTGTCAAAATATAGTAATTTCAATGAAATTTCCATCAAAATTTCGATTTTGTAAATTTTGCTATACATTGATTGGAAAGGAGAAGATAAATACAACATGTACTTTGTCTATAAAAAAGAATTCAAACCATTTTAGTATTTTTGTTAATAAAAAAATATCTTATAATAGTATTATAAATGTCAAATCATTGTCCTACGGGATATTGTCCTATGCCATGGCATCCCATGGCATAAAACATTTCGAGATAATAACGGAGTTTGTTTATATACCTATAATTTTTAAATTTACAAATATAATGGATAAGCTGTTTTTTTTTTTTTTTTTGGCTAAACTACTCCCTTTGCCACTCCGTAGGTAGAACAGTATTATAATCATATATATGGAAAAAAAAAACCCAATAATATATCCATTTTCCTTAATTTTTAACAGAAATATTCGTAAATATCAGAAAGCAACATAAAAGCGAATATACTGAGAAACCAACCCAGGGAATCCTCACGTTCATGGCACATATATAGGACCTGAGTTTCTGCTTAAGGTACTTTTATTTATTTATTTATTTATTTGAAAGACTGTTTAAGGCACTCTTAAAAAATTCCATACATAAGGATACTTAATTATAAAATCAGTCAAGGCCTGCATTTATTTGAAGATTTTACCTCATTTTACTACCTGAATTAATTAATCCTTTCTGAGAAATTGGATTGCTAATCATTCCTTAATTATTTCCAGGACCCTAGTGGGATTTTAAAGCCAACAAAAAAAAAAAAAGAAAAGGAATTTTAAAAAGGGGAGTGGTGGGGCTATATTAAGATTTAGCAAGGGCATAAAAAGTGTTATATTTGACAAGTAATGTTCCATTGGACAAAATGCACAGTTTGTATTAGGCCGTTAGCATCCTATCACATATAATTCATAAAATACTTAATTCCAATTATATGTAATAGGAAGTTTAATAATAATATCCAATAGAATAAATCTATATTTTGACAGTACAAAAAACAAGTTCAGTATTAATGCATAAATAAAGATAATCTAATGGTGGTTGTTTATTCGTACTCTGTGCGAAACCAACGTAGTGATGAGATTTCACATGACATTGGATTCAAAATATACATTTTTTCCTGAAATGGATTCAAATATACTTGTATATGTGCCAACTTCTCGCCTTCACATAGCCATCCATTTTATGTATTTCTGAATCTTTCAGTTTCATGTTCTTTACGAGCTTCCTAACCAACTTGATTTCATAGGGACCCACATAATAATTTCCTCATCGTAAAGTTACACAATCATTATTATACAGTAATATTAATATATATATTCCATGCCTTATTATATATCTAGCATCAAATTCGTATAATTGACAAGTTGTTTTTCTTTTCTTTTGCAATGAAATTATTATTCACATTCTAAATGCATAGTAATAACACTGTAGCAAAGATGCAGGATAACCTAAGAACTATTTTCTTTATTCATCGTGTTCTACCAATGCCTAACAGGTGATTTAGAATGTACTAAAGACTACAGGAGCAGTGGATTCTATTTCTATTGCTGCAATAATAATAATAATAATAATAATCAAGAATAAAAATAAAATAAAACAAAAGTAATTTCCTCTCACACAAATCTTATGGAATCTACATATGAATTCATATAATATGACTTGTTTTGTAAATGAGAATAGTATACTTCTGAAGCCACTTGAAATTTGCTTATCCATATGAAGATAATTGGTTGTTTTTATTAATAATTTACTTTTTCAATTTTAAAGAATTTAAGTTAAATATCACATTGCAGTCTCACTAACGATGAAATTAGTAATGATAAATAGTAAAATTTTAGATTTAGATTTTCAAAAACTCAATATAAATAATAATAAATACAAAAAAATTAAATATTGCTATATCTGCAAAGGATGATTAACCTACCGTGGTACTAATATCAAATTGAAAAATTATATATTGGGATACATCTATCATGTTAGCTGTGGGTCCATCTAATTATGTTATAATAATTCATCAAATATGATATATCATTTATGTGATCTTTAAAATTCAATATAATTAAACTCTAAATTAGTAAGTTATTTATTAACAAATTAAACTCCTTTAATATTTCATCCAAAAAAATTCAATTCTTTTAATATGAATGTATTACTATATTAATTTCCTTAAAATAATTATTTTATGCATTTTATTTCTCAAACAATCTGAAAAAAAATTATTATTTTATTTTAAAGAAAATAAAAACATTATATATGCTATTGCTTTTTTTTTTTTTTTAAGCATTTTGGAAAATTTGGCATAGGCTGAAATACACACACACATATTATTTTTCTTATAAGATAGTAGCCACAGAAAGACAAGTATAACAAATATTTCTTTCATTTTGAAAAATAAAAAGTTAAAATAAAAAGATATCCCGCTCAACATATTGGATGAAAAATGAAATACATAATAAAATTTTTTAAGATTTATATATATATTGGATAGAATATGAAATACATAATGAAATTTTTAAGATATTTTTGGATGAAATATATATATATATATATTTTAAGTTTGTTATTTGTTTTAAATAAATTTAAATAATGTAAATAATATAGTTATTCTTTTAAAGAAAACTAAATATATAAGAAAATTGATTTGATGATAAATAAGTTATCAATTTAATGTCTAATTATATTAATTTTAAAAATAATATAAATAATATATCACATTTGATAAAATAATATAATATAATTAAACAGGTTTACATGAGCATGATAAACCCGTTCAACCGAATGACTAGTAGAAACTTGCAAGTGAAGTAGAAATTACCGACAGACCGTTTAATCTGAATTGAATTTCGTTCACCTTTTTTTTTTCTTTTTCTTTCTTTTTTTTTTTTTTTAAGTATTGAATACCAATGTGAAAATTTTATTAAAAAAAAATTATCAATGGGAAAAGATATAAAGTAATTAATGGAATACCATTGGCTGACGAGATCTGTGGTCCTATGTAGCCAGTAGAAGGGTCGGTAGTACATCAACATCCATTGGAAAGTCACTTCCACTTTTTTCATCCAAAATCCAAATGATGCAAAAACATGTAACATTACATGTTTTTGTTTGAGAAATCCATGTGCAATTATTTATAAGTTGATAAAGTACAGCTTCCAAAATTATATAATTTATTTATTACTACATATATTCAGTGGAACCAAATGGCACTTTTGGGGCACTGCGCCTGATAAATGCACGAGGACAAGTTAATTTCTGAGAGCAGCTAATGCAAATGGAATCGAATATCTTATAATGGAAGACTGTTCAGTAATTTTGTTGCTGTCATATGCATAGTTTAATTTTTAATTATTTATGTGTTGGAAATTATAGTTACAGCTGCGTTACCAACTACCAAGTTTTTTATCAAATTGTTTATCTCTTAATTTAAATTTATGTAAAATAAATAAATAAATAGATAAAAATAAAACGATGGGATTGCTCAACTTTAATATCTGATATTAAAAAAAAATCATTTTTTTTTTTTAATTCACAGCCAAGTGTCTTATGGTGAAAGAAATCACAGCAAAGGCAGAGTTAAAAGAACCAAAAAGAAAGTAGTGAAACAATTTGAATGAGTATGAATACATATAACAATGCTAGCTATTCTGTATGTGTAAAATGTGAGACATTGATGAATGCATATAATAGCATCCCAAGGAGTCTTTCATTTATTATAATATATTTATTTTAAAGAGCTAGACATTAAAAATAAACGTCAATCTATTCTGTAATTTAATTTTTTAAAATATAAAGTGAGTTTGGATCTTCAAATTTAAGAGCAAAAAACACTCTTTATATTTAAATTATATTAATATAATTTAATGCTTATCAAATTTTAAAACTACTATATTATATTAATATATTTTAATTACCATTTATTGTTTCTTTTGATGGCTTTACTACTCAAATAGTTGAATATAAAAAACAAAACAATGAAGGAAATAAACAAAACAATAAATATTTATTAAAAAATAAAAATAAAAAGTCTGATGTAAAGAGTATTATTAGAGGAATTTCTAATATTCAGCTCTTTATGTTAAAAAATATTCTTTATTATACAAAAGATACTCTTTATTTTTTAAGAGTCTATTGGAAATGCTCTAACATTGCAAGTTATAACTATAATTTGAAGCTTAACATTGCTAGCTTAATGCTCCACCATTTCCTTCCCAATTTTAGAAAACTCGTCCTCAAGTTGGTTTAACTGAGTGAGTGAACCATCATGAGGTAAATAGGGACTGAGATTGGAGATATTAAACATAGGAGAAATGGGAAGATCTTCACGCAAATCAACATGATATGTGTTGTCTCCAAGCCACTTGAAAATGACAAAAAGGCCAAGTTCATGGGGCTTTAGTTTATTGTAGGTCCCAGTTGGAAATCGGTCCTTGCACAGGTCAATCATGACAAGGTCTCCTTCCTTGTATATCTTATGCTGATTGTGAGCATCAGCTACTGCTTTATATTTAAGATTTGCTTGCTCAATGCAGTGTTGAAGTTTTTTGTGAAATTAAGCATAATTTTTTGCAAAAGTAGCAGCAATTGTGGAAGAATGGAGTCCCATTATTTTGATTTGTTGAATGCTAAGCTGCGAAGCATGTTTCCAAGAGTGCGATTGATTTGGTGATTAGCTTGGGGGTGGTAAGGGCTACTATATTGCAGCTTAGTGTCAAACTTCTTTCATAAGGCTTTCTTGTTATCACTTACAAACTTGATATCATGATCATAAGTGATTTTTTTGGGGTTCCATGAAGATGGACTACTTCTCCAAAAAATAGATAAGTAACATAACTGGCATTAGAAGCTTTCTTACAAGGAAAGAAATGTGCTATTTTGGAGAAACAATCTACCCAACAAAAATGGAGTCAACTCTCTGGACAGTCATTGGGAGATTAAGAAAAAATCCATTAATAGATCTTCCCAAATAGTGGAAGGGGTTGGGCCGGTTGCCAAAGGAGTATAGAGGCCAACGTTTTATGAGCGATCCTTTGCAGCTTGACACACAGAACACTAGCTAATAAGAAATGTAATTTCAGCTTTCATTTTTAGCCAGAAGAAATGCTGAGTAATTGCTAGAATAGTTTTGTTAAAGCTAGCATGGCCAGCTAAGCCTCTGGAGTGGAGGTCTTGCATAATGAACTCACGAAGGGAGGTCTTTGGTATGCAAAGTTAGTTGCCTTTGAATTGAAAACCATTAATAATATGGTAGTCCTCCATGTCATTATGTAATTGACATTGCTCCCAAACGAACGAAAAGTCATCATCATCAGCATATAAATCTTTAAGATGAGTAAATTCTTGGAGATTGAATTTCAAGATGGCAAGTAATGTGTACCTACGTCTAAAGGCATCAGTGAAAGTATTTTGATAACTAGCTTTGTAGTGAAAACCAAATGAAACTTTTGTAAGAATTTGAGCAATTGAGCATGCTAGTCATTGAGCTTCTTTTGTGAGTTAAGGTATTTGAGTGGATGGTGATCACTATGTAAGATGGAACCCTTTTGAATAAGGTAATGTTCCTAGTGATCAAATGCTTGAATTACAACATATAATTCTTGTTCATGTGTGGATCATTTCTAGCGAGTAGGACACAATTCCTCATTGAAGAATTCAATGAGGTGGTCGTCTTGAATTAAAAATGCTCCAATGCCCAGTTTTGATGCATTGGTTTCAACTTCAAAGACCTCGTCAAAATTTGTAGAGCCAATATAGGAAAGGAGTTGTTTCAACAAGTTAAAATTGTCTTATTGTGGTTGTTCCCACTTAAATTCATTCCTTTTGAGGCTAGCAGTTAGAGGAGCAGTTATTTCACTGAAATTTTTTATGAATCTCCCGTAAAAAGTGGCAAGGCCATGAAAGCTTCGAAGTTCATTGTGCATTCCATCTTTGCTCACAATGAAACCTAAAAAGAGGAGATGGTCAGTGAAGAAAACACTTTGCATAATTGAAGCAAGTGGTCATCTTCATTGCTGTTGTATATAAGGATGTCATCAAAATATCCCTTCTTAGTCTTAAAAGTAGTTTTCCATTCATCATTTGGCTGAATTCTCATTTGGTGATAGCCACACTTCAGGTCAAGTCTAGAGAAGACTTTGGAGCCTTCGAGCTTATCTAACATATCTTCCAATTGGGAAATGGGAAATTTGTACTTAATTGTTATCTTGTTAATGGCCCTGCTGTCAACACACATCTTCCACGTTTTATCTTTCTTGGACACAAGTAGAGCTGGAACTGCATAGGGGTTGAGGCTGGGATGAATCAAGTGTTTGGTTGTCAGGTCATCAACAATTCCTTGCAAAATGTCATGCTTTTCGGGGCTCATGCTATAATGACGTAAATTGGACAAACTGGCTCCACGGATGAGGTCTATATTATGCTTGATGTCACAAAGGGTTGGAAGTTTATTTGGTAACTTAGTAGGGGATAGATCACTGTATTCTACTAGAAGTGTTTGGAGTGCGACAGTAGGGGATGCTATGTCCTTGAGTATTAAACCAATGATAGGGTTAGTTTTCTTGGTTTCTTGTTAAAAAAGTTTACCATTAGCGATGATGAGTAATTCCTTTAAGCTATGCTGGTTGCATAGATGTGTGTCACCATGAGGCTTTGAAGGAGTTGCAATTTGTGGAGTTGGTGGTAACATAACAATTTTCTTACTGTGCCAAACAAAGGGTAGGTATTCTTTTTCCTACTATGGTATATATCACGATCGAATAACCATGGCCTACCCAACAGTAGGTGGCAAGCATCTATTCAGATGACATCATAGTCTATGTCAGGACCCGTCCAGAATTCCTTCCCCGGAACCCTAGACAGCCCTGATCCCAGGGAAACCCTACCGGACCCTCCAAAGGAAAATCCGACAGAGCCTCCCCTAAGGGATTTACTTACCACAATTTACCTGCACTGAAAACACACTTCTAAAAAACATCCCCTTATTCCTCCCACAAACTACAAACTGATTCCACAAATTCCAGCACTTCTCAAAGCAACAACAGTCCAGTGCAATGCAAATAAAACAGAAGTATTCCAATAGTATACAGAGCTTTAAGAAGTGCTAAACAACAGAAATACAACAAGGCTGAAAAGAAATAATACACTGAAATGAAAGAGTACAAAGAAACTTCTCGAAACACAACAGCAGCGGAAAACTTGGTTCGCTCCGGAAGAACGTCTACCACCACTTGCACCTAAGGGAACGGAATTTAAGAGTGTGAGATGCTAATCATCTCCGTGAGTAACCCGAACTACTGAACACCTTTTAATAATAATAATAAAATAATAATAATTAAGGAGTGGAACAAATACCAGCAATTAATAATAAATAATAATAACCTTTGGAAAATAATGATTTCCCTCAAAACTCTCACCAATCGCTCCGTTTGAAATGTTCCCTTTTTAAAACCTTTTCGTAAAACCCAATGTGCATACCTCCCAAAAACCAAGGGATTAAATAATTTAACAACAACAATTAAATAAATACATACCCCAAATATATAATAAAAATATAATAAATTATAATAAATAAATTTTGAACACCTTTGGGGTTTAAACCATTATTTGCAATTACACCGACAATTACACCTGACGCACCACACCATATACCGGTGATGCCCTCCGATACCCAGCGTCCCGAGCACCGACTGGCGGGAGGTTAAAGAGAGAAACCTGCAGTGGTCACTTCGGCGTCCCGACAGTACCGACTGCTAAAAACCATCACCCGGCCAAGGAGGGGGGCGGCTGTGCGCAACAATAACCTTGCCTGCCCACGGTCCAATGGCAACTCACGGGTGAAGTAATAACCGCACGCTAAACCACATAATAACCGCGTGCTAAACCACGTGTCCATACACCATACACCAGAACACCAATACTGTATGAGTGCGTCTAAAAATAAACATAAACAACCAACCGTACCGTTTTTCCAAAAACCACCGTGGGAAGTATACCAAAATTTCACAAAACACCATCCCACATATTTATCCAATCACCCGGTACGAAACAGCGATAACAACAAACCACAATTTTCTCGAAATACAAAATGCAACCATAAAAATACCGCGGGCATAATTTATAAAATTTAACCAAATATTTTCACAAAATATTTAACCCAATTATGCCCGAGAAATCACATTTGAAACCACGTAAAATTTAATACCGAAACATACCTTGCTCATGCATAACAAATAATTTAAATTAAACCGCATTAAAATCATAATTAAACCACACCACATGAGCATAATTAAATACTAAATTAAATACCAATTAAATTTAATTAATTGCCCAAAATAATTTTTGAAGGTGGGTCACTCACCTGGAGAGCGCAAATCAACTAAGATCCTCCTCGGGATCCACTCCACTACTCGCGCGTGCACCTAAACAACCACAGTGCACAAACCAAAAATATTAATATTTTATTCGGGTAATTCCCAAATGGATACCCGGGGAGCGAACACCAAGCGACATCTAAGGGTTACGAGTTATATACCGAATCGAAGCTCGCGTGATGAGGATCACGGATTCGGTCTTACTTTCCGGTGATCGAACCCGACGGGGTCGGAATCTCGCCGGAAAGCTTTTCGAGTTTCGGCTCCGCAATTCTCCCAAACCGTCGCGAATTGGCGGAAACGGAAGTCGGATTTGGGTTCAGGAGGTCGAACACTGCGGACTGGAGCTGGACGGAATTTTCGGGTACTCGCCGGAACAGTATTTTCCGGCGGGCCGCCACGTCACCGGCAACCGTCACCGGAACAGTATTTTCCGACGGTGGCCGTTTGCTGTGAAATTTTGCAGATTTGTAGATCGTGAGGAGAGCAATCCAACGGGACCGACGGTGAGCAAAACGGAGGTCGGACGGCGGAGAAATCACCGTTTGAAGATTTTCGACCCCTCGCCGGAAAACGCTCCGATCCCGGCGCGTCGGTGGTCCGATGGCCGTGATTTTTGGTGGGTAGGCCGGACTTGAGGAGAGGATCAAGGCTGTCAGGCGCGTGTGGCCGGAAAATGGCCGGAACAGTGCCGATTCGCGGTGGCCGGCGGTGGAGGGGAAAAATCGCCGCCAAACTTCGGACGTCCGATCCGGGCGCGTCCGGCGGCCGTTCACCGTGAAACTTGGAGGTTTTGCCGGAAATGAGGTGGGCAAGCTTTCTGTCCGGCGCATGTACAGTAACTCGGCCGGAACAGTGGAAAACTCCGGTGGCCGGCGGTGGCTCTCTCTCTCTCTTTCTCTCTCCTCTCTCTCTTTCTCTCTCTTCTCTCTCTTTCTCTCTCTTCCCCGAGAGTTTTTCAAAATTAAAACCCTGCATGACACTGTTCATGCCACGTGGACCAATCAGAAACTGACATGTGGCATTTCACTGTTCACCGACCCAAAAAAATATTAAAATAATACGGTATCCGGTAAACTTCAAACGTCCATAACTTTTTAACCGGATGTCCGTTTTGAGCGTGCCGCTAGTCTGTGAACTCGTATCGACGAGCACTTCACAACCATGCATGAGTCAAAGCTCAATTCCCCATAAACAAAAAGTCAACTCCAGCACCCCTTGGACAGTTTGGACCGCAACTTGTTTCGTCCATAACTTTCAAACCGTAGCTCCGTTTTCGACGTGCTACCAGTCTACGAACTCGTGGCATCGTGCACTTCGCCACGGTACCCTAGTCATCTCGAAATTCCCACCGAGTCAAAAAGTCAACTTTTGACCCCTTTGGTCAACGGTCAACAGTCAACCTCGGTCAACGTGCACGGATTCCGGTGCGACTTGGGACGGGGTGTTACAGTCTATGTTATGCATATAGTTGTTTACAAATAGAAAATGTGACAATACATATCTTCTGGACTTGGATTTCAGAGTCTTGCTTGACCCATTCAATTTGGTAAGGTTTTCTATGTGGTTTGGTGGGTAAGTTTAAAGCAGTTTCTAATGCCTTTGAGATGACATTTTCAGTATTGCCCCGTTAATAATGACATCACAAAGCTTCATGTTTATAGTGCATCTTATTTTGAATAAGGTATGGCATTGGGTGGGAGTGAATCTCTTAGCTAAATGGAACATCTTTTGTAAAAAGCACACCACTTGTTTCTCACCAATATCTTCTCACTATTTCATCAATTACTTCAATGAATTTTTCCCCATAGTTTTCATCTACTTCTCCAAATTCATTCATCTTTTCATACAAATGCATTAATTTCTATTGAGGACATTCATTAGATTGATGTCCTAGTTGATTGCACTTAACATCGAAAATTTTCACGTTGATCTAGGTTGATCATGTTTGACCTTTGACCAAGTAGGTCACATTTTGACTTTTGCTATGGATGGAAATTTTGCGTTGACCCCAGTACCATTGCAGAGTACACGTCGATCCGAGTTCATAAACTAGTAGTACATTGAAAACGGAACTACGGTTTGAAAGTTATGAGCGAAATAAGATGCGATCTGAACTGATCAACGAGTCCGGAGTTGACTTTCTATTTACATAGATTTTGGCATTGACTCAGGTATTATATGAAAGTGCTCGTCAATACAAGTCCGTAAATTGGTGGCACGCTTAATTTAGACCTACGGTTGAAAAGTTATGGGTATGTAAAATTACATTTATTTTTTCTGGATTAATTTTACTGGACAGTAAAGTACTTAAAGGAGTCTCTAAATTACGCCACATGTCACCAATTGATATGTGCCACATTTCATGTTAAGAAAGTTCCACATATCATCTTATTAAAATATTATTATATTATATCATTATGTACTCAAAAGGATTTTCCTTTTCTTTTCTTTTTCTTTTTCTTCCCCGGCCTAGACGGGAAAATAATTTCTCCCTTTTCTTTCTCTCCTCCTCTCTCTTTCTTTCTTCCTTCTCTTGGGTCCCTCTTGGTTTGGCTTTCTTCAGCCATTGGACCGCTGCACATGTCAGCTGGTGTGAAAGCCTGTGACTGGTGATGCTAGTGGCCAAATTCCCTGCTATTTGGTAGGTAGACCCGTTCGGGACTAGCCATCTAAAGGCGGGGACTGGCGGTCCTCCGGTTGGCCTATTTTCTGGCAGCTCTCGGCCTTGAGATTAGTTCCTCCCCGTAGTTTTTAACCCTCTGAGCTAGAAAATGGCATCAATTTGTCCAAATTCCAAGCCTTTTGTGAGATACATGAAGTGGTAATTCGGCCAAAACTTTCCGATCATTTTCCAGTCAATCCCGGTGGTGGCTTTGAGCCCGACGGAGGTTAGTAACATGTTCGTCATCTCTCTAGTTTTCCATTGGTACCTTGTTTATGATTTTTTATTGTGTATTTAAAATGATGTCATTTTTGAATAAAATTTATTTTAAATGTGAAAATTTGAAAAATATATATGTTTAATGTTTAAATAAATTATTATTTAAATTTATAATGTCAAAATTATGTTAAATTAAATAAATTTTGACATTGAATTATTATTTTCAAAATTTAGGAAGCTGTAGTTTAGATCACTGTTAAATTATTGTTAAATTTGACTGTAGAAGTTATGGCACATAATAAAATGTATTTTTATATTTTATTATATGTAAGATTGTATGTGGTCTTAAATGACGTTTTGGTATAAATTAATTTGAAGGTGTGAGAAAATAATTATATTAAATTGCCGTGATCAAGAATATATCCATGCAATTAATTATTTATTTATTCATGAATTTAGATTTATGTTAATGTAAGTTCAAATATTTAAATTGATGGATTTATCATGTTTTATATACATACATTTTATGAAGTAAGAAAAATATTTGTATTAGATTATGGAATCCAAAATGTATTCAGGTAAGTTTAAATACTTGTGTGTGTGTATATATATATATATATATATCTCTCTATGTGTGTACATATGTATATATACACATAATTTTTAAGAGGTTGTATATACGTGTTTGTGTGTATGAAAGTATATTGTGTTATTTAGAATTTGGGAAAGCATTATGTATGCTTTAAGGTTTAGAAAATTATGATTTAATTTTATTATGCTATTTTATGTTCTTAAATATATTTGTTATACAATATTTATTATATCGTTTGCAGAAATTAATTGTATTTATTTATTATTAAATTTATTGTTATACTTATTTTGTATGATAAAATGTAATTATGTAAAATTAATTTACATGTGAATTTATGTGATTTATTATAATTTTTGCATAGATAAATCTTAATGATTACAAAGAATAATAATTTTTAGTGTATAAAATATATTGTGTATTTGAATAATTGTGGAATTGAAATATTGTGGAAGAAATTACTTTTATGAAGTTGATTGATTTATTTTGATAATAAGAGGAATATGGAATTTAATAAATTTAGTAACAGTATATAAATTCGAATATATTTTATCTAATTTCAGTAATTATAATATTATAAATTTTTTATATAGTTTTAAGATGCACCATACAGTATTGGTGTTCTGTACTATATATGTGATTGTGTTTAGCGCGTAAGTTTATAGAGTCTTCCTGAGGGACCATGGACCTAAGGATAGGCAAATATAATGCAGAGTGAGTATAAGTCATCCCCTTCCATATCTAGAATGACTGTTAGTTGTTTATTATGGCTATCCTATGGATGCCATAAACCGAATGGCTAACAAGTGTATTGTATAGTGAGTATTAGCTGATCCCCTCCTTGGTCGTAGATGGCTGTTACGGATCAGTGCGCAGGTTATATTTAAGGTCATCCTCGTGAGGGTAGGCAGATATAATGCAGAGTTAGTACTAGTCGTCTTCCCCTTGGCCGTAGGATGGTTGTCATTACGGATTAGTGTGCACATATATATGGTCATCCTATGGGAGCTATAGGTTCGAAGTATGGTAGGTATCTTGCAAAGTGAGCATTAGCCGCCCTCTCAGTCGGCTGTTTAGCCATGGTGACCGATTGTAAATTTCTCTTTTTAACCTCTATGTCAGAGTGGTGCTTGGGACGTTGAGTACCACGTGACGCCACTGATATATAGTATGATGCATCAAGTATCTTTATCTATATATATACACCTATAAATATATATATATATATATATATATATATATATGTATATTATGTTACATGATGTTTGTATGCACCACACAATGATCTGATGTGGTCCATGAAGAGCTAGTCTAGTAACTATATCGTCAATGAGTTCAGGAGATCGAACGACCAATATGAGCAACCACCCCTAGTTTGTATTGGTAGCAGAGTGCCAACGACAGCTGGAATCATGGATCACGTAGCATGTTAGATGTTATCGTATGTGCCTTTGATACAAGTGTATATTTCGTAATATGTTATGAATTTTAAAATATTATTTTACCTTATATTATCTTATCTATTCATAATATGATTTCTTAATATTATCTTTAATGGCCTTGTTGTTATTACTAGCATTAACACTATTGTCGTTATTAATATTGTTATTGTTATTGTTGTTATTATTATTGTTTATTAATTAATTATTTATTATCATTATTAATGGTTATTATTATCGTAGTTATTATAATTAATTGTTGAGATTATTATAATTATTATTTGTTCTTATTATCAATTATTTAATTATTGTTGTTTTTATTATCATTGTTGTTGTTACTATTGTTTATTATGATTATTTCACTATTATTTCCGTTATTCATTATCATTAATATTATTATTTTCATTATCATTATTATAATTCTTCTTGTTACTATTTTTATTATTATCAATGGTATTTACCAATAAAATTGTTATCAATTATTATCATGGTTGTCATTATTAATTGTTGGAATTTTTATAATCATTATTATTTGTTATTATTATAACTATTATTATTTATTTATTAATTATTATTTTCTTATTATTATGATTATCATCATCACTAATACTATTATTATTATTAGCATTATTATTATTCTTATTATCATTATTATTATACGAAAACCTTCAGGCAAGTGTAACACCCCGTCCCAAATCGCACCGGAATCCGTGCACGTTGACCGAGGTTGACCGTTGACCGAAGAGGGTCAAAAGTTGACTTTTTGACTCGGTGGGAATTTCGAGTTGACCAGGGTACCGTGGAGAAGTGCACGATGCCCTGAGTTCGTAGACTGGT
Source organism: Ziziphus jujuba (assembly GCF_031755915.1). Classification (NCBI taxonomy): domain Eukaryota; kingdom Viridiplantae; phylum Streptophyta; class Magnoliopsida; order Rosales; family Rhamnaceae; genus Ziziphus; species Ziziphus jujuba. The sequence goes on from NC_083390.1 coordinate 7,048,253, forward strand.
AGCACGTCGAAAACGGAGCTACGGTTTGAAAGTTATGGACGAAACAAGTTGCGGTCCAAACTGTCCAAGGGGTGCCGGAGTTGACTTTTTGTTTATGGGGAATTGAGCTTTGACTTGTGCATGGTTGTGAAGTGCTCGTCGATATGAGTTCACAGACTAGCGGCACGCTCGAAACGGACATCCGGTTAAAAAGTTATGGACGTTTGAAGTTTACCGGATACCGTATTATTTTAATGTTTTTGGGTCGGTGAACAGTGAAATGCCACGTGTCAGCTTCTGATTGGTCCACGTGGCATGAACAGTGTCACACATGGGTTTTTATTTGGTAAAAATCTCGGGGAAGAGAGAGAAAGAGAGAGAGGAGAGAGAAAGAGAGAGAGAGAGACCGCCGGCCACCGGAATGTTTCCACTGTTCCGGCCGAGTTACTGTGCACGCGCCGGTCAGCAAGCTTGCCCTCCTCATTTCCGGCAAAACCTCCAAGTTTCACGGCGAACGGCCGCCGGACGCGCTTGGATCGGACCTCCGAAGATCAGCGGTGAGTTTTACCCCTCCACCGCCGGCCACCGCAAATCGACCCACTTCTGGCCATTTTCCGACCACACGCGCCATACACCCTTGATCCTCTCCTCAAGTCCGGCCGACCCACCAAAAATCACAGCCATCGGACCATCGACGCGCCAGGATCGGAGCATTTTCCGGCAAGGGGCCGGAAATCTTCAAACGGTGATTTCTCCGCCGTCCGGCCTCCGTTTTGCTCACTGCCGATCCCATTGGATTGCTTTCCTCACGATCTACAAGTCTGCAAAATTTCACGACCAACGGCCACCGCACGCGCTGCCGCCGGCGACGGTTGCCGGTGACCGCGGCGGCTCGCCGGAAATTACTGTTCCGGCGAGTACCCAGTTTTCCGGCCAGCTCCAGTCCGCAGTGTTTGACCTCCTGAACCCGAATCCGGCTTTCGTTTCCGCCAATTCGCGACGGTTTGGGAGAATTGCGGAGCCGAAACTCGAAAAGCTTTCCGGCGAGATTCCGACTCCGTCGGGTCCGATCACCGGAAAGTAAGACCGAATCCGTGATCCTCATCACGCGAACTTCGATTCGGTATATAACTCGTAACCCTTTAGATATCGCTTGGTGTTCGCTCCCCGGGTACCCATTTGGGAATTACCCGAATAAAATATTAATATTTTTGGTTTGTGCACTGTGATTGTTTAGGTGCACGCGCGAGTAGTGGAGTTGATCCCGAGGAGGATCTTAGTTGATTTGCGTGCTCCAGGTGAGTGACCCACCTTCAAAAATTATTTTGGACAATTAATTATATTTAATTGGTATTTAAATTGGTATTTAAATTATGCTCATGTGGTGTGATTTATTTATGAATTATATTGTGGTTTAATTTATTATGCATGAGCAAGGTGTATTTTGGTAGTATTGTACGTGGTTTTTAAAATTTATTTTCTGGGCATAATTGGGTTAAATATTTTACGAAAATATTTGTTTAAATTTTATAAATTATGCCCGCGGTATTTTTATGGTTGCATCTCGTACTTCGAGAAAATTGTGGTTTGTTGGTTATCAATGTTTCGTACCGGGTTATCGAATAAAAATATGTGGGATGGTGTTTTGTGAAAATTTGGTATACTTTCCACGGTAATTTTGGAAAACGGTATGGTTGGTTACTTATGTTTATTTTTAGACGCACTCATACAGTATTGGTGTTTTGGTGTATGGTGTATGGACACGTGGTAGCATGCGGTTATTATGTGGTTTAGCGTGCGGTTATTACTTCACCCGTGAGTTGCCATTGGACCGTGGGCAGGCAAGGTTATTGTTGCGCACAGCCGCCCCCCCTCCTTGGCCGGGTTGATGGTTTTAGCAGCGGTACTGTCGGGACGCCAAAGTGACCATTGCAGGTTTCTCTCTTTAACCCCCCGCCAGTCGGTGCTCGGGATGCTGGGTATCGGAGGGCATCACCGGTATATGGTGTGGTGTGTCGGTGTAAATTGCAAATAGTGTTTTAAACCCCAAAAGTGTTCTAAAATTATTTATTATTATAATTTATTACATTTTAATTATATTTGGGGTATTTATTTATTTATTTAATTGTTGTTGTTAAATTATTTAATCCCTTGGTTTTTGGGAGGTATGTACATTGGGTTTTGCGAAAAGGTTTTAAAAAGGGAACATTTCAAACGGAGCGATTGGTGAGAGTTTTGAGGGAAATTATTATTTTCCAACAGTTATTATTATTTATTTATTAATTGTTGGTATTTGTTCTATTCCTTAATTGTTATTACTATTATTTTTATTATAAAAGGTGTTAAGTAGTTCGGGTTACTCACGGAGATGATTAGCATCTCACACTCTTAAATTCCGTTCCCTTAGGTGCAAGTGGTGGTAGACGTTCTTCCGGAGCGAACCAAGTTTTCCGCTGCTGTTGTGTTTCGAGAAGTTTCTTTGTACTCTTTCATTTCAGTGTATTATTTCTTTTAGCCTTGTTGTATTTCTGTTGTTTAGCACTTCTTAAAGCTCTGTATACTATTGGGATACTTCTGTTTTATTTATGCACTGGACTGTTGTTGCTTTTGAGAAGTGCTGAAATTTGTGGAACAATTTGTAGTTTGTGGGAGGAATAAGGGGATGTTTTTAGAAGTGTGTTTTCAGTGCAGGTAATTTGTGGTAAGTAAATCCCTTAGGGGAGGCTCTGTCGGATTTTCCGTTGGAGGGTCTGGTAGGGTTTCCCTAGGATCAGGGCTTGTCTAGGGTTCCGGGGAAGGAATTCTGGACGGGTCCTGACACAAGTGTAAAAGCTTTTGGACAAATGTGTAAGCCTTCGGGCAAATGTGAAAGCCTATGGGCAAGTTATGGTGTAATTGTTATTAATAATATTTTTATTATTACAGTTATATTATTTCCCTCCTATCTATATTATGCGTTGGTGCGTCATAAAACGATATCGAAATGTAATATCTTATTAAATGGGTAGTGTGGGCGGACATGATTAATTAAGGGTATTTTATGTTTATTAAATTATTTTTAATATATGCATCTATATTTATATTTGTTATCAAAGTGTTGTCAGTTGTGGAATTTATTATTGTAAGGTGGGAGGGATAAGGTAATATGACATATGAGTGCGTTTTCGTGTAGGTAATTTTTGGGGCATGCTTTACCTTTAGGGGAAATGCTGCCGGATTTTTCATAGCATTGTCCGGTAGGATTTTTCCTAAGATTAGGATTTATCTAGAGTTCTAGAAAAGACTCCTGGATAGATCCTGATGTATGGGGTTGGGTTAGTCGGGTGAGCAGATGGTTTCCGGACGTGGTTGTGGTTGGTCTGTGGCACTGGCATATTGCCTGCAGCTTTAGAGTTGTATTCTGGAGGCTGTTTCACAGAACTATTGGCATGGTAAGAGGTGAAGTTTGGAGCTCTAGTTTGTTGGTGATAGTGTTTTGGCTTGTTCGGATAGAAATTTGAGAGTGATTTCCATTTATGAAAGGGTTCTGTAGCTGAATTTGGCATGGCTAACTGTTTCTTAACTTTGCCGGCCAGATTAACTGCTGCATTGATATTAGTAATCGGGCTTAAGTGCAATTTTTCTCGAATGGACTTTTGGAGGCCATGACCATGTCTGGCAACTTGCTGTCGCTTAATTTCTTATAGATTATTTTGGGAGCCGAGGAGGAAAAATTCAATTGTAAAATCGTTCACTGTTCGATTGACTTGATGACAATTGTGATTTTGGTTCGTAAAATGCTCGCCATCTGTAAATTGAAGTTCTTGTGTAAATTGTTTTTGGATGTAAATTTTGTCATATGTGAAATAGCTCCTATGTTAGGATTTGTGAATACCTGTATGGTATCTTCTTGAATACATGCTTTTGTATAATATATTTAGTATGCCTGTATTTGAGTGACATTACTAACATAAATACCAACAACAATCCACGAAAACTGGAAAACAAATAATTAAATGAATGGAATAAAACAACAACCAAAAAAAAAAAAAAAAAAAAGAAGAAGAAGAAGAAGAAGAAGAAAAAACCCTTCTATTTCGTCTAGTATTATGATGCTTGCACTCCGTCCCTCTAGAGCCTAACAGTTTGCGTTTTTAGGTACCGGTTGTCTTAATACATGCAAGCTCTGCCCAGTTTGGCGGGTAACATGAAATGGTTTAGGGTAATATTTGATTCAATATTTGACCCAACCTTGCCTTGCTCTAACCCCACCCGCCCTGCCCTGCCACAATTCACGTCTTTTATAAATCAACTGTTTCCACTAAATTATATTCAATTCGTGTATTTATTGGCTACAGGCTGTATTGTTCAAGTTTCTGGAAAGGTCAATTGGGTAAATATCACTATAACCTCTTCTATTTTGCTATTTTCAAAATTATATCATGATTATGATTAAAAAAAAAAAAAAAAGAATCAACGTCCTTGTATTTAACTTTTATTTTTATATAGCAACCGTTTTTAATACTCTTTAACACTAAATTTTAAAATCTACCAATTTACCCTTGATTTAATGAAATTATTTTTTTGTTTCTTAAATATAAAGCATACTAATACTAATACTTTATGAACTTCAGGGCCTATAAAGATAAAATGTCTTCCTATAAGTATTAAGTGGAAAAAGCAAACAAAAATTATGATCTGTTTTATATTTTAAATTAAGTAAAAATATGTGATCAGCGAAAAAACAAACAGGTTAGTGTTTCCACTTATTTGTGTTCACTTCGTGTGTTTACTTACTACAAGATGCATTCTATAGGGTCCCAAAAAAAATAAAAAAATAAAAAAATTAACCTTTTATATTTGCAAATATGTTATTTTCATTTCTATAACTTAACCAATTGCCTATAATAAATTTCTCTATAGGTGTTTGTCATAGTGCATGTATAGTTATGTCCAAAGCCACTAAACGTCATGCGACATTTTTCAAACTCCCTGAACCCTTTATCATTGAATTATCGTTTATGTTAATAAATATTTATTGATAATTGAGAAAGTGTTCGTAAATCTATATAGTTATTGAGGTTAATATCGACGTCTCATCTGTTTTAATTAATCAGCTGTATTTTTCCCTCCACATCTAATATCAAAAAACAAAAAAAATTAGTAGTATTAGAGCATTCCCAAAAAACTCTTTAAATGTGTTGTTTTCTTTATTTTAAAAATACAATATTTAAAAAAAAGCTCCAATGAACTCTTTATTTTGACTTTTTAATATAAATAATTGGTTTGACTTTTCAAAAGTAGAGAGCCAAAACTACTATATAATACATTTTTCTATGTCATTATTATAATATTTAAAAGATAGATAATTCATATAAAAGATAGAGGTTACAAGTAAAACAAAAAAATATTTATAGTAAAAATAAAAATAAAGAATTTAAATAGAGAGTTTGTTGGAGAGCATTTTCAAATTTTACTAATTATTTTAAGATATATTCTTTATTATAGAAAATATACTTTTTTATCTTAAAAAATCCTTTGGGAATGCTGTTATTACTAGTTCTATATGAAAAAACTCAACAGCCATTACAAGTAAACCTTTATATACGCATAAAAAATATAATCATTATCATCTCTTAATCTTCATATTTTTACTCATGATCATAATTTTAATATGAAACTAATTTTCAATTCATCAAAGAGAAAATATGGAACTACTTTTAATTATATATAAAAAAAAAATACAAAATTTCATAGTCCCAACTCCTAACTATCCACATATTTTTTTCTTGAAAATAGCTCAAACAAATTTTTTTTATAAAGTAAAAATTAAAAAACCACTTAAATCCAAAATTTTCTATGCTTTTACGTATTTATCCTTTTTTTTAACCTTCATTTTTCTCTCCTTTTTTTTTTTAAACTTTTATTTTGATCCTATTGTTTTAATTTGTTTTTCCTTTATAAAATCTAATAATAATAAAAAAAAAAAGGTTGGGTGGGGTTGAGCCCATCCTAGCCCTTTAATAGCTACGTCATTGATTATTACATACTATATGACGACTGGAAATATGCAATTTGTGTTACCAAAAAAGTAACAAACTCACTGTAATGTGAATCATTATTCACTCCAACCTTATTCTTTCTTAACCTACGGCTGGAAATATTTTTAAAAACTATCCAATGGTGTCTTGGTGAAGGTGTAACTTTATAAGTGTTGTAATGTGAATCATCCCTCAAAATTGATTGTACTTTTTTTTTTTGGGTACGAGCTGATACCCTATCATATCCGACCCGCCCCGCCATATGAATGCATATGTGCTGTTAAATGGGCTTCTTCTTTCGTAACCTGTGGTTGGAAACAATTCTGGGCTACTATCTAATGATGTCTTAAGGTGTAAAGTATATTTAAGGTGGAATGTAACATAATTTAATGATGCCATATGTGTGGGTTTATAAGTTATACATATAGAGGCTTACAGACAAAACGGATAACATTACTTATGAACAGTAACTTGTAATTTATGGCTCCATATTTGCGGTCCTGTTTATACCTCCCAATTGACTTATAAACAAATGGGTGTTTCTAAAAGTGTATGCACACACAATGCCCCGTGCCCTTGGGTGAGATGCCCACCCCATCCAGGTGGGGTTCCTTAAAGAGTAAAAAATTATACATTTATGTGCTTGTACCGATGCTGAACGTGGTTGTCCTCAAAATGTTGGTTTGTGTGGATAATTTGGGTCTCACCTAGGTAGAAATTTCTATAAATAGTTTATTACGATATGTTTGAATGAAATAGAAATAGCTATAAATTGTTCGACAATGTAGCAACATCTTCAAACCACTTTGCATTGCTTCCAGATTTTGGACCCCTCGCATCAAGATTATTAATTTTGTTAGTTCACTCCATGTCATATGCATGCCTAAAGCCTGTTTGGGCTGTTTGCATCATCACCATGATACACTCCTTCTTATCTGTGACCAAAATGAGTAGTATTTGCGCTTTCTATTTTTTGCACCCAAAAAATAAAATAAAATAAAATGAACAATACAGTTTTGATGGATTTGTTGAAGGCTCTGAAATACAAACTCCTGCTCATTTTGCACAATAGCATCTCCTATTTTAAACTTGATGATGCCTCCATTTACTTGAATACGTGCACTTGAAGAATTCATTTTTATATATGATAAATTGTATTATTTATGCCCAGATGAGATAGAAGATCACTATGTCAGGAAGAAGAGAAAAATGTGAGACGAATGAAGGGAAGGATAACACAAGGGGTTCTGTTTGATATTGAGAGGTTTGTGTTGTCAATAGTATGAATTTGCAAGGCAGGTTTATATATCGAGGAAAGATTAGACCTTTGGAACAATGACTATTTTAGGACTAAAAATTTAATTTTTAAATAAGATAGTCTGTTTTTCAATAACGGTACTTATGACAATTAACACTGTCAGCTAGGAAGGAGAATGGCAGATAACGGAAAAAGTGGTAACGGCAGAGGGGTGTATTTGAAATCAGTCTAACCTATGGGTACGATTTAAAGTAGGAGCAAACCTCGGGTGGTGCCAGGGAAAGTAACAAGGAAAAAAAAAAAAGAAAGAAAAAAAAAATGAAAAAAAGAAGAAGGATATTTCTGAAAGTGTATGCACGCAAACAATGCCTCGTCTAAGGGGCGGGATCTTAGCCAAACCAAGGGTGGGTTTGTGGAGTCTACTTTCACTAGGTTCATGAAACTTCTTTCAAGTGGTTGTACCAGTATTCTAAAGCATAATGGTTGGTTAAATGTGTGGCTGTGCAATAATAACATGTGAAATGCAACTTATAAATTATAGTAGTGGTAAGGACAATAAAGATCAACCATAAAAACTATTTCCATTTAGTTGGTGCAGTATTAGCATCAACATCTTTGCCCATTTTTAGTCATATCCCTTAATTTTGAAGATATCGCTAAATTCATTCATAATATTATGACAAACCCATGTCCAAATGGAGCTAACCTTTTGTTGAAATTGGACGGAGGTGTTTGCCCCAACCTCGCCCCTTTGTCCCAAACCTTAACCCGATTGTCCCAACCTTGCCACGTTCGTCCCAACGCGCTCCCCTTTGTGTCCCTATCCCGCCCCTCGAATATGAATTATTGTTTTGAATGTCAAACTGTCAACAATGGCTGATTATTGGGTGGGGGCCCCACTTCATTATGGGCGAGGTTATGGAAATTTCTCGCTTGTTCATTAACTTCATGCATGTACAATATTTTTATTCATTTTCAATAAATAATAAATTTTTTTAAAAAAATATATAGTATCTGACATTCCAGATTTTAAAACAAAAAAGACAAATATATTTTATATTAGTACGTAAGCTCACAGTAAGTATTGTGCGAATTTTGCCAACTAACTTGAAAACAATAAATGATTGACGTTTAATTCCCCACTACAGGTCTCGTAATATCTCATATCATAGGGTCAAAGGCATGCAGTGACAATCATTGGGAATCAAAATCCTACTTGCAATGGCACCTATAACGAGTGCATCAATAAAAAAAAAGGGAATCTTTTTGCCATCCTACAACAAAGGCATTTTTGCATACCGTCCTTTATGGGCGTATGCAGGTGCTTTGTGTTGGATAGAATAAAACTGAACTGTGACATTTGCGAGGATGGGTCATACAATGTGCCGTGTAATGTCTTGTTTCCCTTGCCTACAACAAGCATGTTGCCAAGTGTCCCACCGCCAGGTTATGTGGCCATCTACACGAATGCATTCTAGTTTGATTTACGCCTTCCTCTATGGTATGCCATTCGTAAACTGCCATCAGCTTTTCCATTGGCCCCTGGCCAAATAGCACCATAAAGCTGGCAATACAGTGTAGAAACGTGCACACTGTGGAATAATCAGATTTTCCTGATTCAACCATCATGACTTCCTGTATATGTTTTCTCTATGCTATGTTCAGGGGCCCATGGCTTTTATCCCAGTTCATTTTGTACCCTTTATAGTTGTAAGTGTGTTCAATTGATTACTATTTGGTATAAGAATACAATAATGGTTTATGACATATGTTATTCGTGTATAATGTTTAGGGGATAGGTCCAGGGATGATAATGTTTGTATGGATTCTAATCAGCGTATCTTAACCGCTATGAGGCTAACATTGGTGTTTAATCAATTGGAAATATTTGGACTTCTTAAATTTTTCTAACTCATAAGTTTCTATAAATAAAATATAATGAATTGTATTTTTAATATATATATATATATACATATATAATGTATTAATGTGTTTTCCTTTGTTTCAATATATATATATTGATGCGAATCCGCCCAAGCTTGCACAACCGACACTACAAAAAAAAAAGGGAATTAGCGACTATGCTGTTAGTGACGAAAAAGTAATGGTCACCGAATGAATAAAACAACGACCGATATTTAGTCGCAGAAATGATAGTAAGAGAAATGTGTAGAATTTTGGTTGACCTGTTATGGTGACCAGAAATTTGGTCACAAATATAAATTTTCACTAACCAAAAACTATTTGGTAGTTAAAAAGCAGGGCGGGAAGCTTTCCCATCTTTTTTTTTGGCGGGAACATGAAGTTTCAATGACCAACCACTGTTGGTCACTAAAAGTATTTATAAATGACCAATATATTAATCACTAATAATATAAGTTAAAATTTTTTTAAAGGAAAAATAGCAAATAATGTTAGCATAAGGCATTCCACGACCAAATTATTTTGGGTGGTCAAATGTTATATTTGTGACGAAAATATTGGTCACTAAATAGAATTTAAAATAATAAAATATAAAAAAAAAGTTTATAATAGGTTTAGTTTAATGCCGTCAGCGACCAACTATGTTTGGTGAGTAAATGCAAGGGCGGGAAACCATCCACATGCTTTTCCATTTTGGCGGGAAGTGAGAACCTTGACTAAATGTAAGAAAAAGAAACATGAAATTCGTAATTTAATGGTTTGAGCTACCATGTCAGTTGCTATTAAATAGATACAAACGGTGTTAATAATAATATTAATAAAATAATCCACAATGAAGCTGCATTTTGTAAAGAAATATTTACTTAAAAATAAAACAGATTTTATAATTATTTTAGATTTGATTACATATATAGTCCCTAACCTATATGAAGCTGCATTTTGCTCCCTTCTAGTTTGTACTTACTTGACAATTTTTTCAATATTTTTGGATGAAATTCATTATGCACTAATGATAGTAGGCAATAGAGTTTAGGGTAAAATGATAAGAAAAAAAATTTAAAATCAAAGTGTGAATCATGGTATACTCAACCACCTTGTTTAAATAGATGTTTCTTAATAATTGTATACTTGATTAAATTTGTGTGAAGTAGTTATATTAACCACTGTCCACACATATAATTTTAGTTAACAATTGATACTTTATGTATAACTAATAACATTATTGTATGAATATTTTATATTGAAGCATTTATCATACAAAATATCAAAATTGACATTTCTAAAAAAAAAAAAATAAATTAAATGTTTACAACCAAATTGCAAATATATCCTTTTTAGGTGAAAAGCTAAAACCAGTGGATGGTTTGATAACGCTCCATATAGACCCATAGATCAATTTATTTATTTTTTGTATTTTTGGTTACAATCCCCATAGAACCATTTTTGGATGGATGATTCCCATAAAACCCTTTAGATGATAAAATTGCACCGGTCCTATTTCCTTTCTAAAACTCTCTCCAAGAGTTGTGCTGCCCCCTTTGGATTGCCTCACCTCTCTGACCTTTCGTTGCTTCTGACTGCTTGGATTGGCATCTCTCTCAAGCTCCATCTCAGGTGTGTTTCCTCTCCTATTTTCTCTCTGTGCTTTTTCTTTTCTCTGTTTCTTCATTTTTCCCTAAGTTGCTCATTCCATGAAATGTAGGTGAAAGATGGGTTAGTTCTTTGTTACGTATGAAAAAGAGTCAACCGGGTTTAATGAGCTGATAAAGGAAGGATTGAAGGATTTATTAGGGACGTGAGAGGAAGCAAATCTGTTCTTGGTAAGAGACATCTATAACTTCTTTTTTTCCCTCTATGTTTGTTGTGGTGTTTTGTGAGAGATAGGTATATTGAGTGAGAGGAGTCTCTGGCCCTATATGTTATTGGTTTTTGGCAATGTGGTTGATATTTTCAAACAATAAAGTTCTAGAAAATTTTCCCACATGTTGATACATAATTGCATTTTTATCTTTTTTCCTATGTTCTTAACATAATGTAATGAGTTTTCATGGATTGGAATTTTCTTGAACTACTCTGCTGCTTTTGAAAAAAACACAAGCGTTGTAATTTGATTGCTTGAGATTTTTTGTTTTTGAGAGATACTGAATCAAAATGTAAAAAAAGAAAAAGAAAAAAAAGAGGGTAATCGAAAATGGTAAAAAAAACTTGAGGTAAAGAAGTAAATATGGTTTTCCAACCTATAAACAAATAAGACAGTTTCTAGATTTTTACTATATTTTGGTTTTTTTGGATTGGGACTTTTAAGAACTTCTAAATTATTGAATGTTGAATAATGAACTTTGTAACTTGTCTAATAATAAACACCCATAACATAGCAAAATGCAATTGAATATCAATATATAATATTATTGCATATTGGGAATTGAATGGAGAAATCAAATTAGAATAACTCCTGTTGAATATATATAACTAATTGTCTAATTATTATTTATGATCACCTTGTGTAGGCATGGTGCATAATTTGTGGAGATTGGAATATTGATGGCATCCTCCATCTATGTAGATGTATATACATATATAAATATGTGGGTTTGAGAAATAGAATAAGAAGGGACTATAACATTTCCACAGGATCAGTGGTGATTGCTTCATTTATGCATATATACATGTATGTATATATATATATATATATATATATATACGTATAACAAAAGGATTGAATGATTAAGATTATTGACAATATCAATCCCTTAGATATAGTATTGATATTATTTTTTATGCTTGCAGGATGGTAATATAGGGGAAACAAATATTGCCAAAATATTCCTTTAAATATGCCACCTAAGAGATCAAGATATGTACCAGGAAGAGAGACTTTGGTTCCTAGAAGGTCTCCTAAGACTACCCCAGCACAAAGAGAGACTTTGGTCCCTAGGAGGTCTCCTAGGACGACCCCAGCAGAAAGAGAGACTTTGGTTCCTAGGAGGACACCATCACAAAGAGAGAATTTGGTTCCTAGGAGGTCTCCTAGGATGACAGCATCATCTAAAAGGACTGCATCTCCTATGGAGACACCATCCCTTAGAGGTCGACAACCTATGCAAACACCAGATTGTTCCACAACACCAACGCCTAGTGAGACATCAATACCTAGTGGTCCAGAGTATGTGGAAACACCAATTCCAAACATTACATCGTCTAGAGGTCATTCTCCTACAGATCCTGTAGATGAGAGTACTGAAGATACACCTGTATCCACTAGTATGTTGGTAATCTATCATATATGTTATGTAAATTGAGAATCTATATTACATAGTATTATTAATTAACATTATTTCACTTTGTAGGTTTAATGAAGAAAAATACACGTGCCATTATGCGAGGATTGGAAATTCTTAAAACAATGGCATCCAATACTAAACTTCGCGTCCAAGTAAGTGGTGGGGATATGCATGCATATGGTGACCAATGTTCTCCCTTTGCCAATCAGATTGGCATTGCTGTGCGTAACTTTGTTTCACCAAGATTGAAAGGATAGAAATATGCTTCTCATGATGAAAGGAAAATTGTCTACAAACATATTGCTGTGAGTAAAACTTAGACTCATATCATTAATATACCATATCAATATTATAATAAATAACAAGGTTTTATTTTCCTTTTGTGTATAAGGATCGGTTTGACATTGATCTAAATGATCCTCAATGGATAGAGATTGTTGAGAGGCATTGTCGTGATAGGTACAAAAACAATAGGAGTTATTGCAACAATCATTTCAAGCTGTGTAAGATGCAAGGCAAAGACCCATTGCAATTTATACCAAAAAGACTACGATGTCAAGAAGATTGGGAGTGGTTGTGTGCTCATTTTGAGATCGTTTATTGCAACAAGGGCAGCATTGGTTTGACATTCTTCAACAATTACTTTAGTTATATTTCAGAATGGATTATTTTTTCTTTATTATTTTTCCATATTATGGTAAATAGTCGGTTCATAAAGTGCTTGGTAAGTGAAATTTCCAATTGCATTAATATCTTTGATATCTTAGTGTTTACTTAGCAATTTTAAGGATAAACCTCTTGCTCATGCATCTTATGTCTATTGAAATTTGGTTGTCATTGGATGCTAATGGATTTTTACTAGTTTTGGTCCTTTGACAGTTTATAATATATGTCATGTATCTATAGCAGAATTGGGTTTGAGCTTAAAATGTCAACAATATCAGCTAAAAAGGACATTTACTATTACGACCTTTGTTATTCCGACAAACCTTTTATGCTTCAACTTTGTTGATATTGGATTTCTACTACCTTGTAGCTATAGTTCTATGTGATTCTGTTGATATGTTGTTACCTTTGTTTGTGAGCTATTTCTAAGCTATGAATCTTGGTGATTCATTGGGATGTTGAATTGAAGTTGGAGATTATGATTATAATGTTATATAAGTGTCTATATATACATATATATATATATATATATATATGCACATACAGAAGGTTTAGTCCCAAATGTGAAGGTGACTTTCCCTTTATTTAAGCACGCAAGTAAAATTATCTTTCTTTTTATTTTGTAGTCATCTCCAAATGAACCAATTGGTGAGATTGAGTTTTTCAAGAGAACACACTGGACACAAAAAAAAAAGGATGGAATAATGTTATAGCTGAATCAAGATATGTAAGTTTTACTTTATCACTCCTTAACTGGTTTGACATACTTGTAATATCTTATAATGACATTTTTATACCTTTCATGTTGTTAGAATGAGATGGTTCGGCTACAAGAAGCACAAACGCAGCAGACACAAGATGATGCTTCTCCTGATGATACTGGTGCACTGGTTTTTTTGACAGAAGCTGACATTCGTGCACAAGTCCTAGGTAGAAATGCTGGATTCATTTCTGGTGTTGGACTAGCTCCAAGAAAGAGTTATAGCAGGCTGCTTAACCAACCTACCCCTCAATTGCCTACAGAGTTTGAAGATTACAAGGTTGAGGTAAAAAGACTTGCACAAGTTGTGGATCAACAGGTAGAACTCATTGCCAGACTTTCTACATTCTTGGATGTGAGTTAGCATCCTTCAAGTCCCAGCTAGTCGCCGCCACCACCACCACCTACTGCAACAATGACTTGATGTTATGGTTTCTGCTTGTGATATGCATAGCATTAAAATTCACCTATACATAGTTTTTTGATAGTGTACATAGTTAGAATGCAAAATATTTGCATTCACAGGTGAATTTTTGGCACTATGCATGGTTATAGACATTTGCAATCACAAGTCTTTTTGCAAAGCATGTACAGGCACAAATGCTCAGCTTACAGTCCTTTTGATACACTACTTTATGTTTGTAGTGTAAGTATATAAATGTATGCAATGACAATTATGTGTAGGCAAGGACACTACTTTATAATCCTATAATTATGACATGGATTTTGACTGAATTCGATACTATGCCTTTTCCATGGTAGAACAATATTTAACTGCAATGTTTTAAAGGTTTAGGAGGTTAAACGAACTTGAGGACAAAAATGCAAACTTAAATAATTAAATTAAGGATAAAAAATGCAAAATGAAAAATAGTTTGTGGGATTCCATCTCTCCCTTACATGATTTTAATTTGGTTTTTTTGTTATTTTTTTTTTTTACATTTTATTGTTCTCAATAACAAGAATAAACATAATGAGACAAAAAAAAGCTTGTTTATATTAATGTTGTTTAAACTCGAGAGGAGGCAAGCTGCATTTTCTTTATTTTGCACTAGTTCGAATTTTTTTTTTTTTGTTTTTTCCACTAACTTTAATGTTATACTTATTTTTTAAGTAACTTGTTTTTAATTTTTAACTGTTCACAGGCAAAATTATATGTATACATATATATATATATATATATATATATATATATATATATATATATATATGTATATATATTTTGTGCCTCAATGAATGCTTAACTTTTGACTATGAATTTATAATAAACGTTTTATGAATTAATAATTGGTTCCATGCCAGCAAAAACACTTTTAATGTAATTGATTATTACTTCTCAAATCTTTTTGTTTTACTTAATATTCTTATCATTTTCTTGTTTTCGCAAATTAGTGCCACGATTATTACCGACATAACGTAATAATTATTTATGATTATATATATTTTATTTTAATAATTAATTATAAAATTTACAAATTCTTACTCCCTTAATGATTAATTGTGAAATTTATATTTATAAGTTGTTGGAAGATATTTTGATTGTACAAATAGTTTGATGGAAAACGTCTAACATTCATGGTCTTAGTGTATTTTTCTAACATCAAATTATAACAAACCTTATTACAAATCTTAAGGGCTTAGATGTATTATAGCATAGTTTTTATAAGTAACTATATGTATATAGGTGACTGTACTGTGTACAAATTAGGGGTTTGACACATATTAGTGATGCTTAACTGTTATTAGCTAATGGTAAATAGTCGCTTATTTTTATTAAAATAGATAGTAAAAATAATTCTTTTTCAAAATTATAATATATTTAAAATATATCAATTTTCAACTATTGAATGATCCTGCAATTGCTAGTGCGATTTGTCAAACATATTTGTCAAATATTTTTGATAGAACACGACCATATATATATATATAGTCCGCAATTTATTTGAGACACTATATGTCGCCGTATAATTATATATAAAATATGTGTTTAATTATTATGATTTTGATCCTTCTTTGTTTTCTCAAGGAACATTTGTTATGTTATTATAGTTTTTATTATACAAAGAAAGATGTTATTTACATACTAATCTACAAAGATACTTGTACATTTATATATATATATTTTTATCATTAGTGTTTAAATTCAAACTCATGATCATGATATAAAATAATTGCAAATGCACATAAACTTTTCTGTTACTTAACCACATTATAAATATGTTTCCTAATAATTTACACTTGATTAATTAAGATGGACAAAATACATTTTTCACTTTCCATACATATAGCTTTCATTGTTATTTAACATATATATATATATATATATATGGACATTGTTTTATAGAAAATGTATATTACAATATTTGTCATATGAATATTAAATTTTTATATGGTTAATTCTTAGGTTCATATGATTTGGACAGAAGAAAAAAAGAGAAAAAGAAAGAAAAGAAAGCAAAATAGAGAAAGTAAACGAAAATTTATATTGGAAAGTGAAACCCAAATATGAATTTCTACTTTGGTGGGAAGTTTTGCCGCCTTTTTCCACATTTCCCATTTATTTCATTTTACTAAAATCCCAATCTTTCCCTTATGTTTACGTTTTAGCAAAAGAAAATCCCCATTTGAAACATTTTGTGTGATAGGAGTCCACCCCTCTGTGCCTCCATTTCGACCGGTAACACTCTCAACCTCTCTCTCATTTTTGTTTTCTTCTTTTCAAAATACAGCTTATTACCTCTACTACCACCCATCAAATTTCGTCCAATTCCAGAATTTTGGCTGAATGAAGAAGTCATTCTTCATATGTATTTTTCCTCAGCTTGTAAGGTATTTCTGTACATGAACGATTGGGTTTTATACATATCAAACGAAAGCAACTGGATTGAGGAGCTGGTTGGATTTTCAGTTGGATGTGATGAGCCGAGAGGGAAAAGGTTCTTCATGACCTAAGGAAGGTATTCTTGGCAAGAGACATTTTCCTTCTGAGTTTGTGGTGTCTTTATGTGAATGACAGAGTTCTAGTACTGTAAATATTGAAAAATATATCAGATTTTTGTTTTTGGGTTCATACCAAACTACATGATGAGTCAATAGGAAAACAAATATATGTAACCTGCATTCTTTATTGGAACAACTTACAGCTTATTGCAGCATATATAGGATTAGGTGAATACTTTTAGTTACTATGACTTATACAAATTACATTTCCATATCCTATTTGGTTTTCATAATTTCCAAGCGTAATTATATGTCATTTCCTGGAATTATGGTTTGGTTGTTCGTGGATGAGGTGGTTTTTTCCATTTGACTTAGCCTCCAATAAGATTGAAAAAAATAATTTATTATTTTGGTAAAAACAATAAAAGTAGTGCATCTACACGAACTTGAACCCAAAAATCATGTGGCAGAGCAATTGAAATAACCAAATGTAGGGATACTTGCCAAACTCCAAATCAGCTTGTAAACCAAGTCATCATAGAAACATAATAACATTGTCCACATTCTATTTAAAATTTTATGTTACAAGATAACTCTATATTACACGGTTTAGCCATAACTTAATGCCTAGTAAGCTGGAAATTTCTATTCTTATTTTTTTCAAGAAAGTATATCTACATACATATAATTTTTATGTGATACATAAATATATATTAGCAGCTTCTGACATTTTGCTTCCACTACCTTGCTGTCACCTTTAAAAAGGATCATGCTATAAGAAAACACACTGGACACAAGGTCATTGAAGTTTTATCTTTATTATGATAAAGTGAAGTTGATTATCAATGTTAATTCTAGATGGCTATGAATATACTCCAAAAACAAATATTAGTGGAATGAATAATGCTTAGTATACCTATCATTGTTCTTTTTGTTGTTTTTTTTTTTAAAATAGACCATTTTATGTCTTTGAGTATATGAATATTGCAATATCTGTTCTCCTTTTGCTATTTAATTAGCTTATTATTCTTTTAATTTCCTATCCTTTAATGCTATCTTGCTGTGTATTGAGACACTTAAACCCATTTTAGCTTCAATATTGTACAAGTTAAGTTATTTTAAGTGCTTGATATATTATATCCTTATAACTATACTATTGGTTTCTTTTAGGAAGTTATGGAAAAAAAATGGATATGGTGTCATGATAAGCTGTCAGATGAATACACAAATGGTGTTAAATCATTTATTGAATTGGCTAAACATCATTTAGATGAAGATAATAGGACTAGATGTCCTTGTCGATATTGTTGGAATGTGTATTTCCAAGATATAAGTGTAGTTGAACGACATTTATGGGTGAAAGGATTTTCATTAGATTATCACAATTGGATTTATCATGGAAAGGCATTGAATTTTCAAGGTATTGAAATGGGTTTTGAGGAAGATGATGAAGCTGTTGAACATGATAGGGAAGAAGATGATAATGATGATATGATGGTAGCATTGCAAAATGTTGCAGGTGACATGGATATTGATGTAGATGCAGATGAAGGTCACATTGGAGATCAAGATCATAGAAATAAAGAATTTTCAGGATTATTTGCTCAAGTTGAAAGCGAGTTATATCTAGGGTGTACAAAGTTCTCTACATTGACTTTTTTGGTCAGGTTAATGCATATAAAAGCTTTAAACCATTGGAGTAATAAGTCATTTAGTATGTTGCTTGAACTTCTCAAGGAAGCACTTCCAGAGGGTACTAAATTGCCAGTCTTACTATAAGGCAAAATGTACACTTCATGCACTTGGATTAGGATATGAAACGATTCATGCTTGTAAATGGGATTGTGCATTATTTTGGAAAGAATCAGCTGAATTGGATAAATGTCCAATATGTACTGAACCGAGATACAAATTTCAAGGTACTGAGGAGAAAAGGATCCCTCAAAAGGTGCTTCGATATTTTCCTATCACTCCAAGATTGCAAAGATTATTCACATCTCGCCATACTGCTATTGATATGAGATGGCACAAAGAGAAGCGTCCTAACACAAATGGAGTATTGAGGCATCTAGCAGATGGAGAAGCATGGAAGCACTTTGATGAACAATATCCGATATTTGCTATGGATCCTCGTAATGTCCGGCTAGGTGCTGCCACTGATGGATTTAATCCTTTTGGTAACATGAGTACTTTGTATAGCATGTGGCCAGTAATGTTAGTGCCTTATAACCTGCCACCTTGGAAGTGCATGAAAGAGACTTTCGATGATGTCACTACTAATACCAGGCCCAACGGCACCTGGAAAGACATTGATGTGTACTTACGGCCTATGATTGATGAATTGAAAGATCTATGGACAAATGGTGTCACCACTTATGACATCTCTAAAAAGGAGAGGTTTACAATGCATGCAGCAGTGTTGTGGACAATACATGACTTTCCAGCATATGGAACACTTTCTGGATGGAGTACCAAAGGATACAAAGCACATCCGACTTGTAATGAAGATCCTTCTTCCCAAGCTTTAAGAAGTAAGATTTGTTACATGGGACATCGTCGATATTTATCCATAAATGATGCAGGGAGAAATAATCGACAATATGATGGAAAGCCTGAACGAAGGTTAGCTCCAAGGTAGTTTTCAGGAGCTGAAATATTACAACAGTTAGATAGGACAATTGAGAGCAGACCGGGGAAACATCCTAACAATGTGGATAAAAAGAGAAAACGTGCTGCTTGTGAATTAAATTGGACAAGGAAAAGCATATTTTTTGAACTAGAATATTGGTCTAAATTAAAATTTCGGCACAATGTGGATGTGATGCATATTGAGAAAAACATTTGTGATAATATAGTTGGAACAATGTTGGACATCAAAGGTAAGTCGAAAGATACTGACAAGGCACGTATGGATTTAAAGGATCTAAAAATTCGAAAAGAATTGCATTTACAAGAAACTGGTGGTAAAGTTTTGAAACCTTTGGCATGTTTTTCATTAACAAGGGATGAAAAACATGAGTTTTGTAAGTGTTTGAAGTCTGTCAAATTTCCAGATGGTTATGCTGCTAATATTTCAAAGAATGTGAACATTAAAGGTGGTAAGATATCAAGTTTGAAAACTTATGATAGTCATGTTCTTTTGCAACAACTTTTTCCCATGGGTATAAGACCTTACATTAAGAAAGAGGTTTGTGGAACAATTATTGAAATGTGCATGTTCTTCCAAAAACTTTATGCACGAACTCTATCCGTTTCAGACTTGGATATGTTACAAGAGGGATAATACTTACATTGTGTAAATTGGAAAGAATATTCCCTCCAGTCCTTTTTGATATCATGATTCATCTAGTAGTTCACCTACCATATGAGGCAAAAATGGCAGGACCAGTATATACTCGTTGGATGTATCCTTTTGAAAGGTAAAACCTTTGGTTATTAAAGTTGATCAATCAATTTACATTCTTTTAATTTTTTAATTTTTTTACTTTTTTTTATTTTATTTTTATGATATTTTTCATTCATTATTAGAGCTTTGGGAACATTGAAAAAATATGTGAGAAATAAAGCTCATCCAGAAGGTTCAATAGCAGAGGGTTATGTTGTCAATGGGGCATTAACTTATTGTTCAATGTACCTTCATGGTATTGAAACTCGATTCAATCGGCTAGAACGTAATAAAGATGGTGAGAATCAGATTGCTTCGACTTTGTCAGTATTCACTCAACCTGTGAACTTATTGGGGAAACCTCAATTTGTTGAACTAAGAGATGATGATTATAAAAAAGCTCATTGTTACATCCTTTCCAATTGCTGTGAGTTGCAGCCATATTTTGAGTAAGAACCAAAACTTATATATTATTAGTTGAAGTTCAAAATAAGTAAATTATAAATCCATACTTCTAATTAAATTACATTTTTGCAGTGAGCACACCAAACTATTGCAAAACAGGGGTGTCATAAGTATTCTGCAGGTACAAGAAAAGGAATTTCCACAATGGTTTGAACAATGGGTATGTATTTTTTAGTTATGAAAGGTAAAATTCCATCTTGATATGTAAGTATTGTTAATTAATTAAAATTACATTTTCACAGATAAAATATTTCAGTAGATGTAAATATCCAATCGTAACTGATGAGTTCTACTCACTAGCATGTGGTCCTGATTATGGAATAAGATCATATAGTGGATGTGTAGTAAATGGAGTTCGATATCGCACAAAAGTTCGTGATGATAGGCGTGTCACTCAAAATTGTGGAATTTGGGTTGTAGGTGATCATGATGGTGAATCTTGTGCTTTTATGGGGTAATAGAAGACATTCTTGTGTTAGACTATAGGTCCAAACACTCTGTTGTACTTTTTAGATGTGCATGGTTTGACACAAATGTGAAAAAGAAAAAGATGATCATAGAGTTTCAAATCACAAGCATTAATGTCACTTCATATTGGTATAAGAACGACCCTTTTGTCCTCGCCTCACAAGCTAAACAAGTGTTTTACGTGGATGATTACAAGATGGGTCAACATTGGAAAGTGGTTCGAAAGGTGCATCACCGTCATCTGTGGGATTTTCCAGACCGATTAGATGAAGGTGATGATCATGGTGATTCATTTGAAGTTTATGAGTTGGATGCTTATCAAGAAAATGATTCAATGGACATTCAAATTTTATTTAAATCAATTGATATTGAACGTCTTAATCGTGAAGATATTGACCTAATAGAAATTAATTTGAAAAGTGCAACAAACTATGAAGATGCAGATAGTGAGGCAGAGAGTGGAGATTTTAAAGATGCAGATAGTGGTGCAGAGAGTGAAGATTATGAAGATGCAGAAAATGGCACAGAGAATGAAGATAATGGGGAGTACAATGAGGAAACCGACAATGATAGTGAAGATGAGTTGTTAAGTAATGGTGAAATCGGTGAGGATACTGGCTCATTTGCATAAATAACTATATATTTTTTTTCTTTCCTTTTTTCAGTTTCCTATGTAATGATTTCTGTTCATGTTAAAGATGATTATGCTCCATTTCAAACTAATTTAATATGACGATATGTTGCTTTTTTAATATAGCTTACTAGCATATATATATATATATATATGTTAAGTCCAGCATGTTCATATTGTCAGCTAATAATTCGTTTTTGTTTTTATTGTCATCACTTTACATATACTCTTATTTTTTAAAGTTTTATCACAATATGATTATAATGCACCATGTTATCACCTTGGACATATTAGAAGGTTCCTTCACTTTGCATATACTAATTACTTGTACTATTGTATTTATGTAATGATTTTTCTTCATCATACTGTTGTATTTGTGTAATGATTTATATTCATGTTTATGCTGATCATGCTCCATTTTAACTATAGGTTAATATAACCTATGCTTTCTTTTGAATGTGGTTTATTTGCATATATTAATTACTTATATTTATATTCTCACTTAATAATTTCTTTATGTTTATGTCATCATCAATTCCAATATACTTTTATTTTTTAAAACAGGGGTGTCATCATAATAAAATATATTGCACCATCTTACCACCTTGGACAAGCACCTAATGACAAAAAAGAGTACTTTTGTTTTTGTTTTTTTTTTTTTTTTTGTGTTGCAATTGATTACATCTACAGTGCCGAACATGATCCTAATAGGATATTTCTTAAAGTGATATCTAAATATATATATATATATATATACATATGTATATTTTTTTTTTTTCCAATTCATGATAGTATTTAGAGGAACAGTGATTCTATTTCCTTCAATGTTTTACCTTGTGCAAGTTATTTTTAGATTGAAAATTACTTGTATATTTGTGTAGAGTTTGTTTTGATTGAAAATTAATTATGTATTTTCATTTGTGAATTTATGCTCAATCATGAATGTTATTGGCTTAATAAAAAATGTTTTATTGGTGAAATTATTATTGCATTTTTTTAGAGTTTGTCTTTTTTTTCCTAAATTTTATTATTGCCTCTATTTGTCAAATATTCACAAATGCATTTAGTGTTCTTGGAGAATTTCAATGGAAGTGAGGGATATTTATTATAGAATACTATTGGAGCTGAATCAATTATGCACATTTTTTTCCCCAATATATCAATCAATTAGTAATTTGTTTCTAATTTGTTTCGTTTGTATTTTGTCTTCAATTTTTTTTTAATGGTATTTTACATTTAAGAATGAGATGGTATGATTACAACAAACATGTGTTGATACAATTTATGGTACGATTACAATAACCATGGATATTGGTGCGTGCTTTTCAACCAAATCACATTGCTGCTAAAGCCATATTTTTGCAACCAATTACATGGTCGTTCAAAATCTCTTTTGATGACTGGAACGTTTTGTCATTGAATACGGTTTTTAGTGACCATAATTTTGGCCATGACTATTTTAATAATTGGTCCCATAACATTTTTTGGTTATGAAGTTATAAGTTTTTATGACTAAAATATATGCTTAAAGTGACCATAAATAGTCACCAACACAGCATTGAGTGAAAAAATATTGGTTGCTCATATTTTATAATTGGTCGGTAAAAGCTTAAAATTGGTGTCCTTTTTAATATTCAAGGAGTTTTAAAGACTAATTTATGGTCACAAAATCCTTAAAAACTAGCCACTAAAACCTCAACTGATTTAGCAACCAACATATATTAGTTACTAAATAGAATCTGTTACGACGTTTAAGCGACCATGTGGTGACCACGGTTTTTTGGTCTCTAAAAGCCACTGGCGACCAAAATAGGATGTTTTGCAACCAAATTAATGGTTGTTAAAAGGCATTTTTTTAGTAGTGCGACAACTCACTGGGGTATTGATCTGATAACGGATGAAGACTAGACCAATCACTAGGGCCCAAACTAAAAAGTTTAAGGACAATCTTGCTGCCTTTATCCAGAAAGTAATTCATTCTCAAAAGGGCTTGTCCATACCTGAAGATAAAAGACCTGTTTTAAGCATCCAAGTGGCGGAGGCTGATACATCGGACATTTTATATCGGACACCCATGCCTCGGACATCTAACCTCGGACTTCGGACATCAGACACAACTTAGTTCGAACATCAGGCAGACATAAGTTAGCTCGGACAGACATAACTTAGTTTGGACATCAGGCAGATATAAGTTAGCTCGGACATCAGACATAAGTCAGCTTAGTTGTCAAACTAGTCAACTCATTTTCTAATTTGCGTTTGACTTTTTTTTGGGTTTTTATTTATTTATTTTCTGAACAAATAAGTTTAGGAAAGTTATTATTTTATTATTTTTATTGTAAATTAATTAATTCCTAATTGAAAATAAGGGAATTAATTAATTAGATTAGGAAAAGGAAAGATTCCGTCAAGCTAGAATTCTTCATCGTGTGGCCAGTTTTTCCTAGGGTTTTTAAGATTTATTTTATTTCTTTCAAAGCCTATTTAAAGGATTATTTTCAATAAGAATAAAACTTTGATTTGATTGAGAAAATACTTGTAAGATTAATTATCTCTTTGTTCTTTGAGAACACCTAAAACACCATTAGAGAATTGGTTGTTTTAGCTTGACTTATCAATAGGTTTTCCATCCCCTATTGGGGCGTCTACATTATACCAAGGTTTCTAACCACAGGTTGGTTAGGGGTTGAGGTCAATTCCATTAGAACTTGAATTAAATCAAGATCTGGGCTAATACAATACGGGTTTAGGAGCAGGCCGTCCTAGGTTAGTATCAGAGACAAATTTTGTTCAGGTTTGATCTATGTTTATTTGTTTTATTTGTTTTTGTGTTATTCTATAATTTTAGCATTAGGTTAAGGTTGCATCCATCCCATACACGTTCTGCATCTTAAAAAAAAAAAAAAAAAATTCATTCCTAGTTGAGTTAGGATTTCCTAGTTTTATCGTATTTTTGTTTCCTAGTTTGTTGGTTGTTTTTCATCATTGTTCTTGTTAATTTTGATTTTTGTTGATTTTTTATTTTCTGTTTTAGTCTTAAATATTTGCATTCATTTATTCCCAAAAAAAAAAAAAAAAGGAGTTTGCGGCAACTTTAAAAAAAAAAAAAAAACTGCACATTTGTGTTTATTTGGAGGTCACGGGTTTGGTGAATTTTTGGAGTTGGAATTGAAAATTTGTTGTTTATTCTTGCTACTGCAGTTGTGTTTGATATTCAGTGAGTGAAAAAAAAAAAAAAGAAGAAAGCCGAATATAAAAAAAAAGAATATATATAAATCGGTTTGTTGGAAATTGGTGTTGAAGTTTGTTGCTGGAAATTTTTTGTAACTGCTGCTTTGTTGATTATTTATTCCATATTTGGAGTTTCTAGAGAGTTAATTTTGCTGCTGGATATTTGAGTTTGAGTGCTAAATTATTTGGATTAAGATTAGTTAAAGGATTTGATGCAAAAACTTGAATTACAAAGAACAACAACCAACAACTTTTCTACATTTTTGTTCTCTTTGATTCTTGTTTGTATTTGAATTTCTTTTTCTAGAATTTTATTCTTGAACTCATAATCTATTACCATCTGGTCCAGTTCTTCAAAATTCCAAAGTTATCTCATTAATTTGCTTATTTTTTTTGTCTAGAAAAATCGAAAATAGGTATTTTCATTCCGTTCGGTATTTGTTTATTTTTGCTTACTATTTTGTTGATAAGTTTAATTAAAACATACTTGTGATATAATTTCTGTGTTGAGAGTGTTTTAATTAGAACTTTGTGTTAATTCTTTGAGTGGAAAAAGGCAATAGAATGTGAGCTTAAAAGAGGGTAAAAGCCGAAACTAGTGTGCAAACACAAGTGTCGAGATCTTGTTTGAGTGAAACACATGAGGAAGTGAATCTTGTGAGGATTTATTTTATTTTTTTTGCAGTATTTTACTGACATGGAAGATTCTAGAATAAGAAAAAGAGACAGACCACTGAGAATTAATGAAGAAGAGTTCGTAGGATTTCATGGTGATCCACGAGCTACCGGGAGTGGTAAGCAAATGGAATTGAAAGCTGTTTTGGAACAATTACAGCGGGTGAGTGCTCAAGTTGAGCACATGAATCAAAGGATGGGAAGGCTAGAAGTTTCCCAAGGAATGCCGAACACAAGAAATAGGCAAGAATTCCATGAAGGTCGAGGTCGAGGACGAGGAGGCCGTGAGAGACTGAGAGAGGAATTTAAGGAGGAAAATTTCGGTGGAGACTTTGAGGAAGGCTTGGATGAAACCTTTGCTGTCCAAGAGAGAGCTGGCCATGGGAGGTATAGGAGGGAAGAAACAAATGATAATCTTAGCAATATCAAGATCAACATCCCACCATTCATGGGAAAAAGTGATCCTGAGGCATATTTGGAGTGGGAAGAAAAGATGGAGATGATATTCGATTGCCATAATTATTCGGAGGGTAAGAAGGTTAAGTTGGCAGCAATGGAGTTTGGCCATTATGCACTCCAATGGTGGACAAATGAGCAAGGCACCCCGAGGAGAGTTGGTGATGACTTAATCACAACATGGCGACAAATGAAAGGAGCCATGAGAAAGTGGTTTGTGCCATCACATTACCATAGGTTGCTGCATCAAATACTTAAATCTTTATCTCAAGGAAGTAGGTTCGTGGAGGATTATTACAAAGAGATGGAGATGCTCATGATGAGGCTGAATATGAATGAGGATAGGGAGGCAACAATGGCAAGATTTCTTGGTGGTTTGAATCGTGACATTGCCAACTAGCTTGAATTGCAACAATACTTGGAGTTGGAGGAGATGTTGCATGTAGCCATTAAGCTTGAAGACCAATTCAATAAGAGGGGTGTAGGGTCATGGCTTGGAGGAGTTTCCAGCAGTGGGAGATTCAATTCAAGTGGCTGGAGAAACATTTCAACTAATGAAATCAAACCAAAACTGAAAGTTGGAGAAGAAAGTACCAACCGGTCAAAAAGGGAGGCCAAGACCAAATCTGTCCAAGCACTTAGAGGTGAGATAAAATCTGATCCTAAACCTCAAAAATCCAGAGAAATAATTTGTTTTAAGTGCCAAGGAAGAGGACACATAGCCAGCCAATGCCCAAATAGAAGAATCATGGTATTAAAGGGTGATGGTGAGCTGGAATTTACAAGTGAAGAAAGTGAAGCTGAAACCGAGCAAGAGGAGGATTGCAATGATGATGAAGCCGAACCAGTAGACACATATAATGTCAAGTTGAGCTTGGTTTCAAGGAGAGTACTTGCTGTCTACAAAGATGAAGAGCAGAAACAAAGAAAAACATCTTCCACACTCGATGCGAAATACAAGGTAAGATTTGTAGCATGATTATAGATAGTGGGAGTTGTACCAACATGATAAGTAATCTTGTAGTCGATAAATTAGGCTTGAAAACAATTAAACATCCAGAACCCTATAGGTTACAATGGTTAAATGATAGTGGTGAGATGAGGGTAAATAAGTAAGCCAAAGTTAAAATTTAATATAGGTAGGTATGAGGATGTTGTCTTCTGTGACATTGTACCAATGCATGCCGGACATATTTTACTAGGTAGACCATGGCAATTTGACAAAGATCCTACTCATTTTGGTCAAGAAAATAGTGTTGTTTTCAGGTTTAAATGGAAGAAAATCAAGCTGGAGCCATTGACTCCCAAGGAGGTCTACAAAGATCAACTACAAATGTAACAAATGAGGGAGGCCGAAAAACTCAAGGAGAAAACAAGTATGGCACCAACAGCTTCACCATCCTTTCAAGAAGGTGAGATTGAGGATGCTGATTAAGGTAAGCTTTCTAAAACCCAAATCGAGTGGAAAAACCAAGAGAAAGCCGAGAGGGGGATGAGAAAGGTAAGCAAACCCGAGAGCACCAACAATATGGAAATTTCCGCCAATGAGAGCCAAACCAAGGGAAGAAAAAGAAAAGAAAGAAAAGAGAGGAAAAACCAGAATTTTTATTCGAGTTTTGGGGATATTAATAAGGCTATTGAATGTATGAAACCCTTGCTGGTCATGATATATAAAGAAAATTATTTTAATGATCAAACTAACTTTGAAGAACTTGAATTGCCAAGTTCAATGATTTCTCTTTTGAAGGAATTTGGAGATGTTTTCACGAATGAGATTCCAAGTGGACTACCACCTATTTGAGGGATAGAACATCAAATTGACTTTATCCCAGGGGCTGCCATACCAAATAGACCAGCATATAGAAGCAATCCTGAAGAAACAAAGGAGCTGCAAAAACAGGTAAGTGACTTGCTTGATAAAGGATACATTCATGAGAGTTTAAGTCCATGTGCTGTTTCTGTTTTGTTGGTACCTAAAAAGGATGGTTCTTGGAGAATGTGTGTTGATTCTAGGGCTATAAATAACATCACCATTAAATATAGGCATCCCATTCCTAGGTTAGATGATATACTTGATGAGTTGCATGGTGCTTGCATGTTTACTAAAATTGATCTTAGGAGTGGTTATCATCAAATTAGAATGAAAGAAGGTGATGAATGGAAGACCACATTTAAAACTAAATATGGGCTGTATGAATGCTAGTTATGCCTTTGGATTATCTAATGCACCTAGTACTTTCAGGAGGCTTATGAATTATGTAATGTGTCCATTTATTGGTAAATTTGTTTTTGTTTATTTTGATGATATTTTGCTGTATAGCCGAAACTTGGATGAGCATGTGGATCAACTTAGGCAAGTTTTGCAGGTTCTTAGAAAGGAAAGATTGTTTGCTAACATGAACAAGTGTGATTTTTGCAAGATGAGCTTGTTTTTCTAGGATTTGTAGTAAGTGCTGCAGGAATTAAAGTGGATCAAGTTAAAGTGCGAGCAATCAAAGAGTGGCCGATTCCTACAACAATCACCTAAGTGAGGAGTTTCCATGGCTTGGCAAGTTTTTATAGAAGATTTGTCAAGGATTTTAGCACCATAGCCGCACCTTTGAATGAAGTTGTCAAGAAGAATGTTGGCTTTAAATGGGGGGAAGTACAAGAAAAATCTTTTAATTTGTTGAAAGAAAAAGTGTGTAATGCACCTTTATTAGTTTTGCCAAATTTTTCTAAGACTTTTGAAATTGAGTGTGATGCTTCGAATCTAGGTATTGGAGCTGTCTTAATGCAAGAAGGAAGACCCATAGCCTACTTTAGTGAAAAATTAAATGGAGCTGCACTAAACTACCCGACATATGACAAAGAGATGTATGCTTTGGTGAGGGCTTTGGAGACATGGCAGCATTATCTCATGCCAAAGGAGCTTGTAATTCATACGGATCATGAGTCTTTGAAGCATATTAAGGGTCAAGGAAAGCTCAACTGAAGGCATGCCAAGTGGATTGAATTTATTGAACCTTTTCCATATGTGATCTGTTACAAAAAAGGTAAGGAAAATGTGGTTGCCGATGCATTATCGCGAAGGTATGTACTCTTTTCTATCTTAGATGCTAGATTGCTTGGATTTGAACAATTGAAAGAACTTTATGAGCATGATAGTGACTTTGGAGAAATTTTTAGAACCTATTTGAAACATGGATTTAATAAATTTTACATATTTGAGGGGTATTTGTTTAAGGAAAACAAACTTTGTTTGCCTAATTGTAGCATTAGGGAATTATTGGTTCGGGAAGGACATGAGGGTGGTTTAATGGGTCATTTTGGTGTTTTTAAAACTTTATCCTTGCTGCAAGAACATTTTTATTGGCCTAACATGAGGAGAGATGTTGAGAGAATTTGTGAAAGATGTTTGAAGTGCCGAAAAACAAAATCAACATTGAAGCCGCATGGATTGTACAAGCCTTTGCCGATTCCTACCTATCCTTGGGTAGATTTGTCTATGGATTTTATTCTTGGTTTGCCTAGGTTAAGGACAGGTAAGGATTCAATATTTGTTGTAGTAAATAGGTCTTCAAAGATGGCACATTTTATCGCATGTAATAAAACTGATGATGCATCCAATGTTGCTAATTTATTTTTCAAGGAAATTGTGAGATTGCATGAAATGCCAAGAACTATTGTTTCGGATAGGGATGCTAAGTTCTTAAGTTATTTTTGGAACACTTTGTGGGCTAAGTTAGGTACTAAGCTTTTATTTTCAACTACTTGCCACCCACAAACAGATGGGCAAACCGAAGTTGTGAATAGAACCTTGTCCGCTTTGTTACGTGCTTTAATTACTAGAAATTTGAGAACTTGGGAAGAATGGTTGCCACATGTTGAATTTACTCATAATAGGTCTTTAAATTTAGCTACTAAATATACACCATTTGAAATTGTTTATGGTTTTAATCCTTTGACTCCATTAGATCTAACACCTTTACCTTTGAATGAGCGTGCTAATCTAGATGGAAAACAAAAAGCTGATTTTGTAAAACAAATTCATGAAAGACAAAGGCAAATATTGAGAGGAGGACCGAGCAATATGCACGGAATGCTAACCAAGGTCGAAAAACAGGTTGTTTTTGAATCTGGGGATTGGATTTGGTTACACTTGAGGAAGGAGAGGTTTCCTGAACAGCGGGAATCAAAATTGATGCCGAGAGGCGATGGACCTTTTCAAGTTTTGGAGCGGATAAATGACAATGCTTACAAACTTGATTTACCAGGTGAGTATAATGTTAGTGCTACATTCAATGTTGTTGATTTCTCTCCTTTTGCGGCAGGTAATGACTTTGATTTGAGGACAAATCCTTTTCAAGAAGAGGGGAATGATGCGAATCCGCCCAAGCTTGCACAACTGACAACTCACTGGGTTACTGATCCGATACGGATAAAGACTGGACCGATCACTAGGGTTCAAGCTAAGAGGTTTAAGGACAATCTTGCTGCCTTTATCCAGAAAGTAATTCATTCTCAAAAGGGCTTGTCCATACCTGAAGATAAAAGACCTGTTTTAAGCATCCAAGTGGTGGAGGCTTATACATCGGACATTTTATATCGGACAGCCATACATCGGACATTTTATATCGGACACCCATGCCTCGGAAATCTGACCTCAGACTTTGGACATCAGACATAACTTAGTTCGGACATCTGGTATACATAAGTTAGCTCTGACAGACATAACTTAGTTCGGACATCAGGCAGACATAAGTTAGCTCGGACATCAGACATAAGTCAGCTTAGTTGTCAAACTAGTCAACTCGTTTTCTAATTTGTGTTTGACTTTTTTTTTTGTTTTTATTTATTTATTTGCTGGACAAATAAGTTTAGGAAAATTATTATTTTATTATTTTCATTGTAAATTAATTAATTCCTAATTGAAAATAAGGGAATTAATTAATTAGATTAGGAAAAGGAAAGATTCGATAAAACCAGAATTCTTCATTGTGTGGCTGGTTTTTCCTACGGTTTTTAGGATTTATTTTATTTCTTTCAAAGCCTATTTAAAGGCTTATTTTCAATAAGAATACAACTTTGATTTGATTGAGAAAATACTTGTGAAATTAATTATCTCTTTGTTCTTTGAGAACACCTAAAACACCATTAGAGAATTGGTTGTTTTAGCTTGACTTTTCTATCCCCTATTGTGGCGTCTACATTATACCAAGGTTTCTAACCACAGATTGGTTAGGGGTTGAGGTCAATTCCATTAGAACTTGAACTTAATTAAGATCCGAGCTAATATAATACGGGTTTAGGAGCAGGTTGTCCTAGGTTCGTATCATATATATATATATATATGCACACACACATATGTATACTGTGTCTATATATATATGTATATACATATAGAAATATGCACAAATGGGAAAAGATATATATATATATATATAGTGTTATATATATATACACACGCACCAACCCTAGAACCTTTGCTCTTGATGCGGTGGACTAACCACAATCGATGAGACCAAGGAGGCAAGGTGTATATGGATATATAATAATATAAATATATATGGATATATATATATATATATACATATATAGTTTGGGAATTGATCTAATATTACCGATGCTCATGTTATTGGCAACGCCTTCAACATTTGAGAGTGAAAAAGAAATGGCCATGGATCCCTTACATATAATGCCAGATCCCGGTCACCATCAACAATGGTGATTCTTGGCTATGCTACTGCTGCTGTTGCCATGGTCCAACCAAATTATATATTTTTATTGCTAGTATGATGATATAATTAACTTTAATACAATATTCACCACTCGTTTGGTATGTTTGCTTATATGACGCTTGTTATTTTTTGTTTGATTTGGACAATTGATCATATCAATCCCGCCTGCCTTTTTAATTGTCATTATAATGGTTATACTACATTTATTTATTTATTTGTTTATTTTATTTTATCTAGGTGTACGTGAGTGGATATTATTTAGTATGACTATTGCATGTTCATCATGCTTACTACTTGTAAATTAAAGTTGAATTCATTATTATATTGTCAACCATTATAGAAAGGATAGTTCGTGCTGTCACATACCCCACCCCCTTGGTAGTGTCCATCATCTTTTAGGCGGGGCACGGCAAGTTCATATGATGGGATGCCATGGAGCATTGACAATGTAATGTGATTTTTTATCACATACTCCCACTAAAAGAATCTTAATGACAGACGACGCCATTAATGCATCGCATAAAATAAAGACTGAAGTTTTATGATGCGTCGCATAATGTCATGTCGCTAAAATCATAAGACAACACGCGATGCATTAATAGCGTCACGTACTCTTAAAGAGCAGCCCACGTTACAAAACAATGAGTCTCTAAAAGTTTAAAGGAAAAACGATGCTATAACAATGCATCGTCTATTTTTTGAGTTTTTAGCAACGCTTTTGTTAACCAAGTCGGCTTTAATTTCAATTTTTAGCGAGGCATTCTAATAAGCATCAACTTTTATGTTCAACTTTTAGCGACTCTTTCACAAATAGTATCAGATTTTATTGTCAACTTTTAGTGACGCTTTTTAAAAAATGGGTCAGCTTTAATATTTTAGCTTTTATGTTAAACATTTAGCGACGTTTTCCAAACGCATCTCTAAAAAGTAACATTTAGCAACGGTTTTTAAAGCATCGCTAAATATATTTTACTAAAGCGTCACTAAAAAGGCAGCCAATCAAAGGACATGTTTTAGGCAACATTGTTATTGCGTCACCCCATCTTTTAGGCGATGCTTTTCATTTTATTGCATCACTTTTTTTTTTTTAATTTTCTTATTTTAATTTTGTGAAAATAGATTAAAATAGTAAAAATACAAAAAAAATTAAAACTAGCTTCATCCAAAATAATTAGAATACAAAATTTAAGATAAACATTTTTATAACAAAATAGTTATCAAATAAATTAAATATAATCTCATGAAATATTTTTACAATTTGTAAACTATTGTATATGCAAAAGCAAAAGCAATATTAATTAAACTTCCATGAATACATACTCATTGAGATGGAAGTTGACATCCTTTTGTTGACGATATTACACCTTTATATTGCATATGAAAAAAATTAAAAAAATTATTAATAATTATGCAAAATAAATAAATATTAATTATTATTAAAAAGTAATTTAGTAAATGAAAATTTAAATAATATTACTATTGTTTATAGGATTTGGCGAGGCACATTTAAAAGTGGAAAACTCATAATGAAACGGATCAAAAAATTAATTAAATGAATAAAAATAAATGTCATAAGTATTATTTAAAACATAAGTTAATAAATCTACTTACCAATTTATTTAGAAGATATTTTTTTATCCATATCCCCTCACAGTCATTACGAACATAGCCACTCTCACATTCACCCTTATTATCATTTTCATTGATACTTGGCAATTGTATGAAAAATGGATTGTGAGCTATCATAGTATCGCCAAGAACATCTTCTTCAACCAATTCTTCTTCAACAAAAGTACGATGTTGTGGTGGGGTTAAAACAACAGACTATCTCAAATCAATTTGATCTTCATAATAAAATACTTGTTGAACTTGTGAAGCCATAATGAATGGGTCAAATTTATATCCAATTTTATTTAATTTAACACATGTAAACCTCATCTCATCAACTTTCACACCACTGCTGTCAACCCAATCATAGTTGATCGTGGGAATTCGAAACATAGTGTAATTGACATCCCAAATTTCTCTTATGACCCCATAATATGCCATCTCAGCTAAAATTAGGTTATTATCTTTACCACTAGCAAAATGCTCACTTTTGGCAATCACTTTGACACCACTATTTTAAGTGACCCGCTTATTATCCCTATCTAATGTGTTGAATAGATCAATCTAAAGTTGAAGAACAAAACAAAGTCAAGCAATATCACAAGAAAAATATCTACAAAAGCAAGATTAAGAAAACCCACCAGTTAAAGTTGAAAAACAAGCCACGACCCAAGCTTTATTCACCTTCTTATACAATACAACAAACAGCAAGCCAAACCCACTAAAACTACGGCAAAAAAGGGAAGAAGAAACAACTTGCAGTTAAAATGAAAAAAGAAAAACCCTAACCCACCACATGCCACCGCCAACATCATAGAAAAAAGAGACTCACCTAAATGATGGAGACGAAGAAAGAAGAAACCCAGCTTCCTGACGGCACCATAGGCAAATGAAAGGTGAAAGCCAAAATATCACACTTTTCAAGTCTCTCTTAGATTGCTTTCAAATCTAACATCCATTAGGTAGTGTACTTGATGTAGTTTTAGAAAAGAAAAGGGATTTAAATTCGCCCGTAAAATTTGAAAATGCGTAAAAGATTTTCAGAAAATGGAAAAAAAAGTTGACACTTCCGAAGAAAAAGTGTTGCCAATAGTCCTACTTAATTAGACATTTAGCGATGCCTTAGAAAATGTATCGAGAAAAAGTGTTGCCAGATACTTTTTTTCCCCTTTTTTTTTTGTTTTTTCAAGTACAATTTATTTGATTTTAAAATTTGCATTTGCTTTTAAAATTTGCAAGTCTTATATATATATATATATATATATATATATATTTTAAATTAGGAGAACATGCAACGTATTTACAGCTAAACGCGTAGCCAGTTCCTTCAATTTCATTGTTTTTTTTTGTTCTTTAATTAGTTTTCTATTGTTTATCTAAAAATAAATACTGAAAATATTTTTTAAAAATATGAAACAAAATTACCAAAATGGCTGTTTAATTTTTTTGATTTCCAAGTACATTTTATTTACTTTAAAAACTTATAAATTTCTTATTTTTTTTTTAAAAAGAAGGGAACTGGTGATGCATTTACACCAAAAAGCATCGTCTGTTCCATGTTTTATTTTTTTGTTTTTAATTTGAAGGAACAAGCAATGCATTAAAAGCAAAAAACATCTCTAGATACTTTTTAATTTGTTCTTATTTATTAATTATTATTATTATTATTTTTGTTTTTCAACTAAAGTTTATTTGCTTTTAAAATGTGCAAGTCCTTAAATTTTTTTTTTTAAATTTAGAGAGAAGGCTACACATTTATAGCTTAAAGCGTCGCCTGTTCCTTCAATTTCATTTTTTTCTATTCTTTATTTAGTAATTTTTGTTGTTTTTTAATTAGTTTTTTTATTTTAAATCTACAAAAAAATATTGAAAATATTTATTAAAAATGTGAAGTAAAATATTGAAGATGACTGTTTATTTTTCTATTTTTCAAGTACACCTTAATTGTTTTTTTTTTTCTTTTCAAATTGAGGGAACAGGCGATGCAGTTTCATCAAAAAGCATCGCTTGTTCATAAATTATGGGAAGAAGTAACGTATTTTGATTAAAAAAAGCATCGCCTATTCCAGGTTTGATTATTTTCTTTTCTTCTTTAATTAGTTTTTTAATTGTTCATCTACAAATATATTCACGTAGCAATCCAATGAACATAAATTCCATTGATCTAAAAACAAAAAACAATTTTGTCAATGCTCTTATCAACTATTTATATATATGTGTATAGACAAAACACAAAATATCTCTAGACCTAATTTGAGATAGGGTACCAAATGTAGAATTCTAATTCAACAAGGACTTATTGACCAATTTCTCTACATAAGTATGTTAAAAGTGCTAAACTTACAGGTGTTTGTGTTTCAATGATAGTTGATTTGCTATTAACATTTGCAAACCTATTAGATTAATTTTTTATTTATTTAAAGGAACATGCAACATATTTATAGCAAAAAGAGTCGTCAGATCAATTTTTTATTTTTATTTTTCTTTAGTTAGTAAATTTTTTTTTGTGTGTCCAAGTACAATTTATTTGCTTACAAATTTTGCAAGTCTAATAAAAAAAAAATATATATATATATATATATAGATATATTTTTTTAAAAAGTGAACAGGCGACGCATTTTCTTCCAAAGCATCGCTAAATGTTAGGAGAGCATTTTTTAAAAGAGTTGTTAAATGTTAGAATAGGTGACCCTTTTTAGAAAGAGTGTCGCTAAATGTCAAAAAAGGCGACGCTTTTTAGAAAGAGTATATTAACTATCTATTAACTTATTAATTTTAAAATAATAAAATTATTATATGAGTTAATATTTAATTTATTTGAAATATTAGTTTGTTATACAAATATTTATTTGAATTTTATTGTATATATAATTACTTTGTATGAATCTACCTATTAAACAAACAATCTTAATTTGACAAAAATTAAAACTAAATTCAAATTAAAAAAAAAACTAAAAAAGACAAAAGGCAATGTTTTTTTTAGAATAGTGTCACTAAATATACAAAATTAGCTATGCTTTTTAATAAAAGGATCGCTAAATCCAAGAATAGGCTACACTTTAAACAAGCGTCGCCAAATGTTGGGTGGCGACATGTCTTAAGGAACAAATCACCTTTTGTTTAATATTAATTTTCTACTGCATATACCATAACCAGCACACCTAGTCTGGTG
This sequence comes from Ziziphus jujuba, assembly GCF_031755915.1. Taxonomy (NCBI): domain Eukaryota; kingdom Viridiplantae; phylum Streptophyta; class Magnoliopsida; order Rosales; family Rhamnaceae; genus Ziziphus; species Ziziphus jujuba. Next base: position 7,084,891 of record NC_083390.1, read on the forward strand.
GTGTGGCACTTGCTTAAGCTCTTAAAGAATTTGGATTCAATTCCCTCCTTTGTCATTTTTAATATTTTTCCAAAAATATAAAAAAATTGAATAATAAAATTATTATATGGGTTAATATTTCATTTATTTGAAATATTAGTTTGTTATCCAAATATTTATTTGAATTTCATTGTCTATTAATTATTTTACATGAATTTATTTATTAAACAATCCTAATTTGATAAAACTAAAAGCAACTTTTAAAATGGTGAAAAAACAAAAAGTGATACTTTTTTAATAAAAATGTCACTAAATAAACAAATAAGCGATGCTTTATCTGAAAAAGCGTTGCTAGATGCTGGAATAATCAACGCCTAAATGTTAGGAGAGCATTTTTTAAAAGGGTCGTTACATGTTAGAATAGGCGACGCTTTTTAGAAAGAGTGTCGCTAAATAAGTACTGAAAATATTTCTTAAATATACATAGCAAAATTACTGAGGTGGTCGTTTAATTTTTTTTTTTTAAGTATAGTTTAAGCATCCACTAAAATTTACAAGTCTCTTAAATTGTATTTTTGTATTTATAGAAAAGGAAATAGTTTTTCTTTAATTAGTTTTTTTTATTTATAAATAAACACTGAAAATATTTCTTAAATATGTGAAGCAAAATTACTAAGAAGGTTGTTTAATTTTTTTTGTTTTTCAAGTACAGTTTAAGCAATTCTTTTCAAAAGAGGCACCTGTTCCATTTTTTTTAATTTTTTTTTATCTACAAATAAGCACTAAAAATATCTTTTAAATATATGAAGCAAAATATATTTTTTGTTCATATAATTAAATTTTATGATTATGTAAACGTAGATAAATGGTTGGTTAATCATTTTGTATGAGTATTGTATTTAAACAATACAATTCAGATAAAATATAAGCATAGTATTAAAGGCGATGCTTTTCAGACATATATCCTATGCATTTTTTTTTTCTTTAGCGACCTTTTGACTTCAACAATTTTTGAATGCGTTGTATATTTATAGAATTTTAACTGACGCTTTTGCTTTAGCATTGCTGTTTTATTTTTTAAAATGCTTTTTTTTTCGTAGCGTTGCCAAGTTAGTGTCGCTAGATCTCAATTTTTTCGTAGTGTCCGCTCCATAATGCAAGGAACTTGCCCTACATTGACAGTCATGGATCCCAATTCATATAGCATTGAACCTTCCATTGAGGCAAGATAGGTTATAGTGTTGATGATTAGAGGTGTACCTAAACCCAAAAGCAATGTTGTTGTAATAGCCTAGCTAATATCTACAATAAGTTTAAGAAAAGATAAGTGGTTTCTCGATTAATGATGAAAAACAGTCAAATTTTAAGTAAATATTTGTGAGGATGGTTTCAGATATGCCATTATAATGGGTAGTACTATTAAATTGGAATAGCAAGATTTGCTACATTCAAATAAAACTTAATGAAAGGCATTAGGCCAAATACATATGAAAACAACATAATAATAAATGAAATAAGATAAAATCCATTGGAACAAGAAAAAAATATTGATAACAGAGAATGACTCTTCCATGAGTGGTAGCATCTGACTTTAAGTGTCCACTAAACCGCTGAGAACTCTGGTGCCATTCAATTCAGTTATCAAGTGGAATGTGGTATATACATGTTTTCCTTTTATGACCAATATGCTTACACTGTCATAATATTTTACAATTTGTTCCTCCCTCTGAGATAAAATATGATTGGTTCTAGGTTGTCCGGCCCTTCGTGCAATCCTAGGTGGAAACATAACCATGTCTAGGATAAAAGTAGAAGCATGCCAATGGTTTTAGAGTAAGCTGCATGGAGAAAAACAGCAACGTAAAAAAGATTGCACAAAATATATGGTGAATGTTACAATCCTCACAAACAATAAAAGCATGTACGCAAGGGCAACCATCAAGCATCAACTTGTGGCATGAGCATATTCTGGATCGCAAATTAACTTGTCCAATTAGATCATCACCATGCACTTCAAACTCATATAAGTTAGCTAGCACCCCATAGAAATTAATAGATGCCTTTCTAAATTGTTGCAGAATTTTATCCAATTCTTTGGTAATCGAATTATTTATGTGGGCTGCTGAACTATTTTGCCTCTCGTAAAACCACCTTTGCAATATGTCTTTGATACAGTAAAGAAGTGGAATAACTGGAGCTAATCTTGCTTCTTTAAAAATGGTGCTCATGCTTTTCGCAATGCTGGTGGTCATGATATTGAATGGTCACTAGGGAAATGAGTGCATTTGCACTTCATTGGATTTGTATCCTTTAGATATTGTGCATAATTAGGGTGCAATTAGTGAAGTTGCCTTTTAAACATTTCAAAGTCTTCTTAATATAAGCTCTGGATGCTACGTAGAATATCCTGCTAATATTCTATCATCGAAGGACTTCGAGGAACTTGCCCTCATATTTTGCCTTAGATGGTATGTATAATATCCATGGTATGCATTGAGATAAACGAATCAAATTATAGGCATGAAGCCAGGCCGATCTTTGTAAGCCTCTTTAAATCTTGCAAAAAACCATGTGTGGGAGACTTCACTTTCATTATCGCTGATTCAAAATGCTAATGGATAAATTTGTTCATTGCCGTTCATACAGATGACAATGTATAACATATCATCGTATTCGTTATTCAAAAATGTGTCATCCGTAGCAACCACAAGATGGATATGTTGAAACCCTCTGATGCAAGCTCCAATGGCCATGAAGTAATATTGGAATCTAATGTCTAAGTTTTTCTAAAATGAGTGAATGAGTTAGGATTGTTACTTTCCAAAATAGGAGACCATAGTGGTTGCTTCACATAAGATTCCCTTGGTGCCTCGTATATAAGTGCCCATCCACATTCTTTAGCCCTCCCAGCTTTGTCATTGTTGAAATTCACCTCAAGCTTCCTACATACATTGTTCATCAAACCGGTTGCTTTGAAAAACTCTTTAATCATTGAACTATTGGCTTGTCGATGATCGCAATGCATAATATCGAAATTGCACATGTGAGTTAGGACATATATTCTAGTTGACTAGGAGTTTGTTGGACCAATCTTTGTTGCTCAGAGTTTCCATATACAGTTGGTATCAATACATCCAACATCATATCGCCCCTTGTCAGATTTCTTAACTTTGAGCTCAAGATTATTCTTAATAGCATGAAGACTCAACTTTTTTTAAGATCCTATTTACTTGGAAAAATTTGTTCCTTCTCTATTGCTTGACATATGCTTGATGAGGAAAACTCTAAAGGTGGGATAGGAGGAAGACGTCGAGCATTAGGGATACGTGGTTCTATAACCATAATCACAGCACCTTCAATTCGCACACTAAAAAGAATTTGACTACTTTCAATTCAGGTTTAGGATGATGACATTGACCTTGATGGATCTAGTCGTTCTACTAAGCCTTAGACCTCATGATGAACTTCTATCCATTGCTCCTCCATCTTGAGGTGGGATGCTGCATTATGTAGAAGCTGACCTTCTAAAGCATGAATTTTCTTACAACCACTTCTTGAAGAACATCTAAGGCAAATACAAACCACCTTCGGATTAAGAACATCTTTTTTTTCTTTTTTTGTGGTTGCGAAGATACATCTTTTGTGTGCCATCAATGCAGATGATGAAATGATACATTCACAGAGCTGAAGCTCTTGTAGTTAGTTCACCCTATGCATTTAGGCCAATTGTTCTTGGTCACATATACGATGGAATCAACAATGTCATTAATGCTAATATGGATCCGCATCAGGCTAGTCCTTTTTGGATATTAGAACTTTGGCTTCATGCCTATTTTCCTAAGGAAAGGCCATCTTTCTCAACAAGCGAACCCGATACATCCTTAGACTGACAAATTCTATAAAATGGTTTGTAGAGACACTCAGCCAAATTCTACTTTGGCTTCTTCTACTCCACTGATCATAAGCTGCAGAAGCTTTTTTCGTGTTGACCAGATATTCTTTTCTTCCTTCATGGTTGAGTATTACACTTAACCCCTGCCAAGATCCTCCATTAATGAAGACATTGAAAATCATTTGGTTCAGCATACTGATCAATTGAGATCTCCCTTTCAGTCAAAAATTCAAATCCTGTCAATGTGGTACAGAAGTCTACTATCTAAACCTCGTGGCTTGACAATTTGGTCTCTGTCAAGCTGTTCTTGTACCATGGGTGTTTTCTCATAATCCTTACTCCGTAAATCTACCAATTTTTTTCTTTGATTGACAAATTCAAGAAATGTCATAATGCCTTCAAGCAATCCAATTATTCTTTCAAATACAACATCTTCTTGCCTAATCTTAATACCTCTTAGAACTTTAAGGACTGGTGGATCAAGATTACAAATTCTATGTTCAGGTGTCCTAGTGAGGATGTTGTCACTTGTGTCTTTTCCAAACATATTCCCACCACTAAGGTTGTCAATGATCGTTCCTTGTAGACAATAGATCCATTTTTACCTTCACATTCAACCAATCTTTAGACATTTGTAAGTGTTATCAAAAATTTGGTCCAGCATGCTGATCAATTGAGATCTCCTTTTTGGTCAAAAATTCAAATCCTATCAATGTGGTACAGAAGTCTACTATCTAAACCTTGTGGCTTGACAATTTGGTCTTTGTCAGGCTGTTCTTATACCATGGGTGTTTTCTCACAATCATTACTCCGCAGATTGACCATTTTTTTCTTTAATTGACAAATTCAAGAAATGTCATATTGCCTTCAAATAATCCAGTTATTCTTTCAAATACAACATCTTCTTGTCTAATCCTAATACCACTTAGAACTTTAATGAACGGTGGACCAAGATTACAAATTCTATATTCAGGTGTCCTGGTGAGGATGTTGTCACTCGTGTCTTTTCCAAACATAATCCCACCACCAAGGTTGTCGATGATCGTTCCTTGTAGAAAATAAATCCATTTTTGCCTTCGCATTCCAACCAATCTTTAGACATTTGTCAGTCTTATCAAAATGGCCTATAATAGATATGGTTTGATTCAACTAACTGTCTTCCTTCTATAAGTTGTTTATCTGATGTTCAACTTTTATCCCCTTAGTCTGCTTCTGAAACAATCTCCAAAAAATGAAAAAAGTGGGATAAACATGCACTCGTGAATCAGTGTACTTCAGCGTAATAATGTGGTTTTAGTTCATTTATTTTAAAACTATCTTTTCCAACAAATGTAGAACAAACCACATCAAGCATGTGAAGATAATTAAAAAGGTTATCGTCCCATCCTTTCATGGCAATTTATCTCCAACAAATGATATGCTCAATGATATTGTTATTATGGAGGTATGTCATCTTTGATTCATTCTTCCCACTATTTATGCATGTTTACTTATTAAATTTCTTTGGATCATGACAGAATGACCAATCCTTGGACAAATACTCCCTTTTTCATTTGGTCAAATCTTCTGCTTTACCTTTGGCACCTTAGGCCTCATTTGCTATTCATAAACTCCCTCGGCCATGATAGGAAAGAACCAAGGTATTTGTCTTGCTCATGCTTCCTGTTATCTTAAATATCAAAAGTAATTTTTTTATTGAGTATTTTGTAATGCAAGCATCTTTCACTTTTCCTATTGAATTTGACCTTGCAGAAAAAACCTTCCTTAATATTGATGACTTACTTGGACCAGTCTCACCTACTCAGGCTATAGAAACTCTAGTTGCCACTTCGACAGAAGCATATGATTTTGATAAGGCCAAAAAACCTTTTTTTTCTTTTCTAATCTTTAAGCTAATTTTGCTTCCTTGCATGCTAACCACTTCACAGAAAAGAAAGAAGCTGTTGCTCTAGTTAATAAGATTGAGGAGTTGAAAGAAAAATTATCAACTACAAAAGCAATCTCAGAGAAAGAGTCAATCATGCTAAACCATTACAATGTCAGATGGTTTCTTCAGATTGTGATTTCTTATTCCTAATTGTCAATCTGAAGAAACCATCTAACATTGTAATGGTTTATGGAAGACTTTAAAAAATAGTTTATGATGTATTTTGAGAGCAATAACCTTCTTTTTATACTATTTTTCACATCTAGGCATTGCTAGACAATTGTAATATTATTTATTTGTTTTGTTAGGCAACTTTATTAAAATTTATTACTTCTTAATAAATTTATTCTTAGTTGTTTGTTAGCCAAACAATTGCATCTATTCCATTTTGCTAAATCTATTTAAGATCAGCAATAAATTCATCATAAGCCTAAATTTTTTGAACTTGGTCTATTAAAGTTATATTTTATAAGTGGCCAACATTGGCCAAGCTAAATACAAGAGTTAAAAATAATGGTCATGTTAATTTTGGCCTAAAACTTTATTAATGTCAGTTGACATTATGTGTACAGGACCTAATTTCTTGTTTGATGCACCTAACTAGTCTCTTCTATCTTTGATGTTTCATAGGCTTCCTAACCAGTCAGATAATTTTTCTTTAAGAAGCAACCAGGTGGAATGCTTTGCATCATCAATGTCCTAAAGTTGATAGGTCCCATTCTTTAAAATTTTAGTGGCAGTAAACAACCTTTCCTCGCCAGGAAACCATTTGCCATATTTTGGATCCTTCAAACCGATTGGCATGATTGCTTTCCACACCAAGTTTCCTTCACTACAGTTCTTGAATTGTATCTTTTTATTATATGCTTTTGCCACAATTTTCTTCTGTATTTGGAAATGATCTAGCATAACCAATCTTACTTTGTCTAATTCTTTTATCTCTTGCATCATGGCTTGACTAATTCAACCAGAGTAAGATTATATTGCTGGATAATTTGTAGAGACCTCATAGTTTACCTCCATGGGCAGAACAACATCATGTCCATACATTAGTGTAAAAGACGTTGTGCTAGTGTTGGATCGCTTTGACATTCAATAAGCTTATAAATTTTTAGATAACAAGTTGTGCCACTTCCTTGGATTATCATCCATCATTTTTCTAAGATACCTTTTAAGATTTTATTTGTTGCTTTTGCCTAACCATTAGCTTAGCGAAATACAGGGTTAAATGATTGAGCTTGATCCCATATTCTTTAATGAATGTCTCAATTGCTTCACCAGTAAATACTATTCTACGATCGGTACTAATAGTTTCATACATACCAAATCTATGGATTATATCATTTTTGATGAACTTGATCACATCGACCTTGCTTACAAATTTCATCAATCGCATCTCGACTTACTTGGTGAAGTAATCAATGGTTATAACAATGAACATGTGCTGCTTGCTTGATGGAGCATACATTATACCAATCAAATCCATAGCCCAACCTCGTAATAGCCAAGACTTGACTATTGGATTGAACGGTATGGTCGGGATATGCTGTACTGAACCATGACATTGGCAAGTTGTATACCTTTTGGCATATTTTATAGTCGGATAGTAATAACTGTGTCTCCTTATCAACTATCTCATTTTTGTTCCTACTTAGTGCACATCATAGATACCTTTATGCATCTCATCCATCGCCAATATTGCTTCATCTGTTTCCCAAACATTTCAAAAATAAGTCATCTTGGCCCTTTTTATACAGTTCTTTGTCAAACAAGATTTATTGAACTGCTTTTGGATGAATTTTCTATCATTTTTCTACTAGGATTCTCCAAGTATTTTACCAATAGAAATCTCTAGTTATTTTCATCTATCTCTATACAAAAAATGTTTCCTATTGTTAATCTTTCCTTCAACACTGGGAGATTTCACTTTAGTATACGTATGAACTTCTTTATCAACTCCACTGAGATGTGCACTCTTTAGGTTATCTGGACCATCTCATTGGCCTCATAATTCACTCCCTTAGAACATGTAAAAGAATCACATCGCCAAAAATTTGTATAAGTTGATTTGCCACTATGTAACATTCAGATAAAGCCAAACTATAGAAACTGTATTCTCCTGTCAAGTGTTTTAAGGTGAACATTGGATCACCAATTATTTCAACTATAGATGCTCCCAGCTCCTTTAAAATTTTCAAGTTAATTATTAAAGCTTCATACTCAACCTGATTACCTGAAAGTTCAAAGGTAATTGGAATGAAAATTTTTTCTTTTGTCCTTTTGCGAAGTCAATTACAATCCCACCCCTTTTGGTAATTTGCATTCTTAATTTGTTAAAACTCAATCCAAGGTGTCAGGGAAATTGAAGCTATGTATATTGGATCGATCTTATCTTTCAGCTCTAAACATGGATGATTGGCCAGAAAGTCTTCTTGTGTCTGACTTTTATTACTTTTTGGAAACATCTAATTAAATGTACATTCTAACAACGCTATCATCCACTTTCCAATCATCCTTTACTAATGGGTTTCGACAACATATACTTGATTAAGTAAGTCTGAGAAATAATAAACACCATAGTTTACAATGTTGCAAAATATAACTCCAAGCATAACTTCTGTAAAGGAGAGTACTTATGTTTGGACCATAATATTAATTTTCCAAATTAATACTTTTTGATTTATTAAAATATTATTTTTGGAGATTAATTAATTGACATTAGTCTCACATTGATTGGAGATGACAAAAGCACATGACTTGCACATGTATAAGTTAAATTATTGAAGTTGGAATTTGCAAAACTTTCCACATTGAAAGTGCACAAAGCAAATCAAAGTTTTCTGCATATGTAAATTAAAGCTTCATTGGCTTTGAGCATGCACACATCTCTGTATACAACTATAAGGTTTTAGGCTATTTGGTTTATTTTGATTAGAATTTACTTTAAGTAGTAAATTGTTTTTAATTATTCTTAGTTGAAATTTTATTTTTAAAGTCCTTTAATCATTAAAGCAGTTGAACATCGTAAATTATTTTGTTCTTCAATAATCATTACAATAGCCTGAGTGGTTTGATTCAATTGGCGAATACTTTTCTTTCTTTGAATTATAAAAAGTTTGAAATGGCATGCCCTAGTAGGCAACAAATTGCTAGAAATTTGACCAACATATTCCAACGACTTCAACTCATTTGACATGAGAATTTTGTGGTCAAATTTTGCACCAAATCCACCTACTCCTTCCTGAGTTTCATCCTAGGCAAGTAAACATCTAATAGAACTTTCTGCAATCAAAATACAAAGTTTAAGTAGCTGATTCTTCCGTGGAGACATAATAACAGGTGGATTGGCCCAATATTCTTTTATTAGATCAAATGCCTGCTAGAGATGTTTTCCCATTTATATTTCTCTTCATCCTTCAACTTCAATGAGGCTAAGAAAAATTGGATTTTTCTAGATGTGTCAAAGATAAATCTTCTAGAAAAATTAATCTTTCTAATAAAGGTTTGCAGATCTTTTTGGTTCTAAGGCGGTTTGGCTTCCAAGTTTACCCAAGCTTTATTTTTGTTGACCTTGATGCCCTTTTAATAGACTAGAAAAACTAGGACGTTTCCTACATAGACACTAAATGCGCATTTTGTGGGATTCACTTTCAGCTTGTGTTTTCTCATTAGCCAGAATTTTTTCTCAAATTAGTCATTTGATCTTTCTTAGCATCTGACTTTACAATGATGTCATCAATATAGACCTCAAGGAGATATCCAATCATATCATAAGAGATTGCATTCATTGCTCTTTGGTATGTAGCTCCTACATTCTTCAAACAAAATGGCATGACAAACCATTCGAATGTTTTAGTTGCACCTAGGCACGTAAAGATTATTTTTGGTACATCCTCTTCAGTGATGAAATCTAATTGTATACGGAGTGTCCATCTATGAAAGAAATAAGTACGTACTGATGAAAATCCACTCGTGCCCGTACAACCGACAACTCGCTGAGGTGCTGATCGTATAAAGTTGAAGACTAACTCAATCACTAAAGCTCAAGCCAAGAGATGTAAGGACAAGCTGGCTGGATTTGTACAAGGAGTTATCAATTCTCAAAAGGGCTTGTCAATACCTGAAGATTTGAAACCTATTTTAAACATCCAAGTGGTAAAGGCCGATATGGACCCGGATAGTTGCTTTAGTGCAATTATGGACTCTGGATAGTAAGGAATGGGTTCAACACTTCTTGAACTCAATTGATATCACTAAGAGGTCATGGAATCAAGTCAAGGCAGAAGTAAAAGCAACCAAAGAAGCCATTTGCACATGGAAGGTATTGTTGGAGGAATTTGCTGTATTAGCCACTGGCTTTCCTGTATTTTGATGATTAAGAATTTTCTCTTTGTTCCAATCAAGGAAAATATGTGGGAATCATTACTGATCCTATTTGGCATCCTACACGGCATATAAGAGCTGATTTGGAGCCTTTACAAGTTGGAACTTGGTCAAAGATAGCTTAGTGGTGAAACTAGTCAACTAGTTTTCTAATTTGAATTTAACTTTTTGTTTTAGGAAACTATCTTTTATTTTGGTTTTATTTATTTATTTGGTGGAAAAATTACTTTAGGAAAGTTATAATTTTATTATTTTGATTGTAAATTCATTATTTTTTTTTCAAAATTAAGGAATTAATTAATACATATTAGAATAGGAAAGGGTGTGAAATTAGGCAATTTCCTAATTTGATTCTATGTTGGTCGAAATTTCTTAATCTTTTTAGGGTTTTATTTTGTTCTTTCAAAGGCTATTTAAAGGCTTATTTTTAGTGAGAAGTTATCTTACATATTATACAGAAAATTATTTGTGAGAAAGAATTCTCTTTGTTCTCTTTGAACACCTAAAACACCATTAGAGAGTGAGTGTTTTAGTTTGACTTATCAATAGGACATCCATCATCTATTATGGCGTCTTCATAATTGTCAGGACCCGTCCAAAATTCCTCACCGGAACCCTAGACAAGCCCTGATCCCAGGGAAACCTTACCGGACCCTCCAATGGAAAATCCGGCAGAACCTCCCATAAGAGTTGGACTTACCACCACTTTCCTACACTGAAAACACACTTCTAAATTCATCCCCTTATTCCTCCCACAAACTACAAGTTGATTCCACAAATTTACAGCACTCCAAATGAATAACAGTAATCCAGTGCATAATTGATACATAAATGTCCGAGACAGTATACAGAGCATTATACAAATAAATGTGGAATTAATACAACGTCAGATAAAGAAGCACAATACAAGATGGAGAGGAAAAAGGGAAGAAATGCTTCTTGGACTTTCAGCAATAAACTAAAATGTCGGGCTCGCTCCGGACGATTAACGTCTCCCAACCTGGACCTAGGGGAACAGAATTTAAAAATATGATATGCTAATCATTTCAGTGAGTGACCCTATCTACTGCACAAATATAATAGCAATGATAATCACAGTACATTTGATTAATTAAGAATAAATGAATAAATAAATAATAATTAATTGAAAACTAATATTTCCTCTCAAAACCCTTACTATTCACTCCGTTGGAAATATTCCCCTTTTAAAACATTTTCCAAAACCCAATATTCGTATTTCCCGAAAACCAAGGAATCAATTAATTTAATAAATAATAATTAAATAACCCAAATATAAATAAAATGTAATAAAATATAATAAATAATTTTTGAACACTTTAAGGTTTGAAATTTCAATCCGAAAATTTATATTTGACGCACCACACCATATACCAGTGATGCCCTCCGATACCCAGCGTCCCGAGCACCGATTGGCGGGGAAGTTAAAGAAGAAACTTGCATACGGCACTTCGGCGTCCCGACAACGCCGCTGCTGAAACCGTCATCCCGGCCACGGAGGGGGGCGGCTGATGCGCAATATATAAGACTTGCCTGCCCTCGGTCCAATGGCAACTCACGAGAGACATAATAACTTGCGCGCTAATACACATATACAACCAGAACACCAATACTGTATGAGTGCGTCTAACACCAATTATTAAATTAATTATCACCATACCGATTTTTCAAAAATCACCATGGGAAATATACCAGTTTTCAAATTCACCATCCCACATTTTCCTCTAACATTTCCGGTACGAAACCATCGATAACAATATACCAATAATTTTTCTCGTAGCACAAAGTCCATCAAATAATATTCCACGGGCATAATTATCAAATTTGAAACCACCAATTTAAACAAATATTTTTCTTAAAATATTTAAACCAATTATGTCCAAAAAATAATATAAAAAAAAAATCCAGACACAATTAATTTATGAAAATACCTTGCTCATGTGTAATAAATACAATTAAATCACAATAATAAAAATCGGGAATTTCTTAATAACCCAAAATTCTGTTTAGCATCAATGGGTATATATATATATAAAATAAAATAATAATATCTTTTTCCCGATTATATTTAAATTCCACCACATGAGCATTCTAGATGTCAATTTAACACAACATAAATATAATTAATCACCTCAAAATAGTTTTAAAGGTGGGTCACTCACCTCGAGCATGCAATTAACCTAAGATCCTCCATGGGATCAATTCCACGACGCACACGTGCTCCTAGAACACAATTCACACACAGTCAAATAAAATAATATTTTATTCTGGTAAATAATACCCGGTACCCAGGGGGTCTAACACAAACGTTAACCAAAATTGACAAATTATATGTCTATGGAAAGCTTGTGAGATGAGGATCACATTACCGACCTCCATTGAGCTCAATTCAACCGGCGGTGGCCGGAATTTGGCCGGAAAGGTTCGGCCGAGTTTAAACTTGAGGGATCTCTCAAATGGTGGGGATTTTGGGCAATTTAACCTTGGAAATGGACTCAGAGGGGTCAAAAATGGTGAGATAGAGGTATGGGGTGAGCTGGGTTGGCTGAAAACGGCAAGAATCGCCGGAAAAATTCAACCCGCCGCCGTCGACTTCACCAACCCGATCTGGGCACGTCCGATGGTGTTTGGCTGGGAAACTTGGAGGTCGGGATTGCCGAGAACTGGGCTTCACCGGTGGCCGGCGTGTGTGGCCGTCCGATGGCCGGAAAAGAAGAAACGACGAGGGCCCGAGAGGAAGAAGGAAAGGAAAGGAAGAAGAAGGAGGAAGAAGAAGAAGGCTTTGGGTGGGGGCTAGGTGTTTTCTCACGTGGGGGAAAAGAAAAAAAAGAAAAAAGAAAAGAAAAAGAAAGAAAAGGAAATAAAAATAAAATAAAATAAAATAATTATACAATATTAAAAATAATATTATTATATAAAATAACAATAATAAAATAATATGGTATTAAGCATGGTTGACATGTGGCATCTCATCATGGTGACACATGGTCACATTTATTAAGTCACACGTGGCACATTGTTACACATTTTAAAAAATAATATTAAAATAATACGGTATTTTAAAACTTTGCAGGTCCATAATTTTTTAACCAGATATCCAATTTAAGCGTGCCGCTAGTCTATGAACTCGTATCGACTAGTACTTCACAACCATGCATGAGTCAAAGCTCAACTTTGCATGAATAAAAAGTCAACTTCGGCACCACTTGGACAGTTTGGACCTCAACTTTGTTTTGCTCATAACTTTCAAACCGTAGCTCCGTTTTTGGCGTGCTACTAGTCTATGAACTCGTGCCAATGTGTACTTCGCAACGGTACCTCAGTCAACCTAGAATTCCATCCAAGTCAAAAAGTCAACTTTTGACCCTTTCGGTCAACGGTCAACGGTCATCCTTGGTCAAAGTTGGAAAATTTCCATTGTACTTTGGGACGGGGTGTTACAATAATATATCAAGGTTTCTAATCAAAAGTTGATTAAGGATCAAGGTGACCATTAGAATCTGAACTTAATTTTCGATCCGGGTCAATATAATACGGGTTTAGAAGCAAGTCAACCTAGGTTTGTATCATGTGCTTGGCTGCTTCATCCACAAGTAAATTAAACACATGTATAGGATATTTATCCTCAACTGTAACCAAATTTAAATTTCAATGATCAATACACACCCTAAGCTTTCGGTTCTTCTTCACCACAAGGACTATATTAGATAACCATTCTATATATCGAGCTGTCTTGATGAAGCCATCTTTAATCAATCTCTTGATCTCTTCCATTACACTGAGTGTGACCTCTAATGATATCTTCCTTGGAGGCTGCTTATGTGGTTGAAACCCTTCCTTAATTGGCAAATAGTGTTCTACCAACTTTTTATCCAAGCTAGGCATCTCATCATAATATCATGCAAAATCTCTTTCCAAAATTTAATAAGCTTAGAAAGCAGCAGCCAATAGGCCGCTTACGAATATTAACTGAGGATATTTGTTAGTTTCCATGTTCACTTCTATCAACGAATCCTGAACCTTGTTATTGGAATCATTCATTTTGGTTGGTGCCATTCGAATCTCATCGAAATTGGATTCCAATTCAACTTCAACATTAGAATCATCCTCTATAATACATTCAATAAAGTTAACTGCCGAATTATCTTCCAATTTTTTTCTACCATGTACACTACTAACTTCCTGATAGTGGTTTAAACCGCCACTATCTTTTCTTTCTTATTTTGGTGTATATTTATTATGAACTATTCATGCTCTAATTTGATATTCGGGCTATTATCGATTGAGCCAGCTTATCGTCTACCTTTTTTGCCATTTTATGAAACCCTTTAATATCCTTCCGAGCTCTAACCCTTGTAGGACGGTTTTATTTGTCGCTGCCAATAAATTTGATAAGACTAACTTCATCTTCATAATACCAAGCTTCAACTGCATTAGCATTGTCTAGGAAAAGTTGACTGTCAGCCTGAACCACCTTAACCTCTTCACCATTCCAGAACTACAATGCCTGATGTAGGGACAATGCTACGCATAAGTTTGCATGGATCTAGTCTCAACTAAGCAAGGCACTGTAGCAAGATTTTGATTCTACCACAAAAAATGTAGTCATGATAGACTTGTCCCTTGCAATATTCTCTAATAGAAAAACACCTTTTGCCTTTGTGTCCTTCCTTAGAAATTGTTAACTGTCAACTCGATTTAGGATAAAGTCATGTTTATTTTTGGACAACTTTGCCAACATGGAAGCTGGCAAGATACTCACCATAGCTTTATTATCCACCAAAACTCTATTTACTAGCATGCATTGAAATGAGCATTAATGTAGAATGGTTTCAATTGTTGCATCATCTTTTTAGTCCGCTTTTGAAAAACTATCTCCCTAGTTCATGAAAGGCTTGATTCCATCTTCAGAGGCTTAGTATCCTCTATAATCTTTACCTTGACATCTCTATTTCAACAACATCTCCTTCCATTACTCCTGCATGTTTAGGGTGAGTTTCAAATGTTAACAGTAAGATAATAACCATATTACAAGTCACTTTACTCATGGTTTTAAATTTGATAGTTAACTTATTGTTGGTCGAAGAAACAACCATGTCTTCCTCTATAGGGTCGTCATCCAAATTCTTTATGCACAGGAGAACTTCTACACTTTGCTTTCTGACCCAAACTATAGATTGTTTCTTCATTGCAGAAGGGTTAGCTACTAATGCGATAATAACCTTCTTAATCGTGGTTTCAACCTTCTTCTTGAAATTCTCTAGCCTACCCTCTACATCTCATAGATGTGACTCCAATTCCTTTAACACATTGTAATTTTTCTTATTTTCAGGCCAGGTTAATGTTGTCATGTCCTTTTTTCAGTGGCCTTCTCACGAGCCTTTACTTCCTCCACCAGTCTTATTACCTTAGCATGCTGATATTACATCTCTTTCTTCTGAGTCTTTGTAAACGGTTAATAAAACTTACATCCTGCAGGGTATAGATAGCCTATTTCTATAACTTATGGTCGGAATGTCCTTGACTTCTCAATTTTTTAGAAACCAATCTTGTCCAATTATCCCTAGAAAAGGTGACTTGGAGTTTGGGTTAAATTGCCTCCGTGGTAAACGGTTCAACTTCCAATGTCTATTTCATACCTTTGGTCCTAGGCACTGGAACACTGATTTAGGATTATAAGGTTCGTAGTTCTCTAATAGCTACTTTAGCACATTTAGCTCACATAGTTCTACAGGTCGCTTTTTCCTGCTTTTTCTTTTCTTTAACTTCATGTTTGCAACAGATATAAAGCACCTTAGGGGTTGATTCGCCTTTTTGGCCGTATACTCATTTTTAGGTTTGATTATCCCTCTTCTAAACTTTTTTAGATGATGACTATCCTAAATCAACCTTGACTCTAGGTTTGGTCAAGTTTAAAATGTTGGTCAAAATGATGTCCACTTTGACCGATGGGAAAGGATTGTTGTCAATTTCCATTATATCCTTCTCTTTTTTAAGGAACTACAAAGTGCCTTTATCGATTAATGCATAGATTGCATTTCAGAACACAACATAGTGAAGAATCTAATGCGTCCACATGCCATGCCACTTGCATTATAGTTTCTTTTTGTTATCTCTTCAACTGTTGGTGAAACATTGCCACCAAATAATTTAATAAGCTTGTCGGCTAGTAGATGGTCAAAAATTTGGTTAGCCTTAGAGATGGTGAAGCTTTAGAAATTTTTGCCTTGAGCCTATTCTTCTTTGTATCTATGACCGATTAAGGAATTCTTTGATTTCTTATTAGTTTAGCTAAAGCTTTACAAACGTATGGTTTAGTGGCCATTACTTTAGCTGAATTGATTTTAGCGGCGATGTCCTTGATTCTTTGGTCCTTAGCCATGACCCAATAAATCTCAGTATTAAGGTCTATGCAATATGAACCCTAGGATGAATTCTTTCTCTAATACTCCTCTTTTAGAATACTTTCATCCCTAGAAGCCCAAGAGACCAACTCGAACAAATCGTGGAACTCCATCCATTCAAACTTCTTCTGAAGCTTGTAACTTAATCTGCCTTAAGCTAGCCTAACAAACTCTCATTTTGGTAATTTTAAATGACATTTGATCCTTGCTTTGTTTAACTAGGAAATGAAGTTCTCCATCGATTCTCCTTCCATCTGATACAAACATGACAAATTGGCCATGGAGATTTCTGAATCAATCCTGAAAAATTATTCATGGACTTTTTGCTCCAGTTCTTCTTATAAATGAATCGAATTTGGCTACAGGTTAATGTTCTAAGAGAAAGCAAAATCTGTTAAAAAAATTACAAACAAATGTAATTTTAAAAAGTCGTTAGCTGTAGATTCTCTACATTGGATAATGAAATGGCCTATATACTTCACAGTGGACTGAGTCTTTTCATCTGAAAATAAGGTAAACTTAGAAAACCTAAATCCCCTTTGAAATTCTATTCAATCAAGCCTCGGGATATGGCCTTCTATAAAATGGTTGACTAACTCTTCTGAACGTAGGGCCAATTATCTCCCGGATGATGGTCTCAATGACTTCCCTGTCAATGCCATGGCTGTTGTTCATCCAATTTTGGATATTATGGCCATATGGAAAGTTTTGGCCATATTATTTAGCATTGCCCCCCCACCATGACTTTCATTTTGGACCGATGGGAAGACATGAGGTTGAAAGTCTACATGGTTGTCTTTCCTTTATTTCCATTTGTCCTAGTTAGAAACGTTGGTGCATCAATCCTCGACATGTTACCTTTAGGTATGGTCGAAAAGGCCTGCACCAGTTCTTCCTAGCTAGTGATTAGCTTTGCACCGCTCAACAAGGCATGGGTAACCTGCAATTCTTAATGCAACAAATCCATAATACCTTCCATCATCTATTGCTCGATCTTTTGGAATGCTTCCGTCTTCCTTTGACCTTCCTTCATGTTCCAAGATAGCTCACTTGACTCATAGGTGGACATCTCCATCGGGTCTTAAGTATTGTTGGCTCCTTCCTCCTTATTGCTGTCATGGGTGTCAGATTCTTGAGATATTGATTGAGTCTGTACCATTGTCCTTGGTTGAAATCTTTTAGTCTCACTGGGCATGCTAAAAAGATATGTTGGAACATATTATAAAAATTTCCAATAAGCTATTGTCTACTATGTAAACAGGCATACCACTTCAAATCTGTAACGGTTAAAAAAAAATATATATATATATATATATATATATGCGATAATTGAATCAAACTACTAGCCATTGCATTGATTATTGGAAAATAAAATAATCAACGAGATTCAATTGCCTTAATGGTTAAACTTTAAAAATAAAATTTCAACTAAGAACAACTAAAAACAGTTTACTAATTAAAGTAAATCATAATGAGTAAACTAAGTAGTTTAGAGTCTTGTAGTTGTATATAAAGATGTCTCAAAGTCAACGTAGCTTCAATTTGTATTTATATAGAAAACTTTGAGTTGTTTCATGCGTTGTCGACATAGGATTCTTTGCCAATTCCAACTTCAATAATTCAATTTATACATGTGCAAATTATGTGCCTTTGTCAGCTTCAATCAATATAGGACTAATGTCAATTAATTAATTAATATGACAATAAATCAAAAAATATTAACTTGAAAAATTAATATTATGGCCCAACATATACCTTCAATAACGATTGCCCAGTATTATGATTAAACACACAATAACATTTGATGGGAAAACATTGGCATATATAGACTAGGCTAGGACCCTTATCAATAATCAATCTTTATCAATCTCGACTACCAACAAAGAATGGATATTTACAAATGCTTAATTATTAGAGGCGTAATAATAGAATATGGACAGTTACTTTTATCATCTATAATTAATAAATAAATAATTCAAAATATTATAATATATAAGCCTCATATATATATATATATATATATATATATATTTATACTTACAACATAAACTGAACAATCTATAATTATGTGCAAAAATAAAATGTGAATCCTGTAAAATAACTGTAAAATAATTGTTGAGACTACATCATGCGTACAAATATTACATAATAGTTAAAAAAGGAGAGTTTTTAATGGAGGTCACACTACACACTTTGAGTAGATCTTAGTTATTGAGAGAATTTTGCTAATTTCTTTAATTACCATCAGTTAACAATTAAAATAAGTAAATTGCATACAATTAAATATAAATATATTTACATAAAAAAAAAAAAAGGGAATCTCAAACCTAATTATGTTATCAAAATACACTTAATTAATTCATTGAAAGTTACATTAGTGCACGTTAACGATATTGGAAAGTAACTGGGAATCGCACACATCCAAAATCTGCCAAGCCAGAATCCTGACCTTTTTATATCGGCTGCATGGCATGGCACTTATAAAATTAAGCTTTTTGTCTTTTTGTTGGATTCATAAATAAATGATTAAACCTTCAACAGGGGTTTTGGTTCTCATTGCATCTGATACATCAAATTACGTCATGTGTTTAATTATCACATTATCATGTCCACCATCCCATTGTAATAAAATCTTAAATGAAGTTGTGATAATTTTTAACTTTTACCAAATTCTCATATCTTCCGAAATTAACATCGATGTCCATATTACAATGGAGTTTGACCGTGTGTTTGAATGCAATCAGAAACGTCCACTGTAATATATATCTATTATATTTGTTTAACAAATAATCCAATAATATTTAATTATCTTTTTTATTAATTTATCCATTTAAAAATTTATTTATTTATAGAAAATATCAATATTTCATTAACAATATATATATTGATATATATAATTTGGTAAATATTTAATGAATAATTTTGGTAAATAATTTAATATTTATAGCATTACATAAATATATATTTACACATATATTGAGGCTCAAGTAAAGTTTATATTGTTTTAATAGAGTAAGATCCAGTTTTTATAATTATTGGATCATATTAAATGTTTGGATTTAAAAATCAAATATATATTTAATAACATACTAAAATTTTATTTAAAAAATAAAAACTATCCAAATCTAATGATTAATAAATATAATTTAAAATTTTAATAATTGATATTATTTAAAGGCTAAAATATATATATATATATAGAGGGAATGACTAGCATAAAGTCCGACCGGATGGGGTATTTCCAGACCAAAAACATGCTACAATCCACAGCCATTGGATTGTCACACTTGGCATGGACGACTGAGATTGAAGTGCAACTCACGTGTAAAAATTTGCCCAAATCTCTCGTTCCTGCTCGCTCGCTCGACTCCTGCTCGCAGCACTGTTGCCAAAATTCCCAACCTACCTTCCTCTTCTCCTCTTCTAGTCTACTTTCGTTGTCATTGCTTCCTTCCACTTCTTCATTTTGAATTTTCTGTACCTCTGTCCTTTGTTCTTGTTTTTCTGTTTTATATGAATTTTGTTTTTTCATTTTGGTTTTTTTTCCTCACGCCTGGTTCAGTTCTTTTGTGTATGTCACATTTGAGTTCTGAGTTGGAGACAAATTATACAACCTGAACATGCTGTTGCATTATGCTCTTTGATTGCTTCAAGTAGGCAATTAGCATTTGCAAGAGATAATGGCAGTGGATTAGCAGTGTTTTTCATTTTTGAATCTTTGGAATTGGGTTTGTTTTGTGTTGTATATTTGTTTGGTTGGATGGAAAACTTGGGAAAATGACATAATGTGGACTATATTGTTTTATGTTTATTTCCTTTTGTTCTCTACATTTTTAGACTTGCAATGGTTTGAGCCTATATTGAGTATTTTTGAGCCTGTATTGAGTGTTTCTTGAGCCAGTTAGTCAGAAAACGGTGCTTGAAGGAACGTACATAGAAATTTTAAATTTCCATTGTATTTAATAAGAAATGGGAAGAAAGATAATTTTGAATAAGAAAAGCTCAAGGTTGTAATAATTGTAATGGAATATAATTATAAAAATTACCTCCTGAGAATGAACCTTTTACATTGTGAAGTATAAATTTTTTGGATTGTATTATAAACTTTTTGGATTGTGTTGTAAGATGTCATAAAGGTTTTTAACTTTTTATTCTGTAAAATCTATTTCCTTTGCATACACATTTCCAGAGCAACAAATTAATCTCTGTTTCTTTATCTCCTATTAACAACTAACATCTGCTCTTGCAGGCTTATTGCCTTGTCAAATGATCCGGTGAAATTTCTTATCAACCAAAAATATGTATATATTATCCCTTTCATATTTTGGTAAACTTGATTATACTAAAACCAAGAATGAATTAATATGTCATAAGCCCATCTGACAAGACTTCTTCAACTAATTATTGAATGAATGTATGCTAGTTTGCCGTTAGTCTTGTTTGATTCTTGGAATGAATGTACGTTAGTTTGCCGTTTACTTTTCCAATGCAGGCCTCCCATTTTAATATGTATTTTAGACAGTAACAGTTATGTTCATGTAGTTGGCATTGACATCCACCAAAAACTTGTATTGGTAAAGGGGAAGAGTTTCAACTTGAGTGACACAGTGGGAAATCAGTATGTATTTTGTTTTCTGGAACCAATGATGAGCCTGTGGTTTGCATTCAAATCTGTAAATCCTATGTACATCGCAGATTACTTCAGTTGGTAGGAAAGAGAAACTTCGACTCCACTGGGTGGTGCAGTGCCAACCATAACAGGTATTAAAACTGTTTCCCTTCAATCTGCATAGCAAGCACCTAAAAAAAGGTAATTAGTGTACTTTTCACAAAAAATGCAGGAAGTAACTTTGCTGAGAGTGGTAAGAGTTTTGACTCATAAAGAGTTTTGATACTTGGTAATCGTTGGTTGGTGCATTTGAGTACTAATCTGCATCAGTTTAGTTTTTATGCTTGCTTAACTTAACTTGGTAACCGTTGGTTGGTGCATTTGAATATACATTTAACTTTATCTGCTTCATAAGAATATATTGCATTATCTTGCCTTTAAGAAATGAAGTAGGCGCCATTATAATTCTGTTTGTACTTTTTACATTGCAAAGGTAGGTGGATATGAAGTTAACTGATGTTGACATGTAAATTTCAATCAAAAAATTCAAAATAAGACAGGTGATGGTCCATTGGATGATCTTACCATCATGAAGGTATATGCTGCAGGACTATAGCTTGTCTGCAACATTACACTACACACGATTATATCTCCCTTATGATGATAAGAATACTAGTCAATTGCAAAATGCATATCCTGCTTGGTATTATATATCCCTTATGATGATATTACTAACAAGGTAACTCAAACAATGATGCTTCTTTATCTGTTGTAGAGGAACGTGGCAACTTCTATATTGGTAATGTTTTTCAAAGCCATTATGATGGCTTGTGGTGTTAACTCTTCCATTAACAGTAACTATATTGGTAATCTTTGCAGCTTATTTGACTACTGAGGAATCATCTAAATTCATCGATGGGAAACATGTTGCGAAGAAAATACAAAAGTAGATAGCTACTGAAGTATCAAGGATGAAGGAGGCAATTGGTGTTGTTCCTGGATTAGCAATCATACTTGTTGGGAACATGAAAGGTTCTGCTGCCTATCTACGCCAAAAGAGGAAACCTTGTGAGTCTATGGCGATTAAGAAGTACTAAAATATATCTCAGAGTTTAACGATGACCCTTTAGTTCATGGCATCCTTATTCAGCTGCCTCTGCCTTCTGTATGCTTCCAAAATTTCATAACTGTATAAGTGCACAATAGGGTGTAAATTAAAATTAGCGGTTATATACAGGACTTCTTTTGATAAATAAACAATCTAAATGGTCTTGATGGGTTTTGAACCAGCATATGAATGATGAGAACGCCAGCTGCGTTGTTGCTGCAGGTAATATTTCATTTAATGAATAGTAACTTCTTTATCTGTTTTTACAGCTCAATTTCTGTTTAATGCTGGTAGAGGGAAGATGTAGACAATTTGTTACTTGGAATAAGTATATTTCACTTATAATAATTATAGTTAAGGAACCGTTTAGAAGCTCCTTGAAGAAAATGTTGTGTTTTTGTTTCTTCATTTTCTCTTAGCAATATTTCCTTCAGCTTCTTAAGTGAATCATAGGACTAAGTTTTTAAAAAATGCAACTCAATAAAAT
Organism: Ziziphus jujuba; assembly: GCF_031755915.1. Classification (NCBI taxonomy): domain Eukaryota; kingdom Viridiplantae; phylum Streptophyta; class Magnoliopsida; order Rosales; family Rhamnaceae; genus Ziziphus; species Ziziphus jujuba. The sequence continues at coordinate 7,107,698 of NC_083390.1, forward strand.
ATACTTGTTGAATGAATTATAGGACTAAGTTTTTAAAAAATGCTACTCAATAAAATATACTTGTTGAAAGCTACCGTTTAGTCATTTAGTAACTAAAACATTGAAAATAATTGTCATATTATAGCTGAGGAACCGAAAAAGGGGGAGAATGCCATAACTTAAATCCATCAAAAAACTAATCTTCTTGTTAAAAACCTAAAGAAAAAAAAAAGAAGAAAAATGCAATAAGAATTTATGGAATTTAAATTTCTGTAATTAGTTCACAACACAAACATCCAAGTTATACAAACATCCAAGTTATACTTTCAAAGCTCTTGAGCTACAAGAATTTCTATCCAATCATTTGACAACATTATCAAAATTTTCTTTCTGATAAATTTAAAACCAGTTCATGGTACAATTCAATGCTAATTTTCCGCAGTCATATTGTCACTAATATAAAGGCTAACAACTGCAATGTGCTCAAGCATCAGATAGTTCATTGAAATAATTTCTATAAGCTGGGTAGTATTCATAGCAGCTTTTCTCTAGAAAGACCATTCTGCACTTCAAAATGGTCTACACCATTTTTTTGCTGATTATTACTCCTAAGGATTGAAACCTGAATAAAAAAGAATTTTTACTTTTAGTTTCAGAGTCAACTAATGACGCATTTAAAAATTTTCCGGCTTTTCAAATTTGTAAATAGATCTTGCATTGATTTAAATACCATAACCGTAGAAAAACTAAGCCAACAGAAATAGACCCCTTAAGCAAGTTATTTTTATGTTTTGTTTTGTTTTAAAACACACATCTAGCAATTTGCTTGTGTATATATGTGAAGATATAAAGATATACATCATATTCAATTGTTTCAGTCCAAATCCCCAAATTAACACTCCACGTCATATTCCATTTAATTATGCCTATACACAGAAAAAGGCATCAACATGTATTTTTCCTTTTCCTACAAGTGACTAAAACTGATTAGAAAACCCGGATACCATATGATAGGGCATATTCAAACTTTGAAGTAAAAGTTCAAACAGAAGGGGGTACCTTGGGCTACTCCATAGTGCTCCCAAAATAGCCTATTCCACAAGACAAGGAAGTTTAAGCAGCTGCAATCTCCATAGCTTTCAACTTTGGAGGACCTCCTGAAACCTAAAGTGTAACACCCCGTCCCGAACAACATCAGAATTTTCTTCACGTTGATCGGGTTTGACTGCCGTTGACCGAGAGGGTCGAATTTTGACTTTTTGTTTCGAGGGGTAATTTTGTGTTGACCAAGGCACCGTTGCGAAGTACATGTCATCCCAATTTTGTAGACTAGTAGTACATCGAAAACGGAGCTACCGTTTGAAAGTTACGAGTACGACAAGTTGAGGTTCAAACTGTCCAAAGGGTGTCGGAGTTGACTTTTTGTTCGTGCAAAGTTGAGTTTTGACTCATACATGGTTATGAATTACTCATCGATACGACTTCATAGACTAGTGGGATGCCCGATTTGGACATGTGCCTTAAAAGTTACGGACCTGCAAAATTTTTCGAATACCATAATATTTTAATATATTTTGACTTGAGTGAATAATGTGTGCCACGTGTCATGTTTTCAACCAATCCTGTGAGCAAACAATGTCACCCACGGGTGGCTTTTATTTTTGCCGAAACACATATTGGAGGGGGGGAAGACAGAGAAAGAGGGGAGGAGAGAGAGAGAGAGACAGAGAGAGAGGAGACCACCACCAGCAGCCACCGCCGTTTCTTCCATTCTGGCCATTGTTTCCATACACGCGTTGGACCACCACCTTCACCTCCTCACTTCTGGCCAACCGATCACCGACACCCCCAGATCGAGGCTTTTCGGGTGGCAGTGCCGATTGTTTCAAACCCAAATTTCTCCCTATCCTGGCATCCATTTACCTCACCGCTGGTCACATCCGTTCATCTGTCTTTCGATCTACATTTCTCCCACAAATCATGACCAATGCCCACCGAACACGCCGCCAGCAGTGAGGGGTTCCGGTGACCATGGCGGCTCGTCGAGAAATCGATTTCCAGCGAGTTTCCAGTTGCACTGCCCATCTTCTCCCACTAATTCCAACCCCCTGAATCCAAATTCGGTGTCCACTTTCCCCAATTCTTAATGGAGTGTGAGAATCGAGGGCCTAAAACTTGAGAGCTTTCCGGCAAGATTCAACCACCACAAGTCTGATCTCCGGAAAGTAAGACCAGGTCCGTAATCCTCATTTCACAAGCTTCGATTCGGTATATCATTCATAAATTTTGGTTGTCGTTTGTGTTCGCTCCCTTGGATATCCGTTTGTGAATTACCCGATTAATGTATTAATGTATTTGATTTTATGTAATGTTGATATTTTAGGTGCACGTGTGGATAGTGGAGTTGATCCTGTGGAGGATCTTGATTAATACGTGTGCTCGTGGTGAGTGACCCACCTTCAATATTATTTTCGGGTGTTAAATTATATTTATTCTATGATAATTAAATATTTAGATTTAATATTTTATGTGTTAAATATTTAGCAAAATTATATTTGAAATTTTGATGGCACAATTTGAATAAATTGAAATGTATATGTGCATTAAAGCATATTTTGATTTTGATAAATTATGGAGATTTTATTTTTATGAAATCCAATTTTCAAGGAATTGTGAATTTAATTTTATTTGAATTTTTGTTGAATTTAATTGTGAATTTATTTGTGTTTAATAAAAATGTATTTATTTATTGATGAATTGTGGAATTTAATTATATTTTGAATTTTGAGGAATTGAAGGAATATTTATTTTAGATTATTGTTAACTTCATTGATGGATTTATTATGTGTTTGAAAATGTATATTTATGAGAATTTTGATTATTGTGGATTTTATGAGGTTTAAATGACATATTTAATTCAAATTGGTTTTTGAAGATTTAAGGAAGAAATATTGATTTAACTTATTATGTTTCAAAAATATTTATGCCATTGGAAAATTTATATATTTAAATTGGCGGAGAGTTGATGGATTTGAAATTTATGGAATTTATGCGATGGATTTATGATGATGATTTTAAAAAGGAATTGAGAAAAATTTATGGGTTTAAATAGATAAAATAAACCCAGTGGTATTTCATACAAATATTGATTTTATGATTTACAGGTTTTTAGATGCACCACACACATATGGTATTCTGTATATGTGGATATGATTAGTGCGTACATAAATATGATTAGCGCGCAGGTGAATGTGAGTAACGTGTAGGTGATTTATGGGTTGTCCTGTGGTTGCCATCGGATCGAGGTTCAGCAAGTTGATATCGGTTGTAGCCACCCCCCGCCATGGCCAGGATGCCTGTTTGCAGTGGCGCAGTGGGACGCCACGCGACTGTATACCAGTTTCTCTCATTAATCTCCTATCTGGTGGTGCTCGGGACACTGGGTACCGTTGGCACCACTAGTATATAGTGGGTATATCAAATAGTTTTCACGACATGATTTTCAAATATGAAATATTTTAAAATCTTATTTTAATAAAATTGTATTTAACAATATTATTTATTTATTTAAATTTAAACTTTTGCCCAATTTTTATGAAAATGTTTTTATGAATTTATTATTCAAATTGTTTTGGTATTTTGAAATCAATTCTAATGTATTATATTTTCTTTCATTTTATTTTATTCTTACCATTTATTTTAAATGGATGTTTTGTTTTGATTTAATTATTCATTTATTTAATTGTTCAAGTAATTGATTTATTCTAATTATTTAATTATTTCTTGAATTGTATTAATATGAGTTTCATTGATATTTTTGTATTATTTATTTATGATAGGTTATTAATCTTTTAGTAATTGTTATAAAAGTTTATTTTCATTTATATTATCATTTCCATTTTGATTTTTGGATTCTTAATTTGTTGTGTTTTATTTGTAAATTATTTGATTAATTATTTTTTCTAAATCTTGGGGCATAAAGTATCGGGTTTTGTGAAATATTTTTAAAAAGGGAACATTTCAAAGTAAGTGAGGGTGAGAATTTTGAGAGAAACATTATTTTCAAGTATTATTAATTAATCAAGTTTATATTATTGCTATATTATTATTATTTATTCCCTAAGTAGTAGATTGGGTCACTAACTGAGAAGATTAACATCTCATATTTTCAAATTTCATTTCCTTAGGCTCAGGTGGTAGACATTGTTCGATCAAGGTGAGCTCGACAGTTTGATCGTTCCTGGAAATCCGAGAAGTCTTCATTTCTTATTATCTAATTTTCTTTCTACTCTGTTGGTATTAATTATCATACTTAGAACTTTATTGATGCTCTGTATACTACGTTGGATATATTACTTAATTGATTATACACTGATTCCCTGTTATTCATTTGAAGTGCTATAAATTTGTAGAATTAAATTGTAGTAACTGGGAGGAATAAGGTGGTATATATAGAAGTGTATTTTCAGTGCAGAGAATTGTGGTAAGTCCAACCCTTAGGGGAGGTTCTGACGGATTTTCCATTGGAGGGTCTGGTAGAGTTTTTGACAGGACCCGCCCCGAGAACTTTCCCAGGATCCCCCGGGTGGCCCCGCCTAGTGAAGTCCCACTGGACAATCCCTAGAGAATATCCAATGGAACCTCATCTTAAAACGTGGACAACAAATACAAGTGATAACAATAATACCTCAATATGTATATAAAAATAAATAAATAAATCTACAACAGCGTAAAGTCTACAACCGGCTTACTGTACTACAGGCCATAACTACACGCATAAGTACCATGGTCTCTACTGAGTCTCATATCTAAAATCAGAGCATTCTAAGAGTATCAAAGAAGTCCAGCAGTACAAATAAGTAATAAATAAATCCAGAAGATAACAGTAAATAAGGAAAGATAAATACAGCTGCTGTCGTGGAAGGAACAAAATGATAAGCTGTGCGCGATATAAACTACTACTAGCTGCCTGGGCCTAGGGGAACGAATTTAAAACAATAAAACATGAGATAAAGAAATCTCAGTGAGTTGCATAGTATAATAGAAAAATAATGATTTATTTCTGAAAAATCTTTCTCTCAAGACCTCTCGTTCCACTCGTTTGAAAAGTTCCCTGTTTAAAAATCATTTCATAAAATCCAAACTTATACCCCAATTAATATCATAAAAACCAATGCTCAAAAGTATGAATGAACGATCATTGTAATATTATGAAATGTCTCAAGTCAAGATATAAACATTTGAGCATGAAATATAATAAATACAGTTCCACCAAATAAATATGAAAATGCATAAATCACCACAATATTTGTAAATCAACAATATATACAAACATATTCAATGTACCAAATGATGTACTAATCTGTAACCCGTGGGAGACACCCATCTCACCACCCTCAATATACGAAAGGTGTCGTGGAAATATCAATTAACCATCGTGACGTACCCAACCTCACGGTCCATGGCAATAATAAACCGTTGGATGATACCAACATCACAGCACCGTGATAATAATAATAATAAACCGTCAGATAAACCCGACCTCACAGTCCATGGTAATAATAGATAACCGTTGGACCAAACCAACCTCACGACACCGTGGCAAAACCCAGTGCACGGTAGTATAATACTAAACCAAACTTTGACACTATACGGTACATCAATTTAAAATAACCGATACAGTATCTTACCGTATCATAAATCATAATTTAATATTCATGCTCAACCGTTTGTCTAAATATTTCAAAAAAAACTTCAAATCATGATTTCTTACTAAAATAAGAAAATACCACAGTGAAATATATTCACCATAAACCGATTTTAAGCATCTAAAAATTTATAAAATATTTGAACATGCTTAAAATCATATAATTTTCAATATGCCTTCTAAAATCGATTAATTTCCAAAGTGATTTAAAACCTCAATTCAAATACCAAAATATTTAAATACCACAAGTTCTTTCATGAATTCATTAGAATTGCCAAACATTTAAAATATTGACAAAAGTCATATAAAATGATAACACATATATGTAAAAGCAGATTCTCATGTATCCATAGAATGAACATTCAAATCAAATGATAGGTATAAGTAAAATACTCAAACCACATATATATATTATACTATATACCCAAAACATTTTTAAAACTAATAACCACTCACAGTACTGTAGATGCTCACGCCTGCTCCTTTACAGAATCGCCTCCACGCTCGACTCGAGTGCCTATAATATAATAAAATATTCCTCAGGCTCCAAAAAACTAAACCAGAGACACTTGTATAATCCAAATGTCTCAAAATAATTTACAGTACTACAAAATTGTATAAATTGGATATCGGACAGTCCAATTATACCGTGTGTCCTTAGGACTCGGTACCCAAAATTGGAGATTTTCACCCGAAGCCTAATATTTCGAAATCAAATCACCTAATGGGTCCTAATAATATCCAATTTCACTAATTCAACTCCAATTTTAACTAATTTGACCAATTTTGTCCAAACACAGCCCCCCAACTTATTCGAAAATTAACTAATTGATCCAAAAATAGAAAAATTATCAAACATCCTCCAAACTTCACAAAATTTACATTGACAGAAAGCCCAAGAGACAAGGAACTCATCAGTATGCTCACCTTGGTCCAAAGTTTCCTCCAGTGGTCCAAAAACATTGTTGAAGCATCAGCTGAACTTCCCATTGTCGGATCTTTCAAACGGTGATGAATCTGGACAAAATAACCATGGAAATGAATTCAGAGGGGTCGGATCTTTCATGGTTGAGCTCGCCTTCAAGTGACCTTTCTAGTTGGCTGGTGCGTGTAAGTGGTGGTTGGCTGAAAATGGACAAAACGGTAGTGACTCGGTTCGACGGTAAACAGATCGAAACGACCCAGTTCGAACCCACGGCTCTGAGGAGAGAATATCTCAGGTTTTGGGGAAGAAATGGGTATTTTGGACTTTGTTTCCTATTTGACACGCTTTTCTAGGCTTATATAAAGCCTTGGATCACTAACAGACAAAAACTAGGGACTGGCTTGGACACTGATTTAAAACTTATGCTTAAAACCTCTCAGAACCATAACTTTTTATTCGTAACTCAGAATTTGGCGTGCCTCCAGTGTATGAACTCGTATCGACGAGATCTACACAATGGTACCTCAGTCAAACAAAAAATATTGGCTATTGAAGAAGTCAACTTGAACTCATATATTGTTCACTTTGTCAAACTTGATCAAACTTAGTTAATTTGGTCAAACTTGTTTAATCATATATATTTTTTGGTACAGGGTGTTACAACCTACCCCCCTTAAAGAAATTTCATCCACGAAATTTGTACCATAGTTTTGGAAGAGGTAAGGATATTGACTCCGCATTTGATCCTCTTGCTCCCAAGTCGCCTCCTAGACAAGGTGGTTTCTCCACAGAACCTTCACCAAATTTATAGTCTTGTTGCGAAGCCTTTTCTCTTCCCTTCCTAAAATCTGAACTGGCTGCTCCTCATAAGACAAGTCATCCCTCAATTCAATCTCTAGTGTCTCCAACATATGTGATGGGTCTGAGATATACTTGCGAAGCATGGAGATGTGAAAAACATCATGGACTCGAGAAAGCTCCTCCGGCAAGTCAATCCTGTAAGCCACTGGACTTATCCTCTCTATTATCTCATACGGTCCAATGTAGCGAGGACTTAGCTTCCCTCATTTTCCAAAATGTATTACACCTTTCCAAGGAGAGAGCTTCAAGAATACTCGATCGCCAACCTCGAACTTGAGATCCTTCCTACGCACATCCACATAGGTCTTTTGCCTATCTTGTGCTGCTTTCAACTTAGCCCGTATAATATTGACCTTGTCCATTATCGCCTGTAAAATATCAGGGCCTAGAAGTTTCCTTTCACCCGTCTCATTCCAACATAATGGAGTCCAACATTGTCTCCCATAAAACGCCTCATAAGATGACATCTCAATGCTTGAGTGATAGCTATTGTTGTAGGTGAACTCTGCTAAAGGTAGATACTCATTCCAATTCCCCTTGAACTGTAGCATACATGACCTCAACATGTCCTCTAAGGTCTGAATAGTCCTTTCAGATTGTCCATCGATCTAAGGGTGAAAAGTGGTACTCAAATTCAACTTGAAACCAAGTTCATTCATTAATATTCGCCTAAATTTCAAAGTGAACCTTGGATCTCTGTCAGATATAATCGATATTGGCAGTCCATACAAGCTCACTATATGATTTATAAAGAGTTCCACTAACTTCTGAGGAGAAAACTTCTCACGAATGGGTAGGAAATGTGCAGACTTAGTGAGTCGATCCACGATCACCCAAATACCGTCACCCAAATACCATCATACCTCTGAACCCTGGGGGGAAGCTTAAATACAAAATCCATCGTGGTGCGCTCCCATTTCCATTCTAGGATGGGTAAGGGCTGTAGAAGTCCAAAAGGCTTTTGTCTCTCTACTTTCACTTATTGGTAAATGAAACACTTGGATACATAATCAGCAACTTTTCTTTTCATCCCTGCCCACCAATAATGCCTTTTTGGTATGTTACATCTTGATGCTACAGGGGTGCATGGCATACGCAGAACTATGCGCTTCATCCAGTACTTGCCTTTCCAGCTCTTCATTTGCGGGAACATAAAGCCTAGAACCAAACACCAATGCTCTATTGCCTCTGATTGTGAAATCTGACTTCCCCCTTGTTTAACTTTCCTTCTTATGCTCATTAAGTAAGGGACTTCAAATTGGACCTCAAAAACACAATCCATAAATATTGGTCGTAGTCAAAAGCTAGTAAAAAGTCCCCATGAAGTATGCATGCACAAATTAACACCCAATTGTGCAACTCAAACATCAAAGAAATAGTGCAATCATAATCCTTGAGCAATCTTATCCATCTCCTTTGCCTTAAGTTCAACTCCTTCTGAGCAAACAAATACTTAGTGCTCTTATGATCAGTAAGGATCCGACAAGTAACTCTATACAAGTAGGGCCTCCAAGCTTTCAATATAAAAATAATTGCAGCAAGCTCTAACTCATGAGTCGGATAATTCAGCTCGTGCTTCTTCAACTATCTAGAAGCATAAGTAACAACTCATAACTTTCTAAAAGAAAATCCATCCATCAATTCAAAAAAAAAAAGGCTTAAAACTTAAATCTAATTTCCTCAAACCAAATACTAGTGTCACAAAGTTAAAATGTAAATTATTCTCTTTGTCTCCGATTACACTCCTAGTACTTGCAATTATAAGATCCATGTTTCTCATTGATTATCTAATTTCTTTAACCTCGACAAACATCTTTCTTTTAACCAAATTCATCAAAGTCAAAAACAAAGTTCCTTATATTTATTCCAATGGGGAGCTTTAGATTGCTTATAAAGCCTAAAAGAAATCCTCAAGATTGTCAACACCAAGAAATATGAAGCCAAAAGATCAAGTCCGAGTCCTCTCATCATCTCAAATATCATTCTTGAAGAAACCTCAAATTCTTCCGATTTCAAACAAACTCCAAGAATACGTACCTCGAGCAATAAAGAAATTTAAATCTTAATTCTAATATCACAACCAAATACTATAAACTAGTTACTAGATTCTCAAACCATAAGAAAACATTCATTACTTGCTTATATTATAGTTATACCCCAAAAATCATATTCCTTAGGAGATTAAGTTATCATCAAGAATATCAACCACCTTAAATCCATAAAACATCATCGATATAAAACCCTCAATCTTCAAGAAAACAAAATATCAAAACCAATATCTAAAATCATCATCCAAAAGCAGATGCTACAAAACCAACTTATGAAATTCACCGCTTAATTCTCAACAAATTGTCCTACACAAGATCACCAAAATGCATAAACAAGCTTTATCTATACTAGATTCTAATATTAAAAACCTTAATTTCCATGCAACGAAGATAACTACTCTTAAACACCTAACGAGGTTAAAAGAATCCTCCTATGGATGTGGAACTTTCCAGGTAACACCCCTAACGAACTTGAGTCATCTCTAGTGTAACATATTCACGTAAAACAAAATAGCATGTGGTCCTTGAGCCAATAAAATATGTCTGTCACTACCAAGCATAGATAATGTATCTGTCACAACATCAGAGTGATCCTCCTAATTGATCATAGCATATACCTTACCTCTGGTAAGTTGTCATCCTTTCTGACCTTTGCCTTTGGCTGTGGATGAAGACCGTTGTCCAGTGTTGGTAGAATCTCTTGAAGTCTGGCCTGTTTATGTATCATGTACTTTGTGCCCATCAATTAGCTGAAATTGTGCACCTGATCGTAAAGCTCTAGCATGACCATATTCTTGATAAGCTTAATCATTTTTAAAGTGTTCTGACTGCTTGTAATGAAAGTATGATCCATCCCACTGGCACTACCCATCATGAAACCTGCCACATAAGCTACCTTGGACTGCAGATCTCTGAAAACAAAAAAGGCTGCTATCATTGTTCACTGTCCATTGTCCTGAACCCCGAGTGGTGATCAAACCAGGCGCTCGATAAGATGCTCCAAATAAGTGGACGCATCTATACCTCCAGTTATAGCATGCTGGCAACCACGTCTACCTCCTCACGACATCAAGAAAAGTTCTATATGATAAAATAAGCCAAAATATATGTAACAACCAACAAAAGGGTAGGTATGGAACGTAAAATACAGGATGAGTTGTACAATAATGCACAACCCCAAGAAATTTAGAACCTAAAGTTCTGATACCAAGCTGACAGGACCCGCCCCAAGAACCTTCCCAGGATCCCCCGGGTGGCCACGCCTAGTGAAGTCCCACTGGACAATCCCTAGAGAATATCCAATGGAACCTTATGTTAAAACGTGGACAACAAACACAAGCGATAACAATAATACCTCAATATGTATATAAATAAATAAATAAATAAATAAATCCACAACAGCGTAAAGTCTACAACTGGCCTACTGTACTATAGGCCATAACTACACGCATAAGTACCATGGTCTCTACTGAGTCTCATATCTAAAATCAGGGCATTCTAAGAGTATCAACGAAGTCCAGGAGTACAAATAAGTAATAAATAAATCCAGAAGATAACAGTAGATAAGGAAAGATAAATACGGCTGCTATCGTGGAAAGAACAAAACAATAAGCTGTGCACGAGGTAAACTGCTACTAGTTGCCTGGGCTTAGGAGAACGAATTTAAAACAATAAAACGTGAGATAAAGAAATCTCAGTGAGTGGCATAGTATAATAGAAAAATAATGATTTATTTCTGAAAAATCTTTCTCTCAAGACCTCTCATTCCACTCATTTGAAAAGTTCCCCGTTTAAAAATCATTTCACAAAATCCAAACTTGTACCCCAATTAATATCATAGAAACCGATGCTCAAAAGTATGAATGAACGATCATTGTAATATTATGAAATGTCTCAAGTCAAGATATAAACATTTGAGCATGAAATATAATAAATACAGTTCCACCAAATAAATATGAAAATGCAAAAATCACCACAATATTTGTAAATCAACAATATATACAAACATATACAATGTACCAAACGATGTACCAATTTGTAACCCGTGGGAGACACCCATCTCACCACCCTCAATATACGAAAGGTGTCGTGGAAATATCAATTAACCATCGGGACGTACCCAACCTCACGGTCCTTGGCAATAATAAACCGTTGGATGATACCAACCTCATGGCACCGTGGTAATAATAATAATAAACCGTCAGATAAACCCGACCTCACAGTCCATGGTAATAATAGATAACCGTTGGATGAAACCAACCTCACGGCACCGTGGTAAACCCAGCGCGCTGTAATATAATACTAAACCAAACTCTGATACTATACGGTACATCAATTTAAAATAACCGATACAGTATCTTACCGTATCATAAATCATAATTTAATATTCACGCTCAACCGTTTGTCTAAATATTTCAAAAAAAACTTCAAATCATGATTTCTTACTAAAATAAGAAAATACCACAGTGAAATATATTCACTATAAACCAATTTTAAGCATCTAAAAATTTATAAAATATTTGAACATGCTTAAAATCATATAATTTTCAATATGCCTTCTCAAATCGATTAATTTCCAAAGTAATTTAAAACCTCAATTCAAATACCAAAATATTTAAATACCACAAGTTCATTCATGAACTCATTACAATTGCCAAATGTTTAAAATATTGACAAAAGTCATATAAAATGATAACACATATATGTAAAAGCTGATCCTCATGTATCCATAGAATGAACATTCAAATCAAACGATAGGTATAAGTAAAATACTCAAACCACATATATATATATTATACTATATACCCAAAACATTTTTAAAACTAATATCCACTCACAGTACTGTAGATGCTCACGCCTGCTCCTATACAGGATAGCCTCCACGCTCGACTCGAGTGCCTGTAATATAATAAAATATTGCTCAGGCTCCAAACAACTAAACCAGAGACACTTGTATAATCCAAATATCTCAAAATAATTTACAGTACTACAAAATTGAATAAATTGGATACCGAACAGTCCAATTATACCACATGTCCTTAGGACCTGGTACCCAAAATTGGGGATTTTCATCCGAAGCCTAATATTTCAAAATCGAACCACCTAGTGGGTCCTAATAATATCCAATTCCACTAATTCAACTCAAATTTTAACTAATTTGACCAATTTTGTCCAAAAACAGCCCCCTAACTTATCCGAAAATTAACTAATTGATCCAAAAATGGAAATGATCAAACGACCTCCAAAATTCACAAAATTTATATTGACGAAAATCCCAAGAGACAAGGAACTCATCAGTATGCTTACCTTGGTCCAAAGTTTCCTCCGGTGGCCGGAAAACACTGTTAAAGCGTCGGTTGAACTTCCTGTTGTTTGATCTTTCAAACGGTGAGAAATCTGGACAAATAACCATGGAAATGAGTTTAGAGGGGTCAAAAATAGTGGAAAAGGTGTATGGGTTGGCCTGAAACGGCCAAGAAATAAGAAAATTCAGCGACCCACCTCGCCGGCCGCCGCGAACTTCACCAGCCCAATCTGGGCGCGTATGGCCACTTCTTGCCGTGAAAGTTCACGGTTGAGCTTGCCTTCAAGTGACCTTCCTAGTTGACTGGCACGTGCAAGTGGTGGTTGGCAGGAAATGGGCAAAACAGCGATGATCCGGTTCGACGGTAAACAGGTCCAAATGACCCAGTTCGGATCCACGGGTCTGAGGAGAGAATTTCTCGGGTTTTGGAGAAGAAATGGGTATTTTGGGTTTTGTTTCGTGTTTGAAACACTTACCTAGGCTTATATAATACCTTGGGTCACTAACAGACAAAACTGGGGACTGGCTTGGACACTAATTTAAAACTTATGCTTAAAACTTCTCATAACCATAACTTTTTATCCATAACTCAGAATTTGGCGTGCAGTCACTCTATGAACTCGTATCGACGAGATCTACACAATGGTACCTTAGTCAAACCAAAAATATTGGATATCGAAAAAGTCAACTTGAACCCATATATTGTTCACTTGGTCAAACTTGGTCAAACTTGTTTAATCATGTATATTTTTTGGTACGGGATGTTACAGTTTCCCTAGGATCATGACTTATTTAGGGTTCCGGTGAGGGATTTTGGACGGATCCTGACATAAGGCAATATTTTACTTAGAGTTTTTCCAAACAAACTAGCATAGAAAGGTTCATGTCAAGATTTGGAAACTCACCATTATAGGAGTGTCAGCTTCCACAAGCAGAATTCTAGCACTCTTATCAGCACCACTATCCTTGCTCCTTTGGACAATAAATTGTAAAATTTTCATGCAAACTGAGGTAGGACCCACTTGTGAACTATGCAAATGTATATGACAGTCAGATGCACATACTAGGCCCTTAGATAAGAAATGGCACAAAACTTGGGCCCACATTCAAGCTTCGACATTTCAACATTCATGAAAGCAACATATAAATACTTGACAAAAGCCATAGAATCTATAAACTAGGAAAAACGAAAGAGCAGAAGCATTACCTATCTCTTTTCGAACATTTTCACTTCAATTAATTATTCCTATACTCCTTCAGTAAATTCAAACTAAAAAGTAGGAGACATAATACACATTCTACAATATTATGGTACTGTTTATCCAAACAAATGTATATAACAGATTCTCCCAAAAAAATAAAATAAAAATATAACATTGACAAATTAAAGAAGTCCAAAAAAACCATTTAAAATCATTAGCATAATAATATTCAAAGTCACCTTCTAATTATAATCCCTTTGCCAATGACTACCCATAGAACACACGTAACATATCAGAAAAACCAAACCAATCCATATTCCTATATACTTCCTAGTTTTATATGTTATTCTCAAAGATTACAGAACGATCCTAACTTTTCAATCTTCATGGTTATTTGTTGGTAGGCCTAGAAAGAGAATATTAATTCTCAAAGGATTATTCCGCTTTCTTGCTATTCATGAGTACTGAAATTAACAAGGATGATGTATGCTAACAAAGGAAAGAAAGAACCATATCTTACAAAAAACTCTTCTTGCTAATTCAGAGTATTAGTTTACAGAGTTCACCTAAAATGGCAGAAATAATAACAAGAATTCAAAGTATTACAAAGTTTAAACAGTTCACCTAAAATGCTGATGTGAAAGAGTTAGTTGCTTAATTATTGCAAAGTATGCATAAAGTACATTGAGAAGCAAAAGCTTAGTATATATATGAAAGTAGGTAGGAAATTAAAGCCAGTTACTACCTTTTAGATCTGCAGTAAAATATAAAAACACAAATTGCAAAAAGATAGGGGAAGAAATTATATGTGAAAAATAAATAAATTGAACAAGTTGTATAGCTATTGATATAGATATTGATATAAAATATAAAACATTCCAAATGTATTCTTTTACTTGGAAGAGGTGATGAATAAAACCAATTATTGGTGAGGGAGCCATATGTATGCAATTGCAAAAACACCTTTTATTGAAACACATTTTTGCCTAACCACCCACTTTTACATCTGAAAAATTTTAAATTCAAGACACAAAAATTGGAAAAACTATTATAATTGCTTGACATAATATAAAGAAACATACTTTTCATTTATTTGCACCTCATTGTTTTTGTGACACTCACCTAACAAATTAGTGCACCTTCTTCTTCAAATTAAATTGGGATATAACCGCAACCAATGAATATAAGAAAGACAAAAATAAAAAAGAAATTATTGAACTTTACCTTGCAACTAGGGAATAACAATTCTTGAATTTTTGGTTTCGATCCTTTCTGGTTTCGATTGTCTAGTCTGAGCTGGATTTGCGGTTGCTAGAACGGTGGGGCTGGATTTAGTATGGCTGGAATGGTAGGGCTAGAACAGTGGAGCTAGAACGACTTACATGCGAGTTAGAGATGGTGGCGGCTTGCAACTTCACTGGAACGATGGAAGTGGAAGCAGAGGAAAGGAGGAGAAGAGGAAAAGAGAAAGGTGCGAACGGGAATTAGAGGAGAAAAGCCGTTGTCCGAATGGGAAGGGGAGATTTGGGTGAAATTTCATACGTGAGTTGCACTTCAATCTCAGCCGTCCATGACAAGTGTGACAATCCAATGGCTATAGATTTTAGTATGTTTTTGGTCCGGAAATACACCATCAGGTCATACCTGATGCTAGACATTTCCTATATATATATATATGTGTGTGTGTGTGTGTACATACAAAAATGATATCCTGGGTGATATCACCCAATTTATTTTAAGAGACAAATAGATGTGGAAATTAAAAATGGACCTACATGCTTACATGATAAATTAATTGGTTACCCTCAAAAGTTCACCGTCCCATATAAGTGTTTTAGCTTTGAAAAGCTAAAAAAAAAATTAATGGGTTACTATGTAAAATCAAGTTGGCCTATGAAGATAAATAAAAATAACTAAATAAAAACAAAATTAATTTTTTAGTAAAACTTTATAGTAATGTGAAACATTGACCCTCTATATAAAAATTTTTGTCAAGTGAGATGGCTTAATTAGTAAGGCACTCACATCTAACTTGAAAAGTTATAGGTTTGAAATATTGAAATGCAAAGAAATTGTTGCAAATTATAAAAGAAAAATTATATGTTTTATTTATTAAAAAAACAATAATGAATTTCCATTAATCAAGATATTATTAAAAAATATTTTCAAATGATATATTAGTAAATTTTTGTCCAAGATACTATTTTTACATGTTTAAACCCAAAGTCATGTGTGTGTTTTTAATGGCGAAAAAAAAAAGAAGAAGAAGACTTTAATAAACGTGTGAAAGGCATATAAGATGAATTGAAGTGGTTATGTAATTATCATGTGCTATATCAAATGATGTATTTATTATTTGATCATTTGATTAAATAATTTTAGAATGAAGGATTAGAATGAGAAGCCAAATATAAAAAAGGATCCAAAAAGAAACTTGTAGAGATTTCAAATCCTTTAGACAAGGGTTATACACGGGGTCTTAGACTTGGGCTTTTCATGATGATGCCTAACGTTTGTTTCTCGACTATTGCCTAATGTCCTTCAAGGATTGGCATACCTCATCGTTGAAATGCTTTCGCGAGTACTGCTCCCTTGTTTCACGAACCAGTGGGCTCGACAAATGTGGATCCCATGTGGATCCCATTGATTTATAAGAGAAAGAAATATTACCAAGAGCATTGAAAATTTGGTCCAGTTTTGGCATAGTAACCATTTCAAATTGGTTATTAAATAAAGTTCATTATGATAAAAGGAAATTAACAATATTATTTCCTATTTAATAATAATAATAATAATAATAATAACATGACTCAAATTTAGCAAATTTCTTTTTTTTGGTCATCTGCAATAATATCCCCAGTCCCCATTCCATATCTCAAACCCACGACCATATAGTCTTAGAATGGGTTATCATGATCCTACATTATTTGATATTGAATTTAATTTCGTTGATACAACAATTTGGTTGACCAAACTGGCATCCTTCATTTTTTTATAAACAGATAAAAAACTTACCTTTCCTTTACATGTAGTCTTTAAGAGCATTAATTAGACTGTTCACACACATAAATCTGATAAAATTAGTGTCAAATTATGATCATCTAACTTCTTCAATTGCAACAAATTACACAATTTGTGGCACACATAAAGATTAGCTATTAGAATGAATTTTCTCACACTAAAAGAAAATGCAGCTAGAAATAAAAGATCCATAGCAATAATACAAAGAAAAAATAAAGCCTAATCTAGTAATCCTTCTCTGCCGTAATCTTTTTTAAATCTAATAAGCTTTGGTTTGATCTCGTTTTTCAGAACAGATTGAAAAGGGATTTTCCCCGCAACATGTTGGGAAAAATCTTTTACTGTCTTGATGCTACAATAAGATATTCATCTCCAAAGCTAATTAACTTTTATGTATTTAGTTGAATTATTACTTTTAAAAAAAAAAAAAAACTGGAAAATGGTTATCATATTATATATATTTTTCTAATCACCTTGGGTGATTCTATTCCTTTTTGGGTAAAATCACCTTTCCAAATATCAACATTATATGTGTTTGCACTTTTCCAATTATTATTATTATTATTATTGTCTGAATGATATGTTTCTTGTTATTATTATAAATGATTGTTATATTAATTATTTATCATGTCTCTTAATCTCTCAATCAAAACAGAAAAATATAAAATCAAAAACAAAAGGTTATCAAATAGAGTTAATTTAATAGTTCAATCTACATGTGCACTGCTAACAATAAGATTCAGCATCAAATTATAAAAAAGAAAATACACATATATAAAACACACCGAACAAGTTAATTAAAACTCTATAATATTTAAAAAAAGAAAAAACTCTAGCTACTAGTGGTGACCACTCAACAATTGCTTATGACCATAGCACTTTAGAAACTCCACAAATTCATTGATGCACTTGTCAGAGCTTCCTCCTCCACTAACAGCCGCCTTAGCCTTCTCCTTCCATTTGATAGAGTTCTTCTTGATCTCATGGCTTCTCTTTCCTTCCATGACATTCTTCAAGCACAACACAAGCTCTTCTTTTCTCACTATCCCTTTCTCATCTTCCTTGGCTCTACCCCAACTTCCCAGATCTCCTCCACAAACTTAGCATCAGTAAACTGATCTGCCCACTGTGGCACACCAACCATCGGCACGCCGAGGCTAAGCCCTTCGAGCGTCGAGTTCCAACCACGGTGTGTCACAAAACAACCCACAGCTTCATGAGCCAGGATTTCTAGCTGGTTGCACCAACCCACAATCAGACCCTTTTCTTTTGCCGAGTCTATAAACCCATCGGGCAACTTGTCTCTTTCGGATTCTTTCACAACCCAAAGGAAATGGAAGCTACTTTCTTGTAAGCCAAACGCAATTTCTTCCATTTGCTTTTGTGTCAAGGACACCATGCTTCCAAATGAGACATAGACCACTGAGTTGGAGGGCTTGGTTTCGAGCCATTTGAGGCATTCTTCACCGAGCGGCTTCCATAGGCTTGCTCCGTACCCTTTGTCATTCTTGATTTGGCCATCTAAGTAAACTGAAGGAACCATCGGACCTATCAACTTTCCCGGCCAGAGATTCGATATTCCTTTTGCCTCATTATTCAACATATAAAAATAAATATATATTAGCAATATAATTGACGAGACAAGTATTTGATCATAAAATATATAATTATTGGTGGAAGTGTTTTTATATACATCTATATATATATATATATATAAAGTTTTTCTGTAGTAGTCGTATAATATACCCGATTACATGTAATTTCAAAATAATGTCTCATAAATTACATGTGATTGTATAATATACTTTCCAAATCATATTAAATGGAACGTGCATGCCCATTATAAAGTGAGAGTATATATACTTGTACTATAGTAGAAACATAAAAATACTGATTTCATAATTTTTTGTTCACAAGTCATCATATTACCAATTATCAGTCATCTTTTACTATCATATTAATAGTAATTGGCTGAATTCTAAACAAAAATTTATCTACATTCTTAGGGAAAAGATGATGTATATACGAACGATCCTGATTTTATTATATATGTATATATATATATATCTAAATACCTCGTGTTCTAGTTCTTCAAAAGTGTTGCCGAGTACCCAGTCCGCGAATTCCAAGTTAGAAAACTGACTCAATTTCATGGCCAAGTAAGCAGGATATCCATCTGGGAATTTGAGATAGCTTGGCACGTCATCAAAATTGAGTGGAGGGAACCTAGAAATGAGCAAGGGCATGTTTTCAGTTTTGAATGGAAGCGAAAGAAGGCCGTGGTGTATGTGAGCGAATATTCCGGTCTCTGTGGCAGAGTTGGTGAAGAATGCAGCTCCCGGTATAGAATGCTGCTTGGCCACATCGAGAGCCCACGGAAACAATGAATCATACACTACGCAGTTCACAGTGTAGTCAGAATGTTGGAATTTTTGTATGAGTTGAGATAGTGTTCTTGAGCCATTGGTTTTGAAGGACTTGAGGAACAACTCCTCGCTCTTTGCCTCAGCAAAGCCACCGGTGTCAAACCCATCAGAGATCGCTTCGACACCGACATTGGGTGCAGAGATTGAGTTGACAGTGTAATGGGTTGTGGCTATGGTGGCCTTGACACCTTTAGAGGCTAAACGCTTTGCAAATTGAAGGAGAGGGTTAATATGGCCTTGGCTTGGATACGGAAGCACTACAACATGGATAGTTGTTTGCTCTTTGTGCCCCATTTTTTTTTTTTTTTCCTCTTCTTTGGTTTCGTTTTTGTATGGTGTTTGGCGAATCTTCTTTGTTATTTATATTATATAAATATGGGTTAAATTAATATAGAACACTGTTCCAAGTCCAATATAACAAAAAAGATTGTTTGGTTTATAGGAAGAGAAAATGGAATACTGCTGGTTGTTGATTTGGATTCGCTATCTTATTGTCCAAATGTCAAAATTACTTATAACGTCAAAATATCTATTAAATTAAAAAAAAATCATGTTTGTGATCAAGAGTGATTGCTACCATATTATATGGCAGTAGATCTCATGTCTATATGTATATATATAAATAAAAACAATCTATATTGCAGTAGATCCTATGTATATATATAAAAGCTATATAAATATTGGATTCACTGCTATGTAAAATAGTAATAATTATCACTGATGATAATATATAGTGATACTCTAAATTAAACTATGCTTATTATAAATATTGAAGATTAACAGGGAAAGGCACATGTTAGATGTGAATATAGTCGGCTGACCCAAAAAAGATGAAAAGTTTGTTCATAAACATTTTTATCATAAAAAGCTAGCTGCTAGTACGTATCACTAACATCTTTTTCTTTTTTCCTGTATGGTGATGTTGTATTCCAATCATAACTATTAAAATGATTGTAATCTAAACTAAGAAGCAATTAAATATAAATTAGAGTTTACGTGATAAAATTGGAGAGAATCACGTAAAATAATCGAGAAAAAGAAAAGATAGGGTTTTTAAAAAGTTGTAGGCTAATAATGATGTGAGACAAATTACAGGTACCATCATATCATTATTTTGTTAGGCAAATTACGAGAACCATGATATCATAATTTTTTTGAGTTGGTGACGTTTTAATTATCATCTGCTTCTAATTTTCTGCATGCATGATATGTATATACTAGAAGTGGGAAAACTTCATACCCTTCCAAATGAGAATTCGTTGACATTTTTTATGTAGAAAAATCATCATTTATACTTTTGAAGTTTATAAAAAAAAAAAAAAAAAAAAAAAAAAAAAAAAAAAAAACCATCATTTATTATATTTGGAGATGATTTTTGGATAAATTTATTTATGAAAACTATATTTACAATTTTAACTTCAAAATAAATATCAAAACATTATTGTATGGTTTTTTTTTTTTTAAAGGGGGAAAATTATTATAGATGATTATATAAATGAAATTTATGGTAAACAATATTTTTAAATGTAGATTATTGTGAAATAAATGATACAATAATAATGTACTATTTATTTGACACATAAAGGTAAAATAAACATTCCATTAATCAATTTTATCAAAAATCAGCTCCAAAAATAGTAAATAATAATCATCCAACCCTCAAGAGGTGAGTAATTATTTTTCAAACATTGGAACGTAGATGAATTTTTACCTAGTAAATGTTTTGACTGGAACCCTGGAAAGGTAGGGAATAAGAAACAAAAATTATTTAATTTTTGGCCATGACGAAGAAACAACTTCACTGATTGACCCACCGAGTTTCCTGAGTCAAAATACACAACACAGTTGATTAATTCGGTTGATTGCAAAATTTGTTTTTTGTTTTGTTTTTCTGTTGGACGAATATCATTTCTATATTTTAGTTTTTGTTATTTCACTTTGTACTTTTAAAAAATCGCCATTTAATTTCTTTTTTGATATATATATATATATATATTATATCAAAACAGATTTATTTATCAATTTTTCTTAATTAAAAATTAAAAAGGTTGACGAAGCAGGTAGTCTTAGTAGTAGAGCATTTCTATTTGTACCTATGAAAGCACAAGTTTGAATTATGAAAAGAAAAATTTTAAATAGTTTGTAAAGGAAAATTTTAAATAGTTTGTAAATTAGATGAATTATTCAAAAAAAATTAAAAAGGAATTAAAAAATTTTATTTAATAATTAAATAATATTATAACAATATAATTTTAATCTTTAATGGTTAGAATTAATAAAAAAACCTAACAAAATTGAAGAGATAAAAATACTATTTTTCTTTTTTTTAACAAAAAAATTGACCAATCCTGAAAGATATGTTTGGGATGTCTCATAGTAACACTGAACCGAATTGGAAAATATAGGCTTGTGACGTAACATTTTGTTGGTTTCTTTGCTAGTTTGAGTTTGACACGGCGCAAATTAAAAGCGAGCCTAGTTCATTTATTATATATATTTGGTACTTAGTGGCCGACCTCTCTTCTTTTTTTTTTTTTTTTTTTTTTTTTTTTTTCTTTCCCTTTGAAATAATACCGGCCGACTCCCTGGCTGTGCCTTTTTCGTATGATTTTCTCTGCAAGATAAATAAATCCCACAGCACATTCTAGAACGATGGCTTTTTAAAATCTACATAATCTATTTAATTATTTAAAAAGATTTTTTAATAATATAAATATTCTTATTTTATTATTATTTAAAACGACTCCCCGGCATGGTATTCCAAATTCAAGATTTTGTAGGTATCGATGTGCAAAAGATAATATCAATTCATTCAAGGTAGAATTTTGTATGTAGGGTATGTTCGGCTAGAACAAAATAGGTCCAAAGAGGATAGAATAGAATAGTACAATTTTATATTTGGTATAGTTTTAGATCAAATGTTGTGTTTAGTATAATATTTGATTAGATTTGACTATTTTTAAATTTTTAAATTTTTTTAAAAGTGAAAAATTAAAAAAATTATATTTATATTTACAATAAAAATGTTATATTTAATTAAAATTGTAAATTTATATATTTATATTTACATATAAAATTTAAATTTTTTTACACCTATAAATTATATTAATATATAATTTCTAAAATAAACTAAAATTAAATTATAATATAGTATTTCATAAATAACAATTAATTATAAATAAAAATAATTGAACAATATTTATAAGACAACTATAATTTTTTTTTACACTCATAAATTATGTTAATATATGGTTTTCAAAACTAATTAAAATAAAATTATAATATGGTAAATCATAAATAACAATTAACTAAAAATAAAAAAAATTAACATTATATTAAATTAAAAATTTGTTGATAATATAAGAATATCCATCTCCACTTCATACATATATATATATATATATATATATACAGATTTCACGTGTTTGTTTGCATATATATGTATATATTGGATTTTACAAGAATAATCTATTTATATAACAAATAAATAAATATATCCACTGATAGTAATCTAAATAAATAACCTAATATAAAACAATTATACCACTCGTTGCTCAAGTTAGCACATGTATGTGCGGTGGTCGTTCTTCATCATTTGTTCTAGTTGTCTATCTTTAAACATAATATAAACTCTAATCTTTGCCATTCAATATTCTTGCATATAATAATAAATGATAATATAATATAGTAATATAATTAAACAAAATAACAATTAACTAAATCAATCAAGTACATGTTAATATTCTAAAACATAACACATAATCATAAAATTATCATTACATGCATAATTAGAAACAAACATCCACTACCATACAATATATGTCCATAAGTTTCAAATCCAATTGTTCATAATCGTTATCCCCTCATACATAGACATAAATATATAATCCATAACAATACTAATTTAGTTATCTAAAAATCCACTAGCAAATTCAATCTTCTCCGCATCCATTCTAATAATCTTAAAAACCTCTACGTTTAATGGATTCAATCGCATTTGTGGCTATCTCACACTTCCTTGTTCGATATTTTGGCTTATCGATTTAAGGTACATTCACTTTAATATAAGTTCCATCTAATGCTCCCAAATAATTTGATACAAATCTGCCTGAACCAGCACAACTGATAATTTGCTAGGGTGCCGATCCAATACGGATGAACACTACAAAAAAAAAAAAAAAATGGAAATTAGTGACCAAATCTTTTGCAACCAAAATTTTTTGGTTGTTAAATGTGAACATTAGTGATAATAGATGGTCGTTAAAAATTTTGGTATCTCATATTGGAAAAATAGTAAGGTAATATTTTCAGCAACCAAGGATTGGTCACTAAATCTTAGTTTTTAATGACCAATTAAATTTTGGTTACTCCACGTGAGAGCAGGAAATTTTTACCACTTTTTTTTTTTTAGCGGGAATAAAATTTTTAGTGACCAAATATGTATTAATCACTGAAATTCATCATCACTGACCAATAGTTTGATTATTAATAGTCTAAGTAATTAAAAATGAAAATAAATATAAATGCATTATATTGGTCACCTAAACCCACCCATTCTCTTCGATCCACACGACCATACGACATTCACCCAACCTCTCTGATCCAGGATGTCACCGCCTCAAAAGCTAAAATCAGGTTTCAAATTCTTCAAATTCTTTCTCTACAACTTTGCTGCACTTTCCCTTCTCTGCTCTCTGCGTTTTTCTTCTTCTTCTTCTTTCTTCTAACCGTTAGCCAATACCCAATTTTTTTTTTTCTTAGTTAGAACAAAATGTGAGAGAAGAGAGATCCCTTTAGATTCAGAGAGGGCTATGACTGATTATTCTTAAACATTTGTGATTTCTTTTTGGCAGTTATTTATTTATTTACATTTCTTGTAGTTTTAGTGGTTGTTCGATGAGAATGCAAGGATCTAGGATATGGGTTTATGTGAAATTTTTATTTCAACTTGTGGGTTATGGTTGTGCTGTCTTGGATTCAAGTGTTATGCAGGGATTTAAAGTATGGGTTATATTAGTTTACGGGTTGGTTCTTGTTAAAGATGAAGATTGAGCAATAGTTTGAAATATAGTGTCTGATCAAAGAAAAAAAAAAAAAAAAAAGAGACGGTTGAACTTAATTTATGTTGTAGGATCAAGAAAAGTTGTCAGCTTTTTTTATTAACTCTTGATTGTTTTATGTTCTCAATCTCATTCTCTTATCAAATTATTATTTTTATTTTTCACAGCTCCATTTTTTTTTTCTGGTTACTCTGATTGGATTGCATTTTCAATGCAGAAATTTGATCGTGAAACCATGTATATACCAAGGTACTTCGGCAGAACACTATTTGCTGCGGCAAATTCTGAAACTTCTGTAGCTACAACTGCTGCTGCTTCTTCAGCTGGGACGGTTTACAATCCTCTTGAGGAGTTAAAGAGGCTGATAGAAGCCTAGATGAAGAAAAACCACTTGTCTATGGTAAAGATGTGAAAATTCTTTTCTGTTTAAATCATTTATATTGTACTTAGAATTGCACTAAATCTTACTTTATAGGTAGGGATGGCTTCGTTTGGTGTTGACTTAAAATGTTTCCTTTTTAAAAAGAAGATAGGTCTATGTATGCATATTTATTTAAGACTTAATTTTTCTAAATCCTTCTAATTGCATATTTATTATCACTGTTGAACAAATGAATTACAGGATAGTAGCTTTCCATATGATACTTATTGAGGTGCTTGAACTATTAGGAGTATATATATATATATATATATCATTTACTGGTGTCTGTTTGCTGGTATCTTTAAGGTGTTGTTTTGAGCTTCTATTGCAGGTAGATCCTGCTTCTGCTGGACTCCAGTATGACAAAAATTTACTGTCTATTCACTTGATTTGCTCTCTGGACTAGCTGAAGGTCTTGGCAGTGGGATAGAAAGTTTGGTAATCCCTTACTCTATAATTCTTTTATTTAGCCTTACTTAGTTCATTTCTCAAGTTGCACATCTATTTTTTTCATAAAAGTGGTTGATAAATTTTGCCGAAGCTTTTCAATGAGAAGATTATGAAAATGTAGATTTCTTTGATGATTTTCAATGTTACGCTTTAAAACAGAATTTTTTGTTGTTGTTTCATTTAATAAGAATCTCATCTTACACATGAATACTAGATTTGTTTTTGTTGAATGGAAACAAAAACCAGAAGCAAAACAAAACAAAACAGAACAGCAAAACAGAGAGCAAAACCCGAAGGAAGGAAAGAAAACTGCAGCTGCTGGTTTATTGAATGATTCTCAGCTTTTGTGGCTTACAGCATACCCAAGGAAAAAACATAACAATATTTATATTAATACTTAACCCTACCTACATAAAACATCATAAAATTAACCTAAAAGAAGTTTCTAAAACTTGGACTCTAAGAAAACTTGGACCCTAAGTAACCAAGGCCCACAAAATAATAACCCAAAAAATCAAGTTTATATTTCAACACTCCCCCTTGAACTTAATTCCTATTAGACTTTTCAATTTACCAAAGACTTCATGCTTGAGAGGCTTAGTAAAAATATCGGCTACTTGATCATGAGTCTTCACATACTCTAGCTGTACATCTCCTTTGATAACGCATTCTCTAATATAATGATAACGAGTATCAATATGCTTGCTTCGATCATGAAAAATAGGATTCTTGGCAAGGGCTATTGCTGATTTGTTATCCACGTAAATCTTGGTTGGTTTTTCTTGTGGACAGCCCAACCTCCTTAACAAGTTTTGAAGCCAAATTGCATGACAAACACAAGAGGTGACAGCTACATACTCCGCTTCACATGTTGAAAGAGTAACAATTTGCTGCTTCTTTGACATCCATGTAAATGATGTATTTCCCAAATAAAACACAAAACCACTTGTGCTTTTACGATCATCTATATCTCCACCCCAATCACTATCACTATATCCAACAAGCTTGTAATCATCGGAAGTTGAATAATACAAACCAAAACTTATTGTACCTTTTAGATAACGAAGAATCCTTCTTGCTGCCTTCAAGTGAGTTGTTGGATTCTCCATGTATCGACTTATAACTCCTACAGCATAGAGAATATTCGGCTTTGTACATGTCTAGTATCTTAAACTTCCAACCAAGCTCTTAAAAAATGTTGGATCCACCTTTTCTCCTTCCTCATGCTTTGATAATTTGACTCCACATTCCATTGGTGTACCAACCGGATTTGTATCATCCATTTTAAATTTCTTAAGTACCTCCTTAGGATATCCTTCTTGAGTAATTAATATGCCTTCACCTCCTTGCTTTACTTTAATGCCGAGATAGTAAGACATCAGCCCAATATCGGTCATCTCAAACTCCCTCCTCATCTCCTCCTTAAACTCGGCAAACATACTTGGATTGCTGCCTTTGAAAATTAAGTCATCTACATACAAGCACACAATCAATATATTATCTCTTTTAATTTTAATGTAAAGTGCATGCTCATATGGACACTTGATAAAATTCCTTTCTTGGAGATACTTGTCAATTCTAGCATTCCAAGCTCTTGATGCTTGCTTCAACCCATAAAATGCTTTCTTCAACCTTAAGACTTTGTCTTCTTGTCCCTTGATTTCATATCCTTGTGGTTGTTCGATGTAAACTTCTTCTTCAAGAACTCCGTTTAAGAACGCAGACTTCACCTTTAAGAACTCCGTATAAGTTCCAGCGGCTTTCAAGCTTTTGAAGTTGTCTCTTTGGGAAAACTTTTTTTAAATTGCTTTCCAAGTAAGCACCCTTCACAAACTTGATCCGGATTACGAATGCAAGGTAATCCTCTCACCATCTCCCTTTTGGACGGCAACTCTAGACCTCCAAAATTTAAATGCCCAAATCTAAGATGCCAAAGCCAAGACCCATCTTTGTAGCATGCTTTGAGACACTTGGCAGCATCATTTTGAATGTTGAACATGAACATTCTATTTTCTGACATCGGCACCTTGGCTATTAAGTTGCTTGCATTGTCCTTTATACAAAGATGGTTGTCTTTTAGATGAATATCATAACCTTTCTCCAAAAGTTGTCCAAGACTCAAAATGTTGCTTTTCATACTCGGCACATAATATACATTTGATATGAACTGGTGCCTTTCCGCTCCTTAACCGAATGAGAATGCTGCCTTTTCCTTTTACTGCTACCTTGGATTCATCCCCAAAAGATACATTGCCTTTTATGGATTCATCAAGCTCCACAAACATGCCTCTCCTTCCGCACATGTGATTGCTTGCACCAGTATCCAAGTACCATGTATGGTCTTCACTTCTTTCATTATCTTTGTAAGCCAACAACAAGGTACCATCTTCTTGACTTCTTTCTTCGACATAGTTGGCCTTCTCTTCAACTTTATTGTAGCCAGGGGTTCTACATTTGGAAGCATAATGACCGAGTTTCCCACATTTGTAACATTTTACATGGGACTTATTATCATACCTTGGTGTTGAAAAACCTCTCCTATGGCCTCTTATTGATCCTCTTCCTCTTTGAAAGTTGCTGTTATGATCATCACCAAACTTCCAGCCCCGTCCAGGTCCTTGCCAGCGGCCACATCCTCGTACACGGCCTTGTCCTTGTTGGCTTCGATCATTGTGACCATTGCTGGTTTCCTTTTTAGTTGCATCAATTCGGGTCTTGAACAACTGTTCCACTATTCCTTCTTTCTTCTTTTTCTTTTCTTCATAAGCTTGCAACGAACCCAAGAGCTACTCTAATGACATAGCTTCCAAATCTTTTTTTTCTTCGATAATGGCAACAATATGATCAAACTTTGAATATAATGATCTAAGAATTTTCTCCATGATCTTAACATCATCTAATTTTTCACCATTCCTTTTTAATTTATTTGTCACCATCAAAACTCTAGAAAAATAATCAGATATGAGTTCTCCTTCCTTTATATGCAGCATTTCAAACTCGGCCCTTAAGGTTTGAAGTCGTACCTTCTTGACTGGATCAGCTCCTTTGTAATCTATTTAAAGCTTCTCCCATGCTTCTTTAGCCGACTTGGCTTTCGAGATCTTCTCAAACGTATCATCATCTAATCCTTGATAGATTAGATAGAGAGCTTTCTTGTCTCTCTTTCTTGAGTTTCTCAAACTATCTTTTTGATTTTGAGATAAACTAACTTCATTCTCTGTTTCGACGCCTTTCTCCACTATCTCCCATATGTCTTGGGCGCCAAGGAGAGCCTTGATCTTGATACTCCAGTTGTCATAGTTATTCTTGTTGAGTGTTGGAACTTGGAAAGGGACCATACCATTATTGGCCATTTTTTTTTTATCACGGTACTATTCACGCTACTGTTCACGTCGCTACTGTTCACGTTTCTGCTGTTCATGCTATTGTTTACGTTGCTACTGTTCACGAAACTATTCAACCAAGCTCTGATACCACTTTGTTGAATGGAAACAAAAACTAGAAGCAAAACAAAACAAAACAAAACAGAATAGCAAAACAGAGAGCAAAACCCGAAGGAAGGAAAGAAAACTGCAGCTGCTGGTTTATTGAATGATTCTCAGCTTTTGTGGCTTACAGCACACCTAAGGAAAAAACATAACAATATTTATACTAATACTTAACCCTACCTACATAAAATATCATAAAATTACCCTAAAAGAAGTTTCTAAAACTTGGATTCTAAGAAAACTTGGACCCTAAGTAACCAAGGCCCACAAAATAATAACCCAAAAAATCACGTTTATATTTCAACAGTTTTCACTGCTGTTGTATTGTTAAATAAAGGATGCACAAATTCATCCTTTTAATAGGTTAAAACTATATGACTAAAAGCCCAGAAAAAAGAAATTTGACTTGTAAACCCAATCATTGCATTTCATATTTTGTTTGTTCACTTTGAATGGTCAATTTTGGTCCACAATGCAATAGAATAAAATTTTAGTGGGACAGCTGCATATTTTGATCCTCTCTCTTGACATCTCTATCTCCCCAATATTAGACTTTTAGAAAGCTCAATATGCAATATTACTTAGTGGAACTCCTGCTTTGTCTTGGCCAATTGAATTATTCAAGCAGGTATTTCTGGTGGCTTATTTAGGATATATATGATGTCAATGGTGGTTGGTATTTTAATAATTCTTTATGAGTTTGTGCAAACTTTTGCAGTTGGAAGCCTTGTATCTTGATGTATTTAGAAGTGTACATGAATGTTGTAATCGATATTGCAAGGGTGTAAGTGACAATATGATTTTGGTTAAAGGTATTCTGAAGCATTTAATTTAAAACTATTCCTTTAATTATAAATTTTTTCGCTGCTATTGATCTTTCAGGAAGTATTTGGAATCTATCAAGGTGCAAGTAACCATGAAGAATTGCATAATTTGATGAAAGCAACATTGATGATTCACAGACTTAAAAAAGCTGTTTTTTTTTTTTAGCTTCCTACGAAGCGTAGGCAACAGGTCAGTATGTCTGTATGTGTTTGCTGCAGTGTCTAATATGCTTTTTCATTTGATTTTGGTTGTTATTTAAACTTCTTTAGATTTCAGGAATTTAAGGAGAAAGGTCAAGTTTAATCAATTGAGCAAATGTTTAAAATTAATGCAATGAAGAGCTCAACGCAAGATTTGTCTCCACCACTGCCCACCATCGCGATCAATACTATTACTAGTAATTGTTTATAGATGAATTTATTGCCTATGTTACACAAAATGATTGTTTTAAGTATGTACTAATGACAATTATATGCATGTAAAAACAATTATTGTTTTATAAATATTTAAAGCCTTGTGTTATAAGAATTTGCTAATTTGCTTTATATATTGTATATTTTTGCATCTTTACTGTTAATTAATTTAGAAAATAACTAAAATAATTGCATTTTAGTGAACAAATTGGTTACTAAAAATCCATACATATTGGTTGCTCTACATAAAGCATTTAGAGACTAGAGTTTGGTTGCTGAATACAGAGCATTGGTGACCAATTTTCGATGATTACGTGAAAGACCAAAAGTGACTATTGTGTTGGTTGCTATAAGTATTTTCACCAACCAAACAATTTGGTCTCTAGATGTTGTTTTTAGTGATTATAATATTGGTCACTTTTAATTGTGAAATTGATCACTTATATAGTTTTATGTTACTAAATTTAGTTAAAATGTTACTTTTTTAGAGTATTTAGAGAGAAAAATTTGGTTATCAAAACAACAAAATCTGTTCGTTAAAATTTTTCAGTTTCAACGATCAAACACTTTTGGTAACTAAAAACAATTTATTACAATGTTTAGGTGACCACATAATGACTGTTTTTCTGATTGCTAAAAACTTTTAACGACCAATATATGATTTTTTGCAACCAAAACCAATTGTTGCTGAAAGGCTTTTTTTTAGTAGTGGAAGATTGAGCTGATCACTAGAGCTCAAGCCAAAAGGTTTAAAGACAACTTGAGAGCATTTATATAGGGAGTAGTTAATTCTAAAAAGAGCTTGTCTATACCTAAAGATACAAGCATATTCTAAGCATCCGAGTTGTAGAAGCCGATATGGATTCGGGTAGCTATTTTTGTGCAACTTTGGACTCCGAGCAGTAAAGAATGGCTCCAACACTTCATGAACTCAATTAATATCATTAAGAGGACATGGAATCCAACCAAGTCAGAATCAAAAGTATCTAAAAAGGATTTGTATGGATAGCATCTCAATTTGGCCGAAAATGTGCTGCTCAGCCGCTGACTTTGACTTTTCTTCTTGTTTGACTTATTCCAATCAATGGGCTATATGTGGAAATCATTATTAATCATATTTGGCATCCTAAATGGCATATGAAAGCTAATTTGGAGCCCAAACAAGCTGAAGATTGGTAAAAATTACCTTAGTAGTCAAACTAGTCAACTAGTTTCTTAATTTGATTTTGACTTTTCATTTTAGGAAATTAGTCTTTTATTTGGTTTCTATTTATTTATTTGCTGGAAAAATCAACTTAAGAAAGTTATTATTTTATTATTTTCATTGTAAATTAATTAATTCCTTATTAAAAATAAAAAAATTAATTAATCCAAATTAGATTAGGAAAGGAAGTGAATTTCGGCCAAGCTAGGTTTCCTATTATTTAGTGGCCAGTTTTACCTAGATAATTAGGGTTTTATTTTGTAACTTTTAGCATATTTAAGGGCTTGTTTTATCAATACTATTCAGTATATTATTCATACAGAAAATTATTTGTGAGATTGGATTCTCTTTGTTCTCTTTGAACACCTAAAATACCATTAGAGAATGAGTGTTTTAGTTTGACTTATTAATAGGAAATCCATCACGTATTGTGGTATTTTTATTATATCAAGGTTTCTAATTACAAGTTGGTTAGGGGTTAAAGTGATTATTAGAACTTGAACATAATTAGATCCGGCCTAATATAATTCGGGTTTAGGCGAAAGTTGTCTTAGGTTTGTATCATTTGGTATCAGAGACAAATTTTGTTCAGGTTTGATCTATCTTTATTTTTTTTATTTGTTTTTGTGTTAATATTCAATTTTAGCATTAGGTTAAGGTTTCTTCTATCATTGTACATGTTCTGCATATTTTATTTAAAAAAAAAAAAAAAACTCATTCCTAGTTAAATTAGGTTTTCCTAGTTTTACCATATTTCTTTGTTTCCTAGTTTGTTGGTTGTTTTTCATTATTGTTCTTAGTAATTTAGTTTATTGTTGATTTTTATTTGCTGTTTTGATCTTAATATTTGCATTCATATTTAAAAAAAGAAAAGAAAAAAAAAGAAGTGTGTTTGCGGCAACATATATAGATTTACAAAAAAAAAAAAAATTGCATATTTTGTTATTGGAGGTCATGGGTTTGGTGGATTTTTGGTGTTGGAATTGCTATTTTTGGTGTTGATCTTTGTTACTGGAGTTTTTTTACATTCTGTGAGTGAAAAAAATAAAAAAGAAAAGAAGAAAAGCCGAATAAAAAAAAAAATCGGTTTGCTGAATTTGGTGATTGCTGGAAATTTCTTTGAACTGTTGAATTGTTAACTATTTATTCAATATTTGGAGTTGCTGGAGATTTATTTTTTGCTTCTGGATATTTGAATTTTGGGTGCTAAAAATATTGGATTAAAATTAGTTACAGAATTTGATACAAACACTTGAATTACAAAGGACAACAACCAACAACTATTCCTTATTTTTGTCCAAATTGTTTCTTGTTCGTGTTGATTTTTTTTTTTTTTTTAGAATTTGACTTTTGAGTTTTTAATTTCTTACCATCTGGTCCAGTTCTTACTGTTTTTTAAGTTTGCTTTGTTAAATTGTCTTGTTTTTGCTTAGCAAAGTCAATAATTAGGTGTTTAAAAATTCACTTAGTATTGTTTACTTTTTTGCTACTGTTTTGTTGATAAATTTAATTAAAACATACTTTTTATCTAATTGCTTTTTTGTGGGTGTTTTAATTAGAACTTTGAGATAATTCTTTGAGTGGAAAAAGGCAAGAGAGTGTGAGCTTAAAAAAGGGTAAAAGCCGAAACTAGTGTGCAAACATGAGTGTCGAGACCTTAATTGGGTGAAACATGTAAGGGAGTGAATTTGGTGAGGTCCTATTTTACTTTTGTGATATTCATACTAACATGGAAAATTCAAGGGTGAGAAGAGGAGATCCACCTTTGAGAATTAATGAAGAGGAGTCCGTAGGATTTAAAGGCGATTCTCGAGCTACAGGGAATGGTTAGCAAACGGATAGGGGGTTGTCTTGGAGCAATTACAGCGGATGAATACTCAATTTGACCATATAAATCAAATGATGGACATATTAGAAACACCACAAGGAGGGCCGAATACAAGGTTTAATGGTCATGGAGGCTGAGGGCCACTTAGAGAGGAATTTGAGAAAGGTAATTTTGGAGATGACTTGGATGAGGGATATGATGAAATTTTTGAACCTCAAGGAAGGATAATCTGTGGGAGACTAGCAAGGAATGAAAATGATGATCTTGGGAATATCAAGCTAAACATAACACCTTTCATGCGGAAAAGTGACTTAGAGGCTTACTTGGAATGGGAGGAGCGTATAAAGATGATCTTTGATTGTCACAACTATTCGGAGGTTAAGAAAGTTAAATTGACAGCAATGGAGTTTGGACATTATGCACTCCAATGGTGGACTAATGAGCAAAATACCCAAAGGAGAGTAGAAGAGGAATTGATTACTACATGGCGACAAATGAAAGGAGCCATGAGGAAGCGATTTGTACCATCAGACTATCATAGGTTGTTGCATCAAAGACTTCAATCTTTATCTCAAGGAAGTACGTCTGTGGAAGATTAGTACAAGGGGATTGAGATGCTCATGATGATATTGAGCATGAATGAAGATAGAGAAGTAACCATGGCAAGGTTCCTTGGTGGTTTGAATCGTGATATAGCCAATAAACTAGAATTGGAACAATATGTGGAATTGGAGGAGATTTTGCATGTGGCTATTAAATTAGAGCATCAATTCAAGAGGAGGGGTGTAGGCTCATGGTTTAGGGGTGTTTCCAATAGCGGAAGATCAAATCCAAGTGCTTGGAGAAGCAATCCCACCTTTAAAGCAAGAAAAAAACCAAAGCTAGGTGAAGAGAGCTCCAATAAGCCAAGGAAGGATGCAAAAGTCGAATCTGTCCAAGAACCAAAGAATAAGGTAAAATCTAATCCTAAACCTTCAAGATCTAGAGAAATTATTTATTTTAAGAGCGGGGGATGAGGACACATTGCTAGCCAATGCCCGAATAGAAGAATCATGGCATTAAAGGGTAATGGTGAGCTAGAATTGGAAAGTGAAGAAAGTGAGTTTGAAACTGAACAAGGAGAGGAAGAACTTGAAGATGAAGCCAAGACACTACATGCATCCACTACGGAATTAAACTTGGTTTCTAGGAAAGTGCTCACTTTATATAAGGATAAGGATCAAGTTCAAAGAGAAAACATCTTCCACACCCAATGTGAATCCATGGTAAGATTTGTAATATGATTATTGATAGTGGAAGTTGTGCAAATGTAATTAGTAGCATGATAGTTGATAAATTAGGCTTAAAAACTATTAAACATCTAGAACCATGTAGATTACGATGGCTTAATGATAGTGGAGAGATGAAAGTAAATAAACAAGCCAAAGTAAAATTCAGCATAGATAAATATGTGGATGTTGTGTTGTGTGATGTTGTGCCTATGCATGCTGGTCATATTTTATTAGACAGACCATAGCAATTTGAAAGGATGCCATAAATTATGGGAGAGAGAATTCCATTGTTTTTAAGTTTAAAGGCAAGAAGGTTAAGCTGGAGCCATTGACCCCGAAGGAAGCTTTTAGAAACCAATTACAAATGTAACAAAGGAGGGAAGCCAAGAGGCTCAAAGAGAAAGCTAGTATGGCACCAACAGTTTTACCATCCATTTAAGAGGGAAAATGTGAGCTTACTGTCCAAGGTAAGTCCTCTAAAACCCAGGTTGAGTGGAAAAATTTTAATAAAGCCGAGAGTGATGTTACAACCAATGAATGTATGAACGAGAAAGGAAAAGAAATAAAAGAGAGGAAAAATAAAAAAATTTATTTGAGTTTTTGGGATGTTATTAAAGCAATTTCAACTAAGAAACCATTGCTGGTTATGATTTATAAAGATGTTTATTTAAAGATGCTTTTGTTGTATAGAACTTTATGTCCATTGTTGAGACCTTTACTTAGTGGAAGTTTGAAAATTTGGGAGAGATTATTTGCTACCTTTAAGAAGTGTGATTTTTGTAAAGATAAATTGGTATTTGTAGGATTTTTTGTGATAGTGTTTGACCCAGGAGATTGTGTTTGGTTGCACTTAAGGAAGGAGAGATTTTCCGAATAAAGAAAGTTGAAGCTTATACACTGTGGAGATGGACTTTTTCAAGTTTTGGAGCGGATAAATGAAAATGCTTACAATCTTGACTTACCGGGTGAGTATGATGTTAGTGCTACATTTAATTTTGCTAACTTATCTCCTTTTACTGCAGGTAATATTTTGATTTGAGGGAAAATCCCTTTCAAAAGGAGGGGAATGATGCAAATCTGCCCGAACAAATACAGATGAAGACTGGGCTGATCACTAGAGCTGAAGCTAAGAGGTTTAAGGACAACTTGGGAGCATTTATATAGAGAGTAGTTAATTATTAAAAGAGCTTGTCCATACCAAGAGATACGAAGCCTATTCTAAGCATCTGAGTGGTGGAAGCTGATACGGACATGGGTAGCTATTTTCGTGCAATTTTGGACTCCGGACAATAAGGAATGGTTCCAACACTTCATGAACTCAATGAATATCATTAAGAGGACATGGAATACAGC
Organism: Ziziphus jujuba; assembly: GCF_031755915.1. Lineage (NCBI taxonomy): Eukaryota > Viridiplantae > Streptophyta > Magnoliopsida > Rosales > Rhamnaceae > Ziziphus > Ziziphus jujuba. Next base: position 7,143,484 of record NC_083390.1, read on the forward strand.
CAAGGTAGAATCAAAAGCATCTGAAAAGGACTTGTATGGACAACATCTCAATTTGCGAAAATGTGCTGTTCAGCCGCTGACTTTGACTTTTCTTCTTATTTGACTTATTCCAATCAAGGGGCTATATGTGGGAATCATTATTAATCATATTTGGAATCCTAAATGGCATATGAAAGCTGATTTGGAGCCCAAACAAGCTGGAGATTGGTCAAAGATACCTTAGTAGTCAAACTAGTCAACTAGTTTCCTAATTTGATTTTGACTCTTTATTTTAGGAAATTAATCTTTTATTTGGTTTCTATTTATTTATTTGCTGGAAAAATCAACTTAGGAAAGTTATTATTTTATTATTTTCATTGTAAATTAATTAATTCTTTATTCAAAATAAAGGAATTAATTAATCCAAATTAGATTAGGAAATGAGGTAAATTTCGGCTAGGTTTCCTATTATTTGGTGGCCGGTTTTACCTAGATAATTAGAGTTTTTTTTTGTAACTTTTAGCCTATTTAAGGGCTTATTTTATCAATAATATTCAATACATTATTCATACAGAAAATTATTTGTGAGATTGAATTCTCTTTGTTCTCTTTGAACATCTAAAACACCATTAGAGAATGAGTGTTTAGTTTGACTTATCAATAGGATATCCATCACCTATTGTGGCGTCTTCATTATATCAAGATTTCTAATCACAGGTTGGTTAGGTGTTAACGTGACCATTAGAACTTAAATACAATTAGATCTGAGCTAATATAATACGGGTTTAGGCGCAGATCATTTTAGGTTCGTATCACAATTATATATCACAAATGAAGTTACTAGCATCAGATAATGTTACAAATAATTTAACTATAATATTCGTAACCAAGCCATTCCACAAACGTACCTTAAATACTTTTTATTTATCATCCGAACAATTATCTGAGACAAGTTCTGGATGTCTTAATAAAATGATGTGAGTGTAGCACTTCATTCAACATTGAATTGAAGTATCTACTTATCGTCTCCCCTGATCTATAGAATCTAGTGATAATTATATAGTTCTTTGCATGATGAGCAATTATGTGCAGGAATATACACACTTTCTCTTCCAATATAACAGTATCATCTCTTGTAACATATTCATCCTGGCATAATAATTAACACAAAATACCAAATGTTCTCCTATCCATCCCAACTTGACTAATACAATTAACATCATTGTCTAACAAACTAATTAGAAAAGACGTACACAATTGTGTACTTTTTGTTATTCGATTTCTAACACCTCTATCATTTCGCCTTTCGATAAGATACATACATGTACACAAGCAAAATCAGCATAAAACATATACAAAAAGATTCTAATTCTAAATTATTTGGAAGCAAGAAGAATGCAGCGGCTTTTCTTCAATCTATATCTACTACATTAAACAAAAAAAAAAAAAGAGATAGAACAAAGAAATAAAAAGCACATTAAATTGAGTTGCTGTATAATGTGAAGCATCATTATTCAACATCTAAAAAATGCATAGACAAAATTTTTTAACAAAAAGTAGAATATGTAATCACTACAATATAACAAAATCCATCAAATACTATTACCTTTGAATACTTTTACTCATAATAAAAATACTTATAAAATTTATAACTAGAATTTATAAATATGTTAATAAATTTCTATTTTATGGTTTATTAAGATTTTAAGAATCTATAAGTTTATTATGAGATTTTAATTAATTATAAGGATTATGATCATGTGAAGACTTTATCGATGAGTTAGATAAAACTTTTCTATAGTTACTTTCATGAGTATTTTTTAGAGATATGTATCCTATTTTAGTTGATTACATGATTTTTATAATGGTTATTTACTATACTTTTGCTGATGGTATCAAGCATCAAACTTCCAACCGTTGTTAACTATATCCCGAAAGTGATCACTTCCATTGATCAAGTCATTTTCAAGAAATTTTGTATTTCTTGATTCCACAAATCTAGTGCTACGAGATAGACAATAAAATCTGCATCCCTTAGACCATTCAGCATATCCAACGAAATACCCATTTATGGTCCTTGGGTCCAACTTCTTTTCTTGCAGATTATAGACTCTCACCTTAGACGGACATCCCCAAACGCGTACAGGTCGTGAACTTGGTTTCCAACCTTTAAATAACTCAAATGGTGTCCTCTAGACAGCCTTAGTTGGAACTCAATTTAATATATACACAGCCGTCTTTAGAGCTTCAATATATAAGAATTCAGGGAGTTTCATGTTACTTCGCATATATCTCACTATATCCAATAAAGTTCGATCTCTTCTTTCCACAACATCATTTTAGTCCAGAGAACCATGCATAGTGTATTGAGCCATTATCCCATGTTCTTGAAGAAACTTCGCAAAAAGACCAGATGCTTGTCCATTCGCAGTGTCTCTACCATAGTATTCTCCAGCTCTATATGATCTCACGGTTTTTGTTTGCTTTCTGCATTGTTTCTTTACTTTAGCTTTAAACACCTTAAAAGCATCTAGTGCTTCATTGCATCCATTTCTAGACTACAAATATTTGTATGAATGATTTCCAACAATTCAGAACTCCTCTTGGCACCCTTCTTTGGCTTGTTAGTCTGCTTGCCTTTAATGCAGCTTATACAAGTCTCAAATTCAATAAAATCTAAAGTATGAAATACCTCATCATTCACCAACCCTTTAATTGTATTAATGGAGATATTTCCCAATATTCGATGCCACAACATAGAGGATTTCTCATTCACATCACATCATTTAATACCAACATTTCCATGAACGTGCCTAGTAGCATAGTTGTAATCATTTTGTAAATTAAAATGAAAAAGATCATCAGACAAAGTACCATAACCAACAATTTCAGATTTCTTAGACAAACTAAAACTAGAATCTGAAAAATTAAACAAATATCCAACTGATACAAGTCTGGAAACTGAAATCAAATTTCTAGAAAAACCAAGAATATAAAAAGTTCTTTCTAAAAAAAAATAAAACAACTATTTAAAACTAGCTTTCACGTTCCAACAGCCTCTATATATAAGGCATCTTATTTCCAGAGTAGATGCTTTGCTCACTTCCCATTGGCTTCCACAGGTCGTGTAATCCCTACAAGGAATTGGTCACATGGATTGAAGAACCAAAGTCAATCCACCAAGTGTTATGATTAACATCTATAATATTGGATTCATAACAAACAAGTGAAAGTTGAGTACCTTTCTTGTCAGGCCAGTTCTTGAGCTTAGAGCAATTTTTCTTTATATTCCCCTTCTTCTTGCAAAAGAAACAGTTTAACTCCTTCTTGATGTCTGATTGGGGAGGAATCTTGCTTTTTCCCTTATGTTTGGCTTGATCCTTTTTCTTTTTTGGATCTATCAAATTCACTTTCTCACCCTATTCCATTGCTAACCTTCCTTCCTTTTGTACACACATGTTCATCAACTCATTAACTGACCATTTGTCTTTATGTGTATTATAAGAGATCTTAAAGGGACCATACTATTGGGGTAGAATGCACAGAATATAGTGAACCAGGAAAGTTTCTAACATCTCAACTTCCAACGCTTTCAGTTGAGCCACTATATCCTTCATGTGCATGATATGATCACGCACACCTATAATCTTGGTGAGCTTTAGGGATGAGAACTGCATAATTAGGGTGCTTGCTAATGCCTTATCTGAAGTCACAAATTGATCATCAATTGCCTTCTGGAATTCTCAAACATTGTTGTATTGCTCGACAGAACCCCTAATCACAATAGATATTTTGGTCTTTATGAATATGACTGAAAGGTGATTAGATCACTCCCATCTTTCATAAAGATCAACTTGGTTTGGAGTGCTGGTTTCAATAATCTTAGGTTCTTCTGCATCCACCCTAAATGAAGGAGAATCCTCTCCTTCCAAACCTTATATCACTTTAAGTTCAGGAACATCGCATTTCATATCAGAGAAATTAACATGTTGAATAACTACAACAATTTAAAATATACATGCTCATTACTCATAGCTTTTAGACTACAAAAAACAATTTCATGTTTTACCAATGTAAATCATGCTTTAAATTAATATATAGTGACATAAAACTTGCCTGTGGGCTAAAGTCCTATTCAATTAGATTCTTTTTATAATTGCCTCGTGACAAAACTATCAAATTGTGCTCATTTTCTTAATTCCTATGGGTAGATTAAGAAGTATAATTTGATATTTTATCCTAATTAATCATACAAATATAACAAAATTCATGTGGTAGATTTTATTATATCATGTATGATTAACTACAACTAGTGTTATAATGTGATCCTAGAACTTAATATATAATCCTAATTAATTAAAATCATATGAATCACCTCCATTAACCAACTCACAATAATGAGCTAAATATTTGCATAAAAAACATAAGTAATGCAAATAAATTCAATATATATATATATATATATGCATAAATATTACTTAATTTAATTTTGCATATATACCAACAACAAATTTTATACACACAAAAATAAATAAATAATATCTACATACAATAAGCAGATCCTTTAAAAATTTTGTTTTAATATGTATAAATTACCCAACTTAATGTTGTATGCATATGAATACCAAATTATGCACATACAATTAACAAAACATAAAAAATTTAAACACAGTAATATTAATAAAACAATTATTTAAATAATTTATTGAAGTTGAAATAAAATTTCTTCAATAAAATGCCCATATAGGTATAAATAAATAAAATCTAAATCATAAAAAACATACACAAAACATAACTTGGTCTAGTGGTCAAAGGCACTAGATTAAGGTTCTGATCAAAGAAGGGCGCGGGTTTTCGTTTTTCCAAGCACCCAAAATGACTTGTTGTTTGAGCGGTCTTCAAGCTCCAAACGGATCAAAGGAGCCGTTTTTTAAACCCAGTTAAGATCCAAATCAAAATCCGATGGTTCCTCAAGATTCCGACGCCTAAAAATTGCATATTTTATATCATAAATTTCAGAATTCAATTTCCTAATCATTTATGATGTTTTTATTTTAATAAAACATATCTAAAACAGATATTTGAATTCTACAAAAACTAAACTCAATTAAGGTAATATGTTGAACAAAATGCAGAGTGCAAAAACGAACAAAGCAGAGGTAAATAAGGTTTTGATACCAACTGTAAGAAAATCTATCACAATCTAAACATGCTTAACAATTCTATATAGCAATTAGATCAATGTGGAATTAAAAATTGGACCGAAAAGGTACCTTTCGCCATTGCCGTTGTCTTGTATATATGCAAGAATATTGGAAAAGTCTTATATACCTTATCTCTCTCTAAACTGATGGTGTGTTTTTCTAAATTGAGAAAGTAGACTTAGGGGATCCGAAAACTTAGTTTGTACAGCCTTTATACGTGCTCTGCCCATCACAAAACCATTCCAATGTGTGCAGTCAATGGATGAAAACATGCTAAACGTTTTGAGCGTTATGGAATGATAAAAAAATGTTCCTAAAGGATAGAATAAATGTGGACCATTTTTATTATTATTATGATGGAGAAAAACCAACAGCATAATATCCCACTGTACATATATACATACAAAAGAAAAAGAAGAAAATCTTGTATGAATCGATGTTACCACTTAAGATTATACCACTCTAAATAACTAATTTATTTCCATCTATTTAAACATTTGCCACCTGTTAAACATTTGACTTGTAGAATTTAACAATATCCAGCTCACCATTTGGGGAAGATGGCCAACATTTGGCCATGGTTTTAAACTTGGAGGCGTTTTGGCAGATTGTGAGGTAAATTGATTCCAAACGAAGAAGATAAAGTACAGAAGAAAAAAAGGGGAGTGAGGGGACAAAGATGTAATTGACCAATTTTGTGAAGAGAGTTTGAGCCATAGAAGCTTTTGTGGGAAATGAAATGGCAGAATATGAAAAAATTGAGGAACTTGGTTAGGTAGTTTGTGAGATTTTAAGCTTCTGAAGGAAGGAAATTGATAGTCAAGCCTCAATCTCACTCGCCATTGTACTCTCTGGATTTTAAGATCAACGAATCGTGAATTTCAATCTATTTCGGGTTGGCGGGGTTGAGCCAAAAGAAAAATATAAAATAAAATTTGAATAAGATAGTAAGAGAAAAGGGACAATGTAGCTGAGTCCAGCGTACCATATGAAAATTCTGATTTTTATTTTGTTTAAACATTTAAGATATTTTTGATATTTTATTATTTAATATTTTAAAAATATAATAACATATTTAAAATTGTAATATAGTTAATAATTTGTGTAGTGTGAACATAATCACTTTCTATGTATATTTGAAGAGCATTGCAAAGATACAGCAGAGGGCGCAGAAAGCAAAGTGCCATGTGCAGCGCAGACACCAATCAGCAAGCTGGTAGTTCCAATTGAACCAATTGGAAAAATGGGATAGTGCCATTAAAAAGATAAAAAGAAAACGACAACACGGGATCAAACCAGGAATCTCTGGTTCCGTAGACCAGAGCCTTATCCATTGGGTCATGGAGTGTTAAATATTTGAAATTCCCTCCTCACTATATATTATAAAGTTTTAAAATTGATTTATATATATATATTTAAAATGACATACATAAATTTGTAGTCGCTTTGTTATATTAGCTATAATACCGCTTGGAGGGAGATCTTTTACATCTTTCAAAATCCACTCTACAATATGGGATCAAAAAGCTAAAATAAATGATTTTACCCTTATAAAAAAAAAAAACTGATTTTTGAATACCTTTCACGCTCATGTCGCTGTAAAGTTTTGTAGAAGAAACAACTATAAAATCTAATCCAATTTATCATAATCGATTAGTTACCTATTGGTTAACTATGTTCTGAAATATAAAAAATAAAAAAAATAAAAAAAAATCACTGACTTATCAAATTAGCTATCAAGCTATGAAAAAAATTCATCAAAAAATAGAAACAAATCCATTATTTGTTTTACATCAAGCAATAAGTAAGATAAAATTCCCATTGAATTACATATGATTAATGCAAAACATATGCTTATAATTTTTTGAAAGGAAACATATAAATAATTATTGAACTAAAATAGTACAAGATTATATTTTTTTAATTTAATAATTTTAATATAACTTAATTTGAATTCTTAGTAGAATTAATTTTTTTTCAACTTAAGGCTTAATAAATGTGGATATATAATTTTTCAAACAAAATAGTGGAACTTTATTAAGAAGAAACAAAATTGCGCAAATCCTCTTGAAGCAAAGAGAGAAATCGCTTCAAGAGAGCAATCAATAAGGATATCCTTTATCGACCAAGATTCACAGAATTAGAATGACTCGAAGAAAAATTGTTTATTCATTAAATGGAACAGTTTTTTTTTTTTTTTTTTTTCTTTTTGGTTACCAAGGAGCCCAAAACAAAAAACTAGATATCATTATATTAGTGGGATAACTCTTCAAATTTATTGTTATATTTTTGGATAAGTGAGATAACTCTCTACTTTTATTTGTTTTGTGTTTGATTTAATTTTCTGTTTTGAGATAGTAAGATATTAGAGGGACACCTAAATTAAGGGGGAAAAAAAAGAACTTAAATTAATTGAAGCAACTGGGGAATGCGTATGAAATAAATCTATATCTATATAATATATAAAAAAAAAATAAAAAACATATGCACCATGTGTTAGTATATCCTTCTTCCAAATTCCTTCCAAAAGCATCTTTTTTTATTTTTATTTTATTTACTTTATTTATTATTATTTATTATTTATTATTTATTATTCATAATCTTAACTTTTATGAATATTACCAAATATATATAAAATAAATTTTTGGTATAACTATTCATAACTATCAAACAATTGATAAAATTATATATGGTAATAATTTTAAAATAAATGAAATATTTGATTTTATCTTATTTATATTTTTATCCTTTTTAAATATATTATATTATATTATTTAAAAAAGTCATCTATATAATATATAAAAGTAAAAAAGTCAGCAAAAATTTTTATCATGTGTCATTCTCATGTTCATTCTGTTCCTTTCAAAATCATTAAAAAAAAAATTAAAATTCAAAAAATAAAATTACCTTAAAAATTTTACAATCTTAAAATCATTACCATATATTTATTTATATTCATTTTATTTATTTTCAAAGGCATTATAAATAATTAAAATCTAGAAATAAAATTGTTTAAAAAGTTTCACAATCTTGATAAAACTTGAAAGGAATAATTTGTTCTTGATTTTTTAAAAATTTTCATAATGAGTCGGCATTATCATGATTTGGCTCTAAATCTTTGCAATAACATGTACAACGATTTTAGATAATTTATATAAATAATATTTTCACAAATAATATTTTCAAAAATAAAAATTATACAATCTTCTTAAAACTTGGAATAAAAAATTGGATCTTAATTTTTGAAAATTTCCATAATATGTGGATATGAAGATTTTATTTTTGGTGATGGAATAAAACTTGGTAGGAGAAATTTTTTTCTCTCCTTATTTGGTTACTTTTTGAATTTTTTAAAAATCAGATTAAAAAACACATATATAATAAAAGATATTATTATTATTAAATATATTTCACACAAAAATGCTATACACATACATATTTATATATGGATATACAATAAATAAAATTTCATTATAAAATAATAAGATTAATATATGGTAATTACTAATGTAATTGATCTCTTTATCATAAATTTAGAATGGATATGTATTTTTTTCAATATTTTTCAAAAAGTACTCAAAATGTACTTATATATATATATGTGTGTGTGTGTGTGTACGCACATGACAAGATTTAATTAGTATGGAGCAACATAAAATCAATTTTATATAAAAGATGGATTCCATATTTAAAAGTATACTTGAATACTTAAAATGTAAGGAAATCGTAAAAGTCTAATGACCATTAGTTTGATTTGTAATTATGACTGAGTTGATTTTTGTGATCTTAATCAATGTCAAATCTTAATTGTTATTCCTTGTTGATTTTATTTTATTAACAAGAATAATAATATTATTAAATAATTTCATAGATAGAAAATATTATATAAATTCATTTGAATTTGAATTAAATCATATAAATATATTTAAATTTGGATTTGAATTTGTATTTTATCAATGGAAAAAATTAAATAGGTATACATTTTTCAATTGATTTCCATAAATAATTTTCTTATAAGGTGAAAATCTATTTATAGGATAAATAATAATAATAATAATAATAATAATAATAAATAAATAAATAATTAAATTACATTATTAATATTTAATATATAGAAATTAATTATTTGCAAGAAACTAAATAAATACATTTGAATTGAAATTTGAATTCTATAGATGGAAATTATTATTTAAATACATTTTGAATTTAGATTTCATAGATGGAAAAATTAAATAAAAAGTTTTCATAGATGAAAAAAATTATATAGGTAATTTATATGGGAAATTTTTGAATGTTAATTATATAATTGAATAGTATTATATATAAAAGTCAAATTTATAGTCTTATGATTATAAAATAAGATCCAAATATACTAATTAGTAATAAAAATTTTAAATTAAATTTCAAATATAATTAATTATTATAAATTATATTTAAAATCATCTATTATGATTATACATACTGTGCGATACACGGGATGAATCTAGTAAAAGGGAAAATAAATATGGTTGCCTAGCATAAATATGTTTAACAAGGGGAAATGCAATCAATACCAAAATATCATGAAATCATTATAAATTGAATGAAAAGGAATATAAACAAATAAAACACCAACAAAATGCACCTCTAAAATAAAAGGAAAATTATACCACAAATACAAATACAAATCCAAACAAATAAAAATCCAAAACATACACACAAATAAAAATAAATTATCATAAATTATAATCACAAAGGGGTAACGATTGCCATATTATTATTTGAAGGCAAAAAAAAAACTATAAATAAAAAACCAAAAAAAAAAAAAAAAACGAAAAGCATAACATAATATATCTTCAAATAAATAAGAAAGAATAGCATAACTTTTATAAACAACATTTAAAGTTATAAGTAAAAAGATAGAATCATCATATAAATATAAATAACAAATATAATTAACTCGAAATTATGACTCATTATTATTTTATAAATATATATATTAATGCTTTTAAATTTTATTTTATATTATTTTCTCAAATTATAGATTTATTCATATTTATGGATGTAGTCTTTTAAGTGTCCTTTTTACTTGTTAAATTATCCATATTGTTTTGTATTAATTTTTTATTTATAAATTTCAAAAAAGGCTTTTCTAAATTTTTATTGTCACTCGGTCGGTATCTTTGGAAGGGAGGAGATAGAAGGCAAACCATGGAAGAACAATAACAAAATCCCTTAAGAAAAAGACAAAAAAAAAAAAAAAATTTTTTTGAGAGAGAGAAAAAGAGAAGAATCTCCTTCAGTTTGTTTATTCGATCTTATGATCAATTCATTTATACATGGAGAAGAAAATGGACGGAAGGACGAAAGAGAGTGGAGATATAACAAAGAAGGAAAAAAACATAATGCAAACATAAAAATCATAAAATATCTAGGTGGAAAAGATAAGAAAAAAAGGAATTTTAATGGTTGAAAATCTTATATAAATCTGTATATATGGTAATTATCTCAAATTTGCAGATGAGAGAGAAATTTTTATAAATCTTATAATGAATATAAAATTTGTCATCTGTGACAAAACCTTGATAAATCTTAAAAAATGTAGAGAATAGTAACGATAAGTTCTAACAAATACCTTTACAATTAAATTGTAATTATTTTAAAGATATTAATACTCTTTAAAAAGGCCATAGAGTTTTATTTCAAACTATTCTAAGAGTTTTTTTCTTTTTTAATAATTTTAAAAAATTTTCTTCTTTTATTCCATTGTATCAAACCTACAATTTCCTAATTATATGTGTGAGTGGTTTAGAATTATCGACCTTTTATTATAGGTAATAGAAATTAAGTTTAAGACGTTTTTGCTTAATAGAAAAGCTATTTTTCCTAGCTTGTTTTCCTAGGTAGAAAACACTCTAAGCAAATCTCTTTCTGAAATTACCCTCATTCAAACCGTAAAATTCAATGTTTCGTTTGCTTTTGCTCTCAAATGCACACTTTCAATGAATAAAAATTCAGAACATGTTTGGTATGCAAAAGATTGTTCTTCATGAAATAGAAATACCTATTTATAACAAAATAAAAAAGGAAAAGAAATAGTCATTGTTATTGATATGTTTAATTATTATTTTGAATTAGATTTAATATTTAACCTTTATATATAGTTTTTCCTTTCCAAAAATATCAAATTTGCTAAAAATGAATTAAAAATCAAAATTTATAGTTATTTATATATTTCTAACACTAGAAAATCAACCTAGATTCAACTATATTTTAAATATAAAAGTATATATATCTTTCAAATAATTAAATATCAATTTTGAATTTTTATAAAAAATAATTACTCTTTTAAATGTAAAATATGTATTTTTATAAAATTGATATTCTTAGAATTAAAAATATTTCAAACAAATAAATTGTTAATCCTATTAAATTAGTATTTTATTCCTATAATTATTCTCCATATCAAACATATTCATGAGCCGGCAATATAAAAGGGGAATCAAAATATGAGAGCCACATATTGAAGAAAGCCCAAAGCTAAAATCACATGGAAGAAAATTCCAAAAAGCACCCATGAGCCAAATAATATAAAATTTCATTTGTACTTATAGCTGGGTTCCAAATTGGTCTTCTAATTTTTTTTATTAATTTGGCTAAATAAGATCTCGGATTTGCACAAAGTTTTGGCTTCTTTCTTCTTTCTTAGGGGATCGTAAATATTTGCTTTTGGTTTTGGATTTCTCAAATTTTATTATTTTAATTTTTCAATTTTAGTTTTTGTTTGGCTCACTGAAGTATTGATGATAATTAAGAAAGATAACAAAGTAATCCTAATATTAAACCTCAAGCTAAATTTACCCAAAAAAAAAAAAGTAACTACAAAAGTCTCATTTTTATGAAAATTTAATGGATTTTTGAATCAGATTTGATGGAGTTTTATTGCTTAATTTCTTTTTGAAATATTGGCACCAACACATCCTAAATAATAGATGGTTTGATATTTTGCATACTAAATTATTTTTTTGATATTGTACATTCTAACTTCAATTTTTCTTTGTACCTTAAACTTTTCAAAATTTTCAAATAAAAAATTAATTAAAATATAAAAAAAGTATTAAATAATACTATTACTTTTTCAAGAAGTCTGTAAAAGAATAAAATATATATATATATATATATATATATATATAAGTAAATAAGATTTAATCAATCAAGTATGTTCCGATTAATGACTCATTTGAATCAAAATAGACATGAAAAAAAAAAATTAATGTCTGATATAAATACAAGTCTAAACCAGAGCATATTGTCACGTCCCGTCCAGAAGAGGTGAAAACCTTGAGGTTTGGCTGGAAGGTTCTACACTCTCCATGAGGATCCATGAGAAGTCCGGAATATTCTAAAGGATTCAAGAGAAACCTAGACCAATGTAGATGAGAACCTCTCTAGAATACTCCATGTAAATATCTTGTACATAACCCTAGAATAATCTAGAACCCTAACTAGATGGGTGACATGTGTACACATCTAGAACCTTGTATCGTTGTGATACGTGCCAAGCCCTCTATATAAAGGGGTTCGTCTCTCATTTGTAACACATCCAAGAATCCAAGCATTCTAGTAATACAAGTATTCTCCACATTCTCTCAAACTCTCCTACTTCCTACTCTCTCACTCTTAGCTTCCGCATTTTCATAGCTTGTGAGCAAGGCTTACTTAGCAAGGGAGGTGCTAAGTGCCGCACGGGAGTGTTGGAAAAGTTAGGCCCGTGACAGTTGGTATCAGAGCCAATTGCTGCTCAAGCATATCGTTGGTGTAACGTGGAAGTAGGCAAGATGACTAGCTCGGAGGTTACCATCAATGTGGAGGGAGCTACTGCAGTGCGAGGTCGTGAAGAGCAACGCAACCCCAATGCGGGGAAGCAGAGGCACAAGTCCAAATCCAAGGATGTGATGACTGGCGTAGAGTTACGCTTGGAGGAACATGCATCGAGAGTACAGGAACAGTTTGAGGCGCTGGAGGGTCGCCTAGATGGGCTAGAGTCGGAGGACATTGCCATCAATCAAGCCGTGAGGGGGTTACTCAATGGGCTGGACGATGCCTTAAGGAGGGAGCTCCGAGCGACACGTGACCAATGCATGGGGGAGGTAGCAGACCTTCGTGCAATGTTGGAGAGAGAATTGGATGCCATTCGCACCCAAATGGAGGATATGCGAGGTGATTGGGCTCTTTGCAAGAGGGCGGTGGCGTCGGGGACAACCACCATACGCGAGGGGCCACGTATCGATGTGCCAAAGCCCAAGTCCTACTCCGGGGCAAGGAATGCGAGGGAGCTCGAGAATTTCCTTTGGGGCTTGGAGCAATACTTTGAAGCAATGGGCATTACGGACGATGCTTCAAAGATAAGGACTGCCACTCTCTACCTTAGCGACACGGCAATGTTATGGTGGAGAAGGAGGCATAGCGACATCGAGCGAGGTACATGCACTTTCTATACTTTTGATGACTTTAAAAAGGATCTCAAAAGGCAATTCTATCCGGAGAATGCCGAAGATGAGGCAAGGAGTCACCTTCGACGACTCAAGCAAGTAGGCCATATCCGGGAATACATCAAGGAGTTCACCAACTTGGTGTTGGAGATCCCGGACCTATCGGATAAAAACTCCCTTTTCTACTTCATGGATGGACTACAACCTTGGGCCAAGACGGAGTTGAAGAGGCGTGGAGTACAAGATTTGGCTAGTGCCATTGCGTATGCCGAAGGCTTCATCGACTACTCCAACCAAAGAGACTCCTCGAAGCCAATGGAGAAGAAGACCAACCATGGAAAAGGTGGGGGAGAATTAAGCAAGCCCAGAGAACACAAAAGAGAGGAAGGTGCACACAAACCTCAAGGCTCGAAATGGAAGCCGCCTAGAGAAGGTAAGGATGCTTCCAAACCTAAAAACTCTTGTTTCTTGTGTGATGGACCGCATTGGGTTAGGGATTGTCCGAAAAGGAAGGCTTTGAATGCCATGACTACCCAATACGAGGAGAGACAAGAGGAAGAGGCCAACATGGGCTCCATACAATTGTTGAATGCCATCAAAGCCGCTCCTAAGGATTCAAAGAAGGGTGGCCTAATGTTTGTAGAAGCAAAAATCAATGGAGTGCTCACCAAAGCGTTGGTGGACACGGGGGCTACGCATAACTTCCTGTCGGTAGAAGAGGCGCGACGACTTGGCGTTAAGGCCTTAAAAGAGAGCGGATCTATGAAGGCGGTTAACTCGGCTGCAAAGCCCATCCATGGGGTTGCTAGAGGTGTACAAGCCACCATTGGAGAATGGGTAGGCCAATTAAACTTATCAGTAGTTCCCATGGATGACTTCAAGGTCGTTCTAGGCATGGAGTTCCTAGACCAAGTGAAGGCCTTCCCCCTTCCATTCGCAAACTCTATGTGTATCATGGATGGAGGGATGACTTGCATGGTGCCTACGGAAAGGGCTAGCAAGATGGAGGCCAAAGCTTTGTCGGCCATGCAATTTAAGAAGGGCATTAAAAAGAAGGAACAAAGCTACCTAGCTGTTGTTCAAGAGCTTGATGGCCATGAGCACGTCCTAATAACTCCCGAAGTGCAAATGGTACTACAAGAGTTCAAGGACGTGATGCCCAAGGAGCTGCCCAAGAAACTACCACCTAGGAGGGAGGTAGACCATAAGATCGAGCTGGAGCCGGGATCTAAACCGCCCGCCATGAGCCCCTATCACATGGCACCGCCAGAACTGGAAGAGCTTAGGAGGCAACTCAAGGACCTTGTCGATGCGGGTTACATCAGGCCTTCGAAAGCTCCATATGGTGCACCGGTGCTATTCCAAAAGAAGAAGGATGGGTCGCTGCGGATGTGTATCGACTATCGAGCTTTGAACAAGATCACCATCAAGAACAAGTATCCCATCCCTCTTATTGCGGATCTCTTCGATCAACTTGGCCAGGCAAAGTACTTCACCAAACTTGACCTTCGCTCCGGGTACTATCAAGTGCGCATAGCGGAAGGTGATGAGGCCAAGACCACATGCATCACAAGGTATGGTTCCTATGAATTTCTAGTGATGCCTTTTGGTTTGACAAATGCTCCTGCAACGTTTTGCACCTTGATGAATAAGCTCTTCCACCCATATCTTGATCGTTTCGTAGTAGTATATTTGGATGATATTTTCGTATATAGCAATACTATGGAAGAACACGTACAACACCTTAGACAAGTCTTCCAAGTACTACAAGATAACGAGCTATACATCAAGCTGGAAAAGTGCTCCTTCGCACGAAGAGAAGTTATGTTCTTGGGGCACAAGATCAAGGATGGGAAGCTTATGATGGATGAAGCAAAAGTGCAAGCTGTACATGAGTGGAAACCACCAACCAAGGTACATGAATTAAGATCCTTCTTGGGCCTTGTCAACTACTACCGGCGGTTTATCAAGGGATACTCGGCGAGGGCTACCCCATTGACCAACATGTTGAAGAAGAACCAAGCTTGGGGTTGGACGGAGAAGTGCCAACAAGCCTTCGAAGACCTAAAGAAAGCAATCACGGAGGAACCGGTGTTGTGCCTGCCCGACCACTCTAGGCCATTCGAAGTGCATACGGATGCATCGGACTTTGCCATCGGTGGAGTGCTAATGCAAGATGGGCACCCAATTGCTTTCGAAAGCAGGAAGCTCAACGACACGGAACGACGTTACACGGTGCAAGAAAAGGAGATGACGGCGGTCATCCATTGCCTGCGCACGTGGAGGCATTACCTTTTAGGGAGCTTATTCACCATTATGACGGATAATGTTGCCACTAGTTATTTCCAAACCCAAAAGAAACTCACCCCCAAGCAAGCTCGATGGCAAGACTTCTTGGCGGAGTTCCATTATAAGATGGAGTACAAGCCGGGGAAGGGGAATGTAGTGGCAGATGCACTTAGCAGGAAGGCCGAACTTGCATCCATAAGTCGGCTCGAGTGTACCTTGCTGGAGCATATCAAGGAAGGACTCCCACAAGACCCCATAGCCAAGAACATCATGACCCTAGTCAACGAGGGAAAGACTAGGAGGTTCTGGGTAAGAGATGGCCTGCTTTACACTACAGGAGACCGTATATATGTGCCCAAGAAGGAAAATTTAAGAAAGGAATTGATTAAGGAGTGCCATGACACCAAGTGGGCTGGCCACCCGGGCACTCGACGCACCCTAGCCCTAATAGGAGCCACATACTATTGGCCCCATATGAGGGACGATGTGGAAGTCTACGTGAGGACATGTCTTGTGTGCCAACAAGACAAAGTAGAGCAAAAGCAACAAGGAGGGTTGCTAGATCCGTTGCCCATTCCAAACGGACCTTGGGAGAGTGTCTCAATGGACTTCATCACTTGTTTACCTAAGTCGGAGGGCTATGGTAGCATTATCGTTGTAGTGGATCGGTTTAGCAAGTATGCTACCTTTATCCCTGCACCTACGGATTGCACGGCAGAGGAGACAGCCCGACTATTTTTGAGGCACGTGGTGAAGCTGTGGGGAGTACCTAACAATATAGTAAGTGATCGAGACCCTCGATTCACTGGAAGGTTTTGGACCGAGCTCTTCAAACTTCTTGGTTCAAATTTAAACTTCTCCACTAGCTTCCACCCACAAAGTGATGGGCAAACGGAGTGCACGAATGCCTTATTGGAGCTCTACTTGAGGCACTATGTGAGTGCCAACCAACGAGATTGGGCTAAGTTGCTAGATGTGGCCCAATTCTCCTACAATCTACAGCGGAGTGAATCAACTAATAGGAGTCCATTTGAGATCGTGACGGGAAGACAACCAATGACTCCTAATGCCCTAGCCTTAAGCTATGGAGGCAAAAGCCCCGCTGCCTACAGGTTTGCCAAGTCCTGGGAGGAACAAGCCGATTTGGCTAGAGCATATTTGGACAAGGCATCTAAAAGGATGAAGAAGTGGGCAGATACTAAGAGAAGGCATGTAGCATTCCGAGAAGGGGAGCTGGTCATGGTGAAGCTACTGCCCCAACAATTCAAGGCCCTACGGAAGGTACACAAGGGGTTGGTTCGACGCTATGAATGACCATTTCCCATTGTGAGGAAGGTGGGTAAGGTTTCCTATCAATTACATCTTCCTCCTAAGTTGAAGATTCACCCTGTTTTCCATGTGAGTGTCTTGAAGCCTTACCATCAAGACATGGAAGACCCTAGTCGGGGGGAATCAAAGAGGGCACCTACGGCGGTTGTGACTTTGTTTGATAAGGACGTAGAGGCTATACTTGCAGATCGGGTCATACGACGTAGGGGGGTGCCTAACTATACCGAATACCTAGTGAAGTGGAAGAACCTACCGGATAGTGAAGCTAGTTGGGAGCATGAAGACGCTTTATGGCAATTTAGAGACCACATTCGGAGGTTCAAGGAAGAAGACGCGACGAGGGCGTCGCGAGATTAGGTGGGGGAGGGTGTCACGTCTCGTCCAGAAGAGGTGAAAACCTTGAGGTTTGGCTGGAAGGTTCTACACTCTCCATGAGGATCCATGAGAAGTCCGGAATATTCTAAAGGATTCAAGAGAAACCTAGACCAATGTAGATGAGAACCTCTCTAGAATACTCCATGTAAATATCTTGTACATAACCCTAGAATAATCTAGAGCCCTAACTAGATGGGTGACATGTGTACACATCTAGAACCTTGTATCGTTGTGATACGTGCCAAGCCCTCTATATAAAGGGGTTCGTCTCTCATTTGTAACACATCCAAGAATCCAAGCATTCTAGTAATACAAGTATTCTCCACATTCTCTCAAACTCTCCTACTTCCTACTCTCTCACTCTTAGCTTCCGCATTTTCATAGCTTGTGAGCAAGGCTTACTTAGCAAGGGAGGTGCTAAGTGCCGCACGGGAGTGTTGGAAAAGTTAGGCCCGTGACAATATGGAAGGGATGGAGGTTTTCATTGCTATTGCTATGTTAACAAGATGTGTCTGAACCTGATCTTCTTATCTTTTGGACCTCTGATCTTTTTTTTAAAATTTGTTTACTTTTTCTTTTAGCTTTCTAGATAGAGTGTTAAGAATGTATTTTTTAAAGTCAAAAGGTAAAATACAAATCTTGATATCAGGACAATAGGAGAGCAATATCCCAGTTAAAAAAAATAATAATAATAAAAGAGAGAGAGAGAGAGAGAGAGAGAGAGGAATCTACCGATTTATTTACGAGTTTTTGTGATTGTGATTTGATTTGCTTCATCCTTTATTTATCTAGAAAAAGGAAAGAGGCAGTTAGAAAATAGTGAGTACAGATATAAAAAGGAAGACAAATCTGGAATATAAATTTAAAAATCATTAAATATCTTTAGTAAAAAATTAAAATACAGGTGGAGAGAAAATATATTTTTAAAAAATAATAAATATACTTAAGTATTTTTTATAATTAAAAATATTTTAATTGAGTTTTTTAAAATCAATTTTGATATATTCATACATTTTATCTGAAAATTTATTGTAATATGATCTAATTACATTAAATTTAATGAATTTTGTCAAATTAAAATCATATGTATCTTATGTGATCCCTCAAAAATTATTTTTTTATTATTTTTTAAATTTCATTTATTATTGTGTGGGAGTAAAAAAGAAAAACACTTTAATACCTTTTAAAATTATGAATTTCATTTTTGGTCTCTAAAATCAATTTTTTTACATTAATAAACAATATTAGATGTTTAATAAAATCTAAAAGATTAAAAAAATTAGATGGTAAAAAAATTCGAAAACACAATAAAAAGATAAGATAGTAAAAACAACTTTGACAGCATAAAAAAAACACCAAATGCTCAAAAAAAATCTGAGAGTCCAAAAAAAATAGTAGATGGCAAAAAATATTTTTGAAAGCATGATAAAAAATACTAGATATTAAAAAAATTTCAAAAGTTTAATAAAAGTATCAAATGTTTAAACATCTAGTATTTTTTTACCATCTCATTTTTTCTAGACTTTTAGATTTTTTTCAACATCTAGTTTTTTTATTTTATTTTGGGTTTTCAATATTTTTTTTTTTTTGAATATATGGTATTCTTTTAAACACTCGGATTTTTTTAACAAACTGATAATTTTTTTGGCTTTCAAAATTGTTTGAATATCTGATATTTTTATTAGGCCTTTAGAATTTTTTGAATATATGATATTTTTTATTATACTTTATTTTTTTTTTACTATTTGGTATTTTTTTGGACTCTTAGATTTTTTTAAATATCTAGTATTTTGTTTTAGGTTGTCAATTTTTTTTTAACTATTTGGTATTTCTATTCTGTTCTTAAAAATTTTTTAGCATCTAATTTTTTTTTAGCTCTTAAATTTTGTTAAACATTTAATATTCTTTATCAATATGAAAAAATTAATTTTAGAGACCTAAAATGAAATTCAATGATTTTAAAAGGTACCAAAGTATTTTTTTCTTTTACTCCTACAAAATGAAATTTAAAAAAAAAAAAAAGATTTTTCAAGCAACCCTAAATTGAGAAAATCCGTTAAAACGATATTGAAATGGTTTTCAAATAGAGAGTATGAATGTGTTAAAATTAATTTTAAAAAATTCAATTGACACATTTGTAATTATAAAGGATATTGAGGTACATTTATCCTTAAAAAAGGAAAAAAAAAAAAAACTAAATTATTGCTAAAAAAAGACGAACTGAACTGCTATCGTGGGTTGTTGTATTTGGACCAAACTGTTTGAACTTAAGGACATGGCCGAAAATGGTAAGCCCAATCAGAACCTGATGGCTGTGAGACTTTCAACATTATAAACCCAATAACCGAGACACCTTTAGTAAACCAAACTTCCTCTTCGTTACCTATGGGGACAATTTCGGATAAATGGTAAAAAGTTAAAAATACCAAACAAAATAGAAGGAAAAAGAAATTTAAAACCCTATTTATTAAGAAATTCCTTTTAGAGGATCTACAAAAATTTTTATGAAATCTTTTCATTTGCTTCACTTTCATGTGAGTTTAATTTTTTCTAAATGTATCATAAGTTTTGGCCTTTTTTTAATGATATGTTTTTGATAGAAACCTTCTCTTAATTATCTATTCAACCTTTCATAAGAAAGAAATAACTTGGTTATCTTTCATGTCTTTAACAAAATTAGTAATGAGCATAATAGCCTTATTGTTCCGATAGAAAGAAGAACCTATGATTAACTTTTTGGGAAATTTACAAAAATCTTTTAATTTTTTATTTTACTATATTCAATCTTATGTGTTCCTCTATTCGCAGAGTACATTAAATATATAGAAATGGCTATAACAAATTTGTTATTATTCCTATTACCAGCTACTACATTTGGAGGAATGCTTTTTTGTGGTGCTATGGTTTAATAACTATCTTTGTAGCTCTAGAATGTTTCAATTTATACTCTTAACTATTATATGAATATACAAAGAAAGATATACGATTTAATTAGGCTACGATGAATTATTTATTCATGGATGGGAAAACTCTTCTATTTTGATTCATGGTTTTTCTTAGCTATATGGTTCATTCAAAAGAAAGATTAAGCTTCAAGAAATAATAAATGTTGTTATCAATACACATATGTATAACTCCAAGAATTTCATTTTCGCTTATATTCATCATTGTAGAAGTAGGTTCAATCTTTCTCCAACTCCTTCACATTAATGGCATTCTGACGTACACGAAGGAGTGTGATTAGCAATCCATTGCTATAATGCAGTAGCATTGCGCTTCCAACCGTTATCTCCAATGGACGATGCCAAGTGTTGACGTAGGTTCAATCTTTCTCCAACTCCTTCACATTAATGGACTTCTGACGTACACAAAGGAGTGCGGTTAGCAATCCATTGCTATAATGCAGTAGCATTGTGCTCCCAACCGTTATCTCCAATGGACGATGCCAAGTGTTGACAACACCAAATTTGAAACCAAATTATTATCATTATTTTTTTAGCATTGGATCCCATGATAATAAAGTATATAAACCTTATAACTTTTTATTAATTAAAAATTATTATTTTACTTTTTGAGGGTAGAAAATGAATCCTATTACTATTTAATAATATTTATAATTTGAAACATTGTTATTTTTAATCACGGATGATTATCACCAATAGGATCCATACTTATATATTAATCGTAGTTAACATTAGTATTAGCCTTTTAAATCAGTCTTAACTTTTTTAAAAGTTAAAATCTTACATAGAAAAATAAACTTTTAACATGAACATGACAGGATCCGCCCCGGGAATCTTCCTAGGATCCCCCGGGTGGCTCCACTTAGTGAAATTCCACTGGACAATCCCTAGAAAATATCCAATGGAACCTCATCTTAAAACATGGACAAAAAACACAAGCGATAACAATAATATCTCAATATGTATATAAAAATAAATAAATCCACAACAGCGTAAAGTCTACAACTGGCCTACTGTATTACAGGCCATAACTACACACATAAGTACCATGGTCTCTACTGAGTCTCATATCTAAAATCAGAGCATTCTAAGAGTATCAACAAAGTCTAGGAGTACAAATAAGTAATAAATAAATCCAGAAGATAACAGTAGATAAATGAAAGATAAATATAGTTGCTATTGTGGAAGGAACAAAACGATAAGCTGTGCGCGAGGTAGACTGCTACTAGCTGCCTGGGCCTAGGGGAACGAATTTAAAACAATAAAACGTGAGATAAAAAAATCTCACTGAGTGGCATAGTATAATAGAAAAATAATAATTTATTTCTGAAAAATCTCTCTCTCAAGACCTCTCGTTCCACTCGTTTGAAAAGTTCCCCGTTTAAAGATCATTTCACAAAACCCAAACTTATATCCCAATTTACTATATCATAAAACCGATGCTCAAATATAAAATGAACGATTATTTTAATATTATAAAATGTCTCAAATCAAGATATAAATATTTGAGCATAAAATATAATAAATACAGTTCCACCAAAATAAATATGAAAATGCAGAAATCACCACAACGTTTGTAAATCAACAATATGTTCAAATGTACACAATGTACCAAACGATGTACCAATCTGTAACCCGTGAGAGACACCCATCTCATGACCCTCAATATACGAAAGGTGTCATGGAAATATCAATTAACCATCGGGACGTACCCAATCTCACGGTCCGTAGCAATAATAAACCATTGTATGATACCAACCTTATAGCACCGTGGTAATAATAATAAACCGCCGGATAAACCCGACCTCACAGTCCGTGGTAATAATAGATAACCGTTGGATGAAACCAACCTTACGGCACCATGGTAAACCCAGCACGCTCTAATATAATATAATATAATATTAATCCAAGGTATTGGCATTATGTGATACATCAATTTAATAATACAGTATCTTTGAAACAATCTTGTAAGATTATATATATACTTTTCCTAACAATAATGTATCATAGATCATAATTTAACATTTAAACTTCCACCGCTTATTTAAATACTTCAAAAATCTCAAAACATCATTTCATACAAAAACTAAAAATATCACAGTGAAATATATTCACCATAAACCAGTTTTAAGCACATAAAGTTATAAAATATTTAATCATGCTTAAAATCATATGATATTCAATCTGGTTTCTCAAACCAAATAGTTTCCAAAATGATTTAAAATCTCAATTTAATTACCAAGATATTTAAATATCACAAGTCCATTTATGGACCCATTAAAATTGGAAATCACTTGAAATATTATCAAAAGTCATAAAAAATGATAACACATATATGTGAAGACAAATATTTATATATGCATAAAACAACATTTCAATCAAATGGTATATATGCAAAATATTTAAACCACATATATATTATACTATATACCCAAAACATTTTAAAATGATATAATCACTCACAGTACTGTAGATGCTTACGCCTGCTCCTCTACAGGATCGCCTCCAGGTTCAACTCGAGTGCCTGTAATATAATAAAATATTTCTCAGGCTCCAAACAACTAAACCAGAGATACTTGTATAGCCTAAATGTCTCGAAATGATTTACAGTACTATAAAATTGCATAAATTGGGCACCAGAGAGTCCAATTATACCGCGTGTCCTTAGGACCCGGTACCTAAAATTGGAGATTTTCACCCGAAGCCTAATATTTCAAAATCGAACCACCTAATGGGTCCTAATAATATCCAATTTCATTAATTCAACTCCAATTTTAACTAATTTGACCCATTTTGTCCAAACGCAATCCCCAACTTATCCGAAAATTAACTAATTGACCTAAAAATGGAAAAATTATCAAACAACTTTCAAAATTCACAAACTTTATATTGACGGAAAACCCAAGAGACAAGGAACCTACCAGTATGCTCACCTTGGTCCAAAGTTTCTTCCGGTGGCCGGAAAACATTATTGAAGCATCGGTCGAATTTCCCATTGTTGGATCTTTCAAAAGGTGAGGAATCTGGACAAAATAACCATGGAAATGAGCTCAGAGGGGTTGAAAATAGTGGAAAAGGTGTATGGGGCCAAGAAATGAGAAAATCCGGCGACCCACCTCGCCGGCCCGATCCTCGCGTCTGGCCGCTTATTATAATAATAATAATAATAATAATAACAACAACTATAACATGTAACTAATTAATATATAAGCACAGATCCCATTAATGACAAGTATAAGTTTTAAATTTGGCAATGTTATTTTTTAGCATACATTATTAAAGTGCACATATCAAAATTTAACATTGATATTGATATTGATATTTCAATAATGCTATAAACACCATCTAATCTGCTGAGTTATTTATCAAATATATATGTATGAATTATTATTTAATTAGTTAATATATTAATATAAATGAGAAATTGATAAATCATCTTTTGTAGAGATAAACATAAATCAATCAAACACATTTGTACATTTGTAGATAATTTGGTAAATTAAATGATAATTCTAGTATTATTCTTAGCATTTACCATGGAGAGATAATATCAAATTATAGAATTGGCAAAGCCAAAATAACATTTATGATTCGAGACTCCTACTCTTAACCGTGAGCTTATGCAGCTGTGCTGATCTTTTGAAGCCCAGAAATACAATCTTGAAGGTCGTTTATGGATAGGAAAATTGCATCGACAAACTTTTATGCATGTCACCTCAGATATATGGCAGATGATTAAATTATGGATCCAAGACATGAAAAAGACACTTTTTAAAATTTTTTCATTGATTTTGTTCATCAATTTACCAAAAAAAAAAAAAAAAATGATTTTGTTCATCAAAACAGCTGAAATATATAGAAACTCAGAATGCTCTTTCCCAAAGTTTACCAAAAAATGATTTTTTAAGTTTATTTTTGTTACAAGAACGGTGCGTTTCTTGGCTTATTTTGCGGTTCGATGCAATTTTCAGAATCTGGGATTCACAACTCAGAAATAATATGCTTTCATTTCAGGGATGGCCGGTTAATAAACCTGATATCATTTGTGTCAACACCTGTTGCCCTTCTGAACACTGTCGATCCAAACAAAAGCCGCCGTATTGAATTTATGAATGTGTTAAATATGTGGGATGGATTGCATTTCAGTGTTGACGTTTATTATTTATCTATTTATTTATTTTTGGCTTAGAACTGACAAATCTGATAGAACCCAGGTATAAATAAGTGATTTCACGTATTCAAGGTGTGCTTATGTACAAAATATTGGCATTATCAGGTGTTTGATGAAGCAGACATGCTTCTCTGCGGGAGCTTTCAGAATAAAGTTATCCGTCTCATAAACCTGCTCCGTTTTTATGAAAAGCAATTATCTTGGTCAAAAGGATCTGTTAGCGAGTTGCCATTGGATTTGGAAATTGACACTTCATCGCACTTAAGTTCAGAGGATGAAGAAGACCTAAAAGCAAAAGAAGTCTCAGGAGGGGAGGAAAGTTCTGAAGGTGTTGCTGATGACTTAGAGGAGGGCGTTGAAGCTGGGCATGTCAAAAGAACAGACTAGAGTAGAGTGAGGAAGGATTATGAGAGCAGCAAACAATATATTTTTGTTGCGGCCACTATTCCAATGAATGGGAAGAAAACTGCTGGTGCGGTGTTGAAAAGATGTTTCCAGATGCCAATTGGGTTCGTGGGAATTATCTTCATCGTCACAACCCCAGGTGTTACAAAATTTTTTCTTTACCAGTTGATTATTTGTAAAAGTATTAATTGCCTTCCTGCTAGTCAGGTGTTGCAGTGTTTACTGTATATTATAAACTTATAATCTCTATGTTGCTGATTTTTCTGTAACTTTTTCTTCTTTAGATTAAAGCAGAGATGGATTGAAGTTACAGATGATACTCAGGTCGATGAACTCTTAAAAGCTGTGAATCAAGGTTTCAAATCCAAATCAGTGGATATTGGCTCTGATCAATGCCGAACCATGGTGTTTGCGAACACTGTTGATGCTGTTGAAGAAGTAGCAAAAATACTGCTTAGATCTGGGATTGAAAGGTACCGATACCATAAAGATTGCTCCTTGGAGGAGCGTGCAAAGACAATAGATGATTTCCAAGAGAAAGGTGGTATTCTTGTTTGCACTGATGCTGCTTCGCGTGGTGTTGACATTCCAAATATCTCACGTGTCATTCAGGTCACTCTCCTTTATTATCTTAGATTAAATGAGGAAAATGACACGAGTAGTCTAAAGTTAGCATATTTCTTATGATCAAAATTAGAAAAAAAGATATGAATTTACTAGAACCAGATTGGTGTCATATTGGAAACTACTTATATGACATGAAAGAAAATAAATGAACTAACCATTCTCCAATATATCCAGAAAAAGATAAGTAAATTTATGCATTTGAACTCTAAAATACTCCTCATAAATTTAATTTACTCGCTTTGTTGCAAATTTATATTCATGTAGGCATTTGTAGTTGCAACTTCTGCTGTAGACTTCATACACAGGATTGGTCGCATAGGTGTATGCAAATAACTGGTAAGCTTAATTCATTGATTTAGCAAAGCTGATATTTGTATAGAGTACACAATGGACAGTTAGTGAACATAAGTATACAACAAGAGATTAATCAAAATTTATTTACAGAAGATTAAGGATAATAACAGGAGAACTAACTATTCTATTGATACGAACCTAGGTTGACTCGGGCTTAAACCTATATTATATTAGCTCGGATCTCAATTAAATTCAAGTTTTTTTAGGAAAACCTTAACCTCTAATCAACTTGTGATAAGAAACCTTGGTATAATGAAGATGCCACAATAGGTTATGGATGCCCTATTGATAAGTTAAAACTAAAACATAGATCTCTAATTATGTTTTGGGTATTCAAAGAGAACAAAGAGAATTCTACCTAACAAAATAATTTATGAATATTATTGAAAGTGTATTCTCATTAGAAAATAAGCCTTTAAATAGGCTATAAAAGAACAAAATAAAACCCTAAAAGACTAGTCAAAACCGGCCATATAGATTAGGAAACCTTGTTTGGCAGATTTTCACACTCCTTTCCTAATTCTAATTTTATTTAATTAATTTTCTTTATTTTGAATTAGAAATTAATTAATTTACAGTGAAAATAATAAAATAATAACTTTTCTAAGTTGATTTGTCCAGCAAATAAATACTAATTTCCGAAAACAAAAAGTCAAAATCAAATTAGAAAACTGGTTGACTAGTTTTTAACCAAATTCTAGCTTATAAGGTCTCCAAATCAGCTCCCACATGCCATATAGGATGAAAATAGATTTATTTATGGATCCCACACATTTCCTTTGCTTGGAACAAAGAGAAAATGTCAAATCAACAAAATATAGTAAAACCAGCAACAAATACAGCAAAACTGGCCAACTAATCCCTCTATGCACAAATGCCCATTGTGGTTGCTTTTGAATCTTCCTTGTCTTGATTCCATGACCTTTTAATGATATTCACTGAATCCATGAAGTATTGGATCCAATCTATGCTGCCTAGAGTCCATATTTGTACGAAAACAACTATTGGGGTCCGTATCGGCTTCTACTACTTGAATGCTTAAAACAGGCTTTGTATCTTTGGATATAGACAAGCCCTTTTGAGAATTGATAACTCCCTGTATAAGAACAGCTAGTTTGTCCTTAAATCTCTTAGCTTGAGCCTTAATGATTGGCTTTGTCTTCATTTGTACAGAATTAGCACCGTAGCTGGTACTCAGTTGTATGGGTACGGGTGGATTCTTATCATCTATCATGCCCCCTCATGCTAAGTGTGGGGAGAAAACTTAGCTTGGGTCGAAGGAACTACAACCGTTGTTTGGACAAGGGCATTGTCAAGGCATCAATGAGTTGATCTTTGCTGGAATATAGCAGACATGGAGCTCATCATTAGAGACTAGTTGATCTTTGCTGGAAATATAGCAGACATGAAGCTCATCATTAGAAACTTTCTCTCAAACAAACTGGAAGTCCACTTGAATGTGCTTCATTTTGAAAATGAAGAATAGAATTGGCACAAATATATGTGGTGCTTACATTATCATAGTAAATGACAGGAACTTGAGGAAGAGGTAGTTGTAACTCAAACAGTAAAGAATGAAGCCAACATAACTCGAATGTGGCAATAGCCACTGAGCGATATTTGGCCTCAGTGGAAGAGCGAGAAACCATTCTCTGCTTCTTAGACATCCAAGAAATTGGATTTGAACCAAAGTACATAACATAGGCCGAAGTTGAGGTGCTATCATCTTTATTACCAGCCCAAGCATGAAGAGAGAAAGAGGAACATTGGCAAAGAAAGAGACCAAAGGAAACCATACCTTTGAGATAGCGAAGAAGCCATTTAGCACCTGCCTAGTGCATAAATTGAGATAGTTTGTTTATAGCAAAGGAAATGTCTGGATGTGTCAAAGAGAAGTATTGAAGACTGCCAATGATCTGTCGATACTGAGTGGCATCTGTGAGGTCGGTTCCATCCATGAGAGTGAGAGAGATCGATGTAGACATGGGTGTACTGTCTTCCTTAGCATCAAGCATATGAGTTCTTTCCAACAAATCATGTCTATATTTTCGTTGTATAAGAAGAAGACCATTCTTATTTTGAGTAACTTCAACACCAAGAAAAAAGTGAAAATCGCCAAGATCTTTAAGAGAGAAGGCATGGGAAACGATATTGACAAAGATAGAGAGTGATGAAATTTGGAACCAGATTTCTATCGAGAGGTGCGATTGAAGGTATGACTGCCATTAGTTTTATTATCAACATAAGCCAGTAGAGGAAAGTCATCTAAAACGATAATGTCTGATTTGTGAATATAAGCCTCATACTCCAATAATATTTCATGAAGGTCTTCAAAAGAAATCTCGGTGTCTCTGGAACATAAGGCAGCAAAGATTTCTTTTAGATCCCGATTTAATCCATTTAGGACATAAATAGTGACCTCTTCATCTTTCAGTGGTTCTTGAAGCGTGGCTAACTCATCAGGTGTTGCTTTAATTTCAAAAATATAAGTGGTGAGGCTATGTGAACCTTGCGGGAGAACAAGCTTCTCTCAAAGGCGAATGATCTGTGATCGAGCTGGCTTTGCACAGGTGAGATGGAGTTTGTTCTACAATTCCCGTGATGTTTTTGAGGAAGCTCCCATTGAGGCGAGATCAAAAGATAGAGAGGTAAGGAGAGGTCCAAAAAGAAGCTGATCTTGGCAGGTCCAAAATAAATAAGGCAGATTAGAGGATGGAGATGGGCAAGAAAGAGTACCATCAATATATCCTGTGAGTGCATATCCATATAGGAGAGCATCCCACTGTGCTTTCCACATGAAAAATTTAATTGGGATGAGCTGAATTGGTTCCTGTGTAGCAACATTAATGAATACCAGATTGGCAAAGTCATAATTTTGAGTGTCAGTCATAGAAGAAGAAGGAGAAGAGGAGATTGGAGTTTGCGCGGACACGGAAAAGAAGACCAAAACTTGGCACAGATGGGATCGGACGAGACAAAGACTCCATTAGAGCTTTTTAATGCTCTGATACTATGTGAACACTTATGCAAATAATTGGAAAGCTTCATTCATTGATTTAGCAAAGTAGATATTTATACAGAGTACCCAATGGACAGTTAGTGAAGATAAGTATACAACAAGAGATTAATCAAAATCTATTTACAGAAGATCACGGATAATAACAAGAGAACTAACAAATCTCTATCAGGTAGAGCTGGTCAATATGGACTTGTCACTAGCCTTTACACTGAATCCAATCGGGATGTGGTTGCTGCTGTTCGTTGAGCAGAGGAACTTGGTCAACCAGTGGTAATTTTTCAAACTTTCAATTCTGATATGAGAGATGCTCTTATTTGAACAAAAATTTTGGTATGATACTAGAATTGAAAATGTAAAAATGTTTTCTCTATATTAACTATAAAATGTTTTTACTATATTAACTACATACCTTTGACGAGGATGTATGTCCTTGTTCTTATCGAGTTAAAACTTGGTAAGTGCCTTGTTCGTGTGAGGATCATGTTGGGTCGCATGAACTGATTTGAAGAACTGGACGCAACGTAAATGCTAAAAATTCCTGATGTAACATTGTAATTTTCAAGTTTTTGACCACCGGTTTATTTTCTTATGGCTACAGGAGACAGCATTTAGCAGGAAAAGAAGCTTCAGAAATAAGCTTAAGAAGAGAGGTAAAAGTCAATTTCTCAATAGAAAGAATTAAAATTTTCATTACGACACTGCAAAATGTCAATTGAATCCACACATACAGAAGGTTTGTATTTCAATGAAGACTACAAAAGTCGCATCCAGTTTGAGGTCAGAGAAAAAAAAAAAAGAAAAATTTGTTTTTTCCCCTACTGCTTGTGAAATATAGGGAGTTGTTGGGATACTCTATTTTGATCTGATATTGTCATCTTAACAGTTTTAGCAGGCTTCACCGAGATCAGAGACGCGTCTATTGGTGAAGAAAGTGTTGTATCATATTGACTAGATTTCTGAGGAATTTCATATGTAAAGAAGCACTACGATAATCTAAATTTATATAAATTCTATTTTTCACTAATTTTATTTTTCATTTTTTATGCTTTAATAATATTACAAATATAATACCAGTTTCTCTCGTCTTATTTTCTTCCATTCTATTCTTTTTCACTCGTATTTTTAAACTGCCACTCTTGGTGCTGATTGCTGAATTATTGTCTTCACCATTGCCAAAAAGTAATTATTCCATTGTCTTTTACCATATTGTCGTGAATGGACGAAATGATTTACAGGTAACGAATCAGATGGTGATTTTGACCCGTTCATGCACTCTGATAACATCACTGGTCCCTATGCAGTCTGCGATATACGGGTCCGCAAATAATTTTGTTTATGCATAATACATGAAATTTGTATGTCTTGTATGTATAAATAAACACATACAAACATATAATAATTGGTTGCATGAGGTTTTTTTTATTTTTTTATTGAAGCCCTTTGTGGGTTTATGGTTATGCCTGGTTTTTTTTGGGAACAAGCAGACAATACTCCATCATTACTCTATTTAAAATGTTTATCTAGCAGTTTCCATAACACTTTGGTTGATTCCTTGTTCTTTCGTACTTAATCAACATCATTTGGTTAAAAGTACAGAAAAGAAGACTTCGAGAGTGATCTTGAAAACAATTTTGAATACCAACAAAAAGGCAAATAATAATAATAATCATAATAATAATAATAAATAAATAAAAATAAAAAAAGAAACCCAAAAAAGGAAAAAAAGAAAACGAAAACATCGAACGCTTAAAACACTAATAACGAAGAGAAGGATTGGTAAAGAGCTTAAATGTCTAATTGTGACCGTTCAACGATTTCTTCCGATCAGATCTAATCAGAAACTCCACAAATTCATTGATGCAGTTATCGGAGCTTCCTCCTTCATTAACAGCTGCCTTAGCCTTCTCTCTCCATTTGATGGAATTCTTCTTGATCTCTTGGCTTCTCTTTCCTTCCATGACATTCTTCAAGCACGACACAAGCTCTTCTTTTCTCACTATCCCTTTCTCATCTTCCTTGGCTCTAACCCCAACTTCCCAGATCTCCTCCACAAACTTAGCATCAGTAAACTGGTCTGCCCACTGTGGCATACCAACCATAGGGACGCCGAGGCTAAGCCCTTCGAGCGTCGAGTTCCAACCACAGTGTGTAACAAAACAGCCTACAGCTTCATGAGCTAGCATTTCTAGCTGGTTGCACCAACCCACAATTAGACCCTTTTCTTTTGCCGAGTCTATAAACCCGTTGGGCAACTTGTCTCTCTCTGATTCCCTTACCACCCAAAGGAAATGGAAATTACTTTCTTGTAAGCCAAACGCAATTTCTTCCATTTGCTTCTGTGTCAAGGACACCATGCTTCCAAAAGAGACATAGACAACTGAGTTCTGGGTCTTGGTTTCTAGCCATTTGAGGCATTCGTCATTGAGTGGCTTCCATAGACTTGCTCCGTACCCTTTGTCACCGTCGATTCGACCATCCAAGTAAGCCGATGGAACCATTGGACCTATCAACTTTCCTGGCCATAGATTCGATACTGCTTTTGCCTCCTTTTTGTATACAAAGCCACAAACATCATATTAGCAGTAGTCCCAAGTTATATATATATATATATATATAATTAAAGGTTGGTGAGAATTCTATATGTAGATGTATGAAATTCTATCTTTAATAAGAGCCTTGCTGTGTATATGTATATGTTTAGATATAGATATAGAAGATATACCTGTCCTTCTAGTTCTTCGAAAGTGTTTCCAAATATCCAGTCAGCCATTTCCAAGTTAGAGAATTGATTCATTTTCATCGCCAAGTAAACTGGGTATCTTTCAGGAAACTTGAGAAAGCTTGGCAAGTCAGGAAAGTTGAGTGGAGAGAATCCATGAATAAGCAAAGGCATGTCTTCCTGCTTTACTGGAAGAGAAACAAGGCCAAGATGAATCTGAGAAAATATGCCGGAAACTGTGGCGGAATTGGTGAAGAATGGAGCTCCATATATGGAATGTTGCTTGGAAACATCAAGAGCCCAAGGTAGGAATGAATCATAGACTATACAATTAACAGGGAAGTCAGAATTTTGGTATTTTTGTATGAGTTCATAAAGAGTTCTTGAGCCATTGGTTTTGAAGGATTTGAGGAACAAGTCCTCGCTTTTTGCCTCGGCAAAGCCACCGGTGTCGAATCCGTCGGAGATGGCTTCGACACCGACGTTGAGTGCTGAGATTGAGTTGACAGTGTAATGGGTTGTGGCTATTGTGGCCTTGACACCTTTAGAGGCTAAACGCTTTGCAAATTGAAGAAGAGGGTTAATATGGCCTTGGCTTGGGTAAGGAAGCACTATAACATGGCTTTTTTGCTCTTTTTGATAACCCATTTTTTCTTTTTTTTCTTTTTTTTTTTTTGGGTCTTTGATATTGTTTTGTGTGTTCATATTTCATCTATTCAAACTTTCGAATTTATAGGTCTCTAGAAGAGTCAGTTCACAGTGATCATTGATGATGTTTCTTACATTTTGGTTCAGATAAAATTTCCTCTCCAATTTACTTTTAAAAAAAAAAAATTTTTGTTTTGTTTAGAGGCAAAAAAGTGGAACAAAAGTATGCCACGAGAAAGAGCAACGGTTTATTATCATCCATTGTTTCTTTATTTGTTTATTTTATTATTTATTTTTCTTTCCTTATCTATTTATTCACTTTTTGTGGTCATTACAATTATCAGCAATTTGTGGATACAACTCATGTTAAAAAAGATTACTTTTTTTTGTTTTTATTAAAAGTAAATGGGTCCAGTTTGTATCCAAAAGAAAATTAAATAAGAAAGAAAGTAATTGTCATTTCATATACAAATTTTATTAAGAATTAATTGATGTAATTAATCAAGAAAATTAATATTAGTTGCCTGAACATAAAATAATTAATTAAGAAATTAAACAAATAAGTAAGGGGCATTGGTGTCAAAAACATTTGTTTTGGTTGAACAAGAAGTGTGGCAATGATTGAGTTTGGCCTCATGGTATGTGTCTCACTCCCTAAACTGTTAATTTATTTTTTTGATCAGTTTTATACGTTATGAGAATGAAAAACTTGTCCTTGGCTAAAGGTTTTTTCTTTTGTTTTTGTATTTTTTTTTTTTTTTTTTTGTTTGTGTGTGACGGATTAATTGGTCAGAAAGCAGTTTCTATACCTGTCAGTTGTCTGCCAGAACTTTCTATCCCAGAACTTTCTATCATAATTTAGAGTAATTGTGATGAGAGTAGTTGTATCCCATACGCGGCCATTAATATGATTAAATTGAAATATTCCATTAAAAGTTAATTAGCTGAAAGAATCGGAGAGAATCTTGAAAATTCATGAGAAGGAAATGCAACCAAATACAATACAGGCTTTAATGCCACTTCCCAACGGCCTAATTCTTTGTCACCATTAACAATAAGTCTAATATTATTTGAGTAGCAATTTGTGAACATTGATGATAATTATTAGTGAAATTTAATATGATAATAATTTAGATAAATATTTAATTTTTTTTGAATTTTTAAAACTACATATTTATATTAAAAAGCACATTTTTAGAGCGTTTTAATTGATTTTTTTATTTTAAAAAGTACATATATTTTTTTATTGAATTTATTTTTTAAATTAGAATGACATTTTTTTATCTTACTCTTTAATTATTTTTTATTTTACATTTATCCATAAACAATTATAATTCACCGTTTTCCCTCTCCCCACACCGAACTAATATTTAAAAATTGAAATATAAAATTTTAATTAAAAAAATATTTATAATATGGATAAAAAGTTATTGAGCAATAAATGAATTTAATAAAAATTTTATACAAAGAGTAGATTTAGTCTTGAGCATCCTAATTGTCAGGACCCGTCCAGAATTCCTCCTCGGAATCCTAGACAAGCCCTGATCCCAGGGAAATATCACCGAACCTTCCAACGGAAAATCCGGCAGCACCTCCCCTAGGGGTAGGACTAACAAAAAATTTCCTGTACTGAAAACACACTTCTAAAATTCATCCCCTTATTCCTCCCACAACACTACAAATTGATTCCACAAATTTACAGCACTCCAAAATAAATAACAGTAACTCAGTGCATAAATAATAACTACACGTCCAATACACTATACAGAGCATTATACAATAAATGTGGAATTTATACAACGTCAGATAAAGAAGCAATACAATATGGAGAGGAAAAATGGGAAGAAATACTTCTTGGACTTTCGGCAACGAACTGAGACGTTGGGCTCATCCTGGACAATCAACGTCTCCCAACCTGGACCTAGAGGAATGGAATTTAAAAACGTGAGATGCTAATCATCTCAGTGAGTGACCCTAGCTACTGAACACCCTTAATATTAATAATATACCAAATAAAGGGATTTAATCAATCAATACCGAACAATTAAATAAATAAATAAACATTTGAAGGTAATAATTTCTCTCAAAACCCTCACTATTCACTCCGTTGGAAATGTTCCCCTTTTAAAACATTTTCACCAAAACCCGATATTCGTATTTCCCGAAAACCAAGGGATCAAACAATTTAATAAACAATAAATAAATAAATAAATACCCCAAATATAAATAAAATGTAATAAATTATAATAAATAATTTTTGAACATTTTGGGGTTTGAAATTTCTATCCGAAAAAATTCGTACTTGACGCACCACACCATATACCAGTGATGCCCTCCGATACCCAGCGTCCCGAGCACCGACTGGCGGGGAGATTAAAGAGAGAAACTTGCAAATGGCACTTCGGCGTCCCGATAGTACCGCTGCTGAAACCGTCATCCCGGCCAAGGAGAGGGGCGGCTATGTGCACTATATCAAACTTGCCTGCCCACGGTCCAATGGCAACTCACGGGAGACATAATACTTGCGCGCTAAACCACATATATACCAGAACACCAATACTGTATGAGTGCGCCTAAAAATAATTATTAAATCAAACGTACCGTTTTCCAAAATTACCGTGAGAAATATATTAAATTTTCACACTTACCATCCCACATATTTTCATTTAACAAATGGGTACAAAATATCGATAACAAGTAAAACAATAATTTTTCTCGCAACACGCGATTCAACAAATAATATACCACAGGCATAATTATGAAAATTAAGCGACCAATTTAAACAAATATTTTCACAAAATATTCAAACCAATTATGCCCAAAAATAATATAAAATTCAAACACAACGAATTACTGAAAATACTTGCTCATGTGTAATAAATACAATTAAATCACGATAAAATAATAATCGAAAAATTCTTAGTGACCCAAAATTCCGTTTAGTATCAATGGGTAAATATATATATAAAATAATATTTTGTTCCCGATTATATTTAAATTCCACCACATGAGCACAAATTACAGATATCAATTTAATACCACATAAATATAATTAATTACCCCAAAAATATTTTTAAAGGTGGGTCACTCACGTGGAGCACGCAATTAAACCATGATCCACCATGAGATCAATTCCACTACTCACCCGTGCTCCTAGAACACAATTCACACACAGTCAAATAAATTAATATTTTATTCGAATAAATAATACTCGGTACCCGGGGGGTCAAACACAAACGTTAACCAAAATGGTCGAATAATATACCGAATCAAAGCTTGTGGAACGAGGATCGCATTACTGGTCTCCATCGATCCCAATTCCGCCGAAGGTGGCCGGAATTTGGCCGGAAAGCTTTGGCCGATTTTGATTCCTTCACATCTCACAAACCGCTTCGAATTTTGGAGATTGGAGGTCATATTTGGACTCAGAGGACCCAAAATAGGGGGAGAGGGGTGGCAATTTGGACTGGGCTGGCCGGAATACACAAGAAAAGAGGAGAGAGAAATTTTTCCGGCCGGCGGCTTCTCAGGCCCGATCGGGGCGCGTCCGGCGGACGGTGACCGTGAAAATTTACGGTTGAGCTCGCCTCCTCCCTCCTCTCATCACTGGCCGGCGCCTGTGGGCAATGGGTGGCCGGAATTAAAAAATACGATGAGGCCGAGAGGGAGAAAGGAAAGGAAAAGAGGAAGAAAAGAAGAAGAAGGAAGAAGGAAGAAGAAGAACAGGAACGGCCCCGTGGCCTTTTTTCCCACGTGGGGAAAAGAAAAAAAGAAAAGAAAAAAGAAATAAAGGAAATAAAATAAAATAAAAATAATTAAATAATATTATACATAAAATAACAATAAAATAATTTGGTATTAAACATGGTTGACATGTGGCATCTCAACATGGTGACACATGGTCACATTCATTAAGTCACACGTGGCACATCGTTACACGTTTAAAAATAATATTAAAATAATACAGTATTTGAAAAACTCTACAGATCCATAACTTCCAAACCACATGTCCAAATCGGACGTGCCACTAGTCTACGGACTCATATCGACGAACACTTTACAAGCATGCATGAGTCAAAGCTCAAATTTGCATGAATAAAAAAGTCAACTTCGGCACCCCTTAGACAGTTTGGACCTTAACTTGTTTTGCTCATACATTTCAAACTGTAGCTCCGTTTTCAACGTGCTACTAGTCTACAAACTCGTGCCAATGTGTACTTCGTAACGGTACCTCAGTCAACCTAGAATTCCAACATGAATAAAAAGTCAACTTTTGACCCCTTTGGTCAACGGTCAAAGTCAAAGTCAACGGTCAACCTCCGTCAAAGTTGGAAAATTTCCGTTGTACTTTGGGACGGGGTATTACACTAATGGCCTTTTTATTTTAAAGAGCATATACTTCAAATTAAAAGTATTTTTAAAAATAAAGAGTGAAATGTTATTTTGATCTTTTATCATGCTCTTTATTTTTATGTTATGTTTTTCTATAAGCATTAACAATAGTATATCATAGAATAAAGTAATAGACATATTTTCTATAAAACAAATTGTGTTAGTAATATTGAAATTTATGTAACACCAAATAATAAATGACATAAAATAAAAACAAAAAGGTAGATTTGGCTATTTACTTTTCGAGAGCCAAATAAACTTTATATTAAAAAAGTTAAATAAAGAATTTGTTAAAATTTTTTTTTAAAGAATTGACTTTTAAAATAAAAGAGCATGAAAGCCTTCGGGATGCTCTAAGCTTTATTTTTTATTTTTATTTTTTAATATAGAGATTATATTAGAATTATAATGTTCTTTGAAATAGAGAAGATAACATGTAAGTGTACTATTTGATGATGATCAACAATAATTACAAATAATATTTGTGACTTAATTACATGCATAAAATTGATCATAATTTTTTCTAATGGACAACTATGTTGTTGTTGTTATTATCTAAAAATAGAGGATTAGAACTTGGAGAAAACCTTAAATATTTTAAAGAACAATATATATTCTAATTATCTTGTACAAACCTTAAATATTTTAAAGAACAATATATATTCTAATTATCTTGTACTTGCATATCGATGAAAATATTAAGAATTCAAAATAAGCAAATATTAATGGATTTATTGAAAATTATGAAATATTGATAAAAATTTATAATGATATTGAAATTGATAACAATTTATTTAAAAAAGAAAATTTTTTATTAAAACTTTAGGATTAGCTTATTAATTATCAAATTAACTATTAAAATTGTAAAAATATTGAATATATTTTATATTCTTCTTAGTCAATAATGTATAGTAAGCGTTAATGATTATAAAATAAAAAAATATGCAAAATATATATATATATATATATTTGATAAAAATATTTATTAATTAAAATACATAAAACAATTATTATAATTATATTATATTTTATAAAAAGTTATTTTAATAACAGATAGAATTTTTGGGTGGTTTGAACATTATTGATCTATTCTTCATCATAATTTTGAGATATGAAATATGATAAATAATTATTAAATGTTGTTTCTTCTTGATAGATTTGAATGTGATTTTGTATCAAATATAATTATCCTTATTGATAATTATTATATAACATCGATTTGACTATATACAAAAATTATTATATTCTCATAGTTAAGTTTGATATAATACCCACAAATTACTATTTGATGGCATTCTATAAACATTTTATCAATTCATGTAGCTATATTTGCATATAATATATTTTTTGCATATCTTTATAATATTTATCATTTATTTTACATGCATATTTATATTTTTGTCTATAGTATAATTTATATCCACTTTATAATATTTATAGAAATATTAAATTTGTTTTGGTAAAAAAAAAATAATGGGTATATAAACAGTTAAATATAAATAATATTTACTAATTTTTTGATAAAAAAGTTTAAAAAATAAAATTTAGTAGAAATTTCCATAGTAGAAATTTTGAAAATTTCACGGAAATTTAAAATTTTTTTATAAAAATTATGAATTTTTTAATAAAATTATGAAGAAATTAATGTGGATATTTGACGAAAATTTCGAAAGAAATTTTTTAGAGATATCAAAAATTTCAATAAAAATTTTAAATTATTTTACCTATTCTCATTTGGGACTATTATTTACTACTAACCTTTTTAAAATATAAAAATTTTAATGAAATTTTTACTAAAATTTCAAATTTTTAAATCTTTTTACACATTGATTGGAAAGAAGAACATAAATACAACATTTACTTTGCCTAGAAAAAAGAATTCAAATGAATTAATTGACTCGTTGAATTGTGTCAAAGCAGTACCATTTTAGTATTTTTGTTAATAATAATAAATAAAAAAATCTTATAATAGTATCATAAACGTGAATCCATTGTCCTACACCATGGGTACATGGCATAAAACATTTCGAGATGATAACGGGATTTATGAATATAACTACAATTTTTAAATTTACAAATGTAATGGATAAGCTGTTTTTTCTGCTAAACTACTGCCTTTGCAAGTCAGTAGGTAGAACAGTACTATATTCATAATTCATATATATATGGAAAAAAAAAAACCCAATAATATATCCACCTTCCTTAATTTTTAACAGAAATATTCGTAAATATCAGAAAGCAACATGAAAGCGAACATAGTTAGAAACCAACCCAGGGAACCCTCACGTTCATGGCACATACATAGGACCTGAGTTTCTGTTTAAGGTACTTTTATTTATTTATTTATTTTTTTGAAAGACTGTTTTAAGGCACTCTTAAAAAATTCCATACAGAAGGACAATAATAAAATCAGTCAAGACCTGCATTTATTTGAAGATTTTGCCTCATTTTAGTAACTGAATTAATTAATCCTTTCTGAGAAATTGGATTGCTAATCATTCTTTAATCATTTCCAGGATCCTAATGGGATTTTAAAGCCAATAAAAAATATATATATGAATTTTAAAAAGAGTGGTGGGGCTATATTAAGATTTAGCAAGGGCATAAAAAGTGTTATATTTGACAAGTAATGTTCCATTGGACATAATGCACAGTTTGTATTAGGTGGCTAGCATCCTATCGCATATAATTCATAAAATACTTACTTCCAATTATATGGAATAGGAAGCTTAATAATAATATCCAATATATTAAATTTATATTTTGACAGTACAAAAAACAAGTTGAGTATTAATGCATCAATAAAGATAATCTAATGGTGGTTATTGGTTCGTACTCTCTGCGAAACCAACGTAGTGATGAGATTTCACATGACATTGGATTCAAAATATACATTTTTTGCTGAAATGGATTCAAATATACTTGTATATGTGCCAACTTCTCGCCTTCACATAGCCATCCATTTTATGTATTTCTGAATCTTTCAGTTTCATGTTCTTTACGAGCTTCCTAACCAACTTGATTTCATAGGGACCCACATAATAATTTCCTCACCGTAAAGTTACACAATCATTATTATACAGTAATATTTATATGTATATATATATATATATATATCCCATACCATATTATATATGTAGCATCAAATTATATAAATGACCTGTTGTTTTTCTTTTCTTTTGCAATGAAATTATTGTTCACATTCTAAATGCATAGTAATAACACTGTCGCAAAGATGCAGGATAACCCAACGAGAAAATCACTATTTTCTTTATTCATGCAGCTATCATGTTCTACCAAGGCCCTAAGAGGTGATTTAGAACGTACTGAAAACTAGTGGAGGCGTGGATTCTATTTCTATAGCTGCAAAAACAAAAAATAAAAAATAAAAATATTAAATAAATAAAAATAGTATCCTCTCGCACAAATCTGTATGGAACCCACGTATGAATTCATATGATTTGTAAACGAGAATTAAGTACTTTGAAGTCATTTGAAATTTGCTCACTGATATGAAGCTAATTGACTGTTTTTATAAATAATTTACCTTTTCAATTTTAACGAAATTAAGTCAAATATCACATTGCAGTTTCACTAATGATGGGATTAGCAATGACAAATAGTAAAATTTTAGATTTATAGTTTCAAAAACTCAAAATAAATAATAATAAATACAAATAATTAACAATTGCTATATCTGCGAAGGATGATTAACCGTAGGTATGAATATCGAAATTGAAAAATTATTTGGTGGAATAGGCTTTTCATATTAGTTGTGGGTTCATCTAATTAAATTATGATAATTTATCAAATATAATATATCATTTACATGATTTTTAAAATTCAATTAATTAAACTTTAAATTGATAAGTTATTTATTAACACATTAAACTCCTTTAATATTTCATCCAAAAAAAAAAATAATAATTCCTTCAATATGAATGTATTACTATATTTAATTTCCTTAAAAGAATTATCTTATGCATTTTATTTCTCAAACAATCTAAAAATAATAATTTCTTACATTATTATTTTATTTTAAAGAAAATAAAAACATTATATATGCTATAGCCTTTTTTTTTTTTTTAAGCATTTTGGAAAATTTGGTATAGGCACACACACACACACACCTATGTTATTTTTCTTATAAGATAGTAGCAACAAAAAGAGAAGTATAACAAATATTTCTTTCATTTTCAAAAAATAAAAAAAGAAAAGAAAAAAAGATATCCCACTCAGCATATTAGATGAAATATGAAATACATAATAACGTTTTTTAAGGTTTTTATATATTAGATGGAATATGAAATACATAATAAATTTTTTAAAGATATTCTTGGATGAAATATATATTTTTTTAAAATTTTGTTATTTTTAAAATAAAATTTAAATAGTGTAAATCAT
This sequence comes from Ziziphus jujuba, assembly GCF_031755915.1. Classification (NCBI taxonomy): domain Eukaryota; kingdom Viridiplantae; phylum Streptophyta; class Magnoliopsida; order Rosales; family Rhamnaceae; genus Ziziphus; species Ziziphus jujuba. The sequence goes on from NC_083390.1 coordinate 7,184,833, forward strand.
ATAGTTAATTGTCTTAAAACAATTAAACATATAAAAAAATTAATTTATTGACAAATAACTTATCAATTTAATATATTATTATATTAATTTTAAAAATAATAGATATAATATATCATAAATAAAATGATATAATACAATTAAATAGGTTTACATCTAACGTGATAACCCCATTCAACTGAATAACTAGAAACTTACAAGTGAAATGGAAATTACCGACAGACCTTTTAATCTGAATTGAATTTCGTTCACACTTTTTTATTTTTATTTTATTTTACCATTTTTCTTTTTTTTAAAGTATTGAATACCAATGTAAAAATTTTGTTAAAAAAATAATAATAATAATAATCAATGGGAAAAGGCGTACAATTAATTAATGGAATGCCATTGGCTGACGAGATCTGTGGTCCTAGGGTAGGTAGTACATCAACTTCCAATAGAAAGTGACTTCCACTTGCAGCTCTTTGCATCCAAAATCCAATGATGGAAAAAAAATTACAAGTTTTTGTTTGAGAAATCCATGTGCAATTATTTATAAGTTGGTTTATTACAGTTTCCTAATTTATGTAATTTATTTATAACTACATATTTTCAGTAGAACCAAATGGTACTTTTGGGGCACTGCGCCTGATAAATGCACAAGGACAGGTTAAGTTCTGATAGCAGTTAATGCAAATGGAATCGAATATCTAATAATGGAAGGCTGTTCAGTAATTTTCTTGCTGCCATATGTATAGTTTAATCTCTTGTTATTTATGTATTAGAAATTATAATTACAGCAATGGTACATGTACCAACTACTAAGTTATTTATCAGATTGTTTATCTCTATTTAACTTATGTTAAAATAAATAAATAAAAATAAAACATTGGAATTGCCCAACTCTAATATCTGATTAAAAAATCACTTTCTTTTTCTTTTTCTTTTTTTTTTTTTAATTCACAGCCAAGCCAAGTGTCTTGTGGTGAAAAAAATCACAGCAAAGGCAGAGTTAAAAGCCCAAAAAGAAAGTAATGAAACAAGTTGAAAGAGTATGAACGCATATAACATTGCTAGCTATTCTGTACGTGAAAAAAGTGGGACAGCGACAAGCCCTTTTTTTTGACCTTTTATAGGCGACTTTTAAGATTCCATATATCTAGATCAGCCTATTAATTCTTTACTAACCAGACATAGATACAAACCCCACGATCAATGAAGATGTGACCTAGTCATCAACTTTTGATGATCACTAGCAAGACCAGTGAAAAAATATCGATATTGATGAAAATATCGAAAATATGATATAGAGCCACCAAGGAAGCATGATACAGAGCCACCAACACATCCATAACCAGCAACATCACGTGATGGATCACCACCACCACCATCACCACCAAATCCACTGATAGATCATAGTACATAGCCCTCAAGTCATCCATCACTAGCAACATCACATGAGGGATCACCACCACCACCACCACCATCACCGTCTAATCCACCAATAGATCATACACAGCCACCAAGTCTTTTATCATCAGTAACAGCATATGACGAATCACAACCACCACTGCCTAATCCACCAACAAATCACAGTCACTAAGTCCTCTATCACTAGTAATAGCATGTGATGGATCACCACTCCCACCATATGATTGATCACCACCACTGACACGTGATGGATCACCACTCGCTTTATGTTTTACTCATGATCAATCACTGTTGTGTGCTACAAATGGTCCACTATTGTTGATGAAAATCCACCTGTACCCATACAACCGACAACCTACTGGGGTGCTGATCCGATATAGTTGAAAACCAGGCCAATCACTAGGGCACAAGCTAAGAGATTTAAGAATAACCTAGCTGGTTTCATTTAAGGAGTTATCAATTCTTAAGAGGGCTTATTAATACCCGAAGATTCAAAGTCTGTTTTAAGCATCCAAGTGGTGGAGATCGATATGGACCTGGGTAGCTGTTTTGGTACATTTGTGGACTCTGAGTAGCAAGGAATGGGTTCAACAATTCTTGAACTCAATTTATATCACTAGGAGGTCATGGAATCAAGTCAAGGTAGAAGTAAAAGCAACCAAAGAAGCCATTTGCGCATGGAAGGGATTGTTGGCCTAATTTGCTATATTTGCCGTTGGCTTTGCTATATTTTGGTGATTAAGCATTTTCTCTTTGTTCCAATCAAGGGCAATGTATGTGAATCATTATTAATCCTATCTGGCATCCTACACGGCATATGGGAGCTGATTTGGAGTCTTTACAAGCTGGAAATTGGTCAAAGATAGCATAGTGGTCAAACTAGTCAACTAGTTTTTTAATTTGAATTTGACTTTTTGTTTTAGGAAACTATCTTTTATTTTGGTTTTTATTTGTTTATTTGTTGGGAAAATCAACTTAGAAAAGTTAGAATTTTATTATTTTGATTGTAAATTAGTTAATTTCTAATTCAAAATAAAGGAATTAATTGATACAAATTAGTTTAGGAAAAGAAGGTGACAATCGGCCAAGCTTGGTTTCCTAATCTCTACAACCAGTTTTGACTATTCTTTTAGGGTTTTATTTTGTTTATTCAAAGCCTATTTAAAGGCTTATTTTTAATGAGAAAGCAGCTTACAAATTATTTAGAAAATTAGTTGAGAGAAAAAATTCTCTTTGTTCTCTTTGAACATCTAAAACACCATTAGAGAATAAGTGTTTCAGTTTGACTTATCAATAGGACATCCATCACCTATTGTGACGTCTTCATCATATACCAAAGTTTCTAGTCGCAGGTTGATTAGAGATTCAAGTGACCATAAGAACTTGAACTTAATTTTTCTATTCGAGCTAATATAATATGAGTTTAGGCGCGAGTTGACTTAGCTTCGTATAATTTGGTATTAGAGATGAATTTTGTTCAAGTTTGATCTATCTTATTTGCTTTATTTTGTTTTGTGTTAATTTACAATGTTAGCATTAGGTTAAGATTGTTCTTAGCTCATAAACGTTTTGCAGCTTAAAAAAAAAAATCATTCATAGCTGAAGTAGGTTTGCTTGTTTGGCCATATTTTTGTTTCCTAGTTTGTGGGTTACTTTTCATCATTGTTCTTGTTAATTTAGTTTATTGTTGATTTTTTTTTCTGTTTTAATCTTAATTAGTTGCATTCATATATTAAAAAAAAATGAAGAGATTTGAAAGCATATTGCATAAATCCTAAAAATTGTGCAATTTGTTTTTGTTTGGAGTTGGATTGGGTTTGTTGGTTTTTTAGGTGTTGGAATTCCATTTTTGGTGGTGAATTGTGCTACTGGAAATTGTGTTTGCATATATATATATATATATATTGTGATTAAAAAAAAAAATTGTAAAAGGCCAATTGTTGTTACAATTTGGAGTTTGAATTTGTTTGAGTTGGAAATTCGAATTGTGAAATTTGGAGTTGCTGGAAATTCAATATTTGTTGCTGGAAATTTGAATTTTGAGTGCTAAAATTATTTGGATTAAAATGGTAAAGAATCTGATACAAAGACTTAAATTACAAGAACAACAACTAACAACTACTTCATATTTATTTGAATTGTTTCTTGTTTGTTGTTTGAATCTTTTTTTATAAAGTTTATCCTTGAATTATTAATTTCTTAATATTCTGGTCAGTTCCTTATTGAATTTTGAAAATTGCTTGTTGATTTATCTTATTTTGGTTAGTTAGGCCGAGACTATGTTTTGTCAATTCACTCGGTATTTGTTCGTTTTAGTTGCTGCTTTGTTGATAAGTTAAGTTAAGGCATACTTGTGATCTAGTTACAGTTTGTGTGTGTTTTAATTAGAACTTTGAGATAATTCTTTTAGTGAAAAAATGCAAGAGATTGTGAGCTTAAAAAAGGGTTAAAAGTCGAAACTAGTGTGCAAACACGAGTGTCAAGACTTTGTTTGAGTGAAACACATGAGGGAGTGATTTTGGTAAGGATTTTTTCATTATTTATACTATAAGGTCAGAAATATCTCAAGGTGGGCTGAATGCAAGGCAAGAACTCCATGGAAGCCGAGGACGAGGAGGTAGTGGACGGCCTAGGGAAGAATTTGAATGAGGTGATTTTGGAGATGATTTCGAAGAAGGGGTTGATGATATTTTTTCTCCTCAAGGAAGGCCAACCCGTGGGAGGCATGGTCAAGAAGATGATGATCTTGGAAACATTAAGGTCAACATTCCACCATTTATGGGAAAGAGTGATCCGGAAGCCTAGCTAGAGTGGGAGGAGCAAATGGAGATGATTTTTTATTGTCATAACTATTCGGAGGCTAAGAAAGTTAAATTGGTAGCTTTGGAGTTTGGACATTATGCATTCCAATGGTGAACTAATGAGCAAGGTACCCGAAGGAGAGTTGGAGATGAACCTATTACTACTTGGTGACAAATGAAAGGAGACATGAGAAAGAGGTTTGTTTGAAGTCATTATCGTAGATTACTGCATCAAAGGCTTCAATCATTAACTCAAGAAAGTAAGATCATGGAGGATTACTACAAAGAGATGGAGATGCTCATGATGAGGTTAAGTATGAATGAGGACAGTGAGGCAACCATGGAAAGGTTTTTGGGTGGTTTGAATCTCGAGATAGCCAACTACATTGAGCTTCAACAATATGTAGAATTGGAGGAGATGCTTCATATGACCATGAAGATTGAAAATCAATTCAAGAGGAGGGGTACAAGCTTATGGTTTGGAGGCATTCTCAATAGTGGAAGGTCTAATCCAAGTGTTTGGAGAAGCAATCCCACCTTTGATTCAAGACAAAAACCAAAACTTGGGGAAGAAAGTTCAAATCAGCCAAAAAGAGAAGTCAAAATCGAATATGTCCAAGCACCAAGAATTGAAGATAAATCTAATCCTAAACCATCTACAACTTGTGACATTGTGTGTTCTAAGTGCTAGGGATGAGGATACATTGCTAGTTAATGCTCGAATAGGAGGATGATGGTGTTCAAAGGTAATAGAGACTTGGAATCCGAAAATGAAGCTAAAACTGAATTTGATGTTGAAGAAATTGGAGGTGAAGAACATAGGGAATCTGAAACACTCAAGGCTTCAAGGTTGAATTGAGTTTTTAGTGGCAAGAAGGGTTCTAACCATGTACAAAGATGAGGATCAAATTCAAAGAGCGAACATCTTCCATACTCGATGTGAAATTCAAGGTAACATATGTAGTATGATAGTTGATGGTGGAAGTTATGCAAATGTAATTAGCAATTTGGTAGTTGATAAATTGGGGTTAGCAACCATTAAACATCCAGAACCATATAGATTACAATGGCTTAATGATAATGGTGAGATGAAAGTAAACAAACAAGTCAAAGTAAATTCATCATGATAAGTATGTGGATGTTGTATTGTGTGATGTTGTTTCCATGCATGCTAGTCATATTTTATTGAGGAGGCCATGGCAATTTGATAAGGATGCCATACACTATGGAAGAGAGAATGCCATTATTTTTAAATTTAAGGGTAAAAAGGTTAAACTAGAGCCATTAACTCTAAAGGAGGTATTTAGAGACCAATTACAAATGCAACAAAAAAGAGAGGCCAAAAACCTAAAGGAAAGGTTTAGTGTGGCACCCATGGTTTCACCACCTATCTATGGGGACAAAACCAAGCTTGCTATCCAAGGTAAGTATTCCAATCCGAATTGTGAGGTGAAAATAAAAGAGAAAGCCGAGAGTGAGAAAATTCAAGTTAAGGCCGAGAGTGGGGGTAGAAAATGGAATTCGTGAGTGGGAAAGAAAGAGAGAGGAAAGAGAAGAAAAAGAAGAATTTTTATCTTAGTTTTGGGAAAATTAGAAAAGCATTTTTGAGTGATAAGCCCTTGTTAGTCATGATTTATAAAGATGTTTATTTAAATAATCAAGCTAACCCCGAAGAACTTGAATTGCCAAGTTCTATATTCTCTTTTACAGGATTTTGAAGATGTCTTTCCGGAGAAAATTCCTAATGGTTTACCACCTATCTAAGGGATTGAACATCAAATTGATTTTGTACCGGGAGCTACAATTCCTAATAAGCCTATATATAGAAGTAATCCCGAGGAGACAAAGTTGCTACAAAGCCAGGTAAGTGAGTTGCTTGACAAATGATATATTCGTGAGAGAATGAGTCCATGTGTTGTTGCTATTTTGTTATTACCTAAAAAAGATGGTTCATGGCGTATGTGTGTGGATTGTAGGACTATAAATAATATTACTATTAAATATAGACATCCAATTCCAAGGTTAGATGATATGTTAGATGAATTATATGGTGCATACATATTTACTAAAATTGATCTTAGGAGTGGGTATCATCAAATTATGATAAAAAAGGGGGATGGATGGAAAATCGCATTTAAAACTAAGGATGAATTGTATGAGTGGTTAGTAATGCATTTTGGATTAACTAATGCACCTGGCATTTTCATGAGATTAATGAACCATGTTATGTGCCCATTCATTGGAAAATTTATGGTTGTTTATTTTGATGATATTCTTGTATATAGTAGGCATTTAGATGAGTATATAGAACATCTTAGGTTAGTTTTAGGAGTACTTAGAAAGGAAAGATTATTTGCTAACCCCAAAAAATGTGATTTTTGTAAAGATGAATTGGTTTTCCTAGGATTTGTTGTAAGTGCTGCAGGAATCAAAGTTGATCAATCCAAGGTGAAAGCAATCCAAGAGTGGTCGAAACCTACATCTATCACCCAAGTGAGGAGCTTTCATGGTTTGACTAGTTTCTACCAAAGATTTATCAAGGATTTTAGCACCATCGCAGCACCTTTGACTGAATTTGTAAAGAAGAATGTTGGATTCAAATGGGGGGAAGGCCAAGAAAAATCATTTAATTTGTTGAAAGAAAAATTAATAATACCCCTTTACTAGTTTTGCTTAATTTTTCTAAAACTTTTGAAATTGAATGTGATGCTTCGGATGTAGGTATTGGAGCTAATTTAATGCAAGAAGGAAGACCCATAGAATACTTTAGTGAGAAGCTAAATGAAGCTGCATTGAAGTACTTGACCTATGACAAGGAGATGTATGCTTTGGTGAGGGCTTTGGAGACATGGCAGCATTACTTAATGTCGAAGGAGTTTGTGATTCACACGGATCATAAATCATTAAAGCACATTAAAGGCCGAGGGAAGCTTAACCGACGGCATGCTAAGTGGATTGAGCTCATTTAAACTTTTCCTTATGTCATCCACTATAAGAAAGGTAAGGAAAATGTGGTTGCCGATGCATTATCTCGAAAGTATATATTGTTTTCTACCTTAGATGCAAGATTGTTTGAATTTGAACAATTGAAAGAACTTTATGAGCATGATAGTGACTTTGGAGAAATATTTAAGAACTGTACAAAACATGGTTTTAATAAATTTTTAAGATCCATACTTGTTTAGGGAAAATCAACTTTATGTGCTTAATTGTAGTATTGTAGGATTGTTAGTGAGGGAAGGTCATGGTAGTGGTTTAATAGGTCATTTTCATGTTTTAAAAACTTTATTCTTGCTACAAGAACATTTTTATTAACCTAATATGAAGAGAGATGTGGAACAAATATGTGAAAGATACTTGAAATGCCGAAAGTTCAAGTCAAAGTTGAAGCTGCATGGTTTGTACCTCCCATTGCCGATTCCATCCTTTCCTTGGGTCAATTTGTCAATGGATTTTGTTCTTGGTTTACCTAGGTCTAAAATAGGTAAGGATTCAATTTTTGTTATTATGGATAGATTTTCTAAGATGACACATTTTATTGCATGTAATAAAACTGATAATGCATCTAATGTTTCTAACTTATTCTTTAAGGAAATTATGAGGTTGCATGGTATGCCTAGAACTATTGTGTCAGATAAGAATGCTAAGTCTTTTATTTATTTTTGGAAAACTTTGTGGGCTAAGTTAGGAACTAAATTTTTATTTTTAACTACTTATCATCCACAAATTGAAGTAGTAAATAAGACTTTGTCTGCATTGTTAAGGGCTTTAATTAGTAGAAATTTAAGAACATGGGAAGAATGTTTGCCACATGTTAAATTTGCTTATAATAGATCTTTGCATTCAGCTACTAAATACACACCATTTGAGATTGTTTATGGTTTTAATCTTTTGACTCCATTAGATTTGACACCTTTACTAAGTGAACGTGCTAATCTAGATGGAAAGTAAAAATCTGATTTTGTGAAGGAGATTCATGGGAAGACAAAAGCAAACAATGAGAAAAGGACGAAACAATATGCAAAGAATGGTAATCAAGGCCGAATAAAGGTTGAATTTGAATATGGAGATTGGGTTTTGTTGCCTTTAAGAAAGGAAAGGTTTTCCGAACAAAGAAAGTCGAAGCTTATGCTGAGTGGAAATGGACCTTTTCAAGTTTTAGAGGAGATTAATGAGAATGCTTATAAACTTAACTTATCGGGTGAGTATAATGTTAGTGTTACATTCAATATTGTTGATTTATCCCTTTTTTTTGTAGGTGATGATTTTGATTTGAGGACAAATCCTTTTCAAGAGGAGGGGAATGATGAGAATCCACCCGTACCCGTATAATTGACAACCCACTAAGGTGCTGATCTGATACAGTTGAAGACCGGGCCAATCACTAGAGCATAATCCAAGAGATTTAAGGACAACATGGCTGGTTTCATACAATGAGTTATCAATTCTCAAGAGGGTTTATCAATACCCGAAAATTCAAAGCCTGTTTTGAGCATCCAAGTGGTGAAGGCCGATATAGATCTGAGTAGTTGTTTTAGTACATTTGTGGACTTTGGGTAGCAAGGAATGGGATCAGCACTTCTTGAACTCAATTGATATTACTAAGAGGTCATGAAATCAAGTCAAGGCAGAAGTAAAAGCAACCGAAGAAGCCATTTGTGCATGGAAGGGATTGTTTGCCAAATTTGCTGTATTTGCCGCTAACTTTGCTGTATTTTGGTGATCAAGCATTTTCTCATTGTTCCAATCAAGGGTAATGTATGGGAATCGTTATTAATCCTATTTGGCATCCTACATGGCATATGGGAGCTGATTTGAAGTCTTTGCAAGCTGGAAATTGGTCAAACATACCTTAGTTGTCAAACTAGTCAACTAGTTTCCTAATTTGAATTTGACTATTTGTTTTAGGAAATCATCTTTTATTTTGGTTTTTATTTGTTTATTTTTTGGGAAAATCAACTTAGGAAAGTTAGAATTTTATTATTTTGATTGTAAATTAATTAATTCCTAATTCAAAATAAAGGAATTAATTAATACAAAGTAGTTTAGGAAATAAAGGGGACAATCGGCCAAGCTTGGTTTCCTAATCTCTATGATCGGTTTTGACTATTCTTTTAGGGTTTTATTTTGTTCATTCAAATCCTACTTAAAAGCTTATTTTAAATGAGAAATCAACTTATATATTATTCAAAAAATTATTTGAGAGAAAGAATTCTCTTTGTTCTCTTTGAACACCTAAAACACTATCATAGAGTGAGTGTTTTGGTTTGACTTATCAATAGGACGTCCATCACCTATTGTGGCGTCTTCATCATATACCAAGGCTTTTAGTCATAGGTTGATTAGGGGTTGATGTGACCATAAGAACTTGAACTTAATTTTTTGATCCGGGATAATATAATACGGGTTTAGGCGCGAGTTGACCTAGGTTCGTATAAATTGTTTGGTTCACAATAAAACAACTTGCTAAGGACGAAGGAGAAGAATCCTATTTTCAACTCCCTTTTGACCATGAAAATTGTTATTCCAATCTTCCTTCTATGTAGCTAATTACCATTCTAGACTTGCAAGCAAGCATGCGCACAACTACTCAAACATTCTTGCCAATGGACATCGAGGATGATGTTGATTGGATAGTGTTTACAGATCATAGAGAGATTAACAACATAATAAAATAGTTGTTAAGATAAGTACATATTGTTTTATATCTTGATAAGTAGATATAGATAAATACTCACTGTCATGTAGATAAATATTTACTGTCATCACTTTGTTAGTTAGTTTTATATCCTCATCATGTAGTTTTCATCACTATATTTCCCTAGTTATCATAGATGTATAGATCAATACAATCACTTTATTATTCATTCCTTCATTGTATTAGAGACATTGAAATCACCAAACATGTCTTAATTAGTTCTTTCTTCATCCAAGCTTCCTTCACAAAGTGAAGTAAATTGCAAAATTATAATTATGTTTTTTGGAAGACAAAGATGCTGCCTACAGTCATAGGAAGCAACCTTCAAAGGTTTGTCACAGTTGCAATCAAAGAGCCACCCATGGAGATATTAGTCAAGGAAGATAGCAACACTGAAGTTCAAATCAATCCAGATTACTTACTATGGAGGCATCTAGATTCAGCTTTCCTATGATAGATGCTATCCTCAATTTTCAAATAGCTAACCGTACAAATTACTAAACCTCAAACAACTTTTCAAGTTTGAAATTCTCTTACAAATCCTTTTGGAAGTCAATCCAAGGTAAAGTTGATGCAGTTAAAGCTTCAATTGCATCTACAAAGAAAGGAGGACTAACCTTGAATGCTTACTTTGCAAAAATGAAAGAAATTTCATATAATTTGGCCATGCAACGACACACGGTTAGTAATGATAAATTTGTGATGTATTTACTTTAAAGCTTACCAATTGAATATGATTTTGTGATAGCAAACATAAATTCAAGCTGTGGATCTATTGAGATAGAAGAGTTCCAGGAAAGCTTTTAAGTCAAGAAATCAGGATTCAACAAAACACCATAGATGTTACATCAACCACTCATTTGCAAACCAAAGTAAGAAGGATCAATCTTCACAAAACAGAAGAAACTGGACAGAAAACAGTGGTGATCATGGTGGAGGAATCATAGATCATAGAGTCCTTGGTGGTAGAGGTTGAAATCATGGATTTGGTAATTATTTAGGAGGAAGTCATGTTATTTGGTAGTTGTGTGGCATGAAGGAACATATAGCTTCCAAGTGTTGGCATAGGTTTTATTGAGATTTTCAACCTAATACCAATACAAATAATAATAATTCTGTTTATCATTCTTCTTCTAAGATTTCAGCCAACTCTGAGTGGTTATTAGATAGTGAAGCCACTAACCATGTGCAGCAGATCAATCCAACATTCATCACAAATCAGACTATGGCGGTTCAACGAAGCTGGCTGTTGGCAATGGAAAAGGTTTGCCCATTATTAGTACTGGTTCTACCTTTTTAAAACATCAAATAATATTTTGTTGAAAGATATTCTCCATGTTCCTAAAATTACAAAGAATTTATTAAGTTTGCATGTTTAACTACCGATAATAATGTAATTGAATTTGACTTTCATTTTATGTTCATTAAGGATCAAATTATGAAAAAAGTACTATTGCGAGGGGTACTGAAAGATTGATTATATCAAGTTGTTCTTCCTAATGAGTTCAATGAGCCATGTTTGGCATCTCTAGCCCTATTAGGAAGTAGTGTTGATTTTAATTGTTTCTCTTTATCTTTATCTGAAAATAAAAAGTGGCATTATCACTTAGGACATCCATCTTCATCTATTATTAAGATTATTGCATCTCAATATAAAAATTTCTATTTATCCAATAATAAAATTGAATTTTGTTCCCCATGTCAACTAGGAAAATCACATCATTTATTTGCACCCTTATTAGCTTTCAAAAGTCTTGCTCCACTTAATCTAATATTTTCTAATGAATGCGGCCCGACACCTGAATTATCAAATGAGGGCTATATATATTATGTAATTTTTGAGGATGAATTTTCACGATTTTCTTAGGTTTATCCCATAAAATTAAAATTTGAAGTATCTAAAATATTTTTACAATTTAAATAAAAAATTTTCAATCTGAGTAGGGTAGAGAGTATAGCCCATTACAAATTTTATTTTCTAATTTTGGAATAAAGTTTCAATACTCTTGTCCACATACTCATAAACAAAATGGTAAAGTGGAAAGAAAACATCATCACATAATTGAAACTGCTCTCTCTTTAATCGCACACAATAAATACCTCATTCATATTGGTGGAATGTAGTTTCTGCTACTACTTTTTTAATTAATAAAATTCCCACAAAAGTGTTGAATTTTAAATCATCATATAAAATAATTTTTCAAAAATCTTTTGATTTTTCTTTTCTCAAAGTTGTGAATGTTATCCCTTTATCAAACCTTATCAAAACAAAAAATTATCTTTTTACTCTAAAAAATATATTTTTTTATGCTAGAGTTTAAGTCATATATTAGTCCAGAAAATATATATTAGTCCCAATATCATTTTTAATGAAAACTCTTTTCCCTTTGGTGATTAAAAAATCGGGGCCGATACCTCTCCTCCTAATCTTATGTTTCCTCCCTTTAGAATTTTCTAGCAAACCAACAACACTAGTCTAATTTTAAGTACATCACGTGATGTAACTTCTCCAGATCAACATAATCCACAATGGGATAATTTTTCTACACATTAGTTCTTGGATAATCATGACACTACACCCTCCTCATCGTACAACTCCATCATCCTCAAAACAGCTCCTTCGACTCGCATACCATCTTTTCAAGGAATTCAGATTCTCTTAAACGTCAGCAACCTGTCCAACAGATTTCTTCGAAAGCTTCTGATCTTCCTCCACTTGAGCGAAAGTCCACCCATCCCATGGTGACAAGTTCAAAATCTGGAATATCTAAAAAGAAAGTTTTTATATGCTCCAATGAAATGTATGGAGATAACAAACCTGTCTCGATCTCTCAAGCTATCACTGACCTCATTGGAAGTCAACTATGCAGGAGGAACTCAATGCTCTTTCTACAAATAAAACTTGGATACTAGTTCCTTTTCATCCTTAAATGAGTGTTCTCAATAATAAATGGGCTTTCAGGATAAAGCGATGTTATATGGGTCCCTTTAGAAGTATAAAGTAAGACTTATGGCTAAGGAATCGCACCAAACAATCCGGATAGATTATATGGACTCATTCAATTCGATAATAAAGCCCACCATCGTTAGACTCGTTCTGTCAATTATGATTTCAAAAGGTTGGCGTATTTGGTAAATAGATATTAACAACACCTTTCTTAATGGAGTTCTTCATGAGACGGTCTACATAAGACAACCTGATGGATTCAAAGATACCACAAAATTGGACCATGTTCGCAAGCTTCACAAGTCTTTATATGGATCAAAACAAGAACCTCATACTTGGTTTGATTAATTAAAATCAACATTGCTTCAATGGGGTTTCAAGAATTCTAAAAATGGATTCCTTTTTATTCACACTCTACAACAATATTGCTTTTATTTGGGTGGTAATCTATGTAGATAATATATTGTTGAAAGGTACCTCTCTCTCCCTTATTGAAAAATTCATTCACCAGCACCATAAGAAATTTTCTAGGCAAGTCTCTTTCTTTCTTGCTATAGAAGTCATTCGAAAAAAATATGATCTTCATTTGTCTCAAACCAAATATCTAAATGATATTTTATATAAAACAAAGATCATTGAATGTAGTACAAGTCCCTCTCCTGCAAATACTGGAGTCCAACTCAACAAAACTACTGGATCATCCTTTCATTATGTATTCATCTATGGTTGCACCATTTGTGCTTTATAATAAATTACTATTACAAGACTTGAGTTGGCATTTAGAGCCAACATGCTAAACTAATATATGCATGCACCAACTGACTTGCATTGGGCAGATTGTAAATGTGTACTTAGATACTTGAAGGGAACACATCATCATGGGCTTCAATTAAGAATATCCCCATTTGATTCACTTTATGTCTATATTGATGCTGACTGTGCTGTAAATGTTGATAACAATCACTCCGTTAGTAGCTGTTGTGTTTATTTTTATCATAACCTTATATCCTAATCTTCCGAAAAGAAACAGGTGGTTACTAGATCAAGTACCAAGTTAAAATACGAATCACTTCCCAACGGATTTTTAGAAGTCACATGTATTAAATTACTGCTAAGTGAGCTAAAAATATCAATTATAAGATCTCTGATTCTATGGTTGAACAATGTAGGTGCTAGCTATCTTGCTTAGAATCCGGTTGCTCATCAACCCACCAAACACATTGAGATTGATGTTCATTTTGTTAGAGATAAAGTAATTCAATAGAAGCTGGAATTTCGATACATTCCCACATGTGACAAGTTGTTGATATTCTAACAACGGTCCAAGCTCATCATTGTCAATTCCCCATTTCACTTAAAGGGGCATGATAGCATATTGTTGATATATCTTGATAAGTAGACATAGATAAACACTTACTGTTATGTAGATAAATACTCTCTATCATCATTTTGTTAGTTATTTTTATATCCTCATCATGTATTTTTCATTATTCTATAAGTACAATGTTATGTATTAAGATGTATAGATCAATACAATCACTGTTATTTAGTTCTTGAAAGACGGATCCTCTTAAGCAGTCTCTGAGGGGAATAGACATTTTGATTGCATTTGATATTGAGAATGTGGCATTGATGCCACTGGGAGTCATTCGTATAGGGTGCCAATAGAAAACCTAAATTGATGGGCTCTTTCACCCTATTCACATTGAAAAGGCTTGATGACACCTTGGCATAGCAATTAGTTTGGTACAAACTACCTAATTACCTTGATAGATCTTATTGTTCATATCACATACTTATTGTTTACGGTGTTGCACACTTTGATATGATGTGGGGCTAAAAAAAAAAAAATCCTTTATGCTCTTCTACTTTACATATTACTTACTGTCTGTACGCTTAACACAACTCAATTCTTATTCTTTGGTATTCATAGGAAGTTATGTAAGACATATATATTTTTACTTAATGCTTGTGATACAATGGGGCCTAACTACTATAAACTTCATAGTATATCTGCAGCCATTAGTTAGAATACAATATTGCTATGTGCTTCATATCAATAGAAGGCTAAATTATAATTAGGTTTGTTATTTTTCCGATTCAGGTAATTGGATAAGTCTCAGGAACTTCAAGCATATGATAGTTTATGAGGTTATCAGTTATGCAACTCATAGTTTGTAATGTTTAGTGATAAGGATATATGTGGACTACTAATCAAAGAATCAATGGAGAATCAATCAACAGAAAAGGAAAGAAGCATTCAAAGAATCAATCAACAAAAAAAGGAAGGAAGCATTAAAGAAGAATTCAAATAAGAAAAGAAATCTTCCAAAATGAAAAGATCTTAACAGGACTGATAGTTGACTTGCTAAATAAGAAAATTTGCTTGTACAAAGAAACTTTTTAAAAGGATTAATACTATTTATTAACTTTCTTTCTTTGAATATCTATTACTCTTATAAATACCGTTATATTCATTAACGTAAGCATCAACCCCTGATTACATAAATCAAAAAGACTATTTTTGATTTCTTCATGGTATCAGAGCATTCAAATTCTGTAAAGATCTCTATTGTCATGGATGTCCAAAATGAAATAACATCTCAAACCAAAATTTCTTCAAAATCATATGCAAACCTTCAAAAAGAACCAATTCTCACAATTCAAATGTTTCATCAGGGATCTAGTTTGGTCTTTGTGAAACTCAATAACTCAAATTTTCTCCTCTGGCAATCAAAAACCTCCTATTGGTTCAAAGTCTTGGCATTCCTCATCATCTCACCAGTCTTGAACCACCGTGTGAATTTTTGTTAGATTAAAAAGGAGATTTTGGTGTTTAAATCCAAATTACAACAACTAGATTAACAAAGATGGGTTATTCACAACATGGTTACTCAGTGCAATGTAAAATGACATTTTGAGTTTGAATGTGGGAATAGACAATGCCTATTCTCTCTGGAAATTAGTAGAAGATCAATTGCTACCTACAACAAAGGAGCAAGGGCATCTCCTTAAGGATCGACTTACCTACCTGAAAAAGGGATCTTCTTTAATTGATGAATATCAACGAAAGCCTAAACAAATTTGTGATAATCTTACTGCTTTTAATTTTCATGTTTTAGATGTGGACAAGGTGTTTTCAATTGCTAGAGGACTTAAACCAAGTTATAAAGACTTTAAAATAGCTATGCTCATAAAACCACCCCATCCTTCAATTAATCAATTTGTTCTGGCATTCCAAAGTCATGAACAAATTATTGAAAATGAAACTAAAGCAAACAAACTAGAGTTGGATCAAAATCAAGCTTTCTTTGGACAATGAGGCATAGGGAAGTGACATGGAAACCAAGGTGGCAAATCTAATTTGAGAGGAAAGGGTTTTACACCAGCAGGAAGGCATAGTAGAAATACAAATAAAAGGAAACTAGAACAACAACCATATATAATCACGACATAAACCAAAAATCTGAAGGTAAAATTTTCTGTCAAATCTGTGATAAGCCAAATCATATTACTATAGATTTCCAGCACAGATTTGATCACTCCTAGATTCCAAAAGCATTGGCAACCTTCAAAATCACAAACAATGATGAAAATTTTTATACAGACTCAGGTGCAACAACCACATGATTAATGATGTTGGTATGATTTACAATTCATCATTTGTACAAGTAATGATAACATATATGTTGGAAAAAGAAATGGAATTTCAATAACTCATATTGATAACACAAAGATCAAAACAAACAAAGAACA
Organism: Ziziphus jujuba; assembly: GCF_031755915.1. Lineage (NCBI taxonomy): Eukaryota > Viridiplantae > Streptophyta > Magnoliopsida > Rosales > Rhamnaceae > Ziziphus > Ziziphus jujuba. The sequence goes on from NC_083390.1 coordinate 7,201,442, forward strand.
TTTAAAACTCAAAAATGTTTTAATGGTTCCTAAATTGAAAACGAATCTTTTATCTATTAATCAATTGACCAAAGATAATGACTGCATTTTTAAGTTTTCCTTTAATGGCTTCATTATAAAAGATTGCAGCAGTAAAAACATAGCAACTAGACATAAAAACGGAAAGCTCTACATTGGGGAAGAACATCAAGCTCTAAATGCAATAGAGGCATTCTCAGAGACTTGGCATCAAGGAATAGGGCACCCAAATTACAAGTTTTTAAGAATTTTATAGTCAAAAGACATTACTAATGTTTCTAGTTGGTTAAACAAATTTATAATTTGTGAAAGTTGCCAATTAGGCAAAAGTTGTAGACTCTCTTTTGGTTTATCAAATAAAATTTCTAAGTTTCCATTGGAAAAAAGTTCACTATGATTTATGGGGAAACAATTTCTTCTCAAAATTTTCGATTCCATGTTGTATTTGATGATGATTTTTCCATGTATACATGGTTGTATCCTTTAAGGAAGGAGTTTGATTTCTTTGAGTGTTTCATCAAATTTTAGAGGCTAATAGAAAATCAATTTGATCATCAAATAAAGGTTTTTCAAAGTGATGGAGGTGGTAGGTATAAATCAGCTGTTTTTCGACAACATTTACATAAATGTGGAATTTTGCATGAAATATTTTGCCCAGGTACACCTGAACAAAATGGAGTTGAAGGAAGGAAATATAGAAGCATAGATGAAATGAGACTTACTATGAAGTTCCATGCTAATGTTCCATTGAAGCTATGGTTGAAACCTTTCTAACTACAACTTATCTTTTAAATCTTTTACCTATAACTACTTAAAAACTAAAACTCCTTATTTTTGTCATTTTAATGAATAGCTTGATTATGCATACTTGAGAAACTTCCGTTGCAAATATTATCCATACCTGCAAGATTATGATAAAAACAAATTTTCAAAGAAAATTTTATCTTGTGTGTTTGTTGGTTACAGTTCTCAACATAAATGTTTTTGATGTCTGCATCTTTCTACAAAGCACATTTATATTTCTAGACATGTAGTTTTTGATGAAACAAATTTACCTTATCAATCTTCTGAGAAAAAATTGCATAAATAGATAAAACTAATAAATTTTCCTGAGCATGAAAACCAATTGCAGCACCAAGATCTCAAAGCCATTGCAACGACACAAACGTCATCAGGTATGAATGATTGTTTAAAAATTGACAAGTGTGCTTGTACAGAACCAACTGAGCATCCAAAAATGAGTACAACAAGTTTTGCTTCAATTACAACTTCTATTGAACCAGTAGTTGATTAGAATAGTCCTACGATAGCCAATAATAGTCATACAATCATGCTTGAACAATCATCATCTATGGGAAATTTAGTAGAAATCTCAAATGATGAAAGTGCAACAGAAAACAAAATCTCCATTCACAGCCCTGAAGGTATCCAAAATAATATTTTTGTTCATTTGCAGATACCTGCTACTATACTAAAGAACACTCGGTTTATACTAAACACTCATCATATGATAACAAAGCAAAAATTGCAAACCAATCTAGAATTGGCATCTCAAATGTCATTACTGGCAACAAAAGCATAACCTCGTTTACTAAAGACAGCTCTAAATAGACCTTATTGGTTCGAAGCTATGCAAGAAGAGATCAATGCACTACACAAAAATAACACCTGTATACTTGTTACCTGCTACTATACTAAAGAACACTCGGTTTATACTAAACACTCATCATATGATAACAAGGCAAAAATTGCAAACTAATCTAGAATTGGCATCTCAAATGTCATTACTGGCAACAAAAGCATAACCTCATTTACTAAAGACAGCTTTAAATAGATCTTATTGGTTCGAAGCTATGCAAGAAGAGATCAATGCACTACACAAAAATAACACCTGTATACTTGTTCCACAACCAGAGCATACCAATCATTGGATTAAAATGGGTGTATAAAACAAAATATAAGGAAGTTGTAGATCACTTTAGGCACATTTGGTAGCAAGATGATTCATTCAAATAGAAGGCCAAGATTTTAAAGAAACTTATAGCCTAGTCATAAGGCATACCACATTCAAATTAATCATTTATTGCTGTAATTTGCAAGTGGAACATTAGGTAATTAGATACTAAAAATGCCCTTTTACATGGACAACTTAAAGAGACAAATTTATATAGAACATCCTCCAAGTTTTAATTTATATGGAATGGCCTCCATGTTTTATCTCTCCAACTCATACTCATCATGTTTGTCTCTTAAAATGATCCCTATATGCGCTCAAAAAAGCTCCTAGAGCTTAGTTTAATAGATTATCATAATTTTTAATTTCTCTTTGTTTTTATGTGTAGTAAAGCAAGTCCATCACTATTTGTGCTTCATAAAAATGATTCTATTGTGTTACTTCTTGTCTACGTTGATGATTTGCTCTTGATAAGTAACAATCATGAACTTGTTAATCAACTAATACTCAGTTTAAGCAAGGAGTTTGCCATTAAAGACCTTGGAAAGCTTCATTATTTTCCTGGCATAGAGGTTCTCTATTTTCTAGGGGGCATGGTTCTTACATAAGCCAAATACACATAAGATCTACTCACTCGAGCTAGGATGATTGAAGCAACACATATCAAAACTCAAATGGCAACAAAAAGCAATGCACAAATGAGCGAACAAAATCTAGTCAATCCAACTAAATACAAATGTTTGGTAGGAAACTTACAATATCTAACCTTTACACGTCCATATATTACATAAGCAGTAAGCAAGGTGCGTCAAAACTTCCAGGATCCAACAATGTTACATATTCAAAAGGTTAAAAGGATACTTTGATATCTCAAAAGAATAATGGATTACGACCTTCGATTTCTTCAATAAAGCTCATTAAATTTATCAGGTTTCTGTGATGCTGATTGGGGAGGTTGTACAATTACACATCGCATCTTCACTGGATATTGTATATTTCTTAGAGCAAATTGCACCTCATGGTCAGTTTCTTGGCTAAATCAAGCATAGAAGCAGAGTACATGGCAATGGTTACTACTGCAGCTAAAATAACGTGGATTACTTTTCTACTACATGAGATTGGGGTCACTTTACACAAACCACCTCATTTACTTTGTGATAACATCATGCATTACACACGATAATAATTATTCATGGACACATAAAGCACATACAGTTTGATTATCACTTTCTTAGACAGAAGGTTGTAGTTGAACACTTAATTACTAGATATATTCTAAACTATCGTCAAATTGTTGATATATAGACCAAACTATTATTAGGTGATAAATTTTAACAATTCAAATCCAAGCTCGGGGTACCATCTTCAACAGCAATCATAAGCTTGAGGGGGCATGATAAAGATACAAGTGGACTGCCAATCAAAGAATCAATAAAGAATCGATCAACTAAAAAGAAAAGAAGCATTCAAGGAACTAATCAATAGAAAAAGGAAGGAAGAAATAAAGAAAATTTCAAATAAAAAGAGAATTCTTCCAAAAGGAAAAGATCTCGAGAGGACCAATAGTTGACTTGCTACACAAGAAAATTTACTTATACGAAGAAACTTTTTAAAGGGATTAGTACTATATATTAACTTTCTTTCTTTGAATATCTTTTATTTTTATAAATACCATTGTATTCATCAGTGTAAGCATCAACCTACGATTACATAAATCAAAAAGACAAATTTTGATTTCTTCATTTAGCAAAAGCCATGTGGTTGGCACATATGAATAGTTAAGTTCGTTTACGTGTAAAAGCCAAACTTCCCTAAAAGCAATATGTTTGGGGGACTATATACATATGCTGCAGCTGCTTAGGAGACGCACACATAAACTTCCATTCAATGCATCATCATATTGATCGTTTTATGTATTTGGATAGCACAATTCGGATATTTTATAATGAGTTTAAACTGCCGCTGGATGGGCAGCATGATGCTTAGCCATCATTTATGTGTGTGAACATTATATATAACATCTTTTCTCCTGCTGTTGTTTTGCTTTAATGTTACGAACTAAATTCTTAACAATTCATATTATGTATGCCTAGCTAGTCAGATTGTATCATGCCTCGTTATGCATCCTATTTGGTTATTTATTTAATCTTAAAAATTCAGTATTTATTGTACTCCATAAATACATGTGCGTATCATACTCATTCACGTTCTCCCAGTATATACTTGTAGCTATTATGCGGCTTTGCTGCTCAATATATTATCTGTTGTATTAAACTAATGATCATGTGGTTTCATGTAAGTGGGGACTGTGGCATCTACGCTTTGAGATGGATTAAAAAGAAGGAAGCAGGCCTATCGATAAAGATTAAACAAAAAAGTATTTATTTCACCAGGAAAAAATATGATGTAAAGCCATACAATTGTAATTTTAGTTTGTAAACTACATGCCATCTGTAAATTAAAGTTCTTGTGTAAATTGTTTTTGGATGTAAATTTTGTCACATATGAAATAGCACCTATGTTAGGATTTGCGGACGCTTGTTTGTACAATTTATTTAGTATGCTTGTATTTGAGTGACATTACTAACATAAATACCAACAACAATCCATGAAAACTGGAAAACAAATAATTACATGAATGGAATAAAACCAAAAAAAAAAAAAAAAAAAAAAAAAAAACAAAACCTTTCATTTCATCTAGCATTATGATGCTTGCACCCCGTCCCTCTTAAGCCTAACTATTCGTTTTTTTGGGTTGTCTAATACATGCAAGCCCGCCCAATTTGGCAGGTTACACTAATTGGTTTAGGGTAATATTTGCCCAATCCTGCCTTGCTCTAATCGCACCCGCCTAGCCTTGTCATTGTTCACGTCTTTTAGGTTTACCCTTTGCTATTTTTTCAATATTACATCACGATTATGATTAAAAAAAAATAATAGTAATAAAAATTAGGACAACATCCATGTATTTAACTTTTATTTTAATATGGCACCTGTTTTTTATACTCTTAAGACTAAATTTTGAAATTTACTTATTTACCCCTAATTCAATGAAATTATTTTTTTTATTTCTTAAATATAAAGCATACTAATACTAAAACTTTATAAACTTAAGGGCCTAGTGTTTCCACCTAAAAAGATAGCTAATTATGGGCGCTATAGTGATAGTGACCCCTCGCCCAGCTCTACACCAACCCAGCCACGTCTTTCTTCTCATAGCCCTATTCGTTTTTGTCCACTTATGTCTTAATAAACAAAAAGTGTGTGTAATATCCAGTGAAGCAAAAATCGACGACACAGTGGGAATATCGGCGACAATGTCGTGTGTCGGACACCGGCGACACCGACAGGGGGGTGGAAGAAGTTTCTGTCAGGGATGCCGGAGAAATATCGCCGGAGTCGACAAATGTCGGCGGAGTCGTCCAAAATCGATGGGAGTGTTGGATTTTTGATGGACAATGGTGGAAACACAGAGGAAAAGCCGGTTTTCGGTGGAGATCTTGGATGGAAATATCGGCTGGCCTCTGTCTCAAGAAGCAGAAGAAGAAGAATACCTGCGATCTGCTTCTTCCCACGATCTGCCAGAGCCCAGAGAAAAGAAAAAGAGAGCAAGGAAGGGAAAGGGAAAGAGAAAAGAGGAAGTCCAGGCTTCAGAGATCGGCCGGCCGGGTAGTAGGAAGGGAAAGATTGAAAGAGATCGGGTAGGGGAAAGAAGAAGAGGAAAAATCTGGAAGAAATTTTTTTTATTGATTTTTTAATGTTTAAAAAAATATATTAATTTTTTTATTTAATAATTTAATTGTTTAATGAGTAGGGCCGGCTCAAGCTTACATTTGGGCCTTGGCCGAAAAGAAAGATAGGGTCTATTTATTAAAAAAATAATTATACATTAAATATATTATAAAATATATAAAATAAAATTATAATTTTAAGAAATTAAAAAAAAAAACTATGATGCAATATATTAAATTCTCAATTTATTGTGAATATAATGTTTTTTTTAATATAATAAAGGTTTTTTTCTTTTAATTTTTAGAAGTATTTGTTATGTTACATAAAAAAAAACAAATTGGTATGAAAATATATATTCTTAATTATTAAAGGAAAAACTGAAAAATGCATTAAACAGTGAAGCAAAAATCGACGACACAGTGGGAATATCGGCGACAATGTCGTGTGTTGGACACCGGCGACACCGATAGGGGGGTGGAAGAAGTTTCTGTCAGGGATGCCGGAGAAATATCGCCGGAGTCGACAAATGTCGGCGGAGTCGTCCAAAATCGATGGGAGTGTTGGATTTTTGATGGACAATGGTGGAAACACAGAGGAAAAGCCGGTTGTCGGTGGAGATCTTAGATGGAAATATCGGCTGGCCTCTGTCTCAAGAAGCAGAAGAAGAATAAGAAGAAGAAGAAGAATACCTACGATCTACTTCTTCCTACGATCTGCCAGAGCCTAGAGAGAAGAAAAAGAGAGCAGGGAAGGGAAAGGGAAAGAGAAAAGAGGAAGTCCAGGCTTCAGAGATCGGCCGGCCGGGTAGTAGGAAGGGAAAGACTAAAAGAGATCGGGTAGGGAAAAGAAGAAGAGGAAGAATCTGGAAGAAATTTTTTTTATTGATTTTTTAATGTTTAAAAAAATATATTAATTTTTTTATTTAATAATTTAATTGTTTAATGAGTAGGGCCGGCTCAAGCTTACATTTGGGCCTTGGCCGAAAAAAAAGATAGGGTCTATTTTTTAAAAAACTTAATTATACATTAAATATATTATAAAATATATAAAATAAAATTATAATTTTAAGAAATTAAAAAAAAAAAACTATGATGCAATATATTAAATTCTCAATTTATTGTGAATATAATGTTTTTTTTAATATAATGAAGGTTTTTTTCTTTTAATTTTTAGAAGTATTTGTCATGTTACATAAAAAAAACAAATTGGTATGAAAATATATATTCTTAATTATTAAAGGAAAAACTGAAAAATGCATTAAAGTAATTAACAATTATTTGCCAACAAATTAGGTTGGTCAAACCATTAAAGTATTTATTGCAATTTTATTTTTTCAAGATTTGTTGAAATTAATTCATCAATGTATCATCTATAAATTTATTTCATCAACTCATATAAATACTAATCTTATTAAAAAAATCAAAAAATAAATTAATATTAAAAAACTTGCATATATATTATTACTTTCATTTCTTTATTTTAAAATACTTGTAATAATCATTAGGTTTAATTGAAAACCTTGGTTTTACATATATATATATATATATATATATATTATAAAACTAGGGTCCATAATAATTTGGGGTCCTAAGGCAATGGTCTTGGTGGCTTTACTCTAAAGACGGGCCTGTTAATTAAAGTACAAAAAGTGGATAGAAGTGTCGAAATTGTTTATTATTTTGATTTCTTTCGATTCAATGTTTATGGATTTTTAAAGTGTTAATCGAGTAGTACATTGAAAGAAAAAAAAATTTGAAATGAAATTAGAATAAAAAAAAATAATAGTAAATATCATCAAATATTGAGAATATTATATTTAAGAATTTTTTGTATCTTAGTATTATTTGTTAAATTATTCTCTATTTTGGTACTAAGTAATATTATAATTTATTCACTTATAATAATTTATAATTTTATCTGTATTATAATTATTGTATTTTTATATTATTTTATTATATTAATTATCTCATATATCAAAATTTCTATTCTAAATTAAAAATTTACAGTTTTCATAATCTTATCGATATTTCCATCGATATCGACATTTCTATCGATATTTCCATAAATTTATACCTTCGACATTTTCATCGACATCGATATTTTCTTCACTGGTAATATCTAAATAGAATTTTGCCTCAAGTCATAATACATTTTGTTAGTTTTTTCTTTTTGAGATATTAGTAGTGTTAATATTGAAAAGATTGAATTATTCATCATTAATATAATACGTAATATTTAGTATTTAGTATTTAGTATAACAATTAGTATTTAGTATTTAGTATAACAATTACGGGGTAATATTTAGCATTTTGATGTGGGTAATTTTGGGAAACAAATTTGAAAAACACAATAAGGGGTTGTATATTTAAGACTTAAGTGAAAAATTTTCACTTTTTAGAATAAGATAAAATATCTTCCTACAAGTGTTAAGTGGAAAAAGTAAACAAAAAATTATAACCTGTTTTATAATTTCAACTAAGAACGATTAGGAACCATTTCCTAATCAAAAGTAAATTCAATTAAAAGTAAATACTAATGAGAATAAATTAAATAGTAAAGAGTCTTGTAGTTGTATTAGAGCTGTGTGTATTTTCAAAGCCAATTGAGCTTCAATTTATATATGCAGAAAAATTTCAATTGCTTCATGCGCTGTCAATATAGGAATGTTTACCAATTCCAACTTCAATAATTCAATTTATGATAGGACCCGCCCCGGGAACCCTCCTAAGATCTCTCGGATGGTCTCATCTACTGAAGTTCCACCGAACAATCCCTAGAGAATATCCAATGGAACCTCACCATAAAATGTGGACAACCGAACACAAGCAACATCAATAATACCTCATTATATATATATAAAATAAATTCACAACAGCACAAGTCCACAACCGGCCTATACTACCATAGGCCATAACTATATACATAAGTAATATGGTCTCTACTGCGTCTTAAACATAGATCATAGCATTCTAAGAGTGTTAACAAAGTTTAAAAGTACAACTAAGTAATGAGCAAGTCTAGAAAGATAAAGGTAAGATAAGAAGAGATAAATATTGCTGCTGTAGTGGAAGAAGCAAAGTGACAAGCTATGCGCGAGGTAGACTGCTATTAGCTGCCTGAGCCTAAGGGAGCAAATTTAAAACAAATAAAATGTGAGATAAAAAAATCTCAGTAAGTAGAATAATATAATAGAAAAATATTAATTTATTTCTGGAAAAATATTTCTCTCAAGACCTCTCGTTCCGCTTGTTTGAAAAGTTTTCTGTTTAAAAAACATTTCATAAAACCCGATCTTGTATCCCAATTTAATATCATAAAATCGATGCTCAAAAGTATAAAAAAAATAATAATAATAAACGATCAATATAATATCACAAAATATCTTAAACAAATTATAAATTCTAAGCATAAAATCTTATAAATATATTTCCACAAAATAAATATGAAAATGCAATAATAACTACAATATTTGAAACCAACAACATATTCAAATGTATACCGTGTACCATTTGATGCACCAATCTGTAAACCTGTGGGATAAACTCAACCTCACGGTCTGTGGCAATAATATCATGTGGGCTGAATCCAACCTCACGATACCGTGACAAAACTCAGCATGCTGTAATATAATATAATATAATACTGATCCAAGATATTGGCACTAAATGGTACATAAATTTAAAAATAACCAATACAGTATCCTTAAAACAATCTTGTAAGATCATACATACTTTTCTCAAACGATACTGTATCATAAATCATAATTTAATATCTAAATTCCACCGCTTATTGAAATATTTCAAAAAAATTCAAATCATCATTTCATGCGAAAATCAGAAATACCACAGTGAAATATATTCACCAATAAATCAATTTTAAGCACTTAAAAATTATAAAATATTCAAACATGCTTAAAATCATATAAATTTTAAATCTGCTCCTCAGATCAAATATTTTCCAAAATGCTCTAAAATTCTCAATTCAAATATCAGAATACTTAATTAACATAATTTTCAAGTTCACTATGAACTCATCAAAATTAGAATCATTAAAAACCTTATTAAAATCTGCATAAAATGATAACTCGTTTAAGTGAAAGTAGATATTTTATATACATAAAGTAACTATTTCAATCAATTTATATATATGTAAAATATCCAAAACACATGTATATATTATTCCATATACCCAAAACATTTTAAAAATTAAAACCACTCACAATACTGCAGATGCTCACTTCTACTTCTCTACAGGATCTCCTACAGGTTCAACTCGAGTGCCTATAATATAATAAAATATTCTTCAGGCTCCAAATAACTAAACCAAAGACATTTGTATGACCCAAATGTCTTAGATTAATTTTTAGTACCCTTAGGACCTGGCATCCAAAATTGGGGATTTTTACTCGAAGCTTAATCTTTTGAAATTGAATGTTCTAATGGGTCTTAATACTATCCAATTTCACTAATCCAACTCCAATTTTAACCAATTTGACTAATTCTGTCCAAACACAGTCCCAATTTGTCCGAAAATTAAGTAATTAACCTAAAAATAGAAAAATTATCAAACGACCTCCAAAATTTACAAACTTTATATCAACGGAAAGTCCAAGAGACAAGGAACCCATCAGTATGCTCACCTCAGTCCAAAGATTCCTCTGGTGGTCGGAAAACTCGGTTGAAGCTTTGGTAGAACTTCCCATTGTTGTATCTCTTAAACGGTGAGGAATCTGGGCAAAATGACCACTGAAATGAGCTTAGAGGGTCCAAAAATGGTCTATGCGTTGGCCTAAAATGGTCGGAAAGGTCTATGGGTTGGCCTAAAATGGTCGAAAAATGGGAAAATCCTGCGACCCGCCTCACCGACAGCCGCCGCCTTCGCCAGCCAAATCCAGGCGCGTCCGGCCTCCATTCATCGTGATATTTCACGGCCAAGCTCCATCGACATGGGCTTCCTCCCTGCCTAGCGCGTGTACAAGGTTAGTGGCCGAAATGGGTAAAAATGATAATGACCCGGTTAGCCGTTAAACGGGTCAAAACGATCTAGTTCGGACCCACGGGTTTGGAGGAGGAATCTCTCTAGTTTTGGAGATGAAATGGGTATCTTGGAAATTGGTTTCCTATTTGGCACGCTTACTAAAGGTTATATAGAGCCTTGAATCACTAACGGATAAAAACTGGGAATTGGTTTGGACACTGATATAAAATTTATGCTTAAAATTTCTCAGAACCATAACTTTTTATCCATAACTCGGAATTTGACATGCCGCCGGTCTACGAACTCGTGTCGATAAGATCTACACAATGGTATCTCAGTCAAACTAAAAATATTGACCATTGAAAAGTCAACTTAGACCCACATATTATTAACTTGGTCAAACTTGTTAAAATATGTGTATTTTTTATATGGGTTGTTACAATTTATTCATATGTAAGTCACGTGCCTTTGTCATCTCCAATCAATGTGGGACTAATATCAATTAATTAATTGACAAAAATAATATTTCAATAAATCAAAAAAATATTAATTTGGAAAATTATTATTATATCCTAAACAGATACCTTTAATAACAATTGCCCAGTATTAAGATTAAACACACAATAATATTTTGATAAGAATTTCTAGCATACTCCCTCACTAAAAATGATCATGAACTTGATGGATAATCAATCCTCATCAATCTCTACCACCAACAGATAATGGATAGTTACAAACACTCAATTATCAAAGTTTTAATAGAATATGGACAGTCCTTTTATTATTTATAATTAATAAATAAATAATCCAAAATAATATAATATATAGGCCACATAAATTTATATATATATATATATATATATATGTTTGCAATATAAACCGAACAATTTATAATCATGTTCAATGTTACAATAAAATGTAAATCCTATAACTGTTAACACTTTATTATTTATATAAAAATTACATAATAATTAAAAAAGGAGATATTTTTAATGGAGGTCACATGACACGGTTTGTCATTTTATTAATTATTAAAAAAATTGCTTATTACTATAATTATCATCAATTAACAATTAAAATAAGTAAAATGCATACAAGTAAATATATATATATATATATATACATCCCCAATTTATGGAGGAAGCCATTGATATTTGCAAGTCCAGGAAGAGGAGAAAAAAAAGATGGAAATGGTTAAGGTGGAGTGAGAGGAAGGGAAAATAAGCCTTATGTGATATTTTAAAACCCAATCAAATCTTGACCGTTAGTGAAATCTAACGATCAATATTATAATACTGAATGCTAGTAAAATCCATAAGTCTTGGATAAGAGCCTTCTCTCTGTGTGTATATATATATATATATACACAAACAAACAAATAGAATCTCAAGCCTACTCATATTATCAAAAGACATCTATGAAAAGAATGCAGATAAGTTGCAGCTTACACCAACACCAGATAAGAAGCTGTCGTACACACAGCTTACGCCAGATAAAGTGCAGCTTACACCAAAATGAGACAAGAAGCTGTCATATACACAGCTTACACCAGACAATCTAACATTCATGCCATAATGCCAAATCAGCTTCCAGAGAAGGAGGGAAGTATACAAGCACTCAAATCAACAGAAAAGGAAAGAAATAATATTGCAAAAGTACAATAAGGAAGTTTCTATCTGAAAGGGAATATTCTTCAAAGATTTGCTGGTTGACTTGCTGTACAAGGAAACTTATACGCGTTAGGATTATTTGACTTCTAACAAAGGTTTATTTTTGTATTTACATCTGTATATAGAAACTTCTGAAAGGTCCTTTATATCCTACCTTATGAGTGGTCTAACTCCTCTGTACAAATACCACAATATTCCTTAACGAAAAGTATCAATCAAAATTACAAATTTTATTAAATTATTCTCTAATTCTTCATGGTATCAGAGCATTTGACTTCCGCAAGACTCTTTTTATCATGGATGCTCAGAATGAAACTTCCTCCCAAAATAGAACCAGTTCTACAATCCAAGCCTTCCATCAATATTCCAGTTTAGTTTCTCTGAAACTAAACAATTCTAATTTCCTCCTTGACATTCACAAATACTATCTTTGGTTTGTAGTCTTGGAATCTCACATCATCTTACTAGCCCTGAGCCATCATGTGAATTTTGTCTCGATGAAAAAGAGGTTCTGGTATTTAATTCAAATCCCAGCAATTGGATTAATAATGGTGGACTACTCACAACCTGGTTACTCAATGCTATGTCCAACGACATTCTCAGCTTGCATGTGGGAATCGACAATGCTTTTTCCCTCTAGAAATCCATGGAAGATCAGCTGCTACCTATAACGAAGGAGCAGGAGTATCTTCTCAAGGACAGGCTTGCATTTATAAAAAGGGGATCTTATTCTACAAATGAATACCTACGTAAGTTCAAACAATTTGTGATAATTTGAGTGCTATTAATGCACCTGTTTCAAATGTGGGCAAGGTGTTTTCCTTTGCTAGAGGTCTTGGCCCAAAGTATAAGAATTTCAAGGTAGCCATGATCACAAAACCACTTTATCCCTCATTTAACCAATTTGTTTTAGCTTTAGAAAGCCATGATCAAATGACTGAAAATGAAAACAAGACAAGCAACGTAGAGTTTGATCAACATCAAGCCTACTTTAGACAACGTGGCAGAGGAAAAGGACATGGAAACCAATGTGGGAGATTCAATTCGAGAGGAAAAGGCTTCACACGAGCATGTTGGTTCACTGGGAACACAAATAAGAAGAAGCCAGAACAACAATCATTCAGTGGTCATGGTTTGAATCTAAAACCTAAAGGTAAAGTTTTCTACCAAATTTGTGACAAACCAAACCATATTGCTATAGACTGCTAGCACAGATTTGATCACTCCTACACTGAAAAGGAGGTTCCAAAGGCACTAGCAGCTCTAAAATCATAGAGAATGATGAAAAATTTTATATAGACTCAGGTGCAACAACACACATGACCAACGATGCTGGTAAGATTCATAACCCTCTTCCTTACACAGGTAAAGATAATATATATGTTGGAAATGGACATGGTCTCTCAATAACTCATATAGGGCATACAACCATTAAAACAAATAAAGGAGATTTAAAACTCAAAAATATTTTGGTAGTTCCTAAATTGAAAAAAAAAATCTGATATCTGTTAGCCAAATGACCAAAGATAATGATTGTGTTTTTGAGTTTTCTTCTGATGGTTTTGTTATAAAGGATTAAAGCAAGAAAATTCTAGCCATGGGCCATAAGAAAGGGAAGCTCTATGTCATTGATGGTGAAGAACATCAAGCTTTAAGTATAATAAAGGCTTCTTCGGAGACTTGGCATCAAAGAATGGAGCATTCAAATCAACAGTTTTTAAAAATTCTTCAGTCAGATGACATTATTAATATTTCTAGTTAGACAAATAAACTTAGAATCTGTGAAAGTTATCAATTAGGAAAAAGTTACAAACTTTCTTTTGGTTTATCTAATAAAATTTCCAAGCTTTCCTTGGAAAAGCTTCACTGAGATTGATGGGGACCTGCCCCAATAATTTCTTCACAAGATATTCAATTCTATGCTGTCTTTGTTAATGATTTTTCCTTTGCACATGGCTATACCCTTTAAGGAGAAAATCTGACCTTTTTGAGTGTTTTCTCAAATTTCAAAGATTAGTAGACAACCAACTTGATCACAAGATAAAAATTTACCAAAGTGATGGAGGTGGTGAGTTCAAATCAAAAGCTTTTCAACAACACTTGAGTAAATGTGGAATTTTGCACCAAATGTCTTATCCAAGTACACCTGAACAAAATGGCATTGCAGAAAGGAAACATAGAAGCATTGTTGAGATGGGACATACTATGATGTTTCATGAAAATTTACCAATGAAACTATAAGTTGAAGCTTTTCTTACAGCAGCATATCTTTTATATCGTTTGCCTACTAATGCGTTGGAACATGAAATTCCTTACTTTCGTCTTTTTAACAAACTTCTTGACTATACATATTTAAGAATTTTTGGTTGCAGATACTATCCTTATTTAATAGGTTATGGTAGGAACAAATTTTCAAGAAAAACATTGCCCTGTGTGTTTGTTGGTTACAGTTCTTAACATAAAGGTTTTAGGTGTCTACACCCTCCCACAAATTGCATTTATATTTCTAGACATGTTGTTTTCGATGGGACCATTCTACCTTATCATTTTTCTAACAAAAATATGCCTCAACAAATTGAACTAATCAATTTTCTTGAAAATGAGGAGCAGTTGTAGGATCAAGAGTTTAAGTTACTACAACAAATGCAGTAGAAACAAAAATTCCTTCAGTTTCTAATAAATGTGTTTGTGCAGAATCTATTGGGCCTCAATAGATAAATATGACAGGACCCAACTCACCTACCATTGCCATGAATTATACAGGTGTATCCATCAGTCCTACTGTCGGGCATGGGCATATTCACCAAGGCAATTCAGCAAATACTTTAATTTCCAATCCTCCTATCGAGCATGAGAACACTTTGCAAAACAATTTAGATAGCACACCAACTTCAGAATAATTTTCCAGTGAAGAAAACAAATCAGATAATGCTTTCTCTATTCAAAATTCCAAAGGTATACAAAATAACATCTATGTTGATCTGCAGATACCTGCCACCCAAGTTCAGTCAACAGCAAACACACATCCCATGATCACAAGGCATAAGCTTCAAACCAATCCTGATTTGGTGTCTCAAATGGCCTTATTAACAACAGATATGGAAGCTCGGTCCATCAGAACAACCTTGAAAAGTCCTCATTGGCTTGCAACAATGCATGAAGAGCTAGATGCCTTACACAAAAATGACACCTAGACACTTATTCCACGACCACAGTACATTAACATCATTAGCTCAAAATAGGTGTTCAAAACTAAATATAAGGAAGATGGAACCATAGACTGACATAAGGCACATTTGGTAGCTAAGGGGTTCACTCAAATAGAAGGTCAAGAATTTGACGAAACTTATAGTCCAGTTATAAAACACACAACGGTAAGATTGATTATTTCTATTGCTGTAACCTGTAATTGGAAGATTAGGCAATTAGATATAAATAATGCATTTTTGCATGGACACCTAAAGGAGACAGTCTACATGGAACAACCTCCAGGTTTTGTTTCTCAAACTCATCTACGTCATGTTTGTCTTTTAAAGCGATCTTTGTATGGACTCAAATAGGCCCCTAGAGCCTGGTTTGACAAATTATCCCAAATTCTAATTCTTCTTGGTTTCTTATGTAGTAAGCCAAATCCTTCTCTTTTTGTACTCCATAAAAACAACTCCATTATTTTACTTCTTGTCTACGTTGATGACTTGCTCTTGACAGGCAACAATCTGAGACTGGTTCATCATCTCATTCTAACTCTCAGTCAGGAGTTTGCCATCAAAGACCTTTGGTCAGCTTCATTTCTTCCTTAGAATCAAAGCACGGTATTTCTCAGGGGGCATGTTTCTCACTCAAACCAAATACACCCACAACCTTCTCACTCAAGCTAAGATGATCCAAGCAGCTCACATCAAGACTCTAATGGCCACAAAACATACTCCACAATCAGATGATCTCACTTCTATTAACCCACTGATTACCGTTGATTGGTAGGCAACTTGCAATACCTGACTTTCACATGGCCAGATATCATACAAGCAGTCAACAAAGTGTGTCAGCATTTTCAAAATCCAAATATGCTCCATCTAAGAGAAGTTAAAAGAATCCTTTGATATCTTAAAGGATCAATGGACTACGGGCTTCGATTCCTTCAGCAAAGCTCCCTAAACCTGGCTAGCTTCTGTGATGCAGATTGGGGTGGTTGTCTAATTACTCATCACAGCACCAATGGCTACTGCATCTTCCTTGATGCCAATTGCATCACCTGGTCTTCCAAGATATAGCCAAACCTAGCTCAAATAAGCACTGAAGCAGAATATAGGGCCCTGGCTACTGCTACAGCTGAACGGATTTGCCTTAGTCTTCTTCGTTGTGACATTGGCATTCCTCTACACAAACCACGATAATTGCTTTATGATAACATAAGTGCCTTACACATGATAATAAATCCTCTCATTCACAGTTGCACTAAGCATATCCAAATTTATTACCACTTTGTTTATGAGAAAGTTGCTATTGGACATTCGGTTACCAAATACATTCCCACTTCTTGTCAAATTGCTAATATTCAGACCAAACCTTTACCAAGTGATAAGTTTCATTTTTTTGTTCCAAGCTTGGAATGCTTTCTTTCCAAGCAATCAGAAGCTTGAGGGGGCATGATAAGAATGCAGATAAGTAGCAACTTACACCAACACCAGATACGAAGTTGTCATACACACAGCTTAAACCAGATAAAGAGCAGCTTACACCAACACCAGATGAGAAGCTGTCATACACACAGCTTACACCAGATAAGCTAACATTCATGCCATCAATGCCAAATCAGCTTCCAAAGAAGGAAGGAAGTATACAAGCAGTCAAATCAACAGAAAAGGAAAGAAATAATATTGCAAAAGTACAATAAGGAAGTTTCTATCTGAAAGGGAATATTCTTCAAAGATTTGCTAGTTGACTTGCTGTGCAAGGCAACTTATACCCATTAGGATTATTTGACTTCTAACAAAGGTTTACTTTTGTATTTACATCTATATATAGAAACTTCTTAAAGGTCCTTTATATCCTACCTTATGAGTGGTCTAACTCCTCTGTACAAATACCACAATATTCCTTAATGAAAAGTATCAATCAGAATTACAAATTTTATTAAATTATTCTCTAATTCTTCATAAATAATTCATTGAAAGTTACATTAATGCACGTTAAGAATATTTGAAAGTAACTAGGAATCGCACATATCCAAAATTCGCAAGCCAGAATCCTGAGCTATATATATTGGCTGCAAGGCATGGCACATATAAAATTAAGCTTTTTGTATTTATGTTGGATTCATAAATAAATAATTAAACCTTCAATGGTGGGTTTTGGTACTCAATACTACTTTGGTCATGGAAAAGGTGGGAAAAGGATTACATCTGATACACCTGATCCATCAATCATGCCATGTGTTTAACTACCACGTTATCATGTCCGTCATCCTATTGTAAAGTTTCAATTCACAATTCAAAACTAAAATCTTAAATAAAGTTGTGATAATTTCTTACTTTTACCAAATTTTCGAGTCTTCCATTATAAATTGACATCAATATCCATATTAGAATGGAGTTTGAATGCAATCATAATCGTCCACCATATTGTAAACATCCTTCATATAAAACTATTGTATATATACAATAATATTATAATCATTAAAATTGTTATCATATTTATTTAATAAATAATTTAATAATATTTAATTATTTTTATAATTTATCCATTTAAACGTTCACTTATTTATAAGATATATCAATATTTCATTAATAATATATATTGATACATATTATTTGGTAAATAATTTGATGCTTATAACATTACATATATATATATAGTTAGACTCAAGTCAAATCCACTTTATTTTAATAAAGTAAAGCCCACTTTTTATAATTATTGCATTATGTCAAAAGTTAGAATTTAAAATTTAAATATAGATTTAGTAACATATTAAAATCCAATTTAGAAAAAAATGAATCCTATCGAGTCCCAATAATTAATAAATATAATTTAAAATTTCAATTCTTTATGCAATTTTAAGACTTAAAAAAAGAAGATCTTATTTTATTCATCATATTAAGAACCTTATTTGATCCTAATTATATATATTTATATATATATATATATATGTATTTATATATACAAAAATGATCTCTCGTGTGATATCACCCAATATATCTTGAGAGACAAATTGATGTGGAAATTAAAAATGGGACCTACATGCTTATATGGTAAATTAATTGGTTACCCTTAAGGCCATGTTTGTTGAGCAGGATTGCGCAGGTTAGGACAGGACACAGTCCCAGTCCGGTGTTTGGAAAGCAAAAATGGGAGGGGGACAGATTTGTCCCATTGGTTATTTTATCCCAAATGAAGGAGATAGATCTGACCCATCTAGAGACTGGGTCACTTTTTCTGAATGAGCTCTCTTCGAAGCATCTCTGGCCGTCCCCTTCGAAGCATCTCCAATCTCGCATCTCCAAGCTGACCATCCCCTTCAAAGCATCTCTGGCCGATGAGTTCTTCTTCTTCTTTTGCATTCCTCTTCTTCTTCTGCTTCATTGATCGATCTTCCATCATCATCATCTTCTTCTTCTTTTTTGTTTTTTTATGTCATTTTTTTAGGTGAAAAATTATGAAAGTTTTTTGGGAAATGTCATTTGTTAATCTACAAAACAAGCTTCGATCTATAAAGTGAAGGCTTGATTTGATATTTAAGAGGAAGAAGGCTTGATTTTGGAGGCTTAAACTAGAGCTAAAGCATCGGGTGTGGAAGGTAAGTGTTCTGTTTTTGCCTATCATTGATGTGATGCTTATCATGCATTGGGTAGATTAATTCTGTTTGTGATGTTGGTTTAAGAATTAGAACTAATTTGGGTAATGTTTGTGTGCAAAGAATTAGAATTAGATGATGGTGATAGTCAGGTGATAGTCATGTGTTTGCTTTGGAGATCTGCATCCCATTGATCTTGTGAAAAAGGGCTTTGAGTTGGGATGCTGATAAGAGAGGGAGTTCTGCTTCTGAAGTAACAAAAATTTAAAAATAAAAATAAATAAAAACTCATCAGAACCCCTACACACAGATAAACAAAATGGAAGATTAAAAACCATATAAGAAAGGAAGGCTGACCTTGTTCTTTCCTAGTTATGGAATTGAGAAATGATGAAACTTCTTTCTCTCTTTCCTTTAGCTTATCCTCTTTAGCTTGGTAATTCTCTAGCTTGAGCCTCAGCTCACTACGTGAATTTTGTAACACTTTTACATTAGCATCCAACTTAGAAATCCTATTTTGTTTCAGATGCCTTTCTTCAATGGCTTTTTCAAAACCAGTTTCAGCATCTTTCAATGTATTGTGCAAATCAACAAATACAGAGGCTGCCAAATTAGTTGTTAATTTCAAAATGATGGGTAATTTTCTGTGTGGTATTGCTCATTGTTTTCTAAGATAATCAATCTAGTGATTGTACTGCTCATTGTCTTCTAAGATAATTAATCTCTAGTTTTAGTGTTTTGTGGTTTTAGTTTTTGGGCTAGAAAATCAAGAAGTTTGTATTTTTATGTTGTTCTTATTGCTCAGTATTTTTACCACTTGCATGCTTAGGATCATGGAAAACTTAGTGTGCTTTCTTCATGTGTCTCAAACTTTGAAGAGAGCAGAGACTTTGAAAGAGCAGATAGTTGACATGACACTAGCTAGTCTTGTTTTGGCCAATTTGCATTTCGCATAATCTTTTTTCCAATCATTTATCATTTTGATTCCTCCTCTTATAAAGCATTTCTATGTATATATTGTAGCTGACCACATTTCTTTGTCTTTGACTTTTGAGTATATTAATTTATAGCCCCTAAATTTGTTTATGTGAGAATGAGTATTGATATCTAACAAGAGACTTCTGTGGAATAGAAAAGGCACTTCCTTTTGGAGAAGATCATTGACTTGAGTCACAGAGGGTCTGTTGCCATGAGATGGAGAAAAGCAAACATAAAACATAAAGAAAATTGAAAAGAAAGTTGTACAGATATCTAATTATTGAGTTTTCCACTTTCTGTTTCCTTTACAATGCAAAAACATTAGTGTAGATACTTTGTAATGTGAACTTAATGTACAATAAGATGCAAGATTTGTTTTACTGGTGCATTTAAAGTTTGTGCAAAATGCAATATATGTATTTTTAATTTTGGAATCGTTTTGGCTTTCCCACATTTACAAAAATGGTCCATACTTGATGATCAGAAAATAAAAAAATAAAATAAAAGAATTTTCGTTAAACCAAATTAAGATGTGTATACCCAAAAAAAAAAAAAAAAAGGCTGAAAAACTAGCAACTTTTCTATTTTTTGTTTTTTTTTCCTGTTTTCTATACTTGTCACGAGTCTTCCATCATCAAAAGAAATAATATTAAGAAAAACAAAAAGAATTGAAAGGATTGATCATAATATTATTTAGAAATTAATTAAGTAAAACAATGAAATATTTTATTTTTTTAATAAAAAGAACTTGAGTACATTGAATATATTAATATAATTTGCGAGTGTAAAAAAAAAATTAAAATTCCGTATGTAAATATAATTATACAAATTTACAACCTCAACTAAATATAATATTTTTTTATAAATATAAATATACGATTTATTTTTTCATTTTTAAAAATAATTATTTTAAATAATTACAAAATAGTCCAATCCAGTTCGATCATACACCAAATATAGGACAACTAGTCTACCATTTAGTCCGGAGCTATATCAAACACAGGACTGCACTTTTCTATCCTTTCCGATCTTGTCCGATCCAAACCTATCCTGTCCGATCCGAATCTATCCTGTGTATCAAACACCACCTAAAGGTTTACCTTCCCATATTAGAGTTTTAGTTTTGAAAAGTTAAAAAATTTTAATGGATTACTATGTAAAACCAAGTGGGCCTATGGAGATAAATAAAAATAACTAAATAAAAACAAAATTAATTTTTAATAAAAATTTATAGTGATGTAAAAAATTGACCATTTATATAAAATTGTTTGTCAAGTGAGAAAAACTCAGTTTGTAAGCCACAATTAAAAAACTGTGGGTTCAAAACATTGATGTGCAATGAAATTATTGTAGATGATAAATATATATATATATATATATATATATATATATTATTTATTAAAAACAATAATTAATTTTCATTAATCAAGATATTATTAAAAAATATTTTTGAACGATATATTAATAAATTTTTGTTCAACATATTATTTTTATATGTTTAAACTCAAACTCATGTGTGTGTGTGTGTGTGTGTGTTTTTAACAGGAAAAAAAAAAGGAAAAAAAAAAGACTTTAGTAATCGTATGAAAAATGAATTGAAGTGGTCATGTAATTATTATGTGCTATATCAAATAACATGTTTTTTATTTAACCATTTGATTAAATGATTATGAAATGAAGTATTAGAATGAGAACTCAAGCATAGAAAAGGATAAATAAAAATTTTAAAAAAAAAGGAAAAAAGAAAAAAAAAGGTAGACAACTCAAATCCTTTCGACAAGGGGAATATACACGCGGTCTTAGACTCAGATTTTTCATGATGATGCCTAACGTGTGTTTCTCAACTATTGCCTAATGTCTTTTAGGGGGTGTTTGGTACGCAGGATAGATCCAGATCAGACGGAATCGGACAGGATAGGTTCGGATCGGACAGGATCAAATAGTACAGTACTGTGTTTGGCATAGTTTTGGACTGAATGGTGGACTAGTTGTCCCATGTTTGGTGCAGGATCGGACTGGATTGGACTATTTTGTAATTATAATTTTTATTTTGTTAAATATGAAAAGATTTAAAATTATATTTATATTTACAAAAAAATTAAATATTATATTTAATTAAAGTTTTATTATTAATTATATTTAATATTTTTTGTATAGATATTTATATGTTCAATTAATTAATAATAAAAATAATTTAATGATATTTATAATACATTTGTAATTTTTTTTTAACACCCATAAACTACTTAAAATATTGTTTTCAAAACCAATTAAAATAAAATTACTAATCATGAATAACAATTAAATACAAATAAAAAAAATTGACATAATATTTAATTAAGAACTTGTTGATAGCATAAAAATATCCATCTTCAATTCATACATATAGATATATTGATATATAAATAAATGTCACATGTAGTTGCACTTTTAACAAGTATGGCATCCATATATATATATTGGATTTTACAAGGATAATCTAATTATATAAGAAATAATTAAATAAACCCATTGATAGTAAGCCAAATAAACAACCAAATACAAAACCATTACCCCACTCGTTGTGAAATTGAGCACGTGTATGTACGGTAGTGGTATTTTGTATTGGATTTACTTCATTACGATTCCTCATTGTTTGTTCTACAAACTCAATATATGCAATTTCAGCTTCTTCAATTGTATTATAGGCTTGATATAAATTATTCGTAAATCCTTGCACTTGTTAATGACATTCAGACCAAGAATTATATATCCCTGCTTGTCTACCTTTAAACATAACATAAACCCTTCTCTTTGCCATTCAATATTCCTGCATATAATAATAAATGACAATATAATATAGTAATATTATTAAACAAAATAACAACTAACCAAATCAATAAAGTGCATGTTAATATTCTAAAACATAACACATAATAATAAAATTATCCGTACATGCATAATTAGAAACCAACATCCAATACGTTACAATATATGTCCATAAGTTTCAATTCCAATTGTTCATAGTTGTCATCCTCTCAGACATATCCATAAATATATAATCCACAAAAATACTAATTTAGTTATCCAAAAATCCATAAGCAAATTTAATCTTCTGTGCATCGGTTTTAATAATCTTGAAAACCTCAAAGTTCGATGGATCCGATCTTATTGTCTTAGAAATTTTGAGATTGTCAGTAATAGGGAATCCTAACCTGTCAAGCTCCATAGCTAAGTATTGTGGATAGTTGATATCAGACTTCTCCAACTTGTCTAACTGTGTAGCCAATTTATCAATAAACTTATCTGCTACATTGTTTAACCCGCTAACGATGTCAACATCCTTCGATTTAGCTTTCCTCTTACCTCTTAATTGGGATTGTGTGGGCAGTTGACTATGTGTTTGATTTATAGACATTGGAGAACACACATCATCAAATTGGTCATTGTTAGGCTCCATATTTATATCATTAACTAAATCAATTGGAGTTTGTGCTCCATGTCCTGTTGCCCGATCCTTTCTAAAAATATTAGCAAGCCTCTCATATATCGGAAAAAGTTTACTTCTCCAACTTTTTGCACTTGGATTACTCTAAAATAAAAAAAGTCATCATTTAGTAAAAACATTATAGATTTAAGATAATAAACACAAAATTCAATAAATGTATTTTTCCTAACAAATTCAAAACCTGCACATATGCTTTTCAAGCATCGTCACTGTCAATCTCCACACATTTAAGAGTGTCATTCCATCCAAATCCACTTTTATTCAGCATGTTGCATATGATACCATATTGCTTCTTCTACTTTTCAGCTTCGATTCAATATGTGGAGTTCCTCGCAATCCCGAGTTAGGACACATTTCAACCAGTTGCTGCTCAATCATATTAAGTGTACCAGGTTTAAATGCTCTCATGTCACAACGTTACCCACTAGCTACAACTTCATCTAAAAGAACCAGCAAAACTTCTTCCTCACCTCTACTCCATGTACGCCTAGATTCACCCCCCTATTATCGTTACTGCTACCTCTAGCTTCCATTGCTATTCAAGTAAACATTTGATGATTCTAACATTATCAAAACAAGATGCAAACAAAATAACAATAAATCTCAAATGTTGCACTTAATATAATATAAGTTTGTCTTCATACATATTATCCAAAAGATTTAACAAACAATATTAAATAAGCAGTTAGAGCATAATTTTTTACATAACCACCAACTAGTAATCATGATGACCTCTCCACTCACAAACATTTGCTTAGCTAACTCATCTCTCCAATTCGTCCATTGATCCGAGGAAGCAATTGATCCTATAATGTCCTCCTCTTCATTAATGTCCACATTTTCCATCCTATCATATTCAACTTCTCCAAGATCGAGTGTCATTTCTCTTCTAATCAGATTATGTATCAAACAACATGTAGTAATGGTTTTAATTTGTGTTGCAATTGGGTAGAAAGATGGATTTCTTAAAATTACCCATAGCATTTTAAGAACCCCAAAGCATCTTTCTATGATATTCCTAGCTGATGCATGCTTTATGTTGAAATACTCTTGATGATTTATGGGTGCACAACCATCTCTCCATTTGGAAAGGTGATATCTTGTTCCCCTATATGGTGCAAGAAATCCTTCACCATTGGTGTAACCAGCATCCACTAAGTAATAACAACCTAACACAGAAAAATATCTCCTATTAGTTTATGCAATATTAATCCACTCGATGAAATATTTAAGGATTGGTCTTACCGGTTGGTACTTTTAATCCATTTGGCCTACTTATTGCATCTCGAAGTACTCTGGAATCTGAAGCGGAGCCTTCCCGATCCGGTAATACAAATATGAATTCCATATTCAGGTTACATACACCTAAGGCATTTGTTGCTATCTCACCCTTTCTTGTTCGATATCTTAGCTTATCGATTTTAGGTACTTTCATTTTAATATAAGTTCCATCTAATGCTCCCAAACAATTCTATGACACAAACAATTTTACTAACGTCAGATAATGCTACAAGTCATCTAACTATAAAATTAATAACCAAACTAGTCCACAAATGTACCTTAAACATTTTCCATCTATCATCCGAGCAATTATCCCACACAGGTTCAGGATGCCTCAACAAAATGGAATGTAAGCGCAACACTCCATTCAATACTGATTGAAATATCTACTAATTGTCTCCCCTGATCTATAGAATCAACTGATAATTGTACGGTTTTTTGTATGATGAGCAATTATGTGCAAAAATATGCACACTTGCTCTTCCAATGTAACAGTACCATCTCTTTTCACATATCCATCCTAGCGTAATAACCGACATAAAATAACAAATGTTCTCCTATCCATCCTTAATTGACTAATACAAGTGACATTATTGTCCAACAAACTCTTTATAAAAGATGTACGCAATTCGGTATTTCTAGTTATTCTATTCCTAACACCTCTCTCATTTCTCCTTTGCCACGCTATATACATGTACATAAAGAAGATAAACATAAAGCCCCAACAAAAAGATTAAATTACAACTAATTTTCTTCCATCCATCTCTACAAAGAGAAAAAAAAAACAAATAAAAAAAATATTAGAAACACAATAAATTGAGCTGCTATTGCCAATACAATTGAATATACACAACAAACAAAAATCTTCCATAAATAATATATTTATATATTAGCATTCACAATAAACATTATATATATTTGGAAGGTCAAAGTAAAAGGTGGATTTAATTGTTTTTTTAAACTCTTCAAACTCAATATATATATATATATATATCATCAAATTTTTTTTATTATTATTAATGATGGAGCCGAATGAATAATTGTATCCTTAAAATATATTAGTTATGGTTGAAGGATGGTCATGGATTCAAAAACGGCACATATACTGTGATTAATTTTTTCATGAATATTTTTTGGTCTCATGTAAAGAATATTTTTATGTTACAAATGATTATATCATAAATCAATGTATTTGCGTTTCTCTCTTCTTTCCTTTCTCCGTCTTCAGAAACGTGCATTTACTTCAAAATGTGAAACGGTATTGTGAAACATTTATTACCCCAAAATATTTGCATCTGGTACCAGAATTACATAATAATCTACTTTAGGTAATGAAATGTTTAAAAAGCATAGTTATTTTTTTGAGTCTTTTTAGTTCAAATCATCCCATAACATAAACAAAAATAAATCAATAAATTGTTAAGTAACATAATTTGTAGTTGATGCATTATTCACTCTCAACATTTGGTCTCTTCAAAATCTTATTGGACTCATCTCAAACATCAAAGGAAAGATGTCAACATTTTCGTAATCATCATAAACCAAAAAAAAAAAGAAAAATCAAAACTAAATAAAAAAAATTATTTTCTCGAATGTCAATAATCTTCTAATTGAACAAAGAAATCACATATATTGTGGCTTTATAGATGGACAGCCACATTAACAGAATTATATAACTAGAATGTATATATATATATATATATATATTATAATTATCCAACTAAAATATTATGATTTTATATAAAGTCAAAATATAATATGAAAAACTCAACATTAATGTTAACACTCAGACCATAATATGATAAAGCAAAAGATCAAACATTAATAATTAGAAGAATATATATATATATATATATATTTTGGCAATAGTTTCTAGTTTAAATTCCCAAACTCTTAGTATGATTATAAATATTAGTAATTACTCTTTTAGTATGGCTTAGTGACAAAACGCACTTGGATAGACCAAGTCCATGGGATAAGAAAAATGGTGTTTCCAATTTCTCATTACAGGGATAGTTATTATCATCCCTCACAACAAGCCTACAAAATTCTCAACTATCTGGTGCCTGATAAAAATTCCACAATGACATCATAACAACAACCCCGAAATCAGTCTAGCCCTACCAAAATCAAAACTTCAACACCCCCCCCCCCCCCAAAAAAAAAAAAAAAAAACCTGCAAGCCCATCTAAGCTGCAATTCATATATATGCATCTAAATAATGAAGGCATAAATAATCAAACTAAGGTGCAGGCATGACAACCAGAAGAAGCTAAAAAGTATAGATGGTATGGTGGCTCTGTAGCATATATTCCAAAACAGCTTATGATCAGTTATTTATTATGTCATTTAGATCGAAGAATATCAAACTTTCTACATGGTCTGTACATATATTGTGGTGGTGAAGAATAGCTATGTTAAAAGGCAAAGAAAATTGGGTAAAAACTATGTTAAAAGGCAAATGCTTTTGATATTATGCTTTAAATTCCCAAACTGAAGGAAGATTATTATCCACCAATCACCATCTGTATGCAAAACTTTTGAAAATTGTTGAGGAAATATTAATCATACGATGATACTGGGACAAAAAAAAAAATAGGTTTTTTAAAAGGGATGAAATAAGAGTACAATTTCAATAAGACAACGGATGAAAACTTTGATAAAAGAATAGCAGCTAAACAAAGTCTCTTCTGGGAAGCAAGATAAGGCAAGTGCCGTCCCATATGATATTAAAACGTGCTAAACATCTTTTCCATTTTCACCATTTTCTCTGTTTTTTTTTTTTTTTTTTTTTTTTGTGGTTTGTTTCTTCATATAAATGCTACTAAAAACAAAAAACCAGTATCTAGTTGCAATGTACCTAAGTTTTGGCATATTCTGATGATTGCAAGGGGAATCAAAACAACCGAGCAACATATTTCTATGTAGTTCAAACTAACAGTATATAAGCTTTTTTTTTATTTGAACAAAAACTAAACAACTCTCAAGGTGAAAAGGAGGCCATTCAGCAAGTATAGCTTTCAAACTCTCAGCCTGTGCAGTTACCCAAGCATGGCTTGTCACTAGATCTAACACCTTGGTGTTCCCATCTTAAAGATATCAGCTAGAAAAACAATCTAAATTCTTTTTCTTTTTCCCATTTCCTTGATTTTCTCTTCAAATTACTTTTCAAAGGAAGTGACTAAATGGATTACAGATTATTATCTCATAAGGGGAAGGGGTTTGTATGAATGTGAAACACATACACACACGCATATATATATATATATATATATATATATATACTGCCTATGATAGTTAGATCCTTACCATTCCATAAATCACATTCCTCTACAACCTCATAACGGGCCATACAATGTCAATGAATTGTAGTATTTCCACTTTTCCCTTTCTAACACTAATATAACAGATAGTTAGATTGATATGAACATTTCTTAAATTGAAGCAATCCTGAATCAAAAAGTATTCCATGACAATTACTTCTATGAACACTTCATTGGTGCTTTTATGCTTAACCAACTGAAAAAATATAATTCCTCTGTTAGTGGTTCCATCAAACAAATGCTAACAAACTTCATGATGCCGGTGCATATCGCAACAGAGGCACCTTATATAAAAATGGGAATAAGCTTTGATGTTCTATGATCAAGTGAAAAATCTTATTAGAGGAATTAGCCAATCACATGGCCACAGGACAAGAAGCTGAATATAAATTATATATATATATATATATATATATCGAAGAACCATCACCAACAACATGAAGATACCCCCACGACCCCTTTATAAATGGTCACCATACGTTTTACGATGCACATGTATGACATTGACATAGTGAATCACACGTAGACAAGGAGCTCAGTTGATTAATATTAAAGCTCTTTATCACTTTCAATCAATGTAGGTTATCCAAATCTGCATATAGCACAGTACCATAGCGACTCATTAAGGGTGCAAAAACATGGATCTGATTCAATTCCCATAAATAACTAAATAAAAAGGGAGATAATAAAATAATTCAGCTCTCTCAGTTAACAAAAAGTGTTTATAGATTATAATTCATATTTCTGGATTGCAGTAAGCACTTTTTAAGACTTTTTTATGTCATTAACAACTAAAGTGCATCATGCCTGTTGGAAAAATCTTGGATGTCAATTGTCAAACACCAAAGACTCATTCAAAATCAATTAAAGGTTATCTGCAAAGTGGAAACTTAGAAAGCTTCAGTTAATATAAATCCCATGCATAGGCTATGCCTAAGGATTAGTAGTGTCAGATGGCAGCATCCATCTTCCTGATAACAAGTACATTTGCCAATATGTAATGCAACCCTCTAGTATATGCAAGGTAATGGCAGCGATATGGTGTTCTACATTAAGGTTATAAAGAATTCGGGGTATAATAAATAAACAAGAGCTACATCCTGCTAGGTCATCATAAAACCCAATGAAAAAAATTACATGGCTTGGTAATGAGATAACCTTAGTTATGAATGTAGTTTCCAAGAAGTAAAAGCTAGCTGTGGTACCAAAAGAAAAATATTTCACGCACTCCTATTCATCTGGTCTATGCTAATAGGTATGCATATCAAATACATTTGTGCTTAAGTCATTCAAATTTTTACTTTTCTGATAAGTTTAAAGCTATAAAATTTTCTAATAAAGTAACAAGTGTAATAAATATATCCCCACGGTGGTCACAATTTCCACTGAGAAAAATGCAAACCAATTTGCATGGTTGGATGAGATATAGATTCCTTTCTAAGAAAAAATGCAATTCCGAATAATAAACAATACAGTATATATGGATAAAATTTTCATATCTGATACTTTTGGCTATTGAACTAAAACAATGTAATTTCTGCAACACATAGTACAAAAACAGAATATAAGAGGTTCAAACCACGACCATTCCACAAAATATCAAACTCGACAATTCTTGGGTATCCTAAAAAGTCATACATATAGAAACACAGGAAGCTTAAAATATCTACCTATTACATTCTACAATTTCAGGTGAAGATTAAATTCGATTTCCTAATTCTGAAATTTGTAGACGCCATTCTTGCATAGAAATTTGAATATGAAAGGATGTGTCAAAAACCAACATAATTCAGAAGTGAACACAAAGTTGCACCCAACTAAAGAAATCTGAAGAGACCAAACTCAAAAGTTAAGCTTTCTTAAGAACATCAGATCATATATATATATATATATCATAGAATGTACCGCAAGCAGAGAGGTACCGCACAAGTAGAAATGAAGATATCAAAAAGATTAATGTACTTAAATTGTACAATACACTAACATATTTCTAATTAGTTCAAACTAACAGTATATAAGCTTTTTTTTATTTGAACAAAAATTAAACAAGTCTCATACATACGGGTAATTTTCCACATTCAATCATATACACAACAACCGCCAAAAATACCTAAAACAAAAACCATCAGAAATGTCTAACGGCAAAACTTGACAATCTTTACCGTTCAAATTCGTAGAAGAGCACTGTAGACGTAGGTAGATCCCAATTTTAAGCCTTTTCCTCACGAATCCAAGCCCTAATTTTGCAAATCTTTGGCCTAATTGGCGCGGAATGGAAGCCCTAAAATGTTGTGAACCAAATCCCTAAACAAATCAAACGGAGAAGAAGAAGCAGAGGAGAACGAAGAAGAAGAAGCAGAAGCAGAGATTAAATCGATGAAGAAGAAGAAGAAGTCTCTAACCAGATCAAAGATGAAGAACACAAAAATGAACAGAGCAAAGAAGAAGACTCACCGAGGGTTTCAAACCGAAAAGAAGCGGCCAACGATCCGGCGAGATCTTGAACAAAGGCGGCGAACGGTCTAGCAGAAGCAACTTCGTGTGAGAGGACGAGAGGTTATTCACGAAAGCTTCGAGAGAGGACAGGACAAAAGTGACCCAGGTGTTTTGGTGGGTCAACTTTGTCCCCTTCCAAGCGGATAAATTGGTTAACGGGATAAGTGTGTCCCGTCCTCCATTTTGCTTCCCAAACACCAGATTGGGACTATAACCTATCCGGTCCTGGCCAGTCCCATGTAACAAACACCCCCTTAAGGACTGGCATAAGAAATTTCAAATGCTCCTGGGAGTATTGTTTCCTTCTCTCACTAAACAATGGGCCCCAATCCCATAAACGTGGATCCCACGTGGATACAATTGATTTGTAAGAGAAAAGAATATTCTCAAAAGCATTGAAAATTTGCTCCAGTTTTGGTCTAGTAACCATTTCAAATTGGTTATTAAACAAAATTCATTATGATAAAAGGAAATTAACAATATTATTTCCTATTTAATAATAATAATAACATAACCCAAATTTAGCAATCTTTTTATCATTTGCCATAACATCTCCATTCCGTGTCTCATACTACAATTTGTAGTAGTAAAATAAGTTATCAACCGATCCAATATCACTTGATATTGAATCCAATTTCGTTGATTTGTCACAACAATTTGGTTGACCAAACTGAGATCCTTCATTTTTTATTTTTATAAATAGATAAAATCTTTATACTTCCCTTACATGTAGTCTTTAAGAGCATTATTAGATTGTTCACACGCATAAATCTGATAAAATTAGTGTCAAATTATGATCATCTAACTTCTTCAATTGCAACAAACTACACAGTTGTGGCAAACAAAACAGATTAGTTATAGAATGAATTTTCTCAGACCGAAAGAAAATGCAGCTAGAAATAAAAGATCCTTAGCAATAAGATAAAGAAAAATAAAGCCTAACCCAGTAATCCTTCTGTCCCGTAATCTTTTTTAAATCTAACAAGCTTTGGTTTGATCTTGTTTTTCTGAATGGATTGAAAAGGGCTTTCATCGCAAGATGTTGGGAAAAATATTTTACTGTCTTGATGCTACAATAAAATTTCCATTCCCGAAAGTCAATTACCCTAAATGTATAATAGAATTACTAGTTCTTTTAAAAGCTTAAACAGTTAGGAAATTAGTTATTATATTATATATATATTTTACTAATCACCTTAAATGATTCTATTCCTTTTGCATAAAATCACTTTTCATATTATATGTGGTTACATTTTCAAAATAATAATAATAATAATAATTATTATTATTATGATCATCATCATCATCATCATATGTTTCTTGTTATGATTTATCTATTATATTAATTATTTATCATGTGTATTAATCTCTCTATCAAAAAAGAAAAAATGAAAAATAAAAAACAAAAGGTTATCAAATGAAGTTAATTTAATAAATTAATCTACAGGTGCACTGCTAACCACAAGATTCAGAATCAAATAAAAGAAAAATATATACACATATAAAACACACAGAACAAATTAATTAAAACTCTAAAATATTAAGAAAGGAAAAAACTCTAGCTACTAGTGGTGACCATTTAACATCTTCTTATGATCACAACACCTCAGAAACTCTACAAATTCATTGATGCACTTCTCAGAGCTTCCTCCTTCACTAACAGCTGCCTTAGCCTTCTCTCTCCATTTGATGGAGTTCTTCTTGATCTCTTGGCTTCTCTTTCCTTCCATGACAGTCTTCAAACACAACACGAGCTCTTCTTTCGTCACTATCCCTTTCTCATCTTCCTTGGCTCTAACCCCAACTTCCCAAATCTCCTCCACAAATTTAGCATCAGTTAACTGGTCTGCCCACTGTGGCACACCAACCATAGGCAAGCCGAGGCTAAGCCCTTCGAGCGTCGAGTTCCAACCACAGTGTGTAACAAAACAGCCTACAGCTTCATGAGCTAGTATTTCTAGCTGGTTGCACCAACCCACAATCAGACCCTTTTCTTTCGCCGAGTCTATAAACCCGTTGGGCAACTTGTCTCTCTCGGATTCTTTTACCACCCAAAGAAAATGTAAATTACTTTCTTGTAAGCCAAACGCAATTTCTTCCATTTGTTTCTGTGTCAAGGACACCATGCTTCCAAAAGAGACATAGATAACTGAGTTTTGGGGCTTGGTTTCGAGCCATTTGAGGCATTCTTCACCGAGCGGCTTCCATAGGCTTGCTCCGTACCCTTTGTCATTCTTGATTTTGCCATCCAAGTAAGCTGACGGAACCATCGGACCTATCAACTTTCCCGGCCAGAGATTCGATATTCCTTTTGCCTCCTTATTATTTAACATATAAACATAAATATATTTAGCAATATAATTGACAAGACAAGTATTTGACCATATATAATTACTGGTGGGAGTGTTATATATAAAGTTTTGCTTTAGTAGACGTACGGACCTGATTACATATAATCTCCAAATAATGTCTCATAAATTATATGTAATTGTAGAATATACTTTACAAATCATATTAAATGAAGTATATATACTTGTACTATAATCTTTGATAAATTTTTGTTCAGAATTCATCCTATAACAAAATATGGGACATCTTTTACCATAACAGGCTGAATTCTAAACAAAAATTTGTCCAGATTCACAAATAAGAGAATAGATATATATATATATATATATATATGTATGTGTATAAATACCTCGTGTTCTAGTTCTTCAAAAGTGTTTCCGAAAACCCAGTCCGCGAATTCCAAGTTAGAAAACTGACTCAATTTCATGGCCAAGTAAACAGGATATCCATCTGGGAATTTGAGAAAGCTTGGCAAGTCATCAAAATTGAGTGGAGGGAAGCCAGGAATGAGCAAGGGCATGTTTTCAGGTTTGAACGGAAGCGAAAGAAAGCCGCGGTGTATGTGAGCGAATATTCCAGTCACTGTGGCGGAATTGGTGAAGAATGCAGCTCCCGGTATAGAATGCTGCTTGGCCACATCGAGAGCCCACGGAAAAAATGAATCATACACTACACAATTCACAGGGTAGTCAGAGTTTTGGTATTTTTGAATGAGTTGAGACAGTGTGCTTGAGCCATTGGTTTTGAAGGACTTGAGGAACAAGTCCTCGCTCTTTGCCTCGGCAAAGCCCCCAGTGTCGAACCCATCGGAGATGGCTTCGACACCGACGTTGGGTGCAGATATTGAGTTGACAGTGTAATGGGTTGTGGCTATGGTGGCCTTGACACCTTTAGAGGCTAAACGCTTTGCAAATTGAAGGAGAGGGTTAATATGGCCTTGGCCTGGATATGGAAGCACTACAACATGGATAGTTCTATGCTCTTTGTGCCCCATTTTTTTTTTTTTTTCCTCAATTAATTCAGAAAACTATCCCAAGTCCAATCACACTTTTGACACACGAAAAGATTGTTTAGTTTATGGGAAGAGAAAATGGAATACTGCTGGTTGTGCCTGATCGGATTCTCTATATATATCTTTATTTATTGTCCAAATATCAAAATTACTCATAAAGTTAAAATCTCTATTAAATTTTATATGTTTATTACAAATATTGAAGATTAAGAGGTAGCCATGTTAGATGTTAATATAGTCGGCCGACCTAAAAAGGATGAAAATGTTGTTCGTGAACGCTTTAATCATAAAAATCTAGCTGGCTAGTAGTACCACTAATGTCTTTTTCTTTTATCAAGTATGGTGATAAAGTTGTTGTATTCCAATCACAGCTATTAAAATGATTGTAATCCAAATAAAAACCAATTAATTATAAGTGGAATTAACGTGATAAAATTGAAGAGAATCACCTAAAACAACCGAGAAAAGGAAGAGACGGGTTTTAAGAAAGTTGTAGGCTAATAATGATGTGAGGAAAATTACATGTACCATGATATCATAACTAATTTGTTAGGCAAATAACGTAATCATGATGTTAGCAAAATTACGTATACCATGATATCATAATTTTTTAGTCGGTAACGTTTTCATTTTCATCTGCTTATAATTTGCTGGATGCATGATATGTATATAATGAATGTGGGAAAATTTCATACACTTCCAAATGAAAATTCATTGACATGTTTGATATAGACGAATCATCATTTATACTTTTGAAGTTTCTACAAAAATCATCAATTATTATATTTGGAGTTGATTTTTGGGAAAATAGATTTATGAAAACTAGATTTACCCTTTAATTTCAAAATAAATATCAAAAGTTCAATTATGTTATGGTTCTTTTAAAGGGGAAAAACTATTATAGATGATTATATAAATGAAATTTATGGTAAACTATATTTTTAAATATACATTATTGTGAAATAAATGATAGAATAATAATGTATTATTTATTTGATACATAAAGGTAAAAAAAAAAAAAAACATTCTATTAATCAATTTTATCAAAAGTGAACTCCAAAAATAGTAAATAATAATCATCCAAGCCTCAAGAGGGTAAGTAATTATTTTTCAAACATTAGAATGTAGATGAATTTTTACCTATTAAATATTTTGACTGGAACCCTGGAAAGGTAGAGAAGAAGAAAAGACAAATTATTTAATTTGGCCATGACAAAAAAACAATTACACTAAATGACCCATCGAGTTACCTAAGTCAAAATACACAATACAGTTGATTAATTCGGTTGTTTTTTGTTCTTATTTTTCTCGGACAAATTTCATTTCCAGATTTTAGTTTTGTTTTTTCACATAGATTTTATACTTTTGAAAAATAATCGTTTAATTTCTTTTTAGATTATGCATATATCAGAATAGGTTTATTTATTTATTCTTCTAAATTAAAAATTAAAAAGAAATTAAAAAATTTTATTAATGATTAAATAATATTATAAAAATATGATTTTAATCTTTAATTGTTAGAATTAATAATAAAAACTAACAAAATTGAAGAGAACAAAATAATTTTTTTCTTTTTTTGAAAAATAAAATAAAATAAAACTGAGCAATCCTAATTCTTAAAACCTCCACGTTTCATGAAAGATATGTTTGGGATGTCTCAAACTAACACGGACCCGAACTGGAAAAAACCAGCCTCTTTGTAAGTAGGTTTGTGACATGACATTTTGTTGGTTTTTTTGATAGTTTGAGTTTGACACGGCGCAAATTAAAAACGAGCCTACTTCATCTATTTGGTTCGCATAAATATATATTTGACACGTGCTGGCCGACCTTCAATTTTTTTTTTTTTTCTTTTTTTTGCTTCCTTTGAAATTTTACCGGCCGACTCCCTGCCTGTGTTTTTTTATGTATGGTTATCTTTAAGATAAAGAAATCCTCTTTGATGCAAATTACTAAAAGTGTTAATAATGTTAATTCATTATGGTATAATAGATATGGCACATTCTAGAACGATGACTTTTTAAAATCTGCATAATTTATTTAATTTTTTAAAATGAATTTTTATTAATAATAAAAAGTGTTTCTCCTCTAGATAAATAAACAAATATGAATTATATTCATATTAACATTAAAGAAAGAAATTATTCATTATATTTTGGGTTCCTTGAGATAGCCTAGCCGGCAATTATTGCTAGTATAGTAATAAGCCCTAAAACCTGGGTTCAAAACACCTGGTTAAGAAATTATTCATTATATTTTGGGTTCCTTGAGATAGCCTAGCCGGCAATTATTGCTAGTATAGTAATAAGCCCTAAAACCTGGGTTCAAAACACCTGGTTTAAAATTCCCCCTCCCCCCAACTTATCAACAAAAGAAAAACAATATTCGTTATATTTACAAATATATATATTTTAATAAATTGTTATTATATATTTTCTTTGTATAGCTACCCTTTTATATGGAAACCAAGTAAATATAATGATTTCTATCATTTCTCTTTATCTAGTTATTGGTCTCTAATATGTTAAATTTTCCTTTTTAATTTAGTTTGACTCAAATTTGTAGGAAATGAATCATATTTTTAAATTTAAATTTATTTATATTTAAATTTTTCATATAATTGTTAGTTTAATACAACAATTTACCTTTCCTAACTTTCAAAAATGTATTTCTAGCTAATTCAATAGTGCCCATCTAAACAAAATTTATGAATTCGCCTCTAATCTAGAATGTATGCAGAATTGCAGATGAGTTATAATACAAAAAATAAAATTAAAAAATAAATAAAGAATACCGTAGGGCTCTTAAGACCGACCTAGAAACTATAGACTCAAAACTCAGACTTTTTATTCTTGTACTGGTAGAATATATTGGATGATTGCGATAGATCTAGCTACCCAGAACCATGTGGAATTAGTTGACAAGGGCTCCACTGCCTAAATGCACAACTTCTAACCACAACTTGAAAATCATGTGAAAACCAACATAAAGATTCTGCCTTTTCTGTTTACTTTTTTTTTTTTTCCTTTATTTTTGGCGCCTCTATAATTAAATTGCATGTTAGATTGTCGGTTAACACAATGTCTAACACTATATTTTCAAGGTGGTAGCTTAGAATATGTTCAATAGTGAATGTAATTGCTATCTATATTTAAATTTAGATAACATAAATATATAATTAATTTTAAAATTATTATTTAATAATAATATGCAGAAAATTATTTATAATTATTAATTAATTATATATATTTTGTCAAGTATTGTTCTTCTATGAAAAAAATAATAATTCTTTTTAAAAAAATTATTTTTAATAAAACTTTACAGTGTTTGACAGAGCCTTAAGAAGTTGAAGAGCTTTTGATAGTGTGTTTGTTTTTTGGGGAGGGGGGGAAGATCATATTAATTTGACAAAGTATTTATACAGATCAATTGGAGAGATTTTTTTAAATAATTATCTAATTTTCTAATGTAACAAAAACAAATTAGCAATAAACAAAATTATTGAAGATGCTTTAGTAAAAGAAAATTGATCTAACTATCATACCTGCAAATTTGAAAGCTATAATTCGAATCTGAATATGTTTAATTATTATCACAGAAAGTCTCATAATTAATGCAGTGCTCCATGGCACAGAACCATTAATTTGATGTCAATGATGAAAACTAAAACTCTTTTTCGTATATATATATATATATATAAAAAGAAGCATAATATCCCACCATATATATATATATACATATAAAAGAAAAGGACATGTCAAAAGCAAGGGTGGACAATCAATTTGGCTTTCTTAATATTACAACTTTTACATATCATGATATTAGAGACACCCGCATAACATTGTTACCATCAGTGAAGAAAATATCGATGTCGATGAAAATATCGAAGATATAAATTTACAGAAATATCGATGGAAATATCGATATCGATGGAAATATCGATAAGATTATGGAAACTGTAAATTTTTAATTTAAAATACAAATTTTGAGATATAAAATAATTAATATAATAAAATAATATAAAAATTCAATAATTAGAGTACAATAATAATAAAATATAATAAAATACTCATCCAATTAAATATATATACTAAAATCTTATATATTATATAACAAAAAATCTAACAATATTATTTATTTATTTTTAAATAGATAAAATTAAATTTATTAAAAAATAAATTAAATTAAATTAAACACTAAAATAAAAAAATAAAAAGATGTATATTAAAATATTATCATAGTAAAAATCAAGCATATTAAAAATGATAACTAAAAGCAATATCATGAATTAGATGAGGTAAAAGTTAAGAATATAATTGAATTAGTTGCTTCTCACTTTTTCATACCACCACGACAAATCACCATCACATAGATTTTTATTTATTTTTTTATTTTATTCTTTCTCTTTCCTTCCCCCACGTGAAAGAAAGATTTCTTTCTTATCTTTTTTTCTTTTCTTCTTTCTCTTTCCCTTCCCCCACGTGAAAGAAAGATTTCTTTCTTATCCTTTCTTCTTCTTCCTCTCTTCCCTTCGTCTTCTTCCTCCCTCTCTTCTGTGCCAGATCAGTTAACAACCAAAAACAAAAAAAACCAAAATTTCCAATTTCGACCCTCTCTTTTCTCTTCTCTTCTCTTCTCTTCTCTCTGTGTATCCCCATCTTTTCCCCCTTCAATTTTTCTCCGACCGATTACCACAAACCAAACACACACACAAATCAACACAAACACACCCAACCAGTCCGGCCGATATATCCCAGAAATTTCCACCTTTTCCTGTCGACAACCGGCCGATCTTTCCATCTTATCCAACCAAAACCCGAAATCTTCACTGACAATGGACGATTCTGTCGACTTCTATCGATTCCGGCGACAAATCAACGACACGCGTGCAAGAAACTTCCCCCCCCCCCCCCCCCCCCCGTGTCGGTGTCGGACGGGGTCAACAACAGAAACTGTCGCCGACATTTCCACCGTCTCGACGATTTTTGCTTCCCTGGTTACCACAGTATCATAAAATGCCTCAAAGGCATGCCCATTAGTTTGATGCTTCTTTCTCACTTCATTGTCAATCAAAGTTTGATGCTTCTTTCTCACTTCATTGTCAATCAGGTTGTTTAGTGGTGAATATGAAAATAGTTAGAGGTGGCAGTTTAGGTTATGATACGGTGATATGATTCGAAAATGATACGAAGTTAACTGGTTTGAGTTTATTATAAATAGATCGAATCACTTTCAGATCAACTCGTTTAACATAATTAATAAATGTGTCAATTTCGGATTAATCTGCTTAATCTGAAATTGATCCAAATTGACTCATTAAATTAAACGTATCAATTTCAGGTTAATCCATTTAACCTGAACCCGATACGCGTTTAAATTATAACTTTAATATGTTAAATTTACTATTAATAAAACTTTAACTAATACTTTTTTATTACTAAATATCAAGCTTATTTAAGGTTATATTATTAATCAATTAATCATATCATATATTATATTATTATAAATTTGTAAGTATAATTATATGGTTTTACATATATATTTTAATTTTGAATTAATTAATAACTAAATTATTTTTGTTTTTTATGAAATAATTAATTTAAATATGGTAATTTATTTAATTAGATAAATTTCATGTAAACGGGTTAATTTCATATAAATGGGTCAATTTCGTGTAAATGAATCAATTTTGTATAAAGGGGTTAATTTCGTATAAACGGATTCTGTTGATTCAAATTGACCCATTTAATAAACAAGTTATAAGGGTCATATTAGGTTATCTGTTTATTAAATGGGTTATGTTTGGGTTGAAAATTTCTGATACGATTAATAAATGGGTCGGATTCGAGTTAAGCAATTTCAACACGATTAATAAACGAATTGACACAAACACAACATGATAACAAGAATTGTCACCTCTAAAAATAACTATAGCAATAGCTAGCTAGCGATGGCTTAGGTAAGTTCGACACAAATTAAAATAAAGGAATGGTTTGAAATGGGCTTTTTTAGCTGTAACATACTTTCTTTCTTGATGATGGGGATGTCTAATGTAACATTGAATGATAATAACTTTTTTAGGTTGAAATTTGTTTGCATGAAATGGGAATACAATAATAAAGGCAAACCACAAACAAAATAAATTCTATTTAGAAAAGTTCTGTTCAAACTATACAAACTGTTAGTTATATTTTATTTTTATTTGTATATATATTTGCCTTTAATAAAATAAAATAAATTTAAAATGGGCTTTTTTAGCTGTAACATACTTTCTTTCTTGATGATGGGGATGTCTAATGTAACATTAAATGATAATAACTTTTTAGGTTGAAATTTGTTTGCATGAAATGGGAATACAATAATAAAGGCAAACCATAAACAAAATAAATTCTATTTATAAAAGTTCTATTCAAACTATACAAACTGTTAGTTATATTTTATTTTTATTTGTATATATATTTGCCTTTAATAAAATAAAATAAATTTAAAATGGACTTTTTTAGCTATAACATATTTTCTTTCTTGATGATGGGGATGTCTAATGTAACATTGAATGATAATAACTTTTTAGGTTGAAATTTGTTTGCATGAAATGGGAATACAATAATAAAGGCAAACCACAAACAAAATAAATTCTATTTAGAAAAGTTCTATTCAAACTATACAAACTGTTATTTA
Organism: Ziziphus jujuba; assembly: GCF_031755915.1. NCBI lineage: Eukaryota > Viridiplantae > Streptophyta > Magnoliopsida > Rosales > Rhamnaceae > Ziziphus > Ziziphus jujuba. Next base: position 7,242,187 of record NC_083390.1, read on the forward strand.
TATTTTATTTTTATTTTATATATATTTGCCTTTAATAAAATAAAATATATTTAAATACACTAGATCTCTAATTTCCCAAAACAAAGAACTAGCAGATCTCTATATCGTCTGCTTTATTTATTTTATTTCTTTTTTTTTTCTGCTTCTTTTTTTTTTCTTTCTTTTTTTAAGAAAATTTTTTATCCAGAAAGTTGTTTATGCATGAATGCATGATCCGTTCTTCTATGATTTGAAGATAATTATTTTTATATTGTTTATAGGGAGGAAACAAATCCTGGATTCTAGGTTTTGCAAATCGTGCTACCAAATTGTACATCCCAAATGAGAGAAATCAAAGGTCCGTCGATTTTGGCCAAGTGGGAAATGCAAATATGGCCCTGTTTTCATACATTTGGGGAAAATCCAACAATTGGCCATGGTTTTAAACTTGGTAGCGTTTTGACAGATTGTGAGGTAAATTGATTCCAAATGAAGAAGATAAAGGATAGAAGAAAAAAAGGGTAGGGAGGGGACAAAGATGTAATTGACCAATTTTGAGAAGAGAGTTTGATCCATAGAAGCTTTTGTGGGAAAGGAAAAGGCAGAATATGAAAAAAAAAATTGAGGAGCTGTATTAGGTAGTTTGTGAGACTTTAAGCTTCTGCGGGAAGGAAATTGATAGTCAAGTTTCAATCTCACTCACCATACTCACCATGGTACTCTCTGAACTCTGGATTTTAGGTTCTACAAATCATGAATTGCAATCTACTTGGTGTTGACGGGGTGAGATAAAAGAAAAATAAAAAATAAAATTTAAATGCGATGTCACAATTTAATTGGTGGGTAGGAGAAAAGGGACAGTAAATCTCTGATTTTTATTTTGTTTAAATATTTAGAACATTTTCGACATTTTATTACTTAGAATTTTAAGAATATAAAAATATCTTTAAAATTATAAGATAGTTAACAATTTTTTGGCTACCAATGTTTGAAAATCCTTAGGTGGTGTTTGTTACATGGGACTGGCCAGGACTGGATGGGTTTGAGTCCCAATCTGGTGTTTGGGAAGGAAAATGAAGGACGGGATAAATGTGTCCCGTTAGTTGAATTATCCGAAACGAGGGGGACAAAACTGACCCACCAAAACACCTGGGTCACTTTTGTCCTGCCCTCTTTCGATGCTTTCAACCTCTCAGCCTCTCACACCCGTTCGCCACTTCTTTTCGATTTGAAGCCATAATTCTTGACCTCGAAGACGTTTGAAGCCATTACTACCAGCACGCCAGCCACGCAGCTGTCAAAGCTAACCCTAACTCTGCCACCGGCGAAACCCATTTCAACCAGATTGTCTCCCCAAAATTCGAAGGCCTGAACCTCGTGAAACGGCATCGTTTGGTACGCAGGATAGATCGACGAGCTCCAATCTGGACTCCACGCCCTTTCTATCGTCGCCAAGACTCCTCGCTCGAATCTCAACCCAAACGTCGACCAGAAAACTGGGTTTTTGTTGTCTCTGTGAGTGGCCGATATCTTTGCTTAATTTGTGGTTTATTTTTTTATTTAGTTTTGAATTATTAAATTTGTAATCGTATTTCAGCATTTCAGCATTTCAGCAACCGGCCTTCTCTCCCAACTCCGAAATTCCAGCATTTCATTTCTTTTTCCCTTGCCTTTCCCCAATCCCTCATTGCCCACTCTTCCACCCTGCTGATCCCCAAGGCCAGTGACCGTATCTAACAGGTAATTCTTCATTCCCAATACTCTCTCTGTCTTTTGCTTGTTTCTTGCTAGCCTTCCGCTGAATGTACGCACTCACCATTCACGTTTCCATACATAACGTTGTATTTTTCTGTACATAACGTCATAAATCACTCATTCTTTTGCTTAACACACCCATCACAGATTCATAGCCAATGAATCAAAATTTTTCACAAAATTTTGAATTATAAAGCTGCCTAGCATGATAAATATAAGCAAACTTAGGTCATTTTCTGTACAAATCCTTATCTTCATGACTTCACTCTTCCTAGTACTTGGAGGAAATAATGAAACGGATAGGATGTCATTGCTTGTCTTTAAGATCTAAGTCTTGGACATAACAAGCTTACTGGTAAACTTCCAGAATATTTATCCTTATTATCCAAGCTTGAGGTACTTTATTTAAGCTCAAACAGTTTGATTGGAAAAATACCATCTTCTTATGGAAACCTTTCTTCTGAGGTATTGTCTGCAGGACATAATTATTTTCTTGGTAGTATTCCGGATAGCTTTGGTCAGTTGAAGAGTTTAGCACATCTTGGGCTTGGTTCATGTAATCTGAGCGGTACTCTGCCCCCTTCCATATACAATCTCTCTTTTTAATTATAGGTGAGTCATTAGACTTTTTAATTTGGCCTATAATTTATATGCACAATACAAACCACTTTTAAGCTGTAGTCCAGTTAGAACAACTTCTAGCTATATAAGGTCTAGGTTCAGCCAAAAAAAAAAAAAAAAAAGAGGGGGTCTAGGAAGTCATTAATTCATGATTTGCTATGAAAGAAATGCTATTCTTCAAGATTTGGATGGAGAGGGTTCTGACTCGAGATTTTTGAGACTGTGACTTCTCTCTATCTAGTTGGATTTTAGGCCTTAGCCAGGAGACCAAAAGAATTGGTTTTGGCGTGGGAGAAAGAGGACTTGTTTATGGTTTAAGTGCACTCATGGTTTTTGAATTGGATGATAATATTATTTGAAATAGCATGTGATTGCAGGCATGCATGGACCTCAGGTTTTTTCTTTTCCTTCTTTCACATTTGCAGTTAATTGATATGCCTAATAAGCTCTAACTACCATGAAGTAACATTAGCAAACAATTAAACTAAACAAACTACATACAATTCACAAGGGGGGAAAAAAATTTAAAAAAAAAAAAAGAACAAAAACTAAACATGTTAACAAACAACATCTTACTTGTTACATACTATACTAAAACCAAAGGGGATTCAAGCTCTCTCTACCTGTATTTCTGATGCAAAGTGATGTTTAGCTTTCTCAACTGGCCCTTTCTTCTTATCCATTATATTTATAATGATCATATGTTTTTGTGTTATCATTATACCACAAAGATCTGAATCACTTTCGTAAACTTCTCAAAAGTGATAACCCTTATAACACTCGCAGATCCAGTACTTTTCAACAAAGTTAAATATGTAAAATCTGTTCCCCATCGTCAAATTAAACCAGCTATATAATCTGTTTTGTTACTCTCATCTAGTGCTAGTGCAGGTAGTTATTTTTCTATAATGGTCTTCGAAGAAGTTTACTCAGGGGTATATTGAACTCATCATCTTTGGTGCACTAGATCTTGGTTTGAGCTTCTGTTTTGAGCTCAGGGTATAATCTGTTAATGTGTATATATATATATTGCTATTTAAAATTGTTTTTCACTTCCTAATCCTTATTCAATTCCTTTTACCGTGTATTTAGTTTTTGTACCTCCTATTTTATCAGTATCTTTTCCTTAGTTTCTTTTATTCCAACCTGTTAAATATTGTCAAGGAAATAATCTAGGATATGGTGAGGCTGGTGACTTGGAATTTGTTTCTTCTCTTGTCAACTGCACAAGTTTAGAAATGTTAGAGATCAATACCATATTGGTTTTTGTTTTGGATTGTCATTGGTGGTTGTTTTGAATCGGTTTGAGGTTGTTGGTTTGTAATAATTGGGTGTGTTACGCCAAGTAGATAGATAGATAGATAGATAGATTGAAACAGATGGCATTCCTAGTTGCAAGGTTTAGAAAGCAAAGAAAGAAACCCAGATTAGGAGACTAAATATGAAACATGGGTTTTGTCTTCTCTAATAAAAAATAGATATTCAATAATGTTTGTAGGCTAACATATCTGAAAAAAGAAAAAAAAAACCTTTTAAACCAATAATTTCTAGACAGAATAGATAAAATATTAATTCTCCATGTAGAAATAATGGCAGTGCTGTTTATAGGTGTTTGTTTTTATTGGTGTTTGTTTCGAAGGTGTTACCTATTCTGAGAAAAAGGGAATTAGAATTTGCAGACGAATTTTGATAACTTGAAATTTGGAGTAGCTTGCATTCATGTCATACTTCAATTGGTTTCTTATGTTTGGTTACTTAAATATGATTATTCCAATTCCAGTCAATCATATATCTCTGTTCTTTCATCCAGGTTAGTGAATAGGCCATGGGAATTGGATCATTGAGATAAGCCCAAATTAGCCGAAAGTGTCAAGGCCAATCTTGTGGGCTTCATTGATTGGATTCCTTCTCTTTGTTTGAAAACCATAATGTAGTTTAATCACTTTTTAAATGGCTGCTTTTCGGGTTTTGATTTTGTATCCTTTCTTCATTGAAAATGTTTGTTAGGGATGTTGTCTAAAAATATATATTTATTAGAGTTAATGGTAGTTACAATTTATTATTCATTTAAATTAATTATAATTTTTATAAAAAAATTAAGAAAAACAAGAAATAAAATCACAACATTAAACTGAATTTAAAATAGTTTTTAATTTAGTGTTTTTAACCTTTATATTTAAATTTATTATTATTTGAAATGCTTAACAAACTTTGATTAAGAACTGCACCAATAAAAATTTATAGCAAACACATCGCATGTAATAAGGTAAAACTAATAAAAATTAAAAACCAAACTACTTATTGAACAACACTTTTAATTAATGTTTTGTTTTCGCCTACAAACTTGTTCTTATAATATATATTATTATAGAATAGTATGAATAAACATTATTGAATATATATTAAAAATACTTAAATCCACCTTTTATTTTGACCTTCCAAATATATATATAATGTTTATTGTGAATGCTAATATATAAATATATTATTTATGGAAGATTTTTGTTTTCTGTATTTATTCAATTGTATTGGCAATAGCAGCTCAATTTATTGTATTTCTGATAATTTTTTTTTATTTGTTGTTTTTTTTTCTTTTTTGTAGAGATGGATGGAAGAAAATTAGTTGTGATTCAATCTTTTTGTTGGGACTTTATGTTTATCTTTTTTATGTACATGTATGTAGCGTGCCAAAGGAGAAATGAAAGACGTGTTAGGAATAGAATAACTAGGAATACCGAATTGCGTACATCTTTTATAGATAGTTTGTTGGACAATGATGTCACTTGTATTAGTCAATTGAGGATGGATAGGAGAACATTTGTTATTTTATGTCGGTTATTACGCCAGGATGGATATGTGAAAAGAGATGGTACTGTTACATTGGAAGAGCAAGTGTGCATATTTTTGCACATAATTGCTCATCATACAAAAAACCGTACAATTATCAATCGATTCTATAGATCAGGGGAGACAATTAGTAGATATTTCAATTCAGTATTGAATGGGGTGTTGCGCTTACATTCCATTTTGTTGAGGCATCCTGAACCTGTGTCGGATAATTGCTCGGATGATAGATGGAAAATGTTTAAGGTACGTATGTGGACTAGTTTGGTTATTAATTTTATAGTTAGATGACTTGTAGCATTATCTGACGTTAGTAAAATTGTTTGTGTCGTAGAATTGTTTGGGAGCATTAGATGGAACTTATATTAAGCTGAAAGTACCTGAAATCGATAAGCCAAGATATCGAACAAGAAAGGGTGAGATCGCAACAAATGTCTTAGGTGTATGTAACCCGAATATGGAATTTATATTTGTATTACTGGGTTGGGAAGGCTCCGCTTCAGATTCCAGAGTACTTAAAGATGCAATAAGTAGGCCAAATGGACTAAAAGTACCAACCGGTAAGACCAATCCTTAAATATTTCATCGAGTGGATTAACATTGCATAAACTAATAGGAGAAATTTTTCTGTGTTAGGTTGTTATTACTTAGTGGATGCTGGTTACACAAATGGTGAAGGATTTCTTGCACCATATAGGGGAACAAGATATCACCTTTCCGAATGGAGAGATGGTTGTGCACCCATAAATCATCAAGAGTATTTCAACATGAAGCATGCATCAGCTAGGAATATCATAGAAAGATGCTTTGGGGTTCTTAAAATGCGATGGGCAATTTTAAGAAGTCCATTTTTCTACCCAATTGCAACACAAATCAAAACCATTACTGCATGTTGTCTGATACATAATCTGATTAGAAGAGAAATGACACTCGATCCTGGAGAAGTCGAATATGATAGGATGGAAAATGTGGACATTAATGAAGAGGAGGACATTATAGGATCAATTGCTTCCTCAGATCAATGGACAAATTGGAGAGATGAGTTAGCTAAGCAAATGTTTGGTGAGTGGAGAGGTCATCATGATTACTAGTTGATGGTTATTTTCATCATGATTACTAGTTGATGGTTATGTAAAAAATTATGTTCTCACTGCTTATTTAATATTGTTTGTTAAATCTTTTGAATAATATGTATGAAGGCAAACTTATATTATATTAAGTGTAACATTTGAGATTTATTGTTATTTTGTTTGCATCTTGTTTTGATAATGTTGGAATCATGAAATGTTTACTTGAATAGCAATGGAAGCTGGAGGTAGCAGTAACGATAATAGGTGGGGTGAATCTAGGCGTACATGGAGTAGAGGTGAGGAAGAAGCTTTGCTGGTTCTTTTAGATGAAGCTGTAGCTAGTGGGCAACGTTGTGACACGGGAGCATTTAAACCTGGTACACTTAATATGATTGAGCGGCAACTGGCTGAAATGTGTCCTAACTCGGGATTGCGAGCAACTCCACATATTGAATCGAAGCTAAAAAAGTGGAAGAAGCAATATGGCATCATATACGACATACTGAACAAAAGTGGATTTGGATGGAATGACACTCTTAAATGTGTGGAGATTGACAGTGACGATGCTTGGAAAGTATATGTGCAGGTTTTGACTTTGTTAGGAAAAATACCTTTATTGAATTTTGTGTTTTTTATCTAAAATATATAATGTTTTTACTAAATGATGGCTTTTTTTTATTTTAGAGTAATCCAAGTGCAAAAAGTTGGAGAGATAAACATTTTCCAATATATGAGAGGCTTGCTAATATTTTTGGGAAGGATCGGGCAACAGGACATGGAGCACAAACTCCAATTGATTTAGTTAATGATATAAATATGGAGCCTGACAATGACCAATTTGATGATGTGGGTTCTCCAATGTCTATGAATCAAACACATAGTCAACTGCCCACACAATCCCAATTAAGAGGTAAGAGGAAAGCTCAATCGAAGGATGTTGACATCGTTAGCGGGTTAAATAATGTAGCAGATAAGTTTATAGATAAATTGGCTACACAGTTAGACAAGTTGGAGAAGTCTGATATCAACTATCCACAATACTTAGCTATGGACCTTAACAGGTTAGGATTCCCTATTACTGACAATCTCAAAATCTCTAAGGCAATGAGATCGGATCCATCGAACGTTGAGGTTTTCAAGATTATTAAAATCGATGCGCAGAAGATTGAATTTGCTCGTGGATTTTTGGATAACTAAATTAGTATTGTTGTGGATTATATATTTATAGATATGTATGAGAAGATGACAACTATGAACAGTTGGAATTGAAACTTATGGACATATATTGTAACGTATTGAATGTTGGTTTCTAATTATGCATGTATGGATAATTTTATTATTATGTGTTATGTTTTAGAATATTAACATGCAATTTATTGATTTGGTTAGTTGTTATTTTGTTTAATAATTTACTATATTATATTGTCATTTATTATTATATGCAGGAATATTGAATGGCAAAGAGAAGGGTTTATGTTGTGTTTAAAGGTAGACAACCAGGGATATATAATTCTTGGTCTGAATGTCATCAACAAGTGCACGGATTTACAAATAATTTATATCAAGCCTATAATACAATTGAAGAAGCTGAAATTGCATATGTTGAGTTTGTAGAACAAACAATGAGGAATCGTAATGAAGCAAATCCAATACAAAATACCACCACCGTACATACACGTGCTCAATTTCACAACGAGTGGGGTAATGGTTTTGTATTAGGTTGTTTATTTGGCTTACTATCAATGGGTTTATTTACTTATTTCTTATATAATTAGATTATCCTTGTAAAATCCAATATATATATACGGATGTCATACTTGTTAAAAGTGTAACTACATGTGACATTTATTTATATATCTATATATCTATATGTATGAATTGAAGATGGATATATTTATGCCATTAACAAGTTCTTAATTAAATATTATGTCAATTTTTTTATTTGTATTTAATTGTTATTCATGATTAGTAATTTTATTTTAATCGGTTTTGAAAACAATATTTTAAGTAGTTTATGGGTGTTAAAAAAAAATTACAAATGTATTATAAATATCATTAAATTATTATTATTATTAATTAATTGAACATATAAATATCTATACAAAACATATTAAATATAAGTAATAATAAAACTTTAATTAAATATAATATTTAATTTTTTTGTAAATATAAATATAATTTTAAATCTTTTCATATATAACAAAATAAATACTATAATTATAAAATAATCCAATCCAGTCCGATCCTGCACCAAACATAGGTCAACTAGTCCAACATTCAGTCCAGAACTATACCAAACACAGTACTGTACTATTCGATCCTGTCCGATCCGAACCTATCATGTCCGATCCGGACCTATCCTGCGTACCAAACGAGCCCTTAGGGTGAGGCGGGGGACAGTGGATCATCAGCTACTAGAAAACAAATATATACATATACTTTTATATATACATATACTTTTATATATAGGTATATATTTATGTATTTTTGCGTTTATGATATCATTCAAAATCCAAAACTTGGAAAAAACACAGAAAGTTGAGAAATCGTGCAATCATTTGGTTGATGCATGTCATTAATTGGGGAAACATAGGGCATAAGGCAAAGGAAAGTGCATTTTATAAAGTCTCATTCTATATTATTTTGGCCAACGATATTGGCTTTTGTGCAGCAAAAGTGTCATGCGCAGCGCAGACTATCCCATCAATCAGCAAGCTGGGCAAAATGGGATGGTGCCATTAAAAAGATAAAAATAAAAAATAAAAAGCAAAAAACAAAAAAAAAAAGAGAAAACTATCCCATCAATCAGCAAGTTGGTATTTCCATTTATTAAAAAAAGGAAGCTAGTATTTCCAATTGAACCAGCTGGAAAAATAGGGTGGTGCCATTGTAATTAAAAAAGGGAAAACGACTCCACTGGGGATCGAACCCAGAATCTCTGGTTCCGTAGACCAGCGCCTTATCCATTGGGCCATGGAGTCCTAGCTGGCAGGTAACTTGATTAATATTTTATTTATTCTTTTAAAAAAATAAAAATGGTTCAACCTCGTCCTTGGGGGATCGTTAAATATTTGATATTGCCTTCTTATTATATATTATTTTATACATAAATATATATTACATTAGATTATTAGAATTATATTAAAAAGGTATCGAGTGATAATGATGTTGTATAAAATCAAATTAAAAGCATTTAAGTCAATAGAGTTTTCAAATTGATCTATATATTTAAAAAAAAATATACATAAATTTGTAGTTGTTTTGTTATATTAGTTATAATACGGCTCGGAGGGAGATCTTTCACATCTTTAATGAGTCATTTTACAATATGGGTCAAAAAACCAAAATAAATAATTTGAGTCCTTATAAAAAAATTAAAAAAAAAATTAAAAAAAAAACCTGGTTTTTGAACCTCACTTTAAATTACTGTAGAAGAAAAAACTATAAAATATAACCACATTTATCATAATCGATTAGTTAACATGTTGATTAACCGTATCATGAAACACTTCAAAAAAAAAAAATCATTAATTTATCAAATTATCAAACTATGAAAAAGATTCAACAAAAGATACAAATAAATTTATTATCTATTTTGCATCAAGCAATAAGTGGAATAACTTCTCATAAATAGCAATAAAAGTGTGCAGGTAGATTGACCCATTAAGTTCCCATTGAATTACATATGATAAATGCAAAACATATACTTATAATTTTTTTAAAGGAGCATATATTTATAATTATTGAACTAAAATAGTACAAGATTATATTGAAAAATATTTTTGAAGGACTTGCTCTTGTTTTCTTTTTTAATTTAATAATTTTAATATGACTTAATATGAATTCTTAATAGAATTAATTTTTTTCAACTTAAGGCTTAATAAATGTGGATATATATGACTATTTAAACAAAATAGCCGAACTTTATTAAGAAGAAAACAAAATTACACAAATCCTCTTGAAGCAAAGCGAGCAATCAATATGGATATCCTTTGCTGACCAAGATTCAGGGAATCCGAATGATTAGAAGAAAAGTTGTTTATATATTAAATGGAACAGTTTTTTTTTTCCCCCCTTTTTTATTTGTTTTTTATTTGTTACCAAGGTGCCCAAAACAAAAAAACCCGCTAAATTTTGTTTTAGTTTTTGTTTAACAAAATTTAGATATTGTTATATTAGTGGGATAACTCTTCAAATTTATTATTATATTTTTGGATAAGTGAGATAGCTCTCTTCTTTTACTTGTTTTGTGTTTGATTTAATTTTCTGTTTGAGACCTAAAATAAGGGCCAAAAAAAAAAAAAAAAAAAAAACTTAAATGTAATTGAAGCAATTGGGGAGTACGTGTGAAATAAATAAAAGGAAAAAGAAATATGGTTGCCTTGGTCAATGAGCATGAATATGTTTAAAAAGGGGAAATACAGTAAACACCAAAATGTCATCAAATCATTATCATTAGAAATAAAAAGAAAATAAATAAATAAAACACCAACAAAATGCACCTCTAAAATAAAAGGAAAATTATACCATTAATATAAATCCAAACAAATAACAATCCATAACATAGACACAAACAAAAATAAGTTACCATAAATTATAATCACAAAGGGATAAAGATTGCCATATTATTTGAAGGCCAAAAAAAAAAAAAAAATCTTTCAGTGAAAAAAAAAGAAAAAAGAAAAAAAAAAAAAGAAGCAAAAAGCATAACATAATGTATCTTCAAATAAATAAGAATAGCATAACATGAACAACATTTTTAGTTATAAAGAAGCAAAAAGCATGACATAATATATCTTCAAATAAATAAGAATAGCATAACATGAACAACATTTTAAGTTATAAATACAATGATAGAATCATCATATAAATATAAATAATATATATAATTAGCTCGAAATTATGACTCATTATTATATTATATATATATATATATATATATATATATATATATATTAATGCTATTAAATTTTATTTTATTTTATTTTCTCAAATTGTAGATTTATTCATATTTATGGATGCAGTCCTTTAAGTGTCCTTTTTACTTGTTAACTTATCCATATTGTTTTGCATTAATGTTTTATTTATAAATATCAAAAAAGGCTTTTCTAAATTTTTATTTTGACTCGGTGGATACCTTTGCATGGAGGGTGCTAGAAGGGCTGCAATGCAAGGCAAACCATGGAAGAACAATAACCCCACCCCTGAAGAAAAAGACAAAGCTAACCAAAAAAAAAAAAAATGTGTGTGTGTGTGAGAGAGAGAGAGAGAGAGAGAGAGAGATTAACCCCAAAAAAAAAAAAATTAAGAAAATGAGAGAGAGAAAAAGAGAGAGCCTCCTCCAATTTGTTTATTGGTTCTTGTGATCAACTCATTTATATATGGAAAGGAAAATGGACGGAAGGACGAAAACAGAGAGTGAAGATATAAGAACAAAGGAAAAACATAATGCAAACATAAAAATCATCAAATATCTTGGTGGAAAAGATAAGAAAAATAAGAATTTTAATGGCTGAAAATCTTATATATCTGTATATATAGTAATCATCCCAAGTGCAGACGAGAGAGAAATTTTTACAAATCTTATAATGAATATCAAATTTGTCATGTGTGACAAAACTTTGATAAATCTTCAAAAAAATAAAATAGCAATGATAAGTCTAACAAATATCTTTATTATTAATGACCTTGTTTGATAAAAAGGAAAATATAGAAGAAAATGAATCTTTAAGGCGTCAGTTTTTCGTGAATGAATTGTTTTATATTCTTTTTATATTATTTGATTGATTATAGAAGAAAATAAAACTTATAAGTAATTAAATATATTTGTGCATTAAAAAAATATAAAACTAATTTATCAGAGAATTTTAAAATGACACCTTAAAAATTCATTTTCCATCTCAGTTTTCCAGATTTATTTTCTATTGGGATCCATAAATTCCTCCTTTTAAAAATTAAAAAAATTTTATTTTTTTAGAAAATTTTAAATTTCCACTAATTTTGTCATTACTCAAAGATCCCATAAAAAGTAATTATTTTAAAGACATTAATACTCTTAAAAAATTCCATACTAAAGTTTTATTTGAAATTGCACTTTTTTCTATCATTTATACTAATTTTTTCCTTTTTTAATATCTCAAACTCACTATCTACAATCAAAGGTATTAGTAGTTTAAAATTATCAGTTTTTTTATTATAGGCAATGGAAATTAAGTCTAAGATGTTTTTGCTTAATAGAAAAGCTATTTTTGGTAGCTTATGTATGGGTAGAAAACAGCCTGAGCAAATTTCTTTCCGAAATTACCTTCATTCAAACGCAAAGTTCAATGTTTCATTTACTTTTACTCTCACATTCACACTCTCTATGGCTAAAAACCTAAGGCATGATTTTTCTTTATTAAATAAAAATACCTATTTATAAGAACTAAAAAGGGAAAGAAATAGTCATCACTACTGATATGTATAATTATTTTTTTAAACTAGATTTAATATTAATCTTTATATCGATTTTTCCTTTTCAAAAATATCAAATTTGTTAAACATTAATTAAAAATCAAATTTTATAGCTATTTATGAATTTTTAATATGAGACAATCAATCTAGATTTAAATATATTTTAAATATAATAAGTATATTTATCTTTGAAATAAATGAATACCAATTCTATATTTTCTAAGAGGAATAATAATTTTTAGAAATGGAAGAATTTATATCCCTGTAAAATAGATATTATTAAAATTGAAACTATTTGAAACAAATAAATTGTTGATTCTATTAAATAAATATTTTATTTACATTTCTATATTTACTCTACAAAAAGGTAATCGTAAACTGACAATATATATGAAAACGAATGTGGTAACTCAGTTGGTATAAACACCACCATCCAAAGGTTATTGATCGGGGTTCGAGTCTACGGGAAGCAAGGGATGGCTGGGGGCATAGCAAATAAAAACTGACAATAGATGAGGGGAATCAAAATATGAGAGCCACATATTGAAAAAGCCCAAAGCTAAAAGCTACCACATGGAAGAAAGTTCAAAAAGCACTCTTGAGCCAAATAATATAAAATTTCAAATTTATACTTACAGTCTAAGGTTTTAAATATTTAAACTTCTTCCAAAAATTTTTCAAAATTTATCTTTTTTTAAGGGATCGAAAATAAATTTAAATCTCAAATGGAAACGGATAAAAAATTCACAAATATTATAAAAAAAATTTATAAAAAAATTCACAAATATTATTGATATTTAGTAGATTATTTTACTAAATTAACTTTAATGATTTTTTCTAACCTTTTAATTACCTTCAAATATTTAATGATATACATAAAATAAAATGAATTAAATTGAATAACATTAATAAGTTCTATTTATTGATAAAGTATATGTATACTTGCTATACATTTTGTATAAGATAAATTCATTAGAATTTTATAATTGCAAGTTAATAGTTAATTTTATAAGAATGAAAAATAATAGCATAAAACAATAACATGGAAATATAATATTATATAGAATTGATATTGATAGTATTTAAATTAATAACATTAAACAAATAAAAATAAAAAAAGATAATAGAATATATATATTATACTAAACATCAAGAACAACTAAATTTAATAAAAAAATTTTATGGTTGACATATTAATAATTTCAAATTATCAAGAAGATATATCTTTTAATAATAATTTTTTACATTTCATATCTTAAAATGAGAACAAGGAAGAGACCAACAATTTTCAACTACCTAAGAATTTTGTAAGTATTAAGATAATATTTATGAAATATAATGTAATTGTAATAATTGTTTTATCTTAATTAATAAAATTTTTTTATCAAATATATACTTTTTTTGCCATATTTTTATTAATAATAATTTATTTATGATCATTACCTCTTACTATAAATTAAATATATAAGAAAAATATAACATCTATTCAATATTTTTATGATTTTTATAATTAATTTGATAATTGATTGATTAATAAGGTAATGCTAAAGTTTGAACATTTTTTAAAATAAATATTTATTATTTTTTGTTAATTTTTATCGATATTTAATATTTTTTAATATTTATATGAAAATTTTTATATTTTGAACATTTGATATTTCAATAAATATTGAAATTTTAAACCTTACTTGTAGATGGGTTTCAAATTGATCTTGTATTTTTTTTTTTTAATTAATTTGGCTAAATAAGATCTCAGAGTTGCACAAAGTTTTGGCTTCTTTTTTCTTCCTTAGGGGATCGTAAATATTTGCTTTTGGTTTAGGATTTCTCAATTTTATTTAATTATTTTTAAAATTTTTATTTTGTTTGGCTCATCGAAGTATTGATGATGATTAAGGAAGATAACAAAAGTAATCCTAATATTAAAACCCAAGCTAAATTTAACCCCAAAAAAAAAAAAGTAACTACAAAAAATCTGATTATTATCAAAATCTAATGGGATTTTTATGAGATTTGATGGAGTTTTATTGCAACTTATTTTGGGATAGCAGCACAAATGTACTTTATTTGACATTTTGCATCCTAAACCATTTTTTATAGCATTGTGCATGTTAAATTTCACTTTTATTTCTGTTTTACACCTTCCAAAAATTTTCGAATAAAAAATTAATTTAAATATAAAAAATTATTAAGTAATACTATTATTTTTTTAAAGAAGTTTGTAAAAGAAGTAAAACAAAATTAAAAATGTAATTTTTCAAAAGTAAAAATAAAAATCTTTACATATATTAGATATCCTAAAAAAATAGATAAATAAAGACAAATGAAAAAATTTGCACATTCATTATTTTATTTTATTTTTTTTTGAAAAGAAAAAATTTTATTAAAAAAATTACATATTATAAAATTTTATAAGTATCTTTTTCCTAAATAATAAATATAACTGTAAAATAAATGAAAATAATATATTTCATTATAATAATTTTCCATTTTTGTAGATTCTATAAAAACCTCATCATTTTTTTTAAGCGTCTTTATGTGGTTTTGTTTATTACTAGTTAGAATATGTATAATATGTACAAATTAATATTTAAATTTTATAAAAACAAAGTAAATATCCAAGAAAACATAAAGATCAATAGAAATTTGAGCAAGCATTAAAAAATCATTTTTTAAGGGAAAAGTAAAATTTTATAAATAAAAATACACATTAGAAAATCATAAAATTATTTTTTTAAATAATAAATATAAATATAAAAAATATATTTGATAAATAAAATAATATATTTTATAAAAATAATCTTCCAAAGTTTTATTTTAACCTTTATATATATATATATATATATACTTGATTATTTCTTTTTTATAATTCTTTTTTTTTTTTTTGGAATCTCTATAATATTTAAATATTATATTTTTTTATAAATTTTCAAAAATTACATTTGCATTCCTTTATAACAGCACTAATTTATTAAAAAAATAATAATTTGCATTAATCAAAAAAGTTTATTAATTTTTTATTAAATTTTTTATTTGAAAACTTTTGCATTTTGTATCCTAAATTATAAAAAATTGCACTTG
This sequence comes from Ziziphus jujuba, assembly GCF_031755915.1. Taxonomy (NCBI): domain Eukaryota; kingdom Viridiplantae; phylum Streptophyta; class Magnoliopsida; order Rosales; family Rhamnaceae; genus Ziziphus; species Ziziphus jujuba. Next base: position 7,257,990 of record NC_083390.1, read on the forward strand.
CACCTTCAATTTTTAACCCATATGTTAACCATCTTACGAGTCACTCAAAAAATTCAAAAAAGGATACAAAGTGCAAAAATAAATAAATAAATTTCAAGGTGCATAATACCCAAAAAAAATCAAAATCAAAATATGAAGTGTCAAACTATATATAGTTCAGAGCAGATTGGTACCAATATTTTTTTTCCCCTATAAGTCAAATAATTATCTATATTAGGTACAATTTAATTTCTAGACTTTTTGTGTTTGAAAAAAATGAAGTAACTTAATGCTTATATAAAAGAATAATAAGATTTAATCAATTAAGTATGTTCTGATTAATGACTCACTTGAATCAAAATAGATCCCGAAAAAAAAAAAAAACAAAGAAAAAAAAAACACATAATTAATGTCTGATATGAATACAAGTACAAACCAGAGCATACGGAAAGGATGGAGGCTTTCATTGCTATGTTAACATGATGTGTTCGGACCTGATCTTATTTTCTGGACTTCTGATCTTTTTTTGAAATTTTATTTTCAATTTTTTCTTTTATCTTCCTAGTTAGAGTGTTGAGAATACATTTTTTAAAATCAAACGGTAAAATACCAAATCTTAATATCAGGACGATAGGAGGGCAATGTTCCAGAGTAAAAAACAAAAATTTCATGAGTTTTTGTGATTGTGATGTGATTTGCTTCTTCCTTTATTTATCTTTCAAAAAAAAAAAAAAAAAAAAAAAGAAGGTGGAAAAAAAAAAAAAAAAGAGTACAGATACAACAAGGAAGAAAAATCTGGATTATAAATATAAAAATCATTAAATGTCTTGGTAAAAAATTAAAATATAGGTTGAGAGAAAATATATTTAAAAAACTAAATTATGGCTAAAAAAACGACCAACTGAACTGCTAATGTGGGTTATTGTAATAGGACCAAACTGTTTAGACTTAAGGACAGGACCAAAAACAATAAGCCCAATCCGAACATGGTGTCTGTGAGGCCTTCAACATTATAAACCCAATAACCGAGATACATTTCATGAACCAAACTTCCTCTCTGTTACCTATCAGGGACATTTTTATGAAAAGTCAAAAGTAACAAAAATTAGAAAAAAAAAAGAAATTTAAGCCCCTATTTATTAAGAAATTCCTCTTCGAGGATCTACCATAATTTTTATGAAACTTTTCATTTGCTTTTCTTTGATGTAAGTTTTTTTTTTTTTTTTTTTTTTTTTTTTTGGGATGTATTTGGGCCTTTTGGCCTAATTATTCTTCAGATGATCCATTCAACCTTTCATAAAAAAATACACCTTAGTTATATTTTATCTCCGAGCATAACACTCTTTATTGTTATAATGGAGAGAAGAATTTATGATTAGCTTTTTGGGAAATTTTCAAACGAAAATTTTTTATCAAATCTTTTAATTTTTTATTTTATTATATTTAACCTTTTGTATTACTCAATTCGTAAAGTACATCTAATATACGAAAATGGCTAAAATAATTTTTTGTTATTCTGATTAACAGCTATTTCAGGAGGAACGTTTTTATGCAGTTCTATGATTTAATAACTATCTTTATAGCTCTTTATAGATCTAGAATGTTTCAGTTTATACTCCTAAATTATATGATTTAATGAGGTTTATTCAAAAATGGGGCAAGCTCTTCTATTATGGTTCATGATTATATGGTTCATCCAAGGAAAAGATCGAGCTTTAAGAAATAATTAATAATCTTATTAATACACATATATAACTCCACGATAGACTCCTGATATTCATCATTGCAGAATTAGATTCAAGCTTTTCCCAATCCCTTCCCATCAATAGACTCCTAACATATTCTAAAGACTGCGGTTGGCAAGCCATTGCTATAATGTAGCAAAATTGCTCTTCCAATTGGTATCTCCAATGGAGGATGCCAAGTGTTGACAACAAATTTGAAACCAAATTTTGCATTTTTATTTTTTTAGCATTGAATTCGGCATCAATAAATTATATAGACCTTATAACTTTTTATTGAATTAAAAATTATTATTTTACTTTTTGAAGGTGAAAAATGGATCTTAACAATATTTAATAAAAAAGAAAAACATTAACATGTAACTAATTAATCTATAAGTATAGATCTTATCAGTGACAAATATAAGTTTTCAATTTGGCAATGCTATTTTTTAGCACATGTTATTAAAGTACACAAATTAAGATTTACATTGACATTGATATTGACGTTTCAATAATGCTATAAATACCATCTAATTTGAGTTATCTGTCAAGTATATATAAGTTATTATTTAATTAATTAATATATTAATATAATTTAAATTTAAATAAATCAACTTTTAAAAATATAAATATAATTAAATATAAACCAGTTAAACAATGACATTTCTATATTTGTAGATAACTTGATAAACTATATTAACCCTTAACAACAACACTGGGGCGACACATGAGCTTGTGCAGCTGTGCTGATCTTTTGAAGCCCACAGATAAAATCTTCAACGTCATTTATGGATAGGAAAATTGCATTGACAAACTTTTATGCATAATATATCGCAGATGATTAATTTATGGATCCAAGACATGAAAAAGACAATTTTGCATTTATTTTGTTCATCAACTTACCCCCCCCAAAAAAAAAAAAAAAAAAGAAAAAAAGAAAAAAAGAAAAAAAGAAAATAGATATGATCTTGTTCATCAAAACAGTTGAAATATATAGAAACTCAGAATGCTCTTTTCCGAAGTTACACCATCTTCAACATCAAAAAGTTCAAAACACACAAGCACATACATATATAATAAAACAAAATAATCACAGCCTAGACACACTTGGGTGTTTTTTACATTTTATATATAGTTTCTCTCCTTAATGTAGATGTAGAAAAAGAGAATCTAGTTTCAAGTGATGTGGGAGGCCATGTGATGTGAGGGTTTGGTTGGATATGGTTCAACTTTAAGGGCATTTGGTCCTGTTGCCATGGGTGGTCATATCAGTGTAACACCTCCCACACATTTCTCTGTTGCCAGCCGTTCCTGGAGGAACACACTTGCATCTAATACAGCAAGTTCCACATGCTCTGATGCACACGTTTGGCCTTGAATGCAAACTACACCTCCTCTTGCATAATCCTCCACAGTCTGCATCATCATTTGCATGCCAATTCAAATATCACAATTATTACGCCAAGATTTTCCTAAAAATTTTAAAAAATAAATAAATAAGCAAATAAATCCATACCCAAGAATGGAAAAAGCCTTCTGTTTGTTCCTCTGACTACCACCTGAAAAAAAGAATGTGTTTTACATTGTTTGTTATAAATGGTTAGAAAAACTTATAAGAAACATATATATATATATATATATATAGATATGGTGGTGATGGGTAATTAAACTGACATGGGTTTCTTGGTCTTCAATCTTGGAGTCTGGTGAAACCTGCAGATCATAGACATGAATAAAAGAAGAAGAAGAACAGGGGTTAAGTTCAAGAACAGGGTTTTCATTTTGGAAGAGTAACGTGTGTGTGTGTATATATATATATATATATATATTATTATATATGAATAATAATATCTTTACCTGGGCTAGGCAAATGAGAAGAAGTGCCATTAGAAGAAGCAAGCGTATAGCCATTAGAGGAATGAGAGAAGGAAGGTAATAGCGGAGAGAGATGGAACAGAAGGAGCTAGGACAGAGGACGTCTTCTACAGGTGGCTGCAGAATGGGTACAGAGGCCCCTTTATTTATAGAGCTTTTTCGTCCCTATTTGGAATTACAATATTATCCACCACTCATTCATTCACTCACTCTCATCACTCTTCTGTTTTTGGCTTTCGAATATGGACACTGAATTTCTGCTGCAACTTTGCGTCCTTTCCCAGATTGGAGTTTTTTTGCTGATCAAAACAAATTACGTACACGGTTTGGACATATATATTTATATATATATATATAGATCTACGAGAAAAAAAGCTGTCATGTGCTTTCTCACACTCTTATTAATTCTTAGCCCAAAAAATTATATATATAAAAAAAAAAAAATGGTTCTAGATTTAACTAGTAGATTGTAGGAATATTTCTCTGTCTTGTTTCCGCTTCTTCAAGTGTAATTGTCGTATAATAGGTAATAATATAAACACATTCTGCACTTGCCAAAAATTTATCACGTGACACATTTCCACTGTTTTTTTTGCCTTTTTCTTTTTTTGTTTTTTTAGGTGGGAGCTTTTGCCTCACAAGTAATTGCTTCAATTATTTATTTATATTTTGCAATAATAATTGCTTCAATTATTTATATTGCCTCCATATACAATGACATGAGGCACTCTGAAGATTTCATGTTGTCAGCTAAATACATAGTTTCAAGATTAATAGGTTCTATATGTATATTTTCACTTTTGTACACAGTCAACTAATCTTACCAAATTGGTTAATATATTAATATAATTTAAATTTGAATAAATCAATTTTTAAAAAATAAATATTGTTAAATATAAATCAAAGCATATAATGACATATAAATTTGCTAAATAATTTAGTAGATTATTTGGTGCCTTTAATATTATCTAGAGGAAGAAGATTTGTTCTTTTTTAACTACATGACCCAACGGTGATTATGTTTCTAAAAAGGCTTCAAGATTAAAGATTTGAAAACACTTTCAACTGGATGATATCGGACAACAGCAATACCCAGTTACATGTAATCCATATAAAAATTAAGAAAAGATTGGATTGAATACATCCAGTATAAGAGAGTGGATAAATAGGAACAATGGGCATGGGCAGGGAATTGAATAGAGGCTGAAAAAAAAAAAAAGGCAGCTGCCCATGTCCATCCCCAAAGCTGGATGGCAATAAGCCAAAACCAGCAAATGGGACAAAGGGAAACGCAAATTAAGAGTGAAGATTCTCCATTTCATGTTTATCTTTAAGACATGGCATGAAACACTACAGCTCATAGCATGGATTTGATTCATAGAGAGAAAAGAAAGTGAGAGACTGAGACGTCACATTACTTAGCCCCAATGGTCCCGCATGAGACACATACCCACGTAATGCTTCCTCTAAACCTGTACGGACCACATGTCAACCCCATAACGCGCCTCCTTGCAATATCAGTTTCCGTCCCACCTACTCTAATGTTCTTTACACCGAGTAGTAAACCGAGCAATCTATACGCATTTTGTTTTTAATTTCACATTGACCAAATGTCCGATCCAAATAATGGTGGCACTTAAATCTGCCTTTACTCCAAATGTCTTACCAATCCATTTGTGTCCTTTTCTATTTAATATTAAGAGAAAAATGAAATTAATATATGTATGTCCACGGACAGGCATCGAAGTTGATACCCCACACTTTGTATTTCCAAGAGACTGTCATACCAGCACCAAGACAGGCTAGCTGGCTGCCTAAACTCCATACCATCTCACCTACCAGCAACGACACCAAATGCTATTTCCAAAGACGCTAATCTCTCCACCTGCTAGAGTTATCTACTCAAGTTTACAGCAACACCCTGATAATTTCGAGGGAATTTTTAATTGAAAACTAGTATCATAAGCAGATTTGCAGAATCAATTAAGATTGTAAAAAGACCTTAATAACAAATGAATGATTATCACTCATGAGACTAACGATGATCCCTCCATATCAAAATTTTCAGATATTTCCACTCTCACAAAGTTGATGTTGATAAGAAACTCAAAATTCAGAATCAGAAGTTTGGAGTTCTTAGCAACACCTTAGCCGGGAAAGAATAATTAGAGATTAACAAGGTATTTTTGTAGCATATTACCTACAACTCTTCTCCACAAAGAGAAGCTTTTTAGACAAAAATCTCGACTTCCTTTTCACTCATCTCATATACATGATCTCTTGCATCTATCAAAGCACTCTGCATGATATGAAAATTCATAAATGTAACAACAATTAAAGAAAAAAAAAATGTATGACAAAATGACAAGTAAAAGATCAAAAGAGGGGTACGTGGAGACTTTTACCTGTCCAAATTTCGTCAGGAAGTTATTGGAAAGGTTGAGAGCCGTGATTTTTACATCTTCGTTAGCCTTTAGTGCTTGAGCAATGGCAAAAGCCCCATCATCCTGAATGGAAGCCAGAATGTAACAGCACTGCTTATACTAATTCCAAATACAAAAAGTAAAAAAGTCAATGCATACCCTTATCTCATTGTATCCCAGATCCAATGAAGTTAAAGCTTCATTAACTATTTTTAAGCTGCGAGCCAAGCAGACTGCACCCTGTTATGCAATAAAGAGTAAAATAAGAGTGATTTCAGACCGACCCAACTGGCATTATAAAAGATATTACTATTGATAGGAACCAACTTCATCTCTTAGTCCGTTTCCCTTCAAATCCAGAAAGGATATGGTGGTATTATATTTCAGCATATCAGCAAAGAACTCTGCACCCTTTGGCCCTATCTGCAAGAAATAACCATACAATTTTTAAAAAATCATCTAGAAGAAGGATTACACATGGTTCAAAAAATCTGTTCATTACCTGGCACCAGCCAAGCTTAAGGGTTTCTATCTTTCCATGGAACTTAAGAACTTCAGATAAAGCCTTTGCTCCATCTGGTCCAAAAGCATTATAGTTAAGATCCAACTGAGAGAGAGAGAGAGAGAGAGAAGAATGTCATTGCAAAATAAAAATAGAAACTGGAAAATATTATTAAAAAAAAAAAAAAAAAAAAAAAAAAAAAAAAAGGACTGTAGACATACATATGTAATGACAGAGTTATCTTTCAATGCTTCAGCTATAGCAGTGACTCCCTTAACCTTGATGTTAATTCCTACCTATATGAAAAAGTCCCACATTTACAAAATGAATAGTTAATGAACTTTTCATCGACACACACATGTAAGTGCGTGCGTGCGAGCACATGAGAGAGAGAGAGAGATAGAGAGATGAAGCACAGCTAAAAACAAAATCGTCTCACCAGTTCTATGTTTGTGATGCTCCGGTTTTCCTTCAATGCATCTCCAATTTTTTCAGCTCCCTGATAAATAATTACAGGATTCAAACATCACTATAGCAGCATAATTAATACTTTAGGTTGCATTTAAAACAAGCAACTAAGCTACTGAGTTTTCCTACATTTTTCAACCAGATCAAAATTGAGTTTGTTGTTTGGTTAACCAAGCTAAAAATCACAATATTGCTTGATTGTTATCTACCTCATATGACATAATAATAATAATAATAATAATAATAATAAAAGCAAGAAAAATTTGAAAAGTTGATTGAATAATTTCTGACCTTTATTATTGTCAGGAAAATTATTAAAAATGGACTTAAAAGTGATAATTGTGTCATTCAAATTAATCCTAGAACATAACATCGGCAAAAAGAAATACATTTAAATTGTACATAGAATTAGTTTACTTAAAATATCTTTACTTCATCACCTATGTCATTCATGGAAAGAAATACATTTAAATTGTACAAAGAATTAGCTCACTTAAAATATCTTTACCTCATCACCTATGTCATTCATGGAGATGTTGAATAATAACATGTTCTTAGCCTTCTTGATATACTCAGCAACATGAAAGGCACCTTTTGCACTAATCAAGTTGTTGCCAATATCTAGCTGTGTAAGGCTATCTAAGGAAAAATGCATGCCATGTCATTTACAATACAGACATGCAGCAATAAATCAAATACACATTTGTGATGATCGAAAAAGAGAGTTCATAATTAATGACTGATATAGCTTGCAAACCTTTACGTGGAGATAAACCAGAAATCAATGCACGAACTCCTTCATCTCCAATAGAATTACCTTGCAAATTAAGTACCTGGAAGCAAAACAAAACTATAAATCCTAGAGCCTCTGAAAGGGAAAAGTCTGTGTTTCCATAGATAGCTTACTTATATGTAGAAACACTCTTAAGAAGAAAAAAGTTCAGCAATTCTTGGTAGGAATCTCATGCATGTGTGTGAACCCAAAAGAACCAAAAATTTCCCATTCCTCTGTGGGATTTGAAAATTTTACCATACTATCTTCTCCCTCTTTCTATACATATATTTATATATATATATATATATATGTATATGTATTTTTTTTTTTTTTTTCAACTTAGCTTTATCTTCTTTTAAGTTAATTGTGAAAATTAATGCTCTCTGGATAGAGAACAGCAATATCTAAATTGAAGCTTATATAAGATAATGCAAAGGTGAAGTGAAAATAAATGTACAGCATCAAGGATCTTCCGTACTGTACAGTAAACTGTAATCAGAAAAACCGGTAACTCCTTAGATAGATTTTGATTTCATCATGAAATTTCAATCCTGTGTGGTGTATTCTGAAACTTTGCTCCATTCCCAACAAAGGAATCAAGGACTGGATGAGGAAAAAATAGAATAAAATAAAATTAAGCCCTGAAGTAACAGCATTCCATTCATTGAGAATCATGTCTTATTCATGCATATGGAAATTAATTATATGTTGTCAATGCATGGCATTTCCATGTTTGTCATCCATAGATAAAGTCACTAAAATATTAAATATATACTAAATATATCTCCAAAGTAAATAAATAATCCGAGCCATCAAAAGAAATTGACGATTTCTCCCAATTTTGACCAGAAAAGAAATGAGACATGTACCCTTAAAGATTTGTTCCCTTCAAGCCCCTTAGCCAAAGCATTAGCTCCCAGAGCACCTCCATAATTGTTACTTAAACAACAACAACAACAACAGAATCTAAAAATGTTAACAGAATCTAAAAAAGAAATACAAAGGTAAATGCAGTATAAAAAGACTATATTAATTGTTCAAGAACAGAAGCATACCCCTTAACAAACACAAAGAAACAGCTTATGAAAACTAGACAGTTTATAATATGAAACGACAGAAGAAAGGAGAATAAACATCACTCACACGAGATACAATCTTTGTAATATTTTATTCTCGAGAAGGGCTCCAGCAAGACTTGTAAATCCCTACCTCCATTGTGGAAAACAAAATCACAAACAGAATCAATTTTGGCTAATTTCAAGGAAGGCTAAAACCTTAGAATATGTGAGGGAATTCCATACAGAATAGTCAATGCTATTGTTGTTAAGTTCAAGGCCAAGTAAGCTTGAATTTTGCTTCAACATTTCTGCAATAGCCTTTGCACCCTGCATTACAAAAATGAGCATCACTTTAGACATTTTTACTACTTGCTAGATAGGCTTTTCACAAATGTGAACTTTTAAAGAAACATGATTGAACTAAGGACAGTAGCTTCGATGCTAGAAGTAAACCAACCTCATCTCCCAAATCGGTACTGTTCAGCCGAAGCTGTTGAATACCAGTATTATTTACCAATATATCACATAGGCACTGTGAACAAGAACACATCAATTACAAATTAAACCTGAGTGCAATAGTAACCAGCAATAATAAATACAGATTTAAGCAATGAAAAACCTTATTTCTCACAACCCAAAAAAAATTCATCTAGAAAGATCACTAATGTCAGCTCTTAACAACTTTTTTTCAGAAACTAATCTAATAAAAGTGGGACTAGAGGCTGACCTTAACTCCTTCATCTCCAATAGGGTTTCCAGAAAGATCAAGAGTCTTTAACATGAAGTTTGATTGAAGAATACCATCAAATGCCTTCAGGCCAGTTGCTGTTATTCCGTTTGAAGCAAAACTTACTTCTTCAAGGGTCTGACACGGGATAAATTATATGATGAAGTTCATAAAAGAAAAGCAGAATAATACCTTCTCTTCCAATATTTCATGTAAAAAGCACATTTGGAGGTAAAAGACTTCATAGATTAACAACAAAGTAGCACTAAGAAGTTATAACAATAAGCATAGAAACATACATAACAAAATAAGAGAATTTTAAATTAAAATGAATAAAAATACTGACCTGATTGTATCCTAAACTCTCAGCCAGAAAAAATAGTCCCTCATCACCAAAATTGCGTCCTGCCAAAATTTACTTACTTTTTATTTTAGATGTATGTTATAGACAATATTGAAAGATATATGAATTAACTTAAGAGGAAAAACAAAGAAATTTACAGTCAGATGGAAAATAAAAATTCGTTCAGATAATTTCAAACAGCAGTTTCAGAATCAACATAAAGGACAAATGACCTAGTAAGGTTTAACTTGGTGTCCATGGGTAATGCATATGAATAAGGTTATCAAGTGCTATGCTATTAAACTTACATGTTTTCACTAACGTTTCTCAGAAGCTTCAAACATGCAGAGAAGCAACCTCATTCGTACATATTAAAATCATCAACAGCAACAAATTTTCATGGCTATTACCAACATGTATCAAGCCAGCATACCTGACATGTCAACACTTCTGAATGACCTTAATTCCTTGGCAAATTCGTTGAGCTTCTGCTTGGACTCTCTTTCAACCTTTGCACCAATACCTGATAGCAAATTCGTACCCACAGCGAAAGACCATTTTGCTCCTTCCACAGGAGTTTTATTTTCTACAGTCGAAGACCTCTGCGGCTTCGGAACAAGGAGTTTGTCCACCAATTTCCACAAAACTGTCAGCTGAAGACATAAATAAGTACATCTATAGAGAAACATTACAAGAAAATGCAATTACATCCAAATATTATAACAAAAATCAACGGCTTAACGATATGGCAATACTAGAAAGCAGGAGTTTCTCCACCAATTTCCACAAATCTGTCAGCTGAAGACATAAATAAGTACATTTATAGAGAAACATTACCAGAAAATGCAATTGCATCCAAATATTATAACAAAAATCAACGGTTAACGGTATGGCAATACTAGAAAGCACCCTTAGCATCTCAACACCAAAGGGTATTGACTACACCCTTCTTTTTTTTTTTTTTTTCTTTTTGAATTATTAGATCATTGTTTCTTTGGACTTTTTGAATGACTATATTTTAATCAAAGCAATGCTTGCATATAAAAGTATCTAATGTTTATATTCCCAATTACCAGGAAATTTTTTAATAATTCAATTTAATCAAACTAAATATTAACTTTTATTACTAATTTTCATAACAAAATAGTAAAAATAGAAAGCAAAAAGGAATTAAGCCCAAAAAAAATTTATACCAAAAGTGACCACCAACAACAAGCCGGCGGGCAAAACAGAAGAAGCAAACTGCTTCACCGGAGCAAGAGACAATGAGCTCTCGCTTTGAGACTGCCTATAAACTCTCCGACCAGTACTAGACCTCCTGGAACCACCAGAAGAAGCAGCTGCTTTCACCTCGAAAGCTCTAAATCTCAGGCATTTTCTTCTCAGCAAGAAATTAGCATTCAATACGGCACCATGTCCAGAATAGCCCAAGCAAGCACCGCGTAACACTTTAAGTTGCACTCTCTGGCTGTGCTGATTGGACCGCAGCAAAATCTGAGAACCAAAACCTCCATTGAATAGAAAACCAGGGAGAAAGAGAAGGACACAGTATGAGTTTTTTTTTTTTTTCTGTTTTTTTGTGTGTATACCTTGGGATTGGAGAAGAAGGAGATGGCGGAAGTGGAGCCCATAGGTGTGTGTGTGTGTGTGGGTGTGTGAGTTAGAGGCGCATAGAGTCTTAACCTGCGCACCCAAAAAGCTTTCTGCTCCGGCCAGGCGCAGTGACGGAGAACGAGTATTAGCCGTTTCAGGGGATAGAGCGGCGGGTTTTCAGGATTGTTTCTCAAAAACCAGACTCTGCGTTTCTCGTCTTTTCGTTTTCGTTTCTGTTTTTTTTTCCTTTTTTTAATCTGTTTTATTTATTAACAGTTTCTCAACTTAAGTCATCAATCCCATTTTTGGATTCGTTTGGATCAATTTTTCAGCCCAACCTCTTTTGGGCTCATATATAATTTTTTATCCCAAATATAACAAATTGGGCTTTTCTTTGAAATTAGTAATTTGAGTCCGTTTCTGCCAATTTTTCAGTCCACTCTTTTTTGGGCCCTATATACGTTGTAATTTGCCAAAATCTAAAAAAGTTAGTTATTTATGGGAAGTAAAGCTCTAAATAAGCTTTGTTCGAACTTCATTTTAAAAAAAAAGAAAAAAAAAAAAGAGTTTAATATTGAGCAAGAAACGATCCCCAGTTAATCGAAGTTTTATGAGCAGTTCATAAATAATTTGATTTGTTATTTACATATTTGTATAAAAGTTATACAAATTCATTTAAATACATTAAATATTTATAACATACAAACAATACTTTCACATTTTAAATTTTAATTTATAAACTTGTTTTTCAAAAACTCTAATTTATAATAAAATTAATGAAATTTATTAATAATTATTGTTAAAAATAAATTAAAAAAAAATCAAATGTTTCAAGTTTTTACGTCTTTGCATCATATGTATCATAACGAAGTGAGCTGAAATAGGCTCAAGATTTTCATAAATAAGTTGAACTAATCTTGAGCAAAATATTTCAAAATTTTGCAAAGTTTAAATCGAACTTAAACAATATTAAAATCATATGAGTCAAGTCTAATACTCGGCTCCACTCAATTTATTTATCTCCTAATTGAATATAAATAATAAAACAGGGAAAAAAAAAAAAGGTTCATTTTTTTCCCAAAAACATAAAACAGAAACGAAAAATGAGCTTGTGAATCTATTTACCTATAGACATTAGAAATGACAAAAACTATTTGTTACTCACATCTTATCATTTGAATTTATTTTTTCATTTTGAAGAAGATGATGTTTTAATAATAAGAAACACAAAACAAATCAAATTAAAGATATTTGTACACAAAAATATCTATTACCAAAAAAATTTCGAAATCGATTCTTATAAATGAAAAAAAAATAATAATAAAGGAATAGAGCTAACATGTATGTCTAATTTTATTTTAATTAACCATAATAAGAAATATGTTAAATCATATATAAATAAATAAGGACTAAATGCATAATAAATGACAATAATTCATATGCTATATATCCTTCCTTCTATTTGGGGGAAAAGGAAAAATAGCAAAACAAATTTTGTTAACTATAAGGCAATGTAAAGTCAATGCAGAAAACCAAAAAAAGAAAAAAAAAAAAAAGTCAATGCATACTAGTTTATTTTTACCTTCTTTTTTTTTAATTTTTTTCTGACGAAAAAAAAAAAAAAAAAAAACTAAGTCATAGGAGAGACAAATTTACACGAAATGCTATTATTAAGTAGACATAAAAATATATATATAAAAAGAAGAAGAAGAAGAAGAAGAAGACAATTCAAAAGAAAACTAATATATCCGGTTCAGTGACAAAATTTCCATATTAACATATATATTTAAAAATGAATAAATAAACTTCATTGGTGCCTCACATGTCATGTTCTTGATAATGGTGGCATGGAACCCACTATCATAATTATATGAATCAACTGGATTCAAAAAAAAAATAAATAAATAATCGGGAATTAATTAAAAGGAAAAACAATTATTACTTTTCAAAACTATTACCAATTTTCCAAAAGGATTTTGTTTTATTGGTGAAAAAAAAAAAAGGGAGTAATTTTTTAGTTGAAAGTAAAATGTCATTAGAAAACTTTTTTTCTTTTTCTTTTTTTTAAATTTTGCAGACAAAAACACTAATCAATCTCAATAAGAACTGATTATTACATGACAAAGCAATCCCTTTCAAAAATCCTCAATTTACTCGCAATGCATAGACTGCAACAATAGATCCTCTCATTGTTAAACCCGTCAAGGCAGCAGTGTAGTACAAATACCACCATTGCACAAACACATGTTAGTACAAGTTTGACATTTCTCGCTGACATTAAAAACTATAATTTATACTTTCTCTTTAATTAATTTAATCTTATACAAACTTTAAACATAGATGGAATAATAGATTTCAACGCCAATTGATAGTACATATTCCTGATAGCTACCTTCAAACATTTGTACGCCTCTTAGTCTTAAAAAGAATTTCTTATCGTCCCCTCTGTACTCTATATAAAGTGTGCTTAATCAGTTAAAAACCAGAACCGACTGATTGAAATTAAGAAAGAAAGTAAATATATTCCAAGCAAATTGAGTCAATCTCATATATTGAGAGAAAAAATGGCTTCCAATATTATATATGCGGTGTTTGCTGCTTGTTTGGCTTTGTTTTTAGCTGTTGCTGCTGCGCATGAACACACACCAGGGATGGTTATGGCACCTGAACCGGTTGGGTCAAGCAGCTTCACCAATCCCTCCATGGTGCTTGGACTTCTTGGTCTTCTTGTTTCTTCTCTTGCTTTTAGGAACAGGCTCTGAGCGTCCTATCATTCTTGCATATTGACAAATTATATGTTGTCCCTTTTTTTTTTTCTTTTTCTTTTTTTCTTATTTGGTTGTGTGGATTTTGCTGTCCATGGGTGATGATCATTTGGAATAATATTATGATTCGGATTTGTTGATATTGTTTCTGAATCATCTTTATAATAATAGCATCCGGCTATTGAGAAATCTTGGGATTCTTGTTTATCTATCCATGATTGATGAAAAACCTTTTGGTTTCTAATATAATGAACTTTTCTACAGTAATAAAACTGTTCAAATCCCCTCTTTAGCCATCTGGGTCTGGAGACAAGAAAAACATTCTGTGACTCTTGTCCGTCCCCCAAAATGGGTTATTAATGGTAGGTTAATTAAGATAAAGAATATTTTGTAATTGAACTGAAAACCTCCCAAAATGGGTATGATTTACTGAGTTCACATGTTGTCCTGATGCACAAAATTAATGCTAATATACCATACACAATTTTGTACCTAAAATCTGTAGTTCTCTAAAAGCTTATCCTCCTCAAAGATTAACAAGAAACAAATGGAGTACTAAAAGATGAAATTTTTTAGCATTCAATGGAGCAATTTGGAGAAGAAGTGAGAAAACTTATATAAACATCAGTCTAGCTATGGCTATGAGAATTTAAGTTTCTGCAGTTTGAATCAGAAAGGTAAGAAATTGCAAAAGCTGCATGTATTGCAGCTCCAGTGGGTAATACATCCTCATCTATACTGTAGTAAGGGCTATGATGTTGATGTATAGCTCCAATCTTGTCATTTTGTACCCCTAAAAACAGGAATGTTCCCGGTACTTTATCCAAGTAGAAAGCAAAATCCTCACTCCCCATGAAGCTTGGGGCTAACACTGCATTTTCTTCTCCAACTATTCCGTTCGAGATCTGTCTTACTTGTTCATAAATTTTCTCATCATTCACGGTTGGAGGAATATTGGGATGTTCTCCTCCAACGAAATCAATCTCGGCAGAGCACCGGTGTACAGCAGCTTGCCTTTTAACAACCTAGCACAAACAAAAGAAAACAGAATTAAATTTCATCCAAGAAACTCTTTAACTTTTTCTAAGCTAACGATCTGTTTTTCAATAAGAGTAATGCTCATTTTCCCCAAATGATATCTTGAAGTGATCATGGCCCACATTTTTTGTTAATACTTCATGAATTTGTTACCTCTTCTATTCTTTCCCTCAATGCGACAAAGCTTTTCCTGCTGAATGCTCTGAAAGTACCGGCAATAGTGGCCGAGTCGGGGATGACATTAAATGTAGTCCCTGCTTGAATCATAGCCACAGTAACAACCTGCATTGGATGATGCTCAATAGTCAAAATACTATTGAGAGATGAAAAATTCAGACATATTTCTATATTGCTATCAAAGAAAGGTAACATAAGGGGTACGTACCTGGGAATCTAAAGGATCTATCTCCCTGGAAACAATGTTTTGCAAACTAATTACAGATGTTGAAGCTGCCAAAATAGGATCAATGGATTGCTGTGGAATAGCTGCATGACCACCTTTTCCACTGATCTTTGCTTTGAAGCTCCCACAACCAGCTAGAAACTCCCCTGGCCTTGATGCAACAACACCTATAGGGTACCTACTCACTACGTGCAGTCCCAAAATGGCCTCAACATTATCAAGCACACCTTCTTTGATCATGTTCTCTGCTCCTGTACCGCGCTCCTCAGCGGGTTGGAATATAAGAACAACTGTTCCCTGCTTTGATCCAAAAATACAAGTTTTAATCGATGTTAATATGAAGATTTAAACGGATCAATCTCAAAGCATATATAATTTCACTAATTCACCTCTATTTTGTCCTGAAGTTGTTGAAGTATCTTGGCAGCACCAAGTAGCATAGTGACGTGCGCGTCATGGCCGCAAGCATGCATTTTGCCGTCCACTTTGCTTTTGTGCTCCCATTCCACCAATTCCTAGAAAAATGCAATAGTAGTTGTACTCTAAATCATATGTATTAATTTTAGTTAATATCTCAGCTAGATTGAGCAGAGAAGAGAAAGACAAAAGACACTTTTTGATGAATTGAAGTAGTGAATAATATAAAATGGCTACAGCTCAACACGGCATTAAAGCAGAGTTCAATAAGCCCAAAAACTTTACCATACTAGGATAGTTTGAAAGATGCCAGTGTATAATTTCATGAATTTTTAGAGCAGGAAATTAAAGAGAACAAATTTACAGTACTCTCAATCATTTGTATAATTTAGTTAAAACCTAAGCTAGATTAGGCAGAGGAGAGAAAGACAAAGACCCATTTTGATCAATTTGCCGTAGTGAATGATATAAAAAATGTCTACAGTTCAAGAAGGCATTGAAGCAGAGTTCAATAAGCCTATAATGTTGCCATACTATAGTTTGAAAGATTCCAGCCCTATAATTTCATGAATTCGCTGAGAAGGAAGTTGAAGAGAACAAAGTTTGCAGTACTCAAACATATTTTTCAAGGAATTAATCCAAAAGTCACTAGCCCGGTTCTATGTTATCTGACATGCTGTCAAAAACAAAACAGAGACTTGGGCCAACAAGTGAATTTGTTCTCAATTTTATTTATATATTACTGTGAAAAAAAATTGACCAACCGTTGTTTTGCATATTCTAGTACTGTAAAGAGGATCTACCATACATAGCAGAAAAAAAAAATGCAGAAGCAAAAAGAAAGATTAGAAAAGCATAAAATCTTTAGTCAGTTAACAAAAGTATTAAATATTTAGAAAAGCATAAAATCTTTATTCAGTTAGCAAAAGTACTGAATATTAAGTGACAAAACCAAAATGGAGGGAGAAAAGATAATCCTTTTGAAGACATTTGTCTGCTTGTTTATAAGAAATTCCTTTCCTGATCCTCAATCAATAGTACCATCCAATACTCAAGATTCTCCTTACTACTTTTGATTATTTTAAACCAGACCAAAAGATTATCAGAAACATGCAAACAATATATTTCGAATATTATAAGATAAAAAATATTGCTTTAAGTGTTCAACTACCATTGGATTCCCCAGATTTGTATATCTCCGACAGTTACAATTTTTGGCAACGGCTAAAGAGCATGTTTGTGGAACTGTTACAAGATTTTCAAAATCAGATGGTTTGTGTCTAATCACCGCCAACTTCAGCACTAGTATTCGATGACTATGCCATGTGGGTCCACATTTATGTATCCCAAAGACCATTTACATTCAGTCATTTCTTCATAATTCTCTCATGCATAAAATTCAAAGAGGCAATTAAGAATTAACTATTCAAAGGGACTCATTTTCGGACAAAACCCAGAATTTTTTTTTTTTTTTCAAGAAAAGCAAAAAAAACTAAAACAATTAATTAAAACGTTGAAAATAAACAAAAAAGGGTTTTTACCTGAATAGGCAGAGCATCCATATCTGCTCTGAGAGCAACAAAAGGTGGAGAACCGGACCCAATAGTAGCTACAACGCCGGTATGTGCCACCGGCCACCGATATGGAACACCAAGTTGGTCAAGCTCATGCCTGATAAGCTCACTGGTTTGGAATTCTTCATATGCAAGCTCTGGGTATTCGTGAAGTTTTCTCCTTATTTTCTTCATCCATTTCACTGTTTCTGGGTCATTAGCCAACCCAACAATCTGTTCTCTCATTGAAAATTTTCCATGTTCTGTTGAGAAATTCAAGCATTTTTCATGGATAGGAATTTGCAGGCCCAGAGATAAGCAAAAGGGTGTGGGCACTATGGAAGTGAAAGAGAACAAAAAGAAGAACAAGAGGAATATTAGTCGCCGAAACTCCATGCGGCCAACTGGTAATTTGGATGTGACACAAAAAAATAGGATGCGGGGGCAGGTTCATGGCTTCGTTTATTTATAGGGAAATTGTATAAAATAATAATAATAATATGATAATTATTAACTTTTTTGTTAAATTCTTCATCGTGTTGATCAATTTAGTAAAAAAGTCAAAAATGCGGATTTAGCTAAAGAATCATATTTTACATGTGATTTTTTTTTTTTTTTTTCAAAGCGTGATAAATAAATGATGTGATAAAAATCATGGCTTTAGTCAAACAATTAACTAAGCACATATATCCATTTTTTATATATATTTATTTATTATTATTATTATTATATATATATTTTTTACATATATCCATTTAGAGTAGAGAGTAGGGATACTAATTTAATTGTTATGTGGGGTGTGTATAAAATAGTACGATTGATGGAAGACCAATAATTGAAGTATGGAGGAGCCAAAACCGATTATGTGTGGAGGAGATTGAAACAGCAAAGCCGCAAAGCTGCAAAGACTCACTTGTCACAACAACTTGATGAATGAGGAGGTCGGAGGACTGAAATGGTGGTACGCATAAACGTGCTGAAATTAGGTTAGGCAAGTGGAAAAGGAATGCAAAACATATTTGTCAGCCATGACACTGTACTTTTGGAGTTTCAATCACGATATTGACTTGGTCATTTTTCTACCACGTGATTTGAGAAAATGTCAATATGGGATTTGGGGATTTTTACATGACTCTCCGGATGACGGGAATGTTCCCGGTTGTCACGGAAGTAGCATAAGCCAACCTCACAAACACACATGGAACCTGTGAAATGTGGTTCATC
Source organism: Ziziphus jujuba (assembly GCF_031755915.1). Taxonomy (NCBI): domain Eukaryota; kingdom Viridiplantae; phylum Streptophyta; class Magnoliopsida; order Rosales; family Rhamnaceae; genus Ziziphus; species Ziziphus jujuba. The sequence continues at coordinate 7,276,857 of NC_083390.1, forward strand.
CTATCACATTGCGTTTATACTTTTTTAGTGTTGAGTAAGTGGATTAAAAATCACGCTATCCACAGTCGGTGAGTATTCTGGATATTACACCACATGATTAATGGTTGAACACCTAGCTATAATCCTTTGAAAATCCAACTAGTTATGAACCGTCTGATGGTGAATTTCACTTTTCATCACTGTTGCTAGACAAGCCGTCCACGTAAGGAAAATAAGAAAAACTCCTATACAATTACACTAAATAAATATTTTATCTACTGGAGTACTATTGAACATTTAGCAAATATATTATAGGAGTTGCACTCTCTATTCAATAAATATTCTGTAAGATTTTCATGTTTTATTTGTAATTGTGGATTATCTTATTATTATTATTATTATTATTATTATTATTATTATTTATAATAGTAACTATATATGATTAGATTTAGCATTAATTGTAATTAGATATCTTCCACTTTAAGAGTTTTGTGGTTAAGCCCTCAATTTTTAAAAGTAATGATTAAAATCCTTAATTTGTAAGTTTGTTGTAGATTGATCAAATCCCTAATTTGATTAAACAAATTGATAACAAATTTGATCACGATTAACAACCTAATTTGTTTCTATATGTTACTTTTAATTTATTATAAAAACAAATGTTTGGACAAAATTATTATCAACTTGTTTGCCAAAATTAAGAATTGGATCAATCTATAATAAATAAAAAACCAAAAGTTTAAATTATTACTTTTAAAAGTTATAGGTCTAAATTACAAAATTTTACAAATAAATGATACCAAAGGGTAATTAACCTTTAGATTTACATTGTATAGCTTAAATCGCTATTTAAAAATTATGGATTTAAATTGTAAAATTCTACAAATCAATGATATGAAAGTACAGTTAAATGATTTTTAAAGTAGTTAAATATCTTACACTATGTTTGGATGATGTAATAGAAGAGAATGGGAACAAAATGATTTAAATCCCTTGTTTGTATGGTTAAAATGAAGTGGAAACGAAAGGATAGAGAATTAATTGGTTCTTTTATTTTAATCAACTTTGTTTTTCCTTCTAAAATTGACATGAAACAAATGGAAAGGGAAAATAAGTTTTAGAGTAGTTCTTTTTACAATGCAAAAAGAACTTTGTACAATCTCATAAACACTTGAATGACCAAAATAACCATAATGACCAAAATTATTTTCTTTTTTATTTTTGAAATTTATGTCTTCTTCTTCCTAATCCTCTTAATCCAATAAACCACATTGGCATTGAAGGAATGCTAACCACCTGTAGAAGGTGAACATCAACCTCTCTTGGTCTTTTAATTTCTCAAACAGTTTAAATTTATTATGCACCAGACCTTAGATTTTGAGATTTTATGGATTATCAAGAGATGGCTTTGGGAAGAACATTAACCTTAAAATGGATAGACAACTAAACTAAAAGCATCACTATAAGAACTTGTGCACCTATCTGCGAAATGGATGACTTATGATAATCACAATGGGATATATTATAAATGGAAGCAGTCAAAATGTAGGACCAGTAGACAATGAATACAATCTTTTATGGGTTTATACTTTAATGGCCATATGAAGCAATTCTAAAGAATAAGAAGGATAAGAGCTTTTGAACACAATTGAAGCTGTAACAAATGAAGTAGTAATCTCTCCTACAACATCAAACCCTGAATTTTGAGGTTGGAGACATGGGTTGTAAAGCTCCAATGGTCCAAGAAGGCTTGGGGAGCCATGAAATTCAAAGTGTAACACCCTAACCCAAGAAAACATTCAGAATTTGAACTTTTGAACCAGTTTAATCAGGGATGACTAAGATTAACCAAGTGGACTCTACAATTGACTTTTTGCTGTAAGAAGAATTTTGCTATAACCAAGGCACCATGACAAAATATGCATCAACCCGAGTTCATAGATTAGTAGTAAACCAAAATCGAAGTTAATATTAGAAAGTTATGGTCATAACAAGGTATGGTCCATACTGATCGAGTACGCCTAAGGTTGACTTTTTATTTGTATGGATTTTGATTTTGATTTATGCATCATGTGATAGTGCTCATTGATATAATTTTGTAAACTAATAGCACGCTTAATTTGGACCTATAATTGAAATTTATGGATCTATAAAATTACATTTATTCTTCAGAAACTGAATCTATTGGGTAGTTTTTATTAAAAGTCTGTGATGGGATTTTGAAAAATATCCCAAAGAGTGCGATGTGTCACCAATCTATGGGTGCCACATGACATATTTCTCTCTTTTTCTTTTTCTTTCCTCTCTCTCTCTCTCCCCCCCCCCCCCCCCTTTTTCTCTCTCTCCCCCTCCCTCTCTCCCCTTTAAGTTAGCCAAAATTGATCAATTTTCGACCACTCACGGTGACACGTGACGGCCACCAGCAAAGTCCAGTCAACTCTAAGCTTGACCACTAAATTTCGTGGTCAACCAACTAGCGATGCGCCCAGATCAGGCATCGTCGGTGGCCATCTCTCTTTCCGACAAATCAACTATTTTTCGGCAAATCCAACCCGATCTATATCCCTATTCTTCCTATTTTGAACCCCACAATTCCAAAGATAGCTTCAATTTTTTCAAATTTCAAGTTGTTTATGAGATATAATGGTTTGAAATTTGGCTAAGATTTTCTGGTCATTTTCTGACCACCGGCAACAAGAATGGATTATTTAAACTAAGTATCCTTAATCCCTATCATATAAGCTTTTATTTGGTATATAATTTGCAAATTTTGGTTGAGTATTTAAAACTTTACAATTTTTAAGCTAATTAGAAATTGTTGTAAAAATTAGAATGTGTTGGAAGTCCTTTTGAGAAAATTATCGTATATAGGTTCATGGTGGCAAATAGGGATTAATGAAATATTTAATTTCATAAAATTAAGCCTTATTAAGAGAAACTCCAAATTTTGGGAAGTAGGCTAATCGGGGTTACTTTATAGTTGGATTCTCTTAAACTTTGGGAACCCAAAGTAGTGAAAGTGAATTTTCAAATATTTAGTATATTTTGGCATCATTGGAGAATGTATCTATTATCTAAATAATATTTCTAGTATATGTTAGGCATCCGGTGGAAGTTATGGTGAACTTGCAGTAGAGCAATGATGGACACTGACATTTTTTTTTTCTAAGTTTTATTTTGTAGAAAATTAATTGTTTGTGTATACATATAATTATATATATAAATATATATGTATTTATTCATTTATTTAGTTATTATTAAAATATAGGTTTAAAGGGATTATTTAACAAATTATTATTAATTAAGTATTTTATAAAATTTCAAAAAGGTTTAGATACTTACCTTTAATTTAAAATAACTTCATTAATTGTTTTATTGTTTTAATTGCCAATCTATGGTTCTTATGAACCTTAAATTATTGGCTTCGTTGTAAAATTAAAAAGATATTAGTTTATATGGTTCATTTTAAATGCTCCCGTGCTTTAATTTTGACTACAACCTATATTTAAACTGCGAAATGGTTTATCATAAATTAGAACTTTGATAAAGTGAATATGTTATTAAAATATATTCACATATATTTATATATTTATATATGTGTGTATAAATGAATACATTCATATGATTTTTGTAAGGCTATTTATTATAAATTGTCGATTTCTTTATTTATGTATCTATGCTAATCTAAGAGAATTAAAAGTTGTAAAAATACTTAATATTAAAATGATGTTACCGTAGTATGTTTCCTTAAAATTATATTTTTGGGCTTCAAAAATATTTATTTATTTGTTTAAAACATTTAATTACGGTTTTAAAATATAATTATGAAAAGTAAACGTTTTCGTAATTATATATTCTTATGTGACTGGTTAGTCTATATATATACCATTTAGTACCAATATTCTTGATATGCATGTGATTAATTTTAGCATGCAGGTTATATTTAGTCGTCCTTTGTGAGCAGTGGTGAGTAAGAATAGGCAGGTAAATTTTAATAACGGTATTAACTGCCCTCTTCATGGCCGAAGGATGGCAATTTTGACCATTCCTCTAAGCGCTAAGATGATCGACGATAAGCAAGTAGTTTTATTATGATAATATTAACCACCCTCTTTTAATTATAGGATGACAGTTTATTTAGCACTATTACCATTAGGACACTAATGGAGCCACATGTAGGTTCTCTTCTGCCTCCCTCCTTAATATATCAAGTGGTATTTAGGATGTCAAATATCACTTGACGGTATTGATATATTATATGGTGCATCAGATGTCATTTCAACATATATATATATATATATATATATTCATAAATGTTATGTTATGTGTCAGATGTAACACCTCGTCCCGAACTACACCGGAATTTTTTCAAATTTGACCAAGGGTGACCGTTGACCGTTGATCGAAACGGTCAAAAGTTGACTTTTTGTTACGATTGGAATTCTAGGTTGACTGAGGTACCGTTATGAAGTACACATTGGCACGAGTTCGTAGACTAGTAGCACGTTGAAAACAGAGCTACGGTTTGAAAGTTATGAGCAAAACAAGTTGAGGTCCAAACTGTCCAAGGAGTGCCAAAGTTGACTTTTTATTCATGCAAAGTTGAGCTTTGACTCATACATGGTTGTGAAGTGCTCGTCGATATGAGTCCGTAGACTAGCGGCACGTCGATTTGGACATGTGGGTTGAAAGTTATGGACCTGTAAAGTTTTTCAAATACTGTTTTATTTTAATATTATTTTTAAAAAGTATAATGATGTGCCACGTGTGACTTAATAAATGTGACCATGTGTCACCATGATGAGATGCCACATGTCAACCATGCTTAATACCATATTATTTTATTATTGTTATTTATATAATAATATTATTTCATTATTTTATTTTATTTTTATTTCTTTTCTTTTTTTCTTTTTTTTTTCTTTTCCCCATGTGGGAAAAAAGGGCACGGGCCCTTCTTCTTCTTCTTCTTCTTCTTCTTCCTTCTTCTTCTTTCTTCTTCTTTTCCTTTCCTTCCTCCCTTTCGGTCTCACCGTTTTTGTTCTCACCGGCCACCGGAAGGATCCACGCACCGGCCACCGTCCAAGACCACACCCTGGCGAGCTCACCAGCCAAATTTGGCTGCTGCCCGGCCGGCGATGTGTCCAGATCGGACCGGTGAAGTCGGCGGCGGTGGGTTGAATTTTTCCAGCAATTCTCACCGTTTTCAGCCAGCCCAGTCCAAATTGCCACCCCTCTCCCCCTATTTTAGGTCTTCTGATCCCAAATATGGCCTCCAATTTCCAAAATTCAAAGCGGTTTGCGAGATACGAGGAATTGAATCTTGGCCGAATCTTTCCGGCCAAATTTCGGCCACCGCCAATCAAAATGGGTCCGACGAAGGTTGGTTTCACGTTCCTCATCTCGTAAGCTTTCCATAGACATATAATTTGCGTATTTTGGATAACGTTTGTGTTAGGCCCCCGGGTACCGGGTATTATTTACCCGAATAAAATATTAATTTATTTGACTGTGTGTGAATTGTGTTCTAGGAGCACGGATGAGTCGTGGAATTGATCCCATGGTGGATCTTGGATTAATTGCGTACTCCAGGTGAGTGACCCACCTTCAAATTAATTTCGAGAATTAAATTTGTGAATATTTTGTGTGAATTGAATATTTGAAATTTATATTCTATGTGTCAAATATTTAATTGATTTATTGTGGAAATTATGGGTGGATTTATTTTGATTAAAGAAAATATGCATTCTATAAATTTATGCCATGTGAAAATTATTTTATGGTATTGAGGATTGTGGAATTCAATTATATATGAAATTCTTGTGGTTTAAACATTATTTTGGGCATGATTTGATTTTCAAATATTTCAAGGAAAATATTTGTTTATGTTGGTGACTTCAATTTTTATAAGTATGCCCATGGAATGTTATGTGAATTAATTTATTATATTTCAGAAATATTTATGCCATTGGAAAAAATTAAATATTTAAATTGGTGGATTTGAGAGCTGGTGGATTTGAAAATTATGGAATTCATGCGATGAATTTATGACGATTATTATAAAGGAATTGTGGAAAAATTTCGGGTTTAATTGGATGGGATAAACCCGGTATATTTATGAAAAATTTGGAATTTTGAGATGTATTGATTTATGATTTTTAGATGCACCGTACACGTACTGGTGTTCTGTTTATATGTGATATGGTTAGTGTGCACACGGATGTGATTAGCGCGTGGGTGGGTATGAGTAGCGCGCAGGTGATTTTATGGGGTTATCCTGTGTTTGCTATCGGATGAGGGTAGGCCGCCCCTCCATGGCCGGGACGCATGTTTGCAGCGGCGCGGTGGGACACCACGCGACCGTATGCCGGTTTCTCTTTATAACCTCCTGTCTGGCGGTACTTTGGGACGCTGAGTACTGTTGGTCTCACTGGTATATAGTGGGTGCATCAAGTGATTTTCAGAATTAAGATTTTAAAATAAATATTTTGAAATTGCATTGGAATTAAGAATATGATTAATGCTGTTTTTATTATTTAATTGAATGGGGATTTTAGATTGATTTAATTTTCCCTTTACTTAATTATTTAATAAATTAATTTCTTTTTAATTATAAATTTGGAATGCTTGATTTATTATATTTTATTTGATATTTAGTTGAATAAATTGATTTCTTGGTTTTCGGGGATTATGAATAAAGGGTTTTGTGAAAATGTTTTAAAAGGGAAACTTTTCCAACCGAGAGAATCGTAAGGGTTTTGAGAGAAAATATCATTTCCAATTAATTTTTATTTATCTACTTAATTATCGTGGTATTATAATTGTACAGTAGATAGGGTCACTTACTGAGATGATTAACATCTCATATTTTTAAATTCCGTTCCCCTAGGTCCAGGTTGGGTGACGTCAATCATCCGGGGCGAGCCCGACGTCTTAGTTCATTGCCGAAAGTCCAAGGAGCATCTCCTTTCCTTTTTCCTCTCCATCCTGTATTACTTCTTTGTCGGTCATTGTATTAATTTTATATTTATTTGTATAATGCTCTGTATACTGTATTAGACACTTATGTATTAATTATGCACTGGATTACTGTTGTTCATTTGAAGTGCTGTAAATTTATGGAATCAACTTGTAGTAATGTGGCAGGAATAAAGGGATGCTAATAGAAGTGTGTTTTCAGTGCAGGAAATTTGTGGTAAGTCCATCCCTTAGGGGAGGTTCTGCCGGATTTTCCATTGGAGAGTCCGGTAGGGTTTCCTGGGATCAGGGCTTGTCTAGGGTTCCGGTGAGGAATTTTGAACGGGTCCTGACACAGATGTACCACATTATACCAAGATAATTACCCGGTTCGACTCATTAACGGCTTAGTATCGTATTTCAATTGCCTACGAAACTAGTAATGTGGATAGCCATCATCGGCAATCACCCCTGACCATACTAGTAGTAGTATATTTATGATCGGTCGACGCTATGGGATTGTGTTTTGGTATATCATATGGTACATCAAGTGTATTAGTTTTCGGACAAGTATTATAGTCTTTGGACCGAAGTACTAGCCTTCGGACAGGTATCATAGCTTTTTAAATAGATGTATTAGCCTTCGAACAAGTATTGTAGCCTTCAAGCAAGTGTATTAGCCTTAGCATAGGTATTGCACAGTTAGGGCAAGATTACTAGCCTTCGTGTAGATATTTCAACCCTAAGGTAGGTATCCCAGCCTTTAGATAGTAGTACTAACTTTTGAGCAGGTACTTCAGTCTTTGGATAGATATTGCAACTTTCGGATAGAAGTGTTAGCTTTTGGACAAGTGCATTAAGCTACGGGCAGGTTATCCAAATCCTTCAAGAGACTTTATACATATTTATATTTATGTAGAATATATATATATATATATGTTGGTTCTGGATCATGGTGATGTTATCGAGTTCATCATTAAAAGCTCAACCGTTCAATTTAAAATATTGTTTTTTTATGTGCACTTTAAATGTAAATTATTTTATTGAAAATTATCTTATAATTTATCGGTTATTAGTGGCACAAATTGTATCTATATATTTTCTCGATGTTAAAAGGTAGACTGCATCATTTAGGGTCTAGAACCAAGATTGTCTTTATCTATTATTATTATTATCATCATCATCATCATCATCATCATCATCTTTCTGGTTGGTCAGGGCCATCCTTGGAGTTCAGGTAGGAAACTCTGAAAGGGGTCTTGACACATAAAAATGTACTAACAATTTTTATTTATTGCTTATATTTATATTCTTAAATTATTGTTATCAAAGTCTTGCAAATTTGAAAAAACTTATAGTGAAGTGGGGAGAAATAAAATAGATGTATATTTTCAGATTAAGTTTTATGTGTAGAAAATATTTGAAAAAATCAATTTTATATAAAAGATGCTGTCGGATTTTAATAAAAATTCCAATAGTATTCCTCTAATTAGGACTATATTAGGGTTTCAATATGTAACCCTAAATAGGTCATGATACAAAGTAAAAAATATTTAATAAAAATATTATAGGAATTTAAAAATTATAAAATTGTATAAAGCTATTTTTGCAGTGCAACTAATACATATCTAAGTTTCAATGAATTATTTTAATATACAAAAACTATTTTTATTATTACTCTATGAAAATATTTGTTGTCTTTTATATCATCTCATTTCCTTTCTATTCACTAATTATTTTTTAATATTTTCTTTTCATTTTCTTTCCTCATTAAGTTAATATTTTCTTTTTCTTTTTCTTTTTTTTTTTCCATCCCATCAATCCAATCATAGTGTTATCCTTCTGGCTTAATTTCATCCATGTCTTCAGGTTAGATATAAATAATCTTTTTAGTTTTAAAATATCATATAATCCCCTTGTAGGTTTAAAAAAATCCACGTCTCTTAGATTAATATCATCCACATCTCCTACATAATTAGTTATAATTTTTAAAATTTAAAATATTAAATTGTAACTAAGTGCAAACCTCACTAGTCCAAATGATGAAATATTCCTCTCTCTTATTCGATTATTAAATTTTATGGGAGAAAAGGAAGTTGTTAAGAAGGATGATGAGAGTTCAGCATCAATACCCATTTCTATTGTTAACTAGATTGTTCCAAAAGGACTATCTATAAAATATATGCTATGTATTAAAAGTTAAATGTGGACAATCCAATAATAAAAGTCATTATTTCTTGAACAATGACTCGAATTCAAATCCTCCACCTTTAATGTAAAATAGTAATAATAATAATAATGTTTCTATTGGAAAATAACATAATTAACAAACTGCAAAAATCCTTGTTTAACAAAAAGTCTCTTATCAAGGAATTTTTGTCTTAATTGGAATGCTTATGTGGTAAAGTTTAATTATTGGATATAGGAACAATTAATATTTGAATTCAAATCTAAAAGATATGGCAACTCTTAGGTGAAAAATTATTCAATAAGATAGGCCTATAGTAGAGGTGGTAGACCTGTCCTATTAAAAATTGCCAACTTATTAAAATTTAACACATCATCTATATACATCCACTTAATCAATTTAAAATTGATAATTTTGTTTACTAACAAATCAATTTGCTTAATTCTACCATGTCTAACATATTCAGTTTCCTTGTAAAGAATTTTCACCCAAAAAAAATATTTTCTTATAAGGAATATTTTTATTTTGATCTAAATATTTTGCTGTCCAAAAGGAAAAAAAAAATAAAAATCAAATTGTAATTTGCATGTGTAAAATACTTTTTTTTTAAAATTATAATACTTGTGTATGATCATACAATACCTACATGTAATAGATATATATATATATATATATATATATATATATATATATATATATAGTGCCCAAGTTAATTTTATTTTGCATAAGCGGGTATTATACAAAATACATATGTATACTAGTTTCTGTTATGGAAAATATAATAAAGTTTCTAAATATATGTTTATCTGTTTTTTATTTTTATTTTTGTGTTTAACAAGTTTTTTGACATCTTTATGCTGTTAAGGTAATTGTTTTTCAAAAATATTTAAATTAAAACAAGAGTATTTTTAAAAGGAAATTGAATATGTTAAGCATGTTAGAATTAAGCAAATTGATTTGTTCGTAAAAAATTATTAATTTCAGATTGATTATGTGGATGTACAGAGATGATGTGTTAAATGTTAGTGGGTTGGTAATTTTTTATTGAACAGGTCCATACCTAAGGCAGTAAACCCATCCTACCAAATAATTTCTCCTCTTAGGCTCCGTTTAAAATTGATTTTGAAGCTCTAAAACTTATTATCAAAAGATCTAAAGTTACTTTGAATGTTTCTATAATTTAAATTTTTGATGTTATAAGAATCAATATTCTCTTGGGCTTGTTTTTGAGAAGCAACAAAACATAAGCTTTGAAAATTTGATTTTAGTTTTTTTACTTATCTATAATTAACATAGCATCATTAGCCTAAAATTTACAGTTTTTTTTTTTTTTAACGTGTTTGTTAATTTGTTTGTGTGTGTGTGTTTTTGTTTTTAACAATTAAAACGTGTTTGTTAAAATTTAAAACAAAAATGTGTTTTTTTGGACAGAATATATTAGTATGAAATTAGGTAAGAACATAAACTGATTCCGGTAGGATTCAAGAATATATGAAGTCCAATGTGAAGTCCACCAATGAAACTCCTTTTTCCTCTCTCTCTCTCCCTCCAAAACTATCCACTTCCCTCTCCTTTAATTCCTCTCTTCCACTGTTCCCCACAACAATTTCTCTCCACCATTCCACCCCAGAAACCATCAACAAAAGAAGACTTTCCATTCACTTCTCTCTTTCTTCCTCTCCTCCCCCACAAAGCCATGGCATTCCATTTCCTTCACCTTCTTCTCTCTCTCTTCTTCCTCATACACCTTCCATCCATTGCACATTCCAAGCTCAACGCCGACTACTACCAAAAAACATGTCCTAAGTTCCCACAAATCATGCGACAGGTCATCACCGCCAAACAACTCGCGACTCCTTCCACCGCTGCCGCAACCCTTCGTCTCTTCTTCCACGACTGCATGGTAGGAGGATGCGATGCTTCCATCCTCATCTCCTCCAACGCTTTCAACCGCGCCGAACGGGAAGCAGACATCAATCTCTCCCTTCCCGGCGACGGTTTCGACCTCGTAACGAGGGCGAAAACCGCCCTGGAGCTCGAATGCCCCGGCGTCGTCTCCTGCTCCGACATCCTTGCCACCGCTGCTCGAGACCTCGTCACCATGGTCGGCGGTCCTTATTACCCTATACGTCTCGGCCGCAAAGACGGACTCGTCTCCAAAGCCGAGAATGTAGAAGGCAATATCGCCAGATCAACAATGCCTATATCTCAAATAATCTCCATCTTCGCCTCGAAGAAGCTTACGGTGCAAGAAATGGTGGCGTTGGCGGGAGCTCACACAATAGGGTTCTCGCATTGCAAAGAATTCAGCAAGAGGATATTCAACTTCAGCAAGAAGTCGGAGTACGATCCGGCTTACTATCCCAAGTACGCGGAGGGATTGAGAAAGCTGTGCGAGAACTACACCAAAGACCCCGCCATGTCGGCTTACAACGACGTGTTGACGCCCAACAAGTTTGATAATATGTATTACAGGAACTTGCAGAAAGGACTGGGTTTGTTGGCTTCGGATAATGCATTGGCTACAGACAAGAGGACAAGGCCGTACGTGGATATGTATGCGGCGAATCAGACTAAGTTTTTCCAAGATTTTGCTCATGCCGCTGAGAAGCTTAGCGTTTATAATGTTAAGACTGGTAGGAAAGGTGAGGTTAGACGCAGATGCGATGCTTTCAATGCTCTCAACACTTGAGAATTATTGTTATTATTATTATTCTTTTTTTTATATTTTCAGATTTCATATAATACAGTATGGGCGTGGATATGGCTTTTGTAAAATGTTTGTTGATGGGAATTGCAAAAAATTAACAAAGATGCATATATCTTCCCAATTACTACCATGCATGCGCCATTTAAGTCGTTCCATGCTTTATTTTATTTTTTTCTCTTATGGGGCTTAAAAATGTTTCTCAATTTATTTGAAATTGTGTTCCCTTTGGTTTTGTTTTTGTTTTTTTGATTTTTTTTTTGGGGGTTTTTAAAAGTTATTTGACATGCTTAATAAAGTTTGACAATCACCATCAAACATTCTAAGTGAGTGAAATTGCATACAATCAAGTAGAAAAAATTATTAAAAAAATAATAATAATAAATCGTTGCCAAACTACACCTTCGGTTGGTTGCTCTAACCATGCAAAGCTTCAAAAATCCCTAGGTTTTACTTATCTGTCTTTTTCTCCTTGTTGCCGAATAAAATTGCTCATAAAATGAGTTTGTTACTTGCTTAGAGATGGTGTATCTGCCTGCTTGTTTTGGCTAATGAAATATTGTCATTCTCCAAAAATACAAAACCAAAAAAAAAAAATTGACTTCGCGAGAACCATACCCTTCTCATCAAAATAAATATTAAATTAATTACCAAACAAAATATCAAATCATGATTTTATTCTTTACCCTCCAAAACAATAATAATATTTTTAAAAAACATTATTTGTTACACGTTAGATACATTTAATGTCCATCGGGAGACACTAGCAAATAATTTTTTCCCTAAGTCAACATAATTATAAATGATTTTATTTTATTTTTATAAATTGGGGAGGGGAAGAAATTTTTTTTTTTTTTTTTATATGATTAACTTCGATGATTTTTCAAATCTTGACAGTTAAATGATAATTTTTCAAAGTTAGGGGCTATTTGCACTTTTTATCATGGAGAAGTAAATGCATTTTGGGCCTTTAGTTATGGCTGCTCAAACTGCAAAATTTTTTAAATAGCAGCTTTATGTTGCACGGACAAGTATGGCGCCTATAGAAAGGAAAAAAAAAAAAAAAAAAAAAAAAAAAAAAAAAAAAAAAAAAAGAATGCTGGTGGTGGTCTATCATTCTTACAGCAAAAAGAATGCTGGTGGTGGTCTATCATTCTTACAGCCTATTAACAGGATACATTCATGGAAGAAGATAAATGCGACAATAGAGGAACCAGATGCAGCTATAGTACGGAAACACATAGTTCAACAAATTTTCCATTTCTTTAACCCAAAAATATAACCCATGCAAGGAGGCGATTCAAGGACCTTCATGAATAAATTACAAATTTTACATATGGGATGGAAAAATGCCGAAGAGCTTGAACATGAGAATGATGATGGCATAAAAGAGTAACATTAATAAGGGAAAGAATTTTACAATAACAATGAGTTGTCGTCTTGACATGCCATGGGTAGTGGGGCCATTTCTTCGGAACCATAATCTCCATGTAACCGATCTAACAAACTTGGGACTTGCAGATGTGGCTTAGCCCTGTACTCCGATTGCATGGAAACCCAAAAACCCAAAGGAAAACTTAATAGGAAACTAGTTGATCAGATTCCATGCAGCAACCCAAGCAAAATCCTAATGTAAATATATCACAAAGATGACAAGAGACATAACATCGATCATAAGATGTTATGTCATGATTTATACCGTCTTTAGCAAGGCTTGCTCTTGTCAACCTTTAAATGAATGTTATACCATTTTTTCTTCTTAAGCCGATCTCTTACTGAGGATTTCTTGTCTCTCACTTGGCCATCTTCCTTAACCTCCTTGGCCAGACCCTTATTCCTGCTTCTGCTTGAACTCCGTTTCATTGGAGGAGCAGTTGTATACGAGGCATGTATTTCATTCCTCTGCTTGAGAAGCTCATCAATCTGCATTAAAGTCAAACAGAGAAAAAGCAAACTCTACTTGATTACAGTTCCAAAACACCAACGGAGTAAATCATATTTCTTAAACGGGAAACAAAGAAAAGGTTTTCAGAAGCTAAATTCACCTCTTGCATTTCTTGTGCATATCTACTAGTCATCTCGGTAAATTGCACCAGAACCTGTCAATACACCAGATGAAAAAATGTAGAAAGAAAATATATTTACAATTTATACAGGCGCACACAGTGTTCACGTCATGTCCAGACCTCTCTGTATTCAGTTTCAAATTTTGACAACTCCACCCTTTTTGCAAGTATCTGTGTTTCTACAGTCCTTAGGCTTTCCTTTTCATCCATAAAAGGTCCAGCACAAAGAGCTTCAATTGTGTAGCTTGCACTTTTAAAAAAATTGTCACCTACAATAAATTGTTCCAAACACCCAAGTTGTTGTCCTGTTAAATCACTGCAACATCAAAAAGCATTATAAATTAAACTGGAACGCAGGAAACTATGTACAAACCATAAACAGCAAAGACATGGGTGCCAGCCTTTAGTTCAGTTATTTCACATGGTTGAAAACCATCTAGCTTTTTGAAGAAGGCAGCATCAGGATCCTTAACAGCTGCAACCTGGTGCCACAAAATTTACAAAAACCAAACTAAAGGGAATCAGTTATATAGATATATATAAAACTACAGATAAACACACACACACACACACAGAGACAGATGAACACACACACACACATATATATCTATATGTATATTTAAAAAGTCAACAGACACCACACTCACTGAGTTCATTGTTTGATCCAACCGGTATACAGGGAAACAAAGAAAATACATTCCAGCAGATGTAACCTTTCCTGTCTTTGCACTGTCTTCCTGGTAAAAAGTAAATTATGAATGAGTTGGCTTAAGCAAACAAAATATATCAGTAAATGCTACATCCAAAAAGAGGAGAAGTTCTAATTAGAACACTGAGGTACAGAACGAAAAATAAGAATAGTGTGGGATCTTTTCTAAATGAAGCAACTTCCAAGATCCTTAATTATGTCATTGTTGCAATCAGATTCTCATACACATAACATTTATACAGAAACCACACATCTCTCCCAAGAGAAATAAGTGCAAAAAAAGCTACTAGCTTGCAGTATGACCAGTTCTTCTATTAAGGGAAAGGCAATATAATGCTCATAAAATGTAATTACACACCAAACAAATTTTGGAGGGAAATTAGCATCTGTAATTGTAAGAGGTCTTGAATTGTTACACAATGCTAACATTAGACACAAAGCTACATGAGCTTGCTCTTATAAGCACGGAAATGTAAGTCATGTCAAGTCGTGAGAAATTCCATTCAACAATTAATACTTCTTACCTTTTTTTCTTTTTGGTAATAATAAATTCTTCTTACCTGATACTAACTAAGAGAAATTCTAAGCTACACCAATGATCCATGACCAAACAAAATTTTATTAAAAAAATTGTATACCTGTAAGGCGAGGCTTAATCCACCACTCCCTTCCTGATCAAAATACAACAACTGCAAAAATCCAATTAATTACCATGGTTAATATACATCAGCTTTATAACCATGCAGGAATTATTTGTAAAATTTAGTCAAAAAGAAAAAAGAATATGGAACATACATAAAATTGAGCTCAAAATGGTTACTAGTTTTTATTTAAAACTTCAAAATCACTCCAAACAATAATGCAATAATAACAACTTTATCACCATGGCAAAAATTCCCCATGTAAATCTCGGAGGTCATATCATTTCCCAACATAGTGTCATTCAGAACCACCAAAGGTCTAGTTATCAGGTATCCTACACTATTAGGCCTTTAAATAAACTTGCAGCCACAAATAGACAGCACAAAAGTACATAGAGCAGAATTGTATATCTTGTTGTGCCTACACTTTTGACCAAAAATTCAAATACCTGTTAAACTTAACATATTAAATAATAGTTTAGAAACCAACATAACGTTTATGTGTGCTTCAAAAAATCAAAGCTTCAAAAAAAGGGGAAAAGGAATGAAAATAATAATTTATTATAACCTTAAACTTGCTTTTGTCAGATGAATGTACTCGACAGACAAATCCAGCTCGTGCTTGCTCTTCAGTTATTGTAACAGAATAGAAGTGAGCACATTGCTTCTCAACCTGTTAAAATTGAAAAATAAAACAAAATTTAAAGTCAGTTGCTGAAATAGTGGTCTACAGAATAAGAAACAGGAAACCTCACCTTTTTAGATAAAGGCTGCCCCAGTAGAAGTGGTCTAACAGAGACCATGCCGTTAAGTGCCTCCTCCAAGACCGTTGCTGATACAGTAGTCTTAATTGGAACTCCAAGCTTACTATTATGCATCACATAAGTGCATAGAACACATATAAAAATCACTGCTATTTTAAAAGGACAGAACATCTGACGAAGAAGCACATCATATGAACAAATCATACCTGAACAGAGCAGCAAACATGGTGTTGACAGCTCCCAGACTTGAAAGATCTAGCTCCAAATCTTGGCTTTCTGATTCAACAGCCTAGGCGACATAAAAAGGGGATTTGACACCAAATGTCTACATTAAGCCAAACTCAAAAATGGACTGTTGCACACTTAATGAATTATATCCATAATCAATTATTATTAACATATGCAACAACAAGAATGTCAACAGAACCCAAAGTGCAAAATGAAAATGATGATTTTCGTTATAATATTGGTGACTGTACTTTTGAAAACAAAAGTGAAGAAATAATATCTCACCTCGAAGCCAGCTGTGTCATACTGCCGTCGTTTGTCTGGATCAGACAAGATATTATAGGAGAATGTGACCTCCTTAAACATATCAGCTGCTTTAGGGTCATTTGCATTCTTGTCAGGATGGTACCTGCAATGGTAAATTGTTAACAATTTTAATAATACAAAACACATTTCTATTACATTTCAAGGGTTAATAGACTTGAATCTACCCACCCCACTCCACCCACTTTATCAAACTGGATTTAAGACCTATGGGCCATTTAACAACCTCAAGATTGTAGAGGGGAAATAAATCAAGAAACCTTGGTTACAGAAAGGTTGTATGAATATCTGATGCGCAAACCTGTTCCATCATCAGATTCAGATTACAGTGGCATTCCAGCTCAAATGGTCATTGAATTTTATTTATTTATTTATTTATTTATTTTATTTGGGTAATGCAAATGCTTATTGACTTTGAACAAACAAGGTGCCCAACAAAAATGCTTAGGCTCTACTTAAAAATTCAAACTCAGAACAAGTGCCGCACAGTCTGACACATAACATTTTAATCGCCAATTGCCTTAAAGACTTAAGATACATGTCCAACCGTCCTGTACAACTTGGCAAACTTACTAAAGAAAACTGGCACTGACAACCAATTAGCTTAAAAAGCTTAGCAGCACTTATCCCATTAATGCATATGGCAATCTGTGCGAGTTTTACACGTGCATATACTCAAGTACACGAAAGACCATATCACCATACATAGATGCTTGTGCTTTATCCTTTCTCAATAGGTAAATTTTCCAGTTACTTGTAAGTAGTGCCAAAAGGACACTCTAGCTGTCTACAAACTATGAGAAAAAAGACAAGACCTGCCATCCCTTAATGTCTTTTACCTACCTAGCTATATTTTGAAATCATTTCCTTTTTGATATTCCAGTTACCTTCACCAGGTATCTCTTCTCTTTTACAGCAATTGTCCCTCACGGCAAGAAAACCACCTTATTCAAGCTAGTCACTAAATCCGGAAAACTATACTCATGCGCTCTACCTTAACATTTTACAAAATTATGTATGAAATGCAAATTAAAGAACAATTTCAGACTTTATAGTATCCTTATATTTCCAAGTGAAAGGCCAAGTATTAAACTTTATTGAAATTTCAAAGCTCTCAATTTCAAGCACGGATCTATTAAATTAAAACAGCTACATACTCGACAGACAAAAATAAAATAAAACAAAAAGAGAAAAGCTCGAAATTTAAACCTCATCAGAACAAACTCAATCGAAAATGCTAAACTAAACGCAAATAAAACAAATGCAATAGAAAATCAGACATACTTGAGCGCCATTCTCCGGTAAGCGCTTTTGATTTCCTGGTCATTGGAGTTCCTAGAAACTCCGAGCACCTCATAGGGGTCTCGCCGAAGCGGCTTCGCAGAATCTTGCTTCTCCGATTTCGAACGGTGCGCCGGCATTTTTCTTTTCTTTTTTTTTTTAAAATTCGAATGGATTTTTTTTTTTTTTTTTTTTTTGGGGTCTAAACTAAAACCCTAGAAATCCCTCCGGAAGCCCCCTAAAACTTTGGGTAACAATTCACAAACTCCAAACTAAAATTCTCTACCATATTCGACGAAGTCCGTCGGAAATACTTGTTCGCCTGAAGAGCATTTTGACAAAAATAGAAAAAAAATAAAAGCAAAAAACCTAGAAAACCAGACGGAAAGAGAGAAATTCCATGCGAACCCCAGCCCTCTCGCCGTTGTGAGCTGGAGAGCTTAGGAAGAGAATAACAAAAGAAAGAAGAGAGAGAGAGAGAGAGAGAGAGAGAGAGAGAGAGAGAGAGAGAATGAGACAGAGAGAGTGACGAGAAATTGGAGGGGAAATTGGATGCTGGGGAAATTGGGTGCTGTATATTCTTATTATATTATTTCTTTAAAAAAAAAATATATATATATATTTATATTATATATTTTTTTGAAAACGAATCAAATTGGCGATAAAATGCGCAGGGGTGCGTATTACGCACGCAAAAAGTCGCATTTTGCACACGTGGCACTCGCAAGCTACCGAGAGGGAATGAGATAGGATTCAAAGGTCTTTCATTGGAGTAAAGTTGTACGGATGATGCTGGTGCAAAGTTCAACAAAAAGGAATATTTAACAATTATTTTATGGGTGTTGCGTTGCTTTTAAAATTTTGAATAAAAATAAAACAAATTTAATTTGACTTCAATTTTATGTGCTTTATGATTAAATACTTCTGTAAAAATACATTCATGAAAAAAATTCAAAAAAAATATAATTTCGACCTTTCAACTATAAAAATATTAATTGGTGAAAATATGGTTGGATAATTTTTATGATAGATATATGAAATTAAAAGGAAGTTAATAATAATTTTTGAAATTGTAGAATTTAAATGTAATTAAAACAAAAACATTCCAAACAAATTTATCCTAATTGGATGTTTGGGAAATATGAAAGTTGAGAGGTAAATCGATTTTTAAAATTTAATTTTTTGAGAATTATTTTTTCTTTTGATCTGTTTGGTGTATAATGGGAAAGTTGGGATTGATAAATAATTAAATTTAATATTGTATAATAAATTAAGGATAAATATGTATTTAAAAAAAATTAAAATTATTTTTTTTTTGAATTCTCAAAATGAAATATATATAGATGTGAATAACTTTTACACATATTTTTCTATATTTGTAGAAATTTAATTTTCTAAATCTATACTTTTCTACTTCACAGTAAATATCTAAATAAAAAAAATTATCATTTTTATAAAAAAAATTAAATTTCTACTAATTTTAATTTTATCCAAACATACTATAAATAAATTGAATAAGATAAATTGTTGGGTTTAATAGATAAATGCCTTCTTCTTTTTTTCTTGTTTTTTTGGGCTAATATTAATACATAAATGGCTGTGTTGTGTAAAAGGGAAGCTTTTGTACCGACACGGTTACCGACTGGGTGCGTACTGCGCACAGGGGCACATGTTAGATTCCATCGATTGGGGGATTTAAAAAAAGGAGGGGTTTTGGTTTAAAATGAGTCGGAGTTGGGTTGGATCCTTTAGCCATAATCAATGCCAAAAAGCTAATGTATTAATATCGCAATCAGTGGGTTGGAGACTGAGAGAGAAACTTGACCTCAAAATCTATATACATATATATATATATATATATATTATATTAATAATTTTTATAACTAATATACAAATATTACAAATTTTTTTTTTTAACAAAAATTATTGCTTTTCCTTTTAGGAAAATGATTGTGATTTTATGGACCCGGATTAGATAAAAGCTTGAAATTATTGCGGGCGAGACATTATAAGCACCAATGAGATACACTTATGGATTTTATTTAGATAGACAGATAAAAAACTTTGTCATTTTTTCACAAAATTTTGTTTTAATATATTTTCCTTTAAATAAAAAATTACTTTCTATTTTTTTTCGTGCTTTATGCAAAAAAATAATTAATTAATTGGTTTCTTTCTTAAAACATATCACTCTATCATATTTACGGATTTAAAAAAAAAAAATTTTGTTTTAATTGTGATAGATGTTAAGATAATAATAATCTAATAACGACTTAATGGACATTATGGGTTTCTGACAAAATAAATAAAATGAAAAAAATCATACATTTTAGAATGATTTTCTAATTTGTTTAAAAAAATAAAAAAAGAGAGAGAGAACGGTTTTCTAATCTCTAAAATGGCTTTTAATAAGATAAAAACACTTTTAATATATGTTTCACCTAAAATATAGAATGATTTAGGTTAATAATTGTTTTTGTTGATTTTTTTCTTTTTTTTTTTTTAGGGAAAGAAATGGCTCTATTTTGATTTTTATGTTTTTTTTTAATAAATTAGAGAGTAGGATTTTAGGATATATTCAGTAGCTTTGTCTATTGTTAAATTCTTTTCGCCATGCCAGAATATAAATAGCCATTCAAAGAAAGCATTTTTATTTGGCCTATTTAAACTCTAATAAAGCCGATACAATAAGAAGAAAAATAAATAATATCAAGGCTACCCTTTACTTTAAGAGGGTTTGTTAAACATTCTCAAATTTTTTTTGAAAATAAAATTTTTCTTAAAAAAAATCAAATTTTCAAAATAAATAGTACAAAACTAGTAAAATATTTAATTAATTAATAGTCATAAATAATTTTTCTATACATTATCATTGAAGAAAAATTAAATTAAATGTACATATATGTAACTTAAAATTTAGATAATATCAATTTTCATATCACATAAATGGTAATCTACATTTATCATTGGAAATATTTTTAACATCAAATTGATCGAATTTAGAATTTGAAATCATCATCAATAATAATTATCATAAAGTATCCAAAAAAGGAATTTCTAAATGACCCTAAATTGAGGAGTTGGGCTACAAATTTGAATAAAAATCTTTCATATAAGCCTTTATTTCGGGAATGTCAAAATTTTTTAAAAAGCTAATTCATGAAAATCATTTTTCTGGAAATTTATTTATTTTGTTAGCATTTAGTTGGTAATGAAAAATCTAGGACATACAAGTAATTTTATTTTATGTTTTAAAATTGATGATAAATTTTTGTTGCAAGTCACTTTCAGTCCTATTTTCCATGTTTCTTATAAATTTGATTTCTATGAACCTACATTTTCCATTTTTAAAAAGCTTCCCAAACACTAAAAAAGTTTATTTTCCAGTAAAATCTCAAATTTCTACTAATTTTGACACAATTTCAACTGGATCTAAAGGGTCTATTGAACATTCTAATTATGTGGCTTGAAAAAAAAAAAAAAAAAAAAACCCAACGTCTTAGATGTTAGTGCACCCTAGAAAACTTTTTGGTGTGGCAAAATGATGAGAATCACGTAATCAAGGTTTAGTAAGGTTTAATTAATTAATTTTTTTGATAATAGAAAATTTAATTTATTTAGTTTTACTTTTAGTTGGACAATGTGGAGCAGGTATGCCATAGGCGTGCTCGATAAGTAGGAAATAAAATAAATAAAGTATAGATCATGCAAATGGGCTAATAGCAATCATTTTGTTTTAATATACAAGTGAAGGAAACAACTTGCATGGCCCATCTACCTTGTTGTTCAATCTTTGATTAGAGATCCGCACCATATTGTTGGATTTGGTTGGCCTATAATTAAAACCTTATTTATAATAATTACACACAAGGATATATGATTGAAAAGATTATTGTACATATATCTAATGGTGTTTTTGTCCAATATTTTCTCCAATAATAATTTTGAAATTGAATTTTCATATGTTCAATGTACACACACACACATATATATATATATATATATATTCAAAAAATTTCACATTGTTCAATGAACATATATATATATATATATATATATATGTAAATATAAAATGACTGAATATCACTTGAAGAGGATAAGAATGTATAATTGATATAATTGATAGCTTGGGATTGGATAGAGATTTGGCTGTGTGCTGGCTGACATTGATGGAAGGAGGAGGAACTCCAAGAGGAAGAGGAAGAATGTGGCGTTTGAAATAAATTCATTCTTGCCAAACGCAGTATTCGGATAATATTTATAGGTACTGGCTTTACAAATGTATTTGTTGGGGACCAAAATTTTTTGACAGAAGAGTAAAAAATCAGACGTCTAAATGCATGGTCAGTCTCTTCAAATTTTGAATTTGCTTATTAAATATGGCTGGGCACAAGCATTTTAATGGAACAAGCAGAGAAAAAGGTTAAGTTTCACTAATTTCGTATTAAAATTTAGCTCATCATGTCGGTGTGATTCATGGTCTGCATGCTGCATGATCATCTTCAAATTTGAATTTGAATTGGACCATGTGTGAAAATAATTTATTTGATTATAATTATCCCAATTCAATTCCATAGCTAAAGAAAAACAAAAAGGAATAATAAAAATAATAATAATAGTATAATAATTTGACTTCAGAAAGTTTTCTTAAACAAGACATAGAAAACAGAGCACAGGTTTAACTGCACCTCTTTCCCTTTGTATAGTTTTTAACAGTATTTTAAGATGATGTATATGATTACCTAACTTTCGGGTGGTTTACCAAAATACAAGTCAATAATAAAATATTGGGTTACAAAATAGCTATGATAATATAGATTTTTATTAGCATAAATATTTTAATTTTTGCTGATAAGATTTTCTTTTAACAAAAAAAGAAAAAAAAGGTCAGCCTCTCCTACTACCATATGTCCAAAAAAGAAAAAAGGACAGTCTCTCCTAACAAGAAATATTAGAGATTGGGAATCATTCATTTTCATTGTTTAAAACGCCATTCGGCAAAGAAGAAACACGTAAAGGTTCTAAAAATTGACGACGCAAGCCCATCTAACAGCATTTTGAGCAACAAAACTTGCAAAGACTAAGACATGCAAGAAGGTTATCAACAATTTGTATAACTTTTCAAAATTGGCCTAATCTAACATGATGATTCATATATCTGGGTATCAAGCTAACTCTCTGATCTTTGTTTATGGGTTGTGATTCTTTGGCTCGCTGCCTGTCATTAGGCATGCATGGTAAAGACTCTATGAGGACTTTTATCTTTTTTGATCATATGAAGAAAATTTTCCATATAAAACCTAATTACTAGTGGGATCTATAATTATATAGATACAATTAAATTTTTATTAGATTGATATTTGATATGATAATATTCTACTAAGGTTTATTATTAAAGTCCTTGAATTTCTATAATTTATTTAATTGAATTTAATTTATCTTTTAAAATTAAATTTAAAAAGTTAATCTAATAGATATTTAGTATAATATTATTATATTGAT
Source organism: Ziziphus jujuba (assembly GCF_031755915.1). Lineage (NCBI taxonomy): Eukaryota > Viridiplantae > Streptophyta > Magnoliopsida > Rosales > Rhamnaceae > Ziziphus > Ziziphus jujuba. The sequence continues at coordinate 7,300,203 of NC_083390.1, forward strand.
ATACACATTTGCAAAATCTTATTTAATCACTATCCTCAGGGTTTTTGTAACTTTCTAGATGGTAATTATCTTTCAAACCAAGTAAAATGTCCCTCTCTAGGAGGAAGAATCTCCCATTGGCTGATGAGGGCTGGTAGCAGCATTGATGGCGTTCAAATTAATTTCAAGTGTTTGGAAACTTCTCAAACACATGATCTAAAAACAGTTAAAAAGAGATACAAGAGGAATCTAACAAAAACATAAGGTAAATAGCATGAACTTATGAAAAGCCTTTCGTTTAATTTGTTTTTTTTTTTTTTTTTTTTTAATCTTTTTTCTCCATTTGGTAGGTGAAGAAAGAAAATTCCATCTTATAATATGATGACAGTCAAATTTGTGGTTTAGGTTTTGAGTTGATGGTGAGGAATGAAATTAATGTAGAAATGTTTATGATTTAAAGATATGAGCGTCAAGAGGGAGACCCTATACCTAATTAAAGCACTAAAAAAAATTCAGTTCTAAAACTTTAACATCATATGTCAAAAGTAAAATGGATGAAAGATTGATTATGAAAACACCTAGACCTCCCCTTGTACCATCCTTAACCGAGGAAGGGTTTCTCTTTTTTCTTTTACTTTTCTTATTTTGATGAGGATTTATTTCTACTTTGCTATTTCCAATGACTCAAATATAATAAATATTAATTTTTTTTATATTAAACAGTAAATGCTACTTTTTTTCATTTATTGTTACTGTCTTATTCTAATGTAGACCAGGGGAGCATCGATTCAAATTCATAACTTCAAAAGTATAGATATAAATGCTATATTTATGATATTTTTAAAAATTGTACTCCAAGAAGGAGAGTAAATTTTTCAACATTGAGCCAACTTCACTTGTAGTTTAAGAATGGTTATGGATTTGGAGTCCTCCACCACATAACAATAATAAAAAATAAAAAAGTAAAAAAGAATAAAATTAGTTGTCACTTGTCAATCATTTATTGTTTATATATTGTGTGTAGTTTGCTTATTTAAAATGTTAATTAGTAGTATTTAGAGTCTATTAGTCATTTAAATTAATTATAAATTAAAAAGAAAAGAAAAATAAACACCAAATTAAACATAATTTTAAATTATGTTGCTTTTTTATTTTCATTTTTGTTTTTATTTTTTTCTCCAAGTTTATAATTATTAAAATTTTTTAATATATCACGATTAATGTTAACCAATGTATATATATATATATATATATTTTGAAAGGATGCTAACCAATATTTGAGGTCAATAAATTACACATAATTAACTAAAAAGAATTAAAAAAATCAAACTGAAAATTAACCGGTTAAAGCAAAGAGTTTACTGTTTTTGTGGCAACAACGGGCATTAACCGATTGCTGCAGTGGATTTCAAATCCACATTTTGTTATGGGCCTGAAGGTGGGTCCCATCAATCCAAACCTAAATCATGGACATGAGGAAGTGGGAAGTAGGTGGCCCAGTTTATTATTAATTTCCCTTCGTCCTCGCCCATTCCCTTGTTAAGGACGCTAAACCTATCAAAGTCAAAAATATTCCCTTTTTTTTTTTTTTTTTTGGCTAAGAAAGTCAAAAAATATCCTTTAAAAAAAAAAAGGAATATCCAAATGATTCTTAAGAAAAAAAAAAAAAAAGAATATCCAAATGAGATACACTGTATGGAATCAAAATAAAAATTCAATCACTATTATTATAATTAGTATTATTATTAATGTTTAAACATCTAATATAATTAGATGTCCAAAAATCAGATTCAATTATAAATTAAAACAGCTAGCATTTATATGGAATAGGTATTACCTACCAGACTAAATATTCACTGCATATACACTAACCCGGCAGGTACTAATTTTTTCATTAATATCTAGATTCATAATAATATTATTATTTGATTATATACTATTATTTTGGCGGTGTCAAAAGCATTAACTAATGAGGAAATAAGAAGACAAAAGATTTACCTAATAAAAAGACCAACAAATTAGTTACTTTAAACTATGCACAAGCATATTTTAATTCATTTTTTAGTAAAAAATTATATACACAAGATTGGGCGTTGAAGGGAAAATGATGTTGTTATTAATTTATGTATATATGGAATTCGCATGTATGGAGGGTTAATTAATCTTTAGTCTTTTATGGTACGTAACTCTGGACATCATTTAAGGTTTTTATGTGCAATAAAATATATATATGGCTTGGTTTGTAAACAACATTATTAAAATAGCTTTATGATTAAGCTGAATTAGGTGAGTGGGTCAAGGGCCAACAAATTAAGCATATTAATTAACAATTAATGTTACACATGCATGACAGATCGACATTGATAAGATAATTATTATTTTTTAGACAAAAATATAACTTATTATTATATAAGAAACTTATAATCTAAACATTCTCTTTCCAATCTTTTCTCAAATATTAAAATTGACAATTGCTACATGGTGAGTTGCCTACTCGGAATGAATACAATTTATACACAACGGATACACTCTATCATTCACATAATAGTCAATACTACATAAGTGTACCATTTAAATTTGTGCATCACTAAAATAAAGCATGCGAATTTTATAAAATAATTATTGGATATTTGATTGTAAGTTACTTATTATACTACATTTCCTGTGTAATAATTATATATATATATATATATAGTTATAATCATATAAGGATGAACTGATACTTTTACTATTAGATTTTTTTTTATTAATTAGTTTTGATTCACATTAAATATTAAGATTTAAAATTTAAAAAGTTGTCAAATATAGATCTAATGACATACTAAAAATAATTTGATAGTTTTAACATTAAGTTTTCCTTTATTAATTAGTCTTGGATCATATTAAAGATTAAGATTTAAAATATATATATATATATATATATATATAAAGTTAGATTCATATAAGGATAATTTGATAATTTTAACATTGGGTTTTTTCCTTTACTAATTAGTCTTGGATGACATTAAAGGCTAAAATTTAAAATTTTAAAAATGCTCAAATATGAATCTAGTGATATACTAAAAATGATTTAATAATTTTAACATCAGGTCTTCCTTTATTAATTAGTCACATTAAAGACTAATATTTAAAATTTAAAAAAATATCAAGTATAGATTTAATAATATATTACAATATTATTTAAAGAAAGTGAACCTGTTGGGATTAACAACCGATAATTATAATTTTAAATGTTAATCTTTTATGTAATCAAAAAACTTAGATGTCCTAACCTCTTCAAAAGTTTATTTGAGTTGGACTATATATATATATATATATATTTGTAACAATTCAAAGGTAAAGCCAAAGGCAATACATAAGTCATTTAAGAAATGCCAATGCCAAAATTTAAATTTGTAGCATCTACCTAAGGCTAATTTAATATATAGGAAGATCAATATAGATAGCTAGCTAGTCAATGCCTCTGCAAAAGCCTGGACCCTAATTAATATATCCTTGTCCAATAAAAAAAATGTAATATGGGAAAAATTCAAAAAAATAAAATAAAAAAAACCAATGAAACCCATATTTTGAAATGTCATAATCTTTTTTATTAGTGCTTTCTAGCTAGCTATAAGAAGAATAATTCAAACTAATATTTAAATACCAAGAAGTAGTCCTATTCAAACAAGTAGATAATTCTCTGGAAATTACATATTTTTATATATATGGTAGAAGATAGAGTTAGGGAAAAGCAATATCCTAAGTATATAAATACATAATTAATGAGAACCGTGACCCAAATATAACGACATCGATCTTCCTGATTATATATATATTTTATTTAGTGATCAAATAATATAAAACTAGGATTAGGTCTAGGGTTATTAAAAACTTTGCACATTGTTATGAATGGGTCTAAATCGAGCTTATTGTTTTTAATTCTTTTTTTTTTATATATATTTTTAAAGGAGAGGAGTTTGATGATTAGGAGACATAACCACGTGGTGAAAAAATCAAAAGCCAGTTTTCTTTTATTAATTAATGAAAAATCAAATATGGATTGTATAAAGAATAGAAAAATATTTGAATTTTATAAGTTATTATTTTATACATGGACAATATAATCGTTGATATTTAATATTTTTAAATAGTGCGACATTAATTAATTCGATAGTTTAGTACTCGACACTTATGGGCTAATTAGGCACGAATATATATATATTTATATATGCATATATATAAGCTGTTTATTATATTTGATTTAAATATATGCAGGCTGTTAGACACTAACTCACATGTAGAATTAAACTATACACATTTCCAGGGATATATATAACCCGTTTATTTAAGACTTGAAAATTTGATTTTTTTAATAGACGTTCTATAAAATGTCAATACCAACCCCATATATAAAATAAACCTACGAAAACCAATAGCTTAACCTCATACGCAATTGGTCTGAATTCATAGCAATTTCTTATTTCCTATTCTTTTTTTTTTCCCCAATAATTTTCAAAAAAATTAATGGATATGAAAAAAGTCTCAACTTCTAGAATATACCCTGTGACATGAATAATTCAAGTATAGATAAGCAACTAAAGCATGTTTTACTTATCTTTCCTATCCATATTAAATATTTTATTTCAAGGACAAGAAAACCCCTTGAATCTTCTTGCTGAATGTAAGTTTTTCTCCAAAAGATTAAGAAGGAAGATATTCAGGCTGTATAAGTTACATGTATATATATTTATTTATATACGTCAATATAAAATTGCATGAATTACATTTAATTCGTACTAATATATCACACCCATATATATGTCAACTTTGGTAGACTGGCTAGATCCCATTTTGCAACTATATATATATCTATATACATATTCAACAAAGATAATAATGAAGAGCATTGATTCTTCTCAAAAGGGAACAGTTAAAGATGTATAATATTTTCATCAATCAGTGTTTAATTTGCCGATACAACACAAATAAATAATTGTCAGCAGAGGACATGAAAATCTTTGGTTTGAAACCAATCAGAAAATTAAAAAATTCAACGTAGTTTTCACTGGCTGCCTCACCAACCTTGTTTTTCCCTCAACCTGAAATTCAGGCATCAAGTTTCCCAATCTGCCATTTCCTGCTTCAGAATCTGCTACTGGTTTTTGTATAGAAATATTGAATTCACGGCTTGAGCTTTTGATCCAACCATCAGTTATATACTTCAGTTTCATATCCTTTTTTTTCCTTTTTTTACCTTTTTTTTTTTTTTTTTTTTTCATGTTTTTGGAAGCTGGAAAAACTGAAATAATCATCATTGCCTGTAAAAGAAAATGACATTCTATATGGACCTTTTATATATGTAGAACTGTTCTCCTGGGAACTATTACCTCACTATAAATATATATATATATATATATATATATATATTTATACCTCACTTCTAGAGGAGCTTCTTATATTCGACTGAAAGCTAAGACCTAATTGAAGATCCAAAGATTTACAGCTCTGCTTTGAAACAGACAAAGGTGAAGGCTTAAACAGGACAGGTCTGTTTTCATGTTGTGACCTTTCAATATGGGTTAGAGTGAACCTGTTACATGAATCATGTTGGACGGGATTGTTGTTTGGTGGTAAAGAATACCACTTTGATCCTTGTAGATGGGCATCTGGATGATCAAATGTATCAAAGCTAATCTGCTGGGATTCTTCATAGAATTTGAACTCTGATCCATATGATGATGGATCATAAAACCATGGAGTAGTAGTAGTATTAGTACCTGAACCTGCATGATATGCAAAACCGAGGTTGTTTTGGAAAGGTTGAAGATAGTAATTGATGCTGGCTTTCCTGGCTTGAAGCTGCAACCTTTTCTTCTTCATTCTCTCCTTCTTGTGAGCATTTTGATGGCCTCCCAATGCCTGTGAGTTTGCAAATTCTTTGAAACAATATTGGCACTCGAACTTCTTGTCCTCTGGTTCAGTAGTATTGTTATTAGAGCTTTTCTCCTTGGAAGAAAGTTTCTGAATATCTTTTGCATAAGAAACTGAATTCGAAGAATTCACACTTTCATCTCCTTCTGCTGAGCCTTTGAGAGAGCTTTCATCGATTCTGTTACATGGGTTTAGTTCAAAACCAAACAATTTCAGCTTCTTCTCAGCAGAGGATCCGGCAGAGTGACCGTTTTCTCCATCACAAGGTGGAGAGAGACGATTCAAGGCATCGTTTTCCATAGCCTTCTGAAATGAGAAAGAAAAATCAAGATGATGGGTAGTACAAATTGCACCTACTAGTTGTTGGTTCTCTTCCTTTTTATAGTAAGCTATGTGGTTTACAACGATGCATTGCATCTCATTCAGGAAATGTATTTTATATTCTTCAAAGGCATAAGATTACTCTCATAAGGGTCAATATAAAAAAAGACAGAAAAGAAAAGTCAGATCAGAGAAGCCGTCTCATGCAAATATTGGGTTTTCTTTTTTTCAAAAAAAGAATTTTTATTTTTTCCATATATTGTCGTAGATACACTTGAAACTTTCCCCATCAAAAAGGATTCAATGTGTTTTTTAAATGAGGAATATCAGGGTCCATAAGCACTTTAAAAATTAAAAAAAAAGAAACCATGAATATAAAAATGCAATTATACTACCACTTGTGCAATAACAAAAAAAGATATTCCATGCTTAAAGAGATGATCATAAAAGTTAAACTAAAATAATAACAAACTATACAATATAATAGCAAAAGTCAATGAAAGATGGGGATGTAATCACCTGGTAGGAAGGGGAGCTCTTAACTTTGCAACAAATCTGCACTGTACTTAAATGCTTATCTAAGTATATTTTAAAAAGACAAAGCCAATGAGTGAGCGGATTCATGCATTGTCCTCTACCAAGGTCTGTCATGTAAATATAATACAAAATGAATGAATAACACTATATTTTATAACGTGCTGGTGCAAGGTCCCATCCACTACAGTACTCCTAAAGAAAATGTATATTAAAAAAAAAAAAAAAAAGTGTATCGGAGATCTGTAGAAATGTGATTACTCAGCACTTGGATGAAGCTTCTTTGTAATTATCCCTCAACCCACACACATTAAAATATGTGTAATGTTGACCATGTTTTTGTGAATGCACTTAGAATAGTAAGGGAGAGTAGTTGCTAAACAAAGGAATATAAGAAGTGGGCAATGATGTAAGCATATATATCTAATAAGGGTCTTCAATGAGATCTGGGCATATCTTCTTAGAGCATGAAAAGCCTATATTTTATACCCAAAAGCATATATTTTCAGCTGAATCAAGTCATCATCTGATATTATTATATATAAGCAAAAGCATATGGGTTTGGACAGTTGTTCTATTTGGACCCCACTTTTTTGTTTCTTTTGGGACATTTTAGAAACTATTAGATTGTGTTGTTATTCCATTGTCTCGACCTAGATCTTCCATGGGTGGACTTCTTCCACCAATAATCTCTCATGCTCATCAATTCCCACTCCTTTAATTCCCCTCTTTTCCTTTCTATTCAAATTGCTTTCTTGCTTAAGGTAAATAATTCCAGGTAGGCATGCTGTCACCAAGCATTTCAAAATATATATATATATAATATACATATATATATATATATACATAACATGTGGAATAAAATGAAAAAAAAAAAAAAAAACCATAATAGGGCAAATTGGACTATGGTTGGCTTGGTGGTGGGTTGGTTTGATTGATTGATAAATTCAGCTGATTTTCATTTCATTTTATCCATGGGTTTGATGGAGGGGGATCAAATGGCGGTCCCTACCATCAGCCACCCCAAAACCATGTTCTCATCCCTCTCTAATCTTCCTTCCCTTCTGGACTAATCCCAAAATGAAATTCAATTATTTTACTAAACCCACGAAGAATGCCAAAATTGACTCAGGCCAGCAGCAAATCAATCACAAGTAATATTTTATTTAGCAATAATGTACATAGTAACAAAAGTTCATGTAGATAAAAGAAAGGTTGATATGGAATTTTTTTCTTTGATGTTTATCAATCGTACCAATCATAGCGCACCTGCCGCAGAGATTGATGTACACAACAGAAACAGTACTCAGATATTTCCTTCCTAGCTAGCCTTTCCATCTAAGGCATTCTGTATAGCCCCAAAAAAACATAAAAAAAAAAATAAAAACTGCATGGTTTTCCAAACTATAACATTAAAAAACAAAAAACAAAAAAAAAAAAAAAACCATATAGAACCTATCTGGGTGAATCTAGGAAGATTTTCTAGATATCATTAAAGTAAATTAGCTGGTGAACATTTATTCCTTCAACTGTTAGCTAGACATCGTTTTGGGAAGAGAAAAAAGAGAGAAGCATGGGAAATTAGTCCTTAATGATGCCCACTACTAGTCATGTCAGATTGGTAAAAGAAGACTAAAAAAGGCACTTTGGAACTCATCCAATTGCTAGTGGAACAACAGAAACACGAAAGGGGGCAAACACCTCAATCATTTTTCCACCAATCTCCTAGGAAGATTATTATGCATCAAAGAGTAAGACAAGGAAAATTAAAGACCTCTACTGTAATGATAAGAAATGTGCAAGAAAATTTCGAAATAAATTATTGAAAATAAGTGGCCTTTACTTCTTTAACATGTATACCAACTGATGTGGCAAAGACAAATCTGTCTATACGGAGCAGTCCAGGGTTGACTAAACGATATTGAACAGGATATATGCACCATTTCGCAGAAAGAAGGAAGATATGGCCTTTATTAGGAGCACATTATTTTTGCAAACATATTTTGTATTAGTGCTGTTTTTTTGAAGACTCACTCTAAGAACTTTAGAATATAATTAATAGGAACAATTGGAGAACCAGATGTGTAATATCACCACGAGTACAGGAAGAACTCAAACATGTGATTTTTGAAACAAAGAAGTGGGTAATTGAACGGTAAGCCTAGCATAGTTGGCAGTAAAAATCCGATTCCTAAAACTGTGGACTTATGCTTATGATACTGTTTTTGAATGAAAAAGGAACTAAGAATGTTTTTGTTGGGCCTCAGTATAAAGAATCAGGATTGAGATAAATAAAGCATATCAATTCATATATCCTCCTGCCATATTCTAGGCTTACGACATATTCTAGGCTTACGACTCCACTTCAATCCAGTTCGGTCTGTCATTTCAGTTTGAAAAAAAAAAAATTACGGAATAAACATTAACGGTAGGTTTGAAGTTAAGAAAAAGGAAAAGAATTCCTTAATTCATTTATGATAAAAGTGAAATTTTCTTTACAATTTAAATCATATTAAGATGATATTTTACATATAATGTTTATGATTTATTAAATTCTTATAAAATTTATTTTTTCCAAATAAAATTTTAAAATGTCACCAAATTTATATTAAACTATTAATTAATTTTTAAATATTCAATATTTAAAGATATCTAAAAAAGATTAAAAAAAATATCTGATGCTAAAACTTTATATCTAATGTGAAAGTTCATTATCTCTTTCTAAATTTTTCAATAAAATATAACTTTTTCCATAGAATTGTCAATTACGTAAGAAATTCTTGACCCTTTTCACTTTTCCTCTTGGCAGAAATCAAGCTTCAATCCAAGGGGTAAGTCACGTAAGCAAGTTGGAATCCGATTCTTGAATTAAGTCTAATCTCAGTAAAATTTATTTAGTCCTCTCTTTCACATCGACTTTTTACCAATACAGTTTGTCTATTATTTAATTTTCTAAAAAAAAAAAAAAAAGGAAAAAGAAAAGCACTTACTGAGTCCTCATGTTACACATGAACATTTAAACAAGCACCTAATAGCCATCATTAACTAAAAACTTTCTTTCAACTGTGTATTTAAAATAAAAATAAAATAAAATAAAAGCTTTCGTAAGCTATCATCTATGATTTTTTTGGAGAAAAAAAAAATTGAATAAATAAAGATGCACATGATTCATACATGATATGTGTAAAGGAAACAAAGAATCACATCAAAATGTTGGTTCGGTGGACCGAAGCACATACCTATAATTGTTCTGAACCGAACAAACTAATATACAAATATTGCCCTCACTTCTCATTCTTCTTTTGAAACCTTTTGCTTTACAGGCTTCCTCAAACCAAACAGCTCTATTATTAGTGGCTACAGAGACCTATTTATTTTATTCAAAATAGGAAATGCTTATTTATTTTATTAGTCTACAATAAGGATATACAACAACACTTTTTGGAACATCTGTATCTAATCGATGGGCATTAGGAGGGTACCCAATTACATGTAATTTGGATATGTACTACCACATTATTTTGATAAACAAATTTAGAGGCCAATAAGAAGGTAAACAAAATAGGAAATACTTGTTTTTGTAATCTTTGTTCTCAGCTTATTTGCTAATCTTGTGATGAGGACCGGCTTGCTGGCAGCACACAACAAAACTAAAAGAGAGTCCATTGTTTTTCATACACACAGAGGGCATTCTTAAGCAGGTCTTTAAAAAACCGCTCTCAACAAACCATTATGGCCTCGGCACTGCCTGCTTAGTCTCTCGCCGGAGTAATATGTAGGACTCTTCTACACATACGGTGTTCAAATGAACTATGAGTTTATCGCACAAAACTATATGCAGAATCCACTTCAAGTCATAAATGATACGCAGTAAAATAAAATTCATTCAAGTGAATGATGAACAAATCTAGATTTCAAAATTTTCTTGCTACTAACTGTTAAAACTATTGATGAATAAAGCTATTTTCTGATGGAAAAATGTGTGACCGCTGGTTGAAGAACCGGTTTACAACCCAATTTTGAGAATTACAAAGTAACAATGTTCCTATAAAAGGTTAAGATTTCCAAATACATGATCCAAGTAATAGTTGACAGAGGCAAGCCTAAGTATAAAATGTCATGGTTGCCTTCTTGTTCGAGGCGCAAGAGCAAGAAGAATCCTTTTTTCTAGGACCCTGCAATTAGACAAAAATCTTATTAGAATCGTACAACACAGTGATTCTGATGGTTAAGAAGACAATATGCTCGGGCAAGAGTAAACTAGAGTACATTAATTAACCACATGCAATCACATACACACGGGTCAAAAAGAGAGAGAGATAGAGATGAAATGGAGACACTGTATGTGGAATTCTGTATTCACTCAATGGACAAAGGAAACTAACAGGAACATGGAACAATAGAAAAGCAAGAAAGGAGAAAAATACCGTCGGTACTCCCAGCTCTTTCAGGTCATTTTCTCCCATCTGCCTCAGTGCAGTCACATCAACTGTATCACTTACAAGACTCAAAGGAAAGATGGTGGCATGGAATTGAAAAGTAAATACAAACAAATCAAAATAGAAGGTACAACATAAGGATTTTAACAATTTACATTTCATAACTACACATTTCATGATCCAATGGCATGCATTAGTAAAAAAATAAAAATAAAAAACGACATTCAGTGTAACACGTTTCCTAGAGTATAGTGAGATATTGTCAACATAAGTTCAAACACATACTTAGCATGTAAAATAAAGAATATTGGAAAGTAAGAGACATACTTCCTCAGCCTTAAAAATAATGGAATATTTTCCGAGCCCCACTGAATGTAGCAAGCCATCAACAGTTTTCTGTTCATCAACCTGCCAACACCCAGCAATACCCCAGAAAAAAAGATTAATAAATACATAAATAAATAATAAATAAATTTATAAAAGGTCCGAAGATGCAAATAATTTCAAAAAATAACATTGACTAACAATTTATCTCCAAAAAAAAAAAAAAAGCCAATTCATAATTCCACCACTTGTCACATAATAATTAAAAAGAAGATGATAACAAAACAGTCAAATAACAAATCATGGACACTTAATCTTTGCTATTAAGTATCATCATAGTTGTAGTAGTTCTAAACAAGAAGGGGAAAAAGGTAAAAATTGTGTGATTCCTCAAAAGAGTGTCATAAATTTAAGAGAGTAGATATAAAAATATGCATGTAATTTTTTTAGTGGCACCTACCTAATTTCTCATATCTTTCAAAGTCTAAAAGCGTAAAATGGTGCCAAGCATGGCATAAGGCATCATATTGCTCTTCCCTGACTTGGTAGGACACCCTCCAAATACTTTTTCTGATACATGCTACCCATCATTATTTTCATGACTTGCCAAGGCTACCTTAAGCTTCTAAATGAATTATCTCCCTTGTAATCCAAAGTAAGATCTACAATATGAGCCATAACAGCCATTACCCCTATAAAACAGGTGTAATAGTGTTGGAAAATAGGGATTTGGTTGTAATACACAAAATATTAGGAGATTTGATTAGTTATAAATAGTATAATTTGGTCAATAATATAAAATATGAAAGTTAGTAATTAGCCAGCCAGTGTAAAGAATATTTTCTTGATTTGTTTTTTGGTTATAATCTCCTCTATAAGAAGATCTCCATGTCAAGCACTATAAAAAGAGTCAATATATAGAATCCTTTTATTCTAAGTTTCTCTTTTCAGAGTTTATATGGTATCAGAGCCTAAACTTACTTCATGATTCTACTTAGAAAAAAACTAGCCATTCCTTTGCATAACTCATTACCAACCATGTCTGAAGTTTCGTATGTATCCATTCCTTCCATTAATCTCTCCAACAACAATACTTCTTAAGCCCCAAACACTACTCATCTTTCTATTTAGATCACCACAATTCACTTCAAAGGTGATAATTTATTATGGTGGTCTCAATCCGTTCAATGTATATTTAAGGTCGTGGGAAAATTGGCTACCTAATTGGAGAAAAGAAGGCACCAACACCAGGAGATGAGATGACCCTAGATGTAGAAAATTCAATGGTTATGACGTGGCTTATCAATTCCATGGAGGAAGATGTTGGTTCGAACTAGATGTGCTATTCCATGACCAAGAAATTATGGGATAATGTTAACCAAACGTATGCTGATTTGGGATACCAGTCCCAAGATTATGAGTTAACTTTGAAACTTAGTGAAATTTGACAAAGGGATGACACATTCACCAAGTACTTTAATTTGTTGAAATGGCTATGGCAAGATTTGGATTTGTTCAATGACTAGGAATGAAATCTACTAAAGATGTCATCCATAACAAGTGGACCATGGATGCTCATCGAATATACAAGTTTATTGTTGTGCTCAATGTGGAGTTTGATGAAGTAAGTGGAAAAATCATTGGCAGATTACCTCTTCCTAAAATTGGTGAAGTATTTGTAGAAGTCTGAAGAGAAGAAAGTCGTAGAAACATAGTGTTAGGCAAGAAGACCACCAATAAGTCTATAGAGACATCACTATTAAATGCCTTTGAATTTGTTATTAACAAAGCATCAAATTATCCAACGAAAGCTGAAGAAAAGCCACGAGTGTAGTGTGATTTTTTGCCATACCGGTGAGACTTGTTGGAAAATCTGGCAAGCCTGCAAATTGGAAGAGCAATAAGGTTGGTGACAAAACCAACCATGTAACACTCATTGCCAATGAAGCTAAAGCAAGTCTCTTCAGCAAGGAGCAAATGGATCATCTTCTTAAAATGTTGAAATCCAATTCATCATCTAGTCATAGTGTTTCTCTTACTCATATAGATAATGAACCTAGTGCACTTTCTTATTCAAACTTTACTCCATAGATTATTGATTCTGGAGTTTCTAATCATACGACCAGTCTTTCTAAATTGTTCAATACCTACTCACCTTATTCTAGCATAGAAAAAATTATTTGCAAATGGTAGTTTCTCATCTATTGTAGGGAAAGGTTTAATAAAAATCTTTGATAATATTGACTTTAAATATATTCTCCATATCTCTAAACTAACCTGTAATCTTTTATTGATGAGTAAACTTTCAAAAAGAGTCCAATTATTGTGCTATTTTTCATGATTCCCATTGTGAACTCCGAGACCAAAGTTTGGGAAAGAAGATTGGCAATGCTAAAATGATAAATGGACTTTATGACTTTGATGGTGACTCCTCCAGTAATAAAAAAGCTCAAGGTTTTTCTAGTATTATTTCTATCTCTATTTTATGAACAAATAATGCTTTGGCATTTTATATTAGGACATCCTAATTTTTAATATCTTTATTAACGATCATGCTGGACATATCTGATGGGTGAGAAATCTGAAGTGGGAAAAATATTTAATAATTTTTATAAAATGATCGATACTCAGTTTCATACTAAAATCAGTATTCTTCATATTGATAATGGAATTGAGTATTTTAATGAATAGTTTAGAGCTTTCTTAATCGAAAATAATACTCAACATCAATCTATGTGTGTAGATACCCATCAACAAAACTATATTGCTAAAGAAAAGATAAACATTTGCTTGAAGTGGCTCGTGCTATAGTGTTTTCAAAGAATGTTCAAAATTATCTTTAGGAAGAAGCTATTTTAACAGCTTCATATTTGACAAATAGGATGCCTATATGTTTTGAAATATAGTACAACTTTAGATTGTTTCAAAAAAAATTTTCCTATGTCACGGATTTACGACAAAAAGTTTTTGATTGCATTGTTTTTACCATATTTCGAGCCATTCCTGGTCCAACTTGATCCACGGGCTAAGAAATGTATTTTCATTGTGTATGCTTTGACTAAAAAGGGTTATAAGTGTTTTAATCCAAAAACCAAATTTCATGTGAGTATGGATGTTTATTTATTGGAAAACAAACCATACTTTCAAAAAAATTATCTTCAGGGGGAGAAAGAGGGAGTAGAAGACAATTTTTAGGATTTATCTCCTGTTTTATTATCAAACATTATTTTGAATGCTAGTCCTATTTATTCCTCTTCGAATCCTATGATTATTATTATTTTTTTTTTAAATGTAGGAAAGTTTTCATAAAACATTGAAAATCCTAGTCGAAAATTACAAAGCATTTTGTACCTTCAATAAGGGGAAAAACACGACAAATAGATTAAAAAAATCAAAATAGTGAGCTTCAGTTTATATCGGAGGAAACCCCATCAAAAGAGTCAAGGTCCTCCTATGATTCTAGAATCGAATCAATATTTAACTTTGGATATTAGTACTAAAAATACTATATGTATTCCTACTCCTAACTTAAATTCAATTCCTATTTCTAATATACCATCAAACCTGGATATTCCTATAGCCCTTAGAAAAGGAGCCCAAACCTACATAAAGTACCCCATTGTCAAATACTTATCTTATGAAAAGATTTCTCACCACTATAAGGCTTTTCTCTTAAAAAATTTATACTTTTTTGTCCTTATAAATATTCAGGAAGCCTTAAATAACCCAAATTAGAAATTAACAATTATGGAAAAGATGAATGCTCTGAGAAGAAGTGGTACTTGGGAGATAGTAGACCTACTTAAAGAGAAGAAGATAGTAGGTTGTAAATGGGTTTTCACTATGAAATGCAAAGCTAATGGTAGCATAGAAAGATACAAAGCGAGATTAGTTACTAAGAGCTTTATCCATACTAATAGGATTGATTACGAAAAAACTTTTGCTTCTGCTTCTAAGATAAATTCAATTCAAGTTTTGTTGTTTTTAGCTGTGAACTTTAACTGGCCTTTACACCAGTTGGATATGAAGAATTCCTTCCTCAATGGAGATCTAGAAGAGGAAGTCTTCATGAGCCTATCACCTAGTTTTGAGAAGAGATTTGGTTATAATAAGGTTTCTTAATTGAGAAAATCCCTATATAGCTTGAAACAATCTTCAAGAGACTAGTTTAAGCAATTTAGGAAACTTGTGAAAAATTGAGGCTATTGTCAAAGTCAGGCCGATCATACAATGCTCTATAAGCACAATGAAGAAGGTAATGTTGCAATTTTAATTGTTTATGTGGATAATATAATTTTATCTGGTGATGATATTGAAGAACTAAAGAAACTGAAAAAGAAGTTGGTAGCTGCTTTTGAGATCAAAGACTTGGGAACATTGAAATACTTTCTTGGAATGGAATTTGTTAGGTCCAAGGAAGTTAACCAACAAAAGTATGTGTTTGATTTACTTGATGATTCGGGCATACTTGGATGCAAACTAGCTGAAACTTCTATTAAACCTAACTTAAAGTTGCATATTGCTAAGGCCGAGGAAGTGCAAAATAGAGAGTAATATCAAAGGCTAGCTCAAAGACTAATTTATCTATCTTATTCACGTTCTAATATAGCATTTGCTATTAGTATGGTTAGCTAGTTTATTCATCCACCAGGACCATAACACTTCATTACAATCTATTGGATTCTAGAATACTTAAAAGGAACTCCTAGAAAAGGTTTGATATTTAAGAAATGTGGCCATCTACAAGATGAAGCATACATTGATGCATATTGGACAAGGAGTGTTATTGACATATGATCAACATCTAGCTATTGTACTTTTATTGAAAGCAACTTCGTTACTAGGTGAAGCAAGAAACCACAAGTTGGTGTTCAGAGCAATGCTGAAGCAGAATTTAAAGCAGTTGCACATGGAATTTGTGAAGTTTTATGGACTAAGATATTATTAAAAAATCTGAAAATCTCTAATCCTATGCCTATGAATATTTTTTATGCTAACAAAGCAACAATCTCCATTGTCCATAATCTTGTCCTCCATGATAGAATAAAACATCTAGAAATGGATAAGCACTTTACTAAAGAAAAGCTATAAATTGCACTGATTTGCATGCCATACATTCTTATAGCAGAACAAACTGTAGATGTACTTATTAAGGGAGTATCGAAGAAGAAGTTTGACAACTTAATTGGCAAGCTGTCTATGGAAGATATCTTTAGACCAACTTGAAAGGGAATGCTAGAAAATAAGGATTTGGTTATAATACACAGAATGTTAGGAGATTTGATTAGGTATAATAGTATGATTTGATCGATAATGTAAAGTAGAAAAGTTAGTAATAAACCAACTATTATAGGAATATTTTCTTGATTTGTTTTTTTGTTATAATATTCTCTATAAGAGGATCCCCATTCAAAGCACTATTAAAAAAGTCAATATACAAAATTCTTTAATTTTGAATTTGTCTTTTAGAGTTTAAAAATAGGTACTCAATCTTGATATATAGGCAGTATACAAGGACAAAACAATTAAGTTATCTTTTTTTTTTTTTTTCTTTGGGAGAGTTAAAGTATTTGTAACTTTGTAAACTAAAATATGAAGCTTATAAGATTACAAGGCTACCAAAATTGATAAAAAATAGAACTAACTTATATAAGAGATAAATATCTAACTATTCAGAGTATGAAATAAGTATGCACAACATTGCATGTCGTCTAGTGCACCTTATTACTAGACAATTTAATTAATGGATCATCGATTATACTTTAGAGGTTATCATATTTCAAACCATGTTAACTATACCATAAATAAATTAGAAATCACCTAATTTAAGCCATAAAATAGCTCCTTATATTACTAGCTTAAATCATAATCCCTTGCCTTTTATTAGTTAAAAACTGGCCCGTTTGAATTTTTAGCTTCAAGATAGTTTAATCTAAAAGAAGAAGAAAATAAGGAGGGGCTGGTTTTTTATTTGTTATTCGGGGGGTTATGCTATGGGAAGATAATTTCTTCGTACAAATTTAGACAAAAGTCATATTCTATCCCATTAAAATATCTCCAATGGGAAATACTAAAATGGCAATGCCATTTCAATTTTGGCATTGGTAGAAGTTTTCCAATGCAAATGTTTAAATGGAATTGCCAATTTTGACACATCTATTTCAATGGAAGATAATATTTGGCAACTCTGTAGGCTGTTGTACCAAATCATATCGATGCCATTTTCAATACTTGATTTGGCATTGCTATAATATGGTATTGCATTGGAGTTTAAAGACCAAACCAGGCATTGGCATTACGATAGGAGATTCTTTTAAAGATAGAATAGCTATTACTAGAAAGCAAATAAGGATTTATGACCATTAATAAACAAATCCAATTAAATGCATGCAGCAAATATCCTTTGGTAGCACTTTAAGTTAATATTCTGCTATAATATCATATACCAAAAGACATTTGCAAATAGCTAGGCAAGTAGTATCTACCATGAATCAACTTTTTGGCACAATGCCATTTGGTGGAGGAAGCTAGTGCAGAGGTGGTGGTGGTACCATAGGCTTTGTAGATCCAAGAGGCAACATAGCATTTGATCCAAAATTTACTCTATTCACGAGGGTTGCATCAATGAGATTTATAATCATATAGAAATGGGTCTGACATTATTAAATGCCCTATTTAATGGCCTTTTCTGAAGTTCTTTCACATTCCGTTATGGGATAAGACTCCTAGAAAAACCTTGGAGCTCTTATGGGGAGAAAGAAACCTAGTGCTTCTTTGTGGGGAAAGACCCCTAGAATTACCTCTAACTTTGTCGAGGGATCTTCACTTTAAATGGTTCAATATCTAAGAAGAATATGAACTTCTAAACGAATCCACTTGGGGCATATTATCTGCACTTCTTGATAGAGGAATCTGACCTGACATACCTGTGTCTTTTGGTTAAGGCAAGCATTATCATGAATCATACTAGGTACCAAAAGCTTTACTGCCTTTGAGAGTTTTTCACTGAGATCACCAAGCTTATGATAATCATTACTATATGCTCTCCTTGATGCATTCTTTTGCATGAGTTTAAGTTGGAGGTCATTTTTACCAATTCGCACATCGTAGTGATTTAACGGAAGAAAGGTTAGAAATTGGAAAATTAACTAAGAAATATTGTAATGCATTGGCATCAAAATACTTCAAAGTATGCTTATTACCATCCAAACTGTTAGGACCCAACCTCAAAATATCGGTATCTCCTTAATGTCTGTAGAAGGTAAAATAGTATTTCATTTGAAAAGTAAAAAAAATAATATAATAAACTAACTCTGGTGAAGAATTTCAAAAGATGAACCAAAAAAATGAAAAGAGGATTCCAATTGCCATTTTCCTGGGGATGCAATGCATGCATCGATTCCAGAATAACCTTTTCACTGAGAAATAGATAATGCTCATAATCTCATTCAATCAAACTTGGGATTTAACTATAGTAACTACTATAGCTGGATAAAACTCAAAGTATAGAAGGGAATCTTTTACCGCTATCGTTAAATAAACTTCCATTATTCTTTGCATTGCCTTTTAACATATCTCTTACAAACCGCTTCTTCCTTGCTGCAGGCATAGCTTCATTGAAAGAAAAATCCAGTTCAGATATAGGTCTACTACTTATAAATCCAATTTTTCAATTTTTTGATTCCTTAAATTTTCTATTTTTATCGTTCCTGATGATATCAAGATGCTGCTAATAAAAATTAATGTACTTAAACAACAGCAATCCAAACTACAACTCAAACCATTAAAAAATCTAACTTCTTTACTTTTTCCTTGTAGGAAAAATAACTAAGGCAATGAATAAGGCCATGTAGTTACTTATGCATATTAAAGTTAAACAACAAGCAAATTCGAACATAAAAATTAATGTTCAAAATATAAATTCCTTGTTCATTTTACCTCATTTTCTCGGCAACCAAATAGGAAAATCAAATGATATAAAGCATGCAAAAAATATCAGTTCAAAAGGAAAAATCTTCCAACTAAAAAAATGCAATCCCGGTTAAGAATCACATACATGGCCACTTCACCCAAGAGTAATTGTGACTTAGTTTCTCGAAGTCTCTACCATGTCCAAAATCCAAAAAACCCTAACTAAAATCAATCACCAAATCTAGCTCCACCAACTATTGCAACCAACTAAATAACAATGAATCATCATCTATGACCCAATTAGAGGAACCCTAATCTTATTGCGAAAGGCCAAAGCACAAAAAGAAAAAAGGAAAAAAAAAATTAAAAGCATAGAGACGGAAGGACAACTACTACGTAAAAAAGCTACAGTCTTCGCTTTCATTTCCTTTGCTAATTTTCTTGGGAAAATCGAGACGTCTATGGTTCCCTGATTCTGAAAGAAAATTTTATCGAGAAAGAGACAATTCAAAATTTTTTTTAAAAAGTTATAATTTGAAAATGAAGAAAAAAAAAAAAAGTTCAAGTCAAAAAGTCGGAGGCAATGCTGTTTGGGCGTAGCGATTATCAAAAGGTCAAAAGAAGAATTTGGACATTCAAATATGGTCCAGGCTTTTCACAAAATGATCATACTATCTCCTTCAATATGGATCGTTTAATCATATGACTAACTTTCTCCAATTATTTTGCATATGAAATTATAAATAAATAATTTTGCTTTTGGTATTTGCTGCTTTTTTTTTCCTTTTTTTTTTTTCAAATGGAAAATTAATACTATTCCATCTTCAACTTGATTAGTTTGTACGCTTTACACCTTAAAAAAAAATTTTGGCATTTGCATTTTGAAATCACAAAATTCTAACAATGTTAACCTTTTTTGTCAAATAATTACCGAAAACAAATTTTGAAATTGCAATTTTATGTACTTTAGAATGTAAATTGCAAAAAATTTCAAATAAAAAATAATGAAAAATAAAACAAATAACTAAAGGAAGGATTATTATTTTTTTAATAAGTTAGTTAAAAAACTTTTCAAAACTTACAAATATAATTTTTCAAAAATAAAAAAAATATTTGCATATAATAAATATTCTAAAAATAAAAAAATAAAAACAATAATTTTTTTTTTGGTACCTAGAATATTTATTATATGTAAAGATTTTTATTTTTACATTGAATATTTATTGTATATTCTATTTATTTTACCAAGAATATTTATATTATACAGAATATTTATTTTTACCTAGAATATTTATTATATGTAAATATTTTTATTTTTATTTTTGAAAAATTACATTTGTCATTTTTTAAAGTTTTTTACCAACTTATTAAAGAAAATAATAATTCTTTTTCAATTATATTTTTATTTTTTACTTACTTTTTATTTATATTATAAACTATATAAAATTACACTTTGCACTTTCATTTCTATTAAGTATATGACAAAAGTAAGGGCGCAACAATGTCAAATTTTCCTTTTTAATTTAATAAAACAAACAAATAAATAAAAAGAAAAAGAAAAAGACACAAATTGCCCTCTCATATGCATTGCACGTGATTGCTCTATTTTAGCTAAAAATGCTAGAAGGTCTAACCGTTCAAGTTCTTCCATAATTTAGAGTGTTTAGGGTGTAAATGTCAGAAAACTAGTTTAACATGTACAGCGCAACTGGCCATATAATTTAAGGTGTATCAATGTCAATATCGCTAAATAAGAATATATATTTACATTACAAGTCACATCATTTAACTGTCAATATATATTAAAAAGAAAAAAGAAAAGAAAAATTATTAAAATAAAATAAAATTGGGATAGTCATCATAATTTATTATTATTGTTATTTTTATTTTTACTTTTTCAAGCTTCAAATGGATTTAATTACAACTAAAAAAAGAAAAAAAGAAAAAAAAAAGAAAATGGATTTTGTTACTTTACATCCGACATCCAATTTTGAATATTCTATTTGCAAAACGAAATCCATCGCCAAAAGGAGCTTATAATGCAATGGCAAATTGTATGCTGAAAGATATAACAAAGTTTTCCACTCAAAAATCAATTGGATACTTAGACCATAGTTTTTTTATTTTATGCTAATTCATGGTAAAAGTTATTGTTTTCTCAATTCATAACCATGAATTCAATTCCCCATACTTTAATATAAAAAAATTCTTATCCTTAAAATTTATGCTAAGACAAAAATGAAAATTGCAAAATATCACATTTAGAGAATGTAAAAGGTAATTAATCCTCAATTTTTCTATTTATGAATTGCAATATAACGTTTAAGCCCAAAAAAAATAAAAAACAGAAAAGTGGAATATAAAATCGATTCGGCCCAGCACAGTATAGACGATGTTGGGTTAGCTTGAAATGCCCAATGCCCACGCAAGATCCGATGAATGAAATTTATACATTTCTCCATTTTTCATTTTATCTGCTCTCGTTCCGTTTTAAATTAGCAATGAAAAATTAAATACATCATTTATGTAAATTTTGGGGGAAGAAAAACTATTTTCATTAACTTTCTTTATTAAAACTTAAAAAATTGTTATACATTTTATAACTAGTCATGTGTACCAGGTAAAATTCCAAATCAGTACACGAATATCTAAAAAAAAAATAATCATTTTTCCATACGTGCGTATCTATCCTATACCATAAGCTAAAATGTCGTTTTCTCATTTATTAAATTGTAACAATTTAGCTATGACAATACTTTATTTTGTTTTTTAACATTGGAGGCACATAAGTAATTCAAATTCTGAATCTTTATTATAAAAAAAAAAAAATTAATAATATATTTATCACTAGGTTGTCCCATGTGACAATTATGACAATACTTAATGTCTCAATTCTTAAATAGGAGAACCACACACACACACACACACATATATATATATATATATATATATATATATATATATTATGTATATTTCATCATGTACGCTTAATTTATGTTATAAGAAACAACAAATTCATCATGTAATGAATATTGATTGTAAAATGGATCAAAAAGAAATAGCCAACACAAAACCAGAGAACTGAGTTGGCTGGCCTGTACTTCTGCAACCATAACAAACGTATATGGAATCGGATGTTTGATTCCTTTTTGCTGAAAAAAAAGAAAAAAAAGAAAAAAAAAGAAGAAAAAGATTCGTGATACAAAGATGGGAATGTTATATATTTATATATATATATATATATATATATATAACTGATTCTTCTTATTGTCACGGGACAATCACTATTGCATGCTTATTCTCTGCCTAGTTTGCATGTGTTTTTATAATAATTTTAATCTCTAACCAGATTATTGTGCATTGCACAGCCAGCATTCCCAGATCCCACGTGTGAATAGAAAATTGTATTCTTGCAATTTTCCAGCTATAAATACATACATACGTACCAGAAAAACGTATAGCATATGGAGTTTCATATATGTACACCACAAAAAGCAAAAAATTGATTTTATGGTCATTTAGAAATGAGAAATTGGCAATTAAGTAGTAATTTCTCCATTTTCATACTTCTTAGCATTTTATATTATAGGATGATAATATTAATGTATAAAAAACTGAAAAAAAAAAAAAAAAACAGTTTGGTTTATAGAACCTACTGTTTGTCCCATGGAGACAACCCAATAAATATTATGAAGAAAAAAATAAAAAGCCGTCTATTAGTAATTAATGGTTTTGACAACATATATAAATTATTGAATAAAAATTCATCTTATACATATATACGATCAGAAAAGGATAGATTTTACTTTTAAAAATTAAAATGTACCTTATTTAAGTCCATTCCTATATTAATAGGTATGTGTTTTTATCAATCTTGACCAATGCCATCTACTAACATACTATCATATATAAATACAAATATATATATATATATATTAGTAAAAAAAAAATACTAATATGATTTACTGAATCTATTTTAAAAAAAGAAAGATTAAGTACTGAAATGAATGTCATTTTCTATACATATATGCATGCATCTTTAAATTCAAATGTAGCCATGAGAGTAGGTATATGAGAAGAAATTAAACCACCATAATTAAAGGTAAACAAATCTGACATGGTTCCAATTAACAATCTAACAGCTAATTGCGTGTATAACAGCTCATGACATTTTCTTCGAGGATGCGGTGGTTATCAGAGTCAAGGATATGAAAGTACCAAGCATTGACTCCATTAGCTACATTATTTGATTCTAAAAGCAAGCAATAATCCTGCCCAAACTTGGTGATCGTGAACTATATTTGAATATATTTAGAACCAAATTACAACTGATGAAATTAAACACTGCTCATTAATTATTTATATTTAATAAACAACAAATAGTATATTTAGTGGTAATTTGTATCTTTGAAATTTAATTTAGTTGATAAACTATTTATATTTAAAAAGTTATTGGTTCAAAACACCAAAAGAGGAAAAAAATATTGTAATAATAAAACTAAAAAATAAAAAAAGAATCGAAGAAGTCTGGAGCAGAGAGCATATGAGTTCGAAGAAGCAGCTTGGTAGAGAGAAGAGAGATCTAAAAATTACAAATTTGGAAGTGAAATTTAATATTTGGTTAACGATATAAAATATAAAATATGATATTTTATCATAAATCTAAAATTTTATTGTACTTTCCCATCAGCTTATGTTAGACATAATTAGGGGTAATATATTCATGACTTCATGTAATTAGGAGCAAAAAGCCCATAAGTTTAGCCATGCTGCTTAACAGAAAAGTTCTGTATGTATTAGGATCTAATAAAATTACATAAATTAACTATATGCCTATGATCAATATCTAAATTTAGGATTAAAATTTCAGGTATGAGCAAAAGAGGAAGTGAAAATTATTAATTACATATTAACATCCTCAAATTAAATGTAGAGCATAATAAGCCATCCCCAAAAGATATAAATAGTTTCAAAAAATAAATATTTTATATCTACATATATATATATATATATATATATATATATCTGTTTTTTTATAATTCCTTATATTAACGTGGAAATAAGAATGAACAATTCAAACTTCTGAGGTCTTATATTTCCATTATCGTGTTAGTATATTCAGAACATGTACATAACATTATATGCATGAGTGGACATTTATTCATAAATGTTAATTGTCATGCATATACATACACATGATCAAAACCAGAAAAGGAATAAACCCTAACACAAAGGATGTAGAAGATATATAGACTGTGATGCATTTGGCATATATTTAATGAAATTAAAGTAAATTTTCATCCAGATAGAAATAAAGTACTAGCATATAATTTCACCTGCTCATCTTTATGTGATTACATTTATATGAAATCCAGATCTCTGTATATATCTAATCTACCTTCTGCCGTCTTTAAACTTCTCAACCATAAATTCTCTCCCCCTCTCTCTCTTTTTTTTTTTTTTTTTTTTCTTTTTTTGGTGAATTTCTCAACCATATATTCTCACTTTCCAAACAACCACATGTATATATATTCAGAACAACAAACATAGAGAGGAAAGAGAGACCTGTTCATTATCGATTCTCTTACAGCAGAAAGCTAGCACACATACCCATACAACATGGTATACTCAAATTCATAACATCTTGAAAAACTTCCCAAAAAAAGGAAAGAAAAACTCAAACAACAAATATATATTAATATATACCTGAAATCCTTAGGATTAAGAAATTTGGAAACACAAAGAAACCCCATCATATATATGTATATATAGATAGAAAGCTCTGTCACACAGTGCTCACACAGCCTTGTAACCATGAAGAAAAAATGCTTGATCTAGCAAACAAATCGGACCACGAAGCTTCAATTCCCCTAGAGAAGTGAAGAAATTTCTAAACATTTAGAAAAAATAGCCTGTTCAAAAAGAAGACTACCCCTTTTTTTTTTCTTTTTTTCTTTTTTTTAACTCATAAGAAATAATATGTAATATTATTAGGAGGGAAACAGTAGGTAGGGTTTCTTCTTCTTGAGCGAAGCCATAATAATATTTCTTCAACTTCTAAAAGCCTTGTTGCTGCTCTTCTTCCTCTTTCTTTTAGTTCTGGTTTTGGAGTTTGATGATGGTGGTGGTGGTTCGGGTGCGGTTGGTGGATCGTAAAAGAAGAGATGGTGATGATGAAAGCGATAGACTAATAATGATGAGAGGAAGAGGGAAGAGGACACCATGATTGTGCGAGGGACGCTGTGTGTTTTCTGATGAGTTTGAGAGAGAGAGAGAGAGAGAGAGAGAGAATTTCCGAAGTGTTGGGGGTTGTAATTCTTAGAGAGAAAGAGAGAGAAAAGGGTTTGATGATCTATAAATACTTGATCGTTTCACATGGAGATAATTATCATCATGAAGGTCACAAACCATGATAGAGAGTGTCCTTCCCTACCCTCCCCCCGCCCCCCCCGGCCTTTAAAGCCAAATAATGATAATAATAATAATCTAAGCCATTTGTTCTGATAATCATAAAAAAGAAGGTGTGTGTTTGACTATATCTCATAGCCAGAAAGGAAAAAAAGCTACTCCTAAAACTTTTCCTTTTTCAATCTTCCACAGGCGCAGTGATAAAGCTGATGGACATTTTCTATTTTTATTCACAATATATTGATAATGGACAAGGATTAAAAAAAAAAAAAACAAAAAAAAAAGAAGATAAAATAATCAAATCCACTTCTCGAGAAAGAAATAATTATTAAAACAGTAAAAGATTATCTTTTAACCACCTTTTATATATAACCTATTAATGAAGTTGTTAAAACCTAAAACCCCATTAAAAGGGAGGGGGATTTCAAGCCTACAAATGCTAAAATCCCCTATTTTACTTTTGGATTTTTTTTCTCTCTTTAATTATCACTATGCTGGTCATTTACCAATTCTTTTGTTTTTTTTTTTTTTTTATCATGACCATAATTTTTTGGATATATTAAACTAGTGCTGAAAAATATACAGCTTTTTATCCCAATTTATTAGTTTTTCTGTCATAAAAATTAACCAGACATATATATATATATATATATATTGATTTTTTTATTATTAGTCATTGCGCGTAATATATATTGATTGTTTTATTATGATTGATTGCGCGAAATATGCTTCAATTTTCAATGTTGAATCTTACTAATTGCAAAATGTCATCAAGAAAAGTATTATTCTTGCTTTCGCATGTATAGTTCAACAAGAAAAGTACCACTCAGTTTATTTATTTATTTTTTTTCATTTTTTCGGCTGGGAAGCATCTAGCGATGAACTCGTTAAACAAAGCATATATTCACTGTTCCCAAACCCACGGACATGTAAGACGAAAGACGCAAGCATTTTGTGAAAGCATATGACTTGCAAATTTGATAGTGTAATTGATGAAGCACAATTAAATAATAGGGAATATTTTATATACATCTTTTAAGATTTGGAATATATATAAAAACATTTCTCAGGTTTTTAATAAATCATTCACAGTTCCTGGTAATAATCTAAATTACCATTATACCTTTAATAAAATTAAATCACCTTTCAATATCTTATTCTTCTTTTTTTCTCATCACCTTTAGATGTCTTATTCTTCTTCTTTTTTTTTTTTTTTTTTTGGTGAAAAATTAATTTTTTTTATTATTTTCCAAAAATTAATTTGAAAACTTGAAAAAATTTGTTAATCTACATTTTAATCAATTTTATTTAAGATATATGATAGTTTTTCAATTAATTAAAAAAGGTTACGTGATGATTAATTAGATAAGTTTTTATAATTAAATGATAATTTGTCAAATATATTTAAACAAATATATTAAAATGCATTGTAATTTATCAAATATATTTAACTAAATGTATTTTGTCATAATATGACTTATTTAAAAAAGCTTATGTAATTAAAATTATCATATGGTTTTTTCTAGAAATAAAAAATAAAAAAATTATCATATATTTTAAAGAAATTTTAATTGAAAATAAAGAAAAAAACTTTAGAATTTTCAAATTAATTATTGCTAAAAAATAAACTAAAGAATTTAAAAACATTTTATCTATAATAACGACATAAGGTAAATTTACATTACTCCAAAAGGAGTAAATGATTTATTGAAAATATAAAGGATGCATTTGCATTTATCCTAAATTTTAGAAGAAAGGTGTAAATGAAATATTCCTTAAATAGTATTATATTAGAGAGTTTTAAAAAGTGGATTTGTTGTATAACCATTAAAAAATAGACTCATGGTACATTTGGGAGTGATTCCTAGAACCTTATAATCATTAACAGAATAAAAATATTTTGACCTTTAATGTTTGGCTAAAAAAAAAAAATACAGATTTTACGGAGATTCAAATAGTAATTTATACCATAATGTACAGCAATAAAACTTTGCAGCTGTGCTTGTATAACCAATTTTCAACAAAATGTCAAAATCAGGGTCTAAATTTCAATCCAAAAATTTGTTTTCCGTTTATGTTTGCTCCCCATCATGACATGTTGATGGTAGTGATGATGAATATATATTGGTGACATTTATAAAATGATAATGATGATGAAGCTGAATATATATATATATATATATATATATAAATATATGTTTGTGTATATATGGGAACAAAGCAAGCTTAAGACCATGATTACCAAAATGATTCAACTAAAGATAATGATGATTTCCGTTGAAACTATGATCTGTATGTAATTTTTAATCAGTATGTTTTAACATTATTCTTATTCATATTCATCAACATACCAGGTACTCAAAATTTGCCGTTAAACTTTTTTAAATCTTTATCCATATGTATGCAGATAAACCATAATTAAGTTAATTTTAAGGTAATTAGCTAAATAATTTAACCATTTTATCCCTCAAGAAAGAAATGAAGTATCTGTTAATTATATATTCAGCCTGATCATAAGCTTATTTAATTTTTACCTGTAACTGTAAGACAAATTAATTGATGAACTATAATATAATTAATTTTTTGGTGGCATTGGATTCTCATGACTGTGTACGTTTTGGAATTTGTCACGAATAAATTTGTCCTCATATATGCAGTCATATATTTGAAGGCGTGTAGTTAAAGAACCAATTAATTAATTAGTTAAGGATGAAGTTAGCATATATAATTGATCGACTCATTGAAACATTTTAATTTCAGCAAGCTAGCTCCATAATAAAGCGACAGGTTTTATCAGACTCCAGAGATTAGAGAATTATGGAAACCATCAAACAGGAGTTGAGATTCTAATTTGTACAAAGTAATTAATCTGATGAATTAGTCAATGTTAACTAACAATTAATATATAATATTTTAAATGATGTTAATCAACAAGCAATTAAATCGTAGTTAAAGTAGAATATTTAAGACATTTCCAGAGAGACATTCTCTTTGGTTTTGTTGGAAAGTAGAACTTTGGATTTATGAGTGATACGGCTCACTTTTTGTTTTGGTTAAAAAAAGAACTAAACTTTTTTTTTTCCTGTCAACCCCACTTAATTGGTACAACGTCCCAAGACTAGTTTTTCATGGGGTATATAAAATGCAAGATTCTTCCGCAAATTGCAAATGCCTTTTTGTTGTATTATTTCAATGTTAGCAGGAAAACTAATCATGGGGTCACACCGAATTATATATCTCTCTTTCTAATTTTTATATATAAAGATTTTTGCTTCTGGCAACATTTTCCCATTTTATGTTGGAACCACATATCTTAACATCCTAATATGATAAATGCATTAGGGTAAAATATATATATATATATATATATATAAATAGTTAAACTCAAGTAACATCCATTTGATTTGAATAAAATAATATTTGTTTTTAATAACTAATGAATCACACAAAAAATTAAAATTTAAAATTTAAATAGTAATTAAATATATATATATATATATATATATATATAATGACATATTAAAATTCTATTTGAAAAAAGTAAAATATATCGGAATCCAATAAATAATAAGTATAATTTTAAATCTCAGCTTTTGATACAATTTAAAAATTGAAAAATAAGGACCTTATATTATACTTGGATCTATTTAACCTTTATTATATATATAAATATATGAAAATTCTCTTATGTAGAATTGGACTAAAATTAAAGTCCAAAACATCCTGTTGGTGCTAATACGATTTTCATGTGAGCATTAAGATTTGTTTGTCATATGAGCACTAGTAGGATGTGTAGACTTTAACTTTAATCCAAAATTCTACATAAGAGTCGTACTCTACTCTCTCTCTTTCTCTCTCTCTCTCACTCACACACACACACATATATATATATATATATATATATATTTTTTTTTTCCATTACTTTAAAATTTGAAATATAAAGATATAGTTAGGATTTAAATGATCCCAAATAGAGAGTTGTTTTTGCTCTCTTAAAATTTTAGTATTTCATCTAGCTCATATAGTCCATCAAAACATTTTAAAATCTCTGACCTTGAAAAAACCATTAGAATGTTCTAATAAAATACTGAATGTATATATATAAAGTCAGAATATAATACAAATTAGTTAGAATATTATATCATATCTTATTTAAACTATATTATGATGTAATAATTGTTATATATATATAGAGTAGTTTTAGTTTATGGTTTCCATTGATCATGACCTTATTTATTAATTCTTGAATTATTTTAAAGAATTAAAATTTAAAAATATATTCCACTTACTTTTTTAACTAAGTTTTAGTATTTTACTACATTTATATAAATGTCAAATATATTGTTAATTCTCAATCATTGAAAGAATATAAAAGTTAAAAATAAAAATTTTAAAGGTTACTATTAGGACATTCAATAGAAAAAATTAAATATATTTATATATTTAATTTTTTATTGGACAATATTGGACATCTGTGATGCTATGTGAAAATTATTAACCTTTCGGGGGAAAATTGGCTATGCCTAGCATAAGCTCCGACTGAGATAAAATTATATATATATATATATATATAAAATATTATCTATATGTTTGACCCTCATAAAAGACACTAGTACCTCTAGTGGACTTTCTTTTTCAACTTTTTTTCAGTATTGATCAACTTCTGTATTCATAAAACCTAGCTGCGAGGGGTGGTTGGCCCAGTCATGTCGAATTACAAGGCACATAATTTTTACTAACCGGAGAAGGAATGCTTGGTTCTGTCATTTCATCAATAAAAAGCGATCCAACAAAAGAACTTGAGAAAACCAATTAAGCTCTATATGCTTTTCAGCTGAGTGGAGGCAATTTGCCCCCCTGCAAGATGTCCTTTCCTTCACTGTGTTGAGTGGGATAATTCACAAATTGATGGCCACAAAGTTGAAGCTGCTGTAAAAGTATATATCGTATGTCTCAACTTTCAAATTAAAGGATGTCAAAAGTTTGTTTGTCTTATCTTTTTGTTTTTGTGAGGTTCCAACTTTATTGCATCTAGCCTAGATAGGACTTCTACCTTCTTAAGACTCCCCCAAAGCTTTTGGCTTAGGTTGTCTATCCAAATTTCAATTTGCAAATATGAATGTAACTTTTTCATCAAGAAATGACAAGGATTAATAGTTGAACTACCAATTTATCCCAAAACTTAAGTTATTAAAAAGCACTTATGTAAATATATATGTAGGCCAAATTATTTTGATCACAAAATTTTAAATCTATGATTCTAACATTAAATTAAATAATTTCATCGTTTTCAAAAGTCTAAATTATTAGAAGATATATTTTTGTTACATTTATATTTTTTTTAACATTAATAATTCAAAAAACATGTGGTGAAGAAGATTGATTTAATTTCCATTTTAATTTCACTATGGAAGGCAGTAAATAAGTCCTGCTGGAAGCGAAATAGGGAGTTGATCACGACGGTAAACGATTCGTACCAATCCAAATTAAAAAGGAGGGTAAAAAGACAGTACTGAAAGATAAAAATGTCCTCTTGACGTGACACTTATATACCCGGATCAGATCCAAATTCACTTTGCTTACTGCACCACCTAATCAGCAGCATAGACCTTATCTAATATTTGCAAATCCGTTGAAAAAAAAAAATGACTAATTAACAAAAATATTAAATTGAAAACTGTTTATAAAATGAGTTCCTTTTTTTTTTTTTCTATTACAAATGTCTATCATAGTTAATCATTAATGATTAATACATACAATCTCTCTAAAATAAAATATTAAAAGAAAAAAACCTAATTTGAGAATTTTTTCAATTTTCTTTTTCGCTTTGAAGTTGCAATTTAGAATGTCAATATGTAAGATTCAATTAATGGTTATCCCTGCAGGCGAAAGCAGCTAAGTATGTGAGACTAATAAACCTATCTAATACATATTATAGGTATAGCATGTAGTTGATGTCAATTCATCATTTAAAAAAAAAAAAAAAGTGAGATGGTAATGATTATGATTCCATTTTCTGGGGCAAACCATAAAGTCCCAATCCTTGGTATCATCTTTAAGCTTTTGCATGTGAAGGTGAAAACCGTAGGTAGTCCCAACAGCCACCAACCATCGTCTTGGACTCCACATCAAATTTACTTCCGACTCTTTTATTTTGTTTTTTTGTTTTATGTTTTATTTTTTTGTTTTTTCAAAACCCAATGTAAATATTTTTAGTGATTTCATTCTGTCCCTGTGACAGGTTGCCAATTAGGTAATGACAAAAGGGGAATTAACCTCGCAGTGACAATGGCAGGCTGTCCTGTCCTTTGTTATATATAGAATTATGATCAAATCAAGACTAGATAATGGTTTTAATATTAAATTTTTTATTATAATTTTATTTATATTAAAAATTAAAATTTAAAATTATAATATATAAAATATAAAATTAAAAAATATGTCAAAATGTTATTTAAAAAAATAAATCCGTCAAAACTGATAATTAATAATATAATTTTAAATTTTGACTATTTATATAATTCAACAACTAAAATAGAAAATTTTAACATAAATTTTGATATTAAAAATCTAATTTGATTATGATTATATATATACATATATATATGGAAAGAGAGCTATATTTTATTAGGTGATGTTAAATACCTTATGTTGCATGATAACCTATTTATAATTTAGGTCATGAATTATATAATTAATCAATTGTCGGATAAGCATAACAAATATGATGTCGTACAGTAAAAGAGTATATGATAATATAATATGTATATATAAAATAATTGTTGCATCAAGAAATTATGACTATATAAAATAAACATATTAACAGGATTGAAATGTACATCATATAAACCAGCTTTTTCTTGAAGGGTTGGGAACATGCATGGGTCCCAAACATATGGCAAAGCGAGGAATTTGCGGTGCTATGAGAATGTTCGGTTAAAGGAAGAAAAATTATTGATGTTTCTTTTAAGATTGGAGGATAACGTAGGAAGTATCAAGTTATCAACCGTGAAAATTAATTAAGTCAAACTCATAGTTGACTTTTCTACTACTTTTGTTTTTTTGTCTGTATGTGAAATTTATTTTTTTACAAAATCATGGGCCTATTGGGTTCGGCCCATTTGCTCATACAGACACGCTACGAAAAATTTTTAGGCATTTCCTGAGGTAAGATTATTACTAGCATTGGGAGGCTCTGGCAAATTTTTTTTATTTTTATTTTTTTAATTGGGGGTGATAAATAGGCTCTGGCTAATTTTCATATTGCAGATTAATGTTTTATGTAATGCGCCAATTACTCAGATGGCCTAGATAATTGATATTCACTGAAAAAGGACAAAAAAATAATAAAAAAAAAATAAAAAAAAGCTACCAATTGTAACATCTGATATTGTATATAATGCAGTAGGATGTTATGCAACAAGCCATTTTTAATCTTCTGAAAGTTTTTGTCTTCCAATTTTCGTAACTTGTACTCATGAATTATGTACGTATATGTAAATTAAAATGTCAGATCATTATGTTAATGACATGCAGGTTCGTGTTATTATTTTCGATCAAAATAAATCACCAACAAATTTTTATTTATTTGTTATTATTATTTTTTTCCCTGAAACAGCATTCAAACTTTCATATTAAAAAGAAAAAAACCAACAATTAACATCAGCCGGTAAGATAATATGTATAAATATAAAGTTAACTCATTTTCTATAGGATAGATAATATATAGTTCAACATAGTATTAAAGTTATATATATTAGTTTTAACGGAAGTTTTTTATAATAACAATTTTTTCCAAGTTATTTATTACTAATGCTTTTGGACGTAGGTGGCCAAATATGATGCGCAAGAAGCTGCAAGTTAGGAGGAAGTAGGTTTATCAATAAAAAAATTATGCTTCTAAACTGTTTCTTCATAATAAATTCTTAAAAGGGAGATAATTAGTTATCAGATGGGGATAGAATTACGCAGTAGCTCTACTCCTACTCCCAAATTCCCATCTCCACCATCCTCACAATTTAGTAACAAAATAGTTAGAATTAATCAAGTAGAATATGGAACATGACTTTTAACCTAACTCTCTCGCCCCAGTATTTATAATTTAAAAGGCCTACATTCAAATATTTTTAAACTATAGTCTAACTTTTAAAAGGAAAATTTAATAGTCTTTTTTTTTTATCTAAATTAATAATCCTTGACTATATATATATATATATATATATATATTTATATTTATATTTATATGAATCATTGAAAAATATAAAGAAGGCTGAAACTAAATGCCTGCATATGTGTGTATGTCTCAAAAGAAGTAGACAGAAAGTTCATGATTAATCCTAATTCGACCTATATATGCCATATTACACGCTATGCTTATAAATAATCCCTTAGTGTTGATTATGAAATGCTCTTACATTAGGTATTTTTTATTTATCCGACATGAATCTGTAAAATATATATATATATATACACACTCTCAAATTTAAAAATAAAAAAATACTAAAGTTTTATTTAACATAATTTCTACTGTTACTTCTATTTTTTCAAAAGTGATTTTTAAGAAAATCATTCATCACTGATTTTGATTAGAAATGTTTTCAAAAAATATAAAATACTTTTTAAAATTATCCAAATATTTTTAAAAAGTAATTTTCAAAATTTAAAATTTGCTTTTAACTTTTCAAAAATTATGTCATATAAGACTTTATTAATATGGATAAAGCTGTACATATATATACTGACCTTTCATTAACTCAAGGAACATTATTTGTCTTAAGCTTCTAGGTCATGCCAAACGTATATAGAATCAAAGTCCTACATTTGTCGGCAACTTCCCAATCTAGTCAAAGTTCTTTACCAAGTTTTTTGACCACGATTTGAAATTCTTTATTTTAAAGGGAGGCAAACCAAAAGAATATGAATAAATTAAGTCTTATAAAATCCACCTTATATAAATGTTAGTTAATTTGGAGCACCAAATTGTGGAGGAAGATGTTTGGGAATTTCAGATTTTTTTTTTTCTTTTTTGGGGGAAAATTAAACAATACCCTTACATATTTCACATATGTTTCAATTTACCCCAGAACTTTTTTTTTTTTTTTTTGGGAAGCAATTTCACTCCTAAACTCAATTATACTGTCAAAATGCCATCTCTTTAAAAAATTTTCCCCTTAGAATTTGACAAAACTGACCTTAAAATATTCAAATTAATATAAATAATATTAGTTTTAGTATAACTTTTTCTTGAACAAAATTGATAATAATAAAACCAAGATATTTTTTCCGTGTTATTGTTCAATATTTAACTATTTGGATTTTAAGCAAGTAATAATTTAGCTAAACTATTGTATAATATTAAAAAAATCAGGAGCTAGCAAATTAAAACATGTGTAAAAATTGAGGGGTTTTTTGTTATTTTCTTTTTGGGGGTACAGACTTTATAGATGTCAATATCTTTTTAGTGATTGAGTTGGAAAAAGATTTCATTATTAGCATTAGTGGTTGATATGGAAACATCAAGAATTGAAAGTAAGGTAGATGATCAAATATACACGTATATGTGGAGAAAGAGAATGCATTCTTATTAACTATTTGCCAATTTCCACTCTGAAAAAAAAAAAAAATGTTCCAGAAAAAGAGTGATAAAGTTAGAAGTGTGAAACTAATTAACCAATGACACATACAAGTTGGCTTAGTGGTGGCATGACCAAACTAGTTTTGCTAAAGGTAGGTCAAAAAATGGTCCCGGTCCACCCCTTTCGGTGAATGTCCTTAAAAATATGGTTCTAGCGTCTATATTGATCTTTTCGGTGAATGAATCCATAAACCCTTATAATGCTCATGGCTTCCATATTGGTCATAGTCCAACATAATGGCCTAAGTCTCTTGTTCTTCTCATCACAATAAGAAATGGCTAACCGCTGTTTTTAGAAGAGTAATTTTCAAAGATTTCATAGTTACGAAGGAGATGATGGATATAGAATCTGAATTTTTTTTTTTTTATCTTCGTCTCTTTCTGTTATTGATATAATGCCTTATCATAATAAATAAAAAATAATATTAACTCAAAAGAAAAACGATTTATTTGACAGTAACTGAGACGCAAAATCTCCATCCATCCATGTGGTACAAAGCAGCATTCTGGTGGAGGCTTGCTTTTTTATGCATACATTGGGGTGTCTCTTTATATTAATTATAGATCTTCCTTTCTAGAGAATATTATTAGGTACCAAGTGTTGAGATTTTACTGAACCCTAGAAATTTATCTTCAATTGGACAAGCAGTCATTTGTAAAATGACCTTATTGTGAAATATTTTTATTACAAGTATTTTTTTTTTTTTCCTGTAGTTTGATTTTTATTACAAGTTTTTCTCGAGTCAGATCAGTCTTTTAGCTTATATATGAATTGTGTGACCAGGCCGCGTAAACGTTTACCGGATATTCGAGAAAATATAAACTCAAGCGGATCTATTGCTTCCTGTTGGAATTCTGATTATTAGGTAAGAAATTACTCATGCAGTTGGCAAAAGATCAAAGATTTTTGATAATTGGGTTCAAGACCACAAGATTCTAGAAATGACTAAAGTTAATAGCAATTGGATAATCTGGTCATGGGTCCGACCTATGACCACGGATGCTTGCAGGAATGTTTTATGGGTTTATAACTTTCATTTTAGAGAAACATATCAAGGCCAAAATAAAGAAGAAGGTTAAGGGGATGGTCAGACACATGGCCTCATCAGATATAATTTCGCCTTAATTTAATGGTGTCTAAACCAATAACCAGTTTTGTCAAGAAAACGTACAAGATGGTTTTTGCGAAAAGTAAAAAATATCCTTTTAATTTCCTAATTTATTTTTTATTTTGGATTTTAACCCAAAGGTTCATCTTGGTCATTCTAATTTTAGTTAATATCTTTATAGGATTGAGTATGTATCTATAAGTAACTTTTCTCCTTGTAAATTTTCAACAAAATTTATTCAGAATTTATCCTATTATTAATAATATGACTATAAAAATATTTTACTACCGATGATAAAAATAAATTATGAATAAAATTTATCTAGAATAAGAAAAAGGCTAAATATATAGGCTACTCGTTTGGTTCATTATTGTATGCAATTTGATCCTCCATATTTGCTTGTTACAACCGCATATATAACCCCAGTACATGGGCCTATATAGCCCATCAGCACCTCTTGTTTGTTTGTTTTTTTTTTTTTTTTTTTAAAGTTTGGGAAAGGGTCTGTTATCATTTTCATTATTAATATCTATTAATTTATATTTATTGGCATGGTGTCCAAGTGATTTCTTTCTTTCAATCTAACTAAATATAAACAACAAACTTGATGTCTTTTGATAATATGGTTGGTTTTTAACTTTTGTTGTTTATTTTTTTTACCTAGTTATGTGTCGTTTGCTTATGTCAAATGTTAGTGCAAAGTACTTAGTGTTTATTAAGTATCTAAGTTAAATATAAAGTTAAAGAAAGGAAAAAAAAAAAAAAACACAAAATTAAACACCACTTCGGATTATGTGTTTTTTTTTTTTTTTTCTGATTCAAATTAATAGTTATTTTAATAGTTATTTAAAATGTTTAACAAACTACAGTAATATCTCGATAAATAAATATTCACTAAATAAATAATTTAGCTAAAATAATAAAATTGTTAGGTCTCAAATTGAGCTGGTGTATTAAATGAATAAATTTGTTAAATGTATAAGATAATAATTTTTTTATAAATCCTTTAGGACCAACTGAATATATAAACTAATATTTTGATTAAACTTGTAAAAAAAAATAATATATATAAACATTTACCAAACATAATAATAAAATGTTACTTTATATCTTTTTTATTTTTTTCAATTTAGGTTTTTTCCAATGTAATCTAAAGTTTTTTGTTTTTACCGGATATATAAGAAAAAATATGAAATAAAAATTGATCAACTGATCCACAATCGGAGATAGTTCTCCATAAGTGGAGGTCAACTATAATTAACCAAATCAACAACAATATTCTTTGCATTTACTAGTGGGATTCATTCCATTAATTTCTTTGTATGGTGAAATTCTCAATTGATTTTTTTTCTTTATTTGTTGAATGAGTGCTGATCAATCCCATGATTGCAGATTTGATCAAGCCAGATTGATCTTTTCCTTTATTAATTATATATATATATATATATATATATATATATATATATATATATATATATATTATAGTTAATAAAATTATTTCTCAAAAATAATATAAAATTCTTTTTAAATTAATAAATATTTATTTATTGATAAATTAATAAATTATTTATTTATCAATAAATAAATCAATTTGTTAAATGAATAATTTTTCGTAATCACATAAATATTCATGTACAGATATTTTACTGTATAATTACAATTAGCTAACATTTGACATAAGAAAAAAATTTAAAAAAAAAAAAAACACTAAAACTAAAACTAAAAACTCTGTTATCAAACAACACAAAACAATATCAGTTTCTTTCTTTTCTGAGATGATAAAGTAATTATGATAGCTGTAACAGGCCTGAACACATATAACATGCCGAGGTTGCATATTTTTATTGCCTTCAAGAGGGAGAAAAAAAAAATACATAAAATTTTAATTTAAAAAAAAAAAACTCTCTATTTACATATTTTGATTTTATCCAACAAAAAGTTACATATTTTGATGAAAATAATTTTTTCGAATATTTATATAATTACATATTTTTTAATAATGTTATGGATATCAAAATATAAGTTCAAGTGTTTATAATTTTGAGGAAAATCTAATACCCAAAACATTAGTATTTTGGAACTAATTC
Source organism: Ziziphus jujuba (assembly GCF_031755915.1). Lineage (NCBI taxonomy): Eukaryota > Viridiplantae > Streptophyta > Magnoliopsida > Rosales > Rhamnaceae > Ziziphus > Ziziphus jujuba. The sequence continues at coordinate 7,338,862 of NC_083390.1, forward strand.
TTTATAAATTATTTTTTAGTATTTGACTAGTATCAATATTTAGGATCTACATATAATTAATTTATTTATGATTTAAAAATTGAAAATAAAAATTATCTTCTAATAAAATATATAAAATTGATTGCTTCATAATTTTATCACTTTTCAAATAGCCTATATATTGACTATTTTTACTTTATCCCTCTAAACTAAGACATTTGTGATATCACCATCCCATTATATTAAAATTTTTATTTTCATAATTTTCTTATAATCAAGCATTAATTGAAAACTAATAGATATATATATATATATATATATATATATATATATATATATATATATATATATATATTGCGTTTTCCTTTTGTGCATTCTAAACTACAAACATAGATGGCCTGAGATTTGGCCGAAAATTATTTAATCCTATAATTAGTACTCTTACTCCAATAATTGTTTGAAAGGATAATATTTTAAAATACCTATTGCAGTAAAGCATAACGCGTACACATAATTATTATTATTATTTTTTTTAAATTTTTGGCTGGTTGACGCATACACTCAATTAATAATGAAGAGTAGGAAACTATCAATTATGTGCCACAAAAAAACAAGATAACGATAGTTTTAGGTCTTCTTTTATATAAAGTTATAAAATATAGAAATTAATGCTCAAAGACAAAAAAATATTATCTTATAAAAGTTCAAAATAGTTGACCATGTCCGTAAATATCACACCATGTGGCCGTCAGACATTTGTAGGGTCTGTTATATGGTGACATGGTGTTCCTACTGATCATCAAAGTCATAGAATTTGAAAGAATATTCGTGCCTACACAGCCTTTCTATGTTATATAATGGAATTTTCCATACCAATATGCAAAATTTCATAGAAAGAAAATTAACCCAAATAACTTCATAGTACTCTTCCCAAAATCCTAACTCACTACAGTGGCTGTATTTCGATACATATATATATATATATATATATAGCTCAGCAAGATCTAAAATATGTATACCCTATGAAAATTCATATCCAAAAAAAAAAAAAAAAAAGGCAATGAGTTTCTGACCACTATGCACAAAAATTTGCAACCAAAAAAAATAAAATAAAATTACATCAGTTTAAGAAGAAAAACATGAAAGAAAATTATTGGCAATCCAAATCTTCCAGACCTTAACCTCACCATCCAAACTGCCGCTGTAAAGCAAATAACAACTGCCAGCAGAATCATCATTTCTTTGCCTGTAACTGCAATCCACCGTGACAGTTAAGCACTTCACGGGCCGTCTATAGCCTTCCAAAACACCCAAACAACAGAACCTCCTATCGATCCCTCTCCTCCAAATCCTGACACTGCAATCGGCCGAACCACTCAACAACAAATCCTCCACCACCGCCAAGCACAGTATTGCCTTGGTGTGGCCCCTAAGGGCACCCACCACCACCATCATGCTATCATTTTCACCATCTTTTTCCCAAACCAAGATCGACCGGTCGCATGCGCCGGAATAAAGCGCCGACCCATCTGAGCTAAGAGCCAAAGCATTGACAGCCGATTTGTGCTTCTCCAAAGTGGAAACCAAACAATGCTTTTTGTCCCCATCGAACTTCTTCTTCCAAACTTTGATTTTCTTATCGGCTGAACCGGTATAAACATATCCATCTTCGGATAACTCGATTGCGTTGATGGCGTCATCATGGGCTTTGCTCACTGACTCCAAGCACTTGAAATCGGATGTTCGCCAGACTTTGAAAGTTCGGTCCCACGAGGCCGAATAGAGAAGCGAACCGTCTTTGGATACGGCTAAAGCGGACACGGCGTCCACGTGATGGACCCACGTGATCTTCTTGTGCCGCCGAACCTCTACATAGTTTTTCGCCCAGAAGAATCTCGAGATTCGGTCGTTGACCGTTGGGAGAGTGGCTATGCATTTGAATTTCTGGGGTTGTGTTGGGTTGCTTACATGGTGTTCGATCTTATTCCACACTCGGATTTTGTGATCTTGATGGGCACTGAAAAGCGTGTCCCCCAAAACGACTAGACTTTTAACAGCGCTTTCGCTGACGGCGACCAAGTTATCCACCGCCGAATTGTTTTTGAGCTGAGATGGGTCTCGGCTCCATGCCCGAATCTCGCTGTTGGACGAACCAGTATATATAAACTTTCCGGCGACAACGAGGGAGGAGACATAGGAGGAGTGAGCTTTGAAGGTGGCAAGGCAGTGGTGGTGGGTTGATGGGGATGATTGTTGTCCATGTTGTTGGTCTGGTGACGGGGTTAGCGAATGTACAGAAGGTAAACTTGGTTGGGAAGAGAGTGATGATGAGGCTGATGATTCTGAGTTAACAAGATAATCGGAGTGAGACTGAGATTGATCTTCTTCTGAACGACAAGGCAAGCGACAAGGAATTAGAATTGCCATTGTTTTACAAACTGGAAGGAGAAGATACAGAAAAACTCAAATATAAGGTGTTAGGTATATGTTATATAAAGGATCATATCACACACACACACACACACACACACACATATACATGTATGTTCCTAGAAAAGCAAGAGGATGTTCCTAGAAAAGCAATAGGATGATGAATTTGGACATAAAGTAATTAGGGGGTTAAAGTGTTCGCAAATGGGAAAATAGGGAGTTTTAATTGGAAAAAAAATAAAAAAATAAAAAATAAAAAAAGAAGGATAATAGGGAGAGTGATCAAGGTACAACCGTAGACTTATTGTCGTACAGTGGAAAGTAAAAAAGAAAACAAGACACTTTTTGAAGTCTTTCTTTTTTCTTTTTTTTTCTTTTTTTTTTAATTTTGGGTATTTTAGTGCTTAAACAACAAAAAAAATAAAAATAAAAAATAAAACCACCTTTCCTTACTCCAGACAAGTTAAAAGGATGTTTCTGATTTTTAACATTCCAAACCTTATTTTGAAAGTATTTAAACAGTTATCTAAAAACACTTTAGGTTTTTTGAAGAGTTTTTAATTAAACAAGTTATCCTAAACAAGATTTAAATTGCCTAAACTGTTTTTTTTTTTTTTTTGAAAGAAAAATTTTAAATATTCTCTAAAAATATGTTTACTTTTATTTCACGTTTGTCTTGTTGGAATCTTCAAACATTAGATGTTCAGACATAAAGAGATAATTGTCAAAGTATTTTTTTCAAATCTAATAATATAAGAGAAGTAGAAAATTGGGTTTGCGTTTATAGTACATGTCGAGCGGCCAAACTTTAAGCAACATAGCGACGAGCGGTATTGAGACAAAACCGGATGCTTCCAAAAAAGCTTGATAGATTTTTATTTTATTCATTTAATTTTGCAATGGCAAAAGCTTGGTAGATTGAATTGCAAGTTGGAGCATTGGAAGCTTCCCTTGTCTAGTTTTGCTTTTTGGGTTTTGGTAAACAGCTGTTTGTATCAAATTGGGCTTTCTAGCTTTTCTTATCCATTTGCTTGTTGGCTTCAGTAATAAAGCTACAATATGACACCGACATGGTCCACCAGCCAAATTTTTTTTTTTTTTTTGACTTTTTCCACGCATCTCAACATACATCCCTTACTAATCAAAGCCCATATTAACCATATAATGCCAACCACCACTCTTGATTCTAGTTTAATCCATTACTTTAGGTTGATTAGAAAATACACAAAAGCAAATTCAAGATTGAGTGATTAATTCCAATTAATCAGATCCTTGTCTCTGAAATGACAGTCCAAGGAATTTCACTGTTTTTTCTTACCGTGATTCATTCGAATACTTCCATTTCTAATATTGATAAAACTAAACAAATCCTTGTTTTTCCATTGAACTGATTTCAGCAAGTTGGAAAATGTGGTCCAGTATTGGACGATAGTTCCTAGTAAGATATGGTGTAAATGGAATCGTTAGGTTTTCTCAAGAAAAAAAAAAAAAAATGGCTGCCAAATTGTAAGCAAGCGTAACTCCTCTAGTCAAAAGGAATATACTTGTTGTAGTAGTCAAAATTGAACCAAAAAACACGATTGCAAGAAGCCTAACGAAGAAATAATGTATTCTTTGTCGCAGAAGTAAACGAAATAAGAAGAAAATTCAAATAAAGAAGTAGATGCCCATTTTATGTTTATGATTGTAAATTTGTAACTTAATATTCAACAAGTACTTGTATTTTGCTAGTAGTCATGGGAATATTGATCCTTCCCATTTATCTGTCTTTGCAATTATGTAGTTTCTATTTTCTAATCAAATCAGTAAAGGCCATTTACCTAATAAAAGTTTTTGTTTTCCCATGTTATTATCAGTTTTTTAACACATAATATAATCTAAACCGGTTTGAAAAGAAAAGTTTAAAAGTAAGATTAAAAAATGAAAAAGAAATAAAGAGGGGAAAATGAGCCTTCTAGATGAGCAATAAATTATTCGAAATGTGCAACATGCCACAAAAATAAAAAATAAAAAATCGTTTCATAAACCATTCATCTTCTTTATTTGTCTCTATATGAATTCTAGTTAGTAATTCACAAATAATAGGCGTACGTATGCAAATTTGAAAAAGATAAAAACAAAAATAAAAATCCATTACGCATATCTATTTTAATTGTGCAGAAAAAAATATATTTTTTAAAAAGATTAATATCGTATATATCCTCTTTAATTTATTTTTATTTTAAATTATATCTTATGATTTGAAACATTTCATAAATACTTTTTATCATTAACAATTTTTTGTTAATTAATATTTTTTTTCCAAGCCGGCGAATTAAAAGGTCATAAATATTTTTAATAGCTTATGTAAAAACTCTTAAAAAGCCTGAAATATTTTAAAATGTGACTGTTGCTTTATATTCATTAATATATGTACTAATTTAAATGTTTTATTCTAGAAATAAAAAAATAAACTTTATAACTTTGTCATTAAAATTTTTATCACATCTTTTAAATATATATAGATATATTTCACTTTTTGTTATATATCTAGACATTTTTTTTTGGCTCAATAAATCTAGATTTTTAGAAATTTTAAATATTTTTTGTTGAATTAGAAATGTTAGATATGATTACTATTTGGTCTTAAAAACGTCCATGGAGTTATAATTATGAAATAAATAAAATATTTTTTTTAAAAAAAAATACATTAATATTAAGATAAATATGTTAAATCTTTCATGGAACTTGATATACTTTATTTTTTTTATTTTGTATATATTTCAGAAGATTTTAATTTGTTTTTAAAAAAAAAAAAAAAAAAAAGTCCGATGCCATGGAGATGAGGATTAAACTGTCTGGTCAAGGATTAACGTCTGCAAAAAAACAATCTTTGCACCATGTTTGATAACAAAAGGAAAACCTAGATCGGCATGAAGCTAATTTTGAACAATTTAATGGGGCTGGGTTTCTTGGGTTCAGAATTGAAGCAGAGGAAGGAAGGACCATGGTAGTCGGTCGTCTGAGCGTGTGGTGTGTGGTGGTTGCGCCTTAGGCACGTTCTGTTCTTCCTAAATCACTTCATTTAGACACATTTCTTCATCTAATCATAATCTTTTGGACCCACAGACCCGTGTAGTCCTTCTACCACTGTCTTATGCTTCTAAAGTCTAAACCAACGGAGCAAATTAAATCCAGTCCCGCGGTTTCCTATCTTCACACGTTCCTATGTGAACAATCCAAGCTAGAACAGTGATTTGTTGCAAAGATAAATAAATAAACTAATAGAAAACAAAAACAAAACTGGAACTGTAATTATTATTATTATTTCTTAGAGGATGAGGTTTCGATCTCTCTACATTTGCTAGAGGAAGTAGTGAATTTTTATTTTTATTCATTTTTTTTTTGAATAAATAAAGTAGTGAATTCACTTCTTTCAAAAGAAACTAATTATCGCATTATTGGTCATTATAAATCCAATTTTATGTGCATATTCATTGATTTCTTTTTTTATTTTTTTAACATTAAAAACCTATGATAAAAATAAAAAAATAAAAGGCTCTAAAATTTCATACCACGGATCAACATTTGGATTGATTATAAAATTTAATCTTTTTAATTTTTTTTCAAATTAAAAGGATTTGTTTTAACCAAAAAAAAAAAAAAAAAAAAAACACACACACACACACAAATATTGTTAATGGTAATGTTTGAGTCATTATCTTCTTTCTATTTCTACACTTAGTTCTATTTTTATAAGTGTACAGCATCATGTCCGAAGAGTTCAGGCGTGTCCATGTCCATAAATATGTATAGGTATATGTACATAAAATATGTGTAGGAAGTGTTGATGGTTCGTATCACTACTGTAAATGTATTCTACCATGAATTTGTTATCTTAGTTAATAATTTATAATTTTGATCTTTTTTTTTACTTTGGATCTAATTTTTGTCGGGAAAGTAAAGTAGTAAACAAAATTAGGTAGAAAAAACAAAATTTGAACTGTGAAATCTACACGCATCACTGTATTAACTTTAAGAATTCCAACAAATACAAAAAATCAGTACTGCAGGCATACTTGGGTCTTTCAATCACCTAAAATGTAAATAGTAAAATAAAAAACAAATGTAAATGACTAAGACAACAAAATATGCCGGAAGCTAAAAATATCTAAAAATAATAAGACGAACAGTAATAAATCAGTGACAAAAAAGAAATATCTACAATAATATCAGAACAAATCCAACGGCCAACAACACCTTGAGATCCCACCAAGAACCCAAAGTTTGGTAAGCATCAGATGTGTCACTCTGCTGCGTGGACTCTGTAGATGAAGAAGGATTGTAATCGGGATTGAATACGTAATTGGGAGTGTAATTTTAATTTTTCCAGCAAGCCTTTCAAACTTTGGAAAAATTACCGACCGCTATCATCGGTAATATCGATTACCCCTCAATAAAATATTTTATGTATTGCACCATAAACCATGTTAAGTTCAATTTCTCTTTAATGATAAAAAAACAAAAGAAAGCAAAGAAAATACAATAATATGTTATCAAAAAGCAAAAATTACTAAGAAGGACCATCGTTATTGCTGATAAATCATTGGTAATTTCACAAATGTATAAAACAAATATATATATATATATATATATATATATAAATATATATATATATATATATATATATATATATAAATATATATATATATATATATATATATATTTTTTTTTTTGTTAATGGATTAATTTGTTTTTTTTTTTTGTTTTTTTTTTTGTCATTACTTAAGTGGCATTTAACAATGTATTAACACCATTTCTATAGTGTTATACATAATATAAAAATAATTGTAATAACATATAGTGTTATATATAAAAAATTACCAAAAGAACTATTGAGAATATTGATAGGTGTTGTCGGTAATTTTTCCAGCAAATATGTTAATCTCTAGAAATATTATCGACAGGGACCATCAAGCTGTTGGTAATTTTGGTTGCAATTTTTTTTTCTTTTTTTTTGTTAATGGGTTAATTTGTTTTCTTTTTATCTTATGTTTTTTATCATTACTTCAGTAGCATTCAATAATCTATTACCACAATTTCTATGGTGTCATACATAATACAAAAATAATTGTAATAACAAATTTGGTAAGATTAACTTTACACAACTGATGTAATTAACTATATTAATAAATTGTTTTATTATGTTTTATTTCATTTTTGATTGAATTGTATGCTTTATTTTGTCAAATTTATTATATAAAATTACAAGAGATAAACCCTTTAAATCATACGAGCTAGATTTATTTCTAATCTTTTTTCCTTTATGACAAAATGTATTGTACAAGAATTTTACTGTGTCTCTTTATAGCTCATAGTGCTTCAACAAAGATAGAAATTAAAAATACTGACGTCATCAACAATATCAACATTGGGGCATGACGTGAACCTTATATTATATGAGACATGAATGAATGGACGCACTGATTGTTTATTAATTAGGTATAAAAAATCAATTAATTTACTTGAAACATATCAAAACAAAATAGAGGCTGAACTATAAAAAAGCTTAATAAGCCAAAACTAACATACATGTAATATCTCTCTTCGAATGGAAAGGGGAGCCCAAACCGTAGTTTAGGACCAACGAAAACCCCCCAAAAGATGCTTTAGTTCTTTTATTTTATTTCATTTTTTCTGTGGTGTTTCTTGTTGACTATCGCATAAAGATCAGTTGCTTTGTGTAAATTGTTTTATTATCTTTGCCATTTCTCTAAACTATTTTAGTATGATTCCAAAGCCTAATGTGGCAGAAAATTGTTGGATAATATATGGAATTTATCAAATACAGTTACTTTCTACGTGGTGTCATTGTTTTAGCTGGTTATTACGTTGTGAATTTCTCACATAATATAAAATTTTCAAAACAAATTAAAACCTCATAACTAAACTGATTAATTTAAATATAAATCTCATAGCAATTTCTAGTATTTGCCTAGATTCCCATTTTGTTCATGCAATCAAAGGGAACAAAAATGCTACAAAAATTTTCAATGCAAGTGCTACTATTGCCTCTGCTGCTACTCATCATTCCAATATGTGATCCACATCATTTTCTTTCATGATCATAGACATATGCTAAATTAATTAACGACCATGGCAAAAAGGGTGTGGCATTTAAAAACTGTAAATTAAATTGGCATTTTCGTTGATTCTTGTTGGCTAGCAATTAAGTAAATGAAGATAAAAACTAGATGTTTATTCCATTGCAGCATCGCTACTATGGAGATTCAGTGCCATTTGGATCCAAAGAATAAGCTTTTCAAAATACCAGTGCACTAGGGTTCTTCAGCTCAACAAAAGCTTTGGCAGATTATGCACAGCTGATTATAGATCTTAAGAAGAACCCATCTGCTGAAAGTTCCCCGTTATCACCACTGGGGGTCTTATTGTGGAAGTAAGTTACAAAATTTGATTAATGATCATTATTTGAAGGTTTGCTTAAACCGATGATTTTGTTTCTGTTGGTAATATTCAGTGCTTGCATCATGGTTTCGTCTAAAATACCCACATATTACCATTAGTGCTTTGGCTTCTTCCGCTCCAGTACTCTCTTTTGATGACATTACACCACAAAAAGGTATCATGTCATTGCCACCAAGGATTTTAGAGTAATAAACTAGACAACTCTCTTGCCTTTTGCTAAATCGAGCTGTCTTATTGATTGGCATTTCTTTTGTTGCCTAATGAAAACAGGATACCAGTAAGAGTTGCTACATTGCAATAAGACAATCTTGGTCTGAAATTGACAAAGTTGTAGCTCAACCAAATGGGCTTCAGAATCTTACCAGAATTTGTAGTACTTGCGGGTGATCATAAATCTTTTATATCAACCTTCTCCAAATTCAAATATGCATTGTTGTAATTTTGGTTGAAAAATGAAAACGCACTTCTGTCATGCCTTTTTTCCCCTTGAACGTTCCCATTTATTAGGTCTTTTAATTCATCAAAACAGCTGAAGAACTTCTGAGAATTCTTGTATACCTATTCGGATCAAAATGACAATCCTCCTCCAAATAGTAAAGTCAGCAATCTATGTAGTGCCATTAACGGAGCATCTGAAGGGACTGATATTCTACACAGGGTTGCTGCAGCTCTCAACGTTAGCATTGGCCTTCCTTGCAACCTTTTAATTGACTACAAACCAAGCAATAAGAGTGAATGAACTTGGCAGGTATTTTATGTATTTATATGTTCACATACAGTCTAAATTTGAATCTGAACATAGCATATTAAAAAAGTGGTGCTCAGTTCCAAAAATTGGTAAATTCCATGCGACTATTTCTTAGGTTTCAAGAGAAATTAATTACATTTTTCATCAATTTTTTATTTTCAAAGTTCAATGGGATTGTGTGTGGGTCTGGAAAGAAAAAAGGAAGGAAAGCAGTGCAGTGATCGTGCTTCTCGGGAAGGAGGGATGAAAAAATTAATTTTTTATTTTCATTAAGGATAAAATAGAAGGTAGATAAAAAAAAAAAAAAAAAATTGAAAGAGAAGACCATATTTCATCACCCATCTATTTTGGTGGGTGTTGGACCAAAATTTCCTTACTTATCAAGGTAGAAGGCCCAATTTAGAAGCCTCTTGGACCCAAAGGCCCATATATTACTTCTATCACTGTCTTCTGCTACTCTAGTCTAAACCTGTGGAGCAGATAAAATCCAGTCCAGTGGTTTCCTAACCTCACACGTTCCTACGTGCACGATCCAAGCTAGAACAATAATTTATTGCAAAAGTAAATAAATAAACGAATAGAAAACAAAAACAAAATTGGAACTATAATTATTATTATTATTTCTTAGAGGATGAGATTTCGATCTCTCTACATTTGCTAGAGGAAGTAGTGAATTTTTTTTTTCTTTTATTTTTTTGAATAAATAAAGTAGTGAATTCACTTGTTTTGAAAGAAACTAATTATCGCATTATTGATGTATATTGATTGATTCTTCTTCTTTCTTTCTTTTTTCTTAATATTAAAAACCTATAAAAAAAATAAAAAGCTCTTTTCTAAGTGTAAAGCATTATACCCGTAGAGTACAGGTGTGTCCATGTCCATAAATATGTATAGGAATATGTAAATAAAATATGTATAGGAAGTGTTGATGGTTCGTATCACTACTGTAAATGTATTATACTATGAATTTGTTATCTTACTTAGTAATTTATAATTTTGATCATTTTTTTTTTTTTACTTTGGATCTAATTTTTGTTGGGAAAGTAAAGTAATTTTCTTTTGGTAAAGTTTTTGTTATTTTGTTATTTTATATTAGGATTCAATTTTTTATTGATAACTAATTTTACAAGAGATTGTAAACAAAACTAGGAAAGAAAAAATAAAATTTTAACTGTGGAATCTATACGTATCACTGTATTAACTATAAGAATTCCAACAAATACAAAAAAGCAGTACTGCAGGCATACTTGGGTCTTTCAATCACCTAAAATGTACATAGTAAAATGAAAAATAAATGTAAATGACGAAGACAACAAAATATGCCCGAAGCTAACAATATCAAAAAAATAATAAGACGCAACGGTAATAAATGAGAAACATAAAAGAAATATCTACAATAATATCAGAACAAATCCAACGGCCAACAACAACTTGAAATCCCACCAAAAACCCAAAATTTGGTGAGCATCAGATGTGTCATTCTGCTGCGTGGACTCTGTAGAAGTAGAAGAAGGATTGTAATTGGGATTGGCTCCGTAAAGGCTCTGAATGCCCTGTACGTCGTCGCTGGCCAACTGCACCTTCTTCGTCCTCGACGGTATAGTCGGATACATAATCGCTTCCTCAACCGATGAGTGACCTAACCCTAGCAAATGCCCAATTTCGTGAACGGCCACCGATTCCATATCAATTGCTGACGTCAGCGACGACGTCGTTACGTCACCGGAAACAACCCACTCCTCCGCATCGTCCAAGTGGAATCGCCCACTCGGCGGCGAGAACGCGTGAGCCAACGTTCCCAAAATTTCGTCGAACGGCTCGCCGTCGCCGTGATCGCCGTTGTAGAATCCGATCCTTATATCGGCGCCGTTGTACGAATCCGTCTGCGTGAAAGTTAAAGGCGTTACCTCCGACCAACGCGCGAACGCGCTCGTGAACACGCTCTTGACGGTGTCGGTTAGGCCATTCGACGGATCGAACGCATAGGTCAAATCGCGCCTGCTCTCCGGCCAGACCGGCTGGCCGGGGAAATAGGAGTAGTGCTGTACGGAGTGGAAGTGCTTGCTGTTTAACGACGTTGATTTGCCGGAATTCATGGAAGTCGTGCCGTTGACGATGTCGGCGTTGCCGCATCTTGGCCGAGTGATGTGGTTTAAAGTCTGTTCGTCGAGTTCGCCGGTGACGTTGAGATTGAAGTTCTTCTGGTAAGTTTTGATGGCGGATTCGAGCTCGTCGTCGAAATCGTCGGTGAAATTCGACGACGGCGGAGAGTTAGGGATATAGCCGAAGTAGTGGAAGTAGTTCTTGAGCTTGGACAAGCCATCGGATTTCTCACCGGGACGACAACCGCCGAATTTCTTGAAGGAGTCCCAAGCACCTTGAACGGCCGTACTATTCGGTTGTAGCCATGGAGGGATCGATGTAATATTGGGGAAGAATCGAGCTGAAATTGGAGTGTACGAAAATGATGAGAGACACAGAGCGATGGTTAAAAGGTATAAACTGAATCTCATTTTCGTTTCGGTTTTTTTTTTTTTTTTTTTTCTCCCTCTGTTTTCTTGATTGATTAGATTTGGGTATTAGTGTGGATAAAAGGGTATAAATATTCTGTTTGGTTGAAAGGAAAATGAACGAATGTGAATTGGTAAAAGAAAAAAAAATAAAAAGTACAAGTCTAAGGAAGAAATTGATAATAATGGAAGTTGTCGTTGCTTGCTGCTGGGGCCGGCAAGCAAACAATGGCGTGGTGGCGTTGATAAGTCCATGAAACCTGTGTCTTTTGAGGTCTTCGTCAAGCGCGTTGAAAACTCGGGATCTTTGAACTTTTCGGTAATGGTGGTTGTGGCTGATATAACGCGGACCTTTCAAACGGCGTCGTTAGGGGCTTTTCCTTTACCATAAGAAGTTTCCATATGTTATATTTTCTAATATCAAAACGAAAATATTTTGACTTTTGGAAGGTTTTCATTTCTAATAATGATGAACATATATTTATGGGCGTTGAATTTCGCTAACACGTGTAACCATATTAAAGGGCCTCAGCAGAAAAAGAGGGAAAAAAAAAATCCAAAGAAAATATGGTTTTTGTTTTGGCTACTTCATCCGATGGGTGATTTTGACAAATGCTTTTTGTTTAATCAAATAGATATTATATAGTTAATTATATTTATTAATTTACAGTGTATAGAGAATTTTTTGGGAAAAAACCAATATTATATAGGAGAGTTTTGGTAAGTTATTTTTAGTTATTAATTTATTAAACAAAAATATAATTTAAAAGAGTGGTGACGTGTACATGAGCAAATCTCTAGATGTTTATTTATATTTTTTTGGAAGACTCAAAACAAATTTCTAGAATGTTGACTAAAGCAAGGCCATGATAAAAATAAAGAAAAAAACTAGAGTTGGGGTAGATAATGATGTAACTCCACAAGAATTGTGAATGTTAGTGAAAACACATCAAGTTGAATTATATCACATGGAAAAATTGATAGGTATCAGGTATTTTAAAAAGTTTCATTTGTTCACATGCGTGATTAATTGTATTGCTAGTATGAGTCATATCTCCAATAATTACTTTTATTTACCAATATGGTGGTAACTTAATCAAAATTATTATTTATGAAACTGATTATAAAAGTGTTTATAATCAATCCAAAAAATTAATATACTTCTTGCTTCTTTTAGGTTCTCAACTTCTAGAAATCTAAGCTTATTTTTTACACCATTAGATTTGTCTTTTTCTTAAAAAAAAAAAAAAAGGATAATATGATTCATTTTTCATGATTTTTAGTCAAATACGATTTAATTTCTATGATTTCAAAAATATTATTAATTTTTCTCTATTTTTAACAAGTCGTCATCTTTTCTATTCTATTGGAGGGCGTCATCTAGAAAGAAAAAAATAAGAATCGAACGAAAAATATGGTTTTTGGATTGGCTACGTCACCCAACTGGTGATTTTGTTCAAAATCCTTCTTTTCAAATGGATATTATATGTCGATATTGATATAATTAATTTGCTCTTAAATTTTTATAAAATCTATGACATAGTCTGATATACCACGTAAAAGCAAACTTAATAGTTAATTTTAACTATTTATAGTATATAAAGAGTTTTGCAGAGTTGTTAATTATTTACAAAATTTGGATCACAAAATATAATTTAAATAGTGTTGTTGTCATGTATATAAACAAATCCCTAGATATAGACTAAAGCAGGGCTATGACAAAAATAAAGGAGAAAAAAAAAAAAAAAGATTGGGTAGCGTAAATGGCCCACAAGAATTATGAATATTGAGTGAAAACACGTCAAGTTGAAATATGTTACATAAGAAAATGTTAGGTTATCTGTATTTTAGAAGTTTCATTCATTCACATACATGATTCTTGTATTTGTGATGCTTGTATCAGTCATATCTCCAATAGTTATTTTAATTTCTATTTATTTATAAATATGGTGATACTGGTACATTAATTAAAATTAGGATTTTTGGCACTGATTTGTAGTTTCAACTGTTTTACACTTTTAACTTTTGCAGTATCCGATTGAATTCAATATTTTTTTAAGTTTGTAAACGATTCAGTATTGTCCTAAATTTTCATTTTGTGATTTTTAACTATAAAATACATGTGCAATTGCATGTAAAGGGATTTACCTTTTTCCGGATAGCATATAATTAGAATAAAATTTTTATTTTGATTAATATAATTTAGCAATTGATGTCCTGGTAAAAAGATTTTTAACTAATGTTGTACTATGTATTAACTTCAAAGGGAATTGATTCTAATTCGATAGGGTTAAATGTAAAATTGTTGAAACTACATGAGTATTGGTACTAAACTTCCTTAAATATATTACTAAAACTAATTATAATAGAGTTTTTCTTTTTTTTTTTTTTTTTTTTTTGCTTTTGGAAAAATTAATATACTTCAGGCTCGAAATCTTTATTTGGCCTCTTCTTTCTGTCTCCATTCTGACTGGTTCGTAATCAATCTTATTTTACAAATTAAATATATTTATTTATATATTTTTAATCCAAATTTATCAAAATATGATTAAAATACAGGCAATTATAAAATTTCTTAAAAGAATAGTAAGTCTTTCAAATCGGGGTTTCTATTCATATGGAATAGTAATCCGTAAATTTAAGAGTAGTATGCAAAATAGACTATGAACAGAATAACTATTTTATAGGTTTAACCATTTTTTATTTTATATATTTTTAATTTCAATAATATTTATTTTATGAGAATATATACTCCCGCATTTCAAAGACCATTCATTCCTTTTAAAAGGCTTGAAATTGGTATTCTTTCACTTCAAGCATAAACATTTCTTTCACTTCAAGCATAAACATACTTACCCAATTCATGATACATTTAAAGCTAGATTAATTGTTTTATACTAAAATATATTAATAGTTACAAAATTTGATTTTTAATTTATTCCAAATATGATATTTTTGAAAGAAAAGAATATTTATAAATATCAAACGTTGAATTTAATTCAATATAACAATCAAATATATCAATAGGAATAATTATTCATTATTTTTTTTTTAATTCTTATGAATAGGTAGTTCTATTTTATGCAGAATAATCATTTTGTATATTAAAATATCCTAAAAATGTACCAACTGTTGAATGGTTAAACGTATTATCTATTCCACAAATCAATTGTATCCTATGTTATATGTTTTAACATAACTAAGTTATATTTCAGCAAAAAAAAAAAAAAAAAAAACATAACTAAGTTATATGTTAATTAATAAAATATTGATATATAACACCTAATATAATATTTTAATATATTATTTTAGTAGATTTAATTGGTACTTTTAACCTTAGCCATTTATAGTTAGCTTCTATCTTAGATTTTTTAAAATTTATTCAGAAAAGAAATCAGAAAGCAAGAGAGGTAGCAAATCAGATTGGTTAAGAAGGTCCCAATGAACTGGTGGTCTACCAGAAAGGGCCCTTTCAGCAATCCAATCTACTGTATTACAATAAACAGGAATAAGAGGAAAACTACCGCTACTAAATTCTCTATGAAGACTTTTAACATCCTTCAGGGTAGCTTCTATTTTCCAGCAGCAGATCTTTCCGTCACCCATTAAACCATTGATATACATGACATTAATCATTAAAAAAATTAAAAGTTTCTTTCAGTATAGTTGACTAACAATATAATAACGTATATGTAACTTAGGGATCAACAACTATAAGTAGAGGAAAGTAAATAAAGAATTAATAAAAACAAATGAAAACAAATCAACATAGGGAATAACAACATTTTGCCGATGTTTTTACCCTCTTCACAAAAGGTCGAAAAGTCTTTTCCCCAATTGAATTATTTCCCACCATGTCATTATATAAACTTCAGCCACAAAATAGTTCCTTCTTAAAATAAATGGTAAACAACAATTTTTATGTTCAAAGAAATACATCATTCATTACGTTATATTTTTTATTTTTTATTTTCGATGGTCATAATGTATTATGTTAATTTTATACTTTTTCTATTTTATTTTATTTTGCTAAATATACGTTAAATTAGTGGTTAGGTTTAAATACTTTTGACCCATAAAGTGTAACCTACCACGTTTGACAACTAACAACAGCCAATCCACGATTTCGTTCAACGAATTTTTTTTTTCCCCCCCTTTTTTCCAAGAAAGTTCCAGAAAATTTTAATTATTATTATTATATAAGGAATTAGTTTCCATTTGACAGAAAATTTGTTTTTTTTTTTACTGTCAAATTTTGAAAGAAGCTACAAACCGTATTGGGTTCGTGTTAGTCAGAACCCAATACACCCAGATTCGTATCGAGAAAAACACAACAACAGTTTCAAAGATCCAACCTTCTTTATATATAAAAACAAACAAACCCATTCTCTCAAAAAAGTCTTTGGAAGAAAGAAAATTATTCACTATCTTGCGTTTGGTTACCAAGAAAATTTTTAAGTTAATTGAAAATGGATTCAAATTCTTGGGCAGATCAATGGGACACCCATCAAGACAATGATCCGCCAATTCCTCCAAAAGGGAAGAAAACTCTTGGTGATGATGGAAAAGGAAAATATTCAAGGAAAATGGAAGAGGGTTTGGATAAAACCAAAACTGCAGCTACAAATGGTATGAGAAAAGTTAAGACAGGAGCTGTTTTGAGTGTTCGTTGGATCAAAGACAAATGCCACAGGAACACCCAAAAAAACTAAGCTCAATCTGAAGCTATGTGCCAATATTGATGTAATCAAGAATTCTTTAAAATCTTTTTTAATATTCTGTTTGATTTGGGTTTTGTTATTTATTATATGGGACTTCTGGTATTTATATATCTGTATATGATCAGGTTGGTTATTTGATATCTGAAAAGTGATTTATATAAGCATAAATGCATGTTCTGGTCGATTTTCAATTTGAGGTTCTTGATTCTCTCTCTGTGTCAAGAAATTTTCTCTTTATGTTTTTTCAAACTAGGAGTTTGCAAATGGAATAATATGTACATAAATATATTGGTCTTAAATATTTAGCTAATATATATATATATATATATATATATTGGTCTTAATAATTATTAAGCTTTTTCATTCAGATAAGGATATGTTGATTTGAGCTTGAGCATGATGCCAAGCAGTTCTCTGATTTGATTTTTTTCTTCTTATTTAATTATTGAAAATCCTGAATCAAACGAATAATTTTGAATTAAATCAAAGTAGCTTTCAGCTTAAAACATAATTTCAACACATATCAAAATCAAACACATTAAACTGCTATCAGAAATATGTTACGACAAAATTAAGGAGATCAACTATAGATTAAAAGATTGGTAAGGATCGTTGCATCACATCTGGAAACGAAATATTCTGTGTTGCTTCTGCTGCAAACAATCATGACAATCTTCCTTGTGAAATGCAAACAATCATGCTACCTGGAGATTATCAGACATTAGACCAAAGCCCCTGTTCTGCGAATTTACAATAATCGTCACAGTAGAATGTCTTCCCATGACAAAAATATCCAACCAAATATGTGTTCATTTCATGGTGAAGAAGTTGACCGTTAAGCTCCAGTGGCCAAACTACTATAACTCAAAATAAGCAAGATGAATCCCCATCGAGCAGTTACAGTTGTTTTTCCGCCGTCGTGGTTCCACTCAGTTAATTCGCTTTTGATAATTCTTTGTCCAATGTTTCATTATTTATTTCCATTAACAATTTTTTTATTCTAGAAGTCTTTAATCTTACTAGATTCAACAGTATATACAGATTGAACATCTATAGCAGAACTGAGTGAATACATATGTTTTGCTAGACATCAACGGCCTAGTTCATCAATTTATGCATGCTGAATTTAGCATCAAACACATAACACTTTGAGGAACATGTGCAGCAACAAAAAACAAAAAGATGGAACCTAGATTTAACATTGAGCAGGCCTTTCATAATTAGGGGGTAGTGAAGGGCAGTTCTCATTCATGTTAGCATATGGCTGAATAGTATTATATTCAGGCAGCTCCATACGATATTCACCAAGAATCTGGCAGAATGGAACACGTCCATCCTCGGTGTTGCACCAACTTGGCAAACGCGTATGGTTGTCCTCAAAAAGCTTAAGCATATATGCATCACGAATCTGCATTGCATGTTATATAAAGCTATGTCAGACTCAGATATTGGTTGGAACGAGAGTGGAGTTTTATCCAGGTTTACTTACAGTAAATTCAGTAACTTGAATAAAGTTAGCAATCGGCCCAAAAAGTCCAGCCTCTTTGTACATGGAAAGGATGAAGGCAACGCATGTTGTAGACTTCCCATCGCTGTATACCCATTCATCCTTTTCTGGAATGGTAAGTAATTGATCAAATGTGATGCCCCGCTTTTCAGTCTCAACTAGAATCTCCTGCAAGTCCAGTTCCTAAAAAGAAAATTTTATATCTATAAATATATATTTACAGTTAACAACAGGCTGGTTCGTGAGAAAATTTGAATTACAAAAAAAAAAAATAAATAAATAAAAGATACAAATCCAATAAAAAACTGATTTGGAGAGTAAAATTTTATTAACATTATAGATGTTAACAGTACTAGGAAAACAGCTAACAATTAAGCAGTCAAAGGATACAGCATAACAGTTCTCAATGATAACTTAAGGAAGGCAAAACTACCTCAGTTCCCAGTCGCTTATTTAGAGCTTCATTCCACATATTTGCAGCATAAGCTGGCTGCAATCTCGTCCACATAGACATGACAGAAACCACCTGTAAACAACAGCTTCCGCTTAGAGAAGTCATTGGCTTTGTTACAACACATATGCAAACTATATAAAAAAAGAAAAAGAAAAAGAAAAAGAAAACTACTGTTTTGCAGTTCTGTGAAAAATTGTTAACCATACAATGGCATTGTAAAAATACACAATTAATCCATGCAAACAGACATACTAAAATCTATATAGTAATTTTACTATTACAAAATGCTAAACATTAAATGTTTACCAAGTGAGCATCAAGAGGAGGAGGATAGTTGTCACCCACGGTGTCAATCCAGCTAAAGATCATATTGTGATATCCATATGGCTTTCCTGACATACTTCGAGCATATTCCCATGCGGCTGTATTGTTGAATTTCGCACGCATCTCAGGGTGCAAGGGAAGCAATGCTATTTGTGGGTTAGAACTATCCTTCAGTGCCAATTCCCACCATTCCTCCCAAGGAATTACCACAATAATTTCTTCACCCTGAAAAATCATACAAGTTTTAGTTATGTCGAACATTAGAATACTCAATCTGGTAACTGTGAAGAGAATAATCTCAGTAAAATGTTTCAAATCACACATAAATATTCCAAATAAGTAACAGAACAACAATTTCGTATCAATTATCAGTTAGTTCTCCATTTCCGTTCATTTGTTTGAATTCATAATTAATTTATGTATGATTCAACTAACTTGCAGACTTAGAAGAAGTAAAAAGATTCAGCAGACTTTATTTTCTGTTATCTAATACAATACAGGACCAAAGCCATGAGAAAAGAGTGACTTCCTCCATTTGAGTTGGCAAAAGGTAATTGCTCATGTAATCAAAGGATCGAATTTTGCAGACATTCCTCTTGACCAAAATGTAAGAAAATAAATCGATAAAAGAAGAACAAGATGTTGCACTCATTAATCATAAATCAAACATCAAAATGCATCTAAACAAGCTACTGCTACAATATATAGGATGAACTTATATTTTACATTCATTATGATTTTACCTTAAAGACAGTGCAATGTGCCGTTTGTTTCATTCTACATTCATTACGATATTACCTTAAAAGACAGGTGCAATACGTGATTGGTTTCATACCTTTTCATTCTCGTGTCCTGATTCACCGACCCAAAGATTGCCCATTTCATCCTTCAAGCACACAGATGTATGACCTGCAAATGCACCTGTAACCCATTTTTCTAATGTCTCAAATCCACCCCACCGTCCACGGATCTTTGAAACTGCCAGAAAGTCACCAGAATGAACATCTTCAGGATTTATAGTCACACGCCAAGGCTGTGGCCGTTTTTCGAACGTGGCACCCATGTGCTTACTCAAAAAAGCTAAGTTTGCACTCTGACCCCAAGCGGTGTTAGAAAACAGAGGCAAGACATCTATTAAAGATAGAAGGGTTCCCATCATCCCAGATGGCATGAGGAATACGGAAATCCCATGCTGCTTTACCTGCTCAATAGTCAGTTAAACAGTTATCTTTATGCAAGAAGATTGTCTAGCATGGAATTCAAACAAATTATGAATAATTTGAGCATACATATTCCAGCTCTGCAGGCTCTTCCCAGGAATCAAACTTCAATGTATGCTCTCGACCAGAGAAGTAATAATCCCATGTAACCCGATAGGGTGTTGCAAAAACATAGAGATCCATACAGGTCCAGCTGTGTGCCTCAGATGTCTGCAAAAGACAAGAATCAGAAAACGAGCCTGAAAAAAATCTCAAAACACATTATGTAAATATATAACATATCTTAAAAGTTTATGACCATTTGCCGACCCAATCTACTACTTTTCTGGAAGAATTTGAAAATGTCTTCATATGTTCATCAAATCCAAATTAATAAAACCACAAGTTACAGTTTTAACAATGTGCCTAATAGTTTCATGTTACCTTAAACATTGGCTACAGTTGAAAATTTTTCGCATAATTCAGGTACCAATATTAATCTAGATAAGTAACACCAAACTAACAAGTAAAAGAGTTCAAGAAAAGCTACTTTGTGATTGTTCCAAGTGGGTTGACTAATGTTATATAAAGTTGAGCATCCACACTACAATTTCCACACAAAGACATATCAGAAGCAGAGACAAAGCGTTCAATTTCCACACAAACGCATAATAGAAGCAGAGATAAAAGCATTAATAATTTCCTAATGCAACAGTATCATGACGGTTATCATCATTATGCATTCAATTGACCTTCATAACCATTCCAAATTCAATTCAAGTTCGCAATAATCATGATGATGATGATGATGAAGAGGGCAAAGAGCGAACCTTGAGATAGAGAACACCACCACCCAAACCCGGTTCCTTCCGATCACCTTCAGTAAACTCGAGCCTCGCCTCGTTACCGAAAAAGCAAGCTCCTTTCCACTCAATCGACCCATTATTTGGAGTCACCGATCCAACAAAAGAAGGCAACAAATCCACGGCACTGTGGAGATTGTTGAGCACCGGCCATGAAATCTGACGAGGAAGAACAGGAAGGACATCGTTGACCCTAAAGGGCATCTTCAGAGCTTGACCACCAGGCTCCAATCCGATAAAGCAGAGTAACAATAACAAGAGCCATGGAGTAGGAGAGAACAGAGACATGAGATTTAAAGGGAATATATATAATATTTCTGATTGCAACTCTTTTTGAAAATTAGAGGAACCCAAATCAAGAGTTGCAGTGAGAAATATATAGATATATAGATATATAGATATACATAAAGCCCTAATCCTGAGAAAGAAGGTGTAGGATTTGGGGGAAAATTGGAGATGGTGGTCTTGGTCAATGAAACTGGTTGGCTTGTGGGTTATTCTGATAATTCCATGGGGGCATATGTTGGAAATTTGCTTATTTTTGGACTGTTGAGGGATTATTGGAGGATTGTTGGATTAATCGACTTCCATAACTCGGCTTTTTGCTTCGCTTTATTACCGCAAACCTTCCGTTGTTTATATTATTCCCAACGTCGTACGTCCGGAGCCGAACGATGTCTACGTGGTGCCCAAAGTTTTTATTCTTTTTAAACTTATTTTTTAATTTAAAAGTAACATCATATCATTTTCTTATTTATTTAGAAATAATTACATTTTTTTATCCCCAAAAAAAAGTTACATTTTAATTTTTTTTACTTTTTTAGATACAAGTTCTTTTTATAATTAAAAAAAAAAATTTATAATATTATTTTTTATATATTACTATATAACGCATCCACGAATCTTAACTAAATAATTTTATAAAATAATTCGAATATATAAAGTATCCACAAATCTTAACTAAGGCAAAAATTAGTTTTTTTTTTTTTTCTTCACAAATCACTTACCAATCTAACACCACTTCATAAAAATTCTTCACGATACTTTTGAACAAAACTGATAATTATAAAAATTTCACAAAATTTTTTATCTAGTTAAAACACTTTTGAACAATAAAAAGATATATTTATTAAAGTGTTCAATTTTAAAATTATAAACATCTTCAAAAATGTTCAGTTTTATACTTTGAATATATTTAAAATATTCAATTATATATTTCTGAACATATTTGAGATGTTTATATCTAAAGTTGTTCAGTTATATACTTCTAAATGCAATTAAAATGTTCAGTCGTATACTTTTAAACATATTTGAGAGATTTATATCTAAAAATATTCGATAACATACTTCTAAATATATTTATGAATACCATTTGAAATGTTCAATCATATATTTCTGAACATAAATATGTTTAATTAGTAAATATTGCTAATAATAATTTTAAATGGAGATAAAAATATAAAGTTATAATGGAACTATATAAAGGTTGTTTGGTAGTGCAACTAAAAATTTTTCTTCTTTAAAATAATTCAGTTGGTAATAACTTATAGAATAAATTGGCTAACTGATCCTAAACAAACAAATATATAGTAGATGATCAAGACTCAAACCTGCAAGCATATACTGAATATAAACCAGAAAAATAATACTAGAGAATATAGATGAAAATAAAGAAGAAAAAGAATACTAAGATATAACTCGGTTCAATTATCAGATGGATAGTCTACATCCATTGGCCAGTAAAGGAGGAGATTAAATTATATTGATCAAGAGAGGAATATTACAAGCACACACTTATTTAGACAGCCCAAGCTCTTAAGATCATAGAACAACCCTGTTTTCCTATATGAAGGAATACATGTAAAACCCCCAGTGATACCTTAACCTATAAGATATTTTGCCATTCTCACACATGCTCCACTCCCACGCACATTTCTATTATGTTTAAAAATACATCAGGTCAGCTATTAAGTCAAGAAAGAAACCGATGCCTACTTATCTCATATATAAGGTTTTAGTGCCACATCAGCAACGAATTTTCATCTTGGCACTAAAACCATTAACAATCTTTCCCTCTCCTTTGCTTACAGTCATCTCATCAATATTTCAGCAATCAAGTTATGCTCATATATAGCTTAAGCTTATTTGTTGGAATAGGTTTAGTTAACATGTTTGCTGGATTTTTATGCCTGCAATATTCTTCGAATCAACTTCACCTTTATCAATTATATCTCTGATAAAGTGATACTTCTTCTTAATATGCTTTGTCTATCTGAGAAAGCTTGATTTTTTACCAAGAAGATTGCACTTTGGTTATCACAATTGACAATAACTTGGCTTTAAGGTACTCCAAGTTCATTGACAATTCCATTCGACCATAATGCTTCTCTAATATCTTCAGTTGCAGCAACATACTCAACCTCGGTGCTTGAAAGTGCAACACCTGATTACAAAGAAACTCTATAACTAATTGCATTTCCCTAAGCCGTGAATATGTATCTAGATAAAGACTTTCTCTTATCTCCATCACCAGCAAGGTTAGCATCCACGTATTCCATTACACATTCAAAATTTCATTTGCCTCTTTTATACAAAAGGCCTACATCAATACCCTTTAAGTTCCTTAGAATCCATTTCAATACTTTCCATGGAGCTTCTCCTAGATTGCTTATCTAAGGACTAACAACACTTACTGCACATGCTATATCAGGTCTTATATATACCATTAAGTACATATTGCAGCCAACAACATTTGAATTTGGAACCTTTGCTATTTTATCTACCTCTTATTGATTTCTTAGGCATTGTTTTGCTGAAAGTTTGAAATGAGTTGCTAAAGGTGCTGAAACAGAATTAGCATTCTTCATATTAAACTTCTCCAAGACTATGGTTGCATAATCTCTTTGAGTAATAAAAATTTCTTGTCTTTTTTGTATTTCTAAAAATACTTATCCCCAAAGTCTTCTTTACTTCTCCAAGATCCTTTTTCAAAGTGTACTTTCATCTGCTTCTTCAATTTATCAATTTCAGCTTTGTGTTTACAAGCTATCAACATGTCATTCATATATAACAAGCAATAAATATAATCATAACTAGACAATTTCATGTAGTAAATGCAACTATCAAATTTACTTGCAGTATAACTACTTTGAAGTATGAAGTTGTCAAACCTTTTATACCATTGTCTAAGTGATTGTCTTAAACCATAAATTACCTTTTGAAGCAAACAAACCTGAGAATCTTTATTTCCACTTTCATAGCCTTCCGGCTGAGCTAAGAATATTTTTTCCTCAAAATCTTCATGTAAAAGGCTGTTTTGATGTCAAGTTGCTCCAATTCCAATTGCTTTTGTGCTACAATAGACACAAGATTCTAACAGAGGTATTCCTTATAACCGATAAGAAAATT
Source organism: Ziziphus jujuba (assembly GCF_031755915.1). Taxonomy (NCBI): domain Eukaryota; kingdom Viridiplantae; phylum Streptophyta; class Magnoliopsida; order Rosales; family Rhamnaceae; genus Ziziphus; species Ziziphus jujuba. Next base: position 7,363,470 of record NC_083390.1, read on the forward strand.
TCATGAAAATTAGTTCCTTCTTTCTGTGTGAAACTTTTTGCTACCAAACTTACTTTAAACCTTGGTAATTCAACACCTGGCATTCCTTCTTTCTTCTTGAATACCCATTTGCAACAACAACTTTTGCTCTCTTTGGTTTATCAGCTAGCTTCTAGGTTTGATTTTTGTTTTGATTTTTGTTTAAAAAGCTAATTTCATCATTCATTACAGCCTCCAATGTTTTGAATCCGTTCTTGATATGACCTTGGCTCTTTAATATCGACCTTCTTTGCAACTTCCAATGCATAAGCAATATAATCAACATGACCATATCTAACATGTGCTGTTTACTTGCGAGCTCTATTTTTAACAAGATTGTAATCAGATAGATCTTCACCATCGACTATTTCAGTAGTTTCAATTGTGTGTTCTAAATCCTACTACTATCACCATCAACTGAAGTATTTTGCTCATCAACTAGTCCTAAAAACTCAGACTCCTTAAACACTACATCTCGGCTTATCAAACACTTCCTTGTTGATTCAAAAGCTTCTAGCGTTTAGTACATTTGGATATCCTAAGAAAATGCATTTTACTGACCTTGATTGTAGTTTTCCTTCTCTAACATGCATAAATGCCAAGCATCCAAAGCTTCTAAGATTACTTAAACCAGAAGCATGTTCAAAACATACTTCTAAAGACACAACAAGTCTTGAGTTTGACAAGATGCTTCATACCGTCTCCAAAATGGTTATGTTCATCCTTTTTGCAAGACCATTCTATTTAGGTGTCATTCTAACTGTCTTGTGTCTTACAATAACATGTTTAGTACAATATGAATTAAACAATTATTTCAGTACTTTAAACCATTGTCAGTTCTAATCGTTTTAATCATTTTTCCTGTTTGAACTTCAATCATAGTCTTCTAATTTTTAAATTTTTGGAATTCTCATCTTTAACTTTAGAAAATAAGCCCATAGTTTTCTTGAAAAATTATCAATTAACGTCATGAAGTATCTACAACCTCCCAAAGACTAAGTTTTGGCTGGCCCCAACAAATCTGAATGGATATAGTCCAATGTTTACTTTGGTTTATGGACAGCTTTATTAAACTTCACTCCTGATTGCTTCCCATAGATGTAGAAATCCAAACTTTCAATTTTATCACCATATAGCAGCCCCTGTTTGTTAGGCTCTATTGGATCTTTGTCACTAATATGGCCTAAGCTCCTATGCCATAATGTGATTTTAGTCAAATCTCTAGCAATGGACACCGAAGCTTCATCTGAAATTGCAGTGCTTAAAGCTTCATCTGAAATTGCAGTACCTTTAGCACATATAACCCCGTTTGTCTTTTTTGCTTTCATCACCACCAAAAGCCCTTTAGAACTTTAAGAACTCATTTATCACTCTTGTATGAATATCCATTATAATCTAATAATACAAGTGAGATTAAATTCCTTTTTGAATCAGGATTATATCTCACATTAGTTAGAGTTCTGATAAAATCATCATTTAGTTTCAATCTCACAGATCCAGTACCAACCACAGGCAAAACAACATTATTTCCCATGAGCACCTTTCCAACTTCAGACTCATTGAAAGATTCGAGCAGATGTTTGTCAGGACACATATGAAAAGAACAATCAAATTCAAGAATCAATTCATGGTTGGTTGTGTTGGTTGATACCAGAAGAACATTTACACTTTCATATCCATCAGAAACAACACTTGCATCACCAATTTCAGATTCTTTTTCTCTTTCTTTCCAATCCCATCAACATATTCTCTTCTAATATGTCATTCTATTTTATAGAGATAGAATTGAATTCTTCCTCTTGACTTTGATCTATTCTTCCTCTTGACTTTGATCTACTTTAATGTTAGCCATGATTCTTTACTTTTCTTGCTTTTGACCTATCTCTGACAATCAAACATTCACCATCAGTTTATGACTCATCATTTATTCTCTTCTCTACATCCTTAGTAGTAGTTGCAGCTAACACCTCTTTCAATCTAAGATTTGCCTACCATATTTTAGAGTGTTTACAAAGTGTACAATTCCTCTTGTTAAAGAATTTAACATTATCATAGCTTATTCTTCATCAGATATTGAAACTTCATCATCCTTTAAATTTGGAATTGATTTTCTAAATTCATCAAGATTATCACTCAAAGGCTTACCTTCTGTCATCCTGAAGCCAAAGCAACGTTGCTTCAAGTAGATGCAATTTGGAAACATGGGGGTGAAGGAGAAGATGTTTCCTTATTCTATCTTTCTTGCTTGTATTTTGCTGAAGGTAATATTCAAGGACAGTAAAATTACCAAACAAGTAGGGGGAGAAGGTTCACAGGTCATTACTATCCCCCCGAGGGGGACTTAGGGGGGTAACGTACCGGTTCTATGAGTTATAGCTACTATCTTTCTTATTAATGGGGTAGGTGATAGAAGAGTTAACTCCTCAGTTAGTGAAGGGACCCATGGGAGGATGGGACCCGAATGATATCTTCTATATTCTACTTAGAGTGAAAGCAGGGGAATAGGAGCTCTACAGGAACACCAATACATGAAGTTAAGGTTATTAAGCTTTAATAGAGTCTGTAACAGGAAAATAAAGCGATAAAACCAATGTACCCTATAGGGGAGGTGAAGCAGAGAATAGACAAGCCCTCGCTTTAGACATATACAGTTCTTCAAGCTTCTTCCAAATTCTTGCTGCTGTTGGCTTGTTTGCTAATTCTCTTAACACCTTGTGTCCAAGGCCAAGAATCAAAAGAGCTATATGCCTTGTCAAGTAAATCTTTATTTTCCTCATCCTTGATCAACTCTAGACGACTATCTTCTCAATCCAACATTGCTACCAAGCCTTCTTTAACTAGTATAGAATTTATCTTCATTTTCCAAAGGCTAAAATCATTTGAACCAGTGACTTTTTCGACCTCAAATTTGATAGCCATATCTATCTGTTTGTGTGGTATCAATTTCACCAATGGAACAAAATATTCTACTTACTAAAGCTTAATATCTGACAATTTACTCAACCCCCAAATTCGACTCAAATCTAACCTAGGCTTTGATACCAGTTTGTAGAGTAAATTGGCTAACCGATCCCAAACAAATAAATATATAGCAAATGATCAAGATTCAAATCAGCAAGCATATATTTAATATAAACCAGAAAAATAACGCCAGATAATATAAATGAAAATAAAGAACAAGAAAGAAAACACCATGATATAATGTGATTCGATTATCATATGGTTAATCTACATCCATGGGCCAGCAAAAGGAGAAATTAGATTATATTGATCAACATAGAATGATTAAAAGCATTTACGTTGTTTTTTTTTTTTTTTTTTTTTTGGGAACAAATTACAAGTACATGCTTATTTAGGCAACCCTCGTTGTTAAGACCATAGAACAACCCCCTGTTGTTAAATTCTGTAGTTCGAAGGGTAAAATACAACAAATAATATAGTTGTTTTTTTTTTTTTTTTAACTAAACAAAAAGTAGTATAATTAATGAAGTAAAATGTAATAACCCCTTTTATTTTATATTAAAAGGTATCTATAAATTTCAAAAAACTTTTCAAGCAAAAAATATCTCGCAAATATTGAATATTCAAAAACATATTTATCCGTTATTAAAACTACTACTTCTTTTTCATCAAAAAATAAATAAATAAATAAAACAAAAGCCACTTCTCCTTATTATTATTATTATTATTTCACTTCAAATTGCTGTCTTTTCTCTGAACTTCTAAAATTTTTAAGTTAAAAAAACATGTTGAGAAGATTTGTGCTCATTCACTATAAGTAAATAATTTTTTTTTTCATTTTTAAAATTTTAATTAAAAAAAAAAAGAAAAAGAAAACTTATTTATGTTATTATTTCGCTTCAAACTGCCCTTTTTTTTTTCTCTCAACTTTCAAAAATTTTAATTTCATAAAATATACTTTGCACTCTATAAAAAAATTATAAAAAAAAATCTGGAAGAGATTTTTATTTACTTAAGAAAATAATAATAATAATAATCATCATACTAATAACAAGGCTAATGTTTTACCATACATAGAACGAAAAGCCCATTATTACATGCTAAAATAAAAAAAGATTTAGTCAGCAAAATTTAAGTTGCTTTTTACACATTAAAAGGAAGTGGGGGCGGGGGTGGAAAAGCCAATGAAGAAAGCTACTAAAGATTGTTTGATTTGGAAGCAGGCATTTTCATATTCCATAAAGGAAGCAATTAGAATAACAGGGGAGAAGAAGAGCGCTATCCTCCACCACCATAGGCTGCCTGAATGGATTTAGTTGAATCTACATGACAGAGCAGTAAATTTTGGTGTCTAATTAGAACAAGCATTAGGGCTTTTGCTTTTTGAATGGAAGAGGCTAGTAATCTCAACTCACAGGAAGATTTAGAGTACTGCCAGTTACACTGCTTATGCAACCAGCTCCAAGATGACATGCTTCTTCACAATAATCAGAAAATACAGCTGGGACACCAAGCTCTTTTATTAGCTCCTGAATTGGCATTTCATGAAACAATAGAGAAATAAAATGTTAAAACTCTTGGAAATCAAGTATTTATAAAGAGTTCAAATCTTATAATGCAGATCTTAGAGGAAGCGCAAAGGTTAAAGGCTTCATCAAAGTCAAAGGCGGACATGCTTACAAGGGAGAGATAGCTATCAGAAAATTACCATAGTTGGCAACCAACTTGAGTAAGCAGCAATGCCAGCATTGGGAGCAATGATAAAATGAGGAGATGACTCCTGTCCAAGTAATAGAAGTTATGTGAAACTAAGATATACAGGACATGAAGCAAAAGTGCCCTAGTGATGGCTAAAAGTATAAGTCCATCAATAGAAAGTTTCCAACCTTCGCTATATCTTTGTAACGGTCATGATAAAATCCTCTTCGAAGCTGCAATGTTATTGCCAAATTTTCACTGCTGTTTGAGCCCCAGGTATTGCTTGATGATTTGCAAAAGCAATCTGTTCTAAGGCAATGAGCATATTTGCATAAATCAATCTTCTCACCGTCCCTATTTATACACAGAGAAAAAAAGAGGGAATTTCATCCTTGTTCTTCTAGTAGCAATGTAGCAAGCATTAACCAATTCCTTATTCGTTGTCCAAATAACAAAAATATCCGATCAAAATGATACTCCTATAAAAATATGAAAAAGAGAAAGCCCAACAAAAAGCATAACTAACCTACTTTGTGGAATGGCAGGTCCAATAAGCTCCATATGCACATGAACATCAGGAAAAAGTGCATGCAACTCTGCAAAGACAGCAAGCTGCTGAAGCTCTTTCTCAGGGCCTATTCAGTTCATAAAGTACAACTTAATTTTCAGTACCTAAATGACAATACCATTTATCATGAACAACGAAGGCATCGATTAATTATCATGTTATCCACATTTTATGTATGTTGTAAAAAATAAAATAAAGCTTTGGATTTAGTAATAAAAGTTTCTGAAGCCAAAACCTAGAACTTTTCAACCAATATCAATAGGAAAATTTTCAGGGCAGGAGGAGGACAAAGTTTCAAGTTCAACTCCTAGAGGAAAGAATAGGCAGATGGCTTTACCAGTCTACGACACAAGACAGCATATGATAGTCCAGAACATGTTTTGTTACAGCAAACTTTTTAGTCCCATTTGACATGCAAATTTCAGATTGCATATCATTTAACAAGATATTCCCTTGGTAACCTACTGAGAAGAATTGATATAAAAAATGATTAAAGGCAATCCAATTCACATACATAAGTAGAAACCATAAAGCAGTATAACAGTTCAACAGAAGTTAAATTTCACTATAACATGCAGAAAGAAAGTTGAAGAAAGCATACCAAGATAGTGTATCTGCAGTTGTTTGCTAATTTGAGAAGCCCAGCTTCCCAGACCCACAACTTTAGTGGCATGGTAAATTGTAAGTGGCTGAAATAAAAATAGATGTGTATAGCTGTGATACACCACAAAAGATAGCAGCTTTTCAGTTTTTTTTTTTTTTTTTAAAGTACAAAAGATAGCAGTTATGTAAGAGTACATTTGGATTTATGAGTCTTCAAATGGTTAAAAATGAAGTAGATTCTGAATTTCCAGATGCATTGTTACAAAAGAAAACACATATAGTAGCTGTGAGGTATTGCTTCAAATTTAGGCCACAAAGGATTACGAAGATCAAATCCCAGATGCAAACAAAATCATCCACATATAAGAAAAGTCAAGACTGATTCTGTAACATGTAAGAAACATGATTGAACATTATACATATTCCAACTACTGACCAATCACTGGCATGCACATCATACCCAGTGAAGAAGCAAAGCAACAGGAGAATGTAGTGGGATGCACCTCCACTCATAGTACTCCTTCCAACTACATAAATGCTTTGATATTGGATATACAGGCTCTGCAATTTTGTGTCATGAATACAGAAGCATCAACTTCTACTTCAAAATAAAGAGCCAGATGCAGAAAGATCATACCTTTACATGGACACAATTCATCAGGGAGATCCCAACCATTAGTCGACCTGACAATCAAAAAATAAATTTGACCAGAATTAGATTATTAAACATGGCTAACCACATTACCTATAGAATTTCCATATTCAGCAGGCAGATAAATAAATAAAAATAAAAAATAAAAAAGACTAAACGATAACATAAATAATAGTAATAGTAAAAACAACCTTGAGCAATCTAGGGAAATAACTGATGTCCCACAAGGGCACTCATATAACCACATTCCCAACTGGTGGATGCCCTTTTTGATAAAGAATGAGCACCTTGTCTCCTGCTTTTCACATATCTAACAATAAAACTCAAAAACAATTTGCATGAATCAAATTGTTCTTATAAAAAACACAGCAGGAAAATGAAAATTAAGACCAACATTTAATCTTAAGGAAATTAATTACCTTGACGGTAGCTTCTTCAGAAAAAGTAAAGGGAAATTCATTCACGATATCTATGTGCTTCATCTGTTGTTCTAATCTTTTACACTCTTCTTTATGCTCATTCCTATGCGAAATCTAGGGACAAACAAGAATACTTAAGAAGCATCTCCATATAGCAACTTTGCAAATAGAGATTACTAAATGCCACCCCTTGTAAACAACATTCAACAGTAGCTAAGTGGAACATATTGGCTATTGTAAGGTTTTTGCCCAACTCTTTTCCTAATCATCAAAAAAGTTCATTTTTACAGCTCTTGCAGCCTCCTGGCATAGCAGTTCATTGTTATTTGACAACAACTCTTTTCAGCTTAAGATAATATTATGCTCTGGGGATTATCGACTCAAAAATGTCTCCTAGAAGCATTTTACTATTATATCCTTTACGTTCTTCTATCTCTCATTCTAGTTTGTTCTATACTTTAGTCAAATTACCTTACTGAAATATCTCTTTTTTACATGTTAATCCAAGAGATACAATCCTTAAACCCATTTTCCACAAGGCACAAACTACAACAAAAATCAGTTTTTGGCGACTTAAATAGAACTGTAATCAAAATTTATAAGCCCAAATTAGAAGAAACACGCAGCTATCCAAAAACCAATCAGAGGGTTCTCCTCAATAAAACAATAACTCAAATGGGTTTGTACAAAATTGCCAACTAAAATCTGCCAAGAAACAACCAATCAATAAAAACGACAAAGTAGTAGGCACCTGGTGAGAAAGAGAGCAATAAGCAACAGCGCCACAGCGACCACAACGTCTTTTGGCTGGTCCCGTGCACCGAGTCCCACGCCCCTTCCATGCGCACTCCATGGTTCCCGAGCTTACTTCCCTCACAACCCAGTAGTTTTGCTTTGCTTGGTACTCCCCCGAAAAGGAAAAAAAAAAAAAATATATATATATATATATATATATATACATGCCACTCAGAGCCTTTGAAGAAACGGACCATTATATTTCTGGGCCTTCCAAAGCTACCGAAACACAACTTCTAAACACCCTTAAATTTAATCTGGCCCATTATTTTATGTCCAAATCTGCTAGTTCGAACCCAATTTTGATAAACACTTTTTTTTTTTTTTTTTTTTGGCTTCCAATTTTGATCACCAATTGAATTTTATACTATAATCGAAAGGGTATTGAATTGCTCATAATTCACCTTTAAGATTCTTTTGGATCACAAACTTTATGTGGACTGTGACTGGATAAGCAAATAAAAAATATATATCCGTACTTCTTTCCTTGGTAGAGAGTGGATGACCCATAACTAAAATTATATTGATAATATAGATATATATATATATATATATATGTATATCTATATCGAATCCCACTTCTTCTCTACAAGATTCTATTTTGCTTTTTGTTCATTTTTTTTCATATCGCTTTCTCAAGAATCAGACCGCCAACAAATAAGCTTAACTGGTTGTTTTTATTAGCTTTGTCATGCAAATTTCAACTTATTTTTCCTCAATAAAAAACATAGTTTATGTTTGCACCAATATTTTTAACAAAATAAACCATAGGCTTTTTACATTATAGTGGCATCAAATAAAACTTTTACCTTTTTTGTTTTGGATTGTTACTTTTGTGGAGTCCATATATCGCAAAATTGTATATAATATATATATTTGAGATTATAACAAATCTTACCCGGATGCCAAAATTAGAGATTCGATTCTTTGTCCGCATCTTAATCAAGGAATACCAATAAATATCACTATTAATTTGTCATTAACCCAAATCTTCCAAAACTTGGGTAGTTGTGTTTGAAAAGATGGAAGAGCCATTAAAAGTGTTTGAAAAAGAGAGATCCAAAGCTCCTATTAGAAATTTGCCAGTGAATCAGCCCCAAAAAACAAACCAAAAAATAATAATAATAATAATAAAAGATGCCCCAGATCACACACAATTTTCAAAAAGATGATGCCAAATCTTCCAAGGAAAAAGAAGATCATTCACCACGGTCTTTTTTTATTTTTTATTTTTTATTTTTTCTAATCTTCAAGCCTTAAAAAAAATAATAATGATTTGGGTCCTTTTTTGGGAGATAAAGGGAAGGGCACTGTGGGAACTTGGAGTCTATGTTTCTATGATTCTCTTTGAACCTTGGATGCAATATCGGATCTGATCCATACAGTTTAGTTCAGTTGGTCGGCCACGACTTATAACAAGAAGACCATAAAGCCACACCCATTTTTTCTACTTCCAATTAATTAATACCCATAATACATACATAGCAATCAAGTATGTGTACCCCAGACCCAATTGAGTGGTATGGTCTGGTACGATATGTGAGCCCACACCCTCAATGGTCATTTTGATCATCATGCAAAGTTAAAAGAATTTAGAAAAAAACAAAAAAACAAGAAAAAGAATTAAAGCAAAGACCTGGACAATAAAAATCTGTGGGTCCCAATGATAGCCACCAATTGAGAATTTTCCATTTGACCAAAAGGGAGTTGGTGTGTGTGTGTGTGTGTGTGTGTGCGTGTGCGCATGTGATGTTCAATAGAAACCCGATTGAAAGGTAAGCTTTTCGTTCGTTCAGCTTTACTTTACATAATTACAAAGTCAACCAATTCTTAATAGTTCTTTTCAAACGTGTGAACATTTAAATATGCCAACAACAATTTTTGGGTACAATATTTCAAACCATAATTTTTTATTTTTTATTTTTTGCTTCCCACATTTCAAACCATAAATTAAAACACAATATTTAGTGCAAATGCATGTATCACTTCATACTAGAAGTATAGAAAATATGTATATACTTACCAAAAAGAAAAATTGAAAAAAAAAAAAATATATATATATATATATATATATGTATACAAATTTTACAGCGTGAGTTCTCTATCATAAATATAGGCATGGCCATCATGTGACAGCATATGTATTCTGCAAATTTTTTTTTTAATTTAATTTAAATTTTTTTTTTTGGGGTTAACACCCTAGCACACGTGAATAGACATAAAAAAATAATAATAATTAAAGAAAAAAAATATTGCTTGATGGATGATAGATTTCCATCATAAAATTATAGTAATTTTCTATGGATGGTTGGTGGTTAAAGAGAATATATAATTGGCAAAAGGGAATGTTATTTGATAAATCATTTTAGTTTTTAATTGGATAAATTTAAAAATGGATAAACATATAGAATTTGTAAATATTTGTTTTTATAATTTGTACATTATCAAATTTGTTTACTCAATAAACAAAATAATATTTGTGAAAAACTTTTACAAATATTTTAATACATAAAACCAGCCTGGTGCAAGTGGCGCGATATACGTAATTATACTTTAGCCTCTTTGTTTTGGATCTTTTGCACATGCAATCCTATATTGGAAAATTTCACTATAGTCCCCCTTTTGCTAGTCAAACTTTAATCAAGTGATATATTTTAATCAAATGACAATTTTAACCTTTTTTTATTATTCACATAAAAAAAAAAAAAAAACCATCTACGATGCCTAACCAATTTTTTATTTTTATTTTTAAAGTTATTGGCTACATGTTAATTTTAACAAAATGTATGTTTAACAAAAGAAAATTGTTATTTATCATATTGGTAATCCATCATCAGTAGATCCTATATATTAACATAACAATTTAACAGGCTATTATTTATCATTTATTCTTTCAAATTATATTGTTAATTTTAAATAAATAAATATATATATATATATATATATTAAATGCAACCAATTAATATTTACTAAGTTATGAATCTCATTGATAATGTTTACCACCTATGATAAATAGTAATATTAATTTTAAAAAATATTTCATTTACACCATTTTAAATTTATGAGAAATAAAAAAACATCCCTCAGATTTTAAATAAATCATATACACCCAGACCCATATAGTTTAAAATAAAACAATAATTAAATATGGGGGATTATAGTGAAATTTCTAAAATAAATATACATATGTGCAAAAAAAAATTAAAAAAAAAATTGTCTTATGTGTTACTAGTAGTGGATATTTTTGCATCGAAAAGTATAGGCTTCTCAGTTTTTATTAATAAAAATTATAGAGCTTATCTCTTTTCCCTTTCAATTCTTAATCATTTGTTCGCAAATCAATAAATTTGAATTATTATATATATATATATATATATATATATATTGTATTCTCTTTTTTTTTTTTATATGTTTCCAATAATTAGAAATTCAAAGTTGGAGTATACTAGTAATACGATGCTCTGAGAGCCCCCAGAAGAGAAAAAGAAAGAAGGAAAAACACAGACAATGGGACACCAAAAGCAACATGCAGGATTTTGGGCAACAGTTGTAAAGGGGCGCCCCCCCTATCAGATGGAGCTACACACCTAGTACTTTTGCTTGGCAAGTCTACGTAGGGTATCCCAAGGGGTTGGAGACCAAATCCATGCACTTTAAGACCTCACCAAACTTTAATACTATCCTTTTTTTAATATATATATATATATATATATATATTTTATTTTTTTTTGTTATTGAAAAGTTATATATTCTTTCTTATGGTTTCACTGATTCGGGTGCATAAAGTTATTAGGCGGTATTTGATTGGAGTATTTTATTGTTTGGAGATTGGATTGCATCGTTTGGAACACCACAAAGTGGATTCCGTTAATTAAGCTCCTGCACACACACACACACATATATATATATATATATATAATATTACATTAATTATAAATGCAGTTGAATTTGGCAATTTGCTGTTTATACTCTCAGCCCTAACCTTTTGAAGATAAAAATAAATAAGAGTTAAATACACTTTACCTTCTAAAACTATTATATTGTTTGCATTTTACTATTTAAACTATAAAAAGTGTTATGTTAAAATTTTTTTTTTATAACTTTAGTCTAAATATGCATTTTAATAGATGAATTTTATAAAATTAATCATACACAAAAATAATGTAACACTATTAGAAAATAATTTTATTGTGTTTTATTTCATTTTTTTTAACTAATATTTATATTTTTAATTTTGCCAAATTTTGTTTTTAAAAAAAAATTGATGTATTGTACTGAAATGACAAAAAAAAAAAAAAAAGAATCGAAGTGGTAATGTCATCTTTTAAAGTTTAGATAGTAAAATATAAAGAGTATAATAGTTTAAGGAAGAAAGCGTCTTTAAAGTAATATGTAATTTAGAAACCAAACATGTTTTTAGAAAAAAGTATCTAATGGTCAAAAGGTTTAGAATACGAATATTTCTACATTTAAAATTAAACAAAAAAGACATAGACAATAGTTGTGCATTTAAGTTTAGGAATTAAAATGCTTTTGATTCTTCATGATTCAGAAGAAAATTTTCCATATAATTAATTATTTAAAATAATATTGATTAGTGTTATGTAAATTGAAAATTATATTTGGTACAAATTTTGAAAATTGTTATTAAATTAACAAATATTTTAAAATGATACTTTTAATTAACATAGAGATAGAATAAAAGGATATAAATAACTCAGATGATACTGAGAAAATAAAAAAAGTTAATAATCCATGTACCATTACTCGTCCTTATATATACATAATTGGTAAAAAGTGGACGGAATACTTTAAAAAAAAAAATTGTTAATATAAAATATTGGTACATATAATTTGCACTTGGTTATATGTCCCACTACAAGAAAGTGTGGAGTTTTTTTTTTTTTTAATTTAAAAAAAAAAATCAAAGAAAGTGACATTTGAATTCAAATAATTGCACAGACAACAGCGGCTTCGTGAAACATACTCTGCAACGGAAAATTTATGTGTCTAGGAGAAAATTTTGGGTGCAACGTAGTACCAGCTCAGCTGTACTATTCCTTCCAAATGATTCGCTGACATGTGTTAAAAAATTATCACATCATAAGCCAACTCATCATCCCAATTTGATTTTTTATTATAAAAAAAGAGTAAATATTGAAGCATTGAAAGTGGAGAGCGATGATCATCGTCAGGTGAAAAGTCACTGTAATTGATGCCGGAGACCAAAGGGTACTCAGATTAGGCGATGAAGTAGCGAAATAAAGCAAGTAGTGAATAAACTCAGTGCCACTGGTGCCTGGTTCTCAATTCATGCTTTTTTTGGCCACTCCTTTTTTGGAGCTTCAAACAAAATCTTTCTTAAGGGGGTGAAAATTTTTGCAAAGCACACCCTAAAATGAACAAAAATTTTCTATTAAAACTTTGTTAATAACAATAACACTCAAAGAATTTTCCCCCGTGCCCGCCATTAATTCTTTGAGATTGTTATTATTTATTGATATTTATTTGAATTCGGTTAAAAAAAATATAAATAAAATAAATTAAAAAAAATAGATCTACATATGAAGAAGAATATTAAAAAAGAATATAAATAAAATAAAAATTTATTTTCCAATTGTTTAAGATTTTGGATCAATAATAATTCAAATTGTTTAAAAATTGCTTTTTCACTCACATAATTCTAAATAAATTTTATCTTATTTTATTTTATGAACTTTCAAATTTTTATTGTTAAATGACCATGGAAGATTTCAAATTCAAATTATATGAATATAGAAGAATGTAAAAGGAGAGTTATTATGGTACTCACTTCATTAAAGTGTGTCTAATCCAAATTCAAATTGGAAATTATTCCAAACAGAAGAAGGGAGTTTATCCCATGGAAAGGCAAACTGAGAAAGAGCTTCAAATGGCTCGGAAAAGGTACTCTGTAGTTTATGGCTCTTAGGGATGCAGAGGCAAAAAGCCATAGAATTAGCGCGTGCAAAAGTTTTACATTTCAAAAATTAAAAATTAAAAATAAATAATAATTGGGATGAGGAGCTAACCTGGTAAATTTTCAAACACATGGCACTAATTGGCTTGGAGTTGTACCAGCTCAAGATTTTCTCCGTATCTAGAATCCCCCTAATTTGGTGGGAATGCATGTGAATGAGGAAGTTTTGAGGAAAATGAAAATGACTTTGTCATCAGCAGTGACATTTAGAATATGATAGGTGCAAAATTTCCAATTTGGATTCCAATCCAATATGATGTGTTAGTTATTTCGACTCGTGATGTCTCGAAACAAGGTTAAACCTAGCTTCTTTCTTAGAAATAGAAGGCAATTCTTTTGCAAAAGGGAAAATCTCTCTCATTTTCTCATTGTGATGGCTAGCCTTCATTTTGTTTTAGTTTCTCTTTCTTTGAAATTAGTTGGAGTCTTGTGAGAGCTATGGAGGGTTTCCAATTTGACTTGACTGTCTAAGAGGTTGCGTGGTCACCAAGCCAGCGCCCTATTGACAAATGTTATCTAATAGCAACGCTCAAGGAGGAAAAAAAGGAAGAAGGAAGAAGGCAAGGTAACTAGAAACCTTTCCACTTCAGCTTGGTATTTTTGAAAGCCTATCAAAAAATGGCAACAACCATAATCAAATATAAAGCCATTGCACATAGCTTACCGAACTTGTTTTAATAACCTAATTTTGATCAACTAGATTAGGAAGGAGATGATGGTGTGAGAGAAGGGAGAGAATGGTATCAAATATCGGTTGAAAGACACTTAATATTGAAGATGTAGGATTTTTGAAAGATAGGATTAGGTAAGAGGTCTGTACTTTTTAGTTTTCATTGTATCAAAGAAATACCAAGTACTTTTCCTTTTAATTTTTTAAGCTAACTGCAAAAATTATTTGTTTATTGTTATTTAAAGAGAATTTATCAAAAAAATTAAAGTTAAGTAGAAAAGCTCTTCACCTCTTAATTTTTACGGATTTATGAAAAGGTTGTAGTCTTGGAAAGAGGGTTTTATTGGAACATAAAAATTTATTATCGTGGTAGGAACTTCTCCTCCTATGATACGGCTAAAGGAATAATTTTGTAGCCTTAGAATGTATGGGAAGACTGTCCTCCCGTGAAATCTATTTGCAGTTTCCTTTATATTTCCTTCTTTTTAATATAATAATAATAATAATAATAACAATAATAATAATAATACTAATAATAATAATAATAATTGCGCATTTGGTGAATTGCCCACGATATAACATATATATATACATGTTTTAGAAAAATAATTGATCTTGTATATTAAATTAGGATTAATTACATTTTAATACTATTAATTTTGAGAGTTTTGCAATTTAATTTATTATAAATATATTTAATTTCCAATTTAACCAAACAAATTGGTAATTGTTTCAACCAACAACTTATTTCTACAGTATAATTGAAAGCAATATAGCCTTTAAGTAAAGGACAAAAAAAAAAAAAACCATGTGCATGAAACCATTAGCAATTTATTTGACTAAAAGAGGAGTCGGTGCAGTTCTATAAATATTTTTCAAAATAGCCATAAAATAACAAAACTATCTAGAAACCTTTTATTTTCATCATCCTCTTTTTTTTTTTTTTTCTTTTTGAACTGGAATTAGGATTTTACCTATGAAGCTCATTGCTTTAATCTCTCTACTCTTCTATGAAAGCTCAATACCTAACCAAGCATTGTTTTATAACATTTTATTTTTTCTTTCTAAGAAAAAAATTATAATATCGATTTCAGGCAACCAACATTTTCTAAGAGATGAACGTTGGCATCTTAGGGACGATTCTATGAATTTTTTTTTTTTTTTTTTTTTTTTTTTTTTTTTGTTTCTATAGGAACGATATAAAAGGAATTTTCCACAGGCAATCTCTAGACAGGCCATTTCTAGTGGGCTCTTGACAAGGGAGAGCGTTGCTGTTGTTTTCTTAACTAAAATTATAAAATAATAATAATAATTTAAAATGGTAGTTTTTTTGGGTTCTTAGATCCCGATGATAGATTTCATGTTTTTTGAGTTGACTAAGTTATAGGATTTCATATTTTCGATGGTTAAGCCTTGACTAATCCAGATTGAGTCGAATCGAACCACAATGATGTAAAGCTCTTCCAGCGTTAATTTTTCCCATTTACAAAACTGGAATCCCAAATCTTATTTAAAGGGAGCAAATGCCGAACCATCTAAACCAACTGGCATTGGTAATAATTTAAAATGGTAGTTTTGGCAATTTAAAATGTGAAGATGTACAATTTTTTTTTTTTTTTTTAATATTGTAAGTAGAAATTCTCGTGACCAAATTGAGAATTGGATCACTTTTGCAATAAATTACTATTTTAAAAATCTAAACAGCTATTTCTAAAAATTAATGGCCTAAATCAAAATTTAAAAATTAAAGCACAGGACATCCCAACTATTTGGCACCCTCAGAAAACTAATAACAAGCTATATCTAAATAAAAAATGTTTATAGATCGATGTGTTGAAATTAAGAATGAAATCATGCAATGGGTTTTTGGTACGATTAAAGGAAGAAATCCTAGTGAACTAAAATCTTAAACATTTGGAGAAGAAAAAGAAAAACAAAGGAAGTGAAATATTGTCGTTTATTAAAAAAAAAAAAGTTTTTATTTATTTATTTATTTATTTATTACCAATTTTTATATTTTTAATTTTTTAAAAGCAAGAAAGATTACAAAGAATGTTATTTTGGCTCAGGGAACCTTTTTTTATCCTTGGGAACTATCACAAGAAGACAGAGACAAGTCGGTGTGCCATCAAGAGTTGGAAGATGCATAGAAAACTCCTCTGAGAGTTGGGAACATTTAGGAGCGAGTGTTTTCATATGAATCTAATTAATAAACTTTGAATTAAATAAGTTGGGTAAAGGGAATTCTTTTAAATATTCTTATATAAGCTGCCAATTACTTTTTACAGTAAGATGAAAAAGAAATCTTAACCGAAATGAATTTTTGGGCAAATCGTAAAGAAGTAAATTGTCCACATTTTACCGCGTTGGATGCTTAAAATGACAGAAAGAAAAAACACCAAATCAAATTGCGTCAACAACACATATCTGAAATTCCTTATTTTAATTTTGGTTAAACAGATTCATTTTTAAATAAATATTCTATACATAATTATTTTTTTACTACCTTTTACCGTATAATATATATGAGAATCAGACCAAAAACCCTCTAACATATCATTTTATATAACAGGAAGAATTTTTATTTTATTTTATTTTATTTTTGTTATGGCATGTAATTCACGTATGGGTTTATATGAAAATGTAACAGAGAAAAATGTCTATACAGAAGCGACAAAAATGTGAAAAGGACGAATAAAACACTTTTCTAAAAGAAGCCATTAAATAAACGGCACGGCAGGGTTGTTGAAATTGAAAAACTGAATCTTATTATTATATTTTAAAAATTCTCTATAATTTATTATCTGCTATATTACAGAAAAAAAATTGAAGTTAAAAAGAGAGAAGGAATTTTATCCAAGTTTAGACTGGAGGGTGTACGGAAAATTACCCAGGTGGGAGGGGTGGGTAAAAGTTGAAGTCGTGTGAACAGGTGGAGAGTACACGTCAGATCAGATCCATCTATCAAAAATCAAATAGCTTGTGAGAATAGCAAAACTTTGCCGAGCTGTATTGTTTGGAAAGACAATTCAATTGTCGTATAGTAGTAGGACTACCCCAGATTCGATACGCAGGGTCTGAAAGTTTTGAATTTTGGTTGCATACGTCCAACCATGAATAAGGGAATTCCCGGTCCCACCCTACAAGATTTCTTCGGGAATCCCAATTACATTTTTTAGTAAAAACAAAAGTCTCAATTCCATTTATTCTTCAGCTCTCTCTCTCTCTCTCTCTCTCTCTTGTCTTGGCTTTCTTTCCCAACCCATTCTTTCCCATTCCCTATTGTATTATCAAAATTCCAATACATTTGCTTTTTTAGTGTGACCATGAATTTTTCTTAAAATAATCAATTATGATTTATTCTATTGCTTTTTCCGATTCAGTTTTAATTTAAATTCTTTAAAATTTGAAAAATATGCATATATAAACTAAGTGTGAAAATAAAAATAATATTATAGATGCTAAATTATTTATCAAATAATCTTATAATATTTAATTTAATTTTACTATTTGTGATTGCCTTTGATGATTATCAATAGAATCCAGTTGATGATATAAAATTTTGTTAATTGGTGACATTTATTTTTTTATTTTTCAAAATTAAAAACTTGATGGTGGTAAATTGGACCCACAATAATAGCTAATTATCTAATTATACAGATATGTGGGTTTCATTGATAATGATTACTAATTGTGAAAAGTAATATTTTTTTATTTAATTAATTTGTATTGAGTTTGGTTAATCTATGTATGTAAGGATTTATTTATCTACGTTTAATTTATATAAAAATTTCCTTTCAATAATATATTGCTATATCATTTAATAAATAAATTCATATATTTAAGATTTAACATTATTGTTTTCATAAATTATAATATTACATATATATTTTTACTTTTCTTGATTATGTATCAAAATTTTAAAACTTTATGTCAAATTTTTCAAATTTTCTGGCCAAAGAAAAAGCGTATGCTATGCACTACATTTTTCTTTGACTTGATAATTGTGGTGGGGTGTCCACGTCATAAGGTAGGAGTGCAATGAAATTGTGTGAGAGGATTATTATCTACCTGTCTCTTTATGATTTTTGGAGTGTGATAAAACGTAATAAATGTGAGAGAGTTACAACTTCCTGTCTCTTTATGATTTTTAATTGTAATAAAGAGTAATAAAGCATTATAGTTGTTCTAATGCAAATACTTACATAATTCTCACATTTAAATACTTCACATTTTTATTTAAAAACATTTTTTGAATTTAAATGACAATTATCATTTGCTAGATATATAAACCAAATCTGACTCTACTTTTTTGATTGAGAATGTACAGCTCTATAGAACCATAATGTGCCTTGTTCATAATAGCAGCAATTACAATTTAAAAAAAAAAATTGTTACAATTTATTTTAATATATTTATATAGAGTAACTTTCAAAATATTTACTTTAAGCAAAAAAACTTTCAAAATATATACAGAGAGAGTAAAAAGTTCTTTTTACAATTTATATTATTAAAATATATAACCACAGTAAATCTATTATTGACGGCCGATTTTAAATCAAGCCATGAAAAGAAAAAATAATCCCAAGCCATCCATGTGTTGGTCAAGTTTTTCTTTTTTTTTTTTTTTTTTTTTTAATTATTAATTGGTATCGTGATCAAGATCAAGAAATTCTATAAAATTGTTATTTATATTTTAATTAACTAATTGCTAAGGTGCTCTAAACTATTTTGTAATAAACTATTATTTATAAAATTATAAAAATAAATAAGGAAAAAAGGAACAAAAAGTACGGAACACGAGGCAGCACGTGGAAGAAGAGGCGGTGGGGACTTTAGAATGGCTCACCTCACAGGATACTGCACCATATCTTTTTTATTATAAAGAATTTGGAAAAGGGAATTCAATAAATAAAAAATATATGTCAAATATAGGGAAGAAAAAAAAAAGGCAAAAAGGGAATCTGACTGCCTACTGATTTGATTAGGCATTTTGAAGTTGTCTTAATGTGGAAATAACGAGATTTTCAAAGTTCTTAATTTGAACTAAAACTTGACCCTACAAGATAATTTACCTTGAATATTTCTTAAAATTATTTTCTAGAAGTTGCTAATAAACATTGTTTTTGATATCTTTGAAGAATAAATTTTGTAATAAAAACAATTGGATTCCCCAAAACATTAATTTTAGGATACGTGCACTTTTATTGTATTCTAGCTCGGCAAAATTATATTTTTGATTTAAAGTTTTAATTGCAATTCCTTTTTTTTTTTAATGGAAAAAGTTTTAATTGCAATTTAATATCTCAAATTTTACTGTTACACTTTTTTTTATCCAATTGGATATTTTTGGCCAATGGCGGTTAACACTTCATCCTATGGGACTTATGCAACCAATATCAAAATACAATAGAATTCAATTTGTTATAATTAAGATCTTTTGGTTTAAAAAATTTTACATTTTAATATCTTTAACCATTAACTGAGGTTAGAAAATATAATTTCATCAAACAAAAATGAAACGGATAAAAACTTAAAAATTAAATTTGAGACATTTTTAATTTTAATGGTTAAAAATTCAAATTTTCTAAAACTAAAATATTAAAGAAGCAATTAACCTTAATTTTTCGTTTTCAATGAATTACAAAAAGATGAAAAGACATTTTTTCTTTCAAATTAATAGTGGGGTGGTTTTTTTTCTTTTCGCCACATATGACCTTCAATTATTAGACTTTTACAATGTGGTTCCTGATTTGAAACATATGATGGGCTTATTGCAATAGTGAAACAATAAAATTACAAAATTAAATAATTATATATGATTCCGTAATGTCGGATCAAATCAAATGCATAATAAAAAATATATTTAAAGATACAAATGCATTAAAAATAAAAATTTAAAAGTCAAAGTGTTAAAAAAATAAATTCAAAAACCAAAATGTAAAAAGTTAAGAATTGAGGTGCATAGTACTTAAAAAAATTTTCTTTTGATAATTTTAACTTTTATTTACCATGGTGGGTGGACACGTCCTTCCTTGTGAAACTCACCGTTCACGCTCGTGCGAACAAAAACAGTAAATGTCACCGGCAAAAAAGCGTTAATTTTTTTTTTTTTTTTCCTCTTTTTAATGCCGTCGGTTCGGGACTCGTGTCGGTAATTTCTAAAATTGGGGATTTGACGGCGTGGTCTTCCATTGACTATCGGTCAACTCAACTCCTTCCCACACTCTTATTTACTGTGCACAAATTCCGAGATTGACCAAAATATCGCCCCCAATTAAAAAAAAAAAAACAAAAAATATAATAAAAACGATCTGTTTTTTTCAATCGCTCGCGATTCGATGCGGACCGCGCAAGATATCGGGGTGGTTTTTTGTTTGTTTGGTCTCTGATTTGGAAGATCGCACCAAAGTGGATTTCAGAATCTCAGCGTTATGGCTTAAATTTAAAAAAAGTAGATTTTGAGATTTCTTAGAGAGAGAAAGATTTGATTTGCGAAAGTGACTTATTATATATGTAAGATAGAGAGAGAGAGAGAGAGAGAGAAACGGAGAGTCTCTCACACAAAGTGACAGAGAGACCAAAATAATAAAATAAAATATATTACAGCGTATAAAATGATTTAGCCACAGAAGCAGAGAGAGGGGAGAAAAAAAAACAAAAAAAAAAAACTGTTGTTTTCTTTTGCCTCTTGTTCAAGAAAAATACGCTTAGGAGCCGAAAGAGGGGGGGAAAAAAAAGACAAAAGAAAAAAAGAAGAAAAGTATCTGTAATTTGAAGAATTTATTTTTTTCACGTTGTGGATATGGCAAGGAACGGCTTCGTTTCGCGGTGGAGGAGGTCGTCGGAGAGAGTAAACGCCGCGGTGGCGTGCGATGTTTCACCACCACATGTTTCCGATGAGGTTCATGTTCTTGCCGTCGATGATAGTTTCGTTGATCGCAAGGTCATTGAACGCTTGCTCAGAATTTCGTCTTGTAAAGGTGTGTTTTGCTCAGATAACTTGTTTTTTCCTTTATTTATTTATTTTTTTTTGTTGTAAATTCTGAATGGGAATTTGTACGAAACGTGCAGTGACGGCAGTGGATAGTGGAAGGAGAGCTCTGCAATTCCTCGGTTTGGACGATGAGAAAAGCTCCCCTGTTGATTTTCATGTAAGTTAAAAAAAAAAACAAAAAACAATTAAATTCGTTTTTGAAATTCATTTTCGAAAATTCAGTCCGCTCTCTCTGTGTTTCACTGATTTTTTTTTTTAATTTTTTTTTTTTTTTATGTTTGAATATGTGAATTTTAGAGTTTGAAAGTGGATTTAATCATCACCGATTATTGCATGCCTGGAATGACTGGATATGAACTTCTCAAGAAGATCAAGGTCATAATATAATTCAATAAGTCATTTTCTCAGTAGCAAATTCCTCAAAACCAAGAAAATGAACAATTTCGTTAACGTGATTTTGAATGTTGGAACAGGAATCTTCAACTTTCAAAGAGATACCGGTGGTGATAATGTCATCGGAGAACGTTTTGGCGCGCATAGATAGGTAAAATTTCAATTTCTTCCAAGGTGTTTCATCAGAAAAAAAAAAAAAAAAAAAACAAAGAATGTTATAGCGATTGAGAAATATGTATGTAAATTGATTTTGTTTGTGAATTTGAAATTTTTTTAGGTGTTTGGAAGAAGGAGCAGAGGATTTCATAGTGAAACCGGTGAAATTAGCAGATGTGAAAAGGATCAAAGATTTCATGACGACAAGAGTGTACAGGTTCGGAAACGAAGAAGAAGAAGAGAGTGGTGGGATGATGATGATGAATAAGAGGAAACTACAAGATTCTTTGGATCTTTCATCTTCTTCGTCACCACCACAGTCAATTTCTCCATCATCATCTTCATTATCATCATCACCATCGTCATCGTTATCATCGCCTTCATCACCAACACCATCATCATCTGGATCGACTTTACCTTCATCATCATTATCTGCACCATCTTCTCCCATTTCCTTAGATTCTCCAATCAGACGGCTCAAAACCACCATCACTGATTAGATCAAGCGCTTCCTGTACCGATACTACAATCTCTGCAATCTACCTTTTTTTTTTTTTATTTTTTTTTTTTATAATTTTCGTTTTGGGTCAAAACTGCAATTGCCCGTTAGGCTTAACGGCTTTTGTTGCGTTTTTTTTTTGTTTTTGTTTTGGTGTTTGTTTATTAATTTTGTTTGTTTATATGACGATGATTTTACACATAAATATTATTAAGATCTACTAATTAACCGATTTATGTGATTTATTCTCACATTTTTGCTCAATACTAATTAACCGATTTTGTGATTTATGCTTACATTTTTAATGAATCTCAAATTGACAAATTTGTCTCTGAATCAAAGGAAAAAAAAAAAAAAAAAAAGAAGAAGAAGAAGAAGAAGAAAAATTGTCTGTCTACTTATTTTCAATTAAAATATTAAAATAGGTCTTCTATCAAAAAATAATTTCAGTCTAGAAAGGGTCTTTACTTTTATTATTTTTTGAATTTCTTTGTTGACCCATTGCTTTTGGTCTATTATTTTTACATCCTTTTAATTCTTATATTTTGGAACATATGTTAAATTGAAAATGGGCATGATAGAATTCGATTATTAACACATCAGAGATCATCGGTGTCCGGATTTTTTATTTTAATTTTTATTGTAAGGACATTAACATCATTGGGATTGGGAAATTACTACTTGGAGTAAATATATTTAGATAAAAAAAAAAGAAAAAAGAAAAGGGAATGGAAGGTGAAAGTAAATGATGTAGTATGGAGGTGGAATCGATTTGGTGAGGATTGGGACTGAAGGTATGCAAGATCTTGTCTGGTAGAGAGAATATTAGGAATTGGATATGAATTGGACATGTTTGAAATGTTCCCTCTCAGAGGGGCTGGCTTAGGTGGGGCCAATGGGCTAAAACCACAGTGCTTGTCTGGATGTCTCTTTAAGAGTGGTATGCTAAGCATGATGCGCTCTGCCCATCTGTCAATGGGCTCATGAGAGACCCTTCAAGTCCATTATAATTTTCTTTATTCTTTTTTTTTTTTTTAAATAATTTTTGGAGAAAATCCCACGTAGAATTTGTGGGCAAGGCTTTTTCTCTTGGCAGAAATATTATTGGGCCCTACTTGTCATTGACGAT
Organism: Ziziphus jujuba; assembly: GCF_031755915.1. Taxonomy (NCBI): domain Eukaryota; kingdom Viridiplantae; phylum Streptophyta; class Magnoliopsida; order Rosales; family Rhamnaceae; genus Ziziphus; species Ziziphus jujuba. The sequence continues at coordinate 7,387,026 of NC_083390.1, forward strand.
GAGAGAGAAAGAGAGAGAGAAGTAGATCTTGACGCTTGTGGATGTGGGGAGAGGAATTGTAATTTGAAAATCTAATTTAGGTTTGATTTTTGGAGATAAAAGAAGATACGTTTGGAGTTGGGTCAATCGTTGATTTGAAATGACTAATAGATGCTTCCAAAAAATAATTACATTTCTAGCTTAGGGAAGAAAGTTCTTTTGCCATAAGCTACAAATTGAAGACTTTTTTTTTTTTTTTTTTTTAAATTTTAATTTTAACTTTTTTCTTTTTAAATAGTCGTGGGACTTGCACAAAATTTTTTATAGGCCCAAAACAAATACATGATAGTTTTAATGGAAAGCCGGCTGCCATGTATCTTCTCGGCTTTGTTATTGAAGCATTCTTTTTAATTTGGGGTATCATTCTCTTTTTAGGGGAAAGAAAAAAAAAAAAAAAGTTTGGGAGATCATAATTTATTAGCACTTTGCCATTTTGTGGGGATAAGCAACATAAATTATATTTTGCATTCTAGGATTTTTTATTTTAATGTTATTCGTTACTGTTATGATTATTATTGATGGACTTGACCGTTGATATGGTGTGGTGATTTAATCGGGCCATGTTATGGTTTCACATCATATAAATTTTTAGTTTTAAACAAAATCAATTAATTATAATCAAACAGCTATTGGTTGGAAATGAATTTTTTGTTCATTAATGATAATGATGCCATTATATTTGTAAGTTTGGTCCAATGATAAATACTCATCTAAATTTATATTTATAACTCAAATCTTAATTCCTATTGGTTTTATCGAATACCAATACTCTTTTTTTGGTAAATAATTGAATACCATTACACACAAATATATCAATACTCTGTTTAGAATAGATATCTAATATGCGGTCAAAATATGTAGTAGCATATAAAGCATAGCATCCCACTTTCTCATCTAGATCATCATTTCATAGGTAGAATTTATCATATCGAAAAATCCACTCAATATTTTAAGCCTTCATTGTGGTTAAAGACATGTAGTTCTATAAGCTATAAATTTAAAGTTTGAAACTTTTTCAGGAGAGTTATGGAACTCGCATACATATAAAATCATTTTATTCACACTACAAAAATTATTGACCGCATCACATTTTAACTATATCCACATTAAATTTTGTTTTTGCCTTTGCACTTATAAAATATTTCTATTTTAGTCTTAATAAAATAAAATAAAGTTAAATACTCTATATCTTTAATATCCTTAAATACTCCACATATTTTCTTAATGTCCCACACACTAAAATTTTTCAAGAAACAAACATATTTCATCATTTGCTCAGATGGAAACAAAAAAAAGGAGGTGCTCTACATCTTCTGCTTCTAATATCCTATTGTAGCTTTTTGATCTTTCTATTTATTTTATTATTATTATTATTATTATTATTCTTTCAAATAAAACAATCAAACTTCATTAAGAAGCAAAGTTACACAAGTCCTCTTGACGTAAGGAGAGCAACCAATCAGGACTCTTACACTCCGTGATTCAACGTACTCAAAGAACATATAGTGTCCTCTAAATGGAAAAGATAGATATGTGATACATAATATATATATATATATATATATAATTTTAATTTGAGCCTAAAAAATTTGCGGCTTTTAATTTGTGGCTTTTGAGTATAGTTTATGGTTAAAAAGTTATACTCTCTAATATCTTTTATTTTAAAATTTCAGTATTGAAAGTGATCATATACCAATAATCCTCTTCTGCCTTTCCATATTTATTATTAAACTTCATACTTAGGGTTTATTTTTTTTCTAAAGCATGAAATGGAGATTGAATTGTATGTAACATTTGATTTTGTTTAAGTGTTCATGAATATTTTTGACTTTCTCTTAATATGTATTTTTTAAATATAAAAATATCATTAAAATTGTAATGTAATTAATAATTTTTATAGTATTAATAGAACCGATTAAATTTTTATACGCAATTTAAATTTGGATTTAAAAAATAAGGGGAAACAAAATAAAAAATAAATGATAGTTTCAATGGATCAAAGCCGGCTGTCATATATCTTCTCAGCTTTGTTATAGGAATATTCTTTTTAATTTTGGTATCATTCTATTTTTAGGGAAAAAAAAACCTTTGGTTTAACATATATTTGTCATTTCGCAATGTGGGGATATGGAACATATATTGTATTTTGCATTCTAACTGTTTTTTTGGATTTTTTTTTTTCAATAGCTACTACTTGAATTATGATATATTTTATCTATCAATAATTTAATGCCACTATATTCATAAGCTTAATCCAATAATAAATATACCTTTAAATCCTGAGTTCAAACCTTAATACCAATAGTGACAAATGTAACAATTGTCTTTTTATTTAGCATAGGTATGTGATTTGTGGTTAAAATATGTTGTAGCATATATATATATATATATATATATATATATATATATGTATATATCAAATCGATTTAATAAATATTTCTAGTTAATAATCCTAACCATTAAATGGGGTTCATCTAATAATTAAATAAAATATTATACTAAATGGATTGTATAACTTTCAAAAACTTATTTTTTTTTAATAACTGATTTAGTAATTAATGGTAACATTGGATAAAAAAGTCAAAACTAAGATTATTTGTTGCAAAGCATACTAGCTCACTGTCTTATCCAGATTATCACTCTTACTAGCACAAAAAGAAAGGTACCAAAAAAAAAAGAAAAAGGGAAGGGAAGGAAAGAAAATCTTGATCGTCATTTCATAGGTGGAATTTGTCACCTAAAAAACCCTTTCCATGAATTGGGCCTCCATTGTGGTTGAAGACTTGAAGTTGGTCAATCTTGAGTTTGGCCCAATATTGGTATGCAAAATGAATAGATCATGTCACGGATTGCTTTAAGGAAGATTAAAAAAGAAAAGGAAAAAAAGACAAAAAAAAAAAAAAAGAAAAAAGAAAAAAGAAAAAAGAAAAAAGAAGAATAAGAAGAAGAAAAAGATAAAAAAAGGGTAATGGACAAGGAATATGTAGGCAACTATAATGCTAGAATTAAAAAAATTATTTATTCAATTTATTTATTATAATATTTAATTGATTTATATTTTTAATTAATTAATTGATTTACATTTAAATTATCTGAATATGAGTAATATATTTCATTTGGTAAATAAATTTAATGAATATTTTAATATATATAGTATTAATTATTGGCACTTTAACTAACTTATTTTATTTATTTATTTAGTTATCATTGTTATTTATTTATTATTATCAGGAAAATTTAAAATGGGAATTATTATTCTAAAAAAATAAAGCAATTAACTTTTATCAAAACCATGGTTGTCCCAAAAGGACAAAATACACTAAACTTTTTTTATTTTTATTTTGGGTAATAGACAAATTACGCTAAACTTATCATATGCTTTTTTGGAATTTAAATATATATATTTTTGGTTTATTTTCTTTTTAAAATGACATTTTACCATCTAAACAATATATATATATATGGTGAATTACCATCCAAGCTATCTATACAACAAGTTGAGGACCAAATATTTAAAAAAAGATTATTGACATTCATAAATGTAAAACATTTTTCTAGAAAGTTTCTAATACTCACCCACCCAACAAGGACAAAAAATTAAAGTCAAAAAACAAAGATAGGCATTGGAAACTATCAAACGATAGAGATTTCAGTAGCAGGTTGACCAAATTTTAAAGTCTATAAATTTTTATTTTTTTTTTTATAATATGATTCTATTTTTGATAATGAACCGAAGTAGAAGTTTTGTTCACCCACTACACGACACTTCGTGGTCATCGAATGCGCCAAAATTTATAGCCAAAAGATAGGTCGTTCAGCCACTTTCTGTGCTCTGCACTAAATTCTTGGGCACAAACAGGTCCATCACCTTTTCATTTATTTATTTATCTTCAATTAAAAAAATCAGGCAAAACCAACGGGGATTATTGACTTTGTTTTCTTCTTTGGATTGAAGCTGTCAAAACCTCAAGTATGTTTTAAAATTTAGTATTTATGATTAAAATAAGGAGGAAGTTTTCAAAATCCATATGATTGAAATGGTAATGATTCTGACTTTTGTACATTACGCAAAGAGAATTAGTTATCCTTGCAAGTTTCAATATGTAATTCTACCTAATTTTGCTTTTAAGATTATCAATTCCTTAGAAAAAATAATGTACCCAAAAAAAAAAAAAATAAAAAAAAAAGAAAAAGAAAAGAAAAAAAACTAAAATATTTTCTGATGGAGGTAATTTTAAACACTTTATCCAAAGTTTTTACTTTGGACCGAGTTAACCACTCTATCCTCCACCACCACCACCCTACTTGTTGTATTTTATATGACGTATACAGAAGGAGAAGGTGGGAAAGCCAGTTTAAATTACTATGGAGCCCATGCAAGAAATATTTAGATATTACTAGCAGAAGAGTATTTTGGTCTTTTCATATATAGAAGCCCGGGAAACGATCGTCAATTAATCAGAAACAAACAAACTGCGGTGTTTGAAACTGTCAGCAACTAAATACCAAATGCACATGACAAACCCCAAAAACCTCCAATGTCCTAAACATACAAACACTTCAAACAGATTCAGTTTATTTCTTCTTCCTCTTCTCTGGTTCTCAATCTGAGTATCCATGGCTGTAATTCTCCGGCCATGGATTTTTCACGTTCTTGTTCTTGTTCTTGTTCTTCTTCCTAGCTGTTACTCTCAATCCATTTCCAATCAAAACATTGAAACTTTCTTTCCCTATCCAGTTCTTTCATCTCCTAAAACATCCACTTCTCCGCCGGTGCCGGTGACACCTTCGCCGCCGTCAGTTCCAAACTCACCGGCACAGCCACCACCGGATTCTTCGAACGACGACGTAGTGAAGGCGGTGGTTGCGACGGCGGCTAGCACTTTGGTGGTAACTGCGGTAGCATTTATATTGGTCCGAAGATTCGTGTATGCAAGAAGGATGAGAGAGAAAGATGGCAACGGTAGTGGTTCTTCAGCTCCTCTGTCGGCCGTGGCCACGCACAGCGATCAGTTTCCGATGGATGATGGGGATCTCAAAGACATCATCGTCGACGAGAATGGTCTCGATGTTCTTTACTGGCGAAATCTTGAAGCCAAAAACTTAAAAGTTAAAGAAGAAGGTGGTCGCCGCGGCGGCCACGATGTTGATGATCGCCCGGAAAATGGACCCATTCAAGAGATTCCTCTTCTCCGAGGAAAATCTTCCACTTCCCATCTAAAAGTTATGCCGGAAGTGGATAATCCGATAAGGCAATTATCAAATGTTCCTCCTCCTCCTCCTCAACCAACACGGCCACCGCCTCCGCCTCCCCCTCCGCCGCAGCCTATTCTGGCAGTTTCAAACAATAAAAGCTCAACACCTGGACCTGCACCTCCTCCACCCCCACCTCCTCCTATGGTTGGAGGAGCTAAGAAAGGACCTTCACCATCGCCGCCGCCACCACCGCCACCCAAGGCACGTAGTTTGAACTCGTTACCAAAACCGGTCTCACCGGAGAAGAAAGGAAAACAAGAAGAGAACTCATCGGGAACCGGTCAGGTAATAAAATTGAAGCCTTTGCATTGGGACAAGGTCAACATGGATAATGCTGACCATTCCATGGTGTGGAACAAAATTAACGATGGCGGTTCCTTTAGGTAATTAATCACATATTCTTAATCTTCATCTCTTTAATTTTGTTAATTCTTCCAAAGATTCTGATCAAAGTATTTTTTTTTAATTTTTTTTTCTTTTTTTAAAATTTAATTTCAGCTTTGATGGTGATCTAATGGAAGCTCTGTTTGGAAGAGTTGCAACCAATCGGTCACCTAAAAAATTCAATAACACCATGGATTCTGGATCAAACTCTCGTTCATCAGCACAGACATTTATACTGGATACTCGGAAATCACAGAACATTGCTATTGTTCTCAAATCATTGTCACTCACTCGCAAAGAAATTCTCCATGCTTTAATGGAAGGAAAGGGATTAAACGCTGATAGTCTCGAAAAGCTTTGTAGAATTGCTCCAACAGAAGAAGAACAATCCAAAATCCTCGAATACAATGGAGACCCAACAAAGCTAGCAGATGCTGAATGCTTCCATTATCATATCCTTAAAGCTGTTCCTTCAGCTTTTACTCGTTTAAACGCCATGGCTTTTAGATCAAATTATGATTCGGAGATTGTACATATCAAAGAGTGTATACAAACACTTGAACTTGCCTCCAATGAGCTTAGAACAAGAGGGCTTTTTATGAAACTGCTCGAAGCTGTTCTTAAAGCTGGGAATCGAATGAATGCTGGAACTTCGCGTGGAAATGCACAAGCTTTCAACCTCACCGCTCTTCGAAAACTCTCCGATGTACGAAGCTCCGATGGAAGAACCACTCTTCTTCATTTTGTCGTTGAAGAAGTGGTTCGATCGGAAGGAAAGAGGTGTGTTCTCAGCAGGAACAGAAGCTTGAATCGCAATAACAGCCTGTATAGCAACAATAGCAGCAGCTTGATCTCCGAGAATTCTCCTGCGAAAGATGATAGAGAGAAGGAGTATATAATGCTGGGATTGCCGGTAATTGGAGGTCTAAGCTCTGAATTTTCGAATGTGAAAAAAGCAGCAGCCATGGACTACGACCACTTTGCCGGTTCTTGCTCGAATCTCACGAAAGGCATAGCAGAAATCCGTCGACTTGTGAACCAAGTTATCATTGAAAATGGAGGAGGAGGAGGAGGATTTGTTAAAGAGATGATAGGATTTCTTGATGCAGCAGAAAAAGAACTAAAAATGGTGAAAGAACAACAAGGAAAGGTAATGGAGCTTGTGAAGAAAACAACAGAGTATTATCAAGCAGGTGCTTCTAGGCATAAAGAAGCGCACCCATTACAACTTTTTGCCATAGTAAAAGATTTTCTGATTATGGTTGATCAAGCATGTATTGAAATTGCTAGGAATTCTCAGAAAAAAAGAGTGAATAATACAAGTTCATCAGGATCAGGATCATCGAGGGTATCAGTGAAGTTTCCAATGTTGCCGGAAAATTTCATGTCGGATAGATCTAGAAGCAGTTCTAGTGGATCAGATAATGATGGCTAAAAAATATATAATTATACGTATTTTTATAGTGTATAGCATTAGATTACAAAAAGAACATACAGGATTCAATAGGGGGAGAAAAAGGGAATTAAAAGGCTAAGTTATTTTTTCATTGTTTTTAACTTTTCTTTTAATTTACCTTGAAGTTGTATAATTGGAAAAGTTTTGTTTATTTATATATATTTTTTCTCTCCCAAAAATTGAATTCTCTGCTATTGAACAAATATAATGATTTTTCTTAATATTTATAATAAATAAAAATAATGATGATCAAAGGATGATGATAGTAAGATAGTAGTGGAAATTTTCTTATTTCTTGTAGTTCTTTGTTAGCAATTAGGATCAGCAATTTGAGGCTTAAAGAATAAGTCAAACATTGTCCGGTTCATACATATTGTTTGCTTAGAATGACGATTACTCTAATATTGAATGCCCATCTTTATTGAAATTGCATAGTTTTTCAAAAATTTGCTTTTTAAATTTGTTACCAGGTCAGAAAAGAGCAGCAGAATATAAGGGTAGAGTTTAAAGCAAATAAATTTAAAAAATTATTAAAAAAAAATAAAAATTGGTTAGGTCTCCAACGAAATTTTTATGAATTGGTGGTTGTGGTATGTCAAAGCAAAAGCATTTTTGCTTCTATTTGGAGTTGCTGTGGCAGTTATTAATACCTGAAAACATAAAAGCAAAACCAAAAACCAAAATAAGAAAGAAAGTTGCAAAATTATTGGCTACTGTTTGAGTACACTTTAGAAGAAACAAATCTCTGTCCTACATACAAAAATAACAAACATTTAATTGTCCTTCTATCATATCCTCCTCTGTGCTTTTGGCCTAAAAGCTGCACCATTAAAGCTGCTGTATATATATATATATTACATGGCAGAAAAGGTGTTAATTAATTTATGGAAATTATAAATGATAATTAATTTCAAATTGTTACACTCGGATCTTTCATCGAGATGTCCCTTTTGGGGCCACTGAATGACAAAATCATTACTTGTAATGACAAAAATTCTGAGTTTGAATATCCTGCTCACTGATAATATGAAAAAAAAAGGTTCCCATAAAAATTAGGATTAAGGTGGTATTAAAATTGAGCACTTGTACGTTTGATGGGTGTGAATTCCCGACCCAATTAATTTTTTTTTTTGGTGAATACCCGATCCATTTAATAAATGTGTGAATGCAAATAGAAACACAAAACAAGACTTTAATATCTGAAAGAAAAGGCTCTGCCATCCACCCAGTGTGGTTGCCTGTTGAGATCAATGACCGTCTATTTTGGGCTAAGGGTTAATTGGGCCACTGAATACCATAATGCCGTTAATTGGGTAGCCCCATAATCATTCTTCGTATGACATTTTTTTTTAAAAATTTTTTTTATCTTTTTTTTTTTTCTGAAACAGAAACACTAATAAATAAAGACATGTAAAGTACATCAGGAAACCGCATATCAACCAGCCATGTTAAAATAATGGACAACATTGCCTCCAAATAAAACTAGAAGATTAGCAAGGTTAACGCCAAACCAAACAAAATACTATGAAAAAAATTTAGAATTGGTCAAAATACCATCAAGAATAGAAGAAAATTCCAAGTACTAAATGGTTTTCGAGGATATGAGCAGCACTCAGATAGCCTTTTTTTGGCTTTAGAGGATATGGCATACCTTTCTATGCTAAAAAAACATGTTTCTATCTATCTGTTTATTTTATATTATTCTTGCAAATTGCTTAAAGTCCAGTCTTTGCAAACTATCACGATCCAGGAAGTAGCATGCTCTAAAGAGTGATTGGGTTTTCATTAATTTGGGAGCACAAACTGCATAAGTTTATGTCAAATTACCGTTTTACAGTGGCTGTAGTAAGACTTGAATTCCATGCTGCGGACGAAGAGTAATGAGCTGATAAGGCATATGGACATAGGTTGGGGAAAGAGTGAAGCTGTAGCGTTGAAGAATCATGCAAAGAGCGATCTTTGATTCAGTGATGGCAAAGTTTGAGCCTACACAATTTCGAGGTCCCATTCCAAAGGGAAAAAATGCAGCAGGGTTACTCTTAGTAGCTTGAGCAACCCCTTCTGAAAATCTCTCTGGTTTGAAGCTATGCACATCTTCTCCCCAAATGTCAGGGTCATGGTGAGGTGGTAAAGTTGAAATATACAAATTCAGATTAGCAGGAAGAATATGGTTTCCCACTCTGACTTCCCTTTCAACTTTCCTTGTCATTGTAATCACAGGAGGATATAATCTCAGTGTTTCATTGAAGACCATGCCCATCTGAATAAAATAAAAATACAAATTAAAGATTTAACAAAAAGTCAGCATACAGAAGTTACTTAATTTGAGTTTTTGACTTACTATTTTTAGTTTTGCAAAGCTATCCGGATTCGGATTTTGGTGACCAAACAAACTGACCACCTCCTTTCTAACTTCTTCTTGCCAGTCTGCGTAAATTGCTAGAAGAAAGATAGTCCAGCCGAGTAAAGTGTTAGTGGTTTCTTGGCCAGCAAAATAAAATGTTTTGCACTCATCAATCATATTGTCCACTGAAATCCTCTGGTTGACATTGGCATCATGATGAGCCTTTAAAAGTAATCCAAGAAAATCGCCTCCAAAATTGTCTTCTTTTCCATTCATCACCTTCTCTTTTCTTTCCTTGATTATCTCGATAATGTTATTGCGTATTTCTATCTCAAGCATGTCTGATTCAATCTGGTCGTTCGTTTTGAAAAAATTGCTGCAAAAATGGATGAATGACAAATTGGCAAGAGAAAGAAATAATTGCTTTCTTTATCTCCATATTTATGTAAAAAGGAATAAATATTACCTGGTACCAGGAAGCCTAAGTTTGTAAGCATTATTGGAAGTTAACAAGGCCAACCTCATCAGCATATCAAAAATTTTCTTCCCTTTTTGGTAACTGTTACCAAATGCTGTTCTGGAAATCACTTCGGAAGTCAACAATCTGAATTCTTCAAATACCTCAATCTCTTGACCTTCGTATAATTTCCACCTCTCCAACATAATCTCAACACCAGATATCATTGCAGGAGTCATATCCTGCAGTAACAATTTCCTTTCACAATTTAACATAATCACCCTTCCAGTATACCAAGATAACTTTTGTGATTTTTGCCGAATACTTTCTGGGCATATTCCATTAAAGCCATCTTTTTCCTTTTCCATGATAAAGCTTGCACTTACTACTCTTAGGTAAATACAACTATTACATTAGCTATAAATTTACTGTTATGTGAAAGGAAATGATATGAATTTTGACACTTGAATTTCTCTTAGGTAACTACTAAATCCACATATCCCATTTGATGTACTCTTTTCCAAGTTCTTTGTAAAATATTCACTTACACTAATTTGCTTCTTTCTTTATAAATAATATTACATAACTTTTACCATATCATTACTTATATAGTCAGGGAAAAGTAATAATACAAAACTTTTACTATATCATTACTTATGTAGTTTGTTTTAGTTTCCATTGTGTATGAGTTACTTACTTTCAAGCTCTCTCCATGAAAGGCATGATTGGCAAGTTTCCTCAATTTTGCCCATTTTTCACCTTCACTATTCACAAGTCCATCTCCTAATAGCTTCTTGACCAAGGCTTGGGTCTCAAATTTTGGAAAAGCTCTGTCTTTATTATTGAGTATCTCTTTGATCAAATCCGGATCTGTGACAACCAGTTGAGCTTCAGCTCCATACCATTGCATGTAATTCTTTCCTGTCAAAAAAATTAATGTTAGATAATTATTCAGCTTAAAATTTTTGTCTAAATATGTGCTTAAAAAAAAAAAAAGGAAAAGAAAAAACCCAAGTTCTGGATCTTGCTTACCATATGTTCTGACCCACGATTCGATATGAGGCTGAACTTTAGGAAATATGTTGTGGGATAAACTCATAGGTTTTTCCATGGCTTCCTTTTTCATGGTCAAAATTTGTTTGGTGTTTCCATGGATGAATCTGTAAGAAGGACCTTTGATTCCTCTCAAACTCATCAAGTACTGCATGCGGGTAGGAATCCACCACAGTTTGTGAAGCATCTTGATTAGAGTTAACAGAGCAAACAGACCTAGAAAGCTTGAGAAAATTGGTACAAGGTTTCCCAAAGCACTCATTTTTCTCACCGGATGGAAAACACTTTCAAATATTGTTACTAATTGTTTGTCAAAGCTCGCAGGTAAAAAAGGTTCGTCCAGGAGACTTCATTTTTCATTTGTTTATTAATGAGAAGGGAAGGAATCATATGCTGGAAAACATGATTAACATTATATTTACCAAAAAAAGAAAAAAAACATGATTAACATTATAAGCTGTCGTACTCAAAAAGAAGTGGGTTTGGAAATAAATTATCATAAGTAGGCTCTTTTCTTTTGTGCCAACAATTATTATAGGTAGGCCTGTAGCTCTGTGGCACTGCTGTCGGATTGCTATTAGGGACTTATTTAATTATTTTTAATACTTTTCTATGCACATGTTTCTCTCTGTCTGTTTTGCAAGTGCCCCAAATTTAATAATGTTGTGAAAACATGATAATATAATAAAATGATTTATCAAACAATAGACACGTTCACCAAATATATATAATTATACACCGGTGACATCACAAAAAATATTTAAGTAATTTTCAAATAAATTTGGATAATGAATAGCTATTATAAAATTGAATATCTATAAATTTTTCATCATTACAATTAAATAATGTCAATTACCATGAGTTACAGTATTTTTAATATACGATTTCGTAAATATATATATATATATATATATATATATATATATATTTAACTTCATCCTTCTAGAAATGCAAAATTCTTGTTCTTCTCTTGAAAACCTTTCTTTCACTTCTTCCTTCAATAGGTCTACTTTCCATTAGTTTCCTTCAATAACACAAATTTATATTAACAAAAAATCAAAATCAATAATATTGTGCAGATTTGTTGTTCAAGCTTTGAATATGATTAAAAAAAAAAAAAAAAAGACATAAAAAAGTAATAACCAAAAGAAATGCTTCTCTTTTGAAAACATAGTTGGATTTACAAAACTTTAGTAACTATGTGCATATAAATAAAAAATCCACAAAAAAAAAAAAAAAAAAACAAAAAGAAAAGAAAAAGAAGAATGCTTTTGTTTGATTAATCTAACTTTAAAAGCAGAAGGATGTATTCACAATTAAGCTCTAGTATTTATCTACCTCAAAAAAATATATATAGAAAAAAAAAAAAGGAGTAGGTATGCTAATCTAATTTTGAAGGCAGAGAGAATGAATTCCAATTAAGTATGAACACTAATTAATCAAAAAAAAAAAAGTATGACCACTAATTAGAACACAAATTCGGAGGAGAAAGGATGAACCTAGAGAAGAAAGCAAAAAAAATATAAATAAAAAAACCTTTAATGCTTATGATCAAACATATAATAGATTAAATAAAAAAAAAAAAAAAAACTGGCGCAGTTTCCCAATTGGAGAGGAGATTTTTGGTGTGGTTCTCAAAGTATTGCTATGCATATTTGGGAGAGCGTTGTATTGTTTAGAATATATGATAAAAAGAACTAAAATACAAGAAGAAGATGAAAAGAGGTAGGTTGCCTTTGAGAGTAGCTCTTGCTCATGTCAAAGAAATGTTACAGAAGAAGCCATATTCGTCATCCGTGGGATTCCCAAAATCTCCATGATGAAATATAAATTTACTATTTTATCTTAATGTATACCATAATATGGAAAACGGAGCAAAGGACAGATTTGGGCTTTTACACTACAACAACAACAACAACATCGTTTTATGGATTTAATTAAAAAAAAAAAATAAATTCAAAGCCAAAACGCACAGCAAACAGCCATTTTTGAACCATTTTGAACAGTGAAAAAGAGCAAAACTCCGTACCATTTCTCGCTTATATTATAGACTAAGGATTGTTCTTGTAACGTGCTTAAAGTCCAGTCTTTCCAAAGTACCATATCAGGATCCCGGAAGTAGCATGCTCCAAACAGTGGTTGAGTTTTCATTAACATCAGAGCACAACTGCATAAGTTTAAGGCAAAGTATAGTTTTCACAATGGCTGTAGTAAGACTTGAACTCCATGCTGTGGACGAAGAGTAATGAGCTGATAGGGCATATGGACATAGGTTGGGGAAAGAGTGAAGCTGTAGCGCTGAAGAATCATGCAAAGAGCGATCTTTGATTCAGTGATGGCAAAGTTTGAGCCTACACAATTTCGAGGTCCCATTCCAAAGGGAAAAAATGCAGCTGTGTTATTCTTAGTAGCTTGAGCAACCCCTTCTGAGAATCTCTCTGGTTTGAAGCTATGCACATCTTCTCCCCAAATTTCAGGGTCATGGTGGAGTGGTAAAATTGAAATATACAAATTCAGGTTAGCAGGAAGAATATGATTTCCCACTCTAACTTCCCTTTCAACTTTCCTTGTCATTGTAATGGCGGGAGGATATAATCTCAGAGTTTCATTGAAAACCATGCTCATCTGTATAAAATAGGGAAAAAAAAAAAAAAAAGGATTTAAGAAAAAAGAAATGAACACAAATATAGAAGCTAATATTACTTACTATTTTAAGTTTTGCTAAGCTATCAGGATTTGGATTTTGGTGACCAAACAAATTGAGCACTTCCTTTCTAACTTCCTCTTGCCAATCTGTGTGGATTGCTAGAAGAAAGATAGTCCAGCTGAGTAAAGTGCTAGTGGTTTCTTGCCCAGCAAAATAAAATGTTTTGCACTCATCAATTATATTGTCCACTGAAATCCTTTGGTTGACATTGGCATCATGATGAGCCTTTAAAAGTAATCCAAGAAAATCGCTTCCAAAATTGTCTTCGTCTCCATTCATTACCTTCTCCTTTCTTTCCTCGATCATCTCTATAATGTTGTTGTATATTTCTATCTCAAGCATGTCTGATTCAATCTCGTCTTTCGTTTTAAACAATTTGCTGCAAGAAAGGATGAATGACAAAATTGTCATGAAATAAAGTACTCATTTTCTATAACACTATATTTGCCTACCAAAAGAAACAAGAAAAAGAAAAAAAGAAGGAATAAATAATATTAAATACCCGATTCCAGGAAATCTAAGTTTGTAAGAATTATTTGATGTTAACAAGGTCAACCTCATAAGCATATCGAAAATGTTCTTCCCTTTTTGGTAAGTGTTCCCAAATGCTGTTCTTGAAATCACTTCGGAAGTCAACAATCTGAATTCTTCATATACGTCAATCTCTTGACCTTCGTGTAATTTCCACCTTTGCAGCATAATCTCAACACCAGCTATCATTGCAGGAATCATACCCTGTAGAATAATTCCTTTTTACAAGCTAACATAATCTCAACCTTTCTTTTTACAATCTAAAACCTTTCCACTAAACCAACACAAATTTAATGCTCTTTTTTAAGGCCTTGTTTTTCTTTTCCCTTTGAAAGCTTGTACTTCTCTAAGCCGATACAACTATTTTATATTAGCTATGATTTGATGTTATGTATGAATTTGACATTTTTTTTTTAATTACAACATAAGGGTGGGGGGATTTTGTACTCAAGTCAAAGTTTGAACTTTGACCTAGAGGTGTAATCTAGTGGTAAAACCACTAAAGTAAGCTTATGAATTTGACACTTGAATTTCCATTAGATATCTATTATATCAACTCATCCCATTTGATATACTCTGTTTTAAGCTATTTATAAAAATTTCACTCATATTCTTCATTCTTTATAAATAATATTAGGTAATTTTTACTATATAATCACTTATTTTATCTACCAGACAATATAACCAACTTTTATGATGTAGGATACTCTCTCTCTCTCTCTCTCTATATATATATATATATCAAAACAAATACATTTTTCGATTTTTGTCAGATTTGTTAATTAATCCTAATAATTAAAGGCCAAAGAAAGTTAAAAATTAGTATTTTATGATTGAAGAACATCATAAAAATATAATTTTTGGCTTTAACTGTTAAAATTAATTAGTAAAAATTAATAAAAACCAATATATGAGTTTCTTTTGATAGATTTTGAAAACTAAAGGGAGGTAAACAATATTTTTTAAAATGTGGGGTCTAAGTAATATAATGACGAAACTGAATGAGTGTAAATAATTGTACTTTTTTTTAAAAATGTAGTGGGATCCAGATGCCATATAACAATTTATTTACTTATCATTAAATGATTCATTTAATTCAAAATAGATATCATAAATTAATGTTGCCTTCCATAATTTGTCAATTCTTATTATATCATACACTATAAATTGTAGGCTACTAGTCCACTAGATCATAACTATTTAATTAGGTGCCATTTGTTAACATGATTAGTTTTTTACTTTTATTTTTTTTGCAATAATTTATTTATTTATTTCAAATGTTAATTAAAAGTTTGTTAGGCATTCTACCATAAAATCAAGGGAGGAAAAAAAAAAAAAACATAATTTTAAATTATGGGTTTTTGGTTTTCTTTTGTTTTTTGTTTTTGTTTATTTGTTTGTTTGTTTTTTTTTTTTTAAGCTTATAGTTGTTTAATATGTCTATTAAATTATTACTATCACTAACATATATTTGAGGTAAGCAAATTATACTGAATTAGTAGAAATTAAAATAAAAATGAAAAATCAAGCATGTTAACAAACTGCACATTATTGACTCAGAAAAAAACAAAAAACTCCACATTATATGTCCTGTTTTAATTTGCATCATGCAAGAGCATGTCTAAGGAATTCTTTATTTATCCAATACTTTTTATTTTAAAAAACTAAACTTTAAAAAATGATTCCAATTGGCTTTTTATATTTATTTTTTAATATAAAAAATGAGTTGGACTCTCCAAATATGAAGAATCAAATTCATTCTTTATTTTAATATTATATTATTTTAATTTAATGCATTATGAATTCGACTATATGATAATATTTAAAAGATAATTTAATTAAAAAGAAAAAGAAATATAAAGAGAGTAATAAATGCTTATTGATAGAAGAAAAATAAAGAATATAAATAAAAAAGTTTATTGGAAAATGTTTTAAAATTTTATTCTCATTTAAAAAAATATTCTATATTATAAAAAATGTGCTTTTTATTTTAAAGAGTCCATTGGAATGCTATAAGAGTTACTTACTTTCAAGCTCTCTCCATGAAAGGCATGATTGGCAAGTTTCCTCACTTTTGCCCATCTTTCACCTTCGCTCGTCACAAGTCCATCTCCTAATAGCTTCTTCACCAAGGGATTGGTATCAAATTTAGGAAAAGCTTTATCTTTATTATTGAGTATTTCCTTGATCAAATCTGGTTCCGTGACAACCAGTTGAGCTTCAGCTCCATACCATTGCACATAGTTCCTTCCTATTACATAAACCAAAAAGGAAAATCCTCACTCAAAGTTTTATCTAAAATATATGCTAATAAAAAAAAAAAAAAAAAAAAAAGCTCTGGAGATTGCTGACCATATGTTCTGACCCAGGATTCGATATGAGGCAGAACTTTAGGGAATATGTTGTGGGATACACTTATAGGTTTTTCCATGGCTTCCCTTTTCATGCTTAATATTTTTTTGGTGTTTCCATGCATGAATCTGTAAGGAGGGCCATTGATTCCTCGCGAACCCATCAAGTACTGCATTCGTGTAGGAGTCCACCATAGTTTGTGAAGTATTTTGATGAGAGTTAACAGAGAAAACAGACCCAGAAAGCTTGGGAAAATTATCACAAGGTTTTCCAAAGCACTCATTTTTGTTGCCGGATTGAAACCACTTTCAAATATGGTTTCTAATTATTTGTCCAAAGACTCAAAACTTGCAGAATAAAGCATGTGTCCAGGAAATGCCATTTTCATTTGCTTTTTTAATGAAAGTGGAGGAATCTTTTTCATTTCTTTTTATTTATTTATAAAATTGAAAAGTGGTCGAATTATGTGCTGGAAAGCATTGTTAACATTATAATATAGATAAGCGGTCATATGCAAAATGTGTATCAGCAATATTTATTGAAGAAGTTGGACACAAAATATAGTGTTATTTTATTTGGTTTTTGTTTTTTCTATATGACTGGTGAAACAAATTTTCAAGAAAAAAATTATTAATTGATTGTTTTGGAAAAAAAAAATATTGGTATCTAGGCTCGTAGCTTTGCATCAGTGTTGTTGGTATTGGTGTTAGGGATTTATTTAATTATTTTTAAAGTCATAACTTGTACACAATTGTTTATTTGCTTGAAATGGTTTTCAATTTTATTTTTTATTTTTTTGTTTTTCACTGAAAGATGGCCATAACATATAGGTAACGAACAGAAATAGTTTAGAAGAAGAAATATATTTTAGAAGAAGATGAAATATGTTTTTCACTGAAAGATGGCCATAACATAAAATTCTAATCCTACACAATTAAAATATATTTTGAATCAAACTGAAAAATTGAAAACCAAAAACAAACTCTTTACGAAAGGAGCATTTGAAAGTTCAACGTAACAAACTAGCTTGACAACGTTTATTTGAAGGTGTGAGCACACCATGTACTGCAGCACATCCGTTTTTAGTATCTGGCTTTACAGGTAATGACTCACTGAAATCTGCTACTAGCTACTAGGAAACTTGTGGAATAGTAATTGATAATTTGCTATAGAGAATTGTTTTACAATAATGTGATGCAATTGTTAGACTATTATCGGTATTGAAATTATAAGTGGGAAATTAGGAGATGCTTTACGATTTATTATGATTGTTATTGATTTGTTCAAGGAACAATATGACTTGTTGGCCGGGACAGATTAAACATCAGAATTTGAGCCGTTAATGGACTAATTACAAGAAAATCTTTTATTTCTTGCAAAATATAGCAATCCCTTTGCTCGAATTTCTTTGGTACTTAAAAAATAATCCAATAACAAAATTTCAACAAATGATTTAGAGCTTATATACAGACAGGGATATTAACATTGTTCGTCCCTAAACTATATTTGGGATTTACAAGTCCTCTTTTTTTTTTTTTTTTTTTTTTTTTTTTTTTTTTAAATTTTTAAATTTTAAATTTTTTAAATTTTTTATTTTTTAAGGCAATTTAGTTCACAAATTCCTTAAAATATTACACCATTAAGCTTTCTCCATTATTCCTTTCAATTTCAACCGTAAAAGGTAGTAGAAGGCAAGTGAAATGAAAGTGACCTTTAAATGGAAGAGTGATTTTTGTCTTTCCACATAACCATATTGCCCTTCTCTCTCATCCGTCTGCGAATTTCACGGTGTGGCAGAAAATGAATAAACAGCTCTTGCTTCTCTCCATCACTATGTGCATTCCATAGGCTCCCAAATATTGAGACCATCATTGTGCTCACCAAAGGCAAGGGCGCTAGTGTGCATTGTTGGGATGATAGCACAGAGGATTCTTGAGCTTCACGAGGCAAAAATAGAGGGTCTGTTTTCTGACGCAGCGGTAAGTCCATCGATTCCAACGGAATACTCAGCAAAAAAAGGAAGGTTTACATTTCTGATTCTTCTAGGTTTGGCTTCTGTTAAATTCGGAATCGTAAAAAGCTTCCTGATCCAATTCATAGATCAAGTCGCCAAGTTTGCACACTCGCTCTCTGTCTTTGTGTGCAATCTGAATTTTTTCTTTTTTTGGATACTTTTATATCTTATTCTTCTTCAAAAATTTGCTGGCTTTACAATTTCAAAAGTCAAGTTATTTGGGCTTTCTACATTTTAATCTTAAATTGACCACTAAACAGACGGTATAATTGTCTCCATAGCTTCAATTAGTAGACTAAACACCATTGTTATGAACTCGTGAATGGAGCCAAATTTTCTACAATCTGACTCTTACATATTAATTGGTTTTGGTCGTCAACACCAAGGGTCTGTATTTTGATTTTTGGCAATTCCATGGGTTTGTATTACGCAGAGGATTCTTCTTTTAACGGTATTTGATCCGTCTTTCTCACTTGCTTTTAGCAGTAATCCCGTTGATTATTTAAGCTGCTGGCAGTATTATTTTTTCAGTTTTTGATGCGTTATGATGGGAGGTAGGCAAGTCTCCTCTTTTCTTTATATCAGTTATTGATTTATTGATGGTTCTTGAGTTGGTAATCTATGAGTTTAATTAATGCTGGAATTAGATTTGGATTCTTGTGTGATTTTGGAATTGGTAATGTACAATAACTAAATTGCTTTTTTGTGCTTGAAGAAAGCTGTTCAATTGTTAGCCCATGGCTTGTCCAAAAGCAGAGCAATCTTTCGTCCTCACATTTGATTTTTAGTAATTGAATTACAAAAAGTTTTTATTTCATTTTGATTGTCAATGGATTGGGTTCTCAAACAGTTTAGTTGATAGCCTGTTTTTATTTTTCTGGGGTAAAAAGTAGACTGTTTGATTTATGATTGATAAGAGAGATAAGAGAGAAATTGGGCGGAATAATGGAAAATGACTAATGGTGTGATGAGTTTGGGGATTAAATTGCCCAAAAATAAAATAAAATTTAGGAACCAACTTATAAATCTTGATATAGTTTGGAGACTAGCAATGTTAATAACAATATATAAATACATATTGACGGTAGGGAATTAGAAACTGTGAATTTTTGATAGATTAAACAATGTTTTTACCTCTATATAGACCATCCCATGGAGACTAGGTAAATTAGAATTTCTTTTATGCATTTATGTTTTGGATTTTAATTTAGGATGTATGTTTTGTTATAGCAAAATTTAGATCACCCTGAAAACTAAAATAAAACAGAAGAAGAATGTCAGGATCTATCCAAGATTATTTATCAAAACCTTAGATAAGTCTCTACTGAAAAAATCCTACTGGACCTTCATATGGAAAAATCTGGTAGCATATTCTTTAAGGTTGGACATGCTATAAAATTTTCTGTACAAATAACATACTTTTATAAAGCATCACCTTACTCTTCTTAGCTTACTACTAAGATTCCCACACAGACAACACTTCAAAATAAAATATAGACAAAGACATAATATTAAATAAATAACAATCATCCAATATAGTGTACAGACAGCATACTAAAGTTTACAATAAGTACAAAATTTAACACAACACGGAGATGTAAGGAAGAAATATTATAAGAAAGAAAGGAAAAGGAAGAGGGCTTCTTGGAATTTAGTAACAAATAAAGATGTTAAGGTCAACCCTGGACAGTCAATGTCTACTAACCTAGACTTAGAGAATAATTTTAAAAGCAGAAAAATAATGAAATACTAATTATCTCAGTAAATGACCCAACTATTATACAAAATATAATAATATAAAATCAATGTGATTAATAATAAATAATAAATAAATAATTAAAATAATAAATAAAGTAAAATTAAGAATTTTCTTTCAAAACCCTCACAATTTCACTTAGTTGGAAAAGTTCTCCCATTTTAATTTTCACAAAACTCATCATTTTTATATCCCTAAAAATCAAGAAAATAATTAAATAAATAAAATATAAAAAACTGAAAATTAAAATTTACATTGAAAATAATTTGATAACAAATTATTAAATTAAAATAAAATATCATAGGATAAAACAAATGATAAACAAAATTTGTATTAGAAAACTTTAGCATAAAAACAAAATTAACATAATATAAAAAATTTTGATTAAATAAATTAGTTAAATAGTAAAAGTAATATTTTAATTAATTTAAAATCTCAATTTAAAATAATAAATAAAAATATAATAAAATACGTTTCAAAACATTTTGTTTTGAAAAACGAGTTAAGAAATCAACTTGATGTACCACATTATATACCAAGTGGTGCCATGTAAATCTGCAAATGGTCACCTTGGTGTCCTAAGGTGCTAATGCTAATAACCAGTCATCTTGGCCATGGATGAGAAAACTGATGATCACTGTGTAAAATACTTGCCAACCCTAAGATCTATAGCTCCCACAAGATTAGCATACATATTTGCGCACTAATCAACAGATACAGTATAACACATTAGTACTATATGGTGCATCTAAACCATAAAATCATAAATATTATGAATATAAAAAATTTCATAAAATGCCATCGGGTTTAGTATATTTTTCTAAACCCATAAAATTCCATATTTCATTTTAAACTATAATCATAAATCCAATAATTCAAATAATTCAATTTTACCACAATAATTCGAAATCCATAAATATTTAAATGCATAAATATATTTTTGAGCATAATAATTTAATACAAATATTTTCCTTAAATATTTAAAATTAATTTATGCAAATATTACATCAAACACATAAAATTCACATATAATTAAATTCATATAAATATATTTCATTATGCAAAATAAATTCAACAATAAAGTTTAACAATAAATTAAACACGATATTTTCTTGAAATTTGTAAAATAAATTTATGCATCAAATTTTACATAAATCATATAAATCTGAGCAATAAAATTAAATAACAATTTTTCTCAAATTTTAAACACATATAATATTTTTTCAGAAATTTAAATAACACATTATATATTTTTAACAGTACAAAATAGTTTTTGGAAATGATCACTCACCTCAAATGCGTGAATCATTTAAGATCCTCTACAAGATTGGTGTCACGGTTCACACGAGTGCCTAAAAATATCAACAACACACCACACCAATTAAAATAATATTTTAATCGGGTATAATATATAAGGTTTATCTAGGGAGTTGACACAAACGTTGTTCGAAATATACAAATTATATACCAAAATGAAACTTATAACATGAGGATTACAGATTGGATCTTATCTCTTGGAGATCAGACTGATGGTGGCCAGGATTTAACTGGGAAGCTTAGGGATTAACTACCTTCGAATCTCCCAATCCATTGAGATTTGGACAAAACAGATCTTGGATTTAGGTTTAAAGAGGTCGAAATAGGGGAAAGGGGTCGGTGGTCACGCCGAAAACTCATCGAAACTAAGGATTCCGATGAGTTGCCACTGTTGCAGGTAAACTTCACTAGCTCTAGCATGTCTGGAAGCCATTGGCCATGAAATTTGAGAGGGAGGTAGATTGGAGGGTGGGCTCCACAACAGTATGGGCGGTATTATAATTGGGTGGCCGAATTGAGAGAAATTGATTGGTGAAGTGGGCGGTGTTGCTGCTGAAAAATGCACTGATTCCAATGCATTGTCGGCGTGTTGCCTGTGGAACTTGATCGGCCGATCGGTTTCAAGATGAACAACCTAGTGGTCTAACGCATGCACACCGATGGTGGCTGGAGTATGGTGAACCAACGCTGACTGGTTTCTTGCTCCTTTTCCTCTCTTCTCTCTCTTCTTTTCTCCCTTCTCATACGCCTAATCAACCAATAAAAAGACCACTTGTGGACACTACTGTGCACTCAAGGGATTGGTTAATAGATTGACATGTGGCACTGTGTCGGTGAGCATTGTGCACATGTTTTTCACATACACAGAGATTAGTACATAGTAAATGTAATTTCGAAAAAACTTCGCAGGTTCATAAAATTTTAATTAAATGTTGAAATTAAGCATGCCACTAGTCTATGAATTTATATCGATGAGTACTTTATAACCATGTATAAGTTAAAACTAAATTTTACAAGAATAAAAAGTCAAATACGACACCACTCGAACAGTTTAGATCATAACTTTTTTCGTTTATAACTTTCGAACCACAGTTCCATTTTCAGCATGCTATAGTCCATGAAATCAGGTCGATGCGTACTTCATAGTGGTGCCTTGGTCAACTCTAAACTCCATCCAAAGCAAACATTCAATGCGTACCTCACTCGATCAATGTCAATAAACTCTGTCAACATGTGAAAAATTCTGATGTAATTCTGGACCGGGTGTCACAAAGAAACAAAATTTAAGTTTTAGACTTCTCCTTAAGCATCTTAACAAAAAGTGCTTTACCAACCTTCTTAGGCTAATAATGCCAAAATAGGAACAACCTTATTTTAGCAAGACCAACCTTATGATGGCTAGGTAGACCCGTTTATGGCTAGGTTAACCTTTTTGGCAAGATTAGATTTTTGGGCCAACTTTTCAGGATAAACCAATTCCTTTAGACTAGGTTAACTCCTTAAAGACAAACTAACCTTTTCAAGTAATGCTAATTCTTTTTTTCCATGCATTGTCCATTTTAGCTAAGTTAGCTCTTTGAAGAAAGGCCAACCTTTTTGGCTAGAGCAACTTTTTAAGAACAAGCTAGCCCATTTAGGGTAGGCCAATTCCTTGAGGACAAGTGAGCTACTTTAGGCTAGGCTAGGTCTTAAGGATAGACTAGCCCCCTTGGGCCATACTAGCTCCTTGAGGATAGGCAACTTCTTTAGCTTGGACCATATATTTTGGCTTAGCAAACCCTCTTATGTAAACTAGGCTATGGCCAGGCCAACCTTTTTATGACTAGACTAGCTAAGCTTCTTATGACTATACCAGCTATGTTAAGGTTGAATTAAATCCTACCTTAGCATAATTATGGCTTGCTTAGGCATTTTTCACATTATGGATAAGGCAAATATATGGCTGAGGTAATGTATCTCCTAGTATACAAGTTGACATATGAGTCAATTGTTTCTTGACCTCATAGGCTATATGACAGCAGTGTATTGAAAAGGTCAAGCATGTGGCAAGGCTTCTTTAAC
This sequence comes from Ziziphus jujuba, assembly GCF_031755915.1. Classification (NCBI taxonomy): domain Eukaryota; kingdom Viridiplantae; phylum Streptophyta; class Magnoliopsida; order Rosales; family Rhamnaceae; genus Ziziphus; species Ziziphus jujuba. The sequence continues at coordinate 7,410,753 of NC_083390.1, forward strand.
GCTAGGGAGCTTCAACCTTATAAATATTCACCTAGAGATCTCCTATAGGTATGCACTTAAATCATATCAAAATTTTGCTAAACTTTGTTAAGAAACATTGATTTGACCATCAAAGCTTCTTTGGCCAGTACAATATTTGTACCCTTAGTTAGTTTTCCATTTGTTATTTAAAGTTTACTTCAGGTTCACTACCGCATTAAAGAGACCAAACTGATTCTTGACCAATTTATTGAGGCAGAGCAAATGTCAAAATCTGGCACTAGAAAGAGAGTTGAACTTAAACTGCTCTAGGCTTTCATCCTATTTAATTATTAGATGGTATATCAAAATATACAAGAATATGGGGTTCACATGGTCCTGTAGCTCTTGTAAATGATGCACCTCCTTTTCCACTCGCAAAGTGGCATGTTTAAAGGCGATGAGCATCCTCAAGGATAGCATCTTGAATTTAAAGAGGCTATTTAGTGCGAAACATTATGATTGCATATCACTATATCAATACTGACAGTGTTTGGCCTACTAGACACATTTACCAATGCACCTTTATTAGTGTGTGGGCCCATCTTTTAACGCTGTGTCAATAGGCCAATTAGACCTATGGTGTAACAACCCATCCCAGTAAGTGCTTGAATTTTAAAATTTTGACTGGGTTTGACCAGTTGGACTATTTGTAGATCGCATATTTGAATTTTTTTATGATCAAGTTTTGGATTTGATTAGTATATCATTGCTTAGATGGTTATTAATATGAGTTCATAGATTTGTGGCATGCCTAATTTTAAGTTATAGTAAAAATTTATGGTCTTGAAAAGTTTTGAAGATTAGTATTATATCAATGTCCAAAATCAGTTCAAGATTTTTATTTTTTAGTTACCTAAGGCTTTACATATATATGGCAAATTGTGTATTCATTAACAAATTTAAAAAATACTTAAAAAGTCACAAAAAAATATTCAGACCTAATAGATCCGAACTAAGTCTATTCGCATTTAACAAACTCATTAATTAGGTCAATTGGATTTCATCATCTCCAACCACTGTTAAAGGACATGCACTGACTAGCCTTGTAGCTTGTCATCTGATGACCAAGGCTTGTAAGTCTTAGGTTGATCCTCTACCAAACATGCTTGGATTAGGACAGTGAAGCCGGTAATAGTGGCCAAATAGGTCAGCAGAAAACAAAGTTTGTTTGGGCCCTTTGAGCTCAAATTCGACCTCTATTTGTCAAGATTTCTCACCATTTGAAAGATCTATCAACATGAAACTTGGCCAAAACTTTCCTTACATTTTTCAATCATCGGTAACGTTTTGGATCAAGGTGAGCTTATCATTTTGTTACCCATTCTACAAGCTTTTATTGACATATAATTTATGAATTTTAGACGTTGTTTGATAATTTTTCTATTTTTGGATCTATTAGTTTAATATTGAATAAATTGGACTGCACTTGGATAACCTAGAATCGAATTGGAGTTGGTTTTGCATAATTAGATGTTAATAGGTCCATTGAAAGGTTTAGTTTCATAAAATTGGCCATCAAATGAAAACTCGAGTTTTGGATGCTGGTTCCTAAAGGTCACAATCTAATTGCATTCTGTGTTCAATTTATGAAATTTTATGATTGTATAAATTATTTAAAACATTTGGCACATTCCAATGTTTGGAGCTTAAAAAATATTTCATTATATTATAGGCACCTATATTGTGCCTGGAGGCGACCCTACAGAGGAGTAAAAGTGATCATCAATAATATCTATGTTTATAGGCACCTGTATTGTGCTTGGAGACAAACCTACAAAGGAGTAAAAGTGATCATCAATAGTATCTATGTTATATTTTTAAATGGTTTTATACAATACTATAATAACAGTAATATGGTTTGAATATTTTATATTATTTGAGGACTAAAATGTTTATTTATGCATATATGATTATTTATATATGTGTTATCATTTTATGTTATTTTTGACAAGATTTTAAATGATTTTAAATTCTAGTGGGTTCATAGTGAACTTGTGAATCTTGATGTTTGAATATCTTGGTATTTAAATTGATGTTTTAATTCTTTTGGAAAATATTTAATTTTGAGAAAACGGATTGAAAATTATTTATTTTTAAGCATATCTTAGTGTTTTATATTGTAAAATGCTTAAAAATGGTTTATGATAACATGTATTTCAATGTTGGCATTTAAATTTTGGTATGAAATGATGATTTGGAATATTTGACATTTTTAAATAATTGGTTGGGTTTGAATTTGCATTCTGATTTATATTATTGCATTTATTTGGGAAAAATAGAAAGGTAAGATCTTGCAAAATATTGTTTATAAATACTATACTATTATTTTTAATTGATGTACTATATAGTACAAGTGTCTTAGTTCTATTATTATATTATTAGCATACTGGTTACCACGATGCCCTTAGTACACCAAGGTTCATGAGATAGGTTATTTCCATGGTTTCTATATTGCTATGATACCTCTAGTAGACTTTCCCATGGTTTATTTCTTTCCACGATATCTATAATGAGCTTTTCCATGGTTTATTTCTTGCCATTATGCCCCTAGGATGTTAAAGGTCTTGAGATGAGTTCACCCATGGTTTTAGCTTTTCTTTCATTACTATCAATGGTGTTCTGAGATGCTGTACACTACTTAGCAGTACTTGATATATTGTATGATACATTGTTGATTTTCTGATATATTTATGGATCGTTATTGAATTTCAATGATTATTTTATAAAGTCATATGGATATCATTTTATGCCCAGTATTTATAGCACGTTGGTTAAATTATAATATTTAAATGGATTATTATTCATTACCTGTTATATGATATTGATTTGAGGTAAAAGTTAGGTCTTGTAAAATAGATTTAATTGGGCAGTTTTTCAAAAAAGTGAAATGAGAGGTCTTGAAAGAAAGGTTTATCAAAATAAATATTATTTTTATATTGTACTATGCCCAATTAATGAGATATCTTTATATTATATTATATATATTTTTTTAATTTGTTCCTCTCAGTTCAGGTCGTTAGCGGACAGTCTACCTCGTGCATTACTTATTTTTTATAGTAGCATAATATTTATTTTTCTTATTTATCTTTATTTTTTTAAACTTATTTGCATAAATTGTATTATTTAATTTTATAAATACTCTTATAATGCTCTAATTTGAATTATGGACGCATTACTGATCCTACTATGAATGTGTAGTAATGGCTTGTGTATAATGGGTTATAGATGTTGACTGTAGTTATGGACTTGTATACTATTGTAGCTTTATTTTTATATATTGAGGAATTACTTTATATTGCTTGTGTGTGTTTGTCCACAATTCAAGTGAGGTTCAATTGGATTTTCTCTAAGGTTTGTGTAATGGGACTTCCTTAGGCATGACTATCTGGAAATCCTAGGAGGGATCTCGAGGTGGGTGTTATTAGCTTGGCATTAGAGCTCTACGTTTTGAGTTCTCGGGAGTTGTGCAATGTTGTACAACTCATCCTATATTTTGCCTTCAATGCCTACCCTTTTCTTGGTGTTTATTATGTTTTGGTTTATTTTTGTATTAAATTGTTTCTTGATGCCGTGGGGAGGTAGATGTGGTTCCCAGTGAACTTCATTTGATGTACAAATGTGTCAGGACCCGTCCAGAATTCCTCTCCGAAACCCTAGACAAGCCCTGATCCCAGGGAAACCCTACCGGACCCTCCAATGGAAAATCCGGCAGAGCCTCCCCTAAGGGATGGACTTACCACAAATTACCTGCACTGAAAACACACTTCTATACTCATCCCCTTATTCCTCCCGCAAACTACAAATTGATCCACAAATTTCAGCACTTCTCAACAATAACAACAGTCCAGTGCATAAATAAAACATAAGTGTCCCAATAGTATACAGATCTTTAAGAAGTGCTAATCAACAGAAATACAACAAGGATGAAATGAATAATACACTGAAATGAAAGAGTACAGAAGTACTTCTCGAAACACAACAGCAGCGGAAAATTGGTTCGCTCCGGAAGAACGTCTACCACCACTTGCACCTAAGGGAACGAAACTTAAAAACGTGAGATGCTAATCATCTCAATGAGTGACCCTAACTACTGAACACTTTTAATGATAATAAAATAATAATAATAATAATTAAGGGAATTGAATAAATACCAACAATTAATAAATAAATAAATAATGACAACTGTTGGAAATAATAATTTCCCTCAAAACTCTCACCAATCGCTCCGTTTGAAATGTTCCCTTTTTAAAACAATTTCACAAAACCCGATGTACATACTCTCCGAAAACCAAGGGATTAAACCATTTGATAAACAATAAATAAATAAATACATACCCCAATATATAATTAAAATGTAATAATTTATAGTAAATAATTTTTTTTGAACACCTTTTGGGGATTAAAACATTATTTGCAAATTACACCTGACGCACCACACCATATACCGATGATGCCCTCCGATACCCAGCGTCCCGAGCACCGACTGGCGGGGCGGTTAAAGAGAGAAACCTGCAAATGTCACTTCGGCGTCCCGACAGTACCGCTGCTGAAACCATCTCCCGGCCAAGGAGGGGGGTGGCTGTGGCCAATAACAAACTTGCCTGCCCACGGTCCAATGGCAACAACGGGAGAAATAATACCTGCGTGCTAAACCACATAATACTTGCGCGCTACCACGTGTCCATACACTAGAACACCAATACTGTATGAGTGCGTCTAAAAATAACATTATTAACCAACCGTACCGTTTTCCAAAAATTACCGTGGGAAATACATTAAATTCTCATACTTACCATCCCACATATTTTTATTTAACACATCGGTACGAACCATTGATAACAACAAACCACAATTTTCTCGAAATACGAGATGCAACCATAAAAATACCGCGGGCATAGTTTATAAAATTTAAACAAATATTTTCGTAAAATATTTAACCCAATTATGCCTGGAAAATCAAATTTAAAACCACGTACAAATACTACCAAAATACACTTTGCTCATGCATAATAAATTAAACCACAATATAATTCATAATTAAATCAAACCACATGAGCATAATTTAAATGCCAATTTAAATACCAAATAAACATAATTAATTGCCAAAAATAATTTTTGAAGGTGGGTCACTCACCTTGAGCGCGTACATCAACTAAGATCCTCCTCGGGATCAACTCCACCACTCGTACGCGCACCTAAACAACCACAGTGTACCAACCAAAAATATTAATATTTTATTCGGGTCATTCCCAAATGGGTACCCGGGGAGCGAACACCAAACGATATCTAAAAGTTACGAATTATATACCGAATCGAAGCTCGAGTGATGAGGATCACTGATTCGGTCTTACTTTCCGGTGATCGGATCCGACGGGGTCAGAATCTCGTCGGAAAGCCTTTTGGGTTTCGGCTCCACAATTCTCCCAAACCATCGTGAATTGGTGGAAAGGGAAACTGGGTACTCGCCGGAACAATAACTTCCTGCGAGCCGCCGCGGTCACCGGCAACCGTCGCCGGCGGCGGCGCGTGCGGTGGCCGTTGGCTGAGATTTTTTGCAGATTTGTAGATCGAGGGGAGAGCAATCCAATTGATACGAACCTAGGACGACCTGCTCCTAAACCCGTATTATATTAGCCCGGATCTTTAATTAAGTTCAAGTTCTAATGGAATGGACTTCAACCCCTAATCAACCTGTGGTTAGAAACCTTGGTATAATGTAGACGCCACAATAGGGGATGGAAAACCTATTGATAAGTCAAGCTAAAACAACCAATTCTCTAATGGTGTTTTAGGTGTTCTCAAAGAACAAAGAGATAATTAATCTCACAAGTATTTTCTTAATCAAATCAAAGTTGTATTCATATTGAAAAATAAGCCTTTAAATAGGCTTTGAAAGAAACAAAGTAAACCCTAAAAACCCTAGGTAAAACAGGCCACACAATAAAGAGTTCTATGGTGGCCGAAATTCTCACTCCTTTCCTAATTTAATTTGGATTAATTAATTCATTTATTTTGAATTAGGAATTAATTAATTTACACTGAAAATAATAAAATAATAACTTTCCTAAACTTATTTTTCCAGAAAATAAATAAATAAAAACTAAAAAGTAATGGTAATTTCCTAAAACAAAAAGTAGAATCAAATTAGGAAACTATAATACTAGCTTTTTGACTAAGTTGACTTTGACCAATTTTTGACCAAATTGAGCTCCAAATCAGCTTCTAGATGCTTTGTAGGATGCCAAATAAACTGAATATGAAGGCCCACACATTGCCCATGCTTGGAAAAATAAGAAAAGGCTAATACAGTAAAATACAGTAAAGCTAGCAAGCAATACAGCAAATTCGGCCAAATTGTTGAAGCTGTCTGTACAAGCCCTTTTTGATTGCATTTGAGGCTGCTTTAACTTGATTCCATGACCTCTTAGGCAGATGTATTGAACCCATAAAGCATTGGAACCATTTCATGCTTCTCGGACTCCAAAAATGTACCAAAATCGTCACCCTGGTTTGTATCGGCTTCCACCACTTGGATGCTTAGAATAGGCTTTGTATCTTCAAGTATGGACAAGCTCTGTTGAGATTGATTACCCCTTGTATAAATACTTCCAGGTTGTCCTTAAATCTCTTAATTTGAGCTCTTGTGATTGGCCTAGTCTTCATCCGTGTCGAGTCAGCACCCCAGCGGGTTATCGGTTGAGCGGGCTCGGGCGGAATCACATCACCAATGGGACCGGCGGTGAGGCAAACGGAGGCCAGACGGCGGAGAAATCACGGTTTGAAGAATTCCGGCCCCTCGTCAGAAAAAGCTCCGATCCCGGCGTGTCGGTGGTCCGGTGGCTGTGAAACTTGGTGGGTCAGCCGGACTTGAGGAGGGGATCAAAGGTGTTTGGCGCGTGTGGCTGGAAAATGGCCGGAAATGGGCCAATCGACGGTGGCCGGCGGTGGAGGGAAAAAGTCGCCGCCGATCTTCGAACGTCCGATCCGGGCGCGTCTGGCGGCCAATCACCGTGAAACTTTGAGGTTTTGCCGGAAATGGGGAGGGGAAACTTTCTGGCCGGCGCGTGTACAATAGATCGGCTGGAAAATTTGAAAATCTCCGGTGGCCGGTCGGACTTTCTCTCTTTTTCTCTCTCCTCTCTCTCTTCCCCGAGATTTTTATCAAATAAATGCCACTGTGTGACACTGTTCATGCCACGTGGACCAATCAGAAGCTGACACGTGGCATCACCGTGCACTTAAGCCAGATATAATAAAATATTGCGGTATCCGGCGAACTTCAAACGTCCATAACTTTTTAACCAAACGTCCGATTTAAGCGTGCCGTTAGTCTATGAACTCGTATCGACGAGCACTTCACAACCATGCATGAGTCAAAGCTCATTTCCCCATAAATAAAAAGTCAACTTCGGCACCCCTTGGACAGTTTGCACTTCAACTTGTTTTGCCCATAACTTTCAAACCGTAGTTCCGTTTTCGACGTGCTACTAGTCTACGAACTCGGGGCATCATGCACTTCGCCATGGTACCCTGGTCAACTGGAGATTCCAACTGGGACAAAAAGTCAACTTTTGACCCGCTCGGTCAATGGTCAACCTCGGTCAACATGCACGGATTCCGGTGCGATTTGGGACGGGGTGTTACAAATGTGTCCACTTATTAGGAGCATCTTGTTGAGCACTGGCCTGATCACTTGAAAGGAGCTAGTTTATTAAACATTTTGTTGATTAGGCTCGTAGATTTAGAGTTTTGATGGCTCCACGGATCTTATTATGGATTTATCTTGGCTAACTGACACGGAAAAGATCTTACATGAGGATATGCAATGCTTGGATGAGGATAAGGTTAGGATAGTTAGCGTCATGCTAGAGGGAAATATGAGAAAGTGGTGGACGTATGAGAAGACTAAGAGATATCACATTTAGGCACAAATTAAGATGGCTTTTTACACTGAGTTATGCTTTCTAGACTTTTAATGAGACTAAAAGTGTAAGACCCCATCCCAAAGTACATCGGAATTTTCTTCACGTTGACCGAGATTGGCCAAGTTTGACCGCTGTTGACCAAGCGGGGTCCATTTTGACTTTTTGTTTCGGAAGGAATTTTGTGTTGACCAAGGCACCGTTACGAAATATGTTTCGTCCAGAGTTCGTAGACTAGTAACAATTTGAAAACGGAGCTACCATTTGGAAGTTATGAGCAAGACAAGTTGCAGTCCAAAGTGTCCGAGGGTGCCAAGTTTGACTTTTCATTTTAGTAGAATTTTGCTTTGACTCTATTATGGTTGTAAAACACTCATCGATACGAGTCCATAGACTAGTGGCACATCTAATTTGGACATTTGGTTGAAAAGTTATGGACCTACAAAGTTTTTATAATATTGTATTATTTTATATTATTTTATGCATGTGTAAAATGTGTGCACAGTGTGTGCCACATTTCGACTCCCCAGCCAATCCCTTAAGTGTACAGTGGCACCTATAGGGTTTTTTTTAATTGGCCAAAATTCGAGTGTGGGGGAGAGGAAGAGAGAGAAAGAGGGGAGAGAGAGAGAGAGAGAGAGAGAGAGGAGAGAGAGCCACCACCAGCCACCGCCGTTTGACCCACCTCCGGCCATTTTTCTTCCACATGCACCTGACCACCATCATCGGCCTTCCATTTCTGGCCAACCAGCCAAAACCCACGGCCAATCGACCGTCGACGCGCCTAGATTGGCCATTTTTTGTCGACGGTATCGATTCTTTTTTTAAGCTGATTACTCCCAAACTAGCCACCCAATTTTGACACTGCCAATTCCATTGAGACACCCATCCTATAATCTACCTCCCCACCAAATTTCATGGCCATTGGCCATCGGACGCGCCACCGGTAGTGAGTTTCTCCGATGGGCATGATGGCTCACTATGAAATCTCATTCCAGCGAGTTCCCAGTGATCCCACCTACCATTTCCTACTAATTCGACCTCCTTGAATCCAAATACAAGGTCGGTTTCATTAAAGTTATGATGGTTTGTGAGATTCGAAGACATTAAATCAGAAATCTTTCCAGCAAGATTCCGGCCACCACTGGTCTAATCTCCAAGAGGAGCACATATGAGTTGTGGGACTGATCCTGTGGAGAATCTTAATTTATACGCGTGCTCGAGGTGAGTGATCCACCTTCAAATTTATTTTTGGATGTTAAATTATATATGTTTTATGTTAGTTAAATATTTAATTGTGGTATTTTATGTGTTGGTTAATTCTCAAATTTTTATTTGAAAAATTTGATGTTTAATTTTGTTGAAATAAATATATGTGCATGAAACCCATATTTTGATTTTTAAGGAATTGTGAATTTAATTTTATTAAATTATTGCTGAATTTAATTGCAGATTTTCATGATCAATAAAAATGCATTTATATGAATTTATGTATTCGGGGGTTTTTATGCTATTTTATTTATATTAAATTTTGAGGATTTGAGGAAATATTGTTTTAAAATTTTGATGCCCGAAGAAAGTAATTATGTATTCGATTATTTATGGAATTGATTTAACTGTGTTGGAATTGATGGATTTGAAGTGATTGAATTATGATGATGGTTTAAAGGAAATGTGGATTTATGGATTGAAAAGATGAGTTAAATCCAGTGGTAAATTATGAGATTTGGAAAATATATGATTTTACTAGTTTTTAAACGCACTCATATAGTACCGGTGTTCTGTACTGTGTATATGGATATGATGAGCGTGCAGGTTCTATACTCTCCCGTGGTGGCCAATGAAACGAGGGCATGCAAGATTGATATTGGCCATAGCCGCCCCTCTCTATGGTCGGGATTGAAGATTATAGCATCGATGCTGTTGGGACGCCACAGTGACCAGATGCATGTTCTCTTCTTAACTCCCCTCTCAGGTGGTACTTGGGATGCTAGGTACCGTCGGGCATTACTGATATATAGTATAGTGCGTTAGGATTGACATGAATTTTCAAAATAAAAATGTTTTAAAAGGGTATTTAAATTAAAATGTATTTAATGATGTTTTTATCATTTATTTCAATTAATGTTTTAAAAATGCATTTTACTATCATTTTATTATTTAAATTGATTTGATGACTTAAAGTTGACTTTATTATATTCTTACCATTTATTCCAAATAGCTGTTTTAAATTGATTTAAATATTTCTTTTATTAATTAATTGATTTAATTAATAAGTTTTATAGGTTATATATTGAGTTAATTTGATTTGTGCTAAATTCTTCTAATATGAATTCTATTATTTATTTTTCTATTTGTGACTTTATTTATCTTATGGTATTCTATTATAAATTAAATTAATTGTCATTAAATTATTCTCAAGATAAATTTTTAATTTTTAATATTTGTATTCTATTTGCATTAATTCATTTATGGATTTCCTTAATTGTCGGGGTATATAAATGTTGGGTTTTGTGAAAATGTTTTAAAGAGGAACCTTTCCAATTGAGTGAGTTGTGAGAATTTTGAGAGCAAATGTTATTTTTAAATATTTATTATTTATTATTACTATTATTATTACTATTGTATAGTAGATTGGGTCACTCATTGAAATGATTAGCATCTCATATTTTTAAATTCGTTTCCGTAGGCCCAGGTTAGTAGACATTGATTGTTCGGGGCGAGTTTGGCATCTTTTCCATTATTGATAATTTGAGGAGCTCTTTCTGTCCTTTATTTTCTATCCTGTAATATTTCTTTTCATTCCCTGTTATAATAACTTTTATATTAGTGTTGTAACTTTAAATGCTTTGTATACTGTATTGAACATTATTAAATATTGTATTGCTATAAATCCCTATATTTTCATGGAAGTCCTGGAAACTGTGGATCTAAATTGTTGTAAGGTGGGAGGAATAAGGTGGTGCATATAGAAATGTATTTTCTGTACGGAAAATTTTGTGGTAAGTCCAACTTTTAGGGGAGATACTGTCAAGTTTTTCATTGGAAGGTTCGATAATGTTTCCTTGAGATCAAGGCTTATCTAGGATTCTAGTGAGGGTCTTAGATGGGTCATGACAAAAAGTCTAGAGTTGGAGACACTCACTCAAGGTAGCATGATGATTTTCAAGTATGAGTGGAGATTTAGGGAGTAATTAAAGTTCTGTCCCAACTTGGTCTTTGATGAGTTCAGCAATATGAGGAGGTTTTTTGATGGTCTTAGCAAGCCTATAGCTTTAAGGATCTTAAGTGCAATTCATCCTTATATTAGTCTATGAAAGATGCTACTTTAGAGGTTGAGAGGCAAACTATGATATGTCGGTTTAAGCACTAACCGTTCGATGATATGTCTTCAAGGACTCCTAGTCAAGGATCTTCTAAGAGGGGTAGTTTGACATTAAGCAGTAAAGGGATTAGAGGAGGGCAGCCATGGCACTAGAGATAATATGTCTTATAATGGTGGTCAGATTCAACGCTCTAGACAGTAAATAGTGAGCAATGACAATAGTCATTACTAGAGATTCATAGGTCGAGGTAGTTTCTATTCTACATGTAACTTCTATGACAAGTTTAATGATGGATCATGTTAGTGGGATAAGATATTCTTTCATTATAGGCAGTCATGACACTTTAGGAAAGAGTGCTCCTATCGAGTACATAATGAGGCTAGAGCCTTTGAATTTGGTGTTTAGTTATAGTATATTGGTTTTCAACAAACTGATGGTTACAGAAGACAAAGTAAACAGTTAGGCTAGATGGCAGATGGTTCCACTAGCAGTAGGCAATAGTCTGCAATTGCAACTAGAGATAAAGGTCAAAGAGGACATCTAATAGGTCAAGGTAGAGTACTTGCTATGGCATGACAGGATGCTTATGTGATTTTAGATGAGCATATAAGTATGACTCTTATTCTTGAGGCGAATTTGCAAGTGCATTCATTTTGAGACAATAAATTCTTTTATATCATGTAACTCAGTGGAATGATATAGTAGAGGAATTTTAACCGTTGTTGTTGATTCAATTATAAAGGTGGTATGAAATCATCAATGACAATCAAAAGATGGCAGTTACGTGAGAGCTCGAGTAGTAAGGGCAAGTTTATCATTGATATGTTTTGTGTTCCTAAAGTACAAAATTTCGAGGATGAAATTTTCATAAGGGGGTAGAGTTTGACAGCCAATCATAGTAAATGCTTGAATTTTAAAATTTTGATTAGGTTTGACCAAAATAGACTTTTTTATGGATCTCCAAGTTTAATTTTTATATGTATAAGTTTTAAGTTTGACCGGTATACCATTGCTCAGAACTCATTGACACGAGTTCATTGATTAGTGTTATGTCTAATTTTGAGTTACAATTAAAAAGTTATGGTCCTAGGAAATTTTGAAAATCAATATTATATTGGTGTTCAAACTAATCCTAGCTTTTTGTTTGCTGTGCTTTATTAAAAATTTTGAAAAATACCTAAAATGTTCCAAAAACACCTTTAGACCCGATAGAACCTGAACTAGGTTGACCCACATAACCAAGTCAACCATATTTCACCATCCGATCACCATAAAGCAATTAGTGATGGCCAGCCTTGTAGCCACATGTCCTACGACCAAAATCTCCAAATCTTAGGCTGATCAACCGCTAAATGAGTTTGAATTATATTGGCAAAGCTAATAGTGGTGGTTTGAATGGTTCACTAAAAAAGCAAGCATTTTTTGCCCATTCTAGGAAAACCCACACACTTATCCCTTTATTTTGAACCCTTTAAGCTTGAATCTGGTCTCCATTTGTCAATATTCTTTACTGTTTGAGAGATTTATTAATATTAATTTTTTCTTAAACTTTCCTTGCATTTTTTTTGCCACCACCGACATTTTTGGATCAAAGTGAGCTTACCATCTTACTTCCCATTTCACAAATTTTCCATTCACATATAATTTAAGAATTTCAATCATCTTTTTGATAATTTTTCTATCTTTGGATCAATTAGTTGATATCAGATAAAATTGGACTACGTTTAGACAACCTGGGAGAAAATTGAAGTTGGTTTTGATGTATTAGATACAGGTGGCAATTCGTGTTGTCGTGTCGTGTTCGTGTCAACCCATTTATTATCGTGTTGAAATTGCTCAACTTAGACCTACCCGTTTATTAATGTATCAAAAATTTTTAGCCCGAAACACGATCCATTTAATAAACAGGTAACCTAACACGACCCATTTAACCCATTTATTAAATGGGTCAATTTGGATCAACATGATCCATTTCCACAAAATTGATCCGTTTATACTAAATTGACTATTTACAAGAAATTGACCTATTTATACGAAATTAACCCGTTTACACGAAATTTATCTTATTAAATAAATTACCTTATTTAAAATTATTATTTTATATAAAATACAAAATAATTTATTCATTAATTAATTCAAAATTAAAATATATGTAAAACCATATAATTATAGTTACAAATTTACAATAATATAGTACATGATATGATAATATAACAATCTCATTTAATAATTAAATATAGCTACATATATATATATATACATAAAATAAACCTAATACTACTTATTTAAAAATAGTATAAAAAACTTTATTAGTAATTATGTTTTTAATTTTCTACATCTCCAATACTCTTAGACATATTAATTTTATTTTTTTGATGTCCACAAATCCATACATGTATTAAACATGTTATATTTAAGTAACCAAATATTATTTCAATAATTTTTATTTTTATTTTTAATTAATAAAAGAGAATCAATAATATAATCTTAAATAAGTTTGATATTTAGTTATAAAAAAGTATTAGTTAAAGTTTTATTAATAATAAATTTAATATATTAAAGTTATGATTTAAACGGGTTATAATTGTGTTAGGTTTGGGTTAAAAAAGTGGTCAACTCGAAATTGATATATTTAATTAAATGGGTTAAATGGGTCAGTTTTGGGTTAAGTAGGTCAATTTGAAATTGATACGTTTATTAATTGTGTTAAATGGGTTAATCTGAATTTGACCCAAACCCATTAATTTCGTGTTGTTTTCGAGTCGTGTTACCGTATCATGACCTAAATTACCACCTCTAGTATTAGATGTTAATAAGATCCATTGGACGGTTCAATTTTATAAAATTAGATTTTAGATGAAAAACTATAATTTTGGGTACCGATCCTAAGGTTTGTGATATAATTAAACCACTTCGTATTCAATTTATGAAATTTTATGGTTGTATACATTATCTAAGACATTTGAAATACACCAATGGTTTTGGTTTGATTTTTAGAGGCTAAGGAATAGTTTATTATATTATAAGCATATATGTTGCACCCGTGGAGGAGTAGGAGTGATTATTTGCGGTATTTGTGAGTATTTTATATTTGATATGGTGTTGGGCATACTAGAATAATAATTATGTGGTTCAAACATTTTATATGATTTGATAATTAAAATGTTTATTTATGTATATATGGTTATTTTTATGTGAGTGTGTGTGTGATCATTTTATATGATTTTTAACAAGATTTTAAATGATTTCAATTCTAATGAGTTTATATTGAACTTATCAATCTTGGTATTTGAATTGATGTTTTAATTTTTGTAAAAAATATTTGATTTTGAGAAAATGGATTGGAAATGGTTCATTTTCAAGCATGTTTAAGCATTTTATATTTCAAAGTGCTTAAAAATGATTTATGGTGATATATATTTCATACTTGGTATTTATATTTTGGTATGAAATGATGATTTGGAATATTTGAAATGGTTAAATAAATGGTTGGGTTTGAATATAAAATTTTGATTTATGGTACTATATTTTTTAGAAAAAAAAGAAAGGTATGATCTTTTATGAATATTGTACTATTGTTTTTAACTGATGTACTATATAGTATTAGTATGATCTTTTATGAATATTGTACTATTGTTTTTAACTGATGTACTATATAGTACTAGTATCTTGGTTATGTTATTATGTTATTAGTGCGCTGAATTGTCACACTACCTTTAGTACTTTAAGAGTCATGAGATAAGTTATTCTCATTATTTTTCTATTGCCACAATGCCTTTAGGAAATTAAAGATCGTGAAATGAGCTTTTCCATGGTTTATTTCCAGTCAAGATGCTTTTGGAATGTTAAGGGTCATGAGATGGATTTATCCTATGGTTTCAATTTCTCTTTCATTACACTCAGTGGTGTTATGTGATGCCATACACCATTTGACAACAATAAGTATATCATATGGTATATTGTTGATTTTCTAATATATTTGTGAATTTTTATGATTATGTTATAAATTTATATGGATATTATTTTATGTTCAGCATTTATATCATGTTGGTTTAAATTGTAATATTTAAATGAATTCATTATTCATTATCTATTTTATGATATATTGATTTAGGGTAAAAGTTGAGTTTTGTGAAATGGATTTTAAACGGG
This sequence comes from Ziziphus jujuba, assembly GCF_031755915.1. Taxonomy (NCBI): domain Eukaryota; kingdom Viridiplantae; phylum Streptophyta; class Magnoliopsida; order Rosales; family Rhamnaceae; genus Ziziphus; species Ziziphus jujuba. The sequence continues at coordinate 7,426,174 of NC_083390.1, forward strand.
GACCATTTTGAAGAAGTGGAAGGAAAGGTCTTGAGAGAAATGTTTACAAAAATAAAATATTATTTTTCTATTGTGATATGTCACTCATTGACATATTTTTATCTCATATTTTATTTGTTTTTAATTTGTTTCGTTAGGTCTAGGCAGTTACCGGACAATCTATCTTGTGCATCACTTGTTATTCTGTGTTTTCCACAACAAAGTGGTATTTATCTTTTCCTGTTTATATTCTTAGACTTATTCGCTTATTACTTAATTTTATAAATACTCTTAGCATACTCTAATTTAAATTATGAACACATTAATGATCTTGATATGTATGCGTAGTAATGACTTGTAATATAACAAGCTGTACATGTTTACTATAGTTGTGGACTTGCATGCTGTTGTGACTTTTTCTTTAAATATTAAGGTATTAGTTTATATTGCTTTTGTATGTTTGTCCATGGTTTAGGTGAAGTTTCATGATTTTTCTCTAAATATTGCCTAGTGGACTTTCTTTAGACAAGACCAGCTAAGAGTATTGGAAAGGATCTTGGGATGAGTCCTGTTACATGGGGGGTAGGGTTAGGCTTGGGGATAGTACTAAATGAGACAAATTTTTTTTTTTCCTAAATGGATTGCTTTTTTTTTTTTATTATTATAATTTTTTTTTATAAAATAACTTTTGCTTTTTCATAATGTGTTGACCATGTACATATATTAATTTTAAACAAACATATTCAAATAATTGATGAGTCTTTCATTAGGATATTTTGATGGATTTCCACCAGGATTTCACTTATTAGTTCGAATATTTTTAAAGGTTAAGATTCATATATGTATTTGAGGTTAATTTGAGTTCTGATAGAGTTCACTTTGCCTTATTTGGTTTTTAATATTTTACTAAATTTATTTAAAATCACAAATATATTTTTAAATCTCAGCTCTTGAAGCAATCCAAGAGTTGATAAGTAAGGTTCTCATGGAAAATTTATCTGGACATCTAGATGATAGATTGACTGTTTAAATAATATTAATTTCTACTTCCAAATGCTATGGTCTTTTTTTTTTTTTTTTTTCAATGACAAGATCTACTTTGGGATTCTTTCTAGGGACCTCAGGTGATTCCACCTAATGAAGTTCTATTGAGCAATCCTAAAAGAAAGCCCAATAGATAGTCAGCCAAACCATGGACATTCGAATACACACAATGTAAAATAATACCTCAATATCTATCTATATATATATACGTATATATATATATATATATACAGTCTGTCTATGGTGCGGACGGTCCTCATGCGAACCACAGTATTGGTGACGGTTTTTCATAGTATTGGTGACGATTTTCTAAAAAACCGTCGTTAATACTATGAAAAACCATCACTAATACTGCGGTTCTCATGCAGACCGTCCTCACCATAGAATTTCCGTATATATATATATATATATATATATATATATATATATATATATATATATATATATATAGATATAGATAAAAACATAACAACATGCAAGGTCTTGACCATTGTCAACCATTATAGTCCATCACACAATAGACTATTACCACACATCCATAAGCTCACGGCACTTGAAAAGTATTTGTAGATTTATGTTAGATAATTGATGCAAATGAGTCTATATAAAAAAATGAAATTCAAAAGGGAGGATAAATACCACTACTATTATGGAAAACAAAGAGATGATAAGTGATGCATCAACTAAACCATTCAATAACTTCTTGGTCTTTGAAAATAAATTAAATATGAGATAAAGATATCTCAGTGAATGATATAGTACAATATGGAAATAAAATTTATTTTTAAAAGCCTTTTTCTCAAGACCTCGCATTCCACTATTTTGAAAAGTTTTCTTTTTTAAAACCATTTTACAAAACTCAAACTGTAACCTATTCAATATTATAAAGCATGTACTTAAGTATTATAAATCAATAAACTGTTTAAATATTATAAATCAAATCAACATAATTTAAATATTGGGCATTAAGCAATATCAACATAAATTCTTAAAAATAATAATGGACAATGCCACAAAATCATAAGTGTATAAAAAACCAATAATATACTGTGTGATATATCTAGCTTCCAAATTTTGCATGGTGTCACAAAACATCATTAAATAGTACAGAATTTATGGGAATAACACAACTCATGACCCTTAGTATAATAAAGGCATCGGGACAAATATGAACATATGGGAAAATCCCAACTCACAGCCTTTATCACACTAAAGGTATCGTGCAATAAAGAATTTATGGGAAGAACCCATCTCATGATCATTAGAAAATAGGTAGGTTTTAAAGCAAACAAAAGAAAAAAAGGAAAGGGTAGGTCTCCAACAAAATTTTTATGAATTGATGGTTATGGCATATCAAAGCATAAGCATTTGTCCAAAAAACAAAAAAAAAAAAAAAAGAAAGAAAAATCTCATAAGTATTTTGCTTCCATTTGGATTTGGTGTGGTAGTTATTAATACCCTAAAAACCTAAAGGAACTGTAGAAACTAAGATAAGAAAGAAAGCTGTAAAATTATTGGCTACTGTTTGAGTAAACGATAGAAGAAACAAATCACTGTCCTGGTACAAAATTAACAAACATTTAAATGTCCCTCTATTATATCCTCCTCTATGTTTTGGCCTAAAAGCTACATCATCAAAGCTGTTATATATATATATATATATATGGCAGAAAGGGAGTTAATTAATTTAGGGAAATCATATATGATTATTAATTTTGAATTGTTGCACTCTTCGATCTTTTACTAAGATATCGTTTGTGAATAATCCAAAAACAAAACCACTACTTTTTGTGGCAAAAATTTCGAGTTTCAATACTTACCCCACCAATAATATATATAAATATATATAGAAATTCTATGGTGCAGTCTATATTTTTTTATTGTATGGACGTCTTGAAAAAAGGATAGTTTCTAAAAAAAATTATAGTCTTTGTGCAATAATATTAATGTTGGTTTTTTAAAAAATTGTTGCCCTTTTAGACATCCTCACAAAAAAAAGATGTAGATGTCCATACCATAGAATAACCTATATATATTCAAGTCCATCAAGAATAGGAATAAAGTAGTATTAAAATTGAGCATTTGCACGTTTGATAAGGTTGAATGCTTGACCCATTCCCGACCCATTTAATTTTTCTGTTGGTAAATCCCCCGACCTGTTTAATAAATAATGATAATTGCATTTTAGTACCTTTAAAATCACATCATTTTGTTTAAGGCGCTTTACAATATTTTTTGACTCTTCAGTACCTTCTGTTTTCAAAATTATTACAAACTGGTCCAAATCTCTTAAAATTAATAGAAATTGTCAGGAATTTACTTCAGTACTCTACAAATTTGTTATTTTTCATTTTTTTCCAATTAAATTCAGTAAAATAGATTAGTAAACTAAAAAAATTTAAAACCAAAATAAAATTGAAAAACTCACCATTTAATCCAAATAAACAACGTCTATGTATTTTGTTAATATAAAATTTTTACTTTTCCTAAAAGAAAATTAGATTATATCATAAAAATTAGTTGATCACTTTTTTTTTCTTTTTGGTTTTTTATTTATTTTATTTTATTTAATTTTGAATCTCTATAATATGAATTTTTTAAAAAAGTATATTTTTATTTTTTAATGCCTTACTAATTTATTCAAAGAATAATAGTAACCTCTTAAAATATACATAAAATTTTAAGTTTTTTTCCAAAGTTTATAACATTTTTTTATACTTAAAGAGAATATTTCATTTACATCCCTTGAGGTTTTAAGGTAAATATAAAAACATCCGTTATGTTTTAAATAAATCATTTATACCCTCTAAAGTAGTTTAAATTTATCTTTATACCTTTATTAAAGTTAAATACTTTTCAACTCTCTCTCTCTCTCTCTCTCTCTCTCTTTTCCAATAATTAACTTATAAATTTCAAAGTTTTATTTATTTATTTCTAGTTTAAACTTTTTGTGAATTATTTGATAATTTTCTTTTTCTTTTTCTAAATTAAATGATAATTTTAATGACATAAGGCCTTTTTTTTTTAAGTAAGCTATATATTTGACAATTACATTTCAAAACATATAATATATTTATTTAAATATATTTGAAAAATTATAGTATATTTAGTTAAATATATTTGATAAATTATAATACATTTTAATACATTCAATTAAATATATTTGAAAAATTATCACTAAGTTAAACAAAAGCTTCGCTCAGTAAAATCATCACACACACACACACATATATATATATATATATATATATATTTAACTTTAAAAACTATCAGATAGCTTAAATAAAATTAGTTAAAAATATAGATTAACAAAACTTTCAAGTTTTTAAATTAATATTTGCAAATTTTTTGAGGAAAAATAATTTTTGCATAAAGAAAAAGAAAAACAAGGCATTTAGAGGTAATTTAATTTTACTAAGGGTACATGGTTTATTTAGTTTGCCAACAATGTTGTGAATGATTTATTAAAAGTCTAGCCGATGTTTTTGTGTTTATCGCAAACTTTAAAGGGTGGAAATGAAATGTTTCTCATACTAAAAATTTTGAAAAAGACCTAAGGTTTTATAAATATATTTAAGAGTGAACTATTATTCTTTTAATAAACTAGTAAAATATTAAAAAAATACAAATATATTTTTTCAAAAAATAAAAATAAAAATATGATCATATTATAGAATTTCAAAATAAAATAAAACAAGAAAATGTGATCATGTAATTTTTATGTACAGTGTAATTTTTCTTTTTATAAAAAATATGTCTGTGTTGTTTAGTTGGATTAAATGGTGAGTTTTTATATTTTATTTTGGTTTTAAGTTTTTTCAGTTTATTATTCTATTTTACTGAATTTAATTGGAAAAAAATAAAAAAATAAATTTTTTTTTGAAGGGTACTAAGGGGAAATTTTTGGATTGTTTATGTTAGTTTTAATAAATTTGGGCCAATCTATAATAATTTTGAAATAAGGGGTATTGGAGTGTTAAAAAAATTATACAGGTTCCTAAACGAAATAATATGATTTTGGAGGGTAAAGTATAATTATCCCTAATAAATATGTGTATATACAAATTGAAACATAAAATAAGACTCTAATAATATATTAATATATTGAGGGTATGTTTTTATGGGCTGAGGGATAATGTGGCCCGTTACCATGTCGCCATTGATTTGAGGGTTTTTTTGAAAATAACCACCCCACTAACCCATTTTTGAAAAATGGCAAATTTTTTTTTTTTTAAAAAGTAGCCCACTTTTTACTCGCCTGGACAAAAGTATCCTTTCATAATGGTTTTTGTTCTTTTTTTTTTTTTTTTCTCTCTTTATCAAAACACTTCTTTTTTTCTTATCTTGTTTTTTTTTTTTTTTTTTTTTTTTCTTTCCTCTACCTTCGAATCCATCGACTCATCTAGGGTTTCTTTCTACTTTCCCTTTCTTTCCCTTTCGGAAACTCAATCATTGTTGCCACCCAGAGACAGAGGAGAAACACACCATTGTCGGCTTTACTCCGATCTGTCATTTGTCGCTGCCACCATCGTCGCACCACCGTTGTCGCCACAGTTGATGAGAATTCCAGTTTGAGCGGTTCCTCTCGATGTGTCTCTACTTTCCTACATGTTGTCGTTCTCGACAATGTTATGAGTGAACCTCATCCTTTTCTACGTTATCACTGCTTTTCTTTTCTATCTTATCACCGCTTTTCTGGTTTCTATACCATAAATTATCAATGCTATTTTTTATTTTTATTTTTCTCTCTTAGCTTTGATTCATTTTCGTGTTAGTATAGTAGTTTGGGTGGTTGGGTCTTTATACTTTCAGAGAGCACAGATTGATTCATTAGAATTTGGTTGGATTTGCTTTTCTCTTTTTAATGTATAGATCTTTAAATTTGGTTTGTGTTTGGATCTTTGGCGATGTTGGTTCATGTGGTTAGGATTGATAACTGCTTCGATTTGAGGTCAGTTCCTCATACAAAATTTATCTTGTTGGCGAGGAATTGAGGACTTGAGAAAGGAAATGGGTCATTGCAACGGAAGATAGCTTCGAACTTGAGGACATCTTATATTTTCTCTTACTCATTTGATTTCAGAGTTCTTTTTTAGTATTGTTTTTTTATGTTTTGTTTTGTTTTTTCTTTTTAATTTTCAATTTTTCAGGAATTAAATGTTGTTGCCTTCTGAGATAGTCAGATAGTGCAACTTGTTTTGTCTATTGAATTGTAGACTTGGTCTTTGCATGGAAAATGATATTAAAAGGGTCCAACCATTATATCGTGATCTTTTCCCTCTTTTTATAAGTACCAATGCTCGCATTGGTGGTTCTCTGAAACATTGAAGTTTTTTATATATTTTTCCTTATGAATTGTGAGGAGCTATTTGATGATTAGTCTATATTGCAAAGTGTTAAATCTTGACAATTTTATTACACTTTTTGTTCTCTTAACTGTTTGGAAATCCTTATGTATCTTCTTTGAACATTTTTTGGTGCTCATAATGTTCAGGATGCCGGTAAATTAGTAGTTTTGAACAGTCTAATTGGACATCCTGTTTTGGTATGTTGAATTTGTATTTTAAGAGTGGGATCCTTTTTGATTATTTTTTCTATCTGATAGGACTGCGTAGAAGTTTCTTCTTTATTCTGAAGTTTTATTTCTCATTTACTTTCAGCCAACTGGTGAAAATGGTGCAACTCGAGCTCCCATAAGCATTGATTTACAGAGGGATTGTTCTTTGAGCAGCAAATTATACAAGGAGTGGACTTTGGTTGGTGCATTGATTGCATCAGGTCACGGAAGTTACTTCCAAGATCCCAAATGATGAAAAGAAGCATCATTTCTTTTATGAGGTGGTTTTGGCTGTAGAGTCTAGATGGGATTTCAATACAAGATGGATGATTTACATAAATACTTAAATTATTGAGTACTGATATAAGCTTAGATTATTGGCTTGACTTCATTGCAATTTATTTTTTTTAATTTTTATGTAAGCAACTAGGTGCTATATTGCAAGAAGTGAACTTTTTTTTTTTCTAGATTTATATAAATCTTTTGATTTATATTTTTCATAAACAATATTAAAGCTCATTTACCAATTGAATCAGATTGAATTGCTTCTTTTTTTCCCTCAGCCTTGGTTTCAAAAAGAGTTGTAGGATAGAAAGTCCAGCATTAGTTCCCAAAAGAATCAGGTAAATGTCAAATTATATTTATCGCTTTTATTTATGCTTCTTCTTCTCCCTCTCTAACCACGTTTATAATATGGTAATTCGGAAACTTAATTTGAAAATGATATTTGCTTAAACACAATTCTAACATGTACAATATTTTGTGACTTATCATGATGATTGCTTATTTGTGATCCATAGTTTGGAGGTGGGGATGGTTTTATATTTCTATTATTTATGTATTTATGTTTATTGCAAAGAAAATGAAATCCATTGATGCATTTAGTGGCACATATTTCTGCATTTAGGCTAATGTTATTTGTTAGTCGTCTTATGCATATGCTAGTGTCTTATATTTGTTATGATCCTTTTCCAAACAATTTTATGCTTAGTTGGCTTTGCAAACCAATCTCAACAAAGTTAGCATGCAAATTATTCTTAGAGTTTAAAGATTAGAGATAAATAAGTGCTTCCCCTTTAATGAATCATGTGATCCTCTATTAATGATAATCCTATGCTAGACCTACTATGACTTGGGCTCGCAATTTTTTTTTTTTTTTATATCAAAACTGAAAGAGGAATTATTGATAAGTTAGATATATTGAGAGAATAGGCGAGTTACATTACAAGACCTACCCATTATACAAGAATAAAATTAACTCATTTTAGTTTAATTAAGAAATACATAAATATTTAAGTTTTTTACTAATATTGATTTTTTAATTTTTTAGCACTAAAGGAGCAAGTGATGGAGCAAGCAGAAAATTGAAGCACAAAATTTTAGATTTTATAGTTGCAAATGACTGCTGAGAAAATTAAAAAAATAAGGATTTGAAGCTCTCACAAACACACACACACACACACACACATACATACTCACAAAGATAAAGAAAGAGAGAGAGGGAGAGATAAAGAGATAGAGAAGCATTGGTGGTGGTTTGTTTTCCATTAATGTAAGTTGCTATTTTGAACAAAATAGAAAATGTTATGCATGTTGATGCTACATTAATGCATTAATATTGAATACGGTATGATTTGAAGGTACAGAGTCACTCCCAGAATGAAGCCATTATGGGAATAAGTGATCTGCAATGCAAGTGATCTAAGCATTCGAAAATAAATGACCGACATTAAAAAATGGAGTTTTTAAAAAAATTGCATTGTAAAGCATAATGTAATCCTTAATATATTTCTGTATGAGTTGTTTTGTTGCAGTGGTGACTGTGGCATTTTTACGCTCAAGTCCATGGAGTTTTTACATGCTAGATTACTATTGATTTTCACACAAGATGACATAGAGTTCTTCAGGAGGAAGTATGCTCATGAGGCTTACAACAAAGAACTAAGCATATCAGCTGGGTGGTGATGCATTTTTCTTTCCTTTGGTCATGTTTATAGATGCATATTCTTTATTATATTAGACTTTTAATTGTAAAGATAATGGTGGCTTATAATGTTCATTTAACAAAGATAACGATGTGGTATTGATGTAAGGATAAGTAATTGACCTTATAGGAAATGTGCCATGTTTATTTATTAGAATTCCGTTATGCACAAATGTCTTACGAGCTTAATTGAAAATTTTAAAAAAATTTCCGCTTGTCGAAAAATATTTCCTCTAAGCGGAAAAATTTCCTCTAGTCGGAAATCTCATATGGAGATCAATTGAAGCCTTTGGATAAATTTTTGCCAAGCGGAAAATTTTTCCTCTAAGCGGAAATAGTTTTCCTCCTGTTGGAAAAAATTTCCTCCAAGCGAAAATCGTTGAATAATTTTTACTCCTATCAGAAACTAATTTCCTCCACTTGGAAAATCAATTTCTAATAGATTATTTAAGTTAATAGTGTGGTAAAAAAATTGAGAGTGGAGACAATATTATATAAGATGAAGATGGAATTAACAAAAAATGTATTGATATTTAAAATCAATAACCATTTTAAATAAAAGAAAAAATGATATATGTTTGTTTTTCTTTTCAAAATCATTTGAACATTTCATAAAATGATATGTAAACTAAAGATTTAAAATCAACTCCAGAAAGCCTCTTTTCATTTGGGATTAAATTAAAAAAAAAAAATTGCTAATAAATCTTCCACCGTGGAGTAGAAAATATTATATCCAATATATGAAATAATTATCAAAACATATTAAACCATAACACTAAATTAAAACTTTCTAATTCGAAGCATAAGATAATGGATTCATACATCTCTGCCTATAATGTCCAACACCACCGCATCGGCTACATCTACGTCTAATAAGATCTTCACCTTCGGATGGTATGCGTTGCATCCTCTGCCTACCGGCTCGCCTACGTGTCCATCTTGGTGGGAGAACAATACGACTTGCCATGTCATCCGGGGTATGCCACTGTTTTTCATCTAACAAAAGGTAAATGGACTCAGCATAAGCTTCACGATATGCATCCGCAGTGTAGTAATGAGAACACATGCCATAAGGAGCAATTTTGCGGTCTCTGCAAGCGACAACAATACAATGATCACAAGGATATTAATCAAGATCAAAGACTTTGCATGAGCATGTTTTTTATTGGAGATTAACTGTACCCCTCAAACTCCCACTTCCACAAGAAATTCATGCATATCAATGGCTTTCACACGTATTCCGATGGACTCCAAATTTCGTAGTTTGAGTTTCTCTTCCATATGGTCAATCACAGGCTTCGTCAATTTTGCACCTACAGTACGTTGCTCATAAAACCACCTTTGCAGTAAATCCCGTATGTGCTCTATTAACACTACTATTGGCATCTCTCTAGCATCTAGCAAAATGCCATTCAAGCTTTCTGCAATATTGGTGGTCATGATAGTGTACCTTCTACATAGACAAAGAGAACATGCCCACCTTGTAGGGTCACATGATCGAATGTACTGGGCAGCCCTACTGTTTTTTGCCTCAATTTGCCCCATATAAAACTCAAAATCTTCAACCAAAGATGCACTAGCTGCGAGCATGAAACATTGTATTATTGATTCATCTTTCACGTGTCCATTTGCTTTAATATTTCTGCTTATATGGTACGTGCACAACGCATGGTATGCATTGGAAAAAACTTTGCGTAATGCCCTTTCAATAGCGGGGTGTCTATCACTCACAAACACCAAATCCGGAAAATCTCCGATGGCATCCTTGAGGTTTTGGGAAAACCATGTATATGCTTGCTCGTTCTCTCCATCTCCAATGCCGAAAGCCAAAGGATATATTTGCTTATTGCCATCTATGCCCGATGCAATATACATGTACCCTTTGTATTTCCCTTTCAATGTAGTTGCATCAACAGCCAACATGGGTCTTATGTGGGATTTAAATCCCCTAATGCTTGCTCCAATCGCCATAAAGAAATATACAAAATTGTTATTGTCATCTGTTTTGATACGTGTAATAGTCCCAGGGTTCTTCGACACTAACTCATAACAGTAGGTAGGTAACTTAGCAAAATTCTCCTCTGGAGATCCCCTAACACTGTTAAGTGCATACTGTTTACCTCTCCATGCTTAGTTGTAGCTTATATTCACCCCATATTTCTGTAAAAAATCATGTCGAATTTCTTTGGGTTTGTAAACACGTGCAATACCTTCATCTTTAGATTTGATACATTGCCCGATAACCCGGCTACTGGCCTACTTATATTCTCGATGCACGATATCTAACAAGCAACTGTGTACATTATCAAAAATACTCCCAACAAATATTTCTCCATTTTTAAATGTGGTTGCACGTAGTCGCCATTTACAAGTATTTTCCAAGCATACAACCTCATACCGTTGTGTAGTTGACCGTGTCACCTTGAACTCCTTATTTTCTTGCATGCAATAGATACTCAGTTTATTCTGTAAGTCACGTTTGTTGCGAAATAATTGTCCAACTACTATGCTCTCACAGCCAGTGAATTTTGATGAAAATATGGCCATAGAACCACTTCTGTTGCTCGATGATACGTGGTCACTTGTAGCACGATGAACCTTAACATCATCAACTCTTTCATTGTTCATTTCAGGATGCATATCATTATCATTGTCGGGGAACTCATGATCAAAATCTACATCATTATGATCAACATCATCCCCTGCTGCATTGTAATTCTCATCATGATCAATATTATGCAACTGCTCATACTCCTTATCTTTAGGAAATCGTTCAGCATAGTCACCTCCAACATCAACTCCTTCGTGGATGTTAAATGATGTCCAGGCCCCACGAACATCAACTTGATCTCTAAACTGAGTTTCGCGAACCATAATTTCCTGAGATGTAGCCTGAATAGGTTCAGTACCGGAAACTTGTGGTAGACGAACGCCAATTGGAGGACAAGAAAAAGAATGAAGATTACTTCCACTATCCGAAGCAAATGCTGTTTGATGAACATTTCTACATACATGTTCAACTTTTGAAATCACCTCAACATACAATGGAGGCCGCATAATTGTCATCCTTCCATTCCGCACTTCTTGAAGAAAGCATTTCACATCCCTATCACATCGTATTTCTGTAGGATCCAACTTTTCTGCACATCGTCCATATATCCCTTTTAGCTTTAGCAAATATTCATTTCGATCTATCTCAATAGAATTGAAAATCTCATCCTCTAACTCTGATTTTGTGCATCTCTTACCTACGGAAACCATTATAATTTTTACCATTTTGATATTCCCAATTATCACCATCATTTTGTATAAATGTTTCATTGTATAAAACCGCAATTATAATATCATCATCTTCCATTTACTACAAAATTAAATGAATAACGTTAAACTAAATCAATCAATATATAAAATTTTAAATAATACTAAACAAACATATTAACTGTATTAAAAAAGTTGATTCTGTTTTTTTTTTTTTGGGCCAAATATAGCTTTTTCCTACTGGCGGAAAATTAGCGGAAAATTGGTAGAAAACTAGCAGAAACTTGGAGGAAAATTGGCGGAAAATTGGCGAAAAATTAGCAGAAAACTTGCAAAAACTGACAAACTGGAGGAAAATGGCGGAAGTTCATCTTTTTCGCCAAATTTCCTCCGTTTTTACTGTTTTTCGTAATTTTTCAGTTTTACACAAAATTTCCCTCATTTTCAAACCATATGCCACCTAAGTATCTTTAAAATCACATATAACAGCTCATAAATTAATTTCTTGCATACCCATATTAAATAAAAAGCTTAAAAATTCCAAAACTAACAAAAAAAACAAGAAAAAAGAGAAAGAGAAAAAAGAAAAAAAACCCATATTTCCTTACTTTCATCTAATAAGAAAAAAGATAAATTTTTTATCTAAGTTTAGTTTCAGATATGATAAAATATAAAAAAATGAGAGTGAGAGGAGATGAGATGCAAAGAGTGGCCTATTAGAGAAACCCTTACATGAACGGCTGTGTAGAGGAAGAAGGAAAGGGTAAAAAAAGCCTTTTGCGTAATTTTCAATTTTATCAAGGGTATTTTTGTCCCAAGGTAGTTACTTTTTAAAAAAAAATTTTTTTTTGCTATTCTTCAACAATCATGTTACTGGGTGGCTATTTTTCGAAATAACCCTTGATTTGATTGCCATCATACTCATTCTCCGTATCAAATTTTTTTTGGGCTAAGGAATTGGGCCACTACCATGTTGCTAATTTGGTAGCCATCATAATCATTCTTCATATGACACATTTATTTATTTATTTATTTTTTTGTAAACATAAAAACTAATAAAGACCTATAAAGTACATCTGAGAAACCACTCATTAACTAGCCATATCAAAATAATTGACATCATTGTTTTTGAACAAACCCATAAGATTAGCAGGTTTGGCACCAATCTAAATAAAATACTATGAAAAAAATTTAGCATTGGTCAAAATAACATCAAGAATAGAAGAAAATTTCCAAGTAATGAATGGCTTTCAAGGATACGAGCAACATAACTTTTGGCTTTCAAGGACAGTGTGAAAGAGCTTCTGACTCTCAACTCCAACTCCAGCTTGAACATGCTCCAACATGCAGTAAGTTCACACAATTTCAGAACATGTTAATAGGCAAAGCTTTATATAAATAGTCTCCTCAAGCTCTCCATGAAGAAGGCCCATCTTGAATTTAATTGTTCAAGCTCCCAATCATAGTGTGCCAACAATGGAAACATGTCTTTCATGGTTGTGTATTTCACAATCGGTGAAAATATCTCAGTGAAGTCGACACCTTTTCTTTGTGTGAACCTCTTTGCTATCAACCAAGCCTTGAATCTCACTTATCCTCTAAAGTGCCTCCTTCATCCATTTTGAATATCCATTTGCAGTCCACTAGCCTTTGGTCCTATTTTGGCATTAACACTCATATTCCGTTCTTGCGAAGTGAAGATATTTCCTTCTTTTTCTTTTCTCCATTGGCTTGGATCTTGCATCACATTGCTTCTTTGTAATTCATAGGTTCCAGTTCAGGTTCTATAATTTCTTGTGCGAATTCAAAGCAAAAGGAACCAAGTTAGCACGGGAAAATTTTGGATTGTGTTTACTTGCCTTATAGCTTTATCACACGGTAGCTGATAGTTTTATAGTGCATTTTGCTGCTCTGGTTCATTAGGTAGTATGGCAATTTCATCACTTTTTGGCTCATCGTAATCAGTCATGTTAGCTTGCTGAGGTGATCGTTAAGTGTTTTTAGGTGGCTCCACCTCAAACTCAACTCCCATTTTATCATTCCCTTCGATGGCTTTCTGTCCATGAACTTTTTCACCTGCACATGCTTTTTCCTTCTCAAATATGGCATGTCAGTTTCATTAAAAATAATATCTACTTATTATCACTTTGAAACCTTTGGAATCTCTTAACTGTGTTCTAAAGCCTTTAACCCCTTCAGGATAACCTAAGTAGATCCTTTTGCAGATCTAGGTTATAACTTTCCTTCATTTTGGTGTACATAGATAGCACAACCACAACTCTAAGTTCCTAAGGTCAGGAGCTTTCCACTCCATATTTCTTTAGGGTTTATAAGTCAATAGCACTAGAGGACTTTTATTAGCTAAATGACAAGCAGTAGACATTGCTTCACCCCAAAACTATTAAGAAAAACCTGAAGAGACTAACATGCATTTGACTTTATTCAACAAGGTCTTGTTCAATCTCTCAGCAACACCGTTTTGCTAAGGTGTCATCTGAAGAGTTTTGTGCCTAAGAATCCCATTCTCATTGCAATAAGCATTAAAAGCATCATTGCAAAACTCTATGCCATTTTGGTTCTAATAACTTTAGGTTTCTACCACACAGATTTTCAACAAGAGATTTCCAATATTTAAACTTAATAAAAGCATCAATTTTGGACTTAAATATGCAAACCCATACCTTGCGTGAGTACTTATCAACAATGGAAATAAAATACAGATTGCCTCCATGTGTTGTTACCTTGGCTGGTCCTCATAGATAGGAATGTACATAGTCTAATGCACTCTTGGAGAGATATGTTCTTGTCAATGCTGCTTGCCTATGATACAATGCTCATAAAATTCCAACTTGCTCACTTGGTCATTTTCTGCTTTGTAAATGTAACCATAATCACAAAGTGTACCCAAGGATATCAAGTTTCTTTTAAGACCAGAAACATATCATTCATCCTTGAGAGTTCGAAGAACTCCATCAAACATTCGACTAGCCACCGAACCAATTCCACAACCTTAGAAGACTGACTATTACCCATGAGAACATTGCCTCCTTCAAAATCTTGATAAGGCATAAACCATTCCCTGTTTGGGCTTATGTGATAAGAACACTGAGTCTAGTATCCATTCTTCATTGTTTCCCTTACAGAATTGAAAACACATTTGAAACTTTATATTTATTGTTGGCTATGGCTGCATTACCTTCTTCTAAACATTTTCCTTTGATTTTTTGAGTCTTTGAAAGTAATTTATCCTTTAATGTCTTTCTTTGCCATAGAAATTATATTTTCTCAGAGGACCATGTGACCTAGACCTTGATTTTTTTTGATTTGATCCTGCTATCTCTCTTGTCATTTCTACCTCGAACATATTGATTCTCACTACTGTTCCCATTTTTCTTTTTCTATTTTTATCTCTAAATTTTTTGATTGAAGAGCACTCAAACAATCCTCTAGAGTAATACTTGTTCTTTCATATTAAATAGTAGCCTTTACCTTTCTATAGGATTCTGGAAGTGAATTTAGGAGAATTGTAACCTCATTCTCATATCCAATTTCCTCTCTGATATTAGGCAAATTAATACTAATTTTCTTAAAGTAATCTAAGTTCTCTTTAAGATTCTTTGAAGAATCCATCTTGAACCTAAATAACCTTTCTTAAGATGAATCTTGTTAGAAACAGTTTTATTGAGATAAAGAACTTCCAACTTACTCCATACACTTGTAGCTAATTGTTTTTCATTCAGTTGCCGAAGAGTGTTATTTGCCAAATTCAGAGCAATGGTGCAATAAGCAGTCTCATACATCTTGGTGTTTGCTTCCTCTATCATAAATGAAGGTAGATCATCAAAACTATTTAGGTCTTTTACTACCTTGTGGTGATTAGTGTATGTGCACGGGAACAAGAGACATTGGTAGGCTATCTAATGTCCAATCCTATATCGTTTATATGTGAAATTGGGGATAATTCAAATGTAATAATAGTCATATCTCATAATGCCGATGCCTTTTTATGGCAGTTGACTTTAAGTTTCAAAAGAACTTCGAAGTTAAACGTGCTCAAGCAAGAGTAGTCTAAAGATGGATAACCTCCTAGGATGTTTTGAATTAAAAAAAAAAAACTATATGGAGTGTGGTAGCTGAATTGGGGATAATATCGGTAGAGAGTCATAGGTCTGCTAGGGGAGGCTAGGTGTTACAAATAGTATTAGGGTCTATACTTGGCCAGAATTGTGCCATCGAGGACGCTTGACCCCAAGGGAAAGGATTATGATGACTAGCGTAGACAGGTGCAAGAGACATCAGTAGGCTACGTGGTGTCCAATCCCATATTGTCTGAGTGTGGAATAGGAGATTATTTAAATATAATAATCGTTACTATTATAACATCAATGCGTTTTTAGAACTATTGACTTTGCAGTTGAAAAGAACTCCTAAGTTAAGCATAGTAGTCCAAGGATGAGTGACTTCTTGGAAAACTTTGAACAAAAAGTCCATACCGAATACGGTGGCTAAATTGTGAACAATATTAGCAAATAACAAAAAATTTCATACGGAGTGCGGAGGCTAAATTGTGAATAATATCGGCAGAAAGTTACAAGACCTAGTGCAGTGGCTAAATTAGGGACAATATCAATATAAAGTGACAAGTCCATTTGTAGGGTTGTATTACATGCCTTTTGCTAGTTAAGAATAACTCTCATATTCTGATCCCATAAATTGAAATCTCCCTTGCCGTAGAATTTCTTGACCTCAAACCTTGTCATACCCATACGTAAGTTATTTAATTTAAGATTTTGACTTATTACTTTTAGTTTTGCAATGCCATCTAGATTTGGATTTTGGTGATCAAACAAATTGAGCACCTCCTTTTTAACTTTCTCTTGTCAATCTGTGTGGATTGCCAGTCAAAATTAGTCCAGCAAAATAAAATGTATGGTGCTTGTCAATCATATTATCCACTGAAATTCTCTAGTTGACATTGGAATCATGATGAGCCTTTAAAAGTGATCCAAGAAAATTGCTTCCAAAATTGTCTTCTTTTCCATTTATCACCTTCTCTTTTCTTTCCTTGATTATCTCTATAATGTGTTTGTGTATTTCTATCTCAAGCATGTCTAATTCAATCTCATCGTTCCTTTTAAAAAAGTGATAAAAGATAAGTTGGCATGACAAAGAAGTGATCATTCTGACTCTATATATATATATATAAGGAACCTCTCTCTCTCTCTCTATATATATATATATATATATATAAGGAAGAAAGATTGGAAACTTAAGTTTGAAAGCATTATTGAATTTTATCAACGCCAACCTCATAAGCATATCGAAAATGTTATTCCCTTGTAGGTAATTATTCCTAAATGCTGCTCTGGAAATCATTTCGGGAGTCAACAATCTGAATTTTTCAAATACCTCAATCTTTTGACCTTCATATAATTTCCACCTGACCAACATAGTCTCAACACCAGATATCATTCTGGAGTCATACCCTGCATAACAATTCCCTTTCACAATTTAACATAATGACTTTTTCACTAAACCAAGGTAAATTTTAAGGACTTTCACCCAATACATTTAGCCATAGTCCAATTAAAGCCTTGTTTTTCTTTTCCTATAGAAAGCTTGCAGTATTCTAAGTGGATACCAACAATTATATAGCTATGATTTAATGTTGTATGTAAATGGAAATTATATGAATTGACAATTGAATTTCCCTTAAATAATTATTGTATCGGCTTATCCCATTTGATAAACTCTTTTCTAAGTTTTTTGTAAAATATTCACTTACACTAATTTTCTCCTTTCTTTATAAATATAGATCATAATTTTTACTATATAATTACTTACATACCCTATTTTAATTTTCACTGTGTACGAGTTACTTCCAAGCTCTCTATGAAAGGCATGATTGGCAGGTTTTCTCAATTTTGCCCATGTTTCACCTTCACCATTCACATGTCCATCTCCTAATAGCTTATCGACCAAGGCTTGGGTCTCAAATTTTGGAAAAGCTGTCTTTATTATTGAGTATCTCTTTGATTAAATCCGGTTTTGTGACAACCAGTTGAGCTTCAGCTCCACATCATTACAGATAATTCTTTCTTATCAAAAAATCACTGTTAGATAATTATTAAGCTTAAATTTTTTTCTAAATATACGGTAAAAGAAAAAAAATAGAAAAAAACAAGTTCTGGATCTTTCTTACCATATGTTTTAACCCAGGATTCAATATGAGGATGAACTTTAGGAAATATGTTGGTTTTTCCATGGCTTCGCCTTTTATGATCAACAATTCTTTGGCATTTCCATGGATGAATCTGTAAGAAGGACCTTTGATTCATCTTGAACACATCAAGTACTACTTGCGTGTAGGAGTCCACCATAGTTTGTGCAGTATCTCGATGAGAGTTAACAGAGACCCAGAAAGGTTGGAAAAATTGTTACAAGGTTTCCCAAAGCACTCATTTTTGTTGCCAGATTGAAATTACTTTCAAATATCGTTTCTAATTATTTGTCAAAACTTGCAGAATAAAACATTCATCCAGTACATTTCATTTTCATTTATTTATTTATTTTTAATGAAAAGTTGAGGAATCATATGCTAGAAAACAAGATTAAATTTATAATATAGATAAGGCGTCATATTCAAAAAGTATCTCAGCAATATTTATCAGACCAATTGGACACAAAATTTAGTGTTTTATTATTATTATTCTTTTTCGATGTGCCCTGTGATAAACATTTTTAAGAAAAAAAGATTACTAATAGATAGCCTTGGAAATAAATTATTATTGGTAGGCTTGTAGCTCTATAGCACTGTTGTTGGATTGGTACGAGGGACTTATTTAATTATTTTTAATATTTAAAGTTATACACAATTGTTTAATTATTATTTGGGTAAAACTTCATTTAGACCTTTTCATTTTATCTTAATTATAGCTAAACCCTATATTATTGAATTATCATTTAGATATCATCTTCTAGTTTTTAATGGCTAATTTTAACCGTTAAAGATCATAATTGTATTTTTATAATATTATTCAATCATAAAATACTAATTTAATATAATTAGTTTTTTTGTGATAAATATAAAAAAAAGGGAATGTTAATTATGATTTTCTGAAAGCATGATATCTAAGTGTAATTATAGTAAAATTGAATAGGTCTAAATGAAATTTATCTTCATTATTTTTTTTTCCTTAAACCCTATTAACTAGCTAGCTAGGTGAATAATATCTAATTATAATTTAAACAAAATGGTCTATCCTATATAATTAAAATATATTTTAATTAAAATTGAAAATTGAAAATAAAAAAATAAACTACAAAAGGGGAACTTGAAAGTAACAAATTATCTTGACAAGGTTTATTTGAGGGAAAATTTCGTTTAGACCTTCCTAGTTTTGTTTTAATTAAAGTTACACACCATATTTTAAGAAAATCATCACTTAGTCCCTATTCGTCAGTTACTAGTAGTTAATTTTAACATTTAAATGCCATAATTGTATTTTTACAATATTATTCAATCATAAAATATGGATTTTTAACCTTTTTTTAGCCTTTAATTGTAAAACAATAACTGGAGAAAACTGATAAATATGACTATTTTGATATATATAAAGAAAACCAAAAGAGAAATTAATTATAACTTTTCAAAAACATCTAAGTATATTTA
Organism: Ziziphus jujuba; assembly: GCF_031755915.1. Taxonomy (NCBI): domain Eukaryota; kingdom Viridiplantae; phylum Streptophyta; class Magnoliopsida; order Rosales; family Rhamnaceae; genus Ziziphus; species Ziziphus jujuba. The sequence goes on from NC_083390.1 coordinate 7,445,668, forward strand.
TGACAAAACTAAAAGGGTTTTAAATGAATTTTGCCTTTTATTTAAAGATGTAATCATACCATGTATTGCAGCATATCCCTTTTTAAGTGTTTAGCTTTACATGTAATGACTCTTTGAAATATGGTATTAGGAAAATTTAGGTATTGTTGCTAATTTGCTAGAGTGAATTATGAATGCATTTGGATCATTTGGTTACTATAGGCTAGGCCAGCCCTTTTAGGCTAGAGCATCTCCTTTAGTCTAGACTAGCCATTTTTACTAGCGTAGCCTATACTAGGCCAACCATTTTATAACTAGATCAATTATAATTAGGTCAAAATATTTTATGACAACTATTTTAAGGCTGAATTAAATCCTACCTCATCTTAGGGCTTAGTAATTAAGGCTTGCTTAGGCACCATTCATGATGCGAATCCGTTCGTGCCCGCACAATCGACAACCCGTTGGGTTGTTGACCCGATACGGTTGAAGAATGGACCAATCACTAGGGCTCAAGCTAAGAGGTTTAGGGATAACTTTGCTGCCTTTATCCAGGAGGTAATTCATTTTCAAGAGAATGTTTCCATACCCAAAGATCCAGGACCTGTTTTGGACATGCAAGTGGTGGAAGCCGATATGGACTCGGATAGCCATTTTGGTGCATTTATGGAGGCCAGGCGGCAAGAAATGGTTCCAACTGTTTATGGATTCAATAAATATCACTAAGAGGTCATGAAAATAAGTCAAGCCAGAAGTAAAACCAACTTTTACGGACTTGTACGGACAGCTTCAAAATTTGGCCCAAAAATTGTTGTATTGCTTGCTGGTTTTACTGTATTTTACTGAGTTGGCTTTTTCTTTTTCCTCCAAGCAAGGGCAGCGTGTGGGACTCCATAATAATCTTATTTGGCATCCTAAAAAGCATATAGAAGCTGATTTGGAGCTCAAATTGGTCAAAGTCAACTTAGTAAAAAAGCTAGTATTTTAGTTTCCTAATTTGATTTCTACTTTTTGTTTTAGGAAATTACCTTTACTTTTGGTTTTTATTTTTTTATTTGGTGGAAAAATAAGTTTAGGAAAGATATTATTTTATTATTTTCATTGTAAATTAATTAATTCCTAGTCAAAATAAGGAAATTAATTAATCCAAATTAGATTAGGAAAGAGTGTGAAATTAGGCAATTTCCTAATTGGATTCTATGTTGGCTGAAATTTCCTAATCCTTTTAGGGTTTTATTTCGTTCATTCAAAGCCTATTTAAAGGCTTATTTTCAATGAGAAATCAAGTTTGAATTTTATACAGAAAATTATTTATGAGATTGAATTCCCTTTGTTCTATTTGAACACCTAAAACACCATTAGTGAATGAGTGTTTTAGTTTTGACTTATCAATAGGATATCCATCACCTATTGTGATGTCTTCATTATATACCAATGTTTCTAATCACAGATTGGTTAGGGGTGAAGGTGACCATTAGAATTTGAACTTAATATCCGTACTAATATAATACGGGTTTAGGCGCAGGTCGTCATAGGTTCGTATCAATTCACATTATGAGTAAGCTAGGCATACAACTAACACAATGTGTAACACACCGTATAAAAGTATACAGGAATTTTCACATTTTGACAAAGTTTGACCTGGAGTTCACTAGGATTGATAGAGCAGGTTCCATAGTTGACTTTTTGATACAGATGGAATTTCGTTATGACCAAGGCACCATTATGAAGTATGCGTCATCATGAGTTCATAGATTAGCACCACAACAAAATCAGAGTTGAGAGTTGAGATTGGAAAGTTATGCTCTGATCAAGATGAGATTTGGATTGATTGAGTAAGGTCGATGTTGACTTTATATTTTGTAAATTATGGGTTTGACATATGTATCATTGTATAGAGCTTGTTGATATAAGTATGTAGACTAGTGGCACACGTAATTTGGATCTATGGTTGAAAAGTTACGGATCTACAAAATTGCAATTAGTTTTTTAGGATTGACTTTAATGGGATTTTCTTTTGTAAAACATATAGAATGTAGGATTGAAAGCACAAACTTTCATGTGCAATAAGTTAGCATGGGAATAACTCTTATGAATGCTTAGTGGTACCGTGGAGAGCCCTTATTGGGCCACTAGGACTTGAGAGATAGGAGAGAGAGAGGGGGGAGGGGGGAAAGAGAGAGAGAGAGTGAGAGAGAAGAGAGAGCAGCTGTCTTTTTCAACCAAACCACCTACCTCTGGCTGCCTTTTTGCCTCATAAGCCACATCCTAGGCTTGCAATGCACTGTGATTGGGGTAATTTCTTTGACGGTGGTGACAACTCCTTCTTAGGTAAAATCAACCTATCTTTGATTGCCATTCTTTTTCATTGCCCTTACCATCGTCTTACCCACTCAAAAACCAACTAGGCCCAAAATTTTCATGGCTGGTGGACCAATGCATTGGAATTGGAGTCTTTTTCTAACGATAGCAGCGGCTCGTGGATCCCCCATTTTTGGCGAGTTTCAGACCAATCCACCACCCTTTTCAACTATTTTTTGACCCTTCTAAACCCAAATTTGAGGTCATTTTAGCCTAATTCAAGCTAGAATGTGAGATCCGAGAGCATTAAGTTACCAAGTCTTTCCGATGACATTCTGACCACCATTGGTTGAGTCTTCGACAGGTAAGACCGAAATCATGACTCTCATACTCTAAGCTTGATTTTATTATATAGATTGCTAGTTTTGGTTGAGACTTATGTTTAAACCTCCAGATTAATTGTGTGTAAAATACTAGATAAAATAATATTTTAATAGGTGTTACATTTTTGTTGATATTTTAGACCACCGTGTGAACCAAAGAAGGGATCTTATGGAGGATATGGAATAGAGTCCATTTGATGGTACATTTTCTAGATTTATTTTTAGGTTTAGTTACATAAAATGCCATTATGAATTTTTGGTTAATATTGTGTCATTTAAATAAAAAGGATATTGTTAATTATATGTGTTTTTTATGAATGTACTTCCATACATGTTTTTGTAAAAAATTGTTAGTTGGGTATTATAAAATAAATTTCTATGGGAGGTCATATTTTTGTAAAAGTTGTAATTTTTTATGCATACAACTTAATCAATTAAATAATTTATATGTATTTAATATATTGCGACATCCTAGTAAAATTTATTAAAATGTAATTGTGGTAAATCCATACATTGGTGTTGTTTTTAGATGCATCATGCAGTACTAGTATTCTATACTGTTACTATGTTTGATTAGTGTGTAAGTATTTTTAACCATCCTATAGGAGCTAAGTGAGAGAGTGTTGGCAGGTATCTTGCACTATGAGCAGTAGACGCCCTTCTCTTAGCCGTGGGATGGCAAATTGTTAACATCGGAATCTCAGGATGCCAAGGTATTTGATTGTAGGTATCTCTTTACATCTCTTTTTGTCAGGTGGTGTTTGGGACGTCAATTGCCACCTAACATCACTTAGTATATAGGTTTAGGTTTTCACCTGATATTTCATGTGTGACCTTTAAATATTTTAATGGATTTAAATTATTTATGGTTTTTATTATTTAATAAATTATTAAGAAATTTATTTAATTGCTTTAAATATAGTAATTCTGTACAATATTATCTTTCATTTCTTTTAATTATACTTATTTATTTCATAGGAATATTTTTTGTGGGTATATTTATTTAAATAATATTTTTTTCATGTAATTTTATTTTATTTCCCACAATGATATTTAAATATTTAGGGATACAAAATTATGGATTCTGTAAAAAAGATTTTTAAATAGGGAAAGCTTTTAAATTGAATGAATTAGTGAGGGTTTCAAGAGAAAAAAATATTTTCCTAAATATTTGCCCAAATTTCATAAATTATCCTCCCTTCTATTATTATTGTCATATTTATTATGTTCATTATTAATATTATTGTTAATATTAGATAAGTATCACATATTGGAATGATTATCATCTCATTATTTTTCTTTATGTTTTACACCTATTCCTTTAGGTCCAGGTAATTAGCAGACTTATCGCTAGGCTGTGCACGATTTCGGCTGCATCTTTCTATTGCTATATTAAAGTAGAAGCTCTTCTTTCTTTGTTTTTGTATTATTATTATTATTATTATTATTATTTCTCCTGTTTCTATAATATCAATGTTTATTTAAATAATGTTAGAATCTTAGAATGTTCTGGTACTAAATTGTGCATTTTGTGGCCTGTATAATACTATTCATGTTTATTAACTATTTTTGTGCTATGTTCCTTTATTTACGGAATGCTGTAATCTTGTGGAAACACTGTAGTAAGGGAGATGAATAAAGTGGATGTATATGTAGAAAAAATTTATGAGATGCTGTTAGATTTTCTGTGAAATTTTCGATGGGGTTTCCTGTAGTTAAAGCTAGGTAAGGGTTCTAGTAAGGAATCCTAGGAGGGTCCTAACAATTTTGATATTAGAGCTCTATGTTTTCGTGTTCTTAGGGCATTGTACATTGTTGTGCATCCCATCTTTCAATTGTTTCATTTACCAAACATTGCTAAAAATTCTTTTTTTGAATCTCTATTTTGCTCCTTTAGAATTTACTGTGATGCCCAGGCTAAGTAGATACGATTATCGAGAGGATTCGGCTAAGAGTTTTGGAAGTGGGTTAACCTTCAAAAATTCTTGTTGCACAGTTGACTCAGGCATTGGGTGATACAAATGCTTTGGAGCCGCAAACCTTGGTGGAACTGAAGACCTAGTAGCGGCTGTAGTAAAATCTTGAAAGAAAGGATACAATATCTTGATGAGGACCAAATCAGGATAATAGGTTTTATGCTTGAGGGAGATGCCATAAAGTGGTGGAGGACTGAGAAAACAAGGAGATGTCATACTTAGGAGCAGTTTAAGAATGTGTTCACCATGGAATATTGCCCTCCAACTTTTTTTTTAGTTGAGTAGGACAGAATTCAAAAGGTTGCACCAAGGAAATATGATAGTCTACCAATATGAAAGGAAGTTCTAGGAGTTGTTTGAGTTTTGCATTCACTTGATTCTGAATGAAGAGAGCAAGAAAACGAGCTTTGTAGATGGCTGAATGAGCGTAAAGCATTGAATATTTCTGGTGCGGTGCATCCAACCTATCAGACTATGAGGGATGCCGTACTTGAAGTTGAAAGGTAGATTATAATGTGCAGATCAAGATGGAGGTTTTTCAAATGTACCTAATTACAAGCCCCCAGCTAGAGATCACTTAAGAGGAGCCACAACTCGAGATCCTTTACATTGAGAGCATGGGGAATGGTAGACTAAGTTCTTGAGGTAGTTTGATGCGAAGAGGTCATCGTTTTCCACAGGTAGATGACATTTGGTAAGCAGCGATACCAATTCTTACCAGATGTCTAACCTTGAAGGAAGTTCTAGACCAGTTTGTAAAATTGTGGCAAGCCATATGATGGGTCATGTGAGTAAGATGGCATATCCTTCTAGTGCAGGAAATTATGTGCCGTGAAAAAGGATTGCCTTTATCTACATGGCGATACTAGAGTATTGGGATCGGGCTCAAAAACTCAATAGGCTAATAGTTATAGAGGTCAGAGTTCACAAGCAAGCCAAGCTTAGTAGAGGTAGAGGACGGAGATCATAGCCAATAGATTCAGGCCTGGCGTTCTTTATGATGCAACAATAAGCCTTACCTATACTCGATGTGATAACAGGTAACTTGAATATTTTTGGTAATGATACGTTTATTCTTATTGACATAGGGGCCGTACATTCCTTTGTCTTTTAAAAGTTTATTCCCTAAGTTTGGTTAGCTTTAATTCTTTTATGGTATTAGCCATTACACGTTTGCTTAGAAATTGTTATGAAGGGTATCTTACACATGTGGTTGATACTTAGGTTGATGAGGTAAGATCGGAGGATGTGCCCATAGTAAGGGGCTTTCAGATGTATTACCCAAAGAATTACTAGGGTTACCTCTAGAAAGGAAAATTGATTTTGCAATTGGTTTGGTCTCGGACACTGTTCCTAATTCTTTACTACTGTATCGAATGTCTCTAACAGAATTAAAGGAATTAAAAGTTCAGCTGCAACCATTGGTGGATAAGGATCTGTATAGCCTAGTGTATTTGGGGGGCATTAATTCTATTTATAAAGAGGAAAGATGGTACCTTATGGTTATGCATTAACTATAGGCGCTTAACAAAGTTACTATCCCGAATAGATATCTATTGTCGTAGGTGGATGACTTGTTTGACAAACTTCAATGTGCAAAAGCATTCTAAAAGATTGATTAGAGGTCTGGATATCATCAGTTGAGAATCAGAGACTCAGATTTTCCCTAAATTGCCTTCAAAACTTGATAGCAGTAGTATGAGTTTCTAGTGATGTCGTTTGAACTTGTAAATGCTTCAGTGGTTATCATGGATTTGATGAATCATGTATTTTTCCTGTACTTAGATCATTTTTGTCGTGTGTTTATACATGACATCTTGGTTTACTCAAAAAGTAGGGAAGAGCATGCAATGCATTTAAAAAGGATGTTGCAAACCCTAAGGCAACATCATATATATGCCAAGTTTAATAAATGTGAGTTTTGGTAGGACAGAGTAGGATTCCTCTGGTATATAGCGTCGGAAAAATGGTATTTACGTAGACTTCGAGAAAATAAGGGCCGTGTTGCATTGGGAATAATCTACTATGGTTATCTAACTATGACGTTTCCTTAGGTTGACAAGATACTATCACCATTTCGTTGGAAGGTTCTTAAAGATATCAGGACCACTCCACTATCTAACCTTTAAAGAAGTTAAATTAAAGAAGAGGTTGACATCAGCTCCTATTCTAGCCTTACCAAAATGAAATGAGGGTTTCAAAGTCTACTACGATGCATCCTATCAAGGTTTAGGCTATGTTTTGATGCAGAACAAAAAGGTAGTTACTAATACTTTAAGGCAATTCAATTGAGTTACCTTACTCATGATTTGGAGCTTGCTACTATAGCCTTCACTTTAAAGACTTGAAGAAGTTACATGTATGGAGCCACATGCCAAATCTACACTGATCATAAAAGCCTTAAGTATATTTTAACATAGAATGATTTAAATGTGAGGTAAATGAGGTGGAAAGAGTTAATTAAAAGGTTATGACTGTGCAATCGACTATCAGCTAGGTAAGGCTAATGTAGTAGCTGATGCTTTGAGTAGGAAGGCTATTGGATCCTTAATCTATATGCAGTTTGTGCAACTTCCTTTAATGGTTGAATTAAAAAAGATAGGAGTGGAAATGTGTATGCATCCTTCTGGGGTACTCCTAGCAATTTTCCAGATGTGGTTAGTGTTAATCGATTGCATTTTAGAAATCCAAATGGAAGATTCCAACTTGAGGATAATCAAAAGCAAAGTAGAAGAAGGGCTTATCCAAGACTTTTCTGTTAAGAGAGATCCCTAGTATATAGGGGCTAACTTTGTGTACTCAAAGGAAGTAAAAAAGGAAATTTTTGAGGAAATGCATAGTTCAATATACGCGATGCATCCATGAAGTACTAAAATGTATTGGATGTTGATAAAGTGTTATTGGTACATTGGCGTGAAGAGAGAAGTTATGGAATTTATATTGAAATGCCCAGTTTGTCAACAAGAAAAAGGCATAAAGACAAAAGTCTTCAAGACAACTCCAACCTTTACCTATCCATGTATCGAAATGAGAGCACATCATTATGAATTCTGTATATAAACTCCCTCCCACAACAAAGAGATATGATGGTATATGGGTGATCATCTACGAACTCACTAAGTCAGCACATTTCCTATGGGTACGAGAGCAGTTTTCTCCAGAACATTTGGTCGAGTTATTCGTGAATCATATAGTAAGTCTATATGGGCTACCAATGAGTTCACATTTGACAAAGATCCTGATTTCACCTTAAAGTTATGGAAAAATTTGGTGAATGCATTTGAGCAAAAACAAAATTTTAGCACTACCTTCCATCGGCAGACAGATGGACAATCTTAAAAGACAATTCAAATCTTGGAAGGTGTGCTAGATTCTACATCATGCAGTTCAAAGGAAGATGGGATGAGCCCTTACCATTGGTAAAATTTATCTAGAACAACATTTACCAATCAAGCATCAGAATGTGTCCATACGAGGCATTGTATTGGAAGCAGCGTAGGACCCCACTATGCTGTAGTGAGGTGGGTGAAGAAAAGCTTATTAAATATGGATATTTGGTAGGTTTGATAGCCTACAAATAACCATGGACAAGGTGAAAATCATTTAAGACAGATTAAAAGCAGCACAGGTCGGTAGAAAAGTTAAGTGAATGTATGAAGGAAGGATCTTGAATTTAAAGTTGGTATTTCTCAAATTATCCCCACGGAAAGGAGTTATGTGGTTCAGCAAATGAGAGTAACTAAGCCCTTGCTACATACATTCATACACGATATTGAAAGGGTGGGACCGGTGGTGTACAAATGGGCATTGTTGAACGAGTTATCATGAGTGCACAACATATTCCATGTATAAATGTTCGGTAAATATATAGCTGACCCATCACATGTGTTAAAGGCTCTAGACATCGAGTTGAGGGAGGACTTGTCCTACATAGAACAACAAGTGCAGATTCTAGATTGTGAAAAGAGAGTACTTCACAATGAAGACATGCTAAGATCTTACATCATGCAATTGAAAGGAAGATAGGATGAACACTTACCATTGGTAAAATTTGACTACATTAACATTTACCAATCAAGCATCACAATGTCTCCATACAAGGCATTGTATGGGAAGCAGTGTAGGACCCCACTATGTTGTAGTGAGGTGGGCGAAGAAAAGCTTATTAAATATGGAGATTTGATTAGGTTTGATTACTTGCTAATAATCGTAGACAAGGTGAAAATCATTTAAGATAGATTAAAAGTAGCATAGGATCAGAAGAAAAGTCATGCGGATGTATGAAGGTAGAATCTCGAATTTAAAAGTTGACAATTAGGTATTTCTAAAATTATCTCCATGAAAAGAAGTTGTATGGTTTAGCAAATGATGGAAACTAAGCTTTAGCTGCATAGGTTCATATGTGATAATTGAAAGGGTAGGCCTAGTGGTGACAAATTGGCCTTGTCGTAAGTGCACATTGTGTTCCATGCTAGGTAAATATATAGTTGACTTAGTGCATGTGTCGGAGGCACCAAATATCAAGCTGAGGGAGGACTTGTCCTATATAGAATAACAAGTGTAGACTCTAGATCGTGAGTAGGGAGTGCTTCATAACAAAATGATACCTATAGTTAAGGTCATCTGGAGGAACCATTTTAGTGGAGGAGGTGATGTGGGAACTCGATGAGCATATAAAAACCTAGTACCATTACTTGTTTCAGTGAAGTACAAAATTTCATGGATGAAATTTTTATAAAGGGGTAGATTGTAACATCTCGTATGAAAGTGTATCGGAATTTTAGCATTTTGATTAAGTTTGATCGGGTTTGATTGAGCAAGGTTGAGGTTGACTTTTTATTTGTATAAATTATGGTTTTGACTTACGTAATTGTATAGAGCCTGACGATATAACCTGTAGACGAACAGTGTACTTAATTTTGATCTACGGTTGAAAAGCTTTGGATTTGGAAGTTGTAATTATTTTTCTATGATTGAATTTACCAGATATTTTCTTTTGAAAAACATGTAAAATGTGGGATTAAAAACACCAACTAAAACGTGTCATGTGTTAGCATGGGAATGACTCCTGTTAGTGCCTAGTGGCACCATGGAGAGACTTTAGTGGGCAACTTAGACTTAAGAGAAAGAAAAGATAGAGAGGGATGTCAGGACCCGTCCAGAATTCCTTCCCCGGAACCCTAGACAAGCCCTGATCCCAGGGAAACCCTACCGAACCCTCCAACGGAAAATCCGACAGAGCCTCCCCTAAGGGATTTACTTACCACAAATTACCTGCACTGAAAACACACTTCTAAAAACATCCCCTTATTCCTCCCACGGTACTACAAGTTGGTTCCACAAATTTCAGCACTTCAATAAAAAAAATAAAAAAAAATACAGTAATCCAGTGCAAAATAAATACAACAAGAGTGAAAGAAATAGTACGACTGCAATAAAAGAAGAACAGGGTACTTCACGCAGTAAAACAGCGATGAAGATCAAGTCCGCTCCGGATGAACACCGACAACCTGGTACCTAGAGGAACGGAATTTAAGAGTGTGAGATGCTAATCATCTCAGTGAGTGACCCTATCTACTATACAATATAATATCACAGTAATAAGTATATAAATAATAATTAATTGGAAATAATAATTTCTCTCAAATCCCTTACAATTCTCTCAGTTGGAAAAGTTCCCCTTTTAAAATCTTTTCACAAAACCCTTTGTTCGTATTCCCCGAAAACCAAGACATCAAATAAATACCAGAACAGTAACAATTAAAATTTTAATTCCAATACAGTTTCTAAACATTTTATTTTTAAAACACAGTTCTGAAAATCATTTGATGCACCCACTATATACCAGTGGCGCCAACAGTACCCAGCGTCCCAAGGTACCGCCAGACAGGAGGTTATAGAGAGAAACCGGCATACGGTCGCGTGGCGTCCCACTGCGCCGCTGCTAACCTGGTGTCCCGGCCATGGGGGGTGGCCACCCTCTCCGATGGCATCCACAGGACACCCTCATAATATCAACCGCGTGCTACTCACACCCACCTGCACGCTAATCACAACCGCACGCTACTCACACCCACCTGCGCGCTAATCACAACCGTGTGCACACTAACCATATCACATATAAACAGAACACCAGTACGTGCACGGTGCATCTAAAAATCATAAAATCCACAAATTTAAATTATAAAACAAATTTCACATTTTTCATAAGCATAGCGGGCATAATCCATCCGCTTGAACCCGGAAATCCTCCGTAATTTCTTTATAATCAACACCATAAATTCCATGATTTTCAAATCCACCAATTCAAATATCCACATTTTTTCCAAACATAAATAATTTCTCGAAATATCATAATCAAATCTCATAATATTCCATGGGCATATTTTATAAAAATTGAAATCACCAACATAACCAAATATTTTCCTTGAAATATTTGAAAATCAAATCGTGCCCAATTTACCATTAAAACCACACCAATTTCAAAATCCTCAAAACCATAAAATAATTTCACATGGCATAAATTTATATAATGCACATTTTCTTAAATCCAATAAATTCATAAATAATTCCACAATAAATCCAATAAATATTTGGCACATAGGAATTAAATTCCAAATATTTAAATCACACATAATATATTCACCAATTAATTTCCCAAAATTAATTTGAAGGTGGGTCACTCACCTGCAGCACGCAATTAAACCACGATCCACTACGGGATCAATTCTACGACTCACCGGTGCTCCTAGAAGAAAATTCACAGACAGTCAAATAAATTAATATTTTATTCGGATAAATAATACCCGGTACCCGGGGGGCAACCGTCGCCGGCGGCGGCGCGTGCGGTGGCCGTTGGTCGTGAAATTTTGCAGATTTGTAGATCGTGAGGAGAGCAACCCAACGGGACCGGCGGTGAGCAAAACGGAGGCCGGACGGCGGAGAAATCACCGTTTGAAGATTTCCGACCCCTTGCCGGAAAATGCTCCGATCCCGGCGCGTCGGTGGTCCGATGGCCGTGATTTTTGGTAGGTCGGCCGGACTTGAGGAGAGGATCAAGGGTGTACGGCGCGTGTGGCCGGAAAATGGCCGGAAGTGGGTCGATTTGCGGTGACCGGCGGTGGAGGGAAAAAAGTCACCGCCGATCTTCGGAGGTCCGATCCGGGCGCGTCCGGCGGCCGTTCGCCGTGAAATTTGGAGGTTTTGCCGGAAATGGGGAGAGGAAACTTTCTGACCGGCGCGTGTACTGTAGATCGGCCGGAACAGTGGAAAAATTCCGGTGGCCGGCGGATCCTCTCTCTCTTTCTCTCTCCTCTCTCTCTTTCTCTCTCTTCCCCGGGAATTTTATCAAATAAAAACCCCTGTGTGACACTGTTCATACCACGTGGACCAATCAGAAGCTGACACGTGGTGTTCACTGTTCACCGACCCAAAAACATTAAAATATTACGGTATCCGGTAAACTTCAAACGTCCATAACTTTTTAACCGAATGTCCGTTTTGAGCGTGCCGCTAGTCTGTGAACTCGTATCGACGAGCACTTCACAACCATGTACGAGTCAAAGCTCATTTCCTCAAAAATAAAAAGTCAACTCCTGCACCCCCTGGACAGTTTGGACTGCAACTTGTTTCGTCCATAACTTTCAAACCGTAGCTCCGTTTTCAACGTGCTACCAGTCTACGAACTCGTGCCAATGTGTACTTCGTAACGCTGCCTCAGTCAACCTAGAATTCTGACCGGGTCAAAAAGTCAACTTTTGACCCCTTTGGTCAACGGTCAAAGTCAAAGTCAACGGTCATCTCGGTCAACGTGCAAAATTTCCGACATGGTTCGGGACGGGGTGTTACAGGGAGCAGCCACATTTTTCTAGCCAAATCACCCAACTCTGGTCGCCTTTCTACCTCATGTGCCACCTTGTTGGAAAGCCCATTTGACGATGCATAGGCTTGCAAAATTTCACTATGAGCAGGTTGGCGACGTAACAAAATTGGAGCAATTTTTTGGTGGCAGTGGTAGTTACTTTTTCGACCAAATCAACCTGCTTTCAACCGCCATTCTTTCTGACCGCCCTTACCACTGTCTTACCCACTTAAAAACCAACCAGCCCTCCAATTTTCATGGCTAGTGGACCATCAATGTACTGGGATTGAAGTCTTTTCCAGCGATAACAATGGCTCATTGATCTCCATTTTTAGCGAGTATCAAGCGATCCATCACCCTTTTTGTAATAACTCGTACCAAAATATCCTCTGTACACTTTTGATCAGGTTTTGACCAAGTGAACCATATGTTGGTCCTAGGTTGACTTTTTCTTTGGTTAAGGTTTTTTTTTGAATAATGCATAACTGTATAGAGCTGTCGATATGAGTTTATAGACTAACATCATGCTAAATTTCAAGTTAAGAATAAAAAGTTATAATTTTGGAAAGTTTTAAAAATCAATATTATATCAGTATGCAAACCAGTTTTAGATTTTCTTCTACTTATGACCTAAGGCAATGTATAAGTGTTAGAAAGCATGCCAAATACTGAAAAAAATTCCAAAATTTCCATTTTGTTTTGTGTTTTTTACAATAGTAGCAGTATTTATCCTTTTTATTTCATCTTTATTTTTCTAGACTTATTTGCATTTGTTATATTATTTAATTTTGCAGATATTTTTAGAATGCTTTAACCTAAATTATAGACATGGTAGTTAGCCAATTATGTATGTGTATTAATGGCCCATAGTATGATGAGCTGTAGATATTTACTATAGTTGTGGACTTGTACTCTGTTGTCATTTTAACTTTATATATTAAGGTGTTATTTGATATTTACATGTGTTGTTTGTCCATGGTATAGTGTGAATGTCAGGACCCGTCCAGAATTCCTCCCCGGAACCCTAGACAAGCCCTGATCCCAGGGAAATACCACCGAACCTTCCAACGAAAAATCCGGCAGCACCTCCCCTAAGGGTAGGACTAACCAAAAATTACCTGCACTGAAAACACACTTCTATAAACTTCCCCTTATTCCTCCCACAATACTACAAAATGATTCCACAAAATTTACAGCACTTCAAAGAACAACAGTAGCAACCCAGTGCATAAATAATAACTACACGTCCAATACAGTATACAGAGCATTATACAGATAAATGGGGAATTTATAAAATGACAAATAAAGAAGCAATACAAGATCGAGAGGAAAAAGGGAAGAAAAACTTCTTGAACCTTCGGCAACGGACTGAGACGTTGGGCTCGCCCCGGACAATCAACGTCTCCAACCTCGACCTAGGGGAACGGAATTTAAGAGTGTGAGATGCTAATTATCTCAGTGAGTGACCCTATCTACTGAACACCTTTAATATTAATAATATACCAAATAAAGGGATTTAATTAATACCAACAATTAAATAAATAAATAAATAAACATTTGAAGTAATACTTTCTCTCAAAACCCTCACTATTCACTCCGTTGGAAATGTTCCCCTTTTAAAACAATTGCACAAAACCCGATATTCGTACTTCCCGAAAACCAAGGGACCAAATAATTTAATAAACAACAAATAAATAAATAAATACCCCAAATATAAATAAAATGTAATAAATTATAATAAATAATTTTTGTATTCTTTGGGGTTTGAAATTTCTATCCGAAAAATTACACTTGACGCATCACACCATATACCAGTGATGCCCTCCGATACCCAGCGTCCCGAGAACCGACTGGCGGGGAGGTTAAAGAGAGAAACTTGCAAACGGCACTTCGGCGTCCCGACAGTACCGCTGCTGAAACCATCATCCTGGCCAAGGGAGGGGCGGCTGTGGCCAATATCAAACTTGCCTGCCCAGTCCAATGGCAACCACGGGAGAAATAATACTTGCACGCTAAACCACATAATACTTGCGCGCTACCACGTGTCCATACACCAGAACACCAATACTGTGTGAGTGCGTCTAAAATAATTATTATTAAACCAATCGTATCATTTTCCAAAATTACCGTGGGAAATATATTAAAATTTCACACTTACCATCCCACATATTTTTATTTAACAAACCGGTACGAAACATCGATAACAAATAAACCACAATTTTTTCGAAGTACGAGGTTCAACAATAAAAATACCGCGGGCATAATTTATAAAATTTAAACAAATATTTTCATAAACTATTTAACCCAATTATGCCCGAAAATAATACGTAGAACCACGTACGATTATTACTGAAATATACTTTGCTCATGTATAATAAATAAATTAAACCACAATAAAACCATAACTAAATTGTACCACATGAGCATAATTTAAATACCAATTAAACATAATTAATTGCCCAAAAATGATATAAAGTCCAGACACAAGAAATTACTGAAAATACTTGCTCATGTGTAATAAATACCATTTAATCACAATAAAATAATAATCGGGAATTTCTAATGACCCCAAAATTTCATTTACCACCAATGGGTAAATTTATATATAAAATAATATTTTTTCCGACTATATTTAAAATACGCCACATGAGCACCAATTACATATATCAAATTAATACCACATAAATACAATTAATTACCCCCAAAACATTTTCAAAGGTGGGTCACTCACCTGGAGCACGCAATTAAACCATGATCCACCATGGGATCAATTCCACGACTCACCGGTGCTCCTAGAACACAATTCACACACAGACAAATAAATTAATATTTTAATCGGGTAAATATTACCCAGTACCCGGGGGGTCAAACACAAACGTTATCCAAAATGGTCGAATAATATACTGAATTGAAGGTCGTGGAACGAGGATCGCATTACCGGTCTCCATCGACCCCAATTCCGCCGGAGGTGGCCGGAATTTGACCGGAAAGCTTCGGTCGGATTTAAACTTGAGGGATCTTTCAAACGATGGGGATTTTGGGCAATCTAACCCCGGAAATGGACTCAGAGGGGTCGAAAATGGTGGGATAGAGGTATGGGTCGGGCTGGGTTGGTCGGAAACTGCGAGAATAGCCGGAAAAACATAACCGGCCGCTGCCGACTTCACCGGCCCGATCTGGGCGCGTCCGGCGGAGACTGGCCGGGAAATTTGGTGGCTGAGGTCGTGAGGAGGTGGGCTACACCGGTGGCCGGCGGGTGTGGCATTCCGACGACTAAAATCTGGCCAACCGGTCGGTCAAAGAGAGAGGGTGAGAGAGTCAAAGGAGAGAGAGAGAGGGAGAAAATTCCTCTGGTTTTTTTTTTTTTTTTGACTGGCTCGGGGAAGAAGAAGGGAAGAAAAGGAAAAGAAAAAGAAAAAGAAAAAGAAAAAGAAAAGAAAAAGGAAAAGAAAAAGAAAAGGAAAAAGGAAAATAAAAATAATTAAATTCAAATTAATAAATAATATTAATAATAATATTATTATTTATAATAATAATAAAATAATATGATTTTTCACATGGTTGACATGTGGCTTCTCAACATGGTAACACATGGTCACCTTCATTAAGTCACACGTGGCACATCGTTACGCGTTTAAAAATAATATTAAAATAATACGGTGTTTGAAAAACTCTACAAGTCCATAACTTCCAAACTGTCCAAATTGGACGTGCCGCTAGTCTACGGACTCGTATCGACGAACACTTTACAACCATGCATGAGTCAAAGCTCAACCTTGCATGAATAAAAAGTCTAACTCCGGCATTCCTTGAACAATTTGGACCTCAACTTGTTTTGCTCATAACTTTTAAACCGTAGCTCCGTTTTCAACGTGCTACTAGTCTACGAATTCGTGCCAACGTGTACTTTGTAACGGTACCTCAGTCAATCTAGAATTCCAACCGAGTCAAAAAGTCAACTTTTGACCCCTTCGGTCAACGGTCAACGGTCACAGTCAACAGTCAACCTCGGTCAACGTGCAAAAATTCTGACATGGTTCGGGACGGGGTGTTACAGTGAAGTTCTATTGGGTTTTCTCTAAGGTTTGCCTGGTGGAACTTCTTTAGGCAAGACTATTTGGGAGTAGTGGGAGGGTTTCCAGGGTGGGTCTTGTCACTTTTCTACTATTCTTGACCTTTCTAAATGCAAATCCAAAATCCTTTTGGCTCAATTCTAGTTAGATTGTGAGATCAGAGTGCATTAAGTGGTTGACTCTTTCTAACATTTAAACATCAGTATTATATCAGTGTCCAAACTAGACTCCAATTTTCTTATGCTTATATCAGTGTCCAAGCGTGTCGAATAGTGAACAAATCCAAAAATTGTCATTTTGTTTTTTGTTTTCTACAGCAGCAGCAGTATTTATCTTTCCCTATTTATCTTTATTTCCCTAAACTAATTTGCATTAGTTATATTACTTAATCTTTCAAATACTCTTGGAATGCTTTGACCTAAATTATGGGCATGGTAGTTAGCCTATTATATATGTATAGTAATGGCCTAAAGTATGATAGACTTTAGATACTGACTATAGTGGTGGATTTATATGCTATTGTCACTCTAACTTCATATACTGAGGTATTATTTGATATTTGCATGTGTTTTTTGCCTATGGTTGGGTCAATTCCTTGCCTAGTTGGACTTTCCTAGGCGAAACTACATGGGAGTAGTGGGAGGGTTTTCGGGATAGGTCTTGTCATTTCTCTACCATTTTTTACCCTTGTAAACCTAAATCCAAGGTGCTTTTGGTTTATTTCTAGTTAGATAACGAGATTCGAGTGCATTAAATGGCCAACTCTATTCGATGATTTTTATAAATGCAATTTAATAAATTAAATAATTTATGTGCATTTAATATATTGTGATATCATAGTAAAGTTTATAAAAATATAATTGTGGTAAATCCGTACATTGGTTTTGTTTTTAAATGCAACTATGTAATTTATATATGCATTTAACATATTGTGACATCATAGTAAAGTTTATAAAAATATAATTGTGGTAAATCCGTACATTAGTTTTGTTTTTAGATGCAACTATGTAATACATTTTGTACTGCTACTATGGTTGATTAGTGCGTAGGTATTGTTCAACCATCCTATAGGAGCCAAGTAACAAAGGATCGATAAGTATCATGCATTGTGAATAGTGGCAAGTATCTTGCACTATGAATAATAGCTGACCTCCTCTTAGTCGTAGGATGACATGCTATTATCATCAACTCTTTGAAATGCTAAGGTGTCCGATTGCAGGTATTTCTTTCCATCTTTTTTTGTCAGGTGGTGGTCGAGACACTAAGTGCCATCTAGTATCACTTAATATATAGTGTGGTGCATAAGATGTTCACATGATAATTCATGTGTAATTTTTAAATATTTTAATGGATTTAAATTATCTATGGTTTTTATTTTTTAATAATTTATTAATTGTTTTAAATATATTAATTATGTGTGATATTATCTTTCATTTTTTAAAATTTTATTTATTTATTTTACAGGAATATTGTCTATGGGATATTTATTCAAATAATATTTGGTTTTACTTTAATTTAATTTAATTTAATATAATTTTCCAAAATGATATTTAAATATTTGTGGATATAAAACTATGGGTTTTGTCAAAAATATTTTTAAATAGGGGAAGTTTTCAAATTAATTGAATTAGTAAAGGTTTTGGGAGAAAAAAAATCATTTTCCTAAATATTTACTTAAATTTCTTAACTTATCTTTACTACTACTATTATTATTATTATTATTATATTTTTTATATTCATTAGTAATATTACTGTTAATATTAGATAGGTACCACTTATTTGGATGATTAGCATCTTGTTAGTTTTCTTTATTTTTGAAACACATTCCCCCAAGTTTAGGTAGTTAGCCGACCAATCACCAAGTTGCCCACCCTTTCGACTGCATCCTTTCGTTGTTGTACTCAAGTAGAAACTATTCTTTCTCTCTCTCTTTGTGTTACTATCATTATTATTTCTCCTTTTTTTTAATGTATATGTTTTTTTAAGTAATCTTATCATGCACTGGTACTGAATATTGGATTTAGTGGCCTGTACAATACTATTCGTGTTCATTAATTATTTTTTTCCTATGTTCGTTTATTCATGGAGTGCTGCAATCTTGTGGAAATCCTGTAGCAAGAGAGAGCAATAAGGCAGATGCATATTTTAGAGTTTGTTTTCTATGTAGGAAAAATTTGGAAACGTCCAATCCTAAAGGAGATGTTATTAGATATTCTGTGGAATTTCCGATGGGATTTCCCTTAGCCAAAGCTAGCCTAGGGTTTTAGTAAGGAATCTTGAAAGGATCCTGACACAATATATCTCTGATACACTATCAAAGTCAACATATGGTCAAAACCATTGCCTTACCTCACAAGCTACATGAAATTTCATGCACTGAAGAGGTTAGGCCATGGTGGAACCTCAGTTAGAGATAGCTGTAAAATGCAAACCCCATCAAGGGCAGGCACATGGAAGAGTTCCTTCCCCAACTCTTGGGAGCTTTAGGTTTATAAATATTGACCTAGAGAGCTCCAATAGGTATGCACTAAAACCTACCAAAACTTTTGCTAAATCTTTTCCAAAAATACTAACTAGACCATTTGAGCCATTTTGTCCAATGCCATACTGGTAGCCTCATTAAGTTTTCCATTTATGGTTTTAGGCCCATATTACCTTGGGTTTTTGAGTTCTTTATTGATCTCCATATATCACTTTTGGTTTTAGAGGTGTTTATTCATCTCCATGTAATTTGAATTTTTATGTTTACTGTTCATCTCTATGCTACTATAGGTGTTTTTTCTCTACTCATTTCCATGCTTTTTATTGGGGTTTTGTCTTTTTAAAATGTAGTCGTAGCTTCGACTCATTAGCTAAAACCCAACCTCCTTGGATATTTTGCTCATTTTTGAACTTGTTAGCGCTTGTTAGTCTTAATCTTAGCCTTTAAATACTTTTCCAAACTTGTTCATTGTTAAAACTTTCTTCTTTGTGTGAAATATTACTGTGAAATCTTTGTGTCCTGAAATGCTGATTTTTCTTGCTAAGAACCTAAAACGGTGTCCAATATGGCATTAACTTGAACTGGAGTAATACTGTGGAGATTGGTTGGCTTTCCAGTAGGCCACCTCATCACAAGTGATGCAAATCCGCCCGTGCTCGCAAAACCGACAACCTGCTAGGGTGCTGACCTGATACGAATGAAGGTCGAGCCGATTACTAGGGCTCAAACTAAGAGATTTAAGGACAACCTTGCTGCCTTTATCTAGCGAGTAACTCATTCTCAAGAGGGCTTGTCTATACCCAAAGATACAAGGCCTGTTTTGAGCATACAAGTGGTGGAAGCTGATACGGACCCGGATAGTAGTTTTAGTGCATTTATGGATTCCGAGAAGTTGGAAATGGGGTCAAATCTTCTTGAATTCACTTGATATCACTAAGACATCATGGGAACTAGTCAAGGTCGAAGCTAAGCTAGTCATTTAAGTGGTGTTCGCACGAGAGAGAACTTGGCCGGGTTTTGCTGTATTTTCCGCTGGCTTTACTTTAGTTTGCTGCTTGGCTCTTTCTCTGTCCTCCAAGCAAGGGCAACGTGTGGGACTCCATAATAATCTTATTTGGCATCCTAAAAAGCATATAGAAGCTGATTTGGAGCTTAAATTGGCTAAAGAGTGGTCAAAGTCAACTTAGTCAAAAAGCTAGTATTCTAGTTTCCTAATTTGATTTCTACTTTTTGTTTTAGGAAATTACCTTTACTTTTAGTTTTTATTTATTTATTTGCTGAAAAAATAAGTTTAGAAAAGTTATTATTTTATTATTTTTATTGTAAATTAATTAATTCCTAATTCAAAATAAGGGAATTTATTAATCCAAATTAGATTAGGAAAGAGTGTGAAATTAGGCAATTTCCTAATTGGATTCTATGTTGGCCAAAATTTCCTAATCCTTTTAGGGTTTTATTTTGTTCACTCAAATTCTATTTAAAGGCTTATTTTCAATGAGAAATCAAGCTTGAATTTTATACAAAAAATTATTTGTGAGATTGAATGCTCTTTGTTCTTTTGAACACCTAAAACACTATTAATGAATGAGTGTTTTAGTTTGACTTATCAACAGGCCTTCCATTGTAACACCCCACCAAAGTATAGCGGAAATTTTCCAACTTTGACCGAGGTTGACTGTTGACCGTTGACCAAGGTGTCAAAAGTTGATTTTTTGACTCGGATGGAATTCTAGGCTGATTGAGGTACCATTACAAAGTACACGTTGGCATGAGTTCGTAGACTAGTAGCACGTTGAAAACGGAGCTACGGTTTGAAAGTTATGAGCAAAACAAGATTGGGGTCCAAACTGTCCAAGGGTGCCGGAGTTGACTTTTTATTTATGGGGAAATGAGCTTTGACTCTATATGGTTGTAAAGTACTCATCGATACGAGTCCACAGACTAGTGGCACGCCTAATTTGGACATACGGTTAAAAAGTTATGGACATGCAAAGTTTTCAATATACCGTAATATTTTAATATATCTGCTTAAGTAAACAGTGATGCCATGTGTTGACATATGAGAGGTCCACGTGGGTGAACAGTGTCACCCACGGTGGCTTTAATTTTGGTAAAATGGGCGGGCCGGCGGGGAAAGGAGAGAGAGAGAGAGAGAGAGAGAGCTAGAGAGAGAAACGACCGGCCACCGCCACTTAGCCGTTTTCTGCCACTCTTTCCCCACATGCGCCACCCCACTGCCTCCGCCTCCTCAATTCCGACCGGCCACCCAAATCTCACGGCCAACCGACCGGTAACGCGCCGGGGTTGAAGCATTTTTCGGTGGCGGCGATTTTTCCCCTCCACCACCGGCCACCGCCGTTTGACCCATTTCCAACCATTTTCAGGCCACACGTGCCAGCCACCCCTCACCACCTCCTCATTTCCGGCCAGCCCACCAAATTTCACGGCTACCGGACCTCTGACGTGCCGGGATCAGAGTCTTTTCCGGCGAGGGGCCGAAAATCTTCAAACCCAGATCTCTTCACCGTCCGACCTCCGTTTGCCTCACCGCTGGTCCCGTTGGAACCCTCTCCCCTCGATCTACAAAACCCTCAAAAATCTCGGCCACCAGCCACCGGACGTGCCACCGGCGGCGACGGTTTCCGGTGGGATTCGGCTGCTCGCTAGAAAATCCAGTTCCGGGGAGTACCTAGTTGCACCGCCGATCCCTCCCCACTAATTCCGACCCCCTGAATCCAAATCCGATGTCCTTTTCCTCCAATTCACGACGGTTTGAGAGAATCGAAGAGTTGAATCCCGAAAGCTTTCCAGCAAGATTCCGGCCACCACCGGTCCGATCTCCGGGAAGTAAAACCGGATTCGTAATCCTCGTCACTCAAGTTTCGACTCGGTATATTACTCGTCAATTTTGGTTAACGTTTGTGTTTAACCCCCTGGGTACCGGGTATTATTTACCCGAATAAAATATTAATTTATTTGATTGTGTGTGAATTGTGTTCTAGGAGCACGTGTGCATCGTGGAATTGATCCCATGGAGGATCTTGGATTAATTGCGTGCTCGAGATGAGTGACCCACCTTTAAAACTATTTTGGGGTGATTAATTATATTTATGTTGTGTTAATTTGATATCTGGAATTATGCTCATGTGGTGGAATTTAAATATAAATGTGAAAAAATATTATTTTATATATATATATATACCCATTGATGCTAAACGGAAATTTTGGGTTATTAAGAAATTTTCGATTATTATTATTATTGTGATTTAATTGTATTTATTACGCATGAGCAAGATATTTTCATTAATTAATTGTATCTGGATTTTAATGTTATTTTTTGGCACGATTGGTTTAAATATTTCAAGGAAATTATTGGTTTAAATTGGTGATTTCAAATTTCACAATTATGCTCGTGGAACATTATTTGTTGGACTTTGTGACACGAGAAAAAAATATTTGTATATTGTTATCGGTGGTTTTGTACCGAAAATGTTAAAGAAAACGTGGGAGGTTGAGTTTGAAAAATGGTATGATTCCCACGGTAAATTTTTGGAAAATTTGGTTACTTATTTTAGACGCACTCATACAGTATTGGTGTTCTGGCTGTATATGTGGATTAGCGCGCAAGTTATTATGTCTCCCGTAAGTTGCCATTGGACCGAGGCTAGGCAAGTTTGATATTGGCCATAGCCGCCCCCCTCCATGGCCGGGATGACGGTTTCAGCAACGGCACTGTCGGGACGCCGAAGCGCCGTATGCAAGTTTCTCTCTTTAACCTCCCTGCCAGTCGGTGCTCAGGATGCTGGGTATCGAAGGGCATCACTGGTATATGGTGTGGTGCGTCAAATATAAATTTTCAGATAGAAATTTCAAACCCTAAACTGTTCTAAAATTATTTATTATATTTATTACATTTTATTTATATTCGGATCATTTAATTATTTTTTATTAAATTAATTGATTCCTTGGTTTTCAGAGAATACGAATAACGGGTTTTGCGAAAATGTTTTAAAAGGGGAACCTTTCCAACGGAGTGAATAGTGAGGGTTTTGAGAGAAAGTATTACTTCCAATGAATGATTATTATTTATTTATTTATTCTTAATTAATCAAACGTACTGTGATTATCGTTACTATTATATTTGTGCAGTAGATAGGGTCACTCACTGAGATGATTAGCATCTCATCTTTTTAAATTCCGTTCCCCTAGGTTCAGGTTGGGAGACGTTGATTGTCCGGGGTGAGCCCGACATCTCAGTTCATTCCCGAAAGTCCAAGGAGCATTTTCTTCCCTTTTTCCTCTCCATCTTGTATTGTTTCATCTGACATTGTATTAATTCCACATTTATTTGTATAATGTTCTGTATACTCTATTGGACATTTAGTTATTATGCACTGAATTATTGTTATTCATTTGAAGTGCTGTAAATTTGTGGAATCAAATTGTAGTAATGTGGGAGGAATAAGGGGATGTGTATAGAAATGTGTTTTCAGTGCAGGAAATTTGTGGTAAGTCAAATCCTTAGGGGAGGTTCTGCCGGATTTTCCATTGGAGAGTCCGGTAGGGTTTCCCTGGGATCAGAGCTTGTCTAGGGTTCCGGTGAGGAATTTTGGACGGGTCCTGACAATTGGTATCAGAGCCGGACCCGGATCGGTGTGCCAGCAAGGACTCTGGGCCCCAAGAGGGGTGGATTGTGAGATCCCACATCGGTTGGAAAGGGGAATGAAGCATTCCTTATAAGAGAGTGTGGATACCTTTCCCTTAAGAGGCATTTTAAAACCGTGTGGGCTGGGCCCAAAGCGGACAATACCTCATGCGGGTGGACTGGGCTGTTACATCCATCACCTATTGTGGTGTCTTCATTATATACCAAGTTTTCTAATCATAGGTTGGTTAGGGGTCAAAGTGACCATTAGAATTTGAACATAATTAGATCTGGACTAATATAATACAGGTTTAGGAGTAGGTCGTCCTAGATTCGTATCATTTGGTATTAGAGCCAAATTTTGTTCAGGTTTTATCTATCTTTATTTGCTTTATTTGTTTTTGTGTTAATATGCAATTTTAGCATTAGGTTAAGGTTGCTTCTCTCATCATACACGTTCTGCATCTTTTAAAAAAAAATAAAAATTTCATTCCTAGTTAAATTAGGGTTTCCTAGTTTTACCGTATTTTTGATTTCATAGTTTGCTGGTTGTCTTTCATCATTGTTCTTGTTAATTTAGTTTATTGTTGATTTTTATTTGCTGTTTTAGTCTTAAATTATTTGCATTCATATATTCAAAAAAAGAGAGAGAGTTTTGAAAGCATATTGCATAAAAAACCTAAAATTGTGCAATTTGTTTTTTTGTTTAAAAAGTGGTCTCGGGTTTCATGAATTTGTGGCTTTAGAATTGCAATTTTTGGTGTTTATTCTTGCTACTACAGTTGTTTTATGATCTGTGAGTTAAAAAAAAAAAAGAACAAATATTAAAAAAAAAACTGAACATTTTTATTCTTGTTGTTGGAGGCCACAGGTTTGGTGAGTTTTTTTCTGTTGGAATTGCAATTTGGTTGCTAATTTTTGTTACTAGAGTTTTGTTTGATATTCAGTGAAAAAAAAAAAAGAAAAAGAAAAGCTGAATAATAAAAAAAAATTCGGTTTTTTTGAATTTGGTGCTAAAATTTGTTGCTGGAAATTTCTTGGAGCTGCTTATTTGTTGATTATTTATTCAATATTTGGAGTTGTTGGAGAATTATTTTTGTTGCTGGATATTTGAATTTTGGGTACTTAAATTATTTGGATCAAAATTAGTTAAAGGATTTGATACAAAAACTTGAATTACAAGAACAACAACCAACATTATTCCTTATTTTTGTTCGAATTGATTCTTGTTCGTGTTTGGAATTCTTTTTCTAAATTTTTATTCTTGGGTCTTTACTTTCTTACCATATGGTCCAGTTCTTATTGATTCCAAAATTTTCCTTGTTAATTTGCCTTATTTTGCCTAGAAAAGCATAAAACTAGATTTCGCCAATTCATTTGGTATTGCTTGCTTTTGCTACTGTTTTGTTGATAAGTTAAATTAAAACATATTTGTGATCTAATTGCTATTTTGTGGGTGTTTTAATTAAAACTTTAAGATAATTCATTGAGTGGAAAAAAGTCGAAACTAGTGTGAAAACATGAATGTTGAGACCTTGATTGAGTGAAACACGTGAGGGAGTGATTTTTGGTGAGAATTTATTTTATTTTGCATTATTTATACTAACATGGCAGATTCAAGGTTGAGAAGAGTAGATCCACCACTAAGAATTAATGAAGAAGATTCGTAGGATTCTATGGTGATTCTCATGCTACAGGGAATGGTGAGCAAACAGACATGAGGGCTATCTTGGAACAATTACAGCAGATGAATGCTCAATTTGACCACATAAATCAAAGGATGGACAGAATAGAAACATCACATGGTGGGCCAAATTTGAGGCAAAAGTTCCATGGAGGTCGAGGTCGTGGACGGCCTAGAGAGGAGTTTGAAAAGGAAAATTTTGGAGATGATTTCGAGGAAGGAATGGATGAAATACTTGCTGTCCAAGAGAGGCTAGGCCATGTGAAGAATAGTAGAGAGGAGGTAGATGATGATCTTGGCAACATCAAGGTAAACATACCACCTTTCATGGGGAAAAGTGATCTGGAGGCTTACTTGGAATGGGAGGAGCGTATGGAGATGGTCTTCGATTGCCACAACTATTCGGAGGCTAAGAAGGTGAAATTGGCAGCAATGGAATGTGGTCATTATGCATTCTAATGGTGGACTAATGAGCAAAACACCCGAAGGAGAGTTGGTGATGACTTGATCACTACATGGCGACAAATGAAAGGAGCCATGAGGAAGCGATTTGTACCATCACACTATCATAGGTTGCTGCATCAAAGACTTCAATCTTTATCTCAAGGAACTAGATCTGTGGAGGATTATTACAAGGAGATGGAGATGCTTATGATGAGGTTCAGTATGAATGAAGATAGAGAAACAACCATGGCAAGGTTTTTGGGTGGTTTGAATTGTGATATAACTAACCAAGTGGAGCTTCAACAATATGTAGAATTGGAGGAGATGCTTCATGTGGCCATCAAAATTGAAAACCAATTCAAGAGGAGGGAAAACTCATGGTTTGGAGTAGTTACAAATAGTGGGAGATCAAATCCAAGTGGCTGGAGAAATAATCCTACCTTTGAAAACAACCCAAAGCCAAAAGTTGGAGAAGAAAGTTCAAATCAGCCAAGGAGAGAGACTAGAACCGAATCTATCCAAGCACACAAAAGTGAAGGTAAATCTGATCCTCAACCTTCTAAAACTCATGAGATTGTGTTTTTTAAATGCCAGGGATGAGGACACATCGCTAGCCAATGCTCGAATAGGAGGATTAATGTGCTGAAAGGTAATGGTAAACTAGAATCCGAAAGTGAAGAAAGTGATGCTGAAACTGAAATTGAAGATGGAGAAGTTAGAGATGATGGGCATGATGAATCCAAACTCTCAAGGCATCTAAGGTTGATTTGAGTTTAGTAGCAAGGAGGATTCTAATCGTATACAAAGATGAAGACCAATTTCAAAGAGAGAATATCTTCCACACCTGATGTGAAATTCAAGATAACATTTGTAGTATGATAGTTGATAGTGGGAGTTGTGCAAATGTAATTAGTAATTTGGTAGTTGATAAATTGGGGTTAGCAACCATTAAACATCCAGGAACCTTATAGATTACAATGGCTTAACGATAGTGGTAAGATAAAAGTGAATAAACAAGTCAAGGTAAAATTTAGCATAGATAAATATGTAGATGTTGTTTTATGTGATGTTGTGCCTATGTAGACCATGACAATTTGATAAAGATGCTACTCATTATGGTCGAGAGAATTGTATTATTTTTAGATTTAAAGGTAAGAAGATCAAGCTGGAGCTATTGACCCCGAAGGAGATTTTTAGAGACCAACTACAAATACAAAAAAGGAGGGAAGTCGAGAGGCTCAAAGAGAAGGCTAGTATGGCACCAACGGTTCCACCATCCATTCAAGAGGGGAAAGGTAAGCTTGCTATCCAAGGTAAGTCCTCTAAAACTCAGGGTGAGTAGAAAAATTTTAACAAACCCAAGAGTGAGAAATTTGGAGAAAAAGCCGAGAGTGATGTAAAATTCAATGAAACCGTGAGTGAGAAAGGAAAAGAAAGAAAAGAAAGGAAAAATAAAAAAAAATTATTTGAGTTTTGGGGATGTTAATAAAGCCATCTTGAGTAAGAAACCATTGCTAATCATGAATTATAAAGATGCTTATTTAAAAATGTTTTTGTTGTATAGAACTTTATCTGCCTTGTTAAGAGCTTTACTTTGTGGAAATTTGAAAATTAGGAAGAGATAACTTTAAAAAGTGTAATTTTTACCATAATGAGCATGTATTTCTAGATTTTGTTGTGATAGTATTTGACCCATGAGATTTGGTTTGATTGCACTTATGAAAGGAGAGGTTTCCACAACAAAGAAAGGCAAAGCTCATGCCACGTGTGGATGGACCTTTTCAAGTTTTGAAGCGGATTAATGAGAATGCCTACAAACTTGATTTAACAGGTGAGAATAATGTTAGTGCCACATTTAATGTTGCTGATTTATCTCCTTTTTCTACAGGTGATGACTTTGACTTGAGGGAAAATCCTTTTCAAGAGGAAGGGAATGATGTGAATCCGCCCGTGCTCGCATAACGGACAACCCGCTAAGGTGCTAACCCGATATGGATGAAGACCAGACCGAACACTAGGTGTCAGGACCCGTCCAGAATTCCTTCCCCGGAACCCTAGACAGCCCTGATCCCAGGGAAACCCTACCGAACCCTCCAACGGAAAATCCGGCAGAGCCTCCCCTAAGGGATTTGTTACCACAAACTACCTGCACTGAAAACACACTTCTATAAACATCCCCTTATTCCTCCCACAACTACAAATTGGTTCCACAAATTTCAGCACTTCAAAAGAAACAACAGCAGCAACCCAGTGCATAAAAACAACTACACGTCCAATACAGTATACAGAGCATTATACGACAAATGTGGAATTTATAAAATGACGGATAAAGAAACAATACAAGACAGAGAGGAAAAAGGGAAGAAAACTTCTTGAACCTTCGGCAACGAACTGAGACGTTGGGCTCACCCCGGACAATCAACGTCTCCAACCTGGACCTAGGGGAACGGAATTTAAGAGTGTGAGATGCTAATCATCTCAGTGAGTGACCCTAACTACTATACACCTTTAATAATAATAATATAAAAATAAGGGAATTTAATTAAGCAATACCGAACAATTAAATAAATAAATAAATAAATATTTTAAGTAATAATTGCTCTCAAAACCCTCACTATGCACTCTGTTTGAAATGTTCCCCTTTTAAAACATTTTCACAAAACCCTTGTACGTACTTCCCAAAAACCAAGGAACCAAACGAATTAATAAACAACAAATAAACAAATAAATAAATACCCCAAATATAAATATTCTGTAATAAATTATAATAAATAATTTTTTGAACACCTTTAGGGTTTTAAACTTTAATTGCAATTTACACCGACGCACCACACCATATACCGGTGATGCCCTCCGATACCCAGCGTCCTGAGCACCGACTGGCGGGGGGTTAAAGAGAGAAACCTGCAGCGGTCACTTCGGCGTCCCGACAGTACCAACTGCTAAAAAAACCATCACCCGGCCAAGGAGGGGGGCGGCTGTGCGCAACAATAACCTTGCATGCCCACGGTCCAATGGCAACTCACGGGTGAAGTAATAACCGCACGCTAAACCATATAATAACCGCGTGCTAAACCACGTGTCCATACACCATACACCAGAACACCAATACTGTATGAGTGCGTCTAAAAATAAACATAAACAACCAACCGTACCCTTTTTTTTTTTTCAAAAATCACCGTGGGAAGTATACCAAAATTTCACAAAACACCATCCCACATATTTTTATTTAAACAACCCGGTACGAAACAGCGATAATCAACAAACCACAATTTTCTCAAAGTATGAGATGCAACCATAAAAATACCGCGGGCATAATTTATAAAATTTAACCAAATATTTTCGTAAAATATTTAACCCAATTATGCCCGAAAAATTAATACTGAAAACCACGTACAAATACCACCAAAACATACTATGCTCATGCATAATAAATAAATTAAACCACAATAAACCATAATTAAATCACACCACATGAGCATAATTTAAATACCAAATTAAATACCAATTAAATATAATTAATTGTCCCAAAATAATTTTTGAAGGTGGGTCACTCACCTGGAGAGCGCAAATCAACTAAGATCCTCCTCGGGATCCACTCCACTACTCGCGCGTGCACCTAAACAACCACAGTGCACAAACCAAAAATATTAATATTTTATTCGGGTAAACCCCAAATGGGTACCCGGGGAGCGAACACCAAGCAATATCTAAAGGTTACGAGTTATATACCGAATCGAAGCTCGCGTGATGAGGATCACGGATTCGGTCTTACTTTCCGATGATCGAACCCGACGGGGTCGGAATCTCGCCAGAAAGCTTTTCGAGTTTCGGCTCCGCAATTCTCCCAAACCGTCGCGAATTGGCAGAAACGGAAGCCGGATTCGGATTCAGGAGATCGAACACTGCAGACTGTAGCTGGCCGGAATTTCGGGTACTCGTCGGAACAGTAATTTCCGGCGAGCCGCCGCGGTCACCGGCAACCGTCGCCGGCGGCGGCGCGTGCGATGGCCATTGGTGGTGAAATTTTGCAGACTTGTAGATCTTGAGGAGAGCAACCCAACGGGACCGGCGGTGAGCAAAACGGAGGTCGGACGGCGGAGAAATCACCGTTTGAAGATTTCTGACCCCTCGCCGGAAAACGCTCCGATCCCGGCGCGTCGGTGGTTCGATGGCCGTGATTTTTGGTGGGTCGGCCGGACTTGAGGAGAGGATCAAGGCTAGCTGGCGCGTGTACTGTAGATAGGCCGGAACAGGGTCGATTCGCGGTGGCCGGAGGTGGAGGGGAAAACTCACCCCCAAATTTCGGAGCTCCGATCCGGGCGCGTCCGGCGGCCGTTCGCCGTGAAACTTGGAGGTTTTGCCGGAAATGAGGAGAGCAACGTTGCTGGCTGGCGCGTGCACTGTAGATCGGTCAGAACAGTGGAAAACTCTGGTGGCCGGCGGTGGCTCTCTCTCTCTCTCTTTCTCTCTCCTCTCTCTCTTTCTCTCTCTTCCCCGAGACTTTTAACAAATAAAAACCCCGTGTGACACTGTTCATGCCACGTGGACCAATCAGAAGCTGACACGTGGTGTTCACTGTTCACCAACCCAAAAACATTAAAATAATACGGTATCCGGTAAACTTCAAACGTCCATAACTTTTTAACCGGATGTCCGTTTTGAGCGTGCCGCTAGTCTGTGAACTCGTATCAACGAGCACTTCACAACCATGCACGAGTCAAAGCTCTTTTCCCCATAAACAAAAAGTCAACTCCGGCACTCCTTGGACAGTTTGAACCGCAACTTATTTTGCCCATAACTTTCAAACCGTAGCTTCGTTTTCAACGTGCTACCAGTCTACGAACTCGTGCCAACGTATACTTCGTAACGGTACCTCAGTCAACCTAGAATTCCAACCAGATCAAAAAGTCAACTTTTGACCCCTTCGGTCAACGGTCAACAATCAACCTCGGTCAACGTGCAAAAATTCCGACATGGTTCGGGACGGGGTGTTACACTAGGGCTCAAACTAAGAGATTTAAGGACAACCTTGCTGCCTTTATCCAGGGAGTAAATCATTCTCAAGAGGGCTTGTCCATACCCAAAGATACAAGGCATGTTTTGAGCATACAAGTGGTAGAAACCGATATGGACCTGGGTAGCGGTTTTGGAAATGGGGTCAAATCTTCTTGAATTCACTTGATATTACTAAGAAGTCATGGGAACTGGTCAAGGCCAAAGCTAAGCTTGTCAATTAAGTGGTGTTCACATGAGAGAGAAATTGGCCGGGTTTTACTGTATTTTCCGTTGGCTTTATTGTAATTTGCTGAGTTGGCTCTTTCTCTTTCCTCCAAGCAAGGGCAACGTGTGGGACTCCATAATAATCTTATTTGGCATCCTAAAAAGTATATAGAAGCTGATTTGGAGCTTAAATTGGTCAAAGTGTGTTTAAAGTCAAGTTAGTATTCTAGTTTCCTAATTTGATTTCTACTTTTTGTTTTAGGAAATTACCTTTACTTTTGATTTTTATTTATTTATTTGCTGGAAAAATAAGTTTAGGAAAGTTATTATTTTATTATTTTCATTGTAAATTAATTAATTCCTAATTCAAAATAAGAGAATTAATTAATCTAAACTAGATTAGGAAAAAATGTGAAATTAGGCAATTTCCTAATTGGATTCTATGTTGGCCGAAATTTCCTAATCCTTTTAGGGTTTTATTTTATTCATTCAAAGCCTATTTAAAGGCTTATTTTCAATGAGAAATCAAGCTTGAATTTTATACAGAAAATTAATTGTGAGATTGAATTATATTTGTTCTTTTGAACACCTAAAACACCATTAGTGAATGAGTGTTTTAGTTTGACTTATCAATAGACCTTCCATCACCTATTGTGGCGTTTACCTTATATGTTAAGGTTTCTAATCATAGGTTGGTTAGGGGTCAAGATGATCATTAGAGCTTGAACATAATTAGATCCGGGCTAATATAATATGGGTTTAGGAACAGATCGTCCTAGGTTCGTATCAACAAGCATATGCAATAAGAACTGTTTTTACAAAGAATGTCAACACCTTCCCTACAAGTCATGTTATCAGCACCTAGGCATAGTGATGAGTGGGATGCTCCTATAAGTTCTAAGCGATTCAGAAGTCAAATATCGAGTTCAAAACTTCAGATCTACAGCTCAAGAGCTTAGCAAATCAGGCTTTATCCATGCCTAGATAAGAATAATCTTTATTATTTTCGGGGTTTATAGATTTTGACGGATATTAAATCCTAGAGTGGGTTATTATGATTTTGGTTATTTATTTGATAGCATAATACTATATCATAGGCTGGTTATGTGTTTTTTAGGGGAAATAGTACAATATAGTGGACCATTTGTAGATTTTGGTATTGGATAAAGCTGAGCATGAGTCTGCATGTTTGAGATCTAGCCTTAGGACTATACAGTTTGTATTGTACAAATGAATAGTGGATATAAAAAATAAGATAAAATTAAAAAAATTTCACCTAGGTTTTATTATACACATAAACTCCTAAAGAATACATAAGAATTATTGAAGAGTGGTGAAATTGAAATTTTTGATATGATGTAGATATATGCATACTTTATAAGTTGTTTTCATCCGAAAACTGACAATTTATCCACCTAGTAGGTTGAGTTTTGAAGGTTTACGATTTTACTCTTTCTTCTTAATCACGTTTTTACACTATAAGATTCTTCTAGATCAAAAGTTTTAATGAAGCAACTTATAAATTGCAAAATAGCATATGAAGGTATGTGTACTTTTACTTTTCCCCTTAACTAGTTTTTCCACTTGGTTTGCTTGTAGGGCCTTTAATAAGGCATGAATATGGTGCAATAATGTCTATGGGAAAGTGTTATAAATATGAAAATATATATATATATATATATATATATGGACATTATAGAAATCAATAAAAATCTTTATTACTAAGAGGTTTTACACTACCAAGTCTCTATCGTATCAGTTGTATTTGAAGAACCCTAATCTTTATCTATATAAAAAAAGATTAAGATACGCATAGTGAACTAGTGAAATATTACAATGCCCTCTCTGTTTTCTCTTTGTCCTTACATTTCCATATCTTGTTTATATTACTTAATTTTATGACAGTTTGGGGTGATTTGCTAGTAGCTACTAGTTTAAGGAAGTTGATGTAATTCGGCCAAATAAGTAATTATTTGATTTATAAACTTTATTTATAAGAACTAATAAACTACTTTTAGTCAGCAAAGAAAATCGTAAGTGATGTAGAGTTTTTACTCGCAAATTAAGCCATGACTACCAAGAAAACATAAACATGCCGACACCTTAAAGTCTTTATTTTTTTTAAGTGCTAATATTTGATTCTTTTGAGACAGCTAGCTCTAGCTGTCAGGACCCGTCCAAAATCTCTCATCGGAATCCTAAACAAGCCCTAATATCAAGGAAACCCTATCGGATCCTCCAATGGAAAATCCGGCAAAACATTCCCTAAGGGTTGGACTTACCATAATTTTCCTGCACTGAAAACACATTTCTGTATACACCACCTTATTCCTCCCACCTTACTACAATTTATATCCACAATTTGCAGCACTTCAAACAAATAGCAGAAAATCAGTGCATAATTAATTTGTACCATATATCCAACATAATATACAGAGCATTAAAAGAATTCTAAGTATGAGAGTTATTACAATATGAAATAGAAATAAATATTACAAGATAGAAAAAATGAGGATATGAAGACTTCATGGACTCTTAGGAACGATCACGCTGCTGAACTCACCTTGCTCGATCAACACCTACTGACTGAGCTTAGGGGGAATGAAATTTAGAAATATGAGATACCAGCCATCTCAGTGAGTGACGCAGCTCTAATGTGCAATAATAATAATAATAATATTTGAAAATAATATTTGCACTCAAACACTCATAATTCACTCAATTGGAAAAGTTCCTCCTTTAAAACACTTTCACAAAACCCCATAATTTGTATATCCCAAAATAAAAGAAATCCATAATTAAAATAAGTGAAATATTGAGAAATTAAACTTTACCTTGAGAATAATTGAATAACAATTAATAGAATTTATAATAGAATACCATGAGATACACAAGGTCATAATAAATAAATAATTAAATGCTAAAAATTCATATTAGAAGCATCTTGCACAAATCAAATTAATAAATCAAGAATTTAATCAATGAAATAATCAAGAAATACTAATTAATAAATAAATAAAATGCAATTAACATGCAATAAATAAATAAAATAACAAGACACCAGTTAATTAAATAATAAGACCACAATTAAATCCATTAATTTTAGAATATGATTTTGAAACATATTTTCATTTAAGAAATCATGTCAATACTATATGCCAGTGATGTCCGATGGTGCCCAGCGTCCCAAAGCACAATCAGACAGGGCTGTTAAGAGAGAACCTGCATCCGGTCACCGTGGCCATGGAGGGGATGGCTGATGCTTATTGTGCATTATACCCTGCCAGCCCTCAAGTCCAATGGCCTAATCATGCGTGCTAATCATATCCATGTAAATCCAGTACAGAACACCAGTACTGTATAAGTGCGTCTAAAAATCATAAAATTAATATATTTTTAAATATTGAAATCTCATAAATACCACCGGGTTTATTCCATCAATTTAAACCCATAATTTTCCACATTCATTTTTAATCATCTTCATAAATCCATCAAGTTCAAATCCATCAACTCTCAAATGCATCAATTTTTCCAATCCACAATATTCAAATGCGAAAGCATAATTTTTAAAATAATATCCTTAAATCCTTAAAATTCAAGATAGGCAAAATTTCATTTAAACCACATAAAAATTCCAAAATTCGTAAATCCATATAAATGCATTTTTATTGCTTGAAATAAACTCACAATAATTTCAACAATAAATTAATAATGTTAAAATCACAATTGCTCTAAATTTCAAATTTTCATAAAATGAATTTCCATAATTTATCAAAATCAAAATATGCTTCGGTGCACACACATATATACACTTTAAATTATTAAATATTAGCATCAAAATTTAATTCACAATTGATCTAATAATTAACACAAAATAAAAACATTCAAATATTAAAATATCAAAAATATAATTAATTTGACACCTAAAATTTATTTTGAAGGTGGATCACTCACCTCGAGCATCCGTATCAATCAAGATCCTCCTCAGGATCAGTCCCACGACCCACACGTGCTCCTAAAATATCAATACTATAAAAGATAAATTAAACTAATATTTTATTCATGTAATTAACACACGGTACCTGGGGAGCTGACACAAACAGTAACTAAAATTCGCAAATAATGTACCAAAATGAAGCTTAGGGAACGAGGATCACGGATTGGGTCTCACCTCTCGATGATCGAACCCGAAGTGGCCGGAATCTCGCTGGAAGGGTCTCGGGTTTTGGATCCTCGGATCTCACAAGCTGCTGCGAGTTGGAAGAAATCGATCTCATATTTGGGTTCAGAGGGTCGGAATTAGTGTAAAAGGATGGGCGGTGCAACTTGAAACTCGTCGAAAATCGGATTCTCGATGAGCCACCATGGTCACCGGAAACTGTCACTGCTCGCGGCGTGTCCGATGGCCACTGGCCATGATTTTTGGAGGAAAGGTACATCAAAGGGCGGGTGAATTGGTGGGACCGACGGTGAGGCAAACGGAGGTCGAATTGGAGAGAAATCTAGATTTGAAGCAATCGGCGCCGCCTCTAGAAAAAGCCCCGATCCAGGCGCTTCGGTGGTCGGTTGGCCGTGATTTTCTGAGGTTCAGTCGGAAATGGGACTGTGATTGTGGGCGTCTGGTGCATGTGGATGGTGACTGGTCTGGTGCATGTGGATGGTGACTGGTCGGACAGCGGTCAACGGTGGTGGCCAGTGGTGGTTTCTCTCACCTCTCTCTTCTCTCCTTCTCTCTCTTCTCCCTCCCCACACGCCCATTTTGCCAAACAAAATAAAAGGCCCACCCGTGGGTGCCACTGTGCACTCACGAGATTGGTTAATAGCCGACACGTGGCACACATTGTGCATACGGTTTTACCACGTTTAAAATAATAATAAAATAATACGATATTCGAAAAACTTTGTAGGTTTATAACTTTTCAATCAAATGTCCAAATTAGGCATGCTGCTAGTCCATGAACTCATATCGACAAATACTTTACAGCTATACAAAAGTCAAATCAAAATTCCACATAAATAAAAATTCAAACTTGGCACCCTTGGATAATTCGGACCGCAACTTGTTTTACTCATAACTTTCAAACGGTAGTTCCGATTTCTACATGCTACTAATCTACCAACTTAGGATGACATGTGATTCGCTACCGTACCATGGTAAATTCAAAATTCCACCAAAAACAAAAAGTCAAAATTTGACATTTTCAATCAATAACGATTAACCTCGGTCAATGTAAAAAAAAATTTGCTGTATTTCGAAACAGAATGTCACAACTAGCTCTGCAACAGTGTCATTGGATATGTATTAGGAATTTATTTCATTATTTTCAATACTTAGTTATCATACATGACAAATGTTTATTGACTTAAAAGTGTCAAATCAGCTCGATAAAGTTAATGTTCATATATTTGACCAAAAAAAAAAAAATGATGATATCTATCTCTTCCTATTGACGTTGGAAAGTCAACAAATAGGGAGAAAATCTAATTCCAAGCAGACACTGTAACAAATATCATATAATAATAATATATATGGAGAATAAAATTGTTGTCCACATTCCACAATGATGAAGACTCGCCTCATTCGTATAGGATAGTCGATAGTGAAAGGTTTGACTGCTGTGCTGTTCGAGGGGTGGGCATTGGGCAACCAGCGGGATTTTCTATTTTGTTGCCATTTGTTACATTCCCAATGTCAATATTTACGTATTTACCAAAAAAAAAAAAAAAGAAAAAAAAAAAGAGAATAAAAAAATCTCTACACTTACGTATAGTGGTTGAAATTAAAATTGATTTCTCTAATTTTTTCTGCATGTTTGAAAAAATGATTTCTGAATGCTAATTTATGAATGCTTTTTCTACTAAATATGTATTTGCCCTTTTCGAAAATAACTAGAAGTTTTGAAATAAAATATATTTTCACCTTTTAAGTTTTAATATTTATCCTCTGAAACCATATATTTATCATGAAAATTAATTATATATTATTGTTTTGTTTTGTGTGTTTAATTTGATTTTAAGTAAGACTTGCCTCATTCATATATAGGATAGTGAAAGGTTTGACTGCTGAGCTGTGTGTGGGGTGAGCATTGGGCAGCCAGCGGGATTTTCTATTTTTTTGCCATTTGTTACATTCCGAATGTCAATATTTACGTATTTGCCAAAAAATAATAATAATAATAATAAAATAGAATAAAACAACGTCTACACTTACGTATAGCGGTTGAAATTAAAATTGATTTCTCTAATTTTTTTCTGCATGGTTGAAAAAATGATTTCTGCATGCTAATTTCTCAATGCTTGTTCTACTAAATACGTA
Source organism: Ziziphus jujuba (assembly GCF_031755915.1). Taxonomy (NCBI): domain Eukaryota; kingdom Viridiplantae; phylum Streptophyta; class Magnoliopsida; order Rosales; family Rhamnaceae; genus Ziziphus; species Ziziphus jujuba. The sequence continues at coordinate 7,483,035 of NC_083390.1, forward strand.
TTTGACCCTTTTGAAAATAACTAGAAGTTTTGAAATAAAATATATTTTCACCTTTTAAGTTTTAACATTTATCCCTTAAAACCATATATTTATCATGAAAAATAATTATATATAATAGTTTTGTTTTGTGTGTTTAATTTGATTTTAAGTAATATTAAAATTTAAAAAATCGATATCGATGGAAATATTGAGAGCTCAAAATATAAAAATATCTATGAAAATATCAGAAACTATCGAATATCAATAAAAACTTATAAAATATTATAAAAATTGATTTTAAAAAATAAAATTTTTTATTCAAACTTTAGAATTAGCTTATTTAATTATTAAATTGACTAAAAAAATTATGAAAATATTGAATGGATTTTATAATTTTCTTAATCAATCAATGTATAGTAAGCTTTACTGATCATAAATATAATATTACCAATAAAACTGCAAAAAAATATATATTTGATAAAAATATTTATTAACTAAGATATATAAAATAATTAGTACAATTACATTATATTTCATAAAATGTTAACTTGATACTACATAAAACTCATGGGTGGTTGAAAATTATTTGTCTATTCCTCAACCTTATTTTAAGTTGTGAAATATAGAAAATAATTATTAAAAGTTGTAACTCCTTGATAATTTTGCATGTAATTGTTAATATGTAACCATATAGATCTTATATTAAATGTAACTGTTTTAATTGATAATTATTATATGATATTGGTTGACTGTGTGCAAAATTATTATCTTCTGGTAGTTAAATTTGAAACGATATCCATGAGTTACTAATATAAAAATATTCATCAACTTTATAATATTTATCATTTATTTTACATACATATTTGTGTTTTTGTCTGTATTATAATTTATATACACTTTATAATATTTATAGAAATATGAAATTTATTATGATAAAAAAATAATGGATAAGTAGAAAGTTAAACATCAATAATATTTATTAATTTTTGATAAAAAAAATTTAAAAAAATAAGTTTAATAGAAAGTTTTACAGAAATTTTGAAAATTTCAATGGAAATTATGGAGTTTTTGACAAAATTATGAAGGAATCAATGTGGATAGTTAATGGCAATTTCGGTGGGAATTTTATGGAAATATTGAAAATTTCTATGGAAATTTTACCCTTTCTACTTGGCACCTATATTTTTTATCCACCTCACGGAAAAATCGAAATATCAATAAAATATGATGGAAATTTTCAATTTTTAAAACCTTGAGTAACATTATACATTAAACTTATGATAATCCCTTTTGTATTCATTTATTCTTAAGTTTACAATTGACATTTATATTTAATTAACTTCCAATTTATTTTTTTATTTATGTTTTTATGGTTATCCTAATTAATTTTTTAATATGTTGTTTTTACTTTTGTTTTATGAAGCATCTTTCTAAAATAAACACCTCTAACTAATTATATCTAGATAAATTTTGTAATTTAGAGCATTCACAAAAAACTATTTATTTTTTCCAATAATACTCTTTATCCATTTCTTATACATTGTTTTTTTTTTTTTTTTTAAATTATGCCAAATGAAATTAGCTTATTTGATAAGTTATTCACATTTATAATTGAGATGGCGTAGATTTAAGATACTAAAGTAGGGAAAAAAATTATTTCAAATGATAAAAAAAAATGGAGTGATATACATATTGTTTTGTAAAATATTGTGATTGTAATCTTGAAACCCGTCTAACATCAAATAAAAATAGTATAAAATATAAAGTGAGCCAAACCAACACACTATATTAAAATATTAAAATAAAAAAGTCTCTTGTAGATTTTCTTTTGGCTTTTTAATAAAGAGTATGAGTTAAATAAAAGATCTTTTGGGGATGCTATTAGAATTTAAATTCGACCTGTGTAATATAATTTTCATTCTCTATTGAAAGATTTTTCTGTCTACCAGAGTTAATAGAAATCCACCCCATCAGCATAAGGCTGATTCTGCTAAAAAAAAAAAAAAAAATACACATATATCAAAACTTCGGGATCCGCCCTTGTCTCCATGATTATTCAAATATTTATATACGGTAGTTTGAAAATTTGGGATTTGGAGAACATGGGACTTATTTATATTATTCGGAGTTGACCTTTCTTTTTTCTTGCCCTTGTTTGTCCAAGCACGCTTCAGCCATTAGTGAAGATCTAAGACTAGAGTTGAATTAAAATCAAGCACTTGCGACAATATATATATATATATATATATATATATATATATATATATATATATATATATATATGTATATATAAAATCTGAAATGCTCTACCCAAATGCAAAAACAAATTGAGCTGCACATGACAGTAATTTATATATAATATAGAATTGTTAAACTACATAAACTGACAATTATTATTTGGATCTAAGATATAGCAACCCTAGCTCTTGCCCATGTAAACCTCCTTTATTTAGCTATACATGACAATATTTTATATATATAATGTAGAATCATTAGAATAGATAAGCTGATAATTATTATCTGGATCTAATATATAGCAACCCTAGCTCTTGACCATATAAACATCCTTTATTTAACAAAATCTTCAATAGCATCGTGGGTTGCTGGCCTTGTTATAGTCCCTCAACTTTTCTCACATATGTACTTTTGTTATTGAACATTTTTTTGACATTTTAATCCTTTAAAACTATTGTTAATATAATTTTTAACAATTTTGAGGTATGCAGTACATTTATTGCTCCATGAATATAACAAAATTACAAAATTAAGCTATCTCGTAGAAAATACATATTATACCAAATGCATTGCACACCTCAAAATTATTAAAAGTTAAACTAAAAATAGTTTTAAGGATCAAATTGTAAAAACACTAAAATTGAGAAATTAAAGTGCCAAACAAAAAGAAAAGTTTAAAGATCAAATTTCAAATATAAATATAGTTTAAGAACTAATAATGCCAATGGGCTTATTGTCATACCATGGTTCAAGTCTATTCTTTAAAGAGGTTCTAGTATTACTTGAATTCCATACATTGGACGAGTCGTAGCGAGATGATAGGGCATGTGGACATAGGTTGGAGAAAGAGTGAAGCTATAGCGTTGAAGAATCATGCAAAGAGCGATCTTTGAGTCAATGATGGCAAAGTTAGAACCCACACAATTTCGTGGTCCCATTCCAAAGGGAAAAAATGCAGCTGGGTTGTTCTTGGTAGCCCCAACAACCCCTTGTGGGAATCTCTCTGGTTTGAATTCATGAACATCTTCTCCCCAAATTTCAAGGTCATGGTGAACTGGTAAAGCTGAGAGAAACAGATTCAGATTCGCAGGAAGAATATACTTTCCCACTCTAACTTCCCTTTCAACTTTTCTTTTCAAACTAATTGAAGGAGGATATAATCTCAGAGTTTCATTCAAGACCATGCCCATCTGCATTAAAATATTGTAAGATTACCAATAGATAAATAAATAAATAAGATATTAAAAAAAAAAGGATCCAGAGCTTTTGTCTGTATGATGCCATTTTATTCATAAAAAATAATATAAACTAAATGCAAAAAAAAAATTCAAATAAGTTGGATTCTATTTATGGAAAAAAAAATAGGACAAAATTCACATTTTCTACTTACTTTTTTTAATTTGGCAAAGTTATCTGGATTTGGGTTTTGTTTCCCAAATAACTTGAACACCTCATTTCTAAGTTCTTCTTGCCAATCTTTGTGGATTGCTAGAAGTAAGACAACCCAGGCGAGTAAAGAATTAGTGGTTTCTTGTCCAGCAGAATAAAATGTTTTGCATTCATCGACCACAGTTTTTATTGAAATCCTTTCGTTTTCGGCGGCATTATGGTGAGCCTTCAAAAGTAATCCAAGAAAATCACTCCTAAAATTGTCTTCTTTTCCTGTTATCACCTTCCTTTCTCTTTCCTTGATCACCTCTATAATGTTATTGCGAACTTGTGAATCAAGCATGTCTAATTCAATCTGGTTGCGGTTTTGAAGAATTCACTGCAAAATGTATCAATGGAAAATTGGAATGAGAAGAGATTTGATTGTGTTTCTGACTTTATATTTAAATATAAAGAACACATTTCATTTACATTCTTAATTTTACCCTCATTATATTTAGGAAAATTAATTATCTCTAATTTCTTTTTAATTTTCTATATTTATAACAAAAATCTATACATTATTTTTTACAATTTAATTATTTTGACGTTTACAGGTCAAACTTGTATTTTTTACTATATTATTAAATCATGAAGTACTTATTTTTTAAAATAATTTTAAAAAATTAATGATTTTTTTTTTTTAAATCATAGAGTCTAAATAAAATATGAGCAAATAAAATAAGAGCAAAATTTAAAGAGTCTACCTAATGCAAAGGGGATTATTAATTACTTGATGCCAGGAAATCTTAGTTTGTAAATGTTATCCGCTGCTAATAAGGTAAACCTCACCAGCGTCTCAAAAATGTTCTTCCCTTTTTGGTAATTATTCCCAAATGCTGTTCTTGAAATCACATCGGAAGTAAACAATCTGAATTCTTCATAAACTTCGATCTCTTTACCTTCGTATGATTTCCACTTTTCCAGCATATTCTCGACGCTAGTGATCATTGCAGGACTCATACCCTGTAAAATACCATTTTGATACACTATTTTTCCCAATAGCTCAAGCCTATAATTGATCAGATTTGATGGCAAGGTGAATATAATATATATTTTCTTATTACCACCACTAAGATGTTGAAACTCACGTGACCATAAAAATTAGTCCATCTTATAAGCGCTAATAAATTGTTCCTTAGGCTTCTATATATTTTATATATATATATATATATGTATATATATTTATTTAAGTACTTACATTCAAACTCTCTCCATGAAAGGCATGATTGGACAATTTCCTGTATTTTGCCCATTTCTTACCTTCACTGTTTTTAATACCATTTCCTATTATCTTCTTTATCAAGGGATGTAACTCGAATTTTGGGAAAGCTCCGTGTATATTATTGAGTATCTCTTTTATCATTTCTGGTTCTGTAACAACAAGTTGAGCTTCTGTTCCATGCCATTGCAGATAATGCTTTCCTATCATATGGAAAATAATCCATACTCAGAACTTTTTTGTTTACATATAAAAATAAACATATGAATATATATAATTAAATGTAGTATCAGATGGTTAGATATATATATATATATATATATATATATATATATATATATATATATTATATATAAACAGACCCGAAAAATTTGTGTAAAAAGGGTACACCTTTATATACGTCATTATATTAATTTATGGTGTGGGAAATAGTTGTAGTGCAACTAAATAGAAACTGGATTAAAAATTAATTTTTTTTAACTTTTAAAATTTTTTTGGAAGAAAAATATGAATTTCAAAGGAAATACACAATAAATTGATTGCAAATCTAGATATATAAAAAATAAAATAAAATAAACACATTCATTGAGAAAAAAAAAATAATAAAATCTTGATTTTGTTACGATTTAATTAAGTAATTGAAAAAGTGTAAAATTATAAAAAATAAAAAAAGTTGCAGCCTAAATTGTATAATTGGAGTAAAGCTAAATTAGAATATTATGTTATAAATATTTAGGTCCGTGTATGGATATATAACTATGGTGATTCTCTCACCCACGATAAGAAAAGTCATCTACAAAGTATAGTTAAGTGATCATCTTCTTACCGTATATTTCGACCCAGGAATCAATGTGAGGCTGAACTGTTGGCAATATGTTGTGGGATAAACTCATGGGTTTTTCAATAGCTTTGTTTTTCATATACAAAATTTCTTTGGTATTTCCATGGATGAATGTGAAGTTCCACATCGGTTGGAAAAAGAAACGAAGTACGCCTTATAAGGTGGTGTAGATACCTTTCCCTTGCGACGCGTTCCCATGAGGGAAAGTAAAATTGTGAGGGGTAGGATTGGGCTCACCATCTAGCTTCCAAAGCGGATAATATCGTGATTGGGCCTGGGAGGCCCGGGCCAGTGGTACTAGCAGGTGAAGGGGAGGGACCCTAACCATTGTGACGCGTTCTTATGAGGGAAAGTAAAACCGTGAGTGGTAGGATTGGGCTCACCACTTAGCTTCCAAAGCGGAGAATATCGTGACTAGGCCTGGGAGGCCCGAGCCAGTGGGACTGGCAGGTGAAGGGGTGGGATCCCTAACTATTGTGAGGCGTTCCCATGAGGGAAAGTAAAACTGTGAGGCGTAGGATTAGGCTCACCACCTAGCTTCCAAAGCGGACAATATCGTGATTAGGCCTGGGAGGCTCGAGCCAGTGGGACTGGCAAGTGAAGGGGTGGGATCCCTAATTATTGCGACGTGTTCCCATGAGGGAAAGTAAAACCGTGAGGGGTAGGATTGGGCTGACCACCTAGCTTCCAAAACGGACAATATTGTGATTGGGACTGAGAGGCCCGGGCCAATGGGACTAGCAGGTGAAGGGGTGGGATCCCTAACCATTGCGATGCGTTCACATGAGGGAAAGTAAAATCGTGAGAGGTAGGATTGGGCTCACCACCTAGCTTCCAAAGCGGACAATATCGTGATTGGGCCTGGGAGGCCCGGACTAGTGGGATTGGCAGGTGAAGGGGAGGGACCCCTAACCATTGAGACGCATTCCCATGAGGGAAAGTAAAACCGTGAGGGGTAAGATTTGGCTCACCACCTAGCTTCCAAAGTGGACAATATCGTGATTGGGCCTGGGAGGCTTGGGCCAGTGGGACTGATAGGTGAAGGGGTGAGACCCCTAACCATTGTGACACGTTTTGACAAAATCTTGAGAGCTGGGTTGTAAGAGGATTCGCAGGCCCAAACAGGACAATATCGTTTGAGGGTGATCTGGGCTGTTATATTTCGTATCAGAGCTAGTATCCGGATCAGTGTGTCAGCGAGGACGCTGGACCCCAAGGGGGAGGATTGTGAAGTTCCACATCGGTTGGAATGGGGAACGAAGCACGCCTTATAAGATGGTGTGGATACCTTTCTCTTGCGACGCGTTCCCATGAGGGAAAGTAAAATCGTGAGGGGTAGGATTGGGCTCACCACCTAGCTTCCAAAGTGGACAATATCGTAATTGGGCCTGGGAGGCCCGGACTAGTGGAACTGGTAGGTGAAGGGGTGGGACCCCTAACCATTGCAATGTGTTTCCATGAGGAAAAATAAAATCGTGAGGGGTAGGATTGGGCTCACCACCTAGCTTCCAAAGCAGACAATATCGTGATTTGGCCTAGGAGGCCCAGACTAGTGGGACTGGCAGGTTAAGGGGTGGAACCCCTAACCATTAAGACGCATTCCCATGAGGGAAAGTAAAATCGTGAGGGGTAGAATTGGGCTCACCACCTAGCTTTCAAAGCAGACAATATCGTGATTTAGCCTGTAGGGCCCGGACTAGTGGGACTGGCAGGTGAAGGGATGAGACCCCTAACCATTGCGATGCATTTTGACAAAACCTTGAGGGCTGGGTTATAAGAGGATTCCCCAGGCCTAAAGAGGACAATATAGCATGCGGGTGATTTCGGCTGTTACAATGAATCTGTAAGAAAGGCCATTGATTCCTCGTGAACGCATCAACTTCTGCATATGAGTAGGATGCCACCATAGCTTGTGAGCCATTTTGATGAGAGTCCATAGAAAACACAGACCTAGAAAGCTTAAGAAAATTATTACAAGATTTCCCATGGCACTTATTTTTCTTTCTGGCTTGCTGGCCTCTCAGTTTTTCACTTTCTCAGAAGTCGCGGATTTCATCTCATTGGTGTTTATAGAAAATCAAAGCTTGATAAATGTAAGATATTTGCATTATAATATTAGAAGTGGTTGTGGACCAATTTTAAAATATTAAGATTCACTCTTTTAATTTTACTTTATTTTTATGTACATTGGTATCCCTCCTAAAGGACAATTTTAAAGAAAAAAGCTGAATAAAAATATAAAATAAAAAATAAAAAAATTTAAATAAAAATATAAAAATGATCAAATACAACCTAATTAACATATAATAAATACTTTATACTAATTCACCAAAAAAGTTATATTTTATAATAAACTGACTTGGAAGACATGATTGGTTTGGACAATTATGCTGATAAAACATTAAATCAATTAATAGGAATAAAAAAAGAAAAAGAAAAAGAGTAATTATTTAATTTATATGTTTCGTATAATATAGAATAAGAATTAGGTTTAACCTTTTAAATAGTTTTTTTTTAAATGCTTAAATTTGGTAAACAAAATAATTAAATGTTTAATTTTTATATTTATTTATGTATTTTTTAATATATGATAATTTAGCTAAATCTAAATATTTCAAAATATAGAAATGATACTTTTGAAATTTATTTATATTAGAAATAATGATTCTAAGATTTGTTTTTTTTTTTTTTAAATAATAATGATTCTAAGATTTGTTTTTTTTTTTTTTTTTAAATAACTATCTTACAAATGCAAATATATTTCTATGAAATAACTATTTTTAAATTTAGATACTTACAAAATGCATCTAATGTTAACCATTATCCATTTTATTTCTTTAATCCATTCCGTAAAGCAAACGGGCCTTCGTGGATTAGTGGCAGAATAGGCTTAGATACTTCGTAGAAATGATGAATTCGTTGATTGCTCACTACCATACACAGCAAGAACTTGTACATATTACATGGGAACAGTCGGTTTTGCATCAAAAAATCTAGAAAACTGATCTGTGGTCAGAATTGCTTAATCTAGAAACATCTTTTTCTAACCTATCTAATTTTCAGCCACACATTTTTTACTTTGAAACCAAATAAGTAATGCCATAATATTTGAGTAACTTAATTTTTTTAATTAACTGCTTTTAACTATCTAGAGGCTTGTAGGATATACTAGACCATTAATTTTATCAGAAGCACTTTTTGTTTTTGTTTTTGGGTTATACAGAAGCGGATTCTTGTTGAGTTGGCATTTTAGAGGCATTTCAATAAACTTTGTTAGCTACATATTCTGTTATCTTTTTACCTCCCAGTAAATTGTTATATATACGTTTTTACTTGGGTATGATAAAATTTGAAATTTAGCTTGCCCTTTTGTGTAAACTATAAGGTGCTAATTATCAAGACAACATTTTTCTTAAGGTAAATTATATACATTAAAACACCTTATTCAGTGGAAATTGTCTAAAAAAATAAGTTAAAGCATTGTTGAGGGAAACCAAATCATGCACTTTAATGTACTATATACTACACGTAAATCTTTGCGTTCTGTGGTTAAAACAGCAGCTGCAGGTTTTTCTTTGCAAAAAGTTCAACTATATATATATATATATATATATATAAGCTTGCATCACCAGTATATCTCTAGTACCCTTGTTAATTTGTCTTTCAGCATAATTTTCTTGAACACACCAAATGAAAAGCCAATTCTAAATTGTCTTTGTGACTAATTGTCATTCCAATTCTAAATTGTCTTTGTGACTAATTATCATTCACTTGGACCATTTTTCCAGTGCTTTCCAAATCAGCTGTCAAATGTTTTGCATCGTGATGTTGCACTAGTATCTCTAGTCTCACATTGTGAAAATCCATCGTGGCCATCGTTTGACCACCTATTTTCCAATAATAATTATAATGCTGGCAATAATTGAATTAAAGCCGTAAATAAAGTCAAGTTTTCTGTTTATGAATATTATTGATCTTAAAGAATTTGAGGATCTGAATAAGGTCGATGTTTCCGTTTTGAATGGTTATTAATTTTTTTATACAGTAATTTGAAAACATGAATAAAATTAGTAATTTATGTTATACAAATAATAAAATATCTCTTTGAATAAATGCTTGAATAAGACCAAATTCATCGTTTATATTTGATATGGGAGATTATTGGTGATTAATAGCTATTCTTGGTTATTTTGTTCAAATTTGGTTCAGGTAATAAAAGAAAAGCTTTGTTTGGGAATAAAGGTTTGATTTGAGTAATTGAAGATAATTTGCTTTGTTATGATTTTTTCATTCAAAACATGGAATTTTCCTTATCAACCTCGAGATGTCTTGGCCTATAAATAGACGTTGGAGAAAAAATAAAGGACTTCAAACATACTTTCAAGAACTAGAAGCTCTACCAAATTTTCTACAAACATTACTCTTACATTCTCGTTTCCTTGTTTGCTTTAAACTGTACTGTTCTTGTGACTTATAGAACATTCTTGTTCATTATTCTTGTTATTCCTACAATCTTTTAGTTCAAATAAATATATTGTTTCTTTCATTGACAAATTCATAAGTTTCATATTTAATCTTTTTATTTTGATTTCTTATCATCTCTATTTTCTATTCAGCTCTTGGCATTTTGCATTTGAGTTTCTAATTTCCTTACTTAGTTAATCCATTTTTAATTATTCATTTGTCGTTAATCTTGCTTTAAGTCAAGTTTATGTAACACCCCGTCTCGAAGTACGTTGAAATTTTCTTACGTTGAATGAGTTTGACCGGATTTGACCATCGTTGATCAACAGGGGTTAAATTTTGACTTTTTGATTCGGATATAACTCTAGGTTGCCAAGGCACCATTGTGAAGTACCCATAGATCCGAGTCCGTAGACTAGTAGTACATCAAAAATAGAGCTACGGTTTAAAATTTATGAGCAAAATAAGTTGAGGTCCGAACTATTCAAGGGTGCCGGAGTTGATTTTTTATTCTTGCTTAAGTTGGGTTTGACTCCTATATGGTTGTAAAGTACTCATCAATACGAGTTGATAGATTAGCAGCATGCTTAAATCGAACATATGATTGAAAAATTACAAGTCTGTAAAGTTACATTTATTTTTTCTAGGACTGATTTTACCGAGTAGTGGAATATTCAAAAAGTATTTTGATTTGTGCCACATGTAGCATTATAAAAAATGGCATCTGTCATGACAAAAAAGTGCCACATGTCAACCATAATTAAATATTATATTATTTTGTTATTATTTTATATTACTAGATACATACCCGTGTGATGCACGGCATATATAATTGCAATACATTATTTTGATAATAGATTATAAAAAAGAATTATAATCTAATCAAATATAAAGCATTATAAAAATAATATTAAATTAAAACTTTAAATTTAACATAACTAATCCAAATTTTGAAAAAGTTCTTTGAAGACGACATTAGTGGTTGAATTGGTAGGTTTCCATCTTCATCACAAATTTATATCTTCAATCTTTTCCTATTTGTAACTCTGGAGACTGCAACATATAACTGTTTATGACTGAAAAATGGTTTTTTAAGATAAATTTCACATGCGAAAGAGATTGACCTTGGCTCTTATTAATAGTTATAGCCTATGATACAACCAAAGGATATTGTCTTCTTTGAAACTTACAAGGTAACTTTGGGTCCAATGGAGTTAAAGTCATTCTTAGAATAAACACTTTAAACCCAATATTGCTCCCTGAAATAACTTTGCCTTTGAAAACATGATTACCAAGCCTTGTAATGACCAATCTAGTCCCATTGCACAGCCCCAAAGAATGATCAACATTTTTTAATAGCATAACGGGGACACCGACCTTCAATTTCAACTGATGATTAGGCAACCCATAACATTTTATAGCATTTAAAATTCAAATGTATGAAGATCTCCAATAAGATCAATGTTCAAATCCGATATGCAAGTTGCATCAGAACTTAAATATGTATTTTCCTTCGTTCGATTAAGAGAACACTTGTATTCATTTATCGATTCAACAATGTCAAGAGTTGGAGCAAGTATGGCTCTTTCTTGTAAATATGATGGATCATTAATATTCTTGAGAAAGAAAGATACATGCTATTTACAATAGATGCAACTGAATCTTTTGTATCTTTTATCAAAAGATCTTTTGGTATATCAATCATTGCATGACCATCATTAGGTATTTCTTTTTCTTTTCCTTTTTTCCTTTTCTTTTTCTTTTTCTTTTCTTCTCCCCACGTGGGAAAACACTCGGGGCATGGGATTTTCTTTTCTTTCTTTTCTTTTTCTTCTTCTTCTTTCTTCTTCCTCTACGTCATTCCCCTTTGTCGAACCTCACTGTCACTACCTATTTAAATTTTCCCAGCTATCATTAAGAGGCACGCGCTGGCCATTGGTGAAGGCCAGTCGCTGCAAGCTCGGCCACCAAATTTGGCTAGTAGCCGACCAGCGATGTGCCCAAATCGGGCCGGCGAAGCCGACGACAGCCAATTCATTTTTCTGGTAATCCAGCCACCATCCGGTCAAATTGATACTCCTTTTCACTATTTTTGGATCTCTTGAACTCAATTTTGATGTCCATTCATCTCACTTCCTTACGATTTGGGAGATACGACGGGTTGAACTTTAGCCGAAACTTTTCGTCCATTTTCCAGCCACCGCCGGTCGAATTGAGCCCAATGGAAGTTGGTAACGTATTCTTCGCCTCTTTCGCTTTCTATTGGTGCCTTATTTGCAAATTATGGTGAAGTATTTTGAAAGATGTCATTTTGGAATAAAATATTATTATTTTAATATGGTAGTATGAAAGATATATTGTTTAATATTTAAATAATTGTTATTTAAATTGCAAATGTCAAATTGATTTAAATTGAATAAATATGGTCTAAAATTAATGTTTTCAAAATAAACTTGGGAAGCTATAAATTTTAAATTGCGATTAAATTATTATTAATTTTACTGTAAGACTATGGTATCTAATAGAATGTATCTTTATATACTTAATTATATGGGAAATTGTATATGCTTCGAATGATATTTGGTATAAATTAATTTGAAGGTTTGAGAAATTAATTATTTTAAATTACTGCGATAAAAAATATGTTTATGTGTTTAATTACTTATTTTATTTATGGAGTCGAATTATTGTAAAAGATATTAATTTTATGAAATTATGATTTAAATTTAATGAAGTTTATTGTTGATTTAAGTGTTGAAATTTTGATGCATAAATAGTGCATTTATGTGATTTTTATTCTGTAAGAATTTTTATGTATCTTTTTATTATTATTTTGGTGTAAATTGATTTCATGGACTTGAATAAACTATTTATTTGAAATTTAGTACTTCCAAAAAAATATATATTTATGCATTAATTAATTAATCAATTCATTCATTTATTATACATAAACTTGATTTTTATCTAATTTTATCAAAACTCATTATTTTAATAATACTATTAAAATTTAGAGTTTTTAGATGCATCATACACGTACTAGTGTTCTGTATATGTGGACATGATAAGCGCGCAAGTTGGTATACTTAAGATGCTATGGACCTAAGGGTAGGCAAGTTTTATATAGTGCACATAAGCCGTCCCCCTCCACAGCCAGGATGATGGCTATAAGCAGTGGCACTGTTGGGATGCCAGACAACCGTATGCAAGTTTCTCTCTTTAACCTCCCTATCAGGCAGTGCTTTAGGATGCTAGGCATTGTCGGGCATCACTGGTATATAGTGTGTGCATCAAATATCTTTTGTATATATTTTATATTTGTATGTATCACACCGTAGGAGAATGACGATCTGATGTGATCCATGAAGCCTCGTAACTATGTTACCTACGAGTTTAGTGGATTGGATGGCTAATCTAGGCAACCATCTCGGACTGTATTGGTAGCAGGGTGTCGATGATAGCTAGAATCATGGATTGCGTAGCATAATGGAAGGTATCGTTTGTACCCCCGATACGAGTATATATTTCATAATATGTTTTGAATTTTAAAATATTATTTGACCTTACTCTATTTTATCTATTCATAATATGATTTTCTAACATTATACTTAATCGCTTTTATTGTCATTACTATTATTAATATTATTCTTGTTATTAATATTCTTATTAATATTGTTATTATTTTTATTGGTATTGTTATCATTTATTATTGTTATTGTTGGTATTACACAGAAGCCTTCGAGCAAGTGTATAAGCCTTCAGTGGATAAGCTTATGAGCAAGTGTGGAAGCCTACGGGCAAGTTATGGTGTTATTGTTATTAATATTACTATTATTAATATTGTCCAATTTTCTCCTATTTACGTTATGTATTGGAACATTATAAAGCGATATTAACATGTAGTATGGTACTAAGTGGGTAGTGTGGGCGGATGTGAATAATTAAAGGTATTTCATGTCAGGACCCGTCCAGAATTCCTCCCGGAACCCTAGACAAGCCCTGATCCCAGGGAAATACTACTGAACCTTCCAACGGAAAATCCGGCAGCACCTCCCCTAAGGGTAGGACTTACCAAAAATTACCTGCACTGAAAACACACTTCTAAAATCATCCCCTTATTCCTCCCACAAACTACAAATTGATCCACAAATTTCAGCACTTCAAATAACAACAGCAGCAACCCAGTGCATAAAGAACAACTACACGTCCAATACAGTATACAGAGCATTATACAGATAAATGTGAAATGTATAAAATGACAGATACGGAAACAATACAAGATAGAGAGGAAAAAGGGAAGAAATACTTCTTGGACTTCGGCAACGAACTGAGACGTCGGGCTCACCCCGGACAATCAATGTCTCCAACCTGGACCTAGGGGAACGGAATTTAAGAGTGTGAGATACTAATCATCTCAGTGAGTGACCCTATCTACTGTACACCTTTAATATAATAATATACCAAATAAGAGGATTTAATTAATCAATACCGAACAATTAAATAAATAAATAAATAAACAATTGAAATAATAATTTCTCTCAAAACCCTCACTATTCACTCTGTTGGAAATGTTCCCCTTTTAAAACATTTTAACAAAACCCGATATTCGTACTTCCCGAAAACCAAGGGATCAAACCATTTGATAAACAATAAATAATAAATACCCCAATATATAATTAAAATGTAATAAATTATAATAAATAATTTTTGAATACCTTTGGGTTTTAAAACATTATTTGTAATTTACACCTGACGCACCACACCATATACCGGTGATGTCCTCTGATACCCAGGGTCCCGAGCACCGACTGGCGGGGGGGTTAAAGAGAAACCTGCAACAGCACTTCGGCGTCCCGACAGTACCGCTGCTAAAACCATCTCCCGGCCAAGAGAGGGGCGGCTGTGGCCAATATCAAACTTGCCTGCCCAGTCCAATGGCAACCACGGGAGAAATAATACCGCGCGCTAAACCACATAATAACCGCGCGCTACCACGTGTCCATACACCAGAACACCAATACTGTGTGAGTGCGTCTAAAAATAATCATTAATAACCAACCGTACCGTTTTCCAAAATTACCGTGGGAAATACATTAAATTCTCACACTTACCATCCCACATATTTTTATTTAATAAACCGGTACGAAACATTGATAACCAACAAACCGCAATTTTCTCGAAATACGAGATGCAACCATAAAAATACCGCGGGCATAATTTATAAAATTTAAACAAATATTTTCGCAAAATATTTAACCCAATTATGCCCAAAAAGTTAATACTGAAAACCACGTACAAATACTACCGAAATACACTTTGCTCATGCATAATAAATAAATTAAACCACAATAAAACCATAATTAAATTGTACCACATGAGCATAAATTAAATACCAATTAAACATAATTAATTGCCCAAAAATGATATAAAAATCCAAACACAATTAATTACTGAAAATACTTGCTCATGTGTAACAAATACCATTTAATCACAATAAAATAATAATCGGGAATTTCTAATGACCCCAAAATTTCATTTAGCACCAATGGGTAATTATATATAAAATAATATTTTTTCCTGACTATATTACATCACATGAGCACAATTTACAGATATCAAATAAACACCGAATAATATAATAAATTTCCCAAAATATTTTTTTGAAGGTGGGTCACTCACCTGGAGCATGCAATTAAACTATGATCCACCATGGGATCAATTTCACGACTCACCGGTGCTCCTAGAACACAGTTCACACACAGTCAAATAAATTAATATTTTAATCAGGTAAATAATACCCGGTACCCGGGGGGCTTAAACGCAAACGTTAACCAAAATAGGTGAATAATATACCGAATCGAAGCTCGTGGAACGAGGAGCGCATTACCGGTCTCCATTGACCCCAATTCCGCCGGAGGTGGCCGGAAAGCTTCGGCCGGTTTTCAATTCCTCGTATCTCGCAAACCGCTTCGAATTTTTGAGATTGGAGGCCATTTTTGAACTCAGAGGACCCAAAATAGGGGGAGAGGAGGCTTAATTCGGACTGGGCTGGCCTGAAAACACAAGAAAAGAGGAGAGAGAAATTTTGCCGGCCGGCGGCTTCTCCTGCTCGATCGGCGCGAGTCCGGCGGCCGGTGACCGTGAAAATTGGCGGCTGAGCTCGCCTCCTCCCTCCGCTCGTCATTGGCCGGTGCGTGAGGACTATGGGTGGCCGGAATTTAAAAACACGGGAGAGAGAGACGACGGGAGGGAAAGAAAGAAAGAAAGAAAGAAAGAAGAAGAAGAAGAAGAAGGAGAGGAACAGGATCGGGCCCCCTGGCCCTTTTTTCCCACGTGGGGAAAAGAAAAGAAAAAGAAAAAGAAAAAGAAAAGAAAAAGGAAAAGAAAAAGAAAAATAAGTAAAATAAAAATAATTAAATAATTACATAATAATATTATTATTTAAAATAATAATAAAAATAATTTGATTTTACACATGGTTGACATGTGGCTTCTCAACATGGTGACACATGGTCACCTTCATTAAGTCACACGTGGCACATCGTTACGCGTTTAAAAATAATATTAAAATAATACGGTGTTTGAAAAACTCTACAGGTCCATAACTTTCAAACCACGTGTCCAAATCGGACGTGCTGCTAGTCTACGGACTCGTATCAACGAGCACTTCACAACCATGCATGAGTCAAAGCTCAACCTTGCATGAATAAAAAGTCAACTCGGGCACCCCTTGGACAGTTTGGACCTCAACTTGTTTTGCTCATAACTTTCAAACCGTAACTTCGTTTTGAACGTGCTACTAGTCTACGAACTCGTGCAAACGTGTAATTCGTAACGGTACCTCAGTCAACCTAGAATTTCAAGCGGATCAAAAAGTCAACTTTTGACCCCTTGGTCAACGGTCAACCTCGGTCAACGTGCAAAAATTCCGACATGGTTCGGGACGGGGTGTTACATTTCATATTTTTAAAATTATTTTCGATGCATGTATTTATAAATAGAATGATATCAAAGTGCTGTAAATTATAAGAATTAGTGTAGTAAGGTGGAAGGAATAAGGAGATATTATTATAAATATGTTTTCTGCACAGGAAATTTTGTGGTAAGTCCTATCCTTAGGGGAGATGCTGCCGGATTTTCCATTGGAAGGTTTAATGATGTTTCTTTGGGATCAGGACTTGTCTAGGATTTCGAGAAGGGATCTTAGACGGGTCCTAACAGTTTATTTTGAAATCCTCTACAGCAAGGCATAAAAAAGAACCTTACGATTATAAGCTCTATGCAATCTTTACAATCGCTTGATTTTAGTTAGATTTACATCTGGCATGCCCAACCTTACTCTTAGTCAATCAATGTATAGTAAACGTTAGTGGTTATAAATATAACATTATCAATAAAAAATACAAATAAGTACAAATTTGATAAAAATATTTATTAGCTAAAATATATAAAATAATTATTACAATTACATTATATTTCATAAAATGTTAACTTAATACCATATAGAACTCTTAAATTATTGAAAATTATTTTTCAATTCCTTATCCTTATTATGATTCGTGAAATATAAAAAGTAGCTATTAAAAGCTGTGCTTCTTTTATAATTTTGCATGTGATTACTAATATGTAACTATATAAATCTTATATTAAATATAATTGTTTTAGTTGATAACTATTATATAATATTGGTTGACTGTATGCAAAATTATTATCTTCTGATAGTTGAATTTCTAACGATATCCATGATGTACTACTATGATATTTCATAAACATTCATCAACATTTCATTAATTCATTTAGCTATATTTGTATAGAATATTTTTTTTCTACATATTTATAATATTCATCTACTTTATAATATTTATCATTTATTTCACTTGCATATTTATATTCTTATCTATATTATAATTTATATACACACTTTATAATATTTATAGAAATATGAAATTTATTATGATAAAAAATAATGGATAAATAGAAGTTATGGTAGGACCCGCCCCGGGAACCCTCGGAGGATCTCCCGTGTGATCCCATCTAGTAAGTCCCACTGGACAATCCCTGAATAATATCCAATGGGACTCCACTTAAAACGTGGATAACGAACACAAGCAAAATCAATAATACCTCAATATATAAATACAAATAAATTCATAACAGCACAGAGTTCATAATCAGCCTATTGTATGACAGGCCATAACTATACACATAAGTAATATGGTCCCTAATTAGTTCAATATTTAGATCAGAGTATTCTAAGAGTATTAACAAAGTTGAAAATTACAAATAAGTAATAAAAGATGTCTGGAAAGATAAAGGTAAGATAAAGAAAAGATAATATCGTTGCTGTCGTGGAAGAATGAAGTTACAAGCAATGCGCAAGGTAGACTGCTACTAAATGCTTGAACCTAGGGGAACGAATTTAAAACAATAAATGTGATATAAGGAAATTTCTATGAGTGGTATAGTATGATAGAAAAATAACAATTTATTTCTGTAAAACTTTCTCTCAAGACCTGTCGTTCC
The DNA here is from genome assembly GCF_031755915.1 of Ziziphus jujuba. Taxonomy (NCBI): domain Eukaryota; kingdom Viridiplantae; phylum Streptophyta; class Magnoliopsida; order Rosales; family Rhamnaceae; genus Ziziphus; species Ziziphus jujuba. The sequence goes on from NC_083390.1 coordinate 7,501,724, forward strand.
ACTCATTTGAAAAATTCTCCGTTTAAAAATCATTTCGTAAAACCCAACTTGTACCCCAATTTAATCTCATAAAAATCCATGCTCAAAAGTATAATATGAACGATCAATATAATATATTACAAAATATATTAATCAAGATATAAATATTGAGCATAAAATCTTATAAACACAATTTCATTAAACAATTACAAAAGTGCAGTAATAGCCACAATATTTGAAATCCAACAATATATTTGAAATGTATACAATATACCAATCGATGTACCAAACTGTAAACCGTGAGATATACCTACTTCACGATCCTTAATATACGAAAGGTATTGTGGAAATAGTAAACCGTTAGGACATACCTAACCTCATGGTCCGTGCCAATAAATAACCTGTAGAATGAACTCAACCTCACAATACCATGGCAATGATAACCTGTGGGACAAACCCAACCTCAAGGCCCATGATAATAATAATCTATGGGTTGAACTCAACCTCACGGTATCATGGCAAACCCGCGGGCTATAATATAATACTGATCCAAAATATTGGTATTATATGGTAAATCAATTAAACAATATAATATTCTTAAAACAATCTTGTAAGATCATATATAATTTTTCAAACAATACTATATGATAATTCATAATTAATATTCAAATTCAATCGCTTATTTAAATACTTCAAAATTTTTAAATCATCATTTCATGCAAAAACAAAAAATACGACGGTGAAATACATTCACCAAAAAATCATTTTTAAGCACCTAAAATTTATAAAATATTTGAACATGCTTGAAATCATATAAATTTTAAATCTGTTTCTCAAATCAATTATTTTCCAAAATGATTTAAAATCTTAATTCAAATACAAGGATATTTAAATAACATGATCCACAAATTTACTATGAACTCATTAAAGTTAGAAACCATTAAAAATCTTATTAAAATCCACATAAAATGATAACACATATAAGTGAAAGCAGATATTTATATATGTGTAAAACAAACATTTCAATCAAATGATATATATATATATATATATATATGTAAAATATCCAAACCACATATACATTATACTATATACCCCAAACATTTTAAAAATTATAACCACTCATTGTCAGGACCCGTCCAGAATTCCTTCCCCGGAACCCTAGACAAGCCCTGATCCCAGGGAAATACCACCGAACCTTCCAACGGAAAATCCGGCAGCACCTCCCCTAAGGGTAGGACTAACCAAAAAAAAATTACCTGCACTGAAAACACACTTCTAAAAACATCCCCTTATTCCTCCCACAATACTACAAATTGATTCCACAAATTACAGCACTCCAAAAGAAACAACAGCAGCAGTCCAATGCATAAAGAACAACTACACGTCCAATACAGTATACAGAGCATTATACAGATAAATGTGGAATTTATAAAATGACAGATAAAGAAGCAATACAAGATAGAGAGGAAAAAGGGAAGAAAAACTTCTTGAACCTTCGGCAACGAACTGAGACATTGGGCTCGCCCCGGACAATCAACGTCTCCAACCTGGACCTAGGGGAACAGAATTTAAGAGTGTGAGATGCTAATCATCTCAGTGAGTGACCCTATCAACTATACAATATAATACCACGATAATAAAATAGATAAATAATAATTATTTGGAAATAATAATTTCTCTCAAAACCCTTACCATTCTCTCAGTTGGAAAAGTTCCCCTTTTAAAACTTTTTCACAAAACCCTTGTTCGTAATCCCCGAAAACCAAGACATCAAATAAATACCAGAACAGTAATAATTATATTTTTAATTCCAATACAGTTTCCAAACACAGTTCTGAAAATCAGTTGATGCACCCACTATATACCAGTGGCGCCAACAGTACCCAGCGTCCCAAGGTACCGCCAGACAGGAGGTTATAGAAAGAAACCGGCATACGGTCGCCTGGCGTCCCACTGCGCCGCTGCTAACCTGGTGTCCCGGCCATGGGGGGTGGCCTACCCTCATCCGATGGCAACCACAGGACAACCTCATAATATCAACCGCGCGCTACTCACACCCACCTGCGCGCTAATCACAACCGTGTGCACACTAACCACATCACATATAAACAGAACACCACTACGTGCATGGTGCATCTAAAAATCATAAATTTCACAAATTTAAATTATATAACAAATTTCACATTTTGCATAAACATAGCGGGCATAGTCCATCCGCTTGAACCCGGAAATTCTCCGTAATTTCTTTATAATCAATACCATAAATTCCATGATTTTCAAATCCACCAACTCCCAAATCCATCAATTCAAATATCCACATTTTCCCAATAGCATAAATAATTCTCGAAATATAATAATCAAATCTCATAATATTCCATGGGCATATTTTATAAAAATTGAAATCACCAACATAACCAAATATTTTTCTTGAAATATTTGAAAATCAAATCGTGCCCAATTTAATATTAAAACCACACCAATTTCAAAATCCTCAAAACCATAAAATAATTTCACATGGCATAAATTTATATAATGCACATTTTCTTAAATCCAATAAATTCACAAATAATTCCACAATAAATCCAATAAATATTTGGCACATAAAAATTTAATTCCAAATATTTAAATCACACATAATATATTCACCAATTAAATTCCCAAAATTAATTTGAAGGTAGATCACTCACCTGGAGCACGCAATTAAACCATGATCCACCATGGGATCAATTTCACGACTCAGCGGTGTTCCTAGAACAAAATTCACAGACAGTCAAATAAATTAATATTTTATTCGGATAAATAATATCCGGTACCCGGGGGGTCAAACACAAACGTTAACCAAAATAGGCGAATAATATACCGAATCGAAGCTCGTGGAACGAGGAGCGCATTACCGATCTCCATCGACCCCAATTCCGCCGGAGGTGGCCGGAATTTGGCCGGAAAGTTTCTGTCGGTTTTCAATCCCTCGTATCTCGCACACCGCTTCGAATTTTTGAGATTGGAGGCCATTTTTGAACTCAGAGGACCCAAAATAGGGGGAGAGGAGGCTTAATTTGGACTGGGCTTGTCAGGACCCGTCCAGAATTCCTTCCCCGGAACCCTAGACAGCCCTGATCCCAGGGAAACCCTACCGAACCCTCTAACGGAAAATCCGGCAGAGCCTCCCCTAAGGGATTTACTTACCACAAATTACCTGCACTGAAAACACACTTCTAACAACATCCCCTTATTCCTCCCACAGACTACAAATTGGTTCCACAAATTTCAGCACTTCAAAATAAATACAGTAATCCAGTGCAAAATAAATACAACAAGAGTGAAAGAAATATTACAACTGCAATAAAAGAAGAACAGGGTACTGCACGAACTAAAACAGCGAGGAAGATCAAGTCCGCTCCGAATGAACACCGACAACCTGGTACCTAGAGGAACGGAATTTAAGAGTGTGAGATGCTAATCATCTCAGTGAGCGACCCTACTACTATACAATATAATACCACGGTAATAGGTATATAAATAATAATTATTTGGAAAGAATATTTTCTCTCAAAACCCTTACAATTCTCTCAGTTGGAAAGGTTCCCCTTTTAAAACATTTTCACAAACCCTTTATTCATATTCCCCGAAAACCAAGACATCAAATAAATATCCGAACAGTAATAATTAATTTTAAATCCAATACAGTTTTAAAACATTTTATTTTTTTAAAACACAGTTCCGAAATCAGTTGATGCACCCACTATATACCAGTGGCGCCAACAGTACCCAGCGTCCCAAGGTACCGCCAGACAGGAGGTTATAGAAAGAAACCGGCATACGGTCGCGTGGCGTCCCACTGCACCGCTGCTAACCTGGTGTCCCGGCCATGGGGGGTGGCCACCCTCTCCGATGGCATCCACAGGACACCCTCATAATATCACCTGCGCGCTACTCACACCCACCTGCGCGCTAATCATATCCGTGTGCACAATATCCATATCACATATACCATATCACATAATCAGAACACCAGTACGTGCACGGTGCATCTAAAATCATAAAATCCACAATTTAATTTATAAAACAAATTTCACATTTTTCATAAACATAGCGGGCATAATCCATCCGCTTGAACCGGGAAATTCTCCACAATTGCTTTATAATCAATACCATAAATTCCATGATTTTCAAATCCACCAACTCCCAAATCCATCAATTCAAATATCCACATTTTTCCAAGTATAAATAATTCTCGAAATATGATAATCAAATCTCAAAATATTCCATGGGCATATTTTATAAAAATTGAAATCACCAACATAACCAAATATTTTCCTTGAAATATTTGAAAATCAAATCGTGCCCAATTTACCATTAAACCACACAAATTTCAAAATCCTCAAAACCATAAAATAATTTCACATGGCATAAATTTGTAAAATGCACATTTTCTTAAATCCAATAAATTCATAAATAATTCCACAATAAATCCAATAAATATTTGGCACAAGAAATTAATTTCCAAATATTTAAATCACACATAATATATTCACCAATTAAATTCCCCAATAAATTTGAAGGTGGGTCACTCACCTGGAGCACGCAATTAACCCATGATCCACTACGGACGTCTGATCCGGGCGCGTCCGGCGGCCGTTCACCGTGAAATTTGGAGGTTTTGCCGGAAATGAGGAGGGCAACCTGGCTGGCCGGTGCGTGTACAGTAACTCGGCCGGAAAATTTGAAAACCTCCGGTGGCCGGCGACTCTCTCTCTCTCTCTCTCTCTTTCTCTCTCCTCTCTCTCTTTCTCTCTCTTCCCCGAGTGTTTTAACAAATAAAAACCCCTGTGTGATACTGTTCATGCCATGTGGACCAATCAGAAGCTGACACGTGGCGTTACTGTGCACTTAAGCCAGATATATTAAAATAATACGGTACCCGGCGAATTTCAAACGTCCGTAACTTTTTAACCAAATGTCCGATTTAAGCGTGCCGCTAGTCTATGAACTCGTATCGACGAGTACTTTACAATCATACAAGATTCAACTCAAAATTACATCACAAGAAAAAGTCAACTCTCGGCACCTTCTGGACAGTTTGCACTTCAACTTGTTTCGCCCATAACTTTCAAACCGTAGCTCCATTTTCGACGTGCTACTAGTCTACGAACTCAGGGCGTCATGCACTTCGCCACAATACCTTGGTCAACTCGAAATTCCCACCGAGTCAAAAAGTCAACTTTTGACCCCTTCGGTCAACGGTCAACCTCGGTCAACGTGCACGGATTCCGGTGCGATTCGGGACGGGGTGTTACAGCCTTCCCCCCTTACAAAAATTTCGTCCTCGAAATTTCCGCACGTCACTGGAACAGATACGGGTACTGCTCACACATCTGCGCTTCGGGCTCCCATGTTGCTTCCTCGACTAAGTGGTTCCGCCATAAGACTTTAACTAGAGGAATAGTCTTGTTGCGTAGCGTCCGTTCCTCGCGATCCAAAATCTGTACTGGCTGCTCCATATACGAAAGATCTTCCCTTATCTCTATGTCCGGACTCTCGAGTACGTGCGAAGGGTCTGCAATATACTTTCGTAGCATCGACACATGAAATACGTTGTGTACTCGAGTTAGCTCTTCCGGTAACGCCAACCTGTACGCCACAGGGCCAATCCTCTCCGTAACCTCATAAGGCCCAATATAACGAGGACCCAACTTACCTCGTCGACCAAAACGTACTACTCCTTTCCATGGAGATAACTTTAGGAATACCCAATCTCCTACCTCGAATTCCAAATCCTTTCTACGCACATCGGCGTAACTCTTCTGTCGATCTTGGGCAACCTTCAATCGATCCCTAATGATCTTCACCTTGTCCAAGGTCATCCTTAAATACTCAGATCTGACCGCATTATTTGTTGCAAGGAGCCTCTCTTCTCCTACCTCACTCCGACACAAAGGTGTCCGACACTGCCTCCCATATAAAGCTTCATACGGGGACATCCCAATATTCGCCTGATAACTGTTGTTGTAGACAAACTCTATCAATGGCAGTTGTTCATCCCAGCTACCGCGAAATTGCATAATGCAAGACCTTAGCATGTCTTCTAATGTCTGAATTGTGCGCTCTGCTTGTCCATCAGATTGCAGGTGAAAAGCGGTGCTGTAGTTAAGTCTTGCTCCTAATGCATCAGCCAACTTCCGCCATAGTCGTGAAGTGAAGCGCAGATCTCGATCGGAGACGATGGCTAACGGTACTCCATGAAGACTTACAATGCGTTGCACGAACAACTGAGCTAACTTCTCGGGTGAAAAACGTTCTCGTACCGGTAGAAAGTGTGCCGACTTAGTGAGACGATCAATGATTACCCAAATGCCGTCGTACCTTCTAGGTGTGGAAGGAAGCTTGAATACGAAGTCCATGTTGAGTTCTTCCCACTTCCACACGGGAATCGGTAAGGATTGGAGTAGTCCCGAAGGCTTCTGTCTTCCTGCTTTCACTTGTTGACAAATCAAACACTTTGATACGAAGTCTGCCACTTCTCTCTTCATACCAATCCACCAATAATACTTAACAAGCGTCCGGTACATCTTGGTACTCCCCGGATGCATCGCATACATCGAGCTGTGCGCCTCCTCTAAAATCTCCTTCTTGAGTCCTAGGATATCCGGAACACAAAGTCGTCCTTTATACACGAGGGCTCCATCCCTCCTTATGGAAAATTCCGGATCAAGACCTTCTTGTACCTTGCCTTTAATTGTCCTCAACTTAGGATCTTCCATTTGAGTCTCTACTATACGATCCACCAACACCGGTCGTACCTGGAAGCTAGCCATAAGAACTCCTGAAGGATGCATCCTTAAACCAACAACCAACTCTCGTAACTCGATCAGCAATCCAAAAGGTAAGATTAGAACTTAAGTCTAATTTCCTCAAATACTGGTATCACCAAGTTAAGGTTGAGATTACTTCACTTGTCTTCGATTACCCTCCTAGTACTTACAATTATAAAACCCTTACTCCTCATCGATAAACCAATAGTCTTAACCTCGACAAACATCAATCTTTCTTTTAACTAAATTCATCAAGGTCATGAATAAAATTTCTCAACATCCAAATACCATTCTTGAAAACCCTAAGTTTCCCTCATTTCAAATAAATTTCATGAATCCACACCTCAAGCAATAAGGAATTTAAATCTTGATTCTAGCATCACCACAAATACTATGAACAAATCACTAGATCCTTAACCCATAAAAGTATTCCACACTTCTTAAATTCTAACTACGTCCCAAAAATCATACTCCTCATCATTGTAAATTATCACCAACAATATCAACCACCTTAAATAGATAAAACACCATCAATACGAACCTTAAATCTCCAAGGAAATAAGATATCAAGATCTTAGCTTCTAGAATGAAAAATAACCATGCTTAAACATCCAACCGTGCCTAAGGAATCATCCTCATCTCATTAACCTCATCAACCACCAAGTAGAACTTTAGTCGCTATCCGGATCTTACTTGATTCTCTAAACGCTGTCGTACCTTCTCTTTGTGAATGATAGTTTAAGCACGAAATCCATGTTTACATCTCCCAACTTTTACTTATCAGTGACCTAAGTACCTTTATTCGGATCTTGCAACTTCCTTTATCGTGCCAAACCACAATGTCATCTAGTGAGCATTCCATATGTCTTGGTACCCTTGGGGTGTATTGCATACCTTGAATCGCGTGCTTCCGTTAGGATCTCCTTTTTGAACTCAACGGTATTCTACTTTGGATTCTCAATTGGCGATACTTAACCTTAAGTCAATCTTGGAAAAACCATAACATAAAACAAATAATGAAATATATTTTTCAAATATACCTAACTTGCATAGGCAATTGTTAAAACTCCACATTGGAACAATAATAAAAACACGGATAAATGTGTAAAATCAGGTCTTAAAATCCATAGCATAAAATAAAATATGCACGCTTGTAATGGAGGTACGTACGACACCTTCTACATGCTACGTAATCCATGATTCCAACTGTCGCCGACACTCTGCTACCAATACAAACCAGGGTGGTTGCCTATATTGGCCGTCCAATCCCCTGGACTCGTAGGCAACATGATCATGGGGCTAGCTCTACATGGACCACATTGGTTCGCCGCCTCCATATGGTGCAGTATAATATCAAACGATATAACATACAAATACATGTACGAACACAAACCAAAAATACTTGAATAAAACACCTTTAATTTCCAATACCACTTTGAAAAGCATTTAATTTTGATAATCGATTGGAAAAATATTTTGACGCCTTGAAATCAATCGACACACATCCTTAGGCAATCATCCTTCTCCTCCATGAACGAAATGGATACCATTCACGATGATAAGCTTGACCTTCAAAAAGAAAAGGCATCCTCGACCATCGACTAGGCCATAGGAATTCCCCGTTAGGCTAGATGATCCTAATTGACACCCTCGAAGATTAGAGTTATTCAAACTCGGGCAATGAATTTACTTCGAGACAAACGGAAAGAACGCTTTCACACGGGTAAAACGAGAGATTAGACACGGATGGGACACACAACAATGCACAGTCCCTTAGGAATACTAGAACCTAGAGCTCTGATACCAACTGTCAGGACCCGTCCAGAATTCCTTCCCCGGAACCCTAAACAGCCCTGATCCCAGGGAAACCCTACCGAACCCTCTAACGGAAAATTCGGCAGAGCCTCCCCTAAGGGATTTACTTACCACAAATTACCTGCACTGAAAACACACTTCTAACAACATCCCCTTATTCCTCCCACAGACTACAAATTGGTTCCACAAATTTCAGCACTTCAAAATAAATACAGTAATCCAGTGCAAAATAAATACAACAAGAGTGAAAGAAATATTACAACTGCAATAAAAGAAGAACAGGGTACTGCACGAACTAAAACAGCGAGGAAGATCAAGTCCGCTCCGAATGAACACCGACAACCTGGTACCTAGAGGAACGGAATTTAAGAGTGTGAGATGCTAATCATCTCAGTGAGCGACCCTACTACTATACAATATAATACCACGGTAATAGGTATATAAATAATAATTATTTGGAAAGAATATTTTCTCTCAAAACCCTTACAATTCTCTCAGTTGGAAAGGTTCCCCTTTTAAAACATTTTCACAAACCCTTTATTCATATTCCCCGAAAACCAAGACATCAAATAAATATCCGAACAGTAATAATTAATTTTAAATCCAATACAGTTTTAAAACATTTTATTTTTTTAAAACACAGTTCCGAAATCAGTTGATGCACCCACTATATACCAGTGGCGCCAACAGTACCCAGCGTCCCAAGGTACCGCCAGACAGGAGGTTATAGAAAGAAACCGGCATACGGTCGCGTGGCGTCCCACTGCGCCGCTGCTAACCTGGTGTCCCGGCCATGGGGGGTGGCCACCCTCTCCGATGGCATCCACAGGACACCCTCATAATATCACCTGCGCGCTACTCACACCCACCTGCGCGCTAATCATATCCGTGTGCACAATATCCATATCACATATACCATATCACATAATCAGAACACCAGTACGTGCACGGTGCATCTAAAAATCATAAAATCCACAATTTAATTTATAAAAAAAATTTCACATTTTTCATAAACATAGCGGGCATAATCCATCCGCTTGAACCGGGAAATTCTCCACAATTTCTTTATAATCAATACCATAAATTCCATGATTTTCAAATCCACCAACTCCCAAATCCATCAATTCAAATATCCACATTTTTCCAAGTATAAATAATTCTCGAAATATGATAATCAAATCTCAAAATATTCCATGGGCATATTTTATAAAAATTGAAATCACCAACATAACCAAATATTTTCCTTGAAATATTTGAAAATCAAATCGTGCCCAATTTACCATTAAACCACACAAATTTCAAAATCCTCAAAACCATAAAATAATTTCACATGGCATAAATTTGTAAAATGCACATTTTCTTAAATCCAATAAATTCATAAATAATTCCACAATAAATCCAATAAATATTTGGCACAAGAAATTAATTTCCAAATATTTAAATCACACATAATATATTCACCAATTAAATTCCCCAATAAATTTGAAGGTGGGTCACTCACCTGGAGCACGCAATTAACCCATGATCCACTACGGGATCAATTCTACGACTCACCGGTGCTCCTAGAACACAATTCACAGACAGTCAAATAAATTAATATTTTATTCGGGTAAATAATACCCGGTACCTGGGGGGTCAAAACACAAACGATATCTAGAATTTACGAGTTATATACCGAATCGAAGCTCGAGTGATGCTAATCACAGATCCGGTCTTAAGTTCCGATGATCGTACCCGACGGGGTCGGAATTTCGCCGGAAAGCTTTTCGGGTTTCGGCTCCGCAATTCTCCCAAACCATCGCGAATTGGCGGAAACGGGTGCCGGATTCGGGTTCAGGAGGTCGAACACAGCGGACTGGAGCCGGCCGGAAAACTGGGTACTCGCCGGAACAGTACTTTCCGGCGAGCCGCCGCGGTCACCGGCAACCGTCGCCGGCGGCTGCGCGTGCGGTGGCCGTTGGTCGTGAAATTTTGCAGACTTGTAGATCATGAGGAGAGCAACCCAACGGGACCGGCGGTGAGCAAAACGGAGGTCGGACGGCGGAGAAATCACCGTTTGAAGATTTCTGGCCCCTCGCCGGAAAACGCTCCGATCCCGGCGCGTCGGTGGTCCGATGGCCGTGATTTTTGGTGGGTCGGCCGGAATTGAGGAGAGGATGATGGGTGTACGGCGCGTGTGGCCGGAAAAAGGCCGGAAGTGGGTCGATTTGCGGTGGCCGGTGGTGGAGGGGAAAAACTCGCCGCCGAACTTCGGACGTCCGATCCAGGCGCGTCCGGCGGCCGTTCACCGTGAAATTTGGAGGTTTTGCCAGAAATGAGGAGGGCAACCTGGCTGGCCGGTGCGTGTACAGTAACTCGGCCGGAAAATTTGAAAACCTCCGGTGGCCGGCGACTCTCTCTCTCTCTCTCTCTCTTTCTCTCTCCTCTCTCTCTCTTTCTCTCTCTTCCCCGAGTGTTTTAACAAATAAAAACCCCTGTGTGATATTGTTCATGCCACGTGGACCAATCAGAAGCTGACACGTGGCGTTACTGTGCACTTAAGCCAGATATATTAAAATAATACGGTACCCGGCGAATTTCAAACGTCCGTAACTTTTTAACCAAATGTCCGATTTAAGCGTGCCGCTAGTCTATGAACTCGTATCGACGAGTACTTTACAACCATACAAGAGTCAACTCAAAATTACATCACAAGAAAAAGTCAACTCCGGGCACCTTCTAGACAGTTTGCACTTCAACTTGTTTCACCCATAACTTCAAACTGTAACTCCGTTTTCGACGTGCTACTAGTCTACGAACTCAGGGCATCATGCAGTTCGCCACGATACCTTGGTCAACTCGAAATTCCCACCGAGTCAAAAAGTCAACTTTTGACCCCTTCGGTCAACGGTCAACTTCGGTCAACGTGCACGGATTCCGGTGCGATTCGGGACGGGGTGTTACAGGGCTGGCCGGAAAACACAAGAAAAGAGGAGAGAGAAATTTTGCCGGGCGGCGGCTTCTCCCGCTCGATCGGCGCGCGTCCGGCGGCCGGTGACCGTGAAAATTGGCGGCTGAGCTGGCCTCCTCCCTCCGCTTGTCACTGGCCAGCACGTGAGGACTGTGGATGGCCGGAATTTAAAAACACGGGAGAGAGAGAGACGGACGGGAGAGAAAGAAAGAAAGAAAGAAAGAAAGAAAGAAAGAAGAAGAAGAAGAAGGAGAGGAACAGGATCGGGCCCCCTGGCCCTTTTTTCCCACGTGGGGAAAAGAAAAGAAAAAGAAAAAGAAAAAGAAAAAAGAAAAAAAATAAAATAAAATAATACAAATAATTAAATAATTAAATAATATTAATAATAATATTATTATTTTAAATAATAATAAAAATAATTTGATTTTACACATGGTTGACATGTGGCTTCTCCACATGGTGACACATGGTCACCTTCATTAAGTCACACGTGGCATATCGTTACGCGTTTAAAAAATAATATTAAAATAATATAGTATTTGAAAAACTTTACAGGTCCATAACTTTCAAACCACATGTCCAAATCGGATGTGCCGCTAGTCTACAGACTCGTATCGACGAGCACTTCACAACCATGCATGAGTCAAAGCTCAACCTTACATGAACAAAAAGTCAACTCCGGCACCCCTTGGACAGTTTGGACCTCAACTTGTTTTGCCCATAACTTTCAAACCGTAGCTCTGTTTCCAACGTACTACCAGTCTACAAACTCGTGCCAACGTGTACTCCATAACGGTACCTTAGTCAACCTAGAATTCCAACCTGGTCAAAAAGTCAACTTTTGACCCCTTCGGTCAACAGTCAACAGTCAACCTCGGTCAATGTGCAAAAATTCCGACATGATTCGGGACGGGGTGTTACACTCATAGTACTACAGATGCTCACTCCTGCTCCTCTATAGGATCGCCTCCAATCTCAAGTTGAGTACCTATAATATAATAAAATGTTTATCAGACTCCAATAATTAAACCAAAGATATTTGTATGGCCCAAATTTCTTAAAATGATTTACACTACTATAAAATTACATAAATTGCACACCGAACAGTTCAATTATACCGCATACCCTTAGGATCCAGTACCCAAAATTGGGGCTTTTCACGCGAAAGCTAATCTTTTGAAATTAAACCTTTTAATGGATCCTAATAATATCTAATTTCACTAATACAACTCCAATTTTGACCAATTTAATCAATTTTGTCCAAACATAGTCCGAATTTATCTGATAATTAACTAATTGATCCAAAAATGAAAAAATAATCAAACGACCTTCAAAATTCAAAAACTTTATAGCAACGGAAAGCTCAAGAGACAAAGAACCCAATGGTATGCTCACCTAGGTCTAAAAGTTCCTCCGGTGGCCGAAAAACTTGGTTGAAGCTTTAGTCAAATTTCTCATTGTCGTATCTCTCAAACAGTGAAGAATGTTGGCAAAAGAAGCATGAAAATGATTTTATATGTTGGCCTTAAATAGCCAAAAAATGCGAAAAACCGATGACCCACCTCGTTGGATGCCTTGACCTTCACCAGCATGATCTGGGCGCGTCCAACAGCCGTTAGCCATGAAATTTCACGACCAAGCTTGCCACCGAGTGGGCTTCCTCCTAGGTCAGTGCGTGTAGATGATGGGTGACAGGAATGGGCAAAAATGGCGATGACCCGGTTCGATGGTAAAGGGGTTCAAAATGATCCAGTTTGAACCCATGGGTCTAAGGAGAAATTTCTCGGGGTTTAGGGGATCAAATAGATATTTTGGGATTTGTCTCCTATTCGACGTGCTTATCGAGGCTTATGTAGTACCTTGGATCACTAATAGACAAAAACGTAGGACTGCTATAAAATTGATGTTTAAAACTTCTCAGAACCATAACTTTTTATCTGTAACTCAAAATTTGGCATGTCATCAGTCTGTGAACTTATATCGATGAGCTCTACCCAAAGGTACCTCAGTCAAACCAAAAATATTGACCATTGAAAAAGTCAACCTAAGATCCACATACTATTCATTTGGTCAAATTTGGTCAAACTTATAAACATGTGTATTTTGGTATGGGTTGTTACAGTTATACAATAATATTTATTATTTTTTTGATAAAAAATTTTTAAAAAGTAAATTTAATAGAAATTTCCCCAGAAATTTTGGAAATTTTATGAAAATTTTGAAAATTTCCATAGAAATTAGAGATTTTTTGACAAAATTATTAAGGAATTGATGTAGGTATTTGACGAAAATTTTAATGGAAATATCAAAAATTTTGAAAGTTTTTATCTGTTTCTACTTAAAGACCTAAATTTTCTATCCACCTCACGCAAAAATTGAAATATCAGTAAAATATCATGGAAATTTTCGATTTTTAAAACCTTGAGTAACATTATATATTAAACTTATGATAATCCCTTTCGTATTTGTTTATTCTTAAGTTTACAATTGACCTCTATCTTTAATTAACTTCTAATTTATTTTCTTCTTTATGTTTTTATGTTTATCTTAATTAATTTTTTAATATGTTGTTTTTACGTTTGTTTTATAAAGCATCTTTCTTAAATAAACACCTCTAAATAATTATATCTAGATAAATTTGTAATTTAGAGCATTCACAAAAAAACTATTTATTCTTTCCAATAATACTCTTTATTCATTATTTTTTTTTAATTAAGTCAAGTGAAATTAGCTTATTTAATAAGTTATTCACTTTTATAATTGAGATATCGTGGGTTTGGGATACTGCAGTACAGGAAAAATTATTTCAAATGATAAAAAAAAAAAAATGGAGTGATATACATGTTGTTTTGTAAAATATTGTGATTGTGGTCTTGAAACCCGTCTACCAGCAAATAAAAGTAGTATAAAATATAAAGTGAGCCAAACCAACACACAATATTAAATATCAAAATAAAAAGTCTTTTGTAGATTTTCCTTTTCTAATAGTTGGCTTTTTAATAAAGAATGTGGGTTAAATAAAAGATCTTTTGGGGATGCTAATAGAATTTAAATTCGACCTGTGTAATATAATTTTCATTCTCTATTTGAAAGATTTTTCTATATACGAGACTTAATAGAAATCCACCCCATCAGCATAAGGCAGATTTCGCTAAAAAAAATACATATATATATATATATATATATATATATCAGAACTTCTGGATCCGCCCTTGTCTCCATGATTATTCAAACATTTATATATGGTAGTTTGAAAATTTGGGATCAGTTAGGAGAACATTTGACTTATTTATAATCTTCGGAGCTGACTTTTATTTTTTCTTGCGGCTTGTTTGTCCAAGCACGCTTCAGCCTTTAGTCAAGATCTAAGACTAGAGTTGAATTAAAATCAAGCACTTGCGAACCCCAAAAATAAAAAATAAAAAACCTGAAATGCTCTACCCAAATGCAAAAACAAATTGAGCTGCACAGGAAAATAATTTATATATAATATAGAATTGTTACACTACATAAACTGATAATTATTATTTGTATTTAAGATATAGCAATCCTAGCTCTTGCCCATGTAAACATCCTTTATTTAGCTATACATGACAATAATTTATATATATAATGTAGAAACATTAAACTAGATAAACTGATAATTATTATTTGGATCTAGGATATAGTTACCCTAGCTCTTGACTATATAAACATCCTTTATTTAACAAAATCTTCAATAGCATCATAGGTTGCTGGCCTTGTTATAGTCCTTGAACTTTTCTCACATATGGACTTTTGTTATTGAACAATTTTTTGACATTTTAATCCTTTAAACTTCAGATTTTATTATACTTTGATCTTTAAAACTATTGGTAATATAATTTTTAGCAATTTTGAGGATGGTTTGCACACCTCAAAATTGTTAAAAGTTAAACTAAAAATAGTTTTGAGAATCAAATTGTAAAAAAACTAAAGTTTGGGAATTAAAGTATCAAAAAAAATGTTTAAAGATCAAATTGCAAATATAAATATAGTTTAAGAACTAATAATGCTAATGGGCTTATTTTCATACCATGGTACAAGCCTATTCTTTAAAGAGGTTCCAGTATTACTTGAATTCCATACATTGGACGAGTAGTAACCAGATGATAGGGCATGTGGACATAGGTTGGAGAAAGAGTGAAGCTATAGCGTTGAAGAATCATGCAAAGAGCGATCTTTGACTCAACGATGGCAAAGTTAGACCCCACACAATTTCGTGGTCCCATTCCAAAGGGGAAAAATGCAGCTGGGTTGTTGTTGGTAGCCCCAACAACCCCTTGTGAGAATCTCTCTGGTTTGAATTCATGAACATCTTCTCCCCAAATTTTAGAGTCATGGTGAACTGGTAAAGCTGAGAGAAACAGATTCAGATTAGCAGGAAGAATATACTTTCCCACTCTAACTTCCCTTTCAACTTTTCTTTTCAAACTAATTGCAGGAGGATATAATCTGAGAGTTTCATTGAAGACCATGCCCATCTGTATTAAAATATTGAAAGATTACCAATAAGTAAATAAATAAATAAATTAGATATTAATAAAAAGGTGGTCAAGAATTTTTTTTTTTTTTTTGTTTGCATTTTTGTCCGCTACGAATATGATGCCATCTTATTAAAAATATTATAAATGAAAAAAAAAAACTTTTAAAAATAAATGGGATTCTATTACTAGTCAGAATGGAGAAAAAAATAGGACAAAATTCACATTTTCTACTTACTTTTTTTAATTTGGCAAAGTTATCTGGATTTGGGTTTTGTTTCCCAAATAAATTCAACACCTCATTTCTAAGTTCTTCTTGCCAATCTTTGTGGATTGCTAGAAGTAAAACAACCCAGGCGAGTAAAGAATTAGTGGTTTCTTGTCCAGCTGAATAAAATGTTTTGCATTCACCGACCACAGTTTTTATTGAAATCCTCTCGTTGTCGGCGGCATTATGGTGAGCCTTCAAAAGTAATCCAAGAAAATCACTCCCGAAATTGTCTTCTTTTCCTGTTATCACCTTCCTTTCTCTTTCCTTGATCACCTCTATAATGTTATTGCCAACTTGTGAATCAAGCATGTCTAATTCAATCTGGCTGTTGGTTTTGAAGAATTCGCTGCAAAATGTATCAATGGAAAATTGGCATGAGAAGAGACGTGATTGTGTTTTTTACTTTATATTTAAAAGAACACATTTCATTTACATTCTTAATTTTACCCTCATTATATTTAGAAAAATGCTTTTGGAAAATTAATTATCGCTATTTCTTTTTAATTTTCTATATTTATAACAAAAATCCATACATTATTTTTTACAATTTAATTATTTTAACGTTTACAGGTCAAACTTGTATTTTTTAAAATATTATTAAATCATGAAGTACTTATTTTAAAATTTAAAGGAAAATTAATGAATTTTTTTTTTTTTTTAAATCATGGAGTCTAAATAAAATAAGAGCAAAATTGAAAGAGTCTACCTAATGGAAAGAGAATTATTAATTACCTGATGCCAGGAAATCTTAGTTTGTAAATATTATCCGATGCTAACACGATCAACCTCACCAGTGTCTCAAAAATGTTCTTCCCTTTTTGGTAATTATTCTCAAATGCTGTTCTTAAAATCACATCGGAAGTAAACAATCTGAATTCTTCATAAACTTCGATCTCTTTACCTTCATATGATTTCCACCTTTCCAGCATATTCTCGACGCTAGTGATCATTGCAGGACTCAGACCCTGTAAAATACCATTTTGATAAGCTAATTTTCCCAATTGCTCAAGCCTATAATTGACCAGATTCAATGGCAAGGTGAATATAATGCATATTTTCTTATTAGCACCACTAAGTTGTTGAAACTCACGTGACCATAAAAATTAGTCCATCTTTTTAGCGCTAATAAATTGTTCCTTAGGCTTCTATATAATATATATATATATATATATATATGTATGTATGTACTTAAGTACTTACTTTCAAACTCTCTCCATGAAAGGCATGATTGGACAATTTCCTGTATTTTGTCCATTTCTCACCTTCACTGTTTATAATACCATCTCCTATTATCTTCTTTATCAAGGGATGTAACTCGAATTTTGGGAAAGCTCCGTGTATATTATTGAATATCTCTTTTATCATTTCTGGTTCTGTAACAACGAGTTGAGCTTCTGTTCCATACCATTGCAGATAATTCTTTCCTATCATATGAAAATAATCCACATTCAGAACTTTTTTGTTTACATATAAAAATAAAGATATGAAATATATATATATATATATACATAATTAAATATAGTATGAGATGGTGTTATATATATATATATATATATAAACAGACCCAAAAAATTTGTTTAAAAAGGGTATCCTTGTATATGTCATTATATTAATTTATGGTGTTGGAAATAGTTGTAGTGCAGCTAAATAGAAACTAAATTAAAAATTAATTTTTTTAACTTTTGAATTTTTTTGGGGAGAAAAATATGAAATTCAACGGAAATACACAATAAGTTGATTGCGAATCTATAAAAAATAAATAAATAAATAAAAATAAACATAATAGAGAAAAACAATAAAAAATAAATTCTTTATTTTGTCACGATTTAAATAAGTAATTAAAAACCAAACAAAAAAAATTAATTGAAAAAGTGTGTAATTAAAAAACAAAAAAGTTGCAGCTTAAGTTCTATAACTGGAGTAAAAGCTAAATTAGAATATTATATTATAAGCATTTAGGTCCGTGTATGGATATTAACTATGGTGATCCTCTCACCCACGATAACAAAAGTCATATACACAGTATAGTTAAGCGATCAGCTTCTTACCGTATATTTTGACCCAAGAAGCAATGTGAGGCTGAACCGTTGGCAATATGTTGTGGGATAAACTCATGGGTTTTTCCATAGCTTTGTTTTTCATATACAAAATTTCTTTGGTATTTCCATGGATGAATCTGTAAGAAGGGCCTTTGATTCCTCGTGAACGCATCAGCTTCTGCATACGAGTAGGACGCCACCATAGTTTGTGAACCACTTTGATGAAAGTCCATAGAAAACACAGACCCAGAAAGCTTAAGAAAATTATTACAAGATTTCCCAAGGCACTCATTTTTCTTTCTGGCTTACTGGTTTCTCAGTTTGTCACTTTCTGAAGAGTCACGGATTTCATTTCATTGGTATTTATAGAAAATCAAAGCCTTATAAATGTACGATATTTGGATTATAATATTAGAGAAGTGGTTGTGGACCAATTTTAACATATTAACATTTAATCTTTTAATTTTACTTTATTTTTCTGTACGTAGGTATCTCTCCTAAAGGACAATTTCAAAGAAAAAGGTTGAATAAATTTATAAAATAAAAAACAAAAGAATTTAAATAAAAATATAAAAAATGATCAAATACAACGTAATTAACATATAATAAATATTTTATACTAATTCACCAACAAAATTATATTTTATAATACACTGAATTGAAATTAGAAATATCAACGTAACGAGACGGGATCAGTTTTTAAAATTCCGTTCTTGTTCCCATAGGGAATTTTCCATCTCGTCCTCGAAATTTTTTCTATTTTTTTAGAGGTGGGACGGAAATGGAGATTTCTAAATCAAGAATGAGGCGGGACAGTTTTTCCCATTTATTTATTTATTTTTTTAATTGATATAATTTGTTTTGACAAATTTATATAAAAAAAATTTCTTTTATGAATAAATGTAAATAAAGTGACTAAAATATAATAAAATACATAAACGTTCAAATTTACAATTACAATAAAATATATTTTTAATAAATATAATAGTCCAAATACATAAAATATAAATAAATAAATATATTCGGGCCGGATTTTTTATTCTCCGGTCCCGATCCGACCCTGATTCTGGCTTTAAGGATTTATTTTGAACCCCTCCCACGATCTTGATTTTTCAAAAAAAAAAAAAAAAAAAAACACCCCGTTAAAGACGGTGCATCGTTGTTTTCAAGATGTGCGAGACAAATTGTCATTCCTACATAAAATACATGAGATTATGTATTGATTGGAATTTAATTTATTAAAAATGAAAGCGTGATCAGTATACGTGATCAAATATAATCTAGAAGCATTCCTATGAAATTATGCATGGTTCGCAAAGCTTGGTCAATACAGGTATTCAAATACAATCTAGAAGCATTCCTATGATTATATGAGCAACATTTATCGAACATGTCGACAATAAAATTCACTTTTGAATAGTTTTGGAGAAAAGAGAATTTAATAATTGAACGTTTTGGGTGAGGAGTTTTTGCAAGGCTGCCAACTATGCTGCAAATCGATAGGTCCCAAAAGAGAATTTAGTAATTCAACGTTTTGGGTTGCTAGTTACTGGTAGGTTGCCAGCTTAGTAATAGTATAAAATGCTGCAAATCGCTAGTGTACGTGTTGTTGTTATTATTTAGGATTAATTGTACATTTGTATCCAAAAGTTTTAATATTAACAGAATTAAATATTAAAATTTAGAATTTATTACAAATTAATTTAATTGGCAAATAAAGTTAACTTTGTCATTAGATGACATCAACATGGTGACATTATAATTAGTTTTTAACTAAAAATAAAAAATACGCATGTTAACTTCATAATTTATTTTTCAAAAAAATTCTTTTTTTTATTTTATATTCATAATTTTTATTTAAAAATTATATTCATTCATATTTTATTTAAATTAAAATTTCAAAGAAATTGAATATTTTTAAACCTAAAATAAGACCAAAAAATTGGAATTGTGATCTAATAATAATATTTTTATTAGACTAAAAATTAAATAAAATAAATTAATTAGATAAAAATTAATTATAATTTTTTATGTCCAAGACCTAAAAAATTAGACCAAAATAAAAAAATAAAGATTCAACTAAAAATAAAAAATAAAAAGGGAATTTTCTGGCTAGTAAAAATATTTTTATAAAACCAAAAATTGATAAAATAATTTTATTAGAGCAAAAATTAATAATAATTTTTATGCCCAATCTATAAAGATAGACCAAAATAAAAAATAAAAGTAGACAAAAAATAAAATTGGACTTTTTCTCTAATAAAAATATTTTTACTAAAAATTAAATAAGATAATTTTATTAGACCAAAAATTCATAATATTTTTTTTTTGCCCAAACAACAAAAAAATGGAAATTAGACCAATAATTAGGCAACAAAATAAAATTTTAATTTGTATGCCTTTTTTTAAAACTTTTTTCTAATAAAAATAATAAGAAATAAATTTATAATGATTAAATTTATTTTTTGTTATTTTTATTTTATTTAGTGTAATAATAATTTTTTTTTAAAATTTTTAGATCCTTGTCCTTTTAAGCAAAAATGGTTTATTTTATTTACAACCTTTCTATGGTTATTCATTTTTTTTTTATATAGAAAAAGAATGATTCACAAGTGTAGGTAGATTTATGGTCTTTTTTTCTTAAACTAAAATTAAAAATAAATCATAAAAATTAAAACTTATTTATATTGATTGTCAAATTTTTGGTCTAATTTTTATTTTGGACTAATATTTTTTCATGGTTTGAGCATAAAAAATTATTATTAATTTTTGGTCTAATAAAATGATTTTATTAATGTGTGGTCTAATAAAAATATTTTTTATAGATCAATATTCCAATTTTATTTTATTTTTTGTCTAATTTTAGGTTAAAAATATTTAATTTCTTCAGAATTTTAATTTAAATAAAATAGAAATGAATATAGTTTTTCAAAAAACCATAAATATAAAATGGAAAAATAAGAAATATATTTTTCCAAAAAAATAAAATTTTTTGGTTGAAAAATAAATTATGACATCAGTATGACATTAGTATACTAACATTATCTAAAGTTAACCCCATTAACTAATTGAACTGATTTGCAACATATTTGAAACTTAAAAATTCAACTAGCACAATCCTGAAACTTCATAGTACTAATGTGTAATTAATTTTATGTTTTATCTTTCTCCATGTAATATTCTGTCTCGATAAATGCCTAAAATGTCAAAATTTTAACTGAATTTGACTAATCGAATCATTTTTAGGTTCCAGATTTGACTTTTTATATGATCAAGTTTTGTGTTTGACTAGTATTGTAACACTCTGTTTGCATTGACAGACCTGCCACTCTCTACCAATATTATCCCCAATTTAGCTACTGCATTCAGTATAAAATTTTTTTATTTAGAGTTTCCCAAAAGGTCACCTATCCAAGAATTACTCTTGCTTGAGCACGGTTAATTTTAGAGTTCTTTCGACCCCTAAAACCAACGGTTCTGAAAAGGCTTTGGAGTTATTAGTGTGACTATCATTATATTTGAATCATCCCCTGATCTACATCCAGACAATGTGGGATTGGACACTAGGTAGCTTGCCAATGCTCTACACCCTGATAATGTAAGATTGGATATCAAGTAGTCTGCTAGTGCCCTACATCCAACCATATTGATCGTCACAATCTATCTCCCTTTGAGGTTCAGTTTCTTTACTGGCACACTTCTGACCAGGTACAAGCTTTGATATCATTTGTAACACCCCCCTTATGCTAATGGATCTGTAACTCTCTATCGATATTATTTCTAATTTAACCAACGCATTTAGTATGAGATTTTTTATTTAAAGCTGGATGGGTCTTATCACTCCATCCCACTTTTCTCATTTCCTAGGAGTTTGATTTCTACATGCCTACATTTACTTACCCTTAAAATTCCAAATATTAGAAAAAATTACTTTCAAAGCTTACACTTTTCTAAACTTTTTGATAAAACATATTTTTTTCTTATTGATTTCAGAGACGCACCAGCTCCAGCATGTCCAAAATGCAACGTCAGCATGACGGACACAGGGGGCCTCCAGGGGGCACTTGCACCGCTCCCCTCAATTGTTTTATTTATTTTTACTATTAAACTTTTTTAATTTTCTTTTTCTTGTTTAGTAACTTAACCCTCAAAATTCAATTTTACCCCCTCTCACCAACGTACCCTTGCACTAACTTTTATGTCGTTTTGTTTTCTATTTTAGTATTTTCTTACCAATAATATACCTTTTTTTTTACAATAATAACCATTTGAAAAAAAGTGTGATTATCACAATACTTAATTACATAAAAATTGAGTTGGCAAATTTATGAATTTAATTACATATTTTTTCCAATTAGCTTTTTTATTTATAAAAGTATTTAATTTACTTTAGTTAGTTAATTACTGTCAAATCAACTTTTTTCCATCTTCAAAGAGTATAAATGTTTATTTTGTTTTATTAATTTGCAATAAACTTATTGTGAAAGCCAAATCAAATTTGTCAAAATCATTAAAATTATATTTTTCTCTCAAAAATTTCGAATAGAAATGAAAAAGAATATTTAATCCTACCTACTTAGTAAATATTAATTTCAAGTTTTTTGGGAAAATTATTGGATATTTCTATTAATTGGAGTATGGTGTAGCAAAAGATGTTTAGATGTTTCTCATTTTAAGTTGTAAATTTGAAAAATAAAGTATTACCCAAAAAAAAAAAAGAGAAAAAAACAATCAAACAATATCATATACTCAACCCAAAAAAAAAAAAAAAAATCATATACAATATTTACTTCAAGCAGTTAAAACCGGTTTATGTTTTGCATTTTATACATGTGATTGTTATTGTTATTATTATTATTATTTTACCTTAATTTTATGATGCATCTTTGTAAAGTTTATAGGGGAACTAGGTGAAGAAGTTCCTGTTAGTGCTAAGAGACGCACCAGCTCTAGTATGTCCAAAATGCAAAACAAGATTTACTTCAAGCAATTGAAACTGGTCTATGTTTTGAATTTCATGCATGTGATTATTTTTATGTAGAATAATTCTACGGACACCATTTACTCTACTGATATATCTATAAAAAATACATATATCATTATTTGATTGATTTTTTAATAATATTTATTCATTTAAGGATTCATTTAAATATCTTTATACTATATTAATATATTAACCAATCAAATAATAATATATATATTCTAGATAAATATGTTAATAAATTAGATGCTGATCGTAACATTACTCTTTTATTTATTTATTTATTTGTGCCTACTGTATCAATAATATTATGATGCAATTTTGTAAAGTTTGTGGGGTTACCAGGTGAAGCAGGTCTTGTTAGGTTAGCATTTTAGAGGCATTTCAATAAATATTTTTTTAGTAATATTAAGAATCCTATCAAGGATTCATTAATTGTCAAGGATGGTAATTTGTTACCTTTCGAGGAAGGCAATAAAGATTCAATTGATATCGATAAGAAAAAAAGTAGAAAAGGAAATTAATTCTATAAATCTCACTGAGAGTATCTCTAATAACTCTATTGATTGTTAGATTTTTTTTTTCTATATTAAAAATAGACAACCATTTCAAAAAAAAAATAAAAATCACCAATGTTGCTGTTTAAATACCCTATCAAATTGATATGGTAAGAGAAAAAATATACTCTGTTAAAATGATCCTCTACTTCTGAAAATGGTGCTCTTAAAAAATCGATTCTTTCAAAACAAGAAGATAAAATAAAAAAATATTTAATTAATTAATAATCATAAATAGTTTTTATCATATTATTATTAGAGAACAATTTCAAAATTGATTATATATTAATATCATATAAATTTAGATAATATTAATTTTTATAGCATATAGAAATAATTCATATTTATCATTGAGGATGCTTTGATCGAGCATCCACATACATGACTCAGCCAACTTTTGGAATCTGAGTATTTTTGTTGTCTGTAAAGCAATTGATTTATTTCCTTCTTTATTGTAAAGCTGTACACTTAGCACTTGCCTTCTAAGGCACCTTATTGTTATATTTGTTTTTCAGTCAACGAAAAATACAACAATTTTACAAATTATCAAAGTTCTTTAAGTAAAATGTTCTATTATTTTCTTACCTCCCAATGAATTGTTATATATATATATATATATATATCTACATTTTTACTGGCTTATGAAACGTTTAGTCACAGGCGTTAAGCTTCATAGAAATTTTGAAAGTTATCTTGTTCCTTTTGTAGATATTATAAGGTGCTAATTATATATCAAGAAAATATTATTCTTGAGTAAAATTAATTATACTAAAACACCATTATTCAGTTGAAACTGTGTGAAAAAAGAAAAGAAAAAAAAGCATTCTTGAGGGAAACCAACTTAAGCTAAAATAATTTATCAAAAAAAAAAAAAAAAAAAAAACTTAAGCTTATATGTGGCATAATGCACTGTGATGTACAGCACTACATATAAATCTTTGCATTATGTGACTAAAACAGCAACTGCGGTTTTTCTATCGCACCTTTGTTAGTTTCTCTTTTTGCACAGTTTTCTTGAGGGCGGCGACTGAAAAGCCAATTCTAACTTGGCTCTGTGAAACCGATTGTCATCCGATTGGACCATTTTCTAGTGCTTTCCAAATCAGCTGTCAAATGCTTCACGCCACGATGTTGCATAAAATAAAATATCAATCCTGTACTTTGGCTGGACTGGCAGCCCGGATTTACACCTTCATGATAATAAGTAATTTATTATAAAATTAATTGGACCGTTTTCGTTTTGAAATACACAAATATTTTAGTATTTTAGTTTTTTTTTTTTTTTCGTGTTTTGATTTTTGAAGTTAAATTTTGCTTGAAAAAATCATTTTCAATCTTTGAAGTCAAACTTTATTTGAAAAAAGTATCAAAATATGATTAATTTACAAACGATTTATGCAAATAAAATTCAATTTAAAAAGATTATTATACCAAAAAAAATTAAATGTAGAAACTAAATTGTCAATAATTCAATTCATAGCGCCAAAATATGTTTAATTAAAAAAAAATGCACTAATTATCTAAAATAAAATATCAATCCTGTAGCATTAAAATATATTAAATATTAAAGGTGGAAAGTAAAAAACAAACTTTTCGAAGGAGCACTTAAAAAGTACTAGCTTGGCAACGTTTATTTGAAGGTGTGTGCACACCATTGCATTGCAGCACGCGCCGTTTTTCAAGTGTCTGGCATGTACACGTAAAGACTCACTGAAATCCGGTTCTAGGAAAATTGAGGTGTAATAACCGCTATAGAGAATTGTTTTTCAAAAATGTTATGTAAATGTTAGACGACTAAAGCTCAAATTAATTGTAAGATTAATGCATTTGTATCCTTTGGCTGCTTGGTCCTATCGCTGGTTGATGCTGGCTTTAAGTTTCCCAAAAATGTTGAACTCATTTTATTTTATTTTATTATTTTTTCTCCGTAACCAAGCCAGTGACATAGAAAGGCCGCTGAAAATGCAATACAAGACTTACCTCAAGCAATTAAAATTGGTCTATGTTTTGAATTTCATGCATGTGATTATTATTGTTTTTGTTTTTGACTCATCTGTAATTTTATGATGCATTCGTGCAAAGTTAACTTGGGATAAATATGGTTCTGGCTTTTTCTAAAATGGGATTCAATGAATAAGTCGGTCTTGTATGGTCAAAATATCTATAATGCCGACTTAATTGGTGGTCAAAATTTGCTTAATCTAGAAACATCTTTTTCTAACGTAATTTACAGCCACACATTTTTTAATCTTTGAACCCAATTTATGCTAGAATATTCAACTAACTTAATTTTTTAATGAACTACTCTAGAATATTCAAATAGGAAGAAAAAAGGTTGTGCTTGGATGAAAATGTTTTTGTCTTTCTAGCATTTCGTACTGCTGACTTTGAACATATGTAAAGCTTTTAATATTAGTGAAATGACATGCTACCTTAGCAGTGATTATCATAATTTTGTCCTATATCAGATGTGCCTGCTTTAATTGATATTACAGTGACAGTAAATAAATTTAAATGCGGATTTATTTCTATGTAAACGATTCTACTTTTCTTTTTTTTTTTTTTCAGAAATAACTATTTTTGAAAATGCAGATATATTTTTTATAGAATAACTATTTTAAAATTTAAAAACTTACAAAATGCATTAAATATTAACGTTAGAATTATTCATTTTACTTCTATAATCCATTCCGTAAAGCAAACGGGCCCTGGCGGATTACTAGCAGAACGGGCTTAGATACTTGGTAGAAATGGTGAAGTTGATTGGGTCACTACTATACACGGCAAGAAGTTGTACATATAACACGGGAACAAGACGGTTTTGTATGGGAAAAATCTAGAAAACAGAGTTGTTATCAGGACTCGTCCAGAATTCTTCTCCGGAATCCTAGACAAGCTCTAATCCCAGAGAAACCCTACCGGACCCTCCAATGGAAAATCCGGCAGAACCTTCCCTAAGGGATGGACTTACCACAAATTACCTGCACTGAAAACACACTTCTATACTCATCCCCTTATTCCTCCCGTAACTACAAATTGTTCTATAAATTTCAGCACTTCTCAACAATAACAACAGTCCAATGCATAAATAAAACATAAGTGTCCCAATAGTATACAGAGCTTTAAGAAGTGCTAATCAACAGAAATACAACAAGGATGAAAGAAATAATACAGTGAAATGAAAGAGTACAAAGGTACTTCTCAAAACACGATAGCAGCGGAAAAATTGGTTCGCTCCGGAAGAACATCTACCACCACTTGTACCTAAGGGAACGGAACTTAAAAACGTAAGATGCTAATCATCTCAATGAGTGACCCTAACTACTGAACACTTTTAATGATAATAATAATAATAATAGTAACAATTAAGGGAATTGGATAAATACCAACAATTAATAAATAAATAATAATAAATAATAATTGTTGGAAACAATAATTTCTCTCAAAACTCTCACCAATCACTCCGTTTGAAATGTTTCCTTTTTAAAACAATTTCACAAAACCCGATGTACATACTTCCCGAAAACCAAGGGGTTAAACCATTTGATAAACAATAAATAAATAAATACATACCCCAATATTTTTAATTAAAATGTAATAAATTATAGTAAATAATTTTTGAACAACTTTGGGGTTTAAAACATTATTTGCAAATTACACCTGACGCACCACACCATATACCGGTGATGCCCTCCGATACCCAGCGTCCGGAGCACTGACTGGCGGGGGGGTTAAAGAGAGAAACTTGCAAACGGTACTTCGGCGTCCCGACAGTACCGCTGCTGAAACCATCATCACGGCCAAGGAGGGGGGCGGCTGTGGCCAATAACAAACTTGCCTGCCTACGGTCCAATGGCAACAACGGGAGAAATAATACCTGCGCGCTAAACCACATAATACTTGCGCGCTACCACGTGTCCATACACCGAACACCAATACTGTATGAGTGCGTCTAAAATAATCATTATTAACCAACCGTACCGTTTTCCAAAATTACCGTGGGAAATACATTAAATTCTCACACTTACCATCCCACATATTTTTATTTAACAAATCGGTACGAACCATCGATAACACATAAACCATAATTTTCTCGAAGTACGAGGTTCAACAATAAAAGTACCGCGGGCATAATTTATAAAATTTAAACAAATATTTTCATAAAATATTTAACCTAATTATGCCCGAAAATAATACTTCAACCACGTATGAATATTATTGAAATACACTTTGCTCATGCATAATAAATAAATTAAACCACAATAAAATTCATAATTAAATCGCACCACATGAGCATAATTTAAATACCAATTAAACATAATTAATTGCCCAAAATATTTTTCGAAGGTGGGTCACTCACCTTAAGCGCGTAAATCAGCTAAGATCCTCCGTCAGATCAACGCCACTACTCGCGCGTGCACCTAAACAACCACAGTATACCAACCAAATATATTAATATTTTATTCGGGTAATTCCCAAATGGGTACCCGGGGAGCGAACACCAAACGATATCTAAAAGTTACGAGTTATATACTGAATCGAAGCTCGAGTGATGAGGATCACTGATTCGGTCTTACTTTCCGGTGATTGGACCTGACGGGGTTGGAATCTCGCCGGAAAGCTTTCGGGTTTCGACTCCGCAATTCTCCCAAACCGTCGCGAATTGGCGAAAATGGATGCCGGATTTGGGTTCAGGAGATCGAACACAGTGGACAGGAGCCGGCCGGGAGACTGGGTACTCGTCGGAACAGTAACTTCCGGCGAGCCGCCGCGGTCACCGGCAACCGTCGCCCGCGGCGGCGCGTACGGTGGCCGTTGGCTGAGATTTTTTGTAGATTTGTAGATCGAGGGGAGAGCAATCCAACGGGACCGGCGGTGAGGCAAACGGAGGCCGGAAAGCAGAGAAATCACGGTTTGAAGATTTTCGGCCTCTCGCCGGAAAACGTTCCGATCCCGGCACGTCAGTGGTCCGGTGGCCATGAAATTTGGTGGGTTGGCCGGACTTGAGAAGATGGTGTTGGCTAGCTGGCGCGTGTGGCCGGAAAATGGCCGGAAATGGGTCAATCGGCGGTGGAGGGAAAAATCGCTGCCGATTTTCGCCGCCTCGATCTGGGCGCGTCCGGTGGCCAATGGCCGTGAAATTTTGAGGTTTTGCCGGAAATGGGGAGGGGAATCTTGCTGGCCGGCGCGTGTAAGGTAGATAGGACGAAAAATTTGAAAACCTCCGGTGGCCGGTCGGACTCTCTCTCTCTCTCTCTCCTCTCTCCCTTTTTCTCTCTTCCCCGAGATTTTTATCAAATAAAAGCCACCGTGTGATACTGTTCATGCCACGTGGACCAATCAGGAGCTGACACGTGGCATCACTGTGCACTTAAGCCAGATATAATAAAATAATACGGTATCCTGCGAATTTCAAACGTCCATAACTTTTTAACCAAACGTTCGATTCAAGCGTGCCGCTAGTCTATGAACTCGTATCGACGAGTACTTTACAACCATACAAGAGTCAAAACAAAATTACACCACAAGAAAAAGTCAACTCCGGCACCTTTTGGACTATTTGCACTTCAACTTGTTTTGCCCATAACTTTCAAACCTTAGCTCCGTTTTCGACGTGCTACTAGTCTACGAACTCGGGGCATCATGTACTTCGCCACGGTACCCTGGTCAACTAAAAATTCCAACTAGAACAAAAAGTCAACTTTTGACTCGCTCGGTCAACAGTCAACCTCGGTCAACGTGCATGGATTCCGGTGCGATTTGGGACGGGGTGTTACAGTTGTGGTCAAAATTGCTTAATCTGGAAACATCCTTTTATATCCTATTTAATTTCCAGCCACACATTTTATGCTTTGAACCCTAATAAGTAATGCCAGAATATTTTAGTAACTTAATTTTTTAATTAAGTACTTTTAACTATCTAGAGGCTTCTAGGATATAGTGCACCATAAATTTTATCAGAAGCGCTTTTTGTTTTTGTTTTTGGGTTATAAAGAAGTGGATTCTGGTTAAGCTAGCATTTTAGAGGCATTTCAGTAACCTTTGTCAGTAAAATGTTCTGTTATTTTTTTTTTTACCTCCCAATAAATTGTTATATATATATATATATATTCTTACTTGGGTACGTTATGTTTTCTTTACTGGCTTTAGGTTCCATGGAAAATTTGAAATCTAGGTTGTCCTTCATGTATAAACTATAAGGTGCTAATTATCAAGACAACATTTTTCTTAAAGTAAATTATATACATTAAAACACCCTATTCAGTGGAAATTGTCTAATAAAAAATGAGTTAAGCATTGGTGAGGGAAATCAACTTAAGCTCAAGTGGTTTATCCCAAAAAAAATAAATAAAAAAAAAATTGTCTTTGGTGTCGAATTCAGAGAGCATCTAACAGACAATGTAAAAGAACGCAAAGGAATTTAGCGAGGTTCGGCCAAAAGATTTGCTTAAGTCCTCGTGCTCTAGTTCTAAGCTTCTGAGAAATTCGAGAGCTACAACAGGTTCTTCAATGGTGGATCACACAGAAATGCCTAAACCAACCCATATGCTCAAAAACACCCTCACACATCTCACACACAATGTTTCACAAAGAAAACATTAATTCACACATAGAACACCACAAAGAATTGGTAAATCAAAGAAAGACTCAAATTTCTCTCTCAAACTCTATAACCAACTCGATGTCTATGCTCTGTAACTCTCTGCTACTTGAAGAAGATGAAGATCGTTTATATAGACTGTTGCTCGAGTTGACGTGGAAAAGCCTACTGACATGGACCAATGAATTTAAACCTTTTCTAACAATTGCAATAACAACCTCACATACCTTGCATGTGGTTCAGTTAAGTTGTTGAGCCTGCCTAATGCCTAAAACGTCGTCGTCCCTCTTAAGTCACTTAAGCATGTGTCACAAGCCTATTGGCTCATTCTAAAACCTGAAAGTCTTCTCTCTCTTCTTCCTCGATTTTGAGCTTGTGTTTGAATGACTGAAACTCAACAAAAGCTTGTGGATGGTGACTGGTCGGACGGCGGTCAACGGTGGTGGTCGGTGGTGGTTTCTCTCACCTCTCTCTTCTCTCCTTCTCTCTCTTCTCCCTCCCCACAGGCCCATTTTGCCAAACAAAATAAAAGGCCCGCCCGTGGCTGCCACTGTGCACTCACGGGATTGGTTAATAGCCGACACGTGGCACACATTGTGCATACATTTTACCACGTTTAAAATAATAATAAAATAATACGATATTCGGAAAACTTTGCAGGTCCATAACTTTTCAACCAAATGTCCAAATTAGGCGTGCTGCTAGTCCATGAACTCATATCGACGAATACTTTATAGCCATACAAGAGTCAAATCAAAATTCTACATAAATAAAAATTCTAACTTGGCATCCTTGGATAGTTTCGACCGCAACTTGTTTTACTCATAACTTTCAAACGGTAGCTTCTATTTCGACATGCTATTAGTCTACCAATTCAGGATGACATGTAATTCGCTACGGTACTATGGTAAATTCAAAATTTCACCCAAAATAAAAAGTCAAAATTTAACATTTTCAATCAACAGCTGTTAACCTCGATCAACGTAAAAAAAATTCTAATGTACTTCGGAATAGAATGTCACAACTAGCTATGTAACAGTGTCATTGGATATGTATTAGGAATTTGTTTCATTATTTTCAATACTTAGTTATCATACATGACAAATGTTTATTGACTTAAAAGTGTCAAATCAGCTCGATAAAGTTAATGTTCATATATTTGACCCAAAAAAGAAAAATTGATGATATGTATCTCTTACTATTGACGTTGGAAAGTCAACAAATAGGGGGAAAATCTAATTCCAAGCAGACAC
The DNA here is from genome assembly GCF_031755915.1 of Ziziphus jujuba. NCBI lineage: Eukaryota > Viridiplantae > Streptophyta > Magnoliopsida > Rosales > Rhamnaceae > Ziziphus > Ziziphus jujuba. Next base: position 7,533,487 of record NC_083390.1, read on the forward strand.
CGTAACAAATATCATATAATAATAATATATATGGAGAATAAAATTGTTGTCCACATTCCACAATGATGAAGACCCGCCTCATTCATATAGGATAGTCGATAGTGAAAGGTTTGACTGCTGTGCTGTTCGTGGGGTGGGCATTGGGCAACCAGCGGGATTTTCTATTTTGTTGCCATTTGTTACATTTCCAATGTCAATATTTACGTATTTACCAAAAAAAAAAAGAAAAAAAGAAAAAAAAAAGAGAATAAAAAAATGTCTACACTTACGTATAGCTGTTGAAATTAAAATTGATTTCTCTAATTTTTTCTGCATGGTTGAAAAAATGATTTCTGAATGCTAATTTCTGAATGCTTTTTCTACTAAATATGTATTTGCCCTTTTCGAAAATAACTAGAAGTTTTGAAATAAAATATATTTTCACCTTTTAAGTTTTAATATTTAGCCTCTGAAACCATATATTTATCATGAAAATTAATTATATATTATTGTTTTGTTTTGTGTGTTTAATTTGATTTTAAGTAAGACTTGCCTCATTCATATATAGGATAGTGAAAGGTTTGACTGCTGAGCTGTGTGTGGGGTGAGCATTGGGCAACCAGCGGGATTTTCTATTTTTTTGCCATTTGTTATATTCCCAATGTCAATATTTACGTATTTACCAAATAATAATAATAATAATAATAATAAAATAGAATAAAACAACGTCTACACTTACGTATAGTGGTTGAAATTAAAAATGATTTCTCTAATTTTTTCTGCATGGTTGAAAAAATGATTTCTGCATGCTAATTTCTCAATGCTTTTTCTACTAAATACGTATTTGACCCTTTGGAAAATAACTAGAAGTTTTGAAATAAAATATATTTTCACCTTTTAAGTTTTAACATTTATTCCTTAAAACCATATATTTATCATGAAAAATAATTATATATAATAGTTTTGTTTTGTGTGTTTAATTTGATTTTAAGTAACATCAAAATTTAAAAAATCGATATCGATGGAAATATTGAAAGTTCAAAATATAAACATATCCATGAAAATATCAAAAATTATCAAATATCAATAAAAATTTATAAAATATTATAAATATTGATTTTAAAAAATGAAAATTTTTATTCAAATTTTAGGATTAGCTTATTTAATTATTAAATTGACTAAAAAAATTATGAAAATATTGAATGAATTTTATAATTCTCTTAATTAATCAACGTATAGTAAACTTTAGTGATCATAAATATAATATTATCAATAAAAATGCAAAAAACTACATATTTGATAAAAATATTTATTAACTAAGATATATAAAATAATTATTACAATTACATTATATTTCATAAAATGTTAACTTGATACTACATAAAACTCCTGTGTAGTTGAAAATTATTTATTTATTCTTCATTCTTATTTTAAATTGTGAAATATAGAAAATAATTATTAAAAGTTATAATTTCTTGATAATTTTGCATGTAATTGTTAATATGTAACCATATAAATCTTATATTAAATGTAATTGTTTTAGTTGATAATTATTATATAATATTGGTTGACTGTATGCAAAATTATTATCTTCTGATAGTTAAATTTGAAATGATATCCATGAGTTACTACTATAAAAATATTCATCAACTTTATAATATTTATCATTTATTTCACATGCATATTTGTGTTTTTGTCTATATTATAATTTATATATACTTTATAATATTTATAGAAATATGAAATTTATTATGATAAAAAAAATAATGGATAAGTAGAAAGTTAAACATCAATAATATTTATTAATTTTTGATAAAAAAAATTTTAAAAAATAAGTTTAATAGAAAGTTTCATAGAAATTTCAATGAAAATTATGAACCTTTGACAAAATTATGAAGGAATCGATGTGGATATTTAATGCAATTTCGATGGAAATTTTATGGAAATATTGAAAATTTCTATCGAAGTTTTAGAAATTTTACCCATTTCTACTTGGCACCTAAATTTTTTATCCATCTCACAGAAAAATCGAAATATCAACAAAATATGGTGGAAATTTTCAATTTTTAAAACCTTGAGTAACATTAAACATTAAACTTATGATAATCCCTTTCTTATTTGTTTATTCTTAAGTTTACAATTGACATTTATATTTAATTAACTTCCAGTTTATTTTTTTTTATTTATGTTTTTATGGTTATCCTAATTAATTTTTTAATATGTTGTTTTTACTTTTGTTTTACGAAGCATCTTTCTAAAATAAACACCTCTAACTAATTATATCTAGATAAATTTTGTAATTTAGAGCATTCACAAAAAACTATTTATTTTTTCCAATAATACTCTTTATCCATTTCTTATACATTGTTTTTTTTTTTTAAAAAAAAAAAATTATGCCAAATGAAATTAGCTTATTTGATAAGTCATTCACATTTATAATTGAGATGTTGTAGATTTGAGATACCAAAATATGGAAAAAAATTATTTCAAATGATAAAAAAAAAATGGAGTGATATACATAGTGTTTTGTAAAATATTGTGATTGTGGTCTTGAAACCCGTCTAACATCAAATAAAAATAGTATAAAATATAAAGTGAGCCAAACCAACACACAATATTAACATATTAAAATTAAAAATCTCTTGTAGATTTTCTTTTGGCTTTTTAATGAAGAGTATGAGGTAAATAAAAGATCTTTTGGGGATGCTATTAGAATTTAAATTCGACCTGTGTAATATAATTTTCATTCTCTATTGAAAGATTTTTCTGTCTACCAGAGTTAATAGAAATCCACCCCATCAGCATATATCAAAACTTCGGGATCCGCCCTTGTCTCCATGATTATTCAAATATTTATATATGGTAGTTTGAAAATTTGGGATTTGGAGAACATGGGACTTATTTGTATTATTCGGAGTTGACCTTTCTTTTTTCTTGCAGCTTGTTTATCCAAGCACGCTTCAGCCATTAGTGAAGATCTAAGACTAGAGTTGAATTAAAATCAAGCACTTGCGACAATATATATATATATATATATATATATATCTATATATATAACATCTGAGATGCTCTTCCCAAATGCAAAAACAAATTGAGCTGCACATGACAATAATTTATATATAATATAGAATTGTTAGACTACATAAACTGACAATTATTATTTGGATCTAAGATATAGCAACCCTAGCTCTTGCCCATGTAAACCTCCTTTATTTAGCTAAACATGACAATAATTTATATATATATATATATAATGTAGAATCATTAGACTAGATAAACTGATAATTATTTTCTGGATCTAAGATATAGCAACCCTAGCTCATGACCATATAAACATCCTTTATTCAACAAAATCTTCAATAGCATCGTGGGTTGCTGGCCTTGTTATAGTCCCTCAACTTTTCTCACATATGTACTTTTGTTATTGAACATTTTTTTGACATTTTAATCCTTTAAAACTATTATTAATATAATTTTTAACAATTTTGAGGTATGCAGTACATTTATTGCTCTATGAATATAACAAAATTACAAAATTAAGCTATCTCGTGGAAAATACATATTATACTGCTCTATGAATAAAACAAAATTACAAAATTAAGCTATCTCGTGGAAAATACATATTATACCAAATGCATTGCACACCTCAAAATTATTAAAAGTTAAACTAAAAATAGTTTTAAGGATCAAATTGTAAAAAAACTAAAATTTAAAAATTAAAGTGCCAAACAAAAAGAAAAGTTTAAAGATCAAATTTCAAAAATAAATATTGTTTAAGAACAAATAGTGCCAATTGGCTTTTTGTCATACCATGGTTCAAGTCTATTCTTTAAAGAGGTTCCAGTATTACTTGAATTCCATACATTGGACGAGTAGTAGCGAGATGATAGGGCATGTGGACATAGGTTGGAGAAAGAGTGAAGCTATAGCGTTGAAGAATCATGCAAAGAGCGATCTTTGACTCAATGATGGCAAAGTTAGACCCCACACAATTTCGTGGTCCCATTCCAAAGGGGAAAAATGCAGCTGGGTTGTTGTTGGTAGCCCCAACAACCCCTTGTGAGAATCTCTCTGGTTTGAATTCATGAACATCTTCTCCCCAAATTTTAGAGTCATGGTGAACTGGTAAAGCTGAGAGAAACAGATTCAGATTAGCAGGAAGAATATACTTCCCCACTCTAACTTCCCTTTCAACTTTTCTTTTCAAACTAATTGAAGGAGGATATAATCTCAGAGTTTCATTGAAGACCATGCCCATCTGTATTAAAATATTGAAAGATTACCAATAAGTAAATCAATAAATAAATTAGATATTAATAAAAAAAGTGGTCAACAACTTTTTTTTTTGTTCGCATTTTTGTCCACTATGAATATGATGCCATCTTATTAAAAATATTATAAATGAAAAAAAAAAAACTTTTTAAAAATAAATGGGATTCTAGTACTAGTCAGAATGGAGAAAAAATAGGACAAAATTCACATTTTCTACTTACCTTTTTTAATTTGGCAAAGTTATCTGGATTTGGGTTTTGTTTCCCAAATAAATTGAACACCTCATTTCTAAGTTCTTCTTGCCAATCTTTGTGGATTGCTAGAAGTAAAACAACCCAGGCGAGTAAAGAATTAGTGGTTTCTTGTCCAGCTGAATAAAATGTTTTGCATTCATCGACCACAGTTTTTATTGAAATCCTCTCGTTGTCGGCAGCATTATGGTGAGCCTTCAAAAGTAATCCAAGAAAATCACTCCCAAAATTGTCTTCTTTTCCAGTTATCACCTTCCTTTCTCTTTCCTTGATCACCTCTATAATGTCATTGCGAACTTGTGAATCAAGCATGTCTAATTCAATCTGGTTGTCGGTTTTGAAGAATTCGCTGCAAAATGTATCAATGGAAAATTGGCATGAGAAGAGATGTGATTGTGGTTTTTACTTTATATTTAAATATAAAGAACACATTTCATTTACATTCTTAATTTTACCCTCATTATATTTAGAAAAATGCTTTTGGAAAATTAATTATCTCTAATTTCTTTTTAATTTTCTATATTTATAACAAAAATCCATACATTATTTTTTACAATTTAATTATTTTAACTTTTCCAGGTCAAACTTGTATTTTTTACTATATTATTAAATCATGAAGTACTTATTTCTTAAAATAATTTTAAAAAAACACCTCCCTTACTCTAAGGTTAAATCTATTTTGATAAGTATAAAAAATTTAAAGGAAAATTAATGATTTTTTTTTTTAAATCAAGGAGTCTAATTAAAATAAGAGCAAAATTGAAAGAGTCTACCTAATGCAAAGAGGATTATTAATTACCTGATGCCAGGAAATCTTAGATTGTAAATATTATCCGCTGCTAATACGGTCAACCTCACCAGCGTCTCAAAAATGTTCTTCCCTTTTTGGTAATTATTCCCAAATGCTGTTCTCGAAATCACATCGGAAGTAAACAATCTGAATTCTTCATAAACTTCGATCTCTTTACCTTCGTATGATTTCCACCTTTCCAGCATATTCTCGACGCTAGTGATCATTGCAGGACTCATACCCTGTAAAATACCATTTTGATAAGCTAATTTTCCCAATTGCTCAAGCCTATAATTGACCAGATTCAATGGCAAGGTGAATATAATACATACATTCTTATTAGCACCACTAAGTTGTTGAAACTCACGTGACCATAAAAATTAATCCATCTTTTTAGCGCTAATAAATTGTTCCTTAGGCTTCTATATATAATATATATATATATATATATATATATATATATATATGTATGTATATACTTAAGTACTTACTTTCAAACTCTCTCCATGAAAGGCATGATTGGACAATTTCCTGTATTTTGCCCATTTCTCACCTTCACTGTTTATAATACCATCTCCTATTATCTTCTTTATCAAGGGATGTAACTCGAATTTTGGGAAAGCTCCGTGTATATTATTAAGTATCTCTTTTATCATTTCTGGTTCTGTAACAACGAGTTGAGCTTCTGTTCCATACCATTGCAGATAATTCTTTCCTATCATATGAAAAATAATCCACACTCAGAACTTTTTTGTTTACATATAAAAATAAAGATATGAAATATATATATATATATATATATAATTAAATATAGTATGAGATGGTGTTATATATATATATATATGTATAAACAGACCCAAAAAATTTGTTTAAAAAGGGCATCCTTGTATATGTCATTATATTAATTTATGCTGTTGGAAATAGTTGTAGTGCAGCTAAATAGAAACTAAATTAAAAATTAATTTTTTTAACTTTTGAATTTTTTTTGGGAGAAAAATATGAAATTCAAGGGAAGTACACAATAAGTTGATTGCGAATCTGTAAAAAATAAATAAATAAAAATAAACACGATAGAGAAAAAAAATAAAAAATAAATTCTTTATTTTGTCACGATTTAAATAAGTAATTAAAAACCAAACAAAAAAAATTAATTGAAAAAGTGTGTAATTAAAAAAAAAAAAAAGTTGCAGCTTAAATTCTATAACTGGAGTAAAAGCTAAATTAGAATATTATGTTATAAGCATTTAGGTCCGTGTATGGATATTAACTATGGTGATTCTCTCACCCACGATAATAAAAGTCATATACACAGTATAGTTAAGCGATCAGCTTCTTACCGTATATTTTGACCCAAGAAGCAATGTGAGGCTGAACCGTTGGCAATATGTTGTGGGATAAACTCATGGGTTTTTCCATAGCTTTGTTTTTCATATACAAAATTTCTTTGGTATTTCCATGGATGAATCTGTAAGAAGGGCCTTTGATTCCTCGTGAACGCATCAGCTTCTGCATACGAGTAGGACGCCACCATAGTTTGTGAACCACTTTGATGAAAGTCCATAGAAAACACAGACCCAGAAAGCTTAAGAAAATTATTACAAGATTTCCCAAGGCACTCATTTTTCTTTCTGGCTTACTGGTTTCTCAGTTTGTCACTTTCTGAAGAGTCACGGATTTCATTTCATTGGTATTTATAGAAAATCAAAGCCTTATAAATGTACGATATTTGGATTATAATATTAGAAGTGGTTGTGGACCAATTTTAACATATTAACATTTAATCTTTTAATTTTACTTTATTTTTCTGTACTTCGATATCCCTCCTAAAGGACAATTTCAAAGAAAAAGGTTGAATAAAATTATAAAATAAAAAACAAAAGAATTTAAATAAAAATATAAAAAATGATCAAATACAACGTAATTAACATATAATAAATATTTTATACTAATTCACCAACAAAGTTATATTTTATAATACACTGAATTGAAATTAGGAATGTCAATATAACCAGATGGGATTAGTTTTTAAAATTTCATTCTTGTCCCTATAGGGAATTTTCCATCTCGTCCTCGAAGTTTTTAAAAAATATAATAGTCCAAATACATAAAATATAAATAAATAAATATATTCGGATCGGATTTTTAATTCTCCGGTCCCAGTCCTACCCTTATTCGGACTTTAAGAATTTATCCCGAACCCCTCCCATGATCTTGATTTTTCAAAAAAAAAAAAAAAAAAACCACCCCGTTAAAGACGGTGCATCGTTGTTTTCAAGATGTATGAGACAAATTGTCATTCATACCTAAAATACATGAGATTACGTATTGATTGGAATTTAATTTATTGAAAATGAAAGGGTGGATCAAATATAATCTAGAAGCATTCCTATGAAATTATGAGTGGTTCGCAAAGCTTGGTCAATACAGGTATTCAAATACAATCTAGAAGCATTCCTATAATTATATGAGCAACATTTATCGAACATGTGGACAATAAAATTCACTTTTGAATAGTTTTGGAGAAAAGAGAATTTAATAATTGAACGTTTTGGGTGAGGAGTTGTTGCAAGGCTGCCAACTATGCTGCAAATCGGTAGGTCCAAAAAGAGAATTTAGTAATTCAACGTTTTGGGTTGCTAGTTATTGGTAGGTTGCCAGCTTCGTAATAGTATAAAATGCTGCAAATCGCTAGTGTACGTGTTGTTGTTATTATTTAGGATTAATTGTACATTTGTATCCAAAAGTTTTAATATTAGCAGAATTTAATATTAAAATTTAGAATTTATTACAAATTAATTTAATTGGCAAATAAAGTTAACTTTGTCATTAGATGACATCAACATGGTGACATTATAATTAGTTTTTAACTAAAAATAAAAAATACGCATGTTAACTTCATAATTTATTTTTCAAAAAAATTCTTTTTTTTTAATTTTATATTCATAATTTTTATTTAAAAATTATATTCGTTCATATTTTATTTAAATTAAAATTTCAAAGAAATTGAATATTTTTAGACCTAAACTAAGACCAAAAAATTGGAATTTTGATCTAATAATAATATTTTTATTAGACTAAAATTAAATAAATTAATTAATTAGATAAAAAATTAATTATAATTTTTTATGCCCAAGACCTAAAAAATTAGACCAAAATAAAAAAATAAATATTCAACTAAAAATAAAAAATAAAAAGGGAATTTTCTGGCTAGTAAAAATATTTTTATAAAACCAAAAATTGATGAAATAATTTTATTAGAGCAAAAATTAATAATAATTTTTATGCCCAATCTATAAAGATAGACCAAAATAAAAAATAAAAGTAGACAAAAATAAAATTGGACTATTTTCTCTAATAAAAATATTTTTACTAAAAATTAAATAAGATAATTTTATTAGACCAAAAATTAATAATAATTTTTTTCCCAAACAACAAAAAAAATGAAAATTAGACCAATAATTAGGCAAAAAAATAAAATTTTAATTTGTATGCCTTTTTTTTATACTTTTTTCTAATAAAAATAATAAGAAATAAATTTATAATGATTAAATTTATTTTTTGTTATTTTTATTTTATTTAGTGTAATAATAATGTTTTTTTAAATTTTTAGATCCTTTGCCTTTTAAGCAAAAATGGTTGATTTTATTTACAACCTTTCTATGGTTATTCATTTTTTTTTTTTTTTTTATAGAAGAAGAATGATTCACAAGTAAGTGTAGGTAGATTTATGGTCTTTTTTTCTTAAACTAAAATTTAAAAAAAAATAATAAAAATTAAAACTTATTTATATTGATTGTCAAAGTTTTGGTCTAATTTTTATTTTGGACTGATTTTTTTTCATGGTTTGAGCATAAAAAATTATTATTAATTTTTGGTCCAATAAAATGATTTAATTAATGTGTGGTCGAATAAAAATATTTTTTATAGATCAATATTCCAATTTTATTTTATTTTTTGTCTAATTTTAGGTTAAAAATATTTAATTTCTTAAGAATTTTAATTTAAATAAAATAGAAATGAATATAGTTTTTCAAAAAATCATAAATATAAAATGAAAAAATAAGAAATTTATTTTTCCAAAAAAATAAATATTTTTGGTTGAAAAATAAATTATGACATCAGTATGATATTAGTATACTAACATTATCTAAAGTTAACCCCATTAACTAATTGAACTAACCCCATTAACTAATTGAACTGATTTGCAACATATTTGAAACTTAAAAGTTCAACTAGCACAATCTTGAAACTTCATAGTACTAATGTGTAATTAATTTTATGTTTTATCTTTCTCCATGTAATATTCTATCTCGATAAATGCCTAAAATGTCAAAATTTTAACTGAATTTGACTAATCGAATCGTTTTTGGGTTCCAGATTTGACTTTTTATATGATCAAGTTTTGTGTTTGACTAGTATTGTAACACTATGTTTGTATTGACGGACCTGCCACTCTCTATCAATATTATCCCCAATTTAGCCACTGTACTAAGTATAAAATTTTTTTATTTAGAGTTTCCCAAAAGGTCACCTATCCAAGGATTACTCTTACTTGAGCACGGTTAATTTTGGAGTTCTTTCGACCCCTAAAACCAACCGTTCTGAAAAGGCTTTGGAGTTATTAATGTGACTATCGTTACATTTGAATCATCCCCTGATCTACACCCAGACAATATGGGATTGGACACCAGGTAGCTTGCTAATGCTCTACATCCTCACAATATAAGATTGAATATCAAGTAGTCTGCCAGTGCCCTAAATCCAACCACATTGATTGTCACAATCTATCTCCCTTTGGGGTTCAGTATCCTTACTAGCACACTTCTGACCAGGTATAAGCTTTGATATCATTTGTAACACCCCCTTATACTGATGGACCTGTAACTTTCTATCGATATTATTTCTAATTTAATCACCGTATTTAATATGAAATTTTTTTATTTAAAGCTGGATGAGTCTTATCACTCCATCCCACTTTTCTCATTTCCTAGGAGTTTGATTTCTACATGCCTACATTTTCTTACCCTTAAAATTCCAAATATTAGAAAAAATTACTTTCAAAGCTTATGCTTTTTTAGACTTTTTGATAAAACATATTTTTTTTCTTATTGATTTCAGAGACGCACCAGCTCTAGCATGTCCAAAATGCAACGTAAGCATGACGGACACAGGGGGGCCTCCAGGGGGCACGTGCACCGCTCCCCTCAATTGTTTTATTTATTTTTACTATTAAACTTTTTTAATTTTCTTTTTCTTGTTCACTAATTTAACCCTCAAAATTCAATTTTACCGCCTTTCACCAACGTACCCTTGCACTAACTTTTATGTCGTTTTGTTTTCTATTTTAGTATTTTCTTACCAATAATATACCTTTTTTTTTTACAATAATAACCATTTGAAAAAAAGTGTGATTATCACAATACTTAATTACATAAAAATTGAGTTGGCAAATTTATGAATTTAATTACATATTTTTTCCAATTAGCTTTTTATTTATAAAAGTATTTAATTACTTTAGTTAGTTAATTACTGTCAAATCAATTTTTTTCCATCTTCAAAGAGTATAAATGTTTATTTTGTTTTATTAATTTGCAATAAACTTATTGTGAAAGGCAAATCAAATTTGTCAAAATCATTAAAATTATATTTTTCTCTCAAAAATTTCGAATAGAAATGAAAAAGAATATTTAATCCTACCTACTTAGTAAATATTAATTTCAATTTTTTTGGGAAAATTATTGGATATTTCTATTAATTGGAGTATTATGTAGCAAAAGATGTTTAGATGTTTCTCATTTTAAGTTATAAATTTGAAAAATAAAGTATTACCCCCCAAAAAAAAAAAAAAAAAAAGAGAAAAAAAACATCAAACAATATCATATACTCAACCAAAGAAAAAAAAAAAATTCAAATACAATATTTACTTCAAGCAGTTAAAACCGGTTTATGTTTTGCATTTTATACATGTGATTATTATTGTTATTATTATTATTATTTTACCTTAATTTTATGATGCATCTTTGTAAAGTTTATAGGGGAACTAGGTGAAGAAGTTCCTGTTAGTGCTAAGAGACGCAACAGCTCTAGTATGTCCAAAATGCAACACAAGATTTACTTCAAGCAATTGAAACTGGTCTATGTTTTGAATTTCATGCATGTGATTATTTTTATGTAGAATAATTCTACGGACACCATTTACTCTACTAATATATCTATAAAAAATACATATATCATTATTTGATTGATTTTTTAATAATATTTATTCATTTAAAAATTCATTTATATATTTTAAGACTATATTAATATATTAACCAATCAAATAATAATATATGTACTCTAGATAAATATGTTAATAAATTAGATGGTGATCATAACATTACTCTTTTATTTATTTATTTATTTGTGCCTACTTTATCAATAATATTATGATTTTTGTAAAGTTTGTGGGGTTACCAGGTGAAGCAGGTCTTGTTAGGTTAGCATTTTAGAGGCATTTCAATAAATATTTTTTTAGTAATATTAAGAATCCTATCAAGGATTCATTATTTGTCAAGGATGGTAATTTGTTATCTTTCGAGGAAGGCAATAAAGATTCAATTGACATCGATAAGGAAAAAGTAGAAAAGAAAATTAATTCTATAAATTTCACTGAGAGTATCTATGACTCTGTTTATTGTTAGATTTTTTTTTTCTATATTAAAAATAGACAACCATTTCAAAAAAAAAAAAAAAAAATCACCAATGTGGCTGTTTAAATACCCTATCAAATTGATATGGTAAGAGAAAAAATATACTCTGTTAAAATGATCCTCTACTTCTGAAAATGGTGTTCTTAAAAAATAAATTCTTTCAAAACAAGAAGATAAAATAAAAAAATATTTAATTAATTAATAATCATAAATAATTTTTACCATTTTATTATTAGAGAATAATTTTAAAATTGATTATATATTAATACCATATAAATTTGGATAATATTAATTTTTATAGCATATAGAAATAATTCATATTTATCATTGAGAGGATGCTTTGATCGTGCATCCACATACATGACTCAGCCAACTTTTGGAATCTGAATATTTTTGTTGTCTGTAAAGCAATTGATTTATTTCCTTCTTTATTGTAAAGCTGTACACTTAGCACTTGCCTTCTAAGGCACCTTATTGTTATATTTGTTTTTCAGTCAACGAAAAATACAACAATTTTACAAATTATCAAAGTTCTTTAAGTAAAATGCTCTATTATTTTCTTCCCTCCCAATGAATTGTTATATATATATATACATATATATATCTACATCTTTACTGGCTTATGAAATGTTTAGTCACAGGCTTTAGGCTTCATAGAAATTTTGAAAGGTATCTTGTTCCTTTTGTAGATATTATAAGGTGCTAATTATATATCAAGACAATATTATTATTGAGTAAAATTAATTATACTAAAACACCATTATTCAGTTGAAACTGTGTGAAAAAAAAAAAAGAAAAAAAAAGCATTCTTGAGGGAAACCAACTTAAGCTAAAATAATTTATCAAAAAAAAAAAAAAAAAAAAAAACTTAAGCTTATATGTGGCAAGCATAATGCACTGTGATGTACAGCACTACATATAAATCTTTGCATTATGTGACTAAAACAGCAGCTACGGTTTTTCTATCGCACCCTTGTTAGTGTCTCTTTTTGCACAGTTTCTTGAGTGCGCCGAATGAAAAGCCAATTCTAACTTGGCTCTGTGAAACTGATTGTCATCCGATTGGACCATTTGCTAGTGCTTTCCAAATCAGCTGTCAAATGCTTCACGCCACGATGTTGCATAAAATAAAATATCAATCCTGTACTTTGGCTGGACTGGCAGCCCGGATTTACACATTCATGATAATAAGTAATTTATTATAAAATTAATTGGACCGTTTTCGTTTTGAAATGCAAAAATATTTTAGTATTTTAGTTTTTTTTTTTCGTGTTTTGATTTTTGAAGTTAAATTTTGCTTGAAAAAATCATTTTCAATCTTTGAAGTCAAACTTTATTTGAAAAAGTATCAAAATATGATTAATTTAAAAACGATTTATGCAAATAAAATTCAATTTAAAAAGATAATTATACAAAAAAAAAATTTTAAATGTAGAAACTAAATTGTCAATAATTCAATTCATAGCGCCAAAATATGTTTAATTCAAAAAAAAAATGCAATAATTATCTAAAATAAAATATTAATCCTGTAGCATTAAAATATATTAAATATTAAAGGTGGAAAATAAAAAAACAAACTTTTTGAAGGAGCACTTAAAAGTACTAGCTTGACAACGTTTATTTGAAGGCGTGTGCACACCATTGCATTGCAGCGCGCCCCGTTTTTCAAGTGTCTGGCATGTACATGTAATGACTCACTGAAATCCGGTTCTAGGAAAATTGAGGTGTAATAACCGCTATAGAGAATTGTTTTTCAAAAATGTTATGTAATTGTTAGACGACTAAAGCTCAAATTAATTGAAAGATTAATGCATTTGTATCCTTTGGCTGCTTGGTCCTATCGCTGGTTGATGCTGGCTTTAAGTTTCCCAAAAATGTTGAACTCATTTTATTTTATTTTCTCCGTAACCAAGCCAGTGACATAGAAAGGCCGCTGAAAATGCAATACAAGACTTACCTCAAGCAATTAAAATTGGTCTATGTTTTGACTTTCATGCATGTGATTATAATTATTTTTGATTTTGACTCATCTGTAATTTTATGATGCATTCGTGCAAAGTTAACTTGGGATAAATATGGTTCTGGCTTTTTCTAAAATGGGATTCAATGAATAAGTCGGCCTTGTATGGTCAAAATCTATATAATACCGACTTAATTGGTGGTCAAAATTTGCTTAATCTAGAAACATCTTTTTCTAACGTAATTTACAGCCACACATTTTTTAATCTTTGAACCCAATTTATGCTAGAATATTCAACGAACTTAATTTTTTAATGAACTACTCTAGAATATTCAAATAGGAAGAAAAAAGGTTGTGCTTGGATGAAAATGTTTTTGTCTTTCTAGCATTTCGTACTGCTGACTTTGAACATATGTAAAGCTTTTAATATTAGTGAAATGACATGTTACCTTAGCAGTGATTATCATAATTTTGTCCTATATCAGATGTGCCTGCTTTAATTGATATTACAGTGACAGTAAATAAATTTAAATGCAGATTTATTTCTATGTAAACGATTCTACTTTTTTTTTTTTTTTTCAGAAATAACTATTTTTGAAAATGCAGATATATTTTTTAGAGAATAACTATTTTAAAATTTAAAAACTTACAAAATGCATTAAATATTAACGTTAGAATTATTCATTTTACTTCTATAATCCATTCCGTAAAGCAAACGGGCCCTGGCGGATTACTAGCAGAACGGGCTTAGATACTTGGTAGAAATGGTGAAGTTGATTGGCTCACTACTATACACGGCAAGAAGTTGTACATATTACACGGGAACAAGACGGTTTTGTATGGAAAAAATCTAGAAAACAGAGTTGTGGTCAGAATTGCTTAATCTAGAAACATCTTTTTATATCCTATTTAATTTTCAGCCACACATTTTATGCTTTGAACCCTAATAAGTAATGCCAGAATATTTTAGTAACTTAATTTTTTAATTACGTACTTTTAACCATCTAGAGGCTTCTAGGATACAGTGCACCATAAATTTTATCAGAAGCGCTTTTTGTTTTTGTTTTTGGGTTATAAAGAAGTGGATTCTGGTTAAGTTGGCATTTTAGAGGCATTTCAGTAGCCTTTGTCAGTAAAATGTTCTGTTATTTTTTTTTTTACCTCCCAATAAATTGTTATATATATATATATATATATTCTTACTTGGGTACGTTATGTTTTCTTTACTGGCTTTAGGTTCCATTGAAAATTTGAAATCTAGGTTGTCCTTCATGTATAAACTATAAGGTGCTAATTATCAAGACAACATTTTTCTTAAAGTAAATTATATACATTAAAACACCCTATTCAGTGGAAATTGTCTAATAAAAAATAAATTAAGCATTGTCGAGGGAAATCAACTTAAGCTAAAGTGGTTTATCCCCCCAAAAAAAAAAAAAATAAAAAAATCTTTGGTGTCGAATTCAGAGAGCATCTAACAGACAATGTAAAAGAACGCAAAGGAATTTAGCGAGATTCGGCCAAAAGATTTGCTTAAGTCCTCGTGCTCTAGTTCTAAGCTTCTGAGAAATTCGAGAGCTACAACAGGTTCTTCAATGGCGGATCACACAGAAATGCCTAAACCAACCCGTATGCTCAAAAACACCCTCACACATCTCACACACAATGTTTTCACAAAGAAAACATTAATTCACACATAGAACACCACAAAGAATTGGTAGATCAAAGAAAGACTCAAAATTTCTCTCTCAAACTCTGTAACCAACTCGATCTATGCTCTGTAACTCTCTGCTACTTGAAGAATATGAAGATTGTTTATATAGACTGTTGCTCGAGTTGACGTGGAAAAGCCTACTGACATGGACCAATGAATTTAAACCTTTTCTAACAATTGCAATAACAACCTCACACACCTTGCATGTGGTTCAGTTAAGTTGTTGAGCCTGTGTAACACCCTGTCCCAAATCGCACCGGAATCCGTGCACGTTGACCGTTGACCAAAGGGGTCAAAAGTTGACTTTTTAACTCGGTGGGAATTTCGCATGACGCCCTGAGTTCGTAGACTAGTAGCACGTCGAAAACGGAGCTACGGTTTGAAAGTTATGGGCAAAACAAGTTGAAGTGTAAACTGTCTAAAAGGTGCCGGGAGTTGACTTTTTCTTGTGATGTAATTGTGAGTTGACTCTTGTATGGTTGTAAAGTACTCGTCGATACGAGTTCATAGACTAGCGGCACGCTTAAATCGGACATGTGGTTAAAAAGTTATGGACGTTTGAAGTTTACCGGATACTGTATTATTTTAATGTTTTTGGGTCGTGAACAGTGAAATGCCATGTGTCAGCTTCTGAGTGGTCCACGTGGCATGAACAGTGTCACGCAGGGTTTTAATTTTGAAAAACTCTCGGGGAAGAGAGAGAAAGAGAGAGAAGAGAGAGAAAGAGAGAGAGGAGAGAGAAAGAGAGAGAGAGGACCCGCCGGCCGCCGGTCATTTTCACGTTTTTCCGGCCTAGTTACTGTACACGCGCCGGCCAGCCAGATTGCCCACCTCATTTCCGGCAAAACCTCCAAATTTCACGGCGAACGGCCGCCGGACGCGCCCGGATCGGACGTCCGAAGTTTGGCGGCGATTTTTCCCCCTCCACCGCCGGCCACCGCGAATCGGCACTATTCCGGCAGATATACAGTACACGCGCCATACACCCAGCATCCTCTCCTCAAGTCCGGCCTACCCACCAAAAATCACGGCCATCGGACCACCGACGCGCCGGGATCGGAGCGTTTTCCGGCGAGGGGTCGAAAATGTTCAAACGGTGATTTCTCCGCCGTCCGACCTCCGTTTTGCTCACCGTCGGTCCCGTTGGATTGCTCTCCTCACGATCTACAAATCTGCAAAATTTCACAGCAAACGGCCACCGCCGGAAAATACTGTTCCGGCGACGGTTGTCAGTGACCGTGGCGGCCCACCGGAAAATACTGTTCCGGCGAGTACCCGAAAATTCCGGCCAACTCCAGTCCGCAGTGTTCGACCTCCTGAACCCAAATCCGACTTCCGTTTCCGCCAATTCGCGACGGTTTGGGAGAATTGCGGAGCCGAAACCCGGAAAGCTTCCCGACGAAATTCAAACCCCGTCGGGTACGATCATCGAAAATTAAGACCGGATCTGTGATTAGCATCACTCGAGCTTCGATTCGGTATATAACTCGTAAATTCTAGATATCGTTTGTGTTTTGACCCCCCGGGTACCGAGTATTATTTACCCGAATAAAATATTAATTTATTTGACTGTCTGTGAATTTTGTTCTAGGAGCACCGGTGAGTTGTAGAATTGATCCCGTAGTGGATCATGGGTTAATTGCGTGCTCCAGGTGAGTGACCCACCTTCAAATTAATTTTGGGGAATTTAATTGATGAATATATTATGTGTGAAGTAAATATTTGGAATTTAATTTCTATGTGCCAAATATTTATTGGATTTATTGTAGAATTATTTATGAATTTATTGGATTTAAGAAAATGCGAATTCTACAAAATTATGCCGTGTGGAATTATTTTATGGTTTTGAGGATTTTGAAATTGGTGTGGTTTTAATGGTAAATTGGACATGATTTGATTTTCAAATATTTCAAAGAAAATATTTGGTTATATTGGTGATTTCAATTTTTATAAAATATGCCCATGGAATATTATGAGATTTGATTATGATATTTCGAGAAATTATTTATGCTATTGGGAAAATGTGGATATTTGAATTGATGGATTTGGAAGTTGGTAGATTTGAAAATCATGGAATTTATGGTATGGATTATAAGGAAATTGTGGAGAATTTCCCGGTTCAAGCGGATGGATTATGCCCGCTATGCTTATGAAAAATGTGAAATTTGTTTTATGATTTAAATTTATGGATTTTATGATTTTTAGATGCACCGTGCACGTACTGGTGTTCTGATTATGTGATATGGTATATGTGATATGGTTAGTGTGCACACGGTTGTGATTAGCGCGCAGGTGGGTGTGATTAGCGCGCAGGTGATGTGATTAGCGCGCAGGTGGGTGTGAGTAGCGCGCGGTTGATATTATGAGGGTGTCCTGTGGATGCCATCGGAGAGGGCGGCCACCCCCCTTTGGCCGGGACACCAGGTTAGCAGCGGCGCAGTGGGACGCCACGCGACCGTATGCCGGTTTCTTTCTATAACCTCCTGTCTGGCGGTACCTTGGGACGCTGGGTACTGTTGGCGCCACTGGTATATAGTGGGTGCATCAAATGATTTTCAGAACTGTGTTTTAAAAATAAAATGTTAATGAAAAATATAATTGTTACCGCTTCTGGTATTTAATTGATGTCTTGGTTTTCGGGAAATATGAATAAAGGGTTTTGTGAAAATGTTTTAAAAGGGGAACCTTTCCAACTGAGAGAATTGTAAGGGTTTTGAGAGAAATTATTATTTCCAACTAATTATTATTTATATACCTATTACCGTGGTATGATAGTGTAGAGTAGTAGGGTCACTCACTGAGATGATTAGCATCTCACACTCTTAAATTCCGTTCCTCTAGGTTCCAGGTTGTCGGTGTTCATTCGGAGCGGACTTGATCTTCCTCGCTGTTTTACTTCGTGAAGTACCCTGTTCTTCTTTATTGCGGTTGTACTATTTCTTTCATTCTTGTTGTATTTATTTTGCACTGGATTACTGTATTTTTGTTTTGAAGTGTTGGAATTTGTGGAACCAATTTGTAGTTTGTGGGAGGAATAAGGGGATATTTTTGAAGTGTGTTTTCAGTGCAGGTAAATTTGTGGTAAGTAAATCCCTTAGGGGAGGTGCTGCCAGATTTTCCGTTGGAAGGTTCGGTGGTATTTCCCTGGGATCAGGGCTGTCTAGGGTTCCGGAGGAGGAATTCTGGACGGGTCCTGACAGCCTGCCTAATGCCTAAAACGTCGTCGTCCTTCTTAAGTCACTTAAGCATGTGTCACAAGCCTATTGGCTCATTCTAAAACCTGAAAGTCTTCTCTTTCTTCTTCCTCGATTTTGAGCTTGTGTTTGAATGACTGAAACTCAACAAAAGCTTCCCGATTCCTCTAGTCTTGAGGATTAAATCTTCATGTTTCTCCAACTAATCCTCAAGAGTATATATATAGCAAAAATTCTAAGAACCTTCCTTGCAATCTCAACATTGTTTAGTATTAGCCTACTCCAACTCCGAGCAAGGTTTTACATGAGTTAAACCTGCTCATAGGTAGGACCATAGCTCCCATATCTATAGGATTAAGTTTAGTTGGAATTTTCTCCATCATAAACTCTTTATTCTCCACCATATCACGAATAAAATGATACTTAATTTGTATGTGCTTAGATCTCTCATGAAATATAGGGCAGAGATGTATTACACTTTAACTATCTGAATAGGGTACAACTGTCATGTCTAGCACATCTAGTTCCACCAGTAACCCTTTAATCGAAATAGCTTCCTTAGCAGCATTAGTCACTGCCATATACTCAGCCTCAGTAGTTGATAAAGCCACTGTAGTTTGAAGATGTGACTTCCAACTTATACAATTTCTACATAAGGTAAATGCATAAGCAGAAATTGACCTCCTCTTGTCTCGATCCCCAGCATATTTGCATCTATATAACCAAGTAGCTCCATTCCATCTTGTTTGCTTTTGAACAATAATCCTTCATTCATAGTGTGCTTCAAATATCTCATGAGCCATTTCATAGCATCTCAATGGCATCTACTAGGATTTGACATAAACCTACTCAGTACACTCACAATATGTGCAAGATCTGGCCTTGTACTAATAATTAAGTACATAACTGATCCTAATAAGGTGTCGTGCTCATATCTTCTTTTTCTTGTTCAATGATTGGATATTGGTCTATGGATAGCTTGTAATGTCCACCCAAAGGCACATTTGCAGGCTTAGCTCCATCCATATTAAACTTGGAGATCACCTTCTGAACACATGAAGTTTTCTAAAGCTTCATCTCTTTATTCCTCTTGTCTCTAACAATGGTTATCCTTAAGATCTTCTTAGCCTGCCCAACTTCTTTCATATCAAACTCAGAACTGAGTAATCTTTTCACATAATTAATGACCTTCACATTTGGTCCAACCAACAACATGCAATCTATATAAAGAAATAGATAAACAGCATTTGCACTCATTGCATCCCTAAAATACAAGCAACAATCTCCTATACCACTGTCTGGGAGACTATTTTAGACCATAGAGAGACTTTTTCAACAAACATACAAGCTATCCACCCTTTCTAGTAACTTCATATACTTCTGGCTGCTTCATATAGATTGTTTCTTTCAAATCTCCATGAAGGAAGATAGTTTTTACATCCAACTGCTCCAATTCCCAATCAAATTGTGTAATCAAAGAAAACATGATCCGAATAGTGGTATACTTAATCATTGGTGAGAAGATTTCATTGTAATTTTCACCTTCAAATTGTGTAAACCACTTTGCAACCAATCTTGCCTTAAATCTCACTGGAGTAGTGTTTGTCAGTCCCTCATTTACTTTGTAGATCCACTTGCAATCCACAACTCTTTGATTAAAAGGAACTAAAACTAGATCCCAAGTATGATTATTATGAATAGATTTCATTTCTTCATCCATTGCTTGTTTCCATTTCATTGCCACTTCTACTTCATAGCTTCTTTATAACTCCTAGGTTCATTGTCTAAGAAATCTTGAAAACCAACCAAAGCATAAGCTATAAAATCAGCATAGCTATACTTCCTATTTGGTATGACTTTCCTCTTGGCCCTATCTCGAGTCAACAGATATCCAGGTGATGCAATTGTCTTTGATGGTGAGGAAGTCTGTTACTTCTCACTTTCTTCATCTGAATCAGATTCTATATGAACTGGAGTTCCTTCCATTTTGAATTTCAAATTCTTTCCTCTTAGATGTATTTTCTTCATGATCATCTCATGTCTCAATTTTAGATACAGGTAACTCTACCTGTCTTGTCCGTGATTGTTACTCATCATTAACACCTGCATTGTTAGTAATCTTGCAAGGCATAAAATTTTCATTGAAAACAACATCCCTGCTAATAATGACTTTAAATCCTTTACTCTCCCTAATACGGAGTCTATAACTGTCAAGACCCGTCCAGAATTCCTTCCCCGGAACCCTAGACAGCCCTGATCCCAGGGAAACCCTACCGGACCCTCCAAAGGAAAATCCGACAGAGCCTCCCCTAAGGGATTTACTTACCACAAATTACCTGCACTGAAAACACACTTCTAAAAACATCCCCTTATTCCTCCCACAAACTACAAACTGATTCCACAAATTCCAGCACTTCTCAAAGCAACAACAGTCCAGTGCATAAATAAAACAGAAGTATTCCAATAGTATACAGAGCTTTAAGAAGTGCTAAACAACAGAAATACAACAAGGCTGAAAAGAAATAATACACTGAAATGAGAGAGTACAAAGAAACTCCTCGAAACACAACAGCAGCGGAAAACTTGGTTCGCTCCGGAAGAACGTCTACCACCACTTGCACCTAAGGAAACGGAATTTAAGAGTGTGAGATGCTAATCATCTCCGTGAGTAACCCGAACTACTGAACACCTTTTAATAATAATAATAAAATAATAATAATTAAGGAGTGGAACAAATACCAACAATTAATAATAAATAATAATAACCTTTGGAAAATAATGATTTCCCTCAAAACTCTCACCAATCGCTCCGTTTGAAATGTTCCCTTTTTAAAACCTTTTCGCAAAACCCAATGTGCATACCTCCCAAAAACCAAGGGATTAAATAATTTAACAACAACAATTAAATAATTACATACCCCAAATATATAATAAAAATATAATAAATTATAATAAATAAATTTTGAACACCTTTGGGGTTTAAACCATTATTTGCAATTACACCGACAATTACACCTGACGCACCACACCATATACCGGTGATGCCCTCCGATACCCAGCGTCCCGAGCACCGACTGGCGGGAGGTTAAAGAGAGAAACCTGCAGTGGTCACTTCGGCGTCCCGACAGTACCGACTGCTAAAAACCATCACCCGGCCAAGGAGGGGGGCGGCTGTGCGCAACAATAACCTTGCCTGCCCACGGTCCAATGGCAACTCACGGGTGAAGTAATAACCGCACGCTAAACCATATAATAACCGCGTGCTAAACCACGTGTCCATACACCATACACCAGAACACCAATACTGTATGAGTGCGTCTAAAAATAAACATAAACAACCAACCGTACCGTTTTTCCAAAAACCACCGTGGGAAGTATACCAAATTTTTCACAAACACCATCCCACATATTTTTATTTAATAACCCGGTACGAATCAATTGATAACCAACAAACCACAATTTCTCGAAATACGAAATGCAACCATAAAAATACCGCGGGCATAATTTATAAAATTTAACCAAATATTTTCATAAAATATTTAACCTAATTATGCCCGAGAAATCACATTTGAAACCACGTAAAATTAATACCGAAACATACCTTGCTCATGCATAACAAATAATTTAAATTAAACCGCATTAAAATCATAATTAAACCACACCACATGAGCATAATTAAATACTAAATTAAATACCAATTAAATTTAATTAATTGCCCAAAATAATTTTTGAAGGTGGGTCACTCACCTGGAGAGCGCAAATCAACTAAGATCCTCCTCGGTATCCACTCCACTACTCGCGCGTGCACCTAAACAACCACAGTGCACAAACCAAAAATATTAATATTTTATTCGGGTAATTCCCAAATAGATACCCGGGGAGCGAACACCAAGCGACATCTAAGGGTTACGAGTTATATACCGAATCGAAGCTCGCGTGATGAGGATCACGGATTCGGTCTTACTTTCCGATGATCGTACCCGACGGGGTCGGAATTTTATCGGGAAGCTTTCCGGGTTTCGGCTCCGCAATTCTCCCAAACCGTCGCGAATTGGCGGAAACGGAAGCCGGATTTGGGTTCAGGAGGTCGAACACTGCGGACTGGGGCTGGCCGAAATTTTCGGGTACTCGCCGGAACAGTAATTTCCGGCAGGCCGCCACGTCACCGGCAACCGTCACCGGAACAGTATTTTCCGGCGGTGGCCGTTGGCTGTGAAATTTTGCAGATTTGTAGATCATGAGGAGAGCAATCCAACGGGACCGACGGTGAGCAAAACGGAGGTCGGACGGCGGAGAAATCACCGTTTGAAGATTTTCGACCCCTCGCCGGAAAACGCTCCGATCCCGGCGCGTCGCTGGTCCGATGGCCGTGATTTTTGGTGGGTAGGCCGAACTTGAGGAGAGGATCAAGGCTGTCAGGCGCGTGTGGCCGGAAAATGGCCGGAACAGTGCCGATTCGCGGTGGCCGGCGGTGGAGGGGAAAAATCGCCGCCAAACTTCGGACGTCCGATCCGGGCGCGTCCGGCGGCCGTTCGCCGTGAAATTTGGAGGTTTTGCCGGAAATGAGGTGGGCAAGCTTTCTGTCCGGTGCGTGTACAGTAATTCAGCCGGAACAGTGGCAAAATCCGGTGGCCGGCGGTGGCTCTCTCTCTCTCTTTCTCTCTCCTCTCTCTCTTTCTCTCTCTTCCCCGAGTGTTTTAACAAATAAAACCCCTGCGTGACACTGTTCATGCCACGTGGACCAATCAGAAACTGACACGTGGCGTTTCACTGTTCACCGACCCAAAAAAATATTAAAATAATACGGTATCCGGTAAACTTCAAACGTCCATAACTTTTTAACCGGATGTCCGTTTTGAGCGTGCCGCTAGTCTGTGAACTCGTATCGACGAGCACTTCACAACCATGCATGAGTCAAAGCTCAATTCCCCATAAACAAAAAGTCAACTCCGGCACCCCTTGGACAGTTTGGACCGCAACTTGTTTTGCTCATAACTTTCAAACCGTAGCTCCGTTTTCGACGTGCTACCAGTCTACGAACTCGTGGCATCGTGCACTTCGCCACGGTACCCTAGTCAACTCAAAATTCTCACCGAGTCAAAAAGTCAACTTTTGACCCCTTTGGTCAACGGTCAACGGTCAACAGTCAACCTCGGTCAACGTGCACGGATTCCGGTGCGATTTGGGACGGGGTGTTACAATAACCCTTGACACCTTGAAAGTATCCTAAGAAAACACACTTCAAGCCTCTAGGTTCAAGTTTCCTTTCATATTGGTGTGCATATGCTACGCAACCAAAAACTCTTAAGTAACCATAAGTAGGTAACTTTCCTGACCAAACATGTTCAGGAGACTGAAAATTCAAAACAATAGAGGGAGACAAATTGACTAGGTGCATAGCAATCATAACTGTTTCACCCCAAAACAACTTTGGTAAATCTGAGGACACTAAGATACACTTTACTTTATCCAACAAAGTCCTATTCATTCTCTCAGCAACACCATTCTGCTGAAGAGTATGCTTTACTATTCAGTGTCTCAAAATACCTTGAGTTTTGTAAAAGTTATCAAATTCCCTATTACAGAACTCAAGTCCATTGTTAGTTCTCCTTCACAGACTTGCTGACTTGATTCTCAACCAACAACTTCCACTCTTTAAACTTATTAAAACCTTCATATTTGGGTTTCAATAAAAGTGCCCACACTTTCCTAGAGTGATCATCAATTATAGACATAAAGTATCTACTTCCACTTTAAGTAAAAACTTTAACATGACCCCAAAGATCAGCATGGACATAGTCAAGCACAGATTTAGCTCTATTTGTACTCAAATTGAAACTAAGTCTGTGTTGCTTACCTAAAATGCAATTTTCACAAAAATCTAACTTCCTGATCTGATCTTTCCAAAAAACATTCTACTTATTCAAATAATACAAGCCATTTTCACTTATATGTCCTAATCTATTATGCGCTAACATAGTATTATCAACAGGAGTATGAACAGAAGCATTACAGGAATTAAAAACAACTCCACTAAGTAAAACATAAAGACCATTTTTCTTAACACATTTTAATGCAACAAAAGAACCTTTTGATATTTTCATTTTTCCATTCTCAGTTTTAGAAGTATATCCTGCATCATCGAGCATATTAAGGGAGATTAAATTTCTCCTTAAACCAGAAACATATCTCACTGAACTAAGAGTCCTGACAGTACCATTATACAGTTTGAACTGAACATTACCAATTCCAACCATTTGACAAGAGTGGTCATCTCCTAGAAGAACCTGTCCTCCCTCATATTTCTTATAAGACTGAAAAACATCGAGAATTGGCACATATGAAACGAGCATCTTGAATCTAATACCCACTCAGTCTTGTCTTGTTCAGTATCAATAACAAGAACTTCAGAAGGTTCTTCACCTAAGGAAACAATAGCAAGATCACCACTCTCTTTGTTCTTACCTTTATCATCTTTCTTTTTCTTATAACAATCATCATGTGACCTTCCTTCTTATAGTAGTAATACTTTTGACCTTTATTTCTAGACGTACATCTAGAATGATCACGATTCTTGCCTTTAATGTCAGTACTTCCAGAATTCCTAGTGAAACTCCTGCCTCGAGCACTAAGCCCTTCACTCTTTGACTCAAACTTTATCTCTATGTCTTTAGATTTTAAAGAACTAATTACCATATCTAAAGATAGAGAGTCATGACCATACTTAATGGCATTCTTAACATCTCTATAAGTTTCAGGTAAGGAATTCAACAAGAAAAAAAATTATGTTCATCACTAAAAATAACTTTACAATTAGCAAGATCTAGGATTATCTAATTAAACATATCAAGAATAGTGTCTAAATCCTTAGAAGTATTCATTTTAAAACCAAAAAATTGCTCAAGTAATTAAATACGATCTGGAAGAGACCTCATCAAATAGAGTTGCTCAAGCTTATACCATATCTCAGAAGTTGTTATTACATCATCAACCTTCCTGAGAACATTGTCATATAGATGGAGGATGATTGTGCTCAAAGCGATCTCATCAATCTCCAACTTCTTGTCTTCTGGAAGAACTGCTGGAAAGGATCCATATATCCCTTTTGCAACATTCATCAGAACAAGAACCACTTTCATCTTTTTCCTCCACAGTAGGAAATTTCCTTTGCCATTGAAGATTGCCACCTCTATTTTTGAAGCCATTGTTGACTATTAAAGAAGCCTCAGATTCTTGAAGAAGAATCTTTTTAGACACTCAAAGAAACAAAAAACAACCAGGCTCCGATACCACTTATTGTGGAATTCAAAGAGAATATAACGAAAAATGTAAAAGAACACAAAGGAATTTAGCAAGGTTCAACCAAAAGATTCCTATGTCCTCGTACTCTAGTTCTGAGCTTTTGCTTATTATTGAATGAGAAATTTGAGAGCTATAATAGGTTCTTTAATGGCGGATCACATAGAAATGCCAAACCAACCCATTTGCCCGAATACATCCTCACACAAATTACACACAATATTTTCATAAAGAAAACATTAATTCACTCACTAAACACCACAAAGAATTGGTAAAACAAAGAAAGACTCAGACTTTCTCTCTCAAACTCTATAACTGACTCAATTTCTATGCTCTATAACTTTCTATTGTTTGAAGAAGATGAAGGCCGTTAATATAGATTGTTGCTCGAGCTAACATGGAGAAGCCTGCTGACATGGACCAATGAATTTAAACCTTTTCTAACAACTGCAATAACAGCCTCACACACATTGCACATGGTTCAATTAAGTTTTTGAGCCTACCTAACGCCCAAAATGTCCTCATCCCTCTTAAGTAACTTAAGCACATGTCACAAGCCTATTGGCTCATTCTAAAACTTGAAATTCTTCTATCTTCTTCCTCGATTTTGAGCTTGTGCTTGAATGAGTGAAACTCAACAAAAGCTTTCCAATTCCTATGGTATTGAGGATTAAATCTTCACAATCTCATATGTGATTATGCACTTTGATGTAGTATATATACTAAACATAAATCTTTGCTGTTGTTCAAACAACAACTGCAGGTTTTTCTTTGCAAAAAATTCAACTATTTATTATATATGTAAGCTTGCATCACCAGTATATCCCTAGTACCCCTGTCAATTTGTCTTTTAGCACAATTTTCTTGAATGCCTCAAATGAAAAGCCAATTCTAGATTGGGCTTTGTGACTGATTGTCATTCATTTGAAACCTTTTCCTATGCTTTCCAAACCAGCTATCAAATGTTTGCTTCGTGATGTTACACTAACAACTTTAGTCTCACATTGTGAAAATCCATCGTATTCATCGTTTGATCACCTATTTTCCAATAATAATAATAATAATAATAATGCTAATAAAAATTTAAGTAATTAAAGGCTTAAATAAAATTAAATTTTTGTTTATGAAATATTATTGATCTTAAAGTATTTGAGGATCAGAATAAGGTTAATATTTTTTTTAGGAAGGTTATTAATTATTTATGTAGTGATTTGAGAATCCGAAAAGATAAAATATCTTTCTGAATAAAGGCCTGAACAAGATCAGATTCATCATTTATACTTAACTTGGGAGATTAATAGTAATTCATAGTTATTCTTGGTTATTTTGTTCAAATTTGATTCAAGTAATTAAAGACAATCTTTGTTTGGGAATAATGATTTGATCTTAGCAATCGAAAAGATTTGCTTTTATCATGAATTTTTCATTCAAAACATGGATTTTTCCTTATCAAGTCTGGGATGTCTTAGCTTATAAATAGACATTGGATAAAAAAGAAGGGACTCCAAACATACTTTCAAAAACTAGAAACTCTACCAAATTTTCTACGGACACTACTCCTACATTCTTATTTTCTTATTTTCTTTAAATTGTATTGTTCTTGTGACTTATAGAACATTCTTGTTCATCGTTATTGTTAATCCTGCAATCTTTTAGTTCAAATAAATATATTGTTATTTTCATTAATATATTCATAAGTTTCATATTTAATCTTTTTATTTTGATTTCTTATCATCTCTTTTTCTATTCAATTCTTGGTATTTTGCATTTGAGTTTCTAATCTCCTTCCTCAATTGAACCATTTTTAATTATTCATTTTACATTTATCTTGTTTTAAGTTAAGTTTATTTTTAAATCCTTTACTACAAGGCATAAAAAAGAACCTTGAGATTATAAGTTCTCTACAATCTTTACAATCGCTTGATTTTAGTTAGATTTACATTTGGCTTGCAATTTATTAATTTTACTTTTTTTAATATGTTATTATTTGCAATCATTATGCTCTTTCTCTAATTTTAATCAGAGTGGTACACCTGAACATATTAAAGAGGCAACCAAATTGTTTGGTGCTTGCAAAGATACCAAACATATTTTTTGACATGCTCGATCGGACTCCTTTGATTTCAACCAAAATGGTAGTGACTAGATCTAATAGTAGTTTCAAAAATCTTGCTAAAAGAGATGGGTGGAGTAAAGAAAGCAAGGAATTGCAGGAGACCAAGAAATCAATAACTTATCCCAAAAGATAGAGGATGAAAATGACAAGATGTTTTGCCAAATAAAGAAAATGATGATGTGTATGGTCAAAACATTTGTAAAGTTCATGATTAATTCTCCTCACCAAATGCAAGCTCCTCAAGTCACCCTAGTTGGAAATTGGACTTTCAACCAAAATGACCATGTCAAGATTCAAAACCAGTAGTCAAGTTAATCGGGTTTCTACCCGAACCAACCCGATAGTCCATAGTAACCTAACCCAAAATCAGGTTGAATTAGGTTGGGTTATCATGTTGGGCCTCAAATTGGGCCTAAATTTTTTCAACAAAAATTCATACAACTAAGGCCCAATTATTAATTTTGGACTCCCCACATAAGAATTTCAACCCATTTGTGATGTTTTGGATAACATGGACCCATGTAAATTTCAATTTCATGCAATAAAACACATTATTTGTGCTTGCATGACTTCTATTTAGTGAAGATAGCTGTCTATTCCCCAGAAAGAAAACAAAAAACCAAAAATAAAAACAAAAGATAAGAAGAAACTGGTGGTTTTTCTAGTCTTTGATTCCCATCTTTGAGGCACTATCTATCACTTCGTTAATTTCTCTTAAATGCAATGGAAAAAGTAAATATAAAATTCATGCATATTAGTGATATCACTCTCAAACGATCAAGTACATCCTTAAAAAACCAAATTACTTTAAAAAGTTAACACAAATTAAATCCAAACTTACTCCTTACAACTCAAGATATTAAATAACATGTCACAAATTAATACAATACAAACATAAAATAAATAAATAAATATATATAGTATCCAATCAAAGCTTCAATCTCCAAGCCATTGTAATTCCAAAGCTAGCTTAAAGTCTCCATCATTCCAAAGCTTCAATCTACAACACACATATCCCACTCCCATTGTTTACAACACCACAAATAACCACAAATATATCAAAAAATATATATATACATATGATTAAAACATAGGTTGCTTACCACCAAACTCAATTAAAAGATAATTTCTTCATGCATCATAATCAGTAGATCCTGTATCTAAATGAAGAAAAAAAAAACAAAGTATAAAAAGACATAAAAGTTTCATTTAAATATGTTAATGAATGTAAATATTAAAATAAAATGTTAAATTGACAAGTTAAAAATTTCGATGTTGACAAGTAGAAAAACATTCATTATTAGCACGGTCAGGGATATCTAATGGGAGTGGGATTGCACTAAACCAATTTCGAGAGCAAATTAAAGCTTCCACCATTTTCGGAATAAGTGAGCTTCGATATGGATCTAAAATACGTGCTCAGTGCTAAAAGCTTATTCAGAAGCTACTGTTGACAATGGGATAGAAAATATATCTCGAACAATAGATGATAGAACCTTAAATTTTGTGGAATTCAATTTCCACCAATCCAACAAGTCAAATAGCTGGTTGTTACAATCTTCTATAGATACCATTAAATATCTATCAACCACATTCTTTATTTTTGAAGTATTGTCCACTCTCCTTTTTTTGTATTCCCATAATAAATCATCTTCATCATCGTTGTCTCTCTCATAAACCTCAAAATTGGTTTCTTTGACATTCTTGGAAGATTGACTTCTATTGTTAATGTATCACTTGCAACATAAAAATCAAACAATTGACCTAAAGTTTCTTTCACTCCAATAAAGTTTACCAAAACTAAAAATCATATACTCTAGTTTGTATCGAGGGTTAAAGATAGTAGCAACAAACAACAAATTATTAATCATGTCAATTGTCCCCCAATATTTATCACTTTTTAGCCATGGTACTTAAAGGAGTTTTGGTTTTTTCCCCCCAAAATACATCTACTCAATTGGTGCTGAATTTTGCAAAACTCTATCACAAACAAGTGAGATGTCACATGCAAATAGCCACTGACTTTCAAAGCAATATCACAAAACTCCTTAAAAATTTCAAAAACAATTTAGATTCATTCCAATCTTTTTTTTGTTGATGATTCATTATTAAAATAACTAAGGTAGTATCCATCCTCTTCCTCCATCCCCTCATAAGCTTTTTAAAGCTTAGTTGTACTTTCTAACATTAAATAGGTGGAATTCCACCTAGTTGGCATATCCAAAGATAAGAGTTTTTTAGACTCTATCTTTTCTTTTTCAACACATGCTTTAAACGTAGCTAACCTTGATGGTGAGGATCTAACATACCTCACAGCATGACAAATTAGATCAATTGAGGTAATATGATCCCTCAATCCATCACTCATAATTAAGTTAGTGATATAAGCACAATAATGCATGTGGAGTAATTCACGTCTGAGACAAGACCATCCCAATTTTTAATCCTCTTTTTAATATATGTAATGGCAACATCATTTGCCGATACAGTATCCATAGTGATAGTAAAGACCTTTTCAGTCCACCACTCAATCAAACAACTTTCAATTAGTTTACTAGTCGTTTATCCCTTATGATTAGCTATTTGACAGAAATTCAATATCCTCTGTAATTTCCATTCACTATCAATAAAGTGAGCTGTGACAACCATATAGCTAATATTTTGAATAGAATTCCAATTCTCGGTGGTTAAGCTAACCATTGGTGATAGGAATGTCAATTTGCTTCATCCACCCCGAAAATCGCGGTGCACCACCCCTAATGGAGTGGTTTTTCCACCAAAAAAGGGGCTACAGGGCGGGGTCAGGCTTACCTGCTTAAGTCCAAATCGTGGCCAGGCTAGGCTTGGGGACTAAATACCCTGGCCCAAACCCGACCCGTATATATTTACTTAATTTTTTTTTTAATATTTTCACAACGGAAGCTAACTTACAAGCCCAGCCGACCCTAAGTTAAAACACTTTAATCTCCACTCTGCAGTGTTGCACCACCACCATCTCCCATTCTCCCTCAGCTTCCTTGTCAAGCTTAACTCAACTAACATTTAACAACTAGTCCAGCTCCACCAGCAGTGCCTTCCGCCATCACCAGCTCCCTTAGCTCAACTCAACCTTGCTACTGCCGATTCTTCTTCATATCCGCCGCCACCACCACCAAGCATCACCTCCCTCAGGTTAGCCTTGGTTTCCATTTTTTTTCCGTCATCTTCCTGCAGTCCTAAAATCACCGTAGTATCTCTCTGGTTTTGTTCTCTTTCTAATATTGTTCTTCTTAGTTAAGTAGTCATATTGGCGAATCGGTCATTATGATAGAGATTTTATATTTCATAGAGCAAAGTTGCATCCATTTAGGTTATTGTTGGGATGATGTTCCATGTTAAATTCAGGTTCGTAATGAAAGGTGTACAAATTCTGATGGATAGAATGGAATCATGAATTGGACGACCGATGTGTCAAAAACCAATTGTGATCTTTTATTGAACTCATTTATGTGCTCTAAGATTTCTTAAACTTTTCAAGACTATTTCTTTATAAATTCAAATATTAATTGATGCAGTATATGAGCTGGAAATGACCAAATAGGATTAGGAAGGGAAAAGCCAGCTAATTTTACGAGTCTTTGACACACTCATTTTCATTTTTATTTCCTTCCAGATGCTATTTCAATGATTACAAAGTTACTTCTTGTGAAACCTTTTTTTTTTTTTTTTGGGTTACATCTAATTTTAAATTTCATCCCAGACCAGACTATACACGTTTCTGTAATTATTTGCCTCCTTTCCAAACCATTCAGGACCAAACTTCTATCCAAAATCTTGTATGTATTAACATCATAACTTTAATTTAGAGGTATTAGCTTATTATATATATATATATATATATATTTTTTTCTATGAATGAACGAACTCTTTATATATATATAAACTGATAAATTGTATCTGTATGTAAACCAAAAGACAAAAAATAAAAAAATAAAAAAAAAAGAAGAAGAATAAAGAATAATAATAATAAAAGATAAAAACAACCTTCTTGTGTTTGCCTTACATGCTAGCTGTGATAACATGATAGGCAACTTATGTGGAAACAAAGAATTTACATTATTTAGGACAACAAAGATATTGGTTATCCTTTTCTTTTTTTTCTTTTTTTCTTTTTCTTTTTTTTTTTTTTTTGTGATAGTATAACAAAATGTCTTGACATGTGACATTGGAAAAAAAATATAATCGCAAATTTGAATTTGAATACCATTTTGCTTATTTCTTTCTCTCTTTGGCCTTTTCTCTTCATTTCTTATTTTATTATATTATTTACCAAGAAAAAAAAGAATCACAATTTTATATTGATCAACATTTCACAATATGAAATTGGTACGACAAAATAAATATAAACAACGCAAAACTCTCTCACAGTTCAAAGCCAAGTATAGTTGCATCAACATGTTCTTTTCTCACATTCAAAAAGAAAACATTATAGTTTTGACAAGAGAAATTTCTAATTCTATTTTTAGGCTTGAATTTCTAATTATAACCTTTACAGCCTCATTACAATTGTATTTGTGAGTAATGATCATGTCTAATTGTCTTTCAATTATTTTTTTTTTTTTAAGGGTAGATTATGGCTGAAGCTAGTGGTTTGGCAAATGTTAATCCACCTTCAATTGGAAGCGCTCCACATGACAAGGATTAAGCATCATCAACACCTTTTAGAAATAATTCGACTCTAATTAGTACTCCTCAAGAAATACCTAGTCAAGAAGATATAAACCAAATTCTAATAGAGGTATGTGACAAGGATAGTAGTCAAGTAATTGGAAAAAGAAAACTGATTTCTGTTATGCAGAATCATTTTAGAAAGGTAAAGATAGATAGGGTGGATAAGGCCGTATGTAATTATTGTAGTAAGAAACTAGGAGGAGGGAGTAGAAATGGAACAAGACATTTGCATTATCATTTTAAAAGGTGTCCTCTTCGAACACAAAAGGATATTAAGCAAGCAATTTTGAATCCTACTAAAGATGCCGGTGGGAAAGTTAAAGCTGGTATACATACACGTTTGACCAAGAAAGTGCTAGAAAGGAACTTGCAAACATGATTGTTTTGCATGAATTCCCTCTTTCAATAGTTGAGCATTATGGGTTTAGGAGGTATATAAATACGGTTCAACCATTGTTTAAAGTGGTTTCCCATAATACAATTAGAAATGGTATCTTTAAATTATATGATTACGAGAAATCCAAAACAATGGAATTGTTAGAGAAGAATTATGGTAAAGTTGCAATTACTACGGATATGAGGGCATCTAACCAAAATAGAGGCTTCATGGCTATTACGGCACATTTCATTGATGATGAGTGGACACTTCAAAGTCGAATTATAAGATACTTTACAAGTTTATATTATTTTATGTATATTAAATTTCATATTTATTGGATTATTTTATGTATTTAAGTCAAATTAGTTTAGTTTATTATAACTATTTATTATTATTTTTTGTAGGTTTGTATATGTGCCTTGTCCACATACTTCTGAGGTTCTTTGCAATATTTTATGGATTGCATATTAGATTGGAATACAGATGGTAAGCTTTTTACTTTGACCTTAGACAATTGTAGCACAAATGATGCTTTGGTCAATCTTCTTTTGGATAAGCTTCCTAATTCTTCATTTTTATTAAATGATCAATTTTTTCATATGCGGTGTGGTGCACATATATTGAATTTTATTGTAAAAGATGGTTTGGAAATAATTTGTGAAAGTATTGAAAAAATTCATGAAATTGTTTATTTTTGGATATCAACACAAAAAAGAGAGGAAAAATTCTTAGAATGTGTTCGTCAATTGAAAATTTCATGTGATAAGAAGTTGGTTCTTGATTGTAAAACTAGGTGGAATTCTCCATATTTGATGCTTGCTACTGCTTTGAAATATATGACTGTTTTTCCTTGTTTAAAACAACGAGTTCACTATATAAATGTTTGCCTAGTGATCAAGATTGGGACTTAGCCAAAGAGATTTGTTAAAGGCTTGAGTTGATTTATGAAGTGACTGAAATGTCAGGACCCGTCCAAAGTTCCTCCCCAGAACCTTAGATAAGCCCTGATCCCAGGGAAATACCACCGAACCTTCCAACAGAAAATCCGGCAGCACCTCCCCTAAGGGTAGGACTAACCAAAAATTTACTGCACTGAAAACACACTTCTAAAATTCATCCCCTTATTCCTCCCACAATACTACAAATTGATTCCACAAATTTATAGCACTTCAAAGAATAACAACAACTCAGTGCATAAATAATAACTACAAGTCCAATACAGTATACAGAGCATTATACAATAAATGTGGAATTAATACAATGACAGATAAAGAAGTAATACAAGATGGAGAGGAAAAAGGGAAGAAATACTTCTTGGACTTTCGGCAATGAACTGAGATGTCGAGTTCGCCCCGGACGATCAACGTCTCCCAACCTGGACCTAGGGGAACGGAATTTAAAAATATGAGATGCTAATCATCTCAGTGAGTGACCCTATCTACTGTACACCTTTGATATTAATAATATAACAATATAAAAGAATTTAATTAATACCAACAATTAGATAAATAAATAATAATAACAATTGAAGTAATATTTTCTCTCAAAACCTTCACTATTCACTCCATTGGAAATGTCCCCCTTTTAAAACATTTTCACAAAACCCGATATTCATACTTCCCGAAAACCAATGGATCAATAATTTAATAAACAATAGATAAATAAATACCCCAAATATAAATAAAATGTAATAAAATATAATAAATAGTTTTTGAACACTTTGGGGTTTTAAAATTTCTATCCGAAAATTTATACTTGATGCACCACACCATATACCAGTGATGCCCTCCGATACCCAGTGTCCCGAGCACCGCGGGGGGTTAAAGAGAGAAACTTGCATACGGCACTTCGGTGTCCCGACAGTACCGCTGCTGAAACCGTCATCCTGGCCAAGGAGGGGGGCGGCTGATGTGCAATATATAAGACTTGCTTGCCCTCGATCCAATGGCAACTCATGGGAGACATAATACTTGCCCGCTAACCACATATACACCGGAACACCAATACTGTATGAGTGCGTCTAAAAATAATTATTAATTTAATTATTACCGTACCGATTTTCCAAAAATTACCGTGAGAAATATACCAGTTTTCAAATTTACCATCCCACATATTTTCCTTTAACATACCAGGTACGAAACCTTCAATAACAATAAAAATAATTTTTCTCGTAACACGAGGTCCAACAAATAGTATTCCACGGGCATAATTATAAAATTAAACCACCAATTTAAACAAATATTTTCACAAAATATTTAAACCAATTATGCCCAAAAATAATATTAAAACCACATACAATTTATTACTAAAAATACCTTACTCATGCGTAATAAATAAAATTAAATCACAATAAATAATAATTTCCACAATTATAATTAAATTGCACTACATGAGCATAATTTCAAATATCAATTAAACACCAATTAAATATAATTAATTGTCCCAAAATATTTTTAAAGGTGGGTCACTCACCTAGAGTACGCAATTAACCTAAGATCCTCCATGGGATCAATTCCACGACTCACCCGTGCTCCTACAACACAATTTACACACAGTCAAATAAATTAATATTTTATTCGGATAAATAATACCCGGTACCCGGGGGGTCTAACATAAACGTTAACCAAAATTGACAAATTATATGTCTATGGAAAGCTTGTGAGGTGAGGATCACATTACCGACCTCCATTGGGCTTAATTCAACCGGCGGTGGCCGGAATTTGGCCGGAAAGCTTCGACCGAGATTCAATTCCTCATATCTTGCAAACCGCTTCGAATTTTGAAAATTGGAGGCCATATTTGGGATCAAAAGACCCAAAATAGGGGGAAAGAAGGTTTAATTTGGACTGGGTTGGCCGGAATATGGTATTAAATAATATTTAATAATATTATTACATAAAATAACAATAATATAATAATATGGTATTAAGCATGGTTGACATGTGGCATCTCAACATGGTGACACATGGTCACATTTATTAAGTCACACGTGGCACATTGTTACACCTTTAAAAATAATATTAAAATAATACAATATTTGAAAAACTCTACATGTCCATAACTTTCAAACCACATGTCCAAATAGGATGTGCCGCTAGTCTACGGACTCATATCGACTAGTACTTCATAACCATGCATGAGTCAAAGCTCAACTTTGCATGAATAAAAAGTCAACTCCGGCACTCCTTGGACTATTTGGACCTCAACTTGTTTTGCTCATAACTTTCAAACCGTAGCTCCGTTTTCAACATGCTACTAGTTTACGAACTCGTGCCAACGTGTACTTTGTAACGGTACCTCAGTCAACCTAGAATTCCATCTGAGTCAAAAAGTCAACTTTGACCCCTTTGGTCAACGGTCAAAGTCAAAGTCAACGGTCAACGGACAACCACGGTCAAAGTTGGAAAATTCCCGTTGTACTTTGGGATGGGGTGTTACAGAAATATTTTAAGGAACAAAGTATCCTACAGCTAATCTTTTCTTTCCACACATTTGTGAGATTAGGATGTCAATTTATGATTGGCTAGCATCTTTTTATGAGGCAATTAGATTGATGACCTCAGGTATGATATCTAAATTTGAAAAATATTGGAGTGAAACACATAGAATAATGGCTGTAGCAACTCTTTTAGATCCAAGGTATAAAATGAAAGTTATGGAGTATTATTTTCCTTTGATTTATGGGGATGAAGGTGTGCATAAGATAGCTATTATACGTCAAATTTGCTATGATTTAGTGAAGGAGTATCAATCAAAGCGCAATTTGAGTGCAAATGTTCCAAATGTTTCATCTTCCCAATCCAATGTGCTTCTGGAAAAAAAGATCATTTGGCAAAATTTGATTTATTTGTTTCTAGCACTACTAATGTAGATAATGTAAAATCTGAACTTGATCATTACTTGGAGGAGCCGGTTTTGCCTAGATCTAATAACTTTGACATATTGACATGGTAGAAAGTAAATGCAATGAAGTATCCTACTTTGCATAATATTACAAAAGATATTTTAGCCATTCCAGTATCGACTATTGCATCTAAGTCTGCATTCAGTACCAGTGGAAGATTTGTGAGTTCACATTGAAGTAGACTTCATCCTAAAACTTTGGAAGCTTTGATGTGTGCACAAGACTGGTTATGGGCTGAAATTAATGGTATGAAAAATTAAATTTTATATTTTTTTGTCTTAAATATTTTTTGTATTTATTGTTAACTAATTAATCTCATTTTGTTAGCTTCATCTTCTTCACCATATGTTGGAGCTTGTTCTTCTACTATGAGTGACATAGAAATTGATGAGGAGGTAAATTAAATTTATTTATTACAAAAAAATGTTTATATTAAATTGTTTAAAATTTTTTTATATTATTTAATATTTTTTATTTTTATTTTTGTAGCAATCAATTCTTACGGATCATTCTTCCATGGAGACTTAAGGAAATGAGAAGTAAAACTTTATTATGAGTGCATGTGTATTTTTATAAATTTTATGTTTATATATTTGGATTATATTATATTGTATTTTTTTAGGATGTATTTTATTATAATAGTAAATTTGGATTTTGATATATTTCATTGTATTTTTATTATATTTTTGGTCACTTTATTTACATTTTATTCATATAAAAAAATTTATATAAATTTATCAAAAAATTATATCAATTATTTAAAAAAAAAAAAGAAAGGAGAAAACCGCCTTGCACCTCCACTGATTGGGGAATCTCCGTCCTTGCCCTGCTTCTAAAGAAGTGAGGAAAACCACCGGGATGGGATGAAAAATTTCCCGCGGGGACGGGATGGGACTTTAAAAACTGGCCCCATCCTGTCCCGTTAACATTCCTAATTGGTGAGTTATTCATAAATAACCTTCTCAACTTTTTTTCTCCTCCAAATAAAGTTGATACACATCTCTAGCAATTGTAACTGGAGATGGTGAATCAAACTTTGGACAAGCCACATTACAAAAATCTCTAAATCCCTCTTCTTCTACACAAGTAAATGGCAACTCATCTCTAATAATTATTCTAGCACATGTAGCCCTATAAGCCTCTTTATTAAATCCCACAGCAATAAGATTACTACTACCACCTTCATCTTCTTTTTTACTTCTAAAAGAGAGTATCCTCTGACTCCTATCCTCTTTTCTACATGGATTCTTTTTACATTGATTAAAATGATTCCACAAAGTAGTAGTCCCACGTGTTTTAGCATTACATGCATATTCCTTATCATAATAATTGCATTTACACCTATCACTTCCTTCAATTTAACTAAAATGAGCCCAAATTTTTGAAGTTCTTACCAATTTCCTCTTGCTCAAAATGGATGGTGGAGGTACTTGAGAAGAAGAAGGTGGTAGCACTACTGATATATCATAATTGGCTAGTGTACTACATACTTCACTTGGTGTAGCAGATGTTGTTGGTGGAGTTTTAGAAGCATTAGATTGAATTTCATCCATCTAAAAATTAACATAAAAATTATAAATAATTGAATAAGTAAGCAAATATGTACGAATATATAATACCATGTATTATAGTCTAAGGACAGCCAAGGAAACACCAAAACATTACATTGAAGAAAGATAAAGGAACCAACCAAATACACTTCCCAAGAAGATAAATAATAGAAATCTAGATGGAATATATGAGAACAAGATTAGAGCACGCAAGAAGACCCAGAAAAAGAAAAGAAAAGAAAATCAAAAGTAAAATTGGACTACATGCAGTAGCAAGTAGAATTAGGTTGGTGAAAGCATATTATGACTACCTTTAGAACTGGGATCAAACCACATACCCTTTTTCGTGGCCATTGATGGACATGGACAATTAAAAGGATTTGCATCAAATCCATAGATCTTCTCACTCTTAGCGGTGATTGCCACAATATATATAAATATATATAATCATATTTTTCAAGGAAGTACAACGATATTGCTTTAATAAGTAACAATGAACACCATAGCACGAGAAATCAGATTCAAAGTTGCATTTTGCAAATTTCTTTTTCTCAACTTGAGAGCAGAGTCTTACAATTCCATGGCCCAAAAAATGCTGCATTAAATCCAACTACCACAAATCAAGCTCATCACATAGCTCTTAAACTCTTGGAAAAATCTGAATCTAGATTGGATAAACTAACAAGTTCTATCATTGAAACTCACTTCTTTAGGTAAGAATGGCTTAAAAATCAAATAGACCCCGAACTGAACAAGCAAAAAATAAACTAAAACTTAACAAATCAAAGTGTTTTTGTTTTATATATATATATATACACCAAAAATCCATAATTTATCAAAGAAAAGCAAAGTACATGCATATATCTTATTCTTCCAAGCAAAGAAAAATGAAAACTTTACACAAAAATGGCAAATTATTGGGAATGAAGTAGTAAAAAAAAAATATATATATATATATAGAGAGAGAGAGAGAGAGATCAGAAAAGAACCTCAAAAAGGAAGCGAGAAAGAGAAAGTTAGAGCCCTTCAATTGCCTTAAGAGGTTGATAAGTAAAGTGGGTATTTAGTATCAGAAGCTTAGGAGAAGCTGGAGGTGTTGACTACTGAGAGATTAAGGGCAAAGCAAACCCTTCAACTTTGAAACATTGAAACACATGATTAGCTTTGTTTTTATGAGAATCCCTTTTTTTTTTTTTTTTTAAACTCACCAGCCTATAATACAAAAGCCCAACAAACTTGGAAGCCTAATATCAGTTGTTTCATTTTTTTTCCCCCCTTCATAAGTGAGTGTGTCAATATTTTCCTTGGTTTCGTAAGTACATATCAGTGTGTCACTACAGGAAGCAAAAGAGCATGCAAGTGAAGCCCGGGTCGAGTCGGGTGGATTCGGGTTTTTTAATTTATAATCCAAAACCCGACCCGATTATTTCAAGTTAAAAAAAACCTACCTACGACCCGTTAAAATTATATCAGTTTTTTTAATTAATGGGTTAGATCCGGTCGTGTTGGCGGGGTTTTTGAATAGGCCTAGATTGCACCAATTGCACTTGGAGGGGGCAGAGTTGAATGATCATGCCTGTGCACCAAGTGGAGTCAAAAAGAGACATTCAACTTTACTTTATACCACAAGGAAGGTAACTCATATAACAAGTGAAGCTGCAAAGGCAAAGTTTGAGGAATGACCTTACTGAGCATGATTGTTAACATCATCTGGCCAAACCTAATTGTCATATATGAAGGAATGAGAATAGTCATTATCACCTGTTAACTATCATGACTTGGATATTAAAATAGCAAGAGTTAGACCAACCTAGTGTTGATCGGGAAGTAATTATAACCATCATCTAAGAAATGGTTGGTCTTGCAATCAGGAAAGTTGGTAAACCTGCATACTGGAAGCCTTATCTGGAGTACATGGACCAATATGAGCTTCCAAGGAACGTTAGCTATATGGACTTTAGCTTGTTTTTAGGAGCGAAAAATAGGACTATATGTTAAGCACATTGGCCGCTTTGTCATTCAGTGTGTTGAAGCTACATGAAACAGCATTTGGAAGTTGAAGCCTTTTCTAAACTTGCTTATAAGTCTAGCATTGACATGGTACATTGATCTGCCTGCCAACTTGATCTTCACCTGGTAGGTATGAAGCGAAGATTCCATAAGCAATAAATGGAACTCGATCTGCTGAATAACGTTGGAGATCTCCATGGCTGATTTGTTGCATCTACAATAAATGGAACTATAGAGAGCTTCATTGCCCAATTTAAAAAGGTAAGGATCAGGTGTCATGTAAACATATTAGAATAGGAGTTTGTCAAGCTGGCTTAAGGCAAATTAAGCTACAAGCTTCAAAAAAAGTTCAAAGGATAGAGTTCCATGACTTGTTCAAGTTGGTTTCTCAAGCTCCTTATTATGAATGTATATTGAATTAAGAGTATTAAAGGAAGAAATTGTCTAGGACCTCATACTATGAATACTTCAATCTTGAGATATAATCAGTAGAGATTGAGAACCAGAGGTTTGAAGAAGAAACAACTAAGATTGATGCAGCTGAGGTAGCGAACACTCAACGACCACACATTTATGAAGCTCTCGATAAACCACTAAAAAACTAAAAAGTTCTTAATTCGTCATGGACACAATGAAGAATCGACTTAAGCCAGAAAGATTTATACTTTTGACATCTCCATAGCTAATCAGATTCTTACCCATTGCTAGCTAATAAAGTGATTAAATTATCTAGTGACCACATTATGCCCACGGTTGAAGAGATGAAAAGAAAAAGAAAAAAGAAAAAAAAAGTCATATTACAAATGGCTTGGCATGTGGACACATCAAACGTTCATTATGTGGTATTCATGAATGCTATATTAGAGAAGATCAAGTAAAGGGACACTAAAGTTCTCAGAGAAAAGAAAATAAATCATGGAGGTTGACAATGACCCTTTTCCTTTGGCTAAAACAAAGATGATTTTGGTAAACATGTCTAAATTGTTCCAACTGCGGATCGAGATAGATTTAAAGCAAACAATCTAAAAAGTTGACTAAAAGGCATCTAAATTAAAGATAAGGATTCAACTAAAAAGGATAAATCATCCATTAAAGTGCTTTATACCCGATTTAAGCATGAAATAAGGTAGAAAAGAAGAGACAAGCTGTAAAACATTAAAAGCTGAATATGATAGAGTAGCCTTTTGAAAATTACAAAACTTATAGTCCAAAATTAGTGTTTAAGCTGCAAGGACTGAAGTTTCAGATAAAGCATGTGAAGTTAGTTAATGGGTGCCAGGGAGTCAAGCTGAGCTTGGAATCTAGATCACTTTCTCTAAACGCCATTAGGAAATACTGGTTTCTCAAAATATATATTAAAAAAAAAGGACTTTTATGCCACCAATAATAAAGGTGAGTTGAAGGTACTTAGTTAGGTACAACTCTTACCAACCACTAATTTGAATGCAGAAGAGGCACTGTAACTCTAGCATGTTAAAGCTAAAAGATAGGTAGAAGAAGTAGAGAACACGAAGGCAGTAACAAAATGGCCTAAAATCCAAAGCTAGAAAAATAATCACCTCAAATTATAATAAAGCAAGCATTTTTGGAATGAAGGATCCTTCTTATCAAACCTTAGCTCAGGTAAAGAATCTAGTGGGAAAAGTATAATCAAACGAAGAAATCTTAAATTGCTTAAAGGATTTTTATAGGACAACAATTTGATGGAAAATGATTTGATGGTCACTTGAACAAAAAAGGCTTCAATAGTCAAGTTTGGCACCATGGAGGAAGTAAAGAATTTGGTGTTCTCGCTTTCCTTCGAAGGTGTTTTTAAAGAGCCATTTTGTATAGAAACAAATACAGCTGAGACCAAGGGCATCAAGCTTGAAACTATTAAAAAAGGCCAAGTCATGTTTTGAAATGAAGTATTGCGACGTCCTCGAATGGATTGTTTGAGGGCAGCTTAACCATTTTTAACTTATTTATAAAGGAATTTAAGTTTCTTTATGACAAGTTCTCTAATGAAGCGATCTAGGTTGATAACAGACCTTTTTAAAGGAATTTAAGCTCTCAAGTCCATCTACAAATTCAATGCATCTCCTTACTACCATGTTGTTTGGATATTGGTTAATGAGTTTCCATTTGTTTGGCATTCAATTTAAGCACTTTGAGTTTTTAATCTGGTCGGTGATTGTTTTGTGTTTTTTCATATGACTAATCATCGTTTTGAACTCTTGGTATAATTCTTGCACTTTACATTTAGTTGG
This sequence comes from Ziziphus jujuba, assembly GCF_031755915.1. Taxonomy (NCBI): domain Eukaryota; kingdom Viridiplantae; phylum Streptophyta; class Magnoliopsida; order Rosales; family Rhamnaceae; genus Ziziphus; species Ziziphus jujuba. The sequence goes on from NC_083390.1 coordinate 7,576,553, forward strand.
CATTTTTCTTGTATACTTCATCCATTGGCCAAGTCTAATCCACCCACATTCCGGTCATCATTGCCTGCCTATTAGGTTAGATGCCTTCATTTTTACTTTTATGTTGTTCATGACTTTGAGCTGGCACATGGCAATCATGATTGTTCTATTCTTGTCTCTAAGCTCATGTATTCAATCATGGTTTTGAGTCTATTCCTATTGTGCTTTACATTGATCTTTCCACTTTAGGTATCCGTCATTGCTTTGAGCTGGTTCTTGACGATTATCTTGGATTGGAGTTTGCTTTTAATTTCTCTCAACATAATTTCGACCTTGGTTCCATGACTACTTCTAATCCCATTTATTGTGTTGATAGTTGTTGCTCATTGTATTCTTTTGTTGGTCCAAATTAGCTCCATTCCTAAATTCAACCTTGCTTTTGGTTGGTGTTGAATGATACTAGCTTTCCAGTGCATGTCCCTCTTCATCTTGAATCAGTACTTGGTGACTATCTCGATCATTTTTATGGTTGTCATGCTTCCTCGCTTTATGGTTATGGGGTCAATCTTATTAATCATCTCCAATTGGCTCGACGTCCATCTTTACGATCATTTGTCCACTTATCTTGAGATTGCTTTGGTGGAAACAACAAGGGCCATCAAGGTAGCGATTATGATTTTGATGATTAAGCCATAATGGGGCATGATATAATGCTTTAACATTAGTGATGCTGACCAATTTTGCAAAGCATATATAGGTGGTTTTTCTGTATTGAATACCCCAAGTTTGGATGACCCATCTGTGGAGATCACCAAGATAGCATTTGCAAAAATAAATAAATAAAATAAAGGAATATTGGCAGCTAAACATCCCAAAGTTTCTCAGGGTTGACACAGTACACCCTAAATTTTTTTTTTTAGCATTGTGCATCCTAAAACTTTCTTTTCGCTTGCACCGTTGGTATTTCTATTAAAAACGCTTAATGGAATGATCATGTGCTGTGCACTTACTAATTAAGTGACGATAGATCAAGTAATTTCACATATTCTTTTTCTTCTTCTTCTTCTTCTCCTTCGTCTTTTTCTTTTTCTTCTTTCTTGCAAAACTTGTTCCCCATTGTACACAAACCCCAAATTCAAACTTTAGATCTCTTTTTCTTCTTTTATGCTTACACAAACACAAACAAAAGAGAAAAATGCCACCTTCCTAGTCTTTTTTTTCACCTTCTCTTTCCTTTCCTTTGTGCTACCAAAAAGCCGTATAGAGGCAATTTTTGTTTTGTTTCTTTTTTTTCTTTATAATTTATATTTTCTTATTATTAAAAAAAATTGTTCTTTTATTTTTTGGTTGTATTCTTTGCCACCCCAAGTGGGAAACTCCTGTGGGTGTGAGAAACATATATAGAGAGAGAGAGAGAGAAAGCATCGAGGTTTGCTTTGGAGATGGAAATCCCTATGTGATTGAGTGGGTTTCATGGGCAGAAAGCAAAATAATAAGGGATGAAAAAATATGATCAATTGCAGTGATGAACAAGATGATCAATTTTATGATACCCGTGAGGACCTTTCTTTTATATTAGATTGGGGTTCAGATTTGGTGGTGTTTGTGAACAAGAAAAAGAAAAAGATTATGTGAAATTATCTTATCTACCCTTGTCTGATCATTCTGTTAAGCATTTTTTACAAAAAGCCAACAGTGTAAGTGAAAAGAAAGTTTGGGTAATGTCAGGAAAAAATATTTAGGGTGTACTGTGTCAACCCCGATAAAGTTCAGGGTGCTTAGCTGCTAATATCCCTAAAATAAAAAACAAAAAGCAAAAAAATAAAAAAAAACAAAAAAAAGACAAACAAAATTAAAGAATAACAAAAATTAAAGAAAAAGAATAAAAGAAAAAAAGCCTAGATAAATATTTATATGTATAGCTAATCTCTCATTAGAACTCATGAAGAAATTTCCATCAGGGTCTTATTTATCAACCTTTGAATTTTTTTGGTTATTGAGATTTTAAAATGCATTTGGGTTTATATGACTCATGATAAGGTTCTCTTTGCTTTCCCAGGACTTTAGTATTTTACTAAACTTACATAAAATCTTAAGTATATTTTTTATTTCAATCCTTAAATAGAGCTAAAGACTGATAAGTAATGTTTTGATGAGAGAGTAAATGTTCATATGTATATATATAGAGGGCTTCTATGGTGCAGATGATCCACATGCGGACGCATCCAAAGCGGACGCTTTTTAGAGGAAAGCATCAGCTTTGCTGTATACTGTACACATCAAAACCGATGCTTTCATCCAAAAAACGTCGGCTCTGGATACGGTCCGCATACGAACGTCCGTATCGTAGAATTCTCCTATATATATATATATATATACACACATCAATTTGTTTCTCATGCAAACATCCGCATTTAGTTAAAATACAGACATGGCTTTAGACGAAGGTTTTTGGAATAGTACTTTAGATGACTATTTCTCCCAAAACCCTATTTTGAAATAACATCTGTATTTTATTTTCTGCATTATTAAATTCTCTTGTATATATATATATATATAAATATATATGACAATATAAAGACAGCATGGCTTATAACAAAAGAAAAATGTCAAAGTTCTTTTATTCCCCAGGGTTTTGCAGTGCTTGTGTGAGGATGAAAGTGCCTTTAAAATTGGAATGTCCATGGTGATACAAGAGAAGAGAAGAGAAGAGGAGTTTCAGAGCTTGAATTATTATATGTACATGAAATACAAAAGGAGAAGAAGCCACATGAAGCATATTCTATTACTTTAAAGAAAACAAAAGCAGCAGGCGAGAAGAAAATAAATGCAGCAGGCAAGAAGAAAATTTGTTCTTAGTATGATTTATATATTAATACATCTAGAAGCTTACATGAAGATATATAATGAAGAATAGTTCTTTGTAATAAGCTGTGGTGGGTCGTGTGAAGGGTGAGATGTATTTATAAAGGGATTTAGATTGGCTTGGCAAAATTTAATACAATATGATAATACAACACTAACCCATAGAATAATGTGGATTCGAGTTGATGATATGGTGTCACTTCTATATCAGTATCATTCAATAAGATCCAATAAATTAATAAGTTATGACAGATGAAATACAATAATATACAATAAACCTGTTGACGTATTAGAGACGGGTATGTAAATATACAAGTTTAAAATGTTGAAAATACTTAATTTATTATTTAACATTTAATTTAATTTTTTAAAAAATCTAAATACAAAACAAGTATATTATCAAGAATTAAAAAATAAAAATCATTTTATCATTAAACTTAAATCAAATTTGAATTTTTATATTTGTATAGATTCTTAACAGATTAATGAGTTGAGTAATAGATTATACGATAATTTAATAAATGTATTTGGATTCACTTATTTTCATATGAAAATGTAATGTATTGTGTTCAAATATACAAAATTTAACACAAGTATAACAAAGTACGACACGAACATGGCTTAATATGACATGTTCCCATGTATAATTTTAAGGTCGGAGAAACGACATCTTTAGCACCAAAAAATGTTGAAACCAGCTCAAAACAATTTTTTGGAAATTATTTTTGTAAAGATCCCTCCTTAGATTCCCCATTGGAGTTCTAGGATGCCCCAATTAAAGGGAAGCCCCGCTAGAAAATTCTATAAAAAATCCAATAGCATTTTCCTTGTAAAGTGGACTTCCCCTTCTTTTTTCCCTGCATGGAAAACATGTTTCTATACGTGCAACCACCTCATTCTTCCCAGGTACTGCAATATCCACAAATTTATAGCATTTTAAAAGTAATAACAACACAAGAATTTAAATTACAAATATCTTTGCATATCCACAGCTAGTATTAGTGCAGACTAAATGTAGTGGAACATAAAAAATAAATATTATAATTTAAAAGGGAAAAGATAACAATACTAAAGTAACATGGAAAGGTGTGCTAGAGATACTACATGAACTTTGATAAGACAAACGGGGTTGAAAAGTGATGCCCACTGCTCAAATGATGGTTTGCTAATTACCTGAACATAGAGGAACAGATTTGAAAATAAAAAAAACTAATTAGATACTAATCATCCCAATGAGTGATATTAAGCTAAACAACAACAATAATGATAACAATCATAATAATAAATAGTAAAAGAAATAATAAAAGGAATAAGAAAATAAGAAAATATTACTAAGATGGAGAAGCTTCCAGGACATTCCAATTAGGTTGACAATCCTAAAAACTCCGTGCAACCAAAGTAAATATTATTTAAAAATAAAAGAAAATGAATAGCGAACCACCAATTCACCAAAAAGAGACAAAACATATCAAAACATATCATGACTTGGCCTGTTCAAATCCTTTGATGTAAAAACCCCAATGGAGAAAACCATTAAAGGAAAAAGAGTAACATAGAGTAGAAAAATTCAAAAAGTTCTATCAACCCACAAATCATTAACATGAGCATTATAACAAAAACTGTAGAAAAATTCAAAAAGTTCTATCAACCCACAAATCATTAACATGAGCATTATAACAAAAACTAAGTAAATGGAAAAACCATTTATCATTACAATTGTACAAAGCTGGCTTTGTCAAAGCATTCACAACCACACTGCCTTCTCGAAAGTTGTGAGTAATAATATAAGTAAGTTGCGATAAAAAAACCAAACAATCGACTAGCGAGCCTTAATGTGCCACCAATTTATTGAAAAGATACAAAAATACCCAAACATATCATGACTTGACGTCCTCAAAACCTTTTGAGGTAAAAACCTCAATGGGAAAACCATTAAAACCATTAAAGGAAACAGAGTACCAGTGTCCAAGTAGAAATAAATCAAAAAGTTCTATCACCCCCACAAAGCATTAACATGAGCATTATAATAAAAAATAAGAAAGTGGAAAAACCATTTATCACTATTATTGTACAAAGCTGGCTTTGCCAACTCATTCGCAACCACACTGCCTTCTCAGAAGATGTCAGTAACAATATTAGTAAATTGCGATAAAAAGCCAAACAACTCTACCAGCAAGCCTTAAAGTGCCACGGGACATCCAAAGATTTGTTCTTTAAAGTATTAACAATATACAAAGAGTCACATTCAAACCAATATAATCCCATGCATAAAGCTTTATATAATCAACTGCCTTTATAATTACCATAAGTTTTACTTTAAAAGAAAAACCCGTACCAAATGAAGCCATGAAACACCCCTTGACAAACCCCCTAGAAGTCCTGAAAACATCTCCTCCACCGGCCACACTTGGACTTCCCAAAGCAACTCCATCTGTATTTAATTTAATCCACTCAGGATGCGAAGCATGCCAAACAACTGAAATCACCTTTGGAGCTTGAGTTGGCTACTTACTAATGCCAAGATCATGCAGAATCTCCAAGTCAAAAATTGAATTAGACATGTAACCTCTTTTTAACAAGTTAGCTTCTTTTACAGAAGTCCAAACAATACAAAGAGACCTTACCAATGGAACAACAACACCATAAAAAACAAATTTGTTTCAAATATATCAAATGATAACCAAATAGATATAATAGTATACCCCTATAAGTTGAAAACTCACCTTAATAAACGCAGCTTTTAGGAAAGAAAACATGAATAGGTTCTATTAAAGCCGAACTTAAGTTTAGAAGTAACACGGTCCCAAATTCCTTTCACATAGGTACACTACAAAAGAAGGTGAGAAATTGAATTCAACTTGTCAAAACATAAAGAACAGCATGAAGGAGACAAAACCCAAGCTTAACTCTAATATCATCCATGGGTAATCTGTTTTGAAGTAAGTGCCACCAAAAAAGAGACCTAGCAGGAGGTATGAAAACATCCAAGATATGTTTATCCATGGAGCACCAACCATTGAGCTTATCAATAAATGATAACAAAATTTAGCAGCAAAAAATACCATGAGAATCCAGCATCCCTACTAAGCTATCTCCATACAACAAAACCTATGTACTCTCAATTAGAGAAAGACAAATGGAAAAGCAGATTTAAATTGAGCTGGAAGTAACTAATCCCCATCGGCCCCAACAAATGCTTACTCTTAGAATGCAAAGTCAGAGTTGAAGAAGAAAGAGGAAGGATCTCAGATAAGGTAATCCAAGCCAATTGTCATACCAAAATGACAAATTAAAGCCAAGACCCATTATCCATTTGCTTTGGCCCTTCAAAGAAAGATATGCTTCCATAACTAGTGACCAAATTGAGGAAGGCATATAATTTACCCAATCACAACTTTATAAACCCATATATCTGGCACATAAAAGATCATAAACAAAAAAAGATTTTGTCATGAACTTCCAAGAAACCTTCATAATCAAAGTGTGGTTCATAAGAGCAAGATCATTAATACCAATGCCATCCCCTTTGATTGAAACACAACAATTCCTTTAAGAGATCGAAACTTGCTTCCTTTGATAAACAGAACTTGTCTAAATAAAGTTCTTGATAGCTCTATCATATAGTTCACCAAATTCTTGTGCTGATGATAAATCACAAAAGTGTGGATAATCTTAAGAAATATGACAGGGTTCACCAAGTAAACCTAGCCTGCCATGTGTCACGTTTCGCATGAATATGGAGGAATCCTTGAGGATTATCCGGAATATTCAAGACTCTCCATGAGAATTTATGATAATTCAAGAGAAATCTGGAGGGGTCCGGAAGATTCTAGAAGCTTCTAGGTAAGAGAATTCTAGAAAGTTATAGATGATTTAAGAGAAGTCTAGAAGGTTCTAGATGACTCAAGAGTTCTCTGGAAGGTTCTAGAATACTATAGAACAATTTAGGACGTATGTACCTTTCTAGAACATTCTAGGATCATGTAGTAAGATGGCTTTCTAGAATAGTCCATAGAAATATCTAGGAGAATTATCTAGAATCTTATCCAGGATAGTGCCATGTGTACAAGGTCTAGAATGTTGTATCCTCGTACTACGTGCCAAGCCCTCTATATAAAGGGGGTGAACCCTCATTTGTAGAACCAACAACCAAAAACCAAGAATCCACACATTCACTTGTAAAGCTCTCTTCTAAGCAATATACTTTCATTCTCCTAAACTCTCTTTTGTGCTCTAGTATTCTTTGCTTAGCTTTCACTTCTTGTGAGCAAAAGGCTTACTTAGTTGCAATAAAGGGTTATAATAGCAACTAAGGCCGCACAGCTTGAAGGGTAAACAAACAAGTCCGTGACAAATGGTATCAGAGCCAAGTTAGAGCTAGCATCTAGAGCAACATGTCTTCATCAGAGGTTGTGGTTGAGGAGGCAAGGGGAAGGGAGACTAGCCCCAATGCTGGAAGGAAAGGACGAGGGCGTTCAAAGTCGAAGGACGTTCTCACTGCCATGGAGACCAAGGTGGTCAAGATGGAGTTGGCCGTTGCCGACATGTTGGAGCGGCTTGATCGTGTGGAGCAAGGCATAGAGGAGCTCGATGGTCGTGTGGGTGACCAAATGGGGGAGCTTAGAGGTACCATGAAAAGCACCAACGAGGCCAACACCGAGGCATGGCGTCATGAAAGCCAAGCTTTCCAAACAAAGGTAATTGAAACCTTGTCCCTCATGCAAGCTCAATTGGATGAGTTTAAGAAAAGCTTAGAGGAGACACGGGGGGATTGGGCATTATGCAAGCAAGCTGCAACTAGGGGCGCCATTACTACTCAACAAGTAGTCTCTACTCCAAGGGTGGATGTTCCCAAGCCCAAGGAGTTTAATGGAAAAAGAGATGCCAAGGAGTTAGACAACTACATGTGGCATATGGAGCGGTACTTTGAGGCCTTGGATTTTCAAGATGAGAAACAAAAGGTAAACACCGCAACCCTCTACCTTACTAATCTTGCTGCAGTATGGTGGCGTAGAAAGCATGAAGAAATAAAGAAAGGCACATGCATAATCAATTCTTGGGAAGAATTAAAGAGTGAACTAAAGAAGCAATTCTATCCCAAGAATGTGGCAAATGATGCTAGAAAGCGCATGAAAGAGTTGAAGCATCAACGATCCATTCGTGAGTATGTGGAGCAGTTATCTGGTCTAATGCTCCAAATTCCCAACATGAGTTAGGAGGATCTTCTTTTCAACTTCATGGATGGATTACAACCATGGGCATGTCAAGAGCTTCAACAAAGGGGTGTACAAGACATCTCAATTGCACTCACTACAGCTGAAACTCTTGTTGAATATAGGCGAGGTGAGTCTTCTAACCCTAAGCCTAAGAATATTATACTAAAGGTGGGGGAGACAAGTTCCATAAAACTCCCCAAAGTAAGGAACATCAAAGAAGGCCACCATTACCTAGCAAAGATTGGAAGAAAGGAACCAAGCCCGAACTAAAGCCGAAGGGAAATTGCTTCCTATGTGACGGTCCCCATTGGGCAAGAGATTGTCCAAAGAGGAAGTCATTAAGTGCCATGCTCGAAGAGAGGGAAACTCAAGAGCAAACACAAATGGGTTGTCTACAACTCCTCAACTCATTGAAGGCTAGACCGATCCCAGCTCACAATGCAAAGAACAACTCCCTTATGTATGTGGCGGCACGTATTAATGGTAAGGATGCTCAAGTCATGGTGGACACCGGAGCATCTCACAATTTCATAAAGAGGGAGGAGGCCATGAGGCTTGCCCTAAAACTTGACAAGGGTCAAGGGTGGTTAAAGACTGTGAATGCTGAAGCTAAACCACTGGATGGCATGGCTCGTAACGTGGAGTTACACCTCGGTACTTGGTAAGGTAAAGTCAACTTCTCCATTGCTCCTATGGATGACTTTGATATTGTGCTTGGCATGGAATTTCTTAGACAATTCAATGTGGTGCCACTCCCTCGCTACAACACGGTGTGTATAATGGAGGGAGGCCCTTGTATGATCCCGACAATATATAAGCCGAGAACTTCCAACCATCTCTCCGCCATACAACTCAAGAAAGGGATAAAGAAGGGAGATGCTACATTCCTTGCTACATTACGTGAGGAAAAAGAAGTCATTTCCAAGGAGCCACCAAAGGAGATTAGCCAAGTCCTTGAAGACTTTAAAGATGTCATGCCACCCGAACTGCCTAAAAGACTTCCACCAAGGAGGGAGGTGGATCATTGCATCGACCTGGAGCCCGGTGCCAAACCACCCGCAATGGCACCATATTGCATGTCTCCCTCGAAGCTAGAGGAGCTAAGGAGACAACTTAAAGAGCTTTTGGATGCCGGTTACATTTAACCGTCAAAAGCCCCTTATGGAGCACCCGTCTTGTTCCAAAAGAAGCACGATGGTTTGTTAAGGCTATGCATCGACTATAGGGCACTTAACAAGGTCACCATCAAGAACAAGTACCCTATACCGTTGATAGCCGACTTATTTGATCAACTTGGAGGAGCCAGGTACTTTACTAAACTTGACTTGAGGTCGGGATACTATCAAGTTAGAATTGCAAAGGGTGATGAACCAAAGACTACATGCGTTACACGATATGGAGCATACGAATTCCTCGTTATGCCCTTTGGTCTCACCAATGCACCTGCCACATTTTGCACTCTCATGAATAAGATCTTTCATCCTTACTTGGACAAGTTCGTGGTGGTCTACTTGGATGACATTGTCATCTATAGCAAGACACTTGAAGAGCACATCCACCATTTGCGAATTGTGTTCAAGGTTCTTAAGGATAATGAGCTTTATGTAAAGAAAGAGAAGTGCTCATTTGCAACCAATGAAGTGTACTTTCTCGGCCACAAGATCAAGGATGGCAAGCTACACATGGATGAATCCAAAGTGAGAGCCATTCAAGAATGGGATCCTCCAACCAAGGTGAGTGAACTACGATCTTTTCTTGGCCTTGTCAATTATTATAGGAGGTTTATCAAGGGGTATTCCACCCTAGCCGCACCACTCACCAATCTACTAAAGAAGAACAAGACATGGAGTTGGTCCACACAATGCCAACAAGCCTTTGAGAATTTGAAGGAGGCCATTATGAAGGAACCTGTTTTGGCATTACCCGATTGCTCCAAGCCATACGAGGTGCATACCGATGCTTCTGACTTTGCCATAGGAGGCGTCTTGATGCAAGAGAGGCATCCGATTGCATATGAAAGCCGCAAGCTCAATGATACCGAAAGGAGGTATACGGTCCAAGAGAAGGAGATGACCGCCATCATCCATTGCTTGCGCACTTGGAGGCACTACTTGCTTGGGTCTAGGTTTGTGGTGAAAACCGATAATGTGGCCACAAGTTACTTTCAAACTCAAAAAAAGTTAAGCCCCAAGCAAGCCCGCTAGCAAGACTTTCTTGCCGAGTTTGATTACAAGCTCAAATACAAGCCCGGTACGGCCAACGTGGTTGCAGATGCATTAAGTAAGAAGGCCGAGTTAGCATCGATAACCACATTCCAAGGGGAGCTGCTCAACTTGATAAAGGAAGGTATGGATCATGATGCTATAGCCAAACAACTTCTACAACTTGCCATGGAAGGCAAGACCAAGAGGTTTTGGATTGAAGATGGCCTTCTCTACACGAAGGGACGTCGCATCTATGTGCCAAGATGGGGCAATATAAGGAAGAACTTGATCAAGGAATGCCATGACACCAAATGGGCCGGCCACCCGGGGCAAAAATGTACAAGAGCTTTGTTGGAGACAAACTACTATTGGCCACAAATGCGGGACGACATAGAGATGTATGTGAAGACTTGCCTTGTTTGTCAACAAGACAAGGTGGAGCAACGACATCCCGCAGGTTTATTGGAGCCTTTACCAATGCCCGAGAGACCATGGGAGAGCATCTCCATGGACTTCATCATTGGCTTACCCAAATCCGAAGGATGTAGCACCATTATCGTGGTGGTTGATCAATTCTCCAAGTATGCTACATTCATTGCCGCATCAAAGGAATGTCCAGCTGAGGAGACAGCACGACTGTTTTTCAAGCACATGGTGAAGTATTGGGGATTACCAAGAACAATTATAAGTGATAGAGATTCAAGGTTCACCGAGAGATTTTGGACAGAGTTATTCAAGCTCGTGGGCTCAGAGTTGCATTTCTCTACAAGCTTTCATCCACAGATTAATGGGCAAATTAAGCGAGCTAATGCTTTATTGGAGCTATATCTACGGCACTTTGTGAGTGCCAATCAACATGATTGGGCAAAACTGCTAGATGTTGCCCAATTCTCCTACAACTTGCAAAGGAGCGAGTCCACCAATCGGAGTCCGTTTGAGCTAGCCACAGGGCAACAACCACTCACTCCACAAACTCTTGTTACCAAATATGGAGGAAGGAGTCCTGCCGCATTCAAGGTTGCTAAAACGTGGCATGAGCAAATAGACTTAGCAAGGTCATATCTTCATAAAGCAACCAAGAAAATGAAGAAATGGGCCGACACAAAAAGAAGGCACGTGGAGTATCAAGTGGGAGACTTGGTGTTAGTCAAAATCCTTCCATCCCAACACAAGTCTACCCGAGGGCTACATAGAGGCCTTGTTCGCCGATACGAAGGGCCATTTCCGATCATCAAGAAGGTGGGCAAGGTATCTTATAAGGTAGAGTTACCTCCAACACTCAAACTTCACCCGGTTTTTCATGTAAGTTGCTTAAAGCTATACTACAAGGATGAGGAAGACCATACAAGAGGAGAGTCCAAGAGAGCACCAATAGGGGTATACAACACTTATGACAAGAATGTGGAGAGCATCTTAGCTGATCGAGTAGTTCGTGGAAGGGATAACCATCCGAGACATGAGTACTTGGTGAAATGGAAGGGACTACCTGATAGCGAAGCAAGTTGGGAACCTGCTGATGCACTTTGGCAATTCAAAGATCATATTCAAAGGTTCAAGGAAGAAGGCGCGACGAGGGCATCGCGAAATTAGGTGGGGGAGAGTGTCACGTTCCGCATGAATATGGAGGAATCCTTGAGGCTTATCCGGAATATTCAAGACTCTCCATGAGAATTTATGATAATTCAAGAGAAATTTGGAGGGGTCCGGAAGATTCTAGAAGTTTCTAGGTAAGAGAATTCTAGAAAGTTATAGATGATTCAAGAGAAGTCTAGAAGGTTCTAGATGACTCAAGAGATCTCTAGAAGGTTCTAGAATACTATAGAACAATCTAGGACGTATGTACCTTTCTATAACATTCTAGGATCATGTAGTAAGATGGCTTTCTAGAATAGTCCATAGAAATATCTAGGAGAATTATCTAGAATCTTATCCAGGATAGTGCCATGTGTACAAAGTCTAGAATGTTGTATCCTCGTACTACGTGCCAAGCCCTCTATATAAAGGGGGTGAACCCTCATTCGTAGAACCAACAACCAAGAACCAAGAATCCACACATTCACTTGTAAAGCTCTCTTCTAAGCAATATACTTTCATTCTCCCAAACTCTCTTTTGTGCTCTAGTCTTCTTTGTATAGCTTTCACTTCTTGTGAGCAAAAGGCTTACTTAGTTGCAATAAAGGGTTATAATAGCAACTAAGGCCGCACGGCTTGAAGGGTAAACAAACAAGTCCGTGACACATGGAAAGACTCTTACCATTCCAATTCAAAAGTTGAAAAATAATGTTATCAGTACTTGGACGAAGAAATAAAGATATAGGCTTATCTTTAAATAAAGGCACTCCCAAATTCACAAAAGGAAAGAAACCATGGTGCATTCCCATCTTCTTCAACAACACCGTTTGCCGAACTTCAGTAATATGATCACTAAAGTAAATAAAGGACTTTTTTCCAATTAACAGCCCGACCAGATAACATCCCATAAAAATTGAAAAGATGAGAAATCATTCTGACATTTGATGAAGTGCCATTATAAAAAAGCAACAAATCATTAGCATATAACAAATGAGTAAAAGCCTTACAACCCAGCAGAGAAGACATCACAACCAACTAATTTCTATCAACCAACCTTAAGAAACACCTGCAATGAGAGCAACCAAAGGCAAGGAATTGATGCGACAATAATCAAAGAATGGGGCAAGACAAATTGCCGACAATCCTTAGCCAACCCAAATAAAATTGGAGATAAAGGATCTCCTTGACATACTCAATGAGAGCAACAAAAATAACCAATCAGAGATCTATTTATAATGATAGAAACACGAGTAGAAGCTAAAATGGAGCTAATCCAATCACAGAACAAGACTAAAAACACCAAAAGCTTTTAACACTTCAAAAATGAAAGACCATCTAAGAGTATCAAAGGCCTTCTTAATGTCAATTTTCATTGCAACATTTCCACCAGAACATTTAGTATTCATTAAATTGATGCAATCTGAAGCTGCGTTTATGGGACCTTCAACATTGTGACCTTTAATCAATCCAAAATGATTAGGAGAACAAATTCTACTAGCAATAATACCCAATCTATAAGCCAAAATTTTAGCAATCACCTTATACTCAAAATTGTGCCGACGATAATAGGATAATAATGATCCACTGACGAAGCTTCGAGAACTTTAGGAACTAGAACTAAGAAATTAAAATTCATACATTGAAAAAAATATAGCTCGAATAGTAAAAATAAGAGAGCCAAAATGAAATCTAAAGCAATGATATCCTTGAAAAATTTTCCCCGTGAAACCATCAGGACCTGGAGCACTCATTGGATCAAGATAAAAAGCTACTTCCTTAATATCTTCATAAGATGACATCCTTGTCAAATTATGATTTTCCTCTGCAGTAACCAAACAAGGTATAATACCTTGAATGGCAGAAAAATCCAAATTAGCAACCTTTTCTTCCCAGAACAAAATTTCAAAATAACTAACAATGTGAGCCTAAATCTTATCCTTATTAATAGACATCCAATCATCAATCTTCATGGAATTGATATAATGATTAGCCTTCCTAGCGAACTAAATGAAAAGATCAGTGTTACGATCACCACTATGCAACCATTTAAGACAAAATTGCTTTTTCAATCTAGTCTCTTGAGAAGTGAGCAAATTATCAAGAGCAGCAAGCGCATCTAATTCTTGCTTAAAAAGATCCTCCATTAATTTAGTTTGGCATTAGTAATTTTAATATTAAATCTTCAAAAATAGACTAGTTCCACTTTTTAAGCTTAAGCTTCAACTTTTTTAGTATAGCCATAAAAACATACAACGGATTCTGAAAAACTTGCTCCTGCCAAACTTGAGATATAACAGAATGAAACTGAGGATGATTCAGCCACATACCTTGAAACCGAAAGGGTATAAGACCATAATTGCTAGAGTTCTCCATCACCACTACAATAGACACATGATATTAATTATGCTGAGGCAAAGACAGAAGAGAAATTGAATCCAAAAAATCTAAAAAAGCTGTCGAACTAAAAGCTCGATCAATCTTGCTCTGCACATTGTTACGAACCCCCTTTGTAGCCTAAGTATATTTAATGTTATGTAAATCCAACTCTAACAAATGATCATTTTCCAAAGCTGCTATGAGATCCTCATAGAAAATACGTTGTGGTAGAATACCAGTTTTTCATATGAACTCGACACCACATTAAAGTCCTCTAATAACCAGCCACAGAAGAGTAGTTAAAGAAGATAAAGGACCTAACATAGACTAAAGAACACGCTTCCTAATTGAAACACTAGCATAAACACAAGTGACAATATGTAGGTTCCCATCGAAAGAAACATCAAAAGAAACTTGTTGAGAGTCCATAGCAACCAGCAGCTGCAAATCAACCCCAAATTAAGCAAAAACCTAAATAGAAGAAGTCCACATACCTCTATCAGTCTTAAGAAATCAACTGCATAACCATGGAATTCCAAAAACTAACTGGAATTGAACTAAAACCAACAAAAGGCTCCGCCAAACAAATAATATCTGGATAAAGACTAGAACAATAATCAAATAAAGTTCTACTAGTAAGATGACTATTCATTCCTCTACAATTCCAAAATAAGACCTTTATCAAAGAAATAAAGATTTATTTGCCTATGCTATGGGCTTTAAAACAGAACTTAATTTACCTTGTCGCTCCTGTAAATAGCTAGCCGCCTTGATTCTTCTTTCATTGGAAGTTTTACTTTATGTTTTTGCGTCAGCCAAGGACTAGCATCTTCATTTTCTAAAATATGTGGAGTTTGGGCAATAGAAACTAATTCCATATGAGCTTTTTTTATGTTCGCACCCTCAATCTGAACTGCATCATCAGCCAATAAAGGATTTACTCCATGTTCACACATTTGAATTGGCAGCAAATCAACTAAAGCAGTAGTAGATGGATGAGAATCCACACCTAAAACACTGTCTATGCCCATTATTTCATTACCCTTCTGAATAGTAGTGACAACCAAAGAAAGACCAGCATTAGCATCTTCATCCTCATCCTCCATATATGAAACTTTAGAAGGAAAAGCTGTACCTGCACACTTTGACATAATATCTATCTCCATAACAGTAGGATCTTTCAAAACAAGCCCAACCTCTATATTCACATTACTCTGTCCTAGCTCAACATTGCTCGATTCCTTCTCAATATAAACCTATTTTAATTCCTTTGGCATATCCTTCTTCTTCAAAGGTTTATTATCAAATTTACTAGTGCCTTTATTAATAGCATGACATTTAGAAACTTGATGACCTACCGAATTACAAAAAGAGAAATAATCTAAACAAAGACTCATATTGCACCCTTATAGTGGAAGAAAAACTATCTCCCTAAAAACCAAAGGTTAATGTAAAAAACTTGCTAGGTTTGAAATTAACTAAAACCTTAGCAAAGTGTCCATGGTCCCCTACTAAAGCCATGAAAAAGCTGAAATGCAGAAGCACATCATAAATCAACTAATATCCATCTTTAAATTCAAGGGTCTCATAGATTAAACCTGCTGGGGATCCTTATAGGAATGCAAAAGCACATGATAAAAACCATGATCAAGAGAAATTAAGCGCCAAGAATCTAAACACCAAATGCTCTGAAGCTTTTCCTTCAAACTAATCAATTTCCATGGATCCTCTTCCTTTGATGATATCACATAAGCAATCAATTGGTGCTTGCACATCTCCAAACATTCATCATGTGTGTTTATTAATTTTAATTATTATGTGCTCTCGTTCGTGGACAAAAGCATGAGAAACTGGCAAAGCTGAAGTGCTTGAAAACCCTAATGCCTTCGCATAAGATTTCGTGGAACTATCAGAAGCCTTAGCAGAATCATTCACTAGAGTCAAACGAGTTTGCTTAAAAATCTATGTAATTTGAACCTCCGAAACATGCTGATCAAATTCAACCAAGTCTGCCCAAGCTGCCCATTGTTGTAGAGGGCGCTCAATGATCACCTGACACCAACAAGGCAAAGGCTTGTCTGTAGTTCCAGAAGCAGAAGGAGTTTTTGTCCCCTCAACCAATGGAGCAGAATCAATCCTACATCATTCTTTACAGGATTGAGAATATAAGGAAATAAAGCAAAAAGATCAATCATAATTGCAAAAAACTCAGAAATCAATCGATCAAAAAGGTGGAAAGATGAACCCTAGAGTAGCCTTGTTTCATAAGAGCCATAGTCTAATTATCAATAAAAATAATAAAAGAAAATAAAATAGATATTTAGAAAACAATTTTCCTCTAAAAAAATCCTCGTTAGTACACCTATTCTTTGTCTAATACATTTTCACTAAACCCAATATTTTATATCCTAAATCTTTAAGAAGAATATTTTATGAAAAAGCACATAAGATAAAATTAAATTTAAATAGATAAATAAAATAAAACAATAAAATAGCTAGAATACTCAAAATAAATAAATAATTTAATGCGCCTAAAAATAAATTAAATAATTAATTAAATAAGCAAATGAATAAATAAGTGAATCCAATAACCAATTAAACTCTTTCAAAAACATTTGTAAGCAAGAACGAATACAAAATATCGAATGTTTGCTTAATACACCATATTATATATTATGTATTGTTAGATGGTGCTTCACGTCACAAACACCATTTGATAAAAAAGATGGAAAAAAATATACTTGCAATAAAATATTTTGGCATTCTAAAAGCATCCATACTAATAACCTGTTATTTTAAAGTTGAGTGGAAGGTGGTAGCTATTACTATCATTGCAAAATACTTGCTACCTTCCCTCACATTAGCTCTCATAAAATGATTAAATATACCTATGCTTTGATCAATGATAATATGCATAGCAGAACACTAGTGCTATAATCTACACGTATAAAATCAATTAACCACAAAATATCATAATACCATAAAAACACAAATTCTCCATAAATTTACTTAATAATTCATATAGAAAGATCATAAAATATTTAGATCATCACCTCGCAGCATAGATCCTTCAAATCCATAAATCAGCACATAAAACAAATCTTTAAATAATTTTGGATAAGCATAACCTAATAATTTTGCTTAAACATTATACGTAAAAATACATGCTTACACATAATCCAATTATATAGATATATATGTATGCAGTCCGTTTATGATGCGGACGGTTCTCATGCAGACCACAGTATTAGTGATGGTTTTTCATAGTATTGGTGATGATTTTCTAAAAAACCATCACTAATACTGCGGTCCTCATGCGGACCGTTTTCACCATAGAATTTCCATATATGTATGTATGTATACATATGCATATTTATCAATATAAAAATAAATAAAAAAAATTTATCATAAAACAATTTATGACCCTAAAGTATATATAATAGAAAAGACATTACTCACCTGAACTATAATTTACTTGGGCTCCTGCACGGAATTCGTTTCACGATTCACTAGGTGCCCAGAATAGTAGAAAGGATATAAATATGTCTTAAAACACAAATTTTATCGGGTATTTACTTAATAATTCATATAGAAAGATCATAAAAAATTTAGATCATCACCTTGCAGCATATATCCTTCAAATCCATAAATCAGCACATAAACAAATATTTAAATAATTTTGGATAAGCATAACCTCATAATTTTGCTGCAACATTACACGTAAAAATACACGCTTACACATAATCCAATTTTATATACATATATATATATATATATATATATATATGTATGTATATTTACATATGCATATTTATCAACATAAAAATCAAAATCAAAATTGATCATAAACAATTTATGACCCTAAAATATAAATTATAGAAAAGACATTACTCACCTAAACTATAATTTACTTGGGCTCCTAGAGTAGTACAAAGGATATAAATATATACAAATATGTTTTAAAACACAAACTTTATCGGGTATTTATCTATATAGCTCGTTGGGGGGTAAACACAAACCTCAGCCTAAAATTACAAACAATGTATCAAAGTGAAGATTGAAGTATATGAAGATCATGAATTCAAGCTTACCTCTCGGAAACACAGCTGTAGGGGGTCGGAATTTGGCTGGAAAAATTCGACCCAAACTTTAATTCATTGTATCTCTCAAAATGGCTGGAACTGAGTTAAAAGGACCTTGTATTTGAGCTCAGGAGGGTCAATATGGTGGAAATGGGTGGTCACTCGCTCGGAAACTCATCGAAAAGAGGATAACAGCAGCTTATTGCTGTTGCTAGAGATCGGCCCGATCCTAATGCCATGTAGGCGAACACGCTGTGAAATTTTGTCGACTGGCCAGGTTTTCAATGGGCTTTGTGATGCTGGGAGTGATAAGCAAGAAAAACGACCAGAGCTGGGAAATTTCGCCCCAAAAAAAGGGTTGTCTCTCTTCTCTCTCTCCTTCTCCAACGACCTCCCTCTCTCCCCTTCTTTAAATTTGAATTCAAAGAGCATTGTTCAGCTAGGACCCAAATTTTGACATCCTAGACGCTGACATTTGGCACCTGTTAGCAGATATTTTGAATTCTCCCCCCTATTTCATGTGCTTTTTGTAAAACTCACTACTAAAAAAGTCTTTTAGCGATCATTATTTTTATTGCAGAAAACCATATATTAGTTATTAAAAGTTTTTATAATTAGAAAAATATGATCATGGTCGCCTAAATATTATAACAAATTGTATTTAATCACCGATAAATATTTAGTCGTTAAAATTATAAAATTTCGACAACCAAATTTTATTGTTTTGATGATCAAATTTTAATCTCTGAAAATCTCTAAAAAAATACCATTTTGATCAAATTTGATAATATAAAACTATATAAATGATCAATTTCCTAATAATAAATTACCAATATTATAGTCACTAAAAACAACATTTCAAGACCAAATTGTTTGGTCATTGAGAATCACTTAAAACAACCAACATGTTCGTCACTCAATGACTTTACATATTTAAAAATATTCTTAACGACAAAAAATTGATCAGTGATACTCTTATTTAGCAACCAAACATTAGTAGCTAATAAAATTTTGACTTTTGCTAAAACTCTCAGCAACCAAAATTTGGTCAATAGAAGCCAATTTTTTCGTTTAATCATTTTAAAATTAATATTAATAAATCTTAAATTAATCAAGTACTGATAATGCAAAAATAGACAATATGTAAAGCAAATTATTAAATTTTATAATTCAAGATATTTAAATAATATTTATAGAAATGTTATTACCTCATAAGAAAATAAAATATATCAATAAGTGCAGCTAACAATAATAATAGTGGTGGTGGGCGCAATGGTGTAAGTAGGAGGCGAATGTTGCGTTGAACTTGTTGCATTAAACACAGTCTTGGTCTTTAAAAACTTGAAATCTAAAAAATAGGATAACTAATATTAAACAAAAACCTACTATGACAATCGGCTAAAACAACTTCAAGATAAAATTCTAAATGCAACTTAACCATAGTCTATATGGAATTTTAAAACCACCAAATGCCAAAAATGAGTAGTTTCTACCAACCATATACTACATGTGAACAAAAATCTTTCATGTAAGGTTGAAATAAAAAAAGCAATTTCGTTATGCCTTAGGAAAAATGAAAACCAATCTACAACAGCTCTATTTCTTTCTTACGATGTCTCAGTCATAACTCACAAGACTTTATGGTCCATTAAACATATAAGTAGCAACATAGCAAAGAAGATGAGTGTTCCACATCCTATTATCCATTAGTCAAAGAAACTCAAGATTAAGTGCTCCAGTATTTTATTCTAAAGAAGTGATGTAGAGACATGGCAAAAGGTAGAGAACAATAGTTTTTTGAACAGAAAAATAAAAACTAAAAAATTGTCTCATGGTTTAACGATGAGACCTGAAAAGACAATGACCAATTCCAATGCTGTCGAGTTGGTAATAAAGCCATACAATGAAGAGGATCTTGAAAACTTCTCCACGAACAGCCAACTGCTCAACAAATGAGGAATAACATATCATGAGAAGCATGTATCATGCCCCTGCAATTAAATTGAAAGTGAACTCAAAGATAAATTTCACGTTCACAGGAAGTTCGGTGCCAAACTGCTCCACATATCCAATTACTTGTCGCTCTTTAATAACATCACCCTGTAAATTAAAGAACCAAGTGAATCCAAACTATGGTTATGCAGCCAAGGTGATTTTCACAAATATGTCTCTCAATTCCCAAATCTAGTATTTTCTGTTCTTTTCTGTTTATTTATTTTTTTCTATAAGAAATTGAGATTTCTTAGAATTATTGTTTACATCCTGTTCATCTAAATTAGGATCTTTGAAGAAATGGCTGGAACTACTCCTATCTTTTTGAAAGCTTATTTCAGATCTCTCACAATTTTGTCTCCAGAACAAAAAGCTCCATCATTTTCTTAATTGACAGATTGAAGCCATTGAAAATACATGAAATTTTAAACCTAAGGATACATATCAGCAAACTGGCTTACAAGGTCATTTTGCTCCTAAAACCCATAAACATCAAACTATTAAAACGACAACAAGCACTGATAACTGGCACCTCTTTGCATATGGGTGGTTGCCTCTTTTCTTTCACTGTTCTGCCCCTTTGGAATTTGCCAACCTTACAAAGAAGTAAAATTAGAGGCCATATCGTAAATATTGATCATAACAAAGAAAGCACAATACTGCCCCTCCTTTCTTAGGAATAACACATATTGTGTCTTCACATCCTCTGGTAACTCAATCTATAGCAATGGAAACGTAAGTATATTCTGATGCACATGAAGAGTAAATAAATCGCAAAGGGAATAAATATTGTGCTTCGAAAGTGCACATAGTATATGCAACTTATCCTAGATGTCAACTTCTAAAGTATAAAATATCTTACTAAAACTGCTACATTTTTCTTATAAAAATGGGGTTTACCTCCATGTAAGTATCTGAAATTATAGTTTTCTTTAAAAGCCTCATAACATGGGCTTTCACTCCCTTAGCAGTAACTAATCATTATGAGAATACAAAATTTAAACCCTAGCCAAAGAAATATATAACTGAAAGAAAAGATCAAAAGGGAACTGCTTATCCTGAATGCCATATGTTCCATCTTTAGTTTCCAAAAATATTGCTTATAAATAACATGGTACTTAGCTAGGATAAAATCCTTGAATCAACAGAGACATATACTCTCAGATATGGATCCTGAAACTCATGGAATATAGGGAAACACTCACAAAGAAATAAAGACAAGATCTCAGGAAAGTCATAATATTTTGCCATATGTCCTAATAAACTTGCATTTACTGTTTTAGAATTAAGATGAAGTTAAACCTCGCTAGCCTAACATTAGGCAGAATTGACATATTACATAACATACAATTTTTTTTCCAGAAAATAGCCATTATCTATCCCTTTCTTTATGGAATATAGGTCCCCATCATAGTCTCCCGTGTCAATGGAAGCCAAAAATACTAGAAAAAACTTAAATTCAGAAAATGGAAGCCAACATCTCAGGTGCATATATAAAACTACATAACTAGAAATGAAAATTTTGTTGAAACGACAAAAGGAGATCGAGATTAAAAAAAAGTACTTATGCATATATATATATATGCATACATACATACAGATATGGTTTTTTTTTTTTTTAAATATAATATTTAATATTCACAGTAAAATCAAAGATTATGTTTATGTAAACATTAACTGATCTATATTTAAAAAGAAAAAAAGGTGGGTGAGCGGATTTACTTTTTATGCTTGGTTTTCTACCGACATGTCCTTTCATTGTCTCTTTGCTAATAATCTTTTTCAATCCCTTGAAGATCTTGCAAAACCACATCAAGTTCATCACAGATAGTAGCAATGGAACCACAAATACTAAAAGTAACCCATATGCATGCATCTGCTTAACCTATTGGGCGATAGAAGAACAGAAGTCATCTAGTGGTAACTTAGAAAGCAATGATTTCCACAAGAAAACAGGAAAAAATTCCTAGAAATCAAAATTTTCATTTGATAATCCTTGCAACAAATTTATTATGCTGCTAGCATTTCATATTCAATGTCTTCCAATTATAATGTTAAACACACATACATAATTTGAATTTCTAATATATCCATAAATAATGACCAACTTTTCTCTAAAACTTAGCTTGCCTCTTTTCCAGATACATTTGTACTTGAAGTATGAGGGTATAATATATTATTTAAGTTCCTTAAAAGTGGAGCACTTAATACATGTAAAAGTGTAAAGCTAACTCTGTGGAAAATTATTAAGCATTCATATATACAGAGTTTTGTAAGAATTTATAAGGAGAATCACAGGCATATGTTATTACCTCATCGTAATGCAGGTAGACATGATAAAACAGGTATATGAACAAGAGTATTCTGGCAACCTGTACAAATTTTTAAAAGTATGTTTAAGAATTATGCTGAAAAGTTAAGCCACAAGCCGAAATCAACTTGATAAAGGTATCCCATGACATAATAAAAAGTATAAAAGTATGGGAGCCTCTGAAAGTTATGAACATATATAGACCCACCAGCTAAGAAAAAAATATTACAACCGCATTTATGACATAAGCTCTAGATCGCTTCATACCAGCTGTGTCAAGATACCTTCACAAGCACATTATTAATGTTATATGCAAAGGAAAATATGAAACGTCGCAGAGTTTTAAAGTGATTTTAGAAATAGTATACACCATCTTAAGTTGAACCCAGGGGTGGTTGTCTCAGAAATAAGACATCCCAGGGGTGGCTGTCTAAGTAACGAATGTGTGAATTGGCAGTCCCAGTCCTCCGCTTACTTCCAGAGCCTCCACTCTCCCTCATCAGCTACCCAAAACCTTAAAATATACAAACCCAAAAATCAAAATCAAAATCAAAATCAAATCTTTATCACAATGAATATATAATTCAACCAAAAAAAAAAAAAAAAAAAACAGAACTCGATAATTCTCAAAGTACCCTGTTGAGAGCCGAATTGACATCAAAATTTCTCAAATCAACCTTCTCCAAGTCCCAAAGATTAAAATCAACATAGGAATTGTACTTGTCGTGGCCAAACTTGGGAGGTAAACTGATAAATAACAACTCCTCGTCTGCCAAAAATTAGCAAGTAAAAACCAAAACAATCGGCCGCGATTAAAGGGGATGGTGAAATAAGGAGAGGTAAAAGGGAAAGAGAGGAATAGAGAAATAGAAAGAGCAACAAGGGCTGCCGATGGGAGAGCACACACCGGCAAGGACAACGTCGACGATCGGAGAAGACACTCCGACATTGGGCACAACATCTATTGGGGTCAAGGACCGATTGCATTGGAGACTGGGTTGGAGGCCGCGTGTTTCCAAAAGAGGACTAGAGCAAACATCATTTGAAAAGGGAAACGAAACTGCAGCGGCAAAACTTCCATCCTTGTATAAATGAAAATTTCACTTTACCAAGAATAATATGAAAATTTAATAATTTAATATGAAAATAGTACATATGGAGTTTTATATTTCAAAAATTATATATATATATAGTGTTAATTTATTTTTTTTTTAATTTTACTTACAGTTAATTAATACTATATAGGTAAATGTTGGATAATTTAAAAGTAAAAAATATATTTTACTAAATAATTTTAAAAAATAAATAACATATTTAATTTAAAAATATAAAAATATATTTTACTAACAAATAAAAATATAATTAGATATATAATTACTTGTTCATAAAGAATTGGGAAAAAAGACGAATCAATAATTAAAAAATAAAAAATAATAATTTGACAAGAATTTTTATAAAAAAGTCATATAATTAGTTTAATCATGTATATATTCTAAACCAGGTTAGATTTTTGTGGGGATGAACGGAGAGGAGTGCACCTTTAAGAATGCCTGATTGGTTGTCTGAGTGGGCATAAGTTGACTTGGAGACACTTTAATAGTTAAAACCAAAAAAAATAAAAATAAAATTCAAGATCTAATATTTTATAGTTATAATTTTTTATTTATTTTTTATTATTTTTGGAAAATGCATGTGTAATGTTTCTTAAATATTTATACCGTTCTTAATATGCAAATGTTATTTTTTTTAAAAAAAAAAATCATAATAACTATATAGTTTTCAATCTAATTATATTCTTTTAATGATTTATTATAAACTATTTTCTCATTGCTAATAAATGTTTTAAATTTTTATAATTGTTAAACAGATAATTTTGCATGTTTGTAAGTTCCAATAATCAATATTTTTAATTTTAATGTTTATAAAAAAAAATTAGATATAAATATTTTTGAAATATTAATGTTATTGTCCCCGAGAGATATTTAATTTGCATTTTGTCCTCTGTTGGCAAGCTTATATAATAAAATGACCATTAATATTCATCTATAACTTTCCACATGAATTTTTTGAACATAAAACATTGTAAACATTTATGAGTTTAACGAGCTAAATGCTAAAAAATAAAAAATAAAAACATTAAGACACCAAAATATAATAGCTTCTAAAGATCAGGAAGTATTTGTATACCCTTTTAATTTTATCAAATTTTTGTATAATAGATTTTATTAAAAAAAATTACTTATCTATATTTAAAAGTGTATATCTATTTGACAGATCTATTTGTGTATTATTATTTTTTTATTTTTTGGGGGGTGTGTGTAAAGAAATGCACAGAAAATTGAAGCTAAAAGAAAAAAACATTAAGGCACCAAAATATATTAATCTATAAAGTTCAAACTATTGGTACTAATTACCTTTTTAAGTTAATCAAAGTTCTATATAATACTATCATTTATTTATATTTTTAAAGTATGCATCCATCTACATGGACGGATCCATACAAGGCTCATGCCTCTTTCAATTTTTCTTTTTTTCTTTTTTATTAGAGATTTCAAAGAAAATTGCAAACATTTATACTAAAATATTATAACATGTAAAGTTTAGGGGGTATTTGTCATAACTATCCTAGTTTTAATGTTACAATATACGATAGTTTTTATGAAAATTTTTAGATATAATAAATAGCAAAACTAAATAGATTAAATATATAATATATTTAATCTATTCACTTTTGCTATAGAGAAGACTAAATGCATACAATAAAGTACAAATTTAAAGCGAAACATAATTCTGATAGGGTCAATCTTTTGCCTCAGAGTGGATACTCTGTTACATAACATGCCTACGTACTCTGCAACAAAATTGCTCCTCCCAAAATAATGTTTGATACTGGATTTTCATCTTATGAAATAAATTTGATCTTTCTATCATAAAATAATTATTTATATTTTTAAAAACTAAACCGATTAAATATGATTATTGAATTTATCCTTACCTATCAGTAGTGTCATATTAACATGGCAATTTAATAGGTTACCAATAAGAGTTCACTTTTTCATAATATAAGAAAAATAATAAACGTAATCAATTAATATTTGCCAAGTCAGCATAGGTCCCACTAATCACTAGTGGTAGCAAATAGTGCATCTTTATATGTATGGATACATAATGATGATGTAACTTTTTTTTTTTTCTTTTATAAACCAAGAAAAGGAGCACTTTAATATTCAATGTAGTTGAATTTAAAATTTAAAAATTATCATTAATGATCATTGATTAAATACTAAATCTACATAGTTAATTGGTAACTCATAGCATCTACATATCAATATAGCTTTTATTATAAAGTTGAGGAGAGTTCCTATTTTATCAAAGTTATATACAATATTGTTTATATCTATAGCTATATTTAAAGCATAAATAAATTTATGTATGTCTATATGTACGATAATGCATTTCCACACACACACATATATATGAATTCAAATACACAAGTATCAATTAAAAAAATATATATATATATATACATATATGTATATATATATATATAGAGAGAGAGAGAGAGAAGTAGTTATTTTTTTATATTATATTCTAAAGAATACCCAAAAAAAAAAATCTCAAATGACTAATGTTTTTATCAACAAAAATCCTTTATTTTTATTTTTTTAATTATTTATGCTATCACTTGGTTGCTCATGTTTAGTAGTCAAAGATGTACTATACCATCATTTTTTTTTTAATTTCAAAAAATTTTAACTATCAACTTTTTTATTACTCATGTAATATTTTAACGATAAAAGTTTTTAGATGGCTTAAGGTGTTATATTTATATTCTACCCCTCCCCCCTCCCCCCCCCCCCCCCCCCCCCCAAAAAAAAAAAAAAGGTCTTATATTCATATTTTTGTTACATTATTTTAATTATTACAATTATATATAACAATTATGTGCTCACCAAAAGTTGCATACAGAAAACAATTTATTTTTGCTCTTTTTAAGCAACCAAACTACATCTGCTTACACATTATTAGTATTATTGACCAATTCATTGGCCACTAACTCAAATTTTGAAGAGAACAAAGAAAACTGTCACAAACAGATTTTTCAACAAACTTAGCCAGTTATAAAGAATGACATGTAAGATGTGTAACTTGGCAACTCGCAACTCAATTTTCCTTAACTAGAAGGCAGCAAGCTCTAAATAATGACAAGATTTTTGGAACACAACCTGCAAGGTTTAATGGGAGTTATAGTCTTCATAGTGGCTGTAGCATCACTTGAATTCCATGTCGTGGACGGACTGTAATATGATGATAGGGCATGTGGACATAAGTTGGCGAAAGAGTGAAGCTATAGCATTGAAGAATCATGGAAAGAGCAATCTTAGATTCAGTTATGGCAAAGTTGGAACCCACACAATTTCGAGGTCCAATTCCAAATGGAAAAAATGCAGCTGGATTGTTCTTAGTAGCTCCAGCGACCCCTTCTGAGAATCTCTCTGGTTTGAATTTATACACATCTTCTCCCCAAAGTTCAGGGTCATGGCGAAGTGCTAAAGATGAGATATACAAGTAAATATTAGCAGGAAGAATATGCTTTCCCAATCTAACTGCCCTTTGAACTTTTCTTGTCATAACGATTAAAGGAGGATATAATCTCAGAGTTTCATTGAAGACCATGCCCATCTAAATAAAACAAAAGATTGTTAGACATTGAGATAAAACAGTGGACAAAATAAGGTACATAGTTTGAGTTTTGTGACTTACTTTTTTGAATTTGGAAAAGCTATCCGGATTTGGATTTTTCTTCCCAAATAAATTGAACACCTCCTTCCTAACTTCCTCTTGCCAATCTGTGTGGATTGCTAGAAGTAAGACAGTCCAACCGAGTAAAGTGTTAGTGGTTTCATGCCCCCCAAAAATAAAACGTTTTACACTTATCAACCAAATTGTCCTCTGAAATCCTCTGGTTGTCGTTGACATCATGATGAGCCTTTACAAGTATTCCAAGAAAATCATTCCCAAAACTGTTTTCTTTTCCACTTATCACCTTCTCTTCTCTTTCCTTTATTATCTTCATAATGTTGTTTCGTATTTCCATCTCAAGCTTGTCTGATTCAATCTCATCACTGGTTTTAAAGAACTTGCTGCAAAATGGATGAATGACAAATTGGCGTGAGAAGAAGTGATTATTTTCCAACTCTGTGTTCAAGTAAAAGCAACAATTACCTGATGCCAGGGAATCTAACTTTATAAGTATTATTGGATGTTAACAAGGCAAACCTCATCAACATTTCGAAAATGTTTTTCCCATTTTGGTAATTATTCCCAAATGCTGTTCGGGAAATCACATCAGAAGTCAACAATCTGAATTCTTCATATACCTCCATTTCTTGACCTTCGTATGATTTCCACGTTTCCAACATAATCTCAACCGCAGTGATCATTGCAGGAGTCATATCCTGTAAACTACCACCTTAAAACACCAAGCATATTTCCTAAAAGATCAAGCTGATAAATGGTGGGTTGAAAATAATCTACAGACTATAACAATTCCATTAAATCCTTCTTTCCCCCCCCCCCCCCCCCTGTTAGTAATTCTTAGCATTCAATATCTAAATGCAAAACACATGATTAAATCCTATATCGAAAAGATATTGGACACTTGGATTACCCCTTAGACAATCATTACATGTTAACAATCATATTTTGTGTTTTTTTTTTTTTTCTCTCTCCAACGGCAAGCATGTGTGGTATATACTCTTTTATTTTTGTTTAAAATAATAAATTACACTAATTTTCTCCTTTACAACGTAAGTAATCATTAATGAAGAAATTAAAGCAGAGGATCAAGTACATCCAACTTCATTAAACACAATTAGGTACCATTGCAATACAAATTAATCTACAATTTATATATATACACGAACAGAGTACTTACTTTCAAGCTCTCCCCATGAAAGGCATGATTGGCCAATCTCCTTAATTTTGCCCACATCTCACCTTCACTGTTCACAAGTCCATCTCCTAATAGCTTCTTGACCAACGGTGTGTCTCGAATTTTGGAAAAGCTCCATCTTTATGACTGAGTATCTCCTTGATCAGCTCTGATTCTGTGACAACCAGTTGAGCTACAGTTCCATATCATTGCAGATAATTCTTTCCTATCATGGAAAAGATAAGTCATACTCAAAATTATTGTATATTACCCTACTTATACATGTAACCGGGCGTTTGCCGCCTAGCATAAACGCCTGGATAAAAATTTCATGCATATGTATGAGTATGAATACACAAAAGACCAGTACTGTTACCATATATTTTGATCCAGGATTCAATATGCGGCTGCACTTTAGGAAATATGCTGTGGGATACATTTGTTTGGTGTTTCCATGGATGAATTTGTAAGAAGGGCCTTTAATTCCTTGCAAACCCATCAAGTACTGCATCCGAGTAGGAGTCCACCATAGTTTGTGAAGTATTTTGATGAGAGCCAACATAAAAAACAGAAAAAGAAAGCTTGAGAAGATTATTAGAAGGTTTCCAGAGGCAGTCATTTGTCTTTCTGGCTTACCCTTTCAAGCTTCTACTTTCTCAAAACTTGGAGAGAATTTCCTTATGTTCAGTTGTATTATTTTATTTTAATAATACTTCAATGGAATTAATTTTATTGAGAATCAATTCTCCACGATATTGATATTGATATTTTGAGAGAAAAAGGTCCTACAAGAAGTATGTTAAAATGTCCACGTAATTACCAAAAATGAAAAAAAAATAAATAAATAAATTCTTCACGCATTTATGATTGTCTTATGCGTGGGGTGCTTGAAATCTAATTTTTCAACTTTTTTGTTAGAAAGTATTTTTACAATTTACATAAAATTTATTCATATTTATGTTAATTGAATATATTAATTAATAATATCTTAATATATATCATTTAATAAATAAATTTAATGAATGTTTTAATACTTATAACATTATTGTATTTTTATTTGATTACTATAAAAATATTTAACTAAAAGAAATTAAATCAAATTTAAGGATTATCAAAAAATAAAACAAAATAAAATAAAATCTAATTTCGGGCTTTAGAATGGGACCTTGAAGCCCGAGCACAAAACCCTAGCCCAAGGCTAAACTTAATACCCATAGACAAGCCCAACTTAGCCCAGCCCATATTCTCTTTTCAACCTAAGTAAAAGCTTGCCTAAACTCCTTCAAAAACGCAATATTTGGGCTTGCCCGGCCAACTGAATTTACACCCTAACAGTGGATATGCAATTCATGTGTAAGAGTAAGGGCTTGCCTTAACCGCCAGGCTTTATGTTTCATTTTTTTCTTTTTTTTTTTTCGGGGCTATATTGGCGGCATGTTTTTTCGGGGCTATATTGGCGGCATGTTTTTTCGTTCTTTTATTACTTTTTGTTCTGTTTTTTATTTTTATTTTTTTATTTTTTTATTTTTTATTATTTCTTTTCGATGCACTCTACGTTACTTTGTAATTTGAAAATTATATATATATATATATATTAATATTAAGAATTATTTTTCCGTATCTAGGCAATTTATAAAATATTAAATTTTAACTTAATATTTCTTAGCTAGGATTTCCAATCATAAAATTCATATTTTATTAGACAATTTATTTTCTTTCTCATATATAATTTTTCTTTAGAGATTTCTCATATGTCATTATTTATTTATTTGTTATTTTTACCATTGTCTCAAAAATTTAAAAGTTTATTTTTTAACCAAAAAAAAATTGCAATCAAATCCAATTTTTCCAGCACACATATAACTGGAGGAGATATATCAATCAATTGTAACATATACCATATGTATAGTTTCATTAAAGATTTGAAGAAAATTTTACTAAGTCAAATCTACTTAATTTATTTGTTCAAAAATATCTGCTTTATTTATGATCTTATTTAGCATTTGGACACCATCTGCTTCTCTTCTTTTCTTATATATTAATAAACCTTTACTTATTTATTTATTTTTTTTCTGAAAAGAAACATAGTTTTCGAATTAAACGGAGAATTATTATCATCACATGATTATTGATCCGGGTTGGTCTTCTTCTGTGTTGATCCCTCAATTGTCAAATAGTACTCTTTAAAGGCCTGAGACTTTTGAAATGCCCGACTTAATGCATTTACAATTGAAACATGACTTAACTTTAAGGATAATTTACATTTTTTCCCCTTCAGTATCGTATCTTTGTATTTTTCTCTTAAACTTTAAATATTGGGTGCCACATTGCCTATAAATATTGTTTTTGTGTCCCTTTTGTCTAATATATAGAGGACGTCTGAAAGAGCAATCAAAGAAATTATGCGTCCTTTACAACGACTAACACTTTCTTCCCCCAAACTATTGAATGTTATATATACAATGAATTTTTTACTCAAATTCATTGTAATATTTCATATATATGGTTTTTATAATTTATTTTGATAAATTTGTCAACTATACATAATATAGAAGCAGTAAAATTAAATTAAGTAAATATTTGCTATTTAAAACTTTATTAATAAAAACTAATAAGCTTTTAGTTACCAAATAAAGTCATCACTAATGTTCTTGGTCTATAATAGTACTAGGATGTTATTCTTTTATTTGTTAAAAATTGCTTTATAAAAGGATACTTTCGTTGACAGCTACTTTTTATTAATATTTATTTCATTATTTTTAATATTTGGTTATAAGTACACTTACACCGGACAGTTGTTTATTAATTGGCTTAAAGTATCAAAAGTTACTGTTCATGTAGTTGACATAAAATTGATGATATATACATATATATATATCTTACTATTGACGTAGGGAAGGTAACAAATGGATTGCATGTAGACATTGGAACAATGTATAGTATAATATATATGGAAAAATAAGACCGTAGTCTACAATGGTCAGAGACTTGCTTCAAATATATGCATAGGACAGTAAAAAGTTTGACTGCAGTTCATCGGCAGATAGTGGGATTTTCTAATTTGTTGCCATTTTTACATCTCCAATGTCAATACTTGCATAAGATAGTTGAAAAAATGATTTCTCCAATTGTATTTATTTGTTTAAAAATTGATTTCTCCATATTATACAAATATTTATGTATGGTAGTTTATACTCGCATAAGATAGTTGAAAAAATGATTTCTCGAACTTTGTGTATTTGTTTAAAAAATGATTTCTCCATATTATACAAATATTTATGTATGGTAGTTTGAAAATGTTTGGATCAGTTTGGAGAACATATGACTTAATAATATCCGTGTTTGATTTTTCTTTCGCTTTGACGCTTACAAGTCCAAATACACATCAGTCTTTGGACAAAATCTAACACTAGATCGAGTTGTATTAAAATGAAGCACTTGCAAGAAAAAAACAGGGGACAACAAAAAAAAATATCTGTAGCCAAATGCAAAAACAAGTTGAACTAAACATGACAATAATTAATTTATATAGATTTGTTACATTAGATAAATTAATAGTTATTATTTGAATACGATCTAAAACCTTTAATAGAAAATAGCAACTCCTAGCACTTGTTTACAAAGGTATCCTTTATGTAATAAATTATCAAGATTAAGGTCTAGTCTTCAGAGTGGTTGCAGTATTACTTGAATTCCATGGCGTGGACGAGTAGTGATAAGATGATAGGGCATGTGGACATAGGTTGGAGAAAGAGTGAAGCTGTAGCGTTGGAGCATCATGCAAAGAGCGAGCTTTGATTCAAGGATGGCAAAGTTGGATCCTACACAATTTCGTGGTCCGATTCCAAATGGAAAAAATGCAGCTGGGTTGTTCTTAGTAGCTCCCGCAACCCCTTCTGAGAATCTCTCCGGTTTGAATTCATGCACATCTTCTCCCCAAATTTCAGGATCATGGTGAACTGGTAAAGCTGAGATGAATAAATTCAAATTACCAGGAAGAATATACTCTCCCACTCTGACTTCCCTTTCAACTTTTCTTTTTAAAGTAATTGCAGGAGGATATAATCTTAGAGTTTCATTCAAAACCATGCCCATCTGCATGAAAATGAAATATTAACGAAAAAATATCAGATATTAATAAAAAAAGAGGGGTCCAAAACTTCTGTTCCATTTTTCTATTCTTGTATCTATCCATATAATACCATCTTATAATTTAAAAATATTAACAAAACATAAAATAAAGTAAAATGAAAAAATAATTGTTTTTAAAGATAAGATGGAATTCTATCACTGATTAAACAAAAATATGGATAGAAAAAAGAAAAAAAAAAAAAAGAAAGATAAAGACCCTCTAAAAAGAAATGGGTAATTCATAATTTGAGTTTTTTGAGACTTACCTTTTTCAGTTTGGCAAAGCTATCTGGATTTGGATTTTGTTTCCCAAATAAAGTGAGCACCTCCTTTCTAAGTTCTTCTTGCCAATCTGTGTGGATTGCTAAAAGTAAGACAACCCAAGCAAGTAAAGAATTAGTGGTTTCTTGGCCAGCAAAATAAAAAGTTTTGCACTCATCAATTATAGTGTTTATTGAAATCCTTTGGCTGTCGTCGGCATCATGGTGAGCCTTTAGAAGTAATCCAAGGAAATCACTCCCAGAATTGTCTTCTTTTCCAGTCATCATCTTCCTTTCTTTTTCCTTGATCATCTCTATAATGTTGCTTCGCACTTTTGAATCAATTATGTCTAGTTCAATCTCATAATCAGTTTTAAAGAATTTGCTGCAAGAAAAATTTGGCATGAACAGATGTGAGTTTTTTTTCCTTCTTCTTTTATACTCTATATTTATTTTTGAAAAAGAATTATTAATTACCTGATGCCAGGAAACCTAAGTTTGTAAATATTATCGGATACTAACTCGACCAACCTCACCAGCATCTCAAAAATGTTCTGCCCTCTTTCATAATCATTACCAAATGCTGTTCTAGAAATCACATCAGAAGTCAACAATCTGAATTCTTCATACACTTCAATCTCTTTACCTTCGCACGATTTCCACCTTTCTAGCATAATCTCGACACTAGTGATCATTGCAGAACTCATACCCTGTAAAATACCACAATTTAAGGCAGTGTTGAAATAGAATCTAATTTTTTCTATAAATTTACTTGTTATAACTTTGGCATAGATTCAATGTTTATTCTTTATAAATATATATATATATATATTATTTTTTTCTTATTAGCGCAATTAAGACGTGAATTCACATGACTTAAGATTTTTTGTCTTATTAGCTCTAATAGATTTTTCCTTAGACTTCTAAATATACAATTTTTCTTAAATGAAGACATTCTGAACATTTTAAATTAGCAATAAATGGATTGAATTATTTAGAACCATTAAATTATATATATTTGATGTAACATATAATACAATTACTTTATATGATAATGTTCTACTTATCTTCAACTTACAAACTTAAAAGATATCCTCATTTGAGTCGGATTGGTTTGCATATATTAGTGCACTTACTTTCAAACTCTCTCCATGAAAGGCATGATTGGACAGTTTCCTGTGTCTTGCCCATTTCTCACCTACACTGCTCACAAGACCATCTCCTATTATCTTCTTAAGCACAGGATGTATCTCGAATTTTGGAAAAGCTTCACCTTTATTATTGAGTATCTCTTTGATCAACTCTGGTTCTGTAACAACCAGCTGAGCTTCAGTTCCATACCATTGTAGATAATTTTTTCCTACCACATAAAAGATAATTCACAATTAGAGTTTTTTGTTACATATAAATATAAAAATAAATATATATTTATATATATTATTATTCAATTACAAGACTAGAGCTTGCTACCGTATATTTTGATCCAGGAATCAATATGAGGCTGGACTCTGGAAAATATGTTGTGTGATAAACTCATGGGTTTTTCCATAGCTTTGTTTTTCATGATCAGAATTTCTTTGGTGTTTCCATGGATGAATCTATAAGAAGGGCCTTTGATTCCTCGTGAACGCATCAACTTCTGCACGCGAGTAGGACGCCACCATAGTTTGTAAATTATCTTGATGATAGTCCACAGAGAAAGCAGACCCAGAAAGCTTGAGAAAATTATTGCAAGATTTCCCAGAGCTCTCATTTTTTTCTCTCTGGCTTACCGGCCTCTCAATCGTTTATTTTCTCAAAACTTTTTTTTTTTTTTGGGCCAATTTTCTCAAAACTTATAGAACGAGTGCACAGAAGATTTCGTTTCATCGGTATTTATAGAAAAATCATTGCTTGATCAATACATGATAGTTCATTATAATATAGAAGTGGTCCCTACGAAAATGATA
This sequence comes from Ziziphus jujuba, assembly GCF_031755915.1. Taxonomy (NCBI): domain Eukaryota; kingdom Viridiplantae; phylum Streptophyta; class Magnoliopsida; order Rosales; family Rhamnaceae; genus Ziziphus; species Ziziphus jujuba. The sequence continues at coordinate 7,611,425 of NC_083390.1, forward strand.
CTAGCAATAATTGTGGTCCAATCGGATAAAATAGTCATGCATTCAATTTCACTTCGATTTTTCTTTGTCAATATTCTTCCTCATAATAACAATATCAAAGAAAATAAAAAATTGATCGTTTTAGTCAAAAAGTTGTAAGAAAATTGGCATCTCTATACCACCTTGTTGGATTTGTAGTGGCCAATTTTACTTAATTATTTAAATATTGAAAGTCGTAATTATATATAATAGTTGATGTTATTGACTTGAAATTTCAAACCATCTCAAATAATTTTGCTTTACTAACCGTGATGTAAGTGAATTCACTTCCCAAATACCTGAATAAAAAAATAAGATATGCTTAAACTAGCTAAAACAATTACGTTTTTTTTGTCCAATCTATTTAAGTTGTTCAAATCTAAACAAATTGGGAATCCTAATTAGAATATTTTCTATTCCTAAATAATACTGTTATTTGTTTATTTTTTTCCTACTAAAACCCTAATTATGAGTCTATATACCTGTCTTAAGCTGTCCCAAAGCCACACAATATAATAATTTTCACATTTATTTCGTCATTGTCTATTTTGTAAGCATCACAGATTCAAGTTCATTAATGGTAAAGGAGGATGCACGTCATAAGTTCAAGTTCATCAATGGTAAAGTACGACGTGCAGTTGTGATTGATGATTTTTGCATCAATAATTTAGCTCGCAAGATATCACTATGTGAAACTAGTAAATTAACGACATTAATTATGTGATGCAAAAAAAAAAAAAAAAAAGCAAAGTATGTGCTAAAAAAAACCATGATGTTGAAGATAAAGCATCAATTAAAATTCTAAAAATATAAGATGCTTTCACAAAACATGTGTTGCTTAATAACAATAATAAACAACGTTTTTTTAGTATTTTTTGTTCAATAAATAAAAATAATAGCAAACATTTTTATAAACAAAGCGTCGATAAAAATAATTTATATTGAAAAACACTTTTGTAATAAAAGTGTTGATTATTATAATTTTATTTCAAGCTAAAAACAAATGCTAGAATAGCAAATTTTAAGTTAAATATTTTTTTTATTTTACATGCTATGTATTTTTTAAAATATTTATAAAAACCACCATAAAAAGTTGCGCCCAAAGCCCTTTTAAACGTTGGGACCAGCCTTGAGCATAAGTATTGTCCCACCAAGAAAAATTATTAATATTATTTTGTTTCTCAAAATGTTCTGATTTACTCCTCTACAATAATTGTAATGGCATACTAGTAATGGCAACGAGGCAGGAAGGGTACGTGAGAGGCCAAAAAATAAACCCACTCCTGCCTATTGCTCCGATTTAACTAGGATGGTGAGGGATTCCTTGGCAGGGAAATAGAGCGGAGCAGGGAATACTCATTTTCCCATCATAAAAAGAATAATAATAAGAAAAATAAAATAATTTTTTAACTAATAAAATAAATATTTTTGAAAATATATTATATATTCTTAAAATATATTCATATTTATTAATATAACTGTATTTAAGTATAAAAAAAACTATAAAATATAAAAATAAATAAATATTATTAATACTATATATATATATATATATATGGGGTAGGTACAGATCCGGAAGTATAATCTTCTTTTTCGCTCTGACGCCTACCGAAACATAGGCTCTTGCCTTGTTCCTGTCTTGATTCCAGTTTAACCAAATATTCCCCAACCTGTTAAAGGTGGTCCCAGTGGCAGTGGAGGGAAGCCAAGTAAATTGTCATCCCTATACTATATACCTATATTCGCCCACAAATAGTTACTATTAACATACCTTTTTAATTTTCGTTTTTTGTTTGTTAGTTTTGATTATTATATTATTATAATTTATTTTTAATCCTAACTTTAAAAAAGATGATGGACAATCAAATCAAAGTCGAAAGGTATTTTAGACCTTTAACATTTTCTTGTTTCTATTTTTAAAAATATAAATATAAATAAAACAATAAAATAGGATTTCAACTTATGAATTCGTCGACTTCTATATTTGACCTCCTTTAAATCTTCCTTCTCCCACTTTATTCATTGAAATATACAGGTATATCGAGAAGAGAAAACTATAATGTGAGAAAACTATTGGCATTCGATCCTTATACGTTGTTGGAGTCGATTGTATTGCATGTTTTTGAAAAGGAAATAGCTGATAAGAAAGTCACCTAAGATAAAAGATTTTTTTAAATTTTATAGCTGCTAATTTTATGACTCTACCTTCTCATCGACATCTGTTATAACTCTTATCTCAGGGGCTTACAAGTTGAGAGTTCGTAGTTTGAAGAATATTGATTAGAGGCTGCGAATTGAGGGTTTTCAATTTAGGTATGACCAAGACTTCGATTTGAAGGATAGTAAGACTTGAAGCTTTATATTCTCGGTCAAAAATTAAGTTTGTTACCGATCCATCTGTTAACATCTACATAAGTGCATTTGATTGTTGTGGTTAGGGTTTTCAATGATCTTCATCCTTACAAAATTAATGCACTAAAATTGCAATCACTAAATCATTATTAAAGGGTTTCCTAACTCACTTTTTTTTTTTTTTTTTTTTGGGGTTAGTTCTGTTCTTACCCTTTCGATCTACTATATCTCAAAACTCAGAAAATTGTTTTCATTGAAAAATCACCGAAATTTATATTATATACACAAAGAAAATGACAGTTTTGCAGTATGTGACTCATTCACGGATTATCAAATATATGGTTGACTTTTTTAGCTTCTAGTATCTGTTGCCATCGTCAAAGGTTTGTTAGTATTTGAGAAATAAAAAGGAAAAAAATAATGTTCCATGCACGATATGTTAGTATATTAATTAATATATTAATATGTGGTTCAGCATATAAAAACAATAGAAGATATTTTAAAATGTTAGTATATTAATTAATATATTAATATGTGGTTCAGCATATAAAAACAATAGAACATATTTTAAAATGTTAGTATATTAATCAATATATTAATATGTGGTTCAGCATATAAAAACAATAGAACACATTTTAAAATGTTAGTATATTAATTAATGTATTAATATGTGGGTTAGCACATAAAAACAATAGAACATATTTTAAGGAATTGAGATTTTTACTTTTTATTGTTGTTTCTGGACGTACAAGGGACTCAAAATTTGTTCCAATTTTAGACATCAGTTGGGAAAGCAACTCATATGAAATAAATTACTAGTTTAATTATAAGGTTGAATTCAACCTTTATTAGTATGGTTTTTTTGTGGTCCTTTATCTTTAGCGTATTTTGTACATTTGGAGTTAAATAACTATGTTGAATTTGAACTTTGGTACGTCGTACTTATCGAAAAATTAGATGAAGATGGACAAAGGACTAACGGTGCAAAAGAACTGAATCTATGGGATAGACATGCCTAAAAAAAATATGTTAGGGCTAAGTGTGCAAAACACCAAAAAAAAAAAAAAAAAAAAAAAAAAAAAAGAGAAAAAAAAAAGCAAGAAAGAAAAAAAAAAAAAACGTATTAGTATTATTATTTTTGGTAAATGAAACAATCAACTGCCAGTATTCAAGATTACCCGACATGACTAATGATAGTAGGTGAGATGTGAGATTTAGGGGGAGTGTCTTTGTCATATTAGTATAAATTTTGAATTACAATTCTTACGTTAAAAAAAAAAAAAGAAAAAAGAAATAAAAGATTAATTGCACTTTTGTATCTATAATTTTCAAGATTTTGCAATTTAGAGCCTAAACTTTCAAAAGCCATTAAGCCCTCAAGTTTTCAATTGTTGCAGATTGGTTCAATTCATAATTTAAAAAACGGATATGTAATTTTGTCCATGTGGACGAGGTTAAGGAGGGCTTTTTATTCATATTTAGGTTGAGAATAGGGTCACATGAAATCCACGTGGATGAAATTGTTACTCATCTATACCTCAAATTGGAGATTGGATTACTTTGCAACAAATTGAAAAACTGATACTTTTGAAATTTGAGAGTCCGAATCACAAAACTTTAAAATTGAAGAAAAAAAAAAAAAAAAACAAACACAGTTAACTTATAAAGAAATAAAAGAAATTAAGAGACCCAAAACCTCATGATACATGCTTACAAAGTCTGCTTCACCTATCTTTGAAAACAATTGTTTGAGCTAAATAATTATTTCATTGCTATTGCAAAAATACATAAATAAATAAAATATATATTTCTTTTCGGGCCAAATGTAGTTAAATAAATGTTGGAAAGGAAGAGTTGGAACAAAGAAACATAAACCTTCCTACAAATCTAGATCGATCAGACAATATTACCTCAAATTAACTAGAGATTTTTTTATCATTAGAAGGTGTTGGTGCTTAACAAATAATGATTTCTGCATTTTTTTTTTTCTTTTTATGGGTTGAAATTGATTTCTCCATTGTCCGAATAATGGATTTATATAATTGCTATCCTTGATTTCATAGTTCTATGATTTAGACCCTTAACTTTTAAAATCTCACAATGGTTAGTCTCAAGCAATTTACCATTCCTTATCATCTTTTGTTAATCCATTAACCTCCAATAGTTGATAGACTATGGCAGAAGTTGCACCCTTCATTAAAGAATTCTTCATTTTCATCTATTGATGACAAACACCTTTTCAGCCAATAAAACTTGACATCAGAATCCTTCTTATTGGGCTTCAGACATTGTCCTTTCTTTGCAGAAACTTACTTGATTTTGATTACTCACCATAACAAAAAGTCTTAAACTTATTTTGTAACATCCCGTCCTGAAATACATCGGAAATTTCTCAAGTTGACCGAAGTTAAACGGGTTTGACCATCATTGACCAAGAGGGGTTAAACTTTGACTTTTTGATTCGGATAGAATTCTAGGTTGACTAAGGTACCTTTATGAAGTATGCAGCAACCTGAGTCCGTAGACTAGCAACATGTCGAAAACAGAGCTACGGTTTGAAAGTTATGAGCAAAACAAGTTGAGGTCTGAATTGTCCGAGGGTGCCTGAGTTGACTTTTTATTCTTGCAAAATTTAGCTTTGACTCATGTATGGTTATGAAATACTCATTGACACGAGTTCATATACTAGTGGCACGCCTGATTTGGACGTGTGGTTTGGAAGTTATGGACTTATGAAGTTTTTTCGAGATAATAGTTACTATTTATCCATCTGTGAGTGTGTGAATAGTATCAACATGTGTAAAAAATCTGGCCGACCCATGACTGCATAATGGCACCCACGGAAGGCATTTTGATTGGCTGAGAGGGGGGAAAGAGAAGGGGGGGAGAGAGGAGAGAGAAAGAGGAGATAAGAAGATAGAGAAAAAGGAGGAAACACCGGCCACCATCGATTCACCCATTTCCGGCCACCACCCAGCCACATGCACTAGACCACCATGTAGCATACCTCCTTTCAGGCCAGCCATCCAAATTTCATGGCCAATCGACCATCGAGACGATTTTCGGCTGCAGTGCTGATTTCTCCCAAACCAGACCTCCATTTGCTTCACCGCCAGTCCTATTGGCTTACCATCACCAGATCTACCTTCTCACCAAATTTCACTGCCAGTGGCCGTCGGAGTTGGTGGATTTCGGTGACCACGGCGGTTCGTCGGAAAACCCACCTCCAACGAGTTCCCGATCATCTCACCTACCCTTTCCCACTAATTTGGCCTCTTTGAATCCAAATCCGAGGTCCGTTTTCTCCAATTTGTGATGGGTTGTGAGATTTGAGAATTCTAATTCTGAGAGCTGTTCGGTGATATTCCGGCCACCCCAGGTCCGATTTTCGGAAGGTAAGACTTGATTCTTAACCCTCGCATTGTAAGCTTCGATTTGGTATATCGTTTATAAATTTTGGTTAACATTTGTATTAGCTCCCCCAATACCTGTGTGTAATATACCTGATTAAAATATTAATTTAATATGTTTTGTGTAATATTGATATTTTAGGAGCATGTGTTAATTGTGAAATTGATCCCATGGGGGATTTTGATTGAATTGCGTGCTCAAGGTGAGTGATCCACCTGCAAATTGATTTTTGGGTGTTAAATTATGAATATTTCGTGTTAATTAGATATTCAAAAATTACATTTTATGTGTTGAATATTTAATTAAATTCTATTTGAAATTTTGATGCCAAATTGAATGAATTAGAAATATTTGTGCATTTTTAATTTTTATTAAATTATTGTTGAGTAAATGTTGAAATTATGATGCATGATAAATGTATTTATATGATTTTAAGAATATATGAATTTCATGAGGTTTAAATATTATTTTTGGTGTGGATTGATTTTTCAGATTTGGAGGAAAATAATTATTTAAATTTATTAAGCATTGAAATAATTGTGGAATTTATTTTCTGGTTTTGAGGAATTGTGTAAGTAAAGTATGTATGAAATTTACATGGTTTTAAAGATATATTGATTTAAATTGATTTTGGGGATTTGAGAAAAATATTGTTTTGAAGCATTATGCTTTAAAAATATTTTTTTATGTATTGAAATATTATGGATTGAGTTTATGCCACTGGGAATTTGATATATTTGCTTCAATGAGATTATGATAATGGATTTTTAACGTGGTGGATTTATGATGATGGTTTAAAGAAATGGGGATTATATGGATTTGAAAAGAGATATTTAATCTAGTGGTAATTATGAGATTTTGAGATTTGAAAATATAATGATTTTATGATTTTTAGATGCACTCATATAGTACTGATGTTTTGTACTGTATATATATTCATATGATTAGCGTGTATGTTATAGCGTTGTCCTGTGGATGTCATTGGACCTGAGGGCTGGCAGGATATAATGCATAGTAAGCATCAGCCGGCCCCCTCCATGGCCAGGATGATTGTTGATAGTATCGGCCCGATGGGATGCTATGGTGACCAGATGCAGGTTCACTTCTTAACCTCCTCGTCAAGTGGTGCTTTGGGACGTTGGGCACCGTCGGACATTACTGGTATATAGTATGGTGCGTCATGATATTTTCGACATGAATTTTCAAACAAAATATTTTAAAATTTGTATTTAAATCAAAATGTATTTAATGGTGTTTTTATCATTTAATTCGATTGATGTTTTAAGATGCATTTTACTATGATTTGATTATTTAAATTGACTTGACGATTTAAGATGGATTTGTTTATATCTTCACCATTTATTTCAAATAGATGTTCTAATTGATTTAAATATTTCTTTTATTAATTAATTGATTTATTCTATTTATTTATATATTTCTTGGATTATTGTCGTATAAATTTTATTGTGATTTTTTATTTATCTATTTATGATATTTTATTTACCATTTAGTAATTGTTATAAAAGCCATGGTAACAAGAATGTATTACATTATCAGGACTATGCAAATACTATCTTCTTTTTATGCATATAAAAAATATAATATTATTAGGATCCTCATAGTACAAAGATACTCATATATGGGCTAACGACAGTCAACCAAATCACCACAATCAAATGCATTAAACTAAGTCATCGATAAGATAACTTAGAATATGCGATTCATGGTATTCAATTAACTTCCACTGTCGTTCCAAGCATTCTACCATGTAGTTAAACCATCGACAAGATAGCCTAATCACCTGTATGGATCTTGGTTCATAAGTGAAAGAGAATAAGTTATATTGGCAATTTTATGAAATAGTCAAGCTAAGTCTTGTGATAGACAAGCACTTAGGCATCATACCTACTATCCCAACTTCACGTTGAAACTTATAAATTGAATAAATTAAATGTCATAATATGCAGGTACATAAAGTCACATTTATTATATTAACTTTTATTACATTGGCAATTCTATGATATGAAAAAATTAAGTCTCATAATGGATGAGTACTTAAAATTCCACTCTATTATGCCAACTAGGTAAATAGCTTATGACAATTCATGATTTGGTCAAATTAAGTCTTACATTAGGCAAACAATTAATCAATCGTCACTACTATATCAAACATAATATAAAGTCTTCCAATGAAAAATTTTAACCAAAATATTTACTTTGAACCTTCGGCATTTAGTTGAATAAAATTTGAGAAATTGAGAATGGAGTAAATTTTCCAAAAATAAAGAAATAAATAAAAAAACCACAAAGTTTGAGAATAAATTAACAAAAATTATAAAAATCATATATAAAATCAACAAATAAAAAAATATTTTTTTAATACAAAATGGTGGCTGACATAAGCAAAAGAGGCTACTAACATTAGCTATCTTCCTCCTTTAGCTAGGTCAAGGGTCAACATGGTTTACTGACTAACGAGACGAGTAACCCATTTCCCTAACCCATTCGAAAAATTCCACTCCAACCATTGTTTGATGAAACCGGTGTCAATCTATTCATTTCTCCATGGGAAACAAATAACCCCATCAATTTGGTAAAAAATCAAACAGAAAACAATGGACAAACAACTTATTTTTCAGCCATGGATGTTTAATAATTTGCCAAAATTTAGATGTGTTTGAGACTAAATTGATCATCGAAAAACAGTCAATTCATCTGAAAATAAGTCTAAAACAAAACCCAAAACTCAGTTATGTCTAAAATAAGTTTTCCATAAATTCAATAAAGTGGATTTCACAGTTTCATGCGAATGTGTGGTTTTCAAAACTAAGTGATCAGTCAAACATAGTCCATTATGTTTGAAAATCAAGATTACACAAAATCTAGTTTTAATTTTGATGAAAAAAAGTTTTTCAAAAAAAAAAAAATGATATAGATTAGTTTACAGCATGGATAAACCCATTACCTAAAATAAAAGATAGTTGTTGATTTCTTTAAAAAGGGCGTAGCATATAAGAAGAATCCAGTGAAAAAAAACTTGTTAAAACAATTTCACAAGAAATCTTGCACAATCATAAATCACAGATTGTGAAAATACTAACATGGCTTTGATAAATCACAAATCATAAAATACAAAATACAATTTAAAATGTGTGTAACCTTGCTCTGATATCAATTATTAGTGCTAAGACAATGAATCAACTAACAGAACAATAATTCACAGCACTATAAACCTAAGATCTACACACATGCATATACAATATTTTAATATATTATTTAAAAAAACTGATTTGCTAACATTTATGCAATCATTGAATTTTATGAGCAATAATCCTACAAAACAGAAATTAATAACTTAGGAGTAGTGCCTAATGGATACACTTTTTTCTAATGCTTTTCTTACGTTTTCACTAAACAAACATGTAAATACCTCAAGTCATAATTTCTCTATTGTATGTATCGTACTAAGTGACTGATAACTTATTCCCCAATATATATAAATAATTAAATAATAATAATGATAATATAATATAGTAATATAGTAACAATAATAAAATAGGGAATAAGCCAACTATGCTTTAAGAGAGAACAAGTCCTTCAATTTAATGGTCCAACTGAAGCATTACATAGAGTGTGTGCCCAATAGCCCTACTACAAATGTTAGTAAATAAGCCAGTCCCATTACTAACACAAATAAATCCTGTAAATGAGTCATGTGACTATGGTTAGTTCACATAAAATATCTAACATTAATTACCTGATGCCAAGAAATAATCCAAGTTTGTAAATGTTACTGGCTATTAACATGTCCAACCTACTCATCATATAAAAATTGTTCTTCCCTTTTTTGGTAATTATTCCGAAATTCTATTATGGAAATCACATCACAAGTCGACAATTTGAATTCTGCAAATACTTCAATCTCCTGACCTACATATGATTTCCACCATTCCAACATAATCCCAATGGCAATGATCATTGCAGGAGTCATATCCCATAAAATACCATTTTAATTAATGCATTATTTTTCCTAAAAACTCAAATTTATGTGAATTATATTAGGAACACCATCTAGTCTACCATGTTATAAATCACAGTGTACAAATATTATTATTTGATTGATTTTTATTTAATTATACTTATCCCTTCAAAGGTTGATTTATCCATATTTATGTTATTATGTTAATCAATCAAATAATGACATGTGTATATTAGTGATAATTTGGTAGATTAGATAGTATATGTAGTGATATAAATGATTAGATATAGTGACAAAGCGAAATATATAATTTATATACTTGAAAAATTGCTCCTCATTTTCTTTTTACAGTAGGAGATTTTTAAAGCATGCGATAAATGGAAAAAATGTATGATAAAATCTTACCTCAAAGGAAATAGTATTTGACGCTTGAATATTGAATTTCCAGGTAGATAATTGTCAGGACCCTTCCAGAGTTTCCTATTGAAACCTTAGGATGACCCGACTATAGAAACCCCATCAAAATTTTTATAGAAAATTCAGCAACATCTTACAATAACAACAACAACAACAACAACACTAATAATAATGATGATGATAATAAATAATAATAACAACAACAATAACAATTTCATCATAACCCATCCAAAATCCCTTATCGGAACCCATAAACCTTGATTTCGGGTGAAATTCTACTGGACCGTTTTACGAAAAATCCGGCAGCTTCTCCCCTGAGGGTTGAGCATGCCTAAGAAATTTCCTACATAAAAACACATTTTTATATTATACCACCTTATTTCTCCCACCTTACTACAAGAGATTCCACAAATTTTCAGGACTTCTATAGAAATAGTACAGTGCTATAGACACAAGGAATAGTTTTAATAAAACATAAATACTTATATAATTTATGTTTGCCCACACCATCCACTTAGTATAATCTTACATTTCCATGCCACTTATTATCACACCAATGCATAATATAGATCAGACGGTAATAAAACAACAATAATAATAGTAATATTGATAACAAATATAGTTCAACTCATTCGAAGACTACCACACTTGCCCAAAAGCTAATATACTTGTCCGAAGGCTGCAATACTTGCTCAAAAGCTATTGTATATATAACACCCCATCCTGAAGTACGCTGGAATTTTCTCATGTTGACCAAGGTTGACTGGGTTTGACTGTTGTTGACCGAGAAGAGTCAAACTTTGACTTTTTAAATTGGCAAGAATTCTAGGTTGACCAAGACAACATTATGAAGTACGCATCGACACGAGTCTGTAGACTAGTAGCACGTCGAAAACGGAGCTACGGTTTGAAAGTTATGAGCAAAACAACTTGATGTCCGAACTGTCTGAGGGTGCCCGAGTTGACTTTTTATTTTTGTGAAATTGAGATTAAACTCATATATGGTTGTGAAGTACTTGTCGATACAAGTTCGTAGACTAGCAGCATGTTTGATTCGGACATGTGGTTTTAAAGTTATGAACCTCCAAAGTTTTTCAAATATCGTATTATTTTAATATTATTTTTTTAACGTGTGAACAGTATATGCCACGTGTGACTTAGTACATGGTGCCGTGTGTCATGATGAGAAAATACCACATATCAGCCATAATTAAATATTACATTATTTTATTATTTTATATTATATTATTATTTGAATATTATTTTATTTTATTTATTTCTTTTTCTTTTTCTTTCCTTTTGCCCATGTGGGAAAACAGGGGGGGGGGGGGGGGTGAAGACCCCCGTTCCTTCTTCCCTTTTGTCTTCTTCTTTCTGGAATTATCTGGAGCTCTCCTTCTCTTCCCCTCCCCGCTCATTCTCGGCGACCATTTTCCATCACCAATTTCCTCTCAATTTTGGACACCCACCAAGAAATGTTTATACCAACTTGAAACCCACATTCCATGAAACCATAGCCATGTTTATCACGCCACAAAATGGTCTAGACTCGCTGGGAAGCCATGAAAATCAGTGAGGGATGCATTTTCCGATTGCTATCTTCCGATGAGCATAAGGTATAATGGGTGGTCCTTTCCCACAAATTCAGAACCCCTAAGTCTATTTCCAAGTTTGGATTGGCTCAAAACTTGCTCGTTTAGGAGATATGACAAAACCCATTTTGGCAACAACGTCCCAGTGGGATTCTGGCCACCTCTGGCGTCGGTTGAACCAATTGAAGGTATATTCTTGGTACTCTCACGATAAGCTTCAAATTGGTAGTTAGAATGTGAATTATAGTTGAGTATTTAGGAAGTTGCCATTGATGAAGCTAAGTTATGTTTATATTGAAATTGGATAGAAATTAGACAAGTCTTCAGTCAATTGTCATTACAGCTAAGTTCCTAATGATTGTTAGAGGCCAAAGAAATGATTAAATTAAATTAATCCTCAAGATGTTGAAAAACCCCAACTTTTGAGTTAAGGCTAATCGGGTTTTGTGTATATATGTTTATGTATATGTATGTTTGTAAATATATATGTGTTTCATCCATGTATACATATGCGGATGCATAAGTGTTGGTGCATTCCATGGTATGTGCTAGATATATATATATATATATATATATATTACTATATGCACATATATTTTGTAGGTATATGAGCATGTGTATGTGTAAATAAAAATATCTAAATATTGTGTTATGGTAATTTATGTGTGTAATGCCTAAATAAAATGGTTCTTTAAAATTATGGTGCCAAAGTTATGTATAACATTTAATTTATATCTTCGAAATTAAGGAAATTGCAGTTTTCAATTGTTGCAAAATTACTGTTAATTTTGTTATTGAGGTTTTGATGCATAACAAAAGTATTCTCATTTATTTACTTATATATAATATTTTATGTGGTTCTAATGATATTTGCTATGAATTGATTTTATTAATTTAGTATTTTCAAAATAAAATATATTTATGTATTAATTAATTAATTTATTTATTTATTCATAAACTTGATTTTATCTTATTTTATTGAAACTTATCATTTTAATAATACTATAAAAATTTATAGTTTTTAGATGCACCATACACGTACCGGTGTTCTGTAGTTCTGGATGTGATTAGCTCGCAGGTGGAGTGTGATGAGCTCATAGGTTGTAACATCTTTCATGAGTTGCTATGGACTTGAGGGCAGGCAAGTTTATATAGTGCACACGAGCCACCCCCCTCCATGGCCGGGATGACGATTTAAGCAGCGGTGTTGTTAGGACGCCGAAGCTACCATATGCAAGTTTCTCTCTTTAACCTCCCGTCAAACGGTGCTTGGGATGTTGGGTATCGTAGGGCACCACTGGTATATAGTATGTGCATCAAGTACCTTATATATATATATATATGTGTGTGTGTGTGTGTGTGTGTGTTATATTATAATATATTATGTTGTATATACCACACCGTATGGGGACGATGATTCGATGTGGTCCATATAGAGCTAGCCTCATAACTATATTGCCTACGAGTCTAGGGGATTGGACGGCCAATCTAGGCAACCATCCTGTACTGTGTTGGTGGCAAAGTACCGGTGACAGCTGGAATCATGGATCACGCAGCATATTAGAGAACATCGTTTGTATCTGTGATGCGTGTGTATATTTTATAATATGATTTTAGTTTTAAAATATTATTTTACCTTATATTATCTTATTTATTCAGAATCTGATTTTCTAATATTATTATTATGGATACGGTAATTGCTATTATTATTTATTATGATTATTTTAGTAGCAATTTTATTATTTATTATAATTGTCATTGCCATTAATTATCATGGTTGCCACCATTTTATTATTGGTATTTTGTGATTATTATTGTTATTAATGTTGTTATTATGATTATAATAATAATAATAATAATTATTATTATTCTTATTACTTTTATTGGTATTATTATGATTTACTGTTATCTTTATTATTATTATTATTATTATTATTATTGGTATTTTATGGAAGCCTTCGGGCACGTGTATACGTGTTCGGGCAAGTGGGTAAGCTTACAAGCAAGGGTGGAAGCCTATGAGCAAGTTATGGTATTATTGTTATTAATATTACTATTATTAATATTGTCCTATTTTCTCCTGCTTACGTTATGAATTGGAACTTTGTAAAACGATATTAATATGTAGTATGCTACTAAATGGGTGGTGTGGGTGGACGTGAATGTTTAAAGGTATATTTTGGTTGTTTATTTAGTAAAATTGTTCCTATTGCATATACATATGTGTTATATGAATTGTTATCGAGGTACCGCCGTTGTGGAAATTATTGTAGTAAGGTGAGAAGGATAAGGTGGTATTATATAGAAGTGTGTTTTCGTGTAGTTAAAGTTTGGGCATGTTCTACCCTTAGGGGAGATGTTGCCGGATTTTCTATGGGACTGTCCAATAGGGTCTCCCTGCGATCAAAATTTGTCCAAGATTCCGGAAAGGGATTTTGGACGGGTCCTGACAGTATAATAACAATAAAAATAAGAAATGTGAATAACAATAAGAATAATATAATTATAATAAATAATAATAATAATAATAAATACAATAATAATTAGCAATAGTGATAATAATATTTATAAGAAAAATAACGACAAGTAATAACAAATAATAATAATAATAATAATAACAATTGCGATAATAATTAATAATAATATCAATGGTAAATAATAATAATGATAAAAAAAATAACAACAACAATAATAATAAAAACAATAACAATTAGAATATTAATAATAATAATAGTAATAATCATAATAATTAATAATAACTACGATAATAATTAACGATAATATCAATGATAAATAATAATAATAATAAAAATAGTGACAATGCTAATAATAATAAAAATAATAATAATAATAACAACAATAATAATAATAACAACAAATAAAGCTAATAATAGAAAATCATAATTACGAATAGATAAGATAAAATAAAATAAAATAAAATTTTAAAATTTATAAATATACTACGAAATATACAAATTCGTAATGGAGGTACATACGATACTATATAATATGCTAATGCACGATGCTATGATATCAGCTTTCACAGGTACATTGCTATCAATATGGTCCGGGGTAGTTGTGTATAATGGTTGTTCGACCCCTAGACTCATAGCCAGTAGAGTTATGAAGCTAAGTCATTCATGGACGGGATCAAATCGCTGCCCTCGTACGATATGGTACATACAAACATAACGTAATCTATATATACATATACATAAAAAAGATACTTGATGTACCATATGATATATTAGTGGTGCCAAACAGTATCCAGCATCCTAAGCACTACCTGACGGGGAAGTTAAAGAGAGAAACCTGCAATTAGTCACTTTGGCATCTAGCGGTGCCAATTGCTAATAACTTTCCATGGCTAAAACAATTGTTACAATTATTCTTCGATCAAGAGGGCGGTTGATGCTCAATGTACACTCTTCCTGCCAATCCTTAGGTCCATGGCTCCTACAGGGTAGCTATAACATAATAAACAATCATCCTACGGTCAAGGAATGGGGCGGCTGATGCTCGCATTGTTAATATATTTACCAACCTTCAGGTCCATGGCTCCCATAGGATAGTTATAAATAATAAACAATCATTTTGCGGCCAAGCAGGGGGGTAGCTGATGCTCATGGTACAAATATACTTGCCAACCCTTGGATCCATGGTTCCCATAGGATAGCCATAATAAACAACAATTCACAGGATGACCATATATACTTACATGCTAATCAACAATACAGCACAAATACCAATAATATATGATGCATCTAAAAACTATAAAAAA
The DNA here is from genome assembly GCF_031755915.1 of Ziziphus jujuba. NCBI lineage: Eukaryota > Viridiplantae > Streptophyta > Magnoliopsida > Rosales > Rhamnaceae > Ziziphus > Ziziphus jujuba. The sequence continues at coordinate 7,626,975 of NC_083390.1, forward strand.
ATTTATCATATTATAAATATTAAGATTTGATCACATATAATCGGGTTTATACACTTTTACTAAATTTATAAAATTTCATATTTTTCTTTTAAACAACCATATAAATCCACAATTTCATGAAATAAATTTCTTTCATAATAATTTAAATTTTACGATTATCCAAACACACAATATCTTTTATACACTAAAATTTATTATTCTTCTTAAATTATTAAAATTTATTTATGCAAAAATTATATTAAATCACATAAAATTCACATATAATTTGATTTCACACAAACACATTTTACCATATGAAATAAATGCAACCATAAATAAGCACAATTAATTTCCCCAAAACCATATAATAAATATTATATAACAAATATATTTAAATCATATAAAATAGCATAATAAAATTAAATAAAAATTTTCTTAACTTTTTTTTAAACACACATAATACTTTTTAAAATGTTAAATAACACAAAATATACATTCACACACATATACGCATATGTACAACTTTTTAGCAAGTATGTAAACATTCATATATATATATATATATATATATGTACACATAAATATATATATACACAAATATGTATATATATATATATATAAATGTATTCATTTGGCTTAACGCCGCCGTCTGGCTATGAAATGTTCGGCAAGCTTTAACCAAACTCACCATCAATGAATCTCATAAACAACTGAGAATTTGGACTAATAGAGACCAGTTTTTAGATTAGGGGGTCAAAACTAGAAGGAGGATCGAGCTCACAACAGGAGACCATCGGAAAATTAGCCAACAAGAGAAATGCTGGCCACCAGCATTTGACCGTCGATCCTCGTAAGTCCGCCAGCCAAAAGGCTTGAAATTGGATGATTGGGCTCGATCGGCACTTGTTGCTATCTAGTGATTGAAGCCTGACCACAGCCCTACCTGAAGAGAGAGAGAGAGAGAGAGAGAGAGAGAGAGAGAGAGAGAGAGAGAGAGAGGGGGAGAAAGGGGGTGTTTTTCTACTGGGAAGAGGAAAGAGAGAGAATGAGTGGGGAAGAAGGAGAAAGAAAAGGAAAAAGAAAAAAAAAATTATTGTTATCTTTTATGGTGACACATAGCACTATCAGTTTGACACATGGCATCCACTAATTGGTGCCATGTGGCACTGATCAGGGACTCTTCTAACTATTCTACTATCCTGTAAAGTCAGTGCCAAAAAAATGAGGAACGACTTTACAACCCATAACTTTTCAACTATAAGTCCAATTTAAGCGTACTGCTAGCTTATGAGCTCGTATCAATGAGCACTATCACATAATACATGAATAATCATCAAAATCCATATAGATAAAAAAAAAAGTTAGCTTGGGCTTGTCAATCAGTTCGGATCACATCTTTTTTTTTTTTATCATAACTTTCTATTCTTAGCTTATATTTTTGCATACTACTGCTCTACAAACTCATGTCGATGAGTACTTTGTCATGGTATCTCAGTCAATACAAAAGTTCTCTCACAGTAAAAAGTCAACCATAAGACCTACTTGGCAAACCCGATCAAAATTTCAAACTCGGGGCATTTTCTCGGATTGGGATGTTACAATTTATAATAGTAACAATAATAAATAATAAATAATAATAATAATAATAATAATAATATCAATTAATATTAATAACAACAAATAATAATAATAACAACAGCAATAACAATTAATAATAATATCAATGATAAATAATAATGATAATTACAATAATAATAATAATAATATCAACAAATGATAATAACAATAACAAATCATAATAATAATAGAAAATCATAACTATAAATAGATACAATAGAATTAAAACTGATTAATTCACTACATAACTCGCACATTCATGGTGTAGACACGCCCGATGTACTATATAATACCTAATACACGGTTCCATGATATCAGCTGTCATAGATACGTTGCTACCAATATGGTCATGGGTAGTTGCTGATAATGGCCTTACAACCCGTTAGTCTAGTAGGTAGCAAAAATATGAGACCATGCTGTTCATGACCCCTATATGGTGGGGTATACACTGATTTAACCTAATATATACATGTACACATCGAAAGGACTTTTGATGCATCATATGATATAACAATGCTACCAAGTGATTTTTGGCGTCCCAAACACTACTTGGTAGATAGGAAAGGAGAAGAGAACTTGCATCCGACCGCATCAGTGTTCCAATGGTTCTGGTGCTAGATAACATGTCATCCTTCGGTGAAGGTGGGTGACTATTGGTCACTGTACAAAATACCTGCCAACTCTCTTGTCTTTAGCTCCCATAGAAATGGCTAAACCTTGCTTCAGTTGATGGAGGGTGATTGATGCTATTATCCTAAAATACTTGCCTACCCTGGCTTACCATAATACATAAAGGATGACTGAATATAACCTACATGCTAATCCATAATATAACAGTATAGAATATCAATATTATATGGTGCATCCATAAACTAACTAGTTACATAAAATATATAATTTCGGAAACATCAACTCCTCATCATTACATTTTAAAACCATAATTTAATTATTTTAAAATAAACAAATAAATGAATAAATACATAAGTAAACATTTATGAAACCAGAAAATATAATTTCTTAACATCCAAATTGGATAATGAATATTTAAACATACGCAAGCTAAGTGGCATGCCTAAATTTAGACAAACATAAATAAATAAATACATAAATGAATAAACAAATAAATAAAAAATTAACTGCATAATTAAGTAGGAAAATAGGTAAACAAAATGTTAATTTATTCTTAACTCAACCTAAGCATCTAATCTCTTTATCAAAATACTCAATTAATAACGATTGGTTGACTGACTCCTTTAAATCTAGCTTTTGACAATAACAAATTAAATGAATAAATATATTTTTGTGTATATATATATCTATATATATATATATATGTAGACATAAATTTAATTTTACTCACATACTCACACACACACACACGCACACACACACACACATACATATATATATATATATATATATATAATCTTCTATAACAAATAAATATATATATATATACATACATTGTTGCCGCCAAGAACAATGAAATATAAAATATAAATATAAAATAATTAAGTGAAAATGAAAAATTGAAGGCGGTATAACCAGCCAAGCAATATATGAAAAATAAATAATGTAAATGAAAAATAAATAATGAATGATAAATATGAATGCTTACTTGATTACGAAGAACCAAAGTGTTACAAGCACTCAACACTCAACACTCAGAATAAATAAATTGATTACAGAGTTTTTTGGAATAGAAGAAGATTGAGAAAAGAGGAGAAATCTGCCAAAAACTCTCTAAACTCACTCTTAGCTTCCGTAGGAAAAAACTCAAAAGGGAAAACTTGAAAATGAAAAAACTTGAAAAACTTCAAATGAAAAACTTGATTTTGGAAGAGGAATGGGGCTCCTTTAAATAGGCAAAGGAGGACTCGATTCCTGTTCATGAACAGTTGATTGAACAGTGATTGAACAGTGCGCTGTCGGGAACAGTTGATTGAACAGTGATCTGCTTTCGGCTCCTTTTACTATTTATAAATAGTGATTGAACAGTAAAGTCTCGTGATCTGCTTTTGTGGGTGGAATTTTGAAAGTAACTTTGTACTGTCAAAGATTCCTTCTGTTGATTGGGATTCAGGCTTCCAGCATGTTGTTGATGTTGTGATCTTCTTCATCACCAAACTGGTAAGTGTCGTCTTCGTCTGAATCAATGTCAATGTCTTCTTCTGATTCTTGATTATTGTCTGTATTAATGATTCTCTGATTTTTGAACATTTTATAATAAATAGCAGCAAGATCTGGATACATGGTTTTGTAATGAAAGGATGTGAATACATCATTCCATACATAGCGGAATCCATGATGTAAATATATTTTTGTGTATTGATTTTCTTTTGCTAAAAAATATTTTTGAGTAATGTGTTGGAGATTAAAGTTGTCTCCATATACTGCAGCTCTCCAGTGGCGTAGTTGCCTTGTGATTGGGCTGGAACATCGTCGTACCTGTTCGTTTTGGCGAAAATGATTAGTAGCATATTTTGATTTTTCAAAAGTGATTAGGTGGCGTGCTGGTTCCCATCCATGGATCCATTCTGGTGGAGTGGATGTGATGTGAACAGCAATATATCCTTGTTGTTTTAATGGTGCTGAATGGTGAGGTAAAAAGAGGCAGGTAATGGCCATTTTGATTAATTCAGTACAGTTTTGGGCTTGATCTGTATGGGTGAATATAATGGTACCAACTAATCCCCAGTCAAAGAGGGTAGCCCAAGTGATTGTTTTATTTTGAAAGATGAAATTATGAAAGGTTGGGGCATATAGGCCAACACGGTAAATACAATAACTGATTTGGTGAGGACAGCCAACATGATTGAGGGGTATATTTTCAGGGTCACATGTGGTACATTTGATATTGGAAGGATGCAAAGCAGCTTCTGAATATACATACATACCACGGGGGCAGGTAGTGGGTGATTGGATAAATGAGCGGAGCATTTTTTGAAGAGAATTGAATTCATCATAAAATTGTTTACTTTTAATTTGCCAAATGCGGGAAATAATATCACTGGGTAAACCAGCTTGTTGTAACCATTGATTAGGATAGAAAAATATACGGACAGGATTCCAAGGTAAGGTGGAATTTTTGATTAAAGGATAAGGATTGTCAATGAGTTGGAAAGGTTGATTAGAATGGCTGGTGGAGGCTTGGTTTTGATTAAAAGATTGTTTTTTGGTCCAATAATCGAGATCTTTTTGGAGATGATTAATGTGAAGTTGGTGAATGGCATTGTTGTGGAGTAAGGTTTGAATTTGGTGTTCAAGGCATTGATTTTTGTGTTTGAGTTCATGAACTCGGAATTCTAGAGGATGTTCTATATTGAGGATATCAAGTGGATCTTGGATTTGAATAAGTTGATTATGGGGATGTTGTGGGTTGACAAAACCAGTGATTGGGCGAGGATGATTATGTTGCATTTTCTGGGCTGATTGGGAACTAGAAGCTTGATTAGAAATGATTTTTTGGACAGATCGGAGAGTTTTGGAAAACTCTGGATCCATTCGGACCCAAGGGTGAATAAAGGCTTGTGGACCTATTTCTCGATGGGTGATTTCAAGGGCTTGATGGAGACTGTAATAGCCTCGGTATTGGGTATTGATTTGGCCTGCTATCTCATGGGCTATTTGGGACCATGTTTTATAAAGGCCAGGGTTTGGGCCTGTGAATAAGATATAATGGGAATAGTAGTTACTATCGGGCTTTTGTTTGATTGATTGGAGATAAAAACAAAGGTTATCAAGGGTTTGAATAAAATCTATTTTTTCTTCGGGGGATTCAAAATGGGTTTTATTCCAAACGGAATTGATTAAGGCTCTTTGGGGGATATCTAGTTCAAATTGGGTTGGGAAATTCTTTTCAGAATTTTCTCCACTCCAAATTGGAACAGATGTGCTGTTGATGATCATGTAGCCACTGGGGCGAGACATGCTGTAATGAGAATGATTAGAAAAAAGATATTTTAAAATAATGCAAAGAGTTGGAAAAGATGCAAAAATATATGAATATATTTTGCAAAATAAAGTTTGAATGATTTGAGATGGATAAAAACATGATTGATTGAAAAAAGGAGGACGATGGATTTGGATTTGATTAAGCTGTTTTGAAATAGATTGATCTTGAAGAGTCTGGACATTATTTGATTGAAGTAAGAAATCAAATTTGATTTTTTCACCTAGAGGGTGACTAATTATTCCTTCATTGTTTGTAATGAATGGGTATAATAGAGAAAGGAAAGGGATTCCGAGGATGACTTGATCTGTCATATTTTTAATAAGAACAAAAGAGGTTGTATAACAGATTTGATTATGACAAATTTGGACTTGATTAATTTCATATTGTAAATCCATTTTACTACCATTGGCATAATTTAATTTTTCTTTTGTTTTGGTATAATATTGATTAGGGATAAGACTTTCATGAATGCAATTTAAATCTGCACCTGAATCTAAAAGTGCAATTGTTGTTAATTGAAAATCTTTTATGAGTAAGGTGATTTTAATATGCCATTTTCTAAGTTTGATTTTTTGAATTGAAGCTATACAATTATGATGGGAAGATCCTTCTTCCTGTTCATCAGGTTGACTAGGATGGGGGTTATCCTGAATGAATTCCAATCGATGTTTGATTAAATGATGTTCCATTTGTAATTCTTTAATTTCAGACTTGATTGTTTTAATTTCTGTTTGTAAGTCTTGAACAATTATGGGTTTATTTTTGGATTTATTAAATGTTTGCAAGGCTTCTGTTAAACATATTTTTTGAGTACTTTTATGATGTTGATTTGTTTCTTTGTGATTATCAGTGATTATCTTTTTATATTTTTTCATGTATTCTATTCTTTCATCAGGATTTTCTAATTTACTAAGTAATTCTAAAATGATATCTTCATCTTCTGTAGAAGTAGTTAAGACACTAAGTGATTGAGTACAACAGGTATCTAGACAACAAGCGTCTAGACATCCTAAAGTAATTTTAGGGTTATCTGTGCCACTAGTTGATTCAGTGTGAATCCTTGATTCGTCAGAACTTGATTCAGTGTAAATATTGTTTTCACTATGTTCACTATCTGTATTGTGTATACCTAGAACATTGATTAAGTTTTGTTTTTGATCTTCTGGTATTTCTAATTGTTTGATTGTTTGCTTAGCTTTGCAGTTATTAGCAAAATGACCAAATTTATGACATTTAAAACATTTAATTTTAGTATTATCTTTTGAATCTTTTTTATTTTTAGTTGTTTTATAGAATTTATTAGGATTAGGTTTATTGAACTTATGAGATTTATAATAAGGTTTAGAATTTGAATATTTATTATGTCTAAGAGTGTTCTTATATGATTTGTTTTTGAGTTTGTTTTGCCTAGAGGGTGCTATAGTAGATAGACCATATTGTTGACAAAAGTTTCCTAATTCGTATTTAGTTTTCTTTTTATCATTATTTAGTTGATTAGCTATTTTCATATCAGTACACATTTTTAATCCTTCTTTTTTGATGATTGAGACTATATCGCCATAAGTTAATGAATCATAATCTATGTGACCACTATCATTACTTAAGACATTTCTGATTTTTCTAGCAAATAATTGGGGTAAACCATTAATAAATTTTTCTTTCCAAAAAGGTTGATTACTATCATCTCTCATCATGATTCCAGTGGTAAATATTTGGACATACCATTCGAAATCACTAAGAGTAGGACAGTGTAAATTGGTTAATTGACTATGAATTCGTTCTGTGACAGCTGTAGGGGTGCCTATAAAATGTCTAATTATTGTAGCTAACAAGGTATTGACGCCATCTGGAACACCTTGACCTATTGACTCATCAAATATGGGGAATCCTTCTTCATCTAATTTAACTGTATGAATGATTTCTGATTTAGATTGATCTGTTAAATGTTTTTCCCACCAGTAGTGCAATGTACCGGTAAAACCTGTGACTAATAATTCAACAATTTCAGGTTGGGGAAGGTTTTGATTAGTAAAGTAACTATTAGCAACCATGGACATGTGGTGTAATTTGTTTAATATTTCTTGTTCTTTTAATCCATCTATATTCCATTCGTATAATTTATCAGAACTGACAGAGAATTGATGTTTAGAAGTTGATTCTTGGAATTCAGGTGGTAATGGTTTAGTATGCCATTGTTTAAAAGTATTGAATCTTGGTTTTTGATTTTTAAGTCTATTAATATGATTATCCAAGGAAGATTGATTTGATTCTGTATCAGAAGAAGATTTATTGTTGATGGTAGCTAAATTTGAAGAAGAGGCTTCATTTTTGGAAGTTTTGAATTGTAATTCTTTTAAGAGTTGACTCAGTTGATTAGTTTTAGTTGGAAGAGTTGGAACTTTTGTAATATCTGGAAATTTTATTAGTGGTTGAGGTTTAATTTCTTCTTTAGAGGAATTATCAATTTTAGTTTCTATTTTGTCTAACTGTTTACCTATTGTAATAAGACTTTGATTGGTGTAATTATTTTGTTCAATGACTTTTCTAGTTTCATTAATTAAATCGTTATTTTCATTTGTGGAAGTTTTAAAGGGTGAAGCTATGACTTGGTTATTTAAATGGGGAATGATTATTTTTTCAACTGGAGGGTGGCTAGACAGGACTGTGGATTTATCGGATTTAATCCATTTATCTTTTGTTAAAGTTTTTAAATTATTTAAAGGATAGTAAAATTTTTCAAGAAAATCAAAAAATTTAATATCAAATTTAAGTTGTAACATTGTTTGTTTCCAAGTTTGCCAAATATCTTCTTTTTGATTTCTAGTGTGTGATTGTCGATATTTAATTAGTTTGTCATGATTTTTATCAGACATCATTTCGTGATTTAATTGTTTCCAGTGTGGTTTAAAGGGTGTATCTAAGGTGTTTAATTGGGGATCTATAAAATCTGAAGCTGTGGGTGACTGTGTGGATTGGATTTCTTCATCACTGTAACGAGGTTGACTAACTTGTCCAGTGTGGTGAATTGATTTTAATCTAAGATTTTTAAGTTCATTTTCTAATCTTAGTTTGTGTAGTTGTTGTTCTAATTCTTGAATTTTAATTCTTTGTAAATCTTTTTCTATTCCATGATCTCTTCGAGATATACTATCAGAAGAGACTGACTCGATGATTGGTTGATTAAGGGATCTTCGGGAGGAGGTTTCTCCTAAGGGTTGATTAGATCTAGGATTTCTATCAAAGGAGATTCGAACTGATCCATCATCAGATTGTGAGATGAACTCACTGTTGGTTAATATATTCTGAATAGGTGTTGGGCTTCGGACATCAGTTAATACCCAATCAGAGGGTAAATTAATATCTGACCATTTGATTAATTTAGGAATTTGAATATTTAAATCTTGATATTGACTCTGGATTAACATAGTATGACCTTTAGCATTATGTTGTTTAGCTTTAAAGTTCATATTAGTTCCTGAGACTTTATAATGAATTCTGTAAATTAAGGCTAAAGGTTGACGACCTTCGTCGAAGTGATAACCCAAAGTTTTTAAATTAAGAGTTAAGACCTTTAATATGCATGGGTCTGTTAAACTGACTGGAAAATTGGGATAACAGTCAAAATGAACAGGGCCATTACATAAACTGGTTTCGATAACTCCAAAAACACTTTCATTAAAGTTCTTAAAGCTTGCATCTCTAAGACACAGTAGTATAGATGAATTGGTTCCTAATTTGGTTAGGGGTTTGATTCCGATTTGGACTAATCCTATATGCATGAATTTATAACCATCTTTTAAATGTTGATTGATGTTTGATTTAGTGATTAACTGGCATGTTTCATGATCTTTATTAATTGTGTAAACTTGTTCAACAGTTTTAATATGTGATTCACTTTTAAAGGAGGAAAAAGACCAAGTTTTATGATGGTAAATTTCACTAGGGGAAACTGGAGGAATATTTCAGTCTGGGTTGATTGATTCATTAGAGGTGAAACTATAATGTTCTTCATTAATTATATCTGGTATGTGATTTCCATTAAGCGATGACCTAGAGCTGGTGCTTAATCTAGAACTAGTAGAAGAATTAGTTCTGAATAATCTATCCATTTTCGAATTTTAATTTTTAAAACTCTATTAATTCAAATTTACTATTACCATATGATTGCTCTCTTCCCTTGACCTCTCAGACCGCTCCTCTCATGCCTCACCTGGGACTTATTGTTCAGACACGGACCATTTACTGTTCAGCTAGGGACGAACACGAATGACAACAATAAAGTTGGCTTAATAAACCTTTAGAAATTAAGATAAGGAAATGAATGAATTAAGCAGATATAATACTCTACGGGTGCTAAAAGAAGTAGTAAGCATATAGATCGGAACACTTACGGCTCTGATACCAACAAGTTTTTCAAGTTTTTTCATTTTCAAGTTTTCCCTTTTGAGTTTTTTTCTACGGAAGCTAAGAGTGAGTTTAGAGAGTTTCTGGCAGATTTCTCCTCTTTTCTCAATCTTCTTCTATTCCAAAAAACTCTGTAATCAATTTATTTATTCTGAGTGTTGAGTGTTGAGTGCTTGTAACACTTTGGTTCTTCGTAATCAAGTAAGCATTCATATTTATCATTCATTATTTATTTTTCATTTACATTATTTATTTTTCATATATTGCTTGGCTGGTTATACCGCCTTCAATTTTTCATTTTCATTTAATTATTTTATATTTATATTTTATATTTCATCGTTCTTGGCTGGCTTTGCCGCCTTTAACTTTTGTCATTTTCATTTCCTTCCGCTTAATCTTATCCTACTCTGTTCTTATCTTCATTCATATCTTTGTTCTTCTTATTATATACTCTACATGTTTTTTCCCTTGTTACATACATTCACAATATGTATATATATATATATACACACCCCAAAGGTGTAAAGATAATATACCTATATATATATACACAAAATATTTGTATTTGCAAGATACATATATACATATATATCTAAACATGTATATATGAAATTTCAAACCATTTTAGCATTAAATACAAAACTTTACTTAGAAATGGCAATTTTCCAAATATATCATCATAATTCACAAACAAGATATAATGGAAAGCCAAAAGGATGAAAAACATGATATTAACATCTGTTGGGCTCGACATCACTGGTGGTGGCAAGATTTCCAGTCTAAAATCACTGCTAAACTCATCCTCTTTGTATGCCACAAATGAGCTTGAACTGTGGTGAACAGAGATGATCTTCAGTTTCAAGAGGCTAGAATCAGAGGGAGACAATCTTAAGTTTCAAGAGGCTAGAATTAGATGGAAAGGACCAAAAAATTGATCAGATACCACTAGAAAATCGGTGAATGGGGTGGACGCCGGCCATCGATGTTGGAGCACCAATCCTGATGCGTTTGCCAACCAAATGGCCAAGGAATCAATGGTCGAGGTAGCCCGACCGTGGGCTTTCATGCCGGCCAATGCATGTCACCAAGGCCGAAGCATGGCCAATTTGATCGGTCAATAAAGAGAGAGAGAGAGAGAGAGAGAGAGAGAGAGGCTCTTTTCGAGGGGAAGAGAGAGGAAATGAAAAGAGAGAATGAAAGAAGGAAATAGAAAAAAAAATATTTTTTATTATTTTTTATGTTGACATGTGGCACCCATCAATTGGTGAGACATAGCACTACCAATTGGTGAAATGTGGCACCTACTAATTGGTGACATGTGGTATCATCAGGGAGCCCTATAAATATTCCACTACCCGATAAAATTAGTGCCATAAAAATAGGCACGACTTTATGTTTCTTAACTTTTTAACCATAAGTCTAAATTAAATATTCCATCAGTTTCATATCAACCAATACTATCACATCATATATGAGTCAACATCAAAATCCATACAAATAAAAAAATCAATCCTGGGCTTGCCAGTTAGTTAGGATCGCACTTTTTCTTTACCATAACTTTCTAATCTCATCTCTGATTTTGGCATACTTCTACTCTATGATTTTTTATCTACTCATATTTTGCTAGAATACTTTGGTCAAGGTGAAACTTCTCTTGCAGTAAAAGGTCAACTGTGAGACCCACTTGGCCATCCGCAATCAACCTTGGTTAAACTTGATCAAAAATCCAAATTCAGAGTATTTTCTCGGGTCAAGATGTTACATAATTATTATATATTAACAATCACTTTTAGTATATTGTTTTATTATGCTTTAAAAATAGATTTTTTTTTTTGTTTGGTTACAGTACCTTTATAGTTTTAATATTTTTGCAGTTTATCTCTTATAGTATTAAATGAGCATTTACACCCCCAAAATTTGTAAAAGGTGCAACAACAATATAAAACCTTCACATCTTGACTTTTTAATTGCTAAATTATACTAACTAGGACAAAATTTTCTTTATGATTTTACCTGTACACTTGCACTTTAATCATTAAAAAGTCATTGTGTGAAGTATTAACTAATTTTACATATCTTACAAATTTTTGAGGCTGTTGGTGCTAGTTCCTATTAATACCGGAGTAAACTGCAACAATATTGACACTATATGGGTACTTGATATGGTGCCAAAAATCCAAAAAATAGTCACTTGTATTAATGGGTCATTCTATTCATATTATAAATTTTGATACTCACACTACGTTTTTAATTACTTTTTAATATTTTAAAAATATTCTTTGTTAAAAAGTCATAAATACTTTAAGTATATAAACTGAATAAAAAAAAGTGCTCCGCACACTATAATAGAGTTTTAGAAAGAAAAAAAAAATCCTAAAATGGAGACAATGGAGGTTAGCGATTAAGAGGAAAAAGTTGACAATAGTAATTGACAAATTTGTACTTTTAGTTGTAAAATTATAAATATTTAGCTTTCTTTTATTATTTACTTATTTTCTCTCATTATATTTTATTTGATTGTTTATTTTTATTTAATTTTCATTATATCTGTTTTTCCAATTAATAGTTTTCGTCTTATATATACTCTAAAGTTGTTCGGTATATGGACCTCGAATGGTTTTTTAAGGCTTGGATTCTATATACTGGAGAAAATAATTATTTGAACTATTCGTAAAGTAGTATGGTATACATAGTGCAGATGAATTCAACACGTCCAAGTTATGTATATCGAACTATTTCAGTCATATTTAAGTTATATATACATGAAGGCATCCAGTATGCATAATCTAGATGATTTTTAGCCGTCTGGGTTACATATAATGGAATACACAGTCATATCCATGTTATACAATCCAATCGGAATGAAGTCGTCTAATATACAATTATATCCATTCGGATTATTTTATGCAGTTATATCCAAGTTATATATATCAGACTAAAATAAAAAAAAAAGTAAAAAAAAAAAATTTAAAGGAAAAAGAAAAGGAAAAGGAAAAGAAAGAAATAAGTTTTGTAGATGAACTTTTCCAAGAGGAATCATTGAAGATGAAGAACACAGAACCCAGTGAAATAGCTTTCTCCTATTTTAATTTATTGTTGTTCTTGCTAAAAATGGAGAAAGAAAAAAAAAAGTTGAAAAAGCAAGGAAATTGCTTGTTAATGAAAAAAGAAATAGGCTGATGAGTCAATGTAGTTATATGTTCGGACTTTTTTCGCTGTTGCACATAAGAATAAATATCAGTTGGGATTGATAAAGATGAAGGAGATTTGAGAATTTTGAAATTAGTATTGTCATATAATGTATGAACTTAATTTAAAAGAGAATTAGGGATAATAAAATATAGTGTACATATTTAATTATATTTAAGAGTAATTTGAGTTTAAATGATTGGTGTAAATAGTAAAAATGAAGATAAAAATTAGCGTGTGTAGAATATAGTGTAAACATCAAAATTTGAAGTGTAAATAATACCATCCTATATTAATTTGCTCTTTTGTGGTATAGGTGTGATAATATGTAAGCGAATCGAAACATAGTTTAAAGAAAATCCAATGAATACATATATATATATATATATATATTTAAATTCATAAAGTACCTACTTTCAAACACTCTCCATGAAAGGCATGATTGGCTAGTTACCTTACTTTTGCCCATTTTCTCACCTTCACTATGAACAAGGCTATTTCATGATTTCTTCTTGATCAAAGATGGTGGCTCAACATGTTTTAAAAGCTCCATCTTTATTATTAACTAATTGAGATACAACTCCATGCATTGCAAATAATTCTTTCCTATCATATAAAAGATAATTCGCACCCATAATTTTTCTTTTATATAAATGTATACTGATATTATATATATATAAGATAAGCTTGTTACCATATATTTTGACCCATGATTTAATATGAGTCTTAACTATAGGAAATATGTCCTGCGATAAACTCATGGGCTTCATTTTTCAATCTCATTATTTGTTTGGTGTTTCCATAGATCAATCTGTAAGAACGGCCTTTGATTCCTTGCGAATTCATCAAGTACTACAAGCGGGTAGGAATCTACCATAGTTTGTGAATTATCTTGACGACAATTCTGTTGGGTTTATTCTCCAGAAACAATCTAAACTGTTGATCAAGAGCCTTAATTAATTGTGGCCGTTAGATCCCTAAGCTAGCTAATAAAGTGACAGAGCCCATTAATAGAGACAAGTGTAGCCCATCTGTTGGGCCCAAGGTAATTAGGAAACCCTGAGAGGCTAGGGTTTGGAGTCTATATATAGACTACTTTCTAAAAAGCCTCCAAAGGGAATTTTTTCCAGATACTAAAATAATACCTTAGAGCCTTCTTGTTTCTAGTGATTGGGTGTGCCCACACACAGATCCGTCGTGACCAGAATAGCTTGGAAGATTCAGCGAAAAAGGTTAGTAAAATCTATATGGGTAATGACATAAGTTATCGCATGCTTTATTCAATCGTGATCAAGCTTCCGCTATATATATGATTCCAACAATTGGTATCAGAGCCTAGATTGAATTGGTATGTGATAAATCGAATCCATTGTTTTATTTTTCATGTATATGTGATGTATATTAGATATATGGCACCTAGGGTTCTATTATTCATGTTATTTATAATTTTTCTATTATGAATGAATGATTTAGTTTTGGCCTTAATCCATGGTAGATTTTTGCTTGTAGTATATATATATTTTTTTTGATGTAACAAGGAGGCTAATCATAAGATTAGGGTTTCCTCCTTGATTGATTTATTTATTTATTTTTCCTAAAATTTTTATTTGAATTTTTATATGTAAATTCAGATTTATTGAAAAAAATGTAAAAGTACCCGAGAAAACTATATATGCGTTGCTGTTCATTACTTTTCATGCTGATTGAAGCCATGTTTTGCCAAACCAACACTCGGAGAAGATGCATGACACAGAGGAGGATCGGTGGGAGGAGGATGGCCACCGGTGTGAAAGCGCGTGTATCTTCGGAATTTGATGAGTTTTGGTGGGCTGGTTTCTCTGGTGGCTATCTACCTCCTTGTAAAATTTCATGATGATTTGAGATTTGTGTGGCAGCTGGCGGTGATTTTGGTGCTTGGGATCGATAGGAGACATGTTAGGGTTTTGTGTTTTTTGGGCTAAAAACCCTAGAAACCAATTCCATCTTAGGGTTTTGTGTTTTTTGGGCTAAAAACCCTAGAAACCAATTATAACTTGGCCCACACCATATAGACTTATAAGATCTGAAGAAAAGAAGAAGTACGGGCCAAATGTTAACTTGGGCTCCTTGGCCTTTTTGGGCTTGTAATTTTCTTTTCTAGGAAATCATGTATTAGGACTTATTAATTATTCTATGTTAATAATTGTTTGAATTATATGGTTATAATATGTGATATGTGCTTGAAATGCCATTTAGAATAGGTGGTGCCATATAATTGCATCATTTGATATATACATGTGCATAATAATATTTGATTTATTTAGGTAATATTATTATGGAAAATCCTAATTAATTAATGTAAAATATTGAATGGGTGAAGGTTAAAAATTAATTTAATTAATTTGAAACCTACAGGCTCCATTAAGGGTCCAATAATAAAATGGTTATGTGATGCTCCAATGGATAAGCATGATCGGATTTTATTGGATTGGATCTAAAATAATTTCAAATTTTTAATGAGGTTGTACGACCCAACGTCGACAATGCTTAGATATTAAGATAATTTTGAAATTAAATTAATAGTTATTACATTCAATTTTAGTGACATTAATAATCCTCCCAACGAAGCTCTGTTACTAGTTATTAAAAGCCCAAAGATTATTGAAACAATGGTTGATTTCAAAAATTAATTTTGAATTATGTGTGTTTGTGCTATCTGAGAAGAGTCTATCTAAGGAGGTAGGTTTTTAAGGAGTCTTTGATCCACCTCACATTTCCTAGGAGTTGACTTGGTAAGGCACTATACATATTGGGTTCAAAAAGTTTTAATTTTTTAAATAAATTTTGAGTGGTATGTGTTGGTGTTATCTAAGAAGACTCTGTCTAAGGGGGTAGGTTTTTAAAGAGTCTGAGATCCATCTCACCTTTCTTGGGAGCTAACTTAGTATAACATTAAAACATACCATGTTCAAAATTTAATTTATTACAAATGTCTTGCCCAACGCAAGTATTTGTAATGGAAATTAAATTATTGTTACAATAAACATTAATAATAAGTAGTTTAAGGGATCTACATATTTGTATGTTTATTGTGTTGATTATGTGTTAATATGTGTGCATTTTAGTTTTCAAAAAATGGCATCCTTTAATCCTCTTACTACAATTTTGAATAAAAAACCATTGGATGGAAATAACTATGACATATGGAAAACCAATCTCTACATTGTCCTTGATTTTGAGAGAAGAAAATTCATTACAACAACCCCGAAACCCCAGGAGCCGACTGCTAATGCTTTCGAGGAAACTAAGAAGCAATTTGCAGATTGACAACAGGTGATTACAACAGCTCGCTGTTATATTCTTGCCAGCGTTGCATAACATATGCAAAAGCAACTTGATAATTTGGAGTGTGTATCAGAAATAATTCAGACTCTAGATGGGATGTTTGCTAAAAGTAGCAATACTGCTAGACAAGCAGCTATAGGGGCATTAATAAACACTCATATGACTGGAGGAAGTGTGTGGGACCATTGTCTAAAGATGATGGCGCATATCAGTACTGCCGAAGTGATGGGGGCTAAGCTGGAACAAGAGATGAAGATAGACATGATCTTGAAATCTCTACCGGATAGCTTTAGTCAGTTCAAAATGAACTATAATATGAACAAACTAAAACTTACTCCTGTTGAACTGATGCACGAGCTTGAGAGTGCTGAAAGGTCTCTCGGGAAGCAAGGAAGTGCCTATCATGCTAAAAGTTCCTTAAAACTTAAAGGGAAACCTAAGGGTGGAAAGAAGAACAAGAAGTAGAAGGGAAAAGGTCCAACTACCAAACCAGCTGCAATGAAAAAGCCGAAAGGCAAGTGCTTCAAGTGGGACAGAAAGGTCACTGGAAGAAGGATTGCCCTAAATCAGGTATGGTTATTCTAAATGTTGTTAAGGTTTGTCTAATGGAGAATTACAATGATAAATGGATCATTGATTCAAGACCCACTAACTATATTTGTTACTCTTTACAGTGGTTCAAACAAAGCAGCCCAATTAGTAAAGGACAAAGAAGTTTGAAGTTGGAAAACGGGGACTATATCTCCGTAATGGCAGTAGGACTAGTGGAGTTATGTTTTAATAATAAAACTTTATGTTTATCAGACTGTTTATTTGTTCCGGATTTTAAGAGGAATTTGGTTTGTGTTAGTTGTTTAGTTGAACATGGTTTAACAGTACAGTTTAATTCCTCAGTTTCAATAAAGAGTGATAATACTTTTATTTGTTTTGGATTATTGATGAATGATCTATATTTTTTAACTCCTTTATCTTATAGTATAAATACCACTGAAAATACTAATGATGAGCAATTTCCCTTATCTAAGAAAAGGAAGGTTTCAAATGAAACCTATTAATGGCATTTGTGATTGGGTCATATTAATTCTAGCAGAATTCATGGTTTGGTTAAAAGTGGAATTTTAAATTCCTTAATCTTTGAACCCATACCAATATGTGAATCATGTTTAGAAGGTAAAATGACAAAGAGGCCTTTCAAGGCCAAAGGAAATCGTGCCACCATATAGTTAGAATTGGTACATACTGATGTATGTGGACCAATGAGTGTTCAAGCCAGAGGCGGGTATGAATATTTAATCACATTTACTGATGACTACTCACGATATGGTTATGTTTACCTAATGCGCCATAAGTTTGAAGCTTTTGATAAATTTCGAGAGTATAAGGTTGAGGCAGAAAAGCAATTGGCTGTCCATATCAAGCAACTTCATTCTAAACGAGGCAGTGAATACTTATCTAGAGAGTTCAAGTCTTACTTGGCTAAAGAGGGGATAGTTTCTAAAATTATCATATCCGGAAATGCCCCAACAAAATGGAGTCTCTGCAAGGAGAAATAGATCCCTTTTAGATATGGTGAGGTCAATGGTTAGTTATTCATCATTACCTGAATCATTCTAGGGATATGCCTTAGAAACAGCGGTATACATAATAAACTTGGTTCCATCTAAGTCTATTTCAAAGACACCCACAGAATTATGGAAAGGGTACAAACCCAATTTAAACCATATTCGAATTTGGGGTGTCCCGGCACATGTCTTAGTACAGAAATCTCAAAAATTGGAATCTCGTATGGAAATGTGTATGTTTATTGGCTATCCAAATGGAACGAGATGTGGAATATTTTATAATTCAAAGGAAAAGAAGGTGATAGTGAGTACCCATGCCACTTTCTTAGAAGAGGATTATATGAACAATTTTAAACTTAAGAGTAAAGTGGTTGTTAAGGAGCTTAACTCAGTTCAAGATCCACTAGAAACACTTAGTTTTCCACCCTCATTTCCTGATGATGTTCAAAGAGGGAAAAATATACAAAATGTACCCGAAGATGAACAAACACAGGAAACAACTCAGGATCAAATTCAAAAAACTCAAGAACAAGAATATAATGAAGAGATTGGTAATCCACTTGAACCACAGAACTTGGATCCTCCTGTATATGTACAATAACCAGTGCAGCAAACTCGTAGAGAGAGAATGATATGTAAACTTGCAAGGTATGCCTTGTTAAGAACGATTTATCAAGTCATTCTGGATAATCCTGATGACAACCCTACTACATATAAAGAGGCATTGGAGGATGTTGATGTGCAAGAGTGGAGAAATGCCATGGACCATGAGATGGAATCTATGGATTCTAACTCAGTCTGGTCTCTTGTAGAAGCACCTAAAAGGGTAAAACCAATTGGGTGTAAGTGGATCTACAAGAGAGAAAAAGGACCAGATGGGAAGGTTGAAACCTTCAAAACTAGATTGGTGGCAAAAGATTATACCCAGAAAGAGGGCAGAGATTATGATGAAACTTTTTCCTGGTAGCCATGCTTAAATCAATTTGGATTCTCTTAGCTGTAGCAACAGCTCTCGATTATAAAATCTGGCAAATGGATGTTAAAACAACTTTTCTCAATGGGGAGCTAGAAGAGGACATCTATATGCAACAACCGGAAGGATTCATAACAAAAGATCAAAAACACATGGTTTGCTAGTTGCATAAGTCAATTTATGAACTTAAGCAAGCATCCAGATCATGGAACATCAGGTTTGATCAAGTTATCAAATCATACAATTTTGAGAAAAGCCCTGATGAACCATGTGTGTATAAAAAGATTCAAGGTATAGTGGTAGTTTTTCTGGTTCTTTACGTAGATGACATTCTGTTAATTGGAAACAATATAAAAGTATTGTCAGACGTAAAGGGTTATCTAAAAAAGCAGTTTGATATGAAGGATTTAGGTGAAGCTAACTATATTATAGGAATCAAACTTTTACCAGACCGGAAGGATAAGGTGTTAGCTCTATCCCAAGCTTCCTACATTGACAAAATAATGACCAGGTTCGGCATGAAAAATTCCAAAAGGGGACTTGTACCCTTTAGACATGGAATTCATCTTTCTAAGGAGCAATCACCAAAAACTCCCAAAAAGAAAGAACTCATGAGTAAGAAACCTTATGCTTTGGCTGTTGATAGTCTCATATATGTCATGCTATGTACCAAGCCAGATATCCACTATGCAGTGAGAGTAGTAAGCTGATACCAATAAGATCCTGGAGTAGAACATTGGAGTACAGTGAATCATATACTCAAGTATTTAAAGAGACGAGGGATTATATGTTGGTGTATTCCAGTGGGAGTCTTGAAACACTTGGTTACACAGACTTTGATTTTCAAAGGAATATTGATTCTAGTAAATTAAAATCATGATATGTGTTTACCCTAAATGGAGGAGCCATTTGTTGGAGGAGTGTTTAACAAACTTGTGTTGCTAACTCCACAACTGAAGCTGAATATGTGGCTGCATCTGAAGCTGCAAAAGAAGCAGTATGACTCAAGAAATTCCTTTTAGATCTTCATGTGACACCAAGTGCAGATCGGCCCATTATCCTTTACTGTGATAACAGTGGGGTCGTAGTACAGTCTAAAGAACCCAGGTTTCACAAAAAGCAGAAACACATATTAAGAAAGTACCACTTGATCTGTGATTTTATTGATAGAGGAGATACAGTGGTTACTAAAATAGCATCTGAAGAAAACCTAGCAGACCTTTTTACTAAGACTCTTCTTGAGCAAGCATTTGAGAAGTATGTAAATTGTATGGGTTTTAAAAGGATCCCAGACTTACTTTAGAGTAATTGGGAGTTGGTTACATTTATGCTCTAGGAGTAAGACTAATTGTAATATCATTTTCTGATTTAATAGTATGAATTTTTTAAATTCTTATGCATACTTTGTTTTACTATAAAGTCCAGATTAATTATGTAGTATATGATCATATGGATAAGTTCATAGAAGACATGATCATAAGTTCTCATAATTAATGAATTGTCTCACAGTTGTTAAATAAAGTTGGGCACTTTATTTAGACTGTAATATTTTATGAAATAATCTGTCTTGGTTGTTATAAAATATTGGAATAATTTATAGTCATTCTGAGAGGATCATCAGAGATTTAATTAAGGATAAATTTCTGTAAAAAGAATTAAATCTCAGGTAATATTGGATATGTTGTTTTTCTTAATCCTAAGTATATTATAAATAGGAAATTAAATGACTATGCTTCTTTGAGTTATCAATAAGTGAGGTCTATTATGAACGACCAATATCTTGATAATTTTGGAATTATGGTTCATTTGAGTACCAAGTATTTATGAAATATACAATATGGAATTTGTATGAAATATCCTTTTGACATGTTTCAGTACTCGGATATTAAAAGCTACTGGCCAGTGCATTGGATCCGTTAGAGAAACTGATAAGTTAAGAGAATAAATAATTAATTGATGCACATAAATTATTATCAATTAATTATGGGCATTTTACAAAGGAAAAATACATTTAATATATACATTATTAATTTTGGACTTCACATATGGGCTTTTAGTGGAGTAGCACCGGATAAGATCATGGTCCTAAACTTGCTCCTAAACAAGTGGGAGATTATTAGGTTTATGTTCCAGAAGTAATCTAAACTGTTGATCAAGAGCCTTAATTAATAATGGCAGTTAGATCCCCAAGCTAGCTAATAAAGTGACAGAGTCCATTAATAGAGACAAGTGTGGCCCATCTGTTGGGCCCAAGGTAATTAGGAAATCCTGAGAGGCTAGGGTTTGAAGTCTATATATAGACTACTTTCTAAAGAGCCTCCAGAGGGAATTTTTTCCAGATACTAAAATAATACTTAGGAGCCTTCTTGTTTCTAGTGATTGGGTGTGCCCACACACAGATCCATCACGATTAGAATAGCTTGGAAGATTCAGCGAAAAAGGTTAGTAAAATCTATATGGGTAATGACATAATTTATCGCATGCTTTATTCAATCGTGATTAGGCTTCCACTGTATGTATGATTCCAACAAGTTCACAGAAAAAACAAACCCAGGAAGACTAAGAAATCCGTGATAAAATTTTCCAAGGCATTTCTTTTTTTTTTTTGGCTGGCTTACCCTTTCAATCTTCTACTTTCTAAATACTTGCTGAATGGGTTCACCCAATTTCATATTTATAGGTATATCTTATAGAATATCAAAGCTTGATCAATATTACACGATATTGGAATTATAATATAGAATTGTATAAAGAAATAAAAACAGTTATGAGACCTAAAACCTCATGATACATATGCCTGTAAGGTCAACTTATAAAGCTCTGAGAAACACCTCAATCGTCATCTAAATAGTTGTTTCATTGCTGGCCGAGTACTGAATTTCAAAATAAACAATAATTAAAAAGTTGGAATGGAAGGTACAATGGAATCTATATCTTCCTGTGAGTCTGAATTTGATCTCTCAACTTTCACATGGTTCACAGAATTTCATATTTATTGGAGTTCTATAGAAAATCAAAGCCTAATCAATACATGTAATAGATATTGGTATATACTTAATATAGAAGTGGCCCTACGAAAAGTATATTAGAAATAAAGTACAGTATGAGTTATATTACACATTTTATAGTTTCAATTTAAGGGAAAATTATCTGATTAAAAAGAAATTTATGAGAAAATTAAAAGCTGAAAATCTTGTCTTTAATATATACTTGTATTTGGGTGAACAAATCAGGGTGGAAAAATGTTATATTTGATGATGGCTTGAAGGAGCTTATGAGCAAATTTTACTTAATAGGACACCACTTTCCATGGCCTTTGGCCACTCTAATTGAAGATATTTGGGACTTTTTAAGGAATCCAAAAGGGCTTAATAAAGCAGCTGGCTTGCCAAAGCTACTTGCAATAGGCATCTAATTTTAGGCTTTTACCTCATGCTTTTAATTATATTCTGTTACTTGATTTAAACAATTTATGTCAGAATCCTTCCAAAGTTATCTATCGAAACCTTAGGATAGCTCCAATTAAAAAAACCCCATTAAAAATTCTACAGAAAATTTGATAGCATCTTGGACTTTCCCAATTATTCCCTATATAAAAAGCTCACTCCAAAAGTATACATCCATCTTATTCCTTATAGAAAGCTCACTCCAAATGTATACATCCACCTTATTCCTTCATTCTTTACTACAATTTTTCATAAATTTGTAGGACTTCGATAATAACAATGTAAAACTATAAATATAAATAATAAATCATAACTATTTTTTTATATGTCAGGACTTCTCCCAAAGTTTCCTAGTTGAATTCATGATGGCTCTGACTCTCCAAAGGTCTCCCAAAGTTTTAACTCAACATAGGAAATAAATACTTCAATAAATTCATAGCCTGCATATATCTTCCATTTACTATAATTCTACAATTTTACAGCATTTCATAAATATACCGGCACATAAATATAAATATAAATAAAATAATAATAATAATATGGACCATCCCAGGTCTAAAACATATTTAGTAATAAGGGATACAACTATAACAATATTTGTAATAATAATAATAATAATAATAATAATAATAATGACAATAAATAAAGATGAACTGGATCTCAAACCCTTAATCATACAACCCATATTTCAAAATCTAAGAAATATACAGATATGAATTTATGTTGTTAAGAAACAACAAATTGTAAGTTATACTAAATAAAATATATTATATTAAAATATAAATATAGCAATAATACTTTACATTGAATAGCTAAGGCCGTGATAACAATTCCAATAACATTATTACTAGTCTAAACCAATGTAAATACACATTTCCTATGAATATATATGTATGTACATATACACCTAAATGTGAATATGTATACAGTTTCTCAAAGGCTAATATACCTATTCAAATGCTGATACACTTATTCGAAGGCTTAAGTACCTACCTTGTAACATCCCAACCCGAATCATCGAAAATTTTCATGTTGACCGAGGCTGATCAGGTTTGACCGTTGATCAAGTAGGTCAAAATGTTGACTTTTAGCCCTGGATGGAATTTTTCATTGACCAAGGCACTATTGCGGGTACATGTCGACATGAGTTTGTAGACTAATAGCATGTTAAAAATGGAGTTACAATTTAAAAGTTATGAGCGAAACAAGGTATGATCCGGATTGGTCAACGAGTTCGGTGTTGACTTTTTAGTTACGTACATATTGGTGGTGACTCATGTGTTATATGAAAGTTCTCATCGATACGAGTCTGTAAACTGGTGGCACGTCTGATTTAAATATATGATATAAAAGTTACGGATTTGTAAAATTATATCTATTTTTTTGGGGACTGATTTTACCCAGTATTGGAATATTCAAAAGAGTTTTTTATTTGTACCATGTGTCACCAATTGGGATCCACCACATGTTACGTTTATAAAATGCCACATGTTATCTCAATAAAATATCATATTATTTTACTATTATTTTATCATTATTATATTATTATTTTATTTTATTTTCTTTTTATTTTTCTTTTCTTTTTCCCCACGTGGGAAAACAGGGAAGAACCCCCTGTGTTTTTCTTCTTCTTCTTCTTCTTCCTCCTTTCCTTTCCTTCTTTCTCTCTCTCTCTCTCTCTTTCTCTCTCTCTCTCTCTCTTCCTCTTTCGAGTTTCTGCCAAAATAAAATTTTCTGGCCACCCATACATTACACGCGCCGGATGGAGAGGAAGGGGGTGAAGATTCCAGTAGTAAGAGGAAAACCATGGCCAACCATTATTGCACGTGCCCAGAGCGGGCCTCCGTAGTCGGTGACAACAAGGCTGATTTTCTGGCAATCCAACTACCATTTGGTCAAATTGATACTCCTTCCCATTATTTTTGGACCTCCTGAGCTTAATTTTGAGGTCCATTCAAGTTAATTCCCTATTGTTTGAGAGATATGAGAGGTTGAACTTTGGCCGGAATGCTCCGTCTATTTTCCGGCCACTGCCAATCGAATTGAGCTCAATGGAAGTTGGTAACATATTCCTCGTCTTTCTATTGGTACCTCATTTATGAATTATGATGGAGTATTTTGAAAGATGCCATTTTTGAATAAATTAATATAGTAAATGTGAAAAATTGGAAAATAAAGCTAGATTGTGTAGATATGTTTATCTATACCATATATGTGTATGTTTGTGAATATGTATATGTATTTTGTTTGTAAATATGTATATATAAGTGTAGATGTGTACATTGATATGTGTTGGATTGATATATGTATATATATATATATATATTATGGATATATGAGTATGCGTGTATATGTTTATTTAATTGTTGAAGGAATATATATGTATATGAACAAGTGTAGGTGAATATCTAAATATATATATATATATATATCGAGTATATTTATATATTCCCATACATGTTTACTTGTGTACATATATGTATGTGTATATATAATATGGTGTTATTGAATTTATGAAAAATATATATGCTTACTATTTAGATAAATTGTTACTTAATTTTATGATGTTAATTTGTATTCAATTAAATATACATGGTATTGAATTCACATCTTCGAAATTAAGTAAACTATAATTTTATATTATTGTTAAATTTATTGTTGATTCTAAGATGCATAACAATTGTGCTTATATGAATCTAATTATATATGAATCCTATGAGATTTTAAGGATATGTTGATTTAAATTGATTTTGAGGAATAAGAAAAATATCGTTTTAAATTATTATGCCCAAAATATAATTATGCATTCGTGAGAAAATTAATGGATTTACATTGATGAAGTTAAAGTGATGGAATTATGATGATGGTGTAAAGAAAATGTTAATTATATGGATCTGAAAAAGGGTATTTAATCTAGCGATATTTATGGGGTTTTGATATTTGAAAATATATAATTTATTGGATAATATTTAATCTTATGTATTTAATTATATATAACATTTTTATGTGGTTTCAATGATAACATTTTTGGTATAAATTGAATTGAAGGTTTGAGAGAAATAATTATATTAAATTATTACGATAAAAATATATCCGTACTTTTAATTATTTATTATTATTTATGTATTTGATAAAAGTATACGAATTCGATTATATTTTATCAAATTTTAATATTTTATAATATTACAAAATTTATAGTTTTAGATGCACCATACACATACCGGTGTTCTATAGTTGTGGATGTGATGAGCGCATAGATTGTATACTCTCCCATGGTTGCCATTGGATCAAGGGCAGGCAAGATTGATATTGGCCATAATCGTCCCCCTCCATGGTCGGGATTGAGGGTTATAGCATCGACGCCAGTGGGACACCACGGCAACCGGATGCAGGTTCTCTTCTTAACCTCCCTGTCAAAGTAGTACTTGGGACGCTAATACCGCCTGGCACTACTAGTATTGGTGTACCACACTGTGTCAGTGTTTTGTATTGCATCCATTATTAGCGTGCAACTTGTATACTCTCCCGTGAGATGCTATGGACCCAAGGGCAGGCAAGTTTGACATACGGGCCATAGCCGCTGATGTGATTCCGCCCGAATCCGCACAACCGACAACTCTTAGAGTGTTGACCCGATACAGATGAAGACCAGGCTTATCACTAGGGCTCAAACTAAGAGATTTAAGGTCAAAATTTCTGCCTTTATCCAGGAGGTAATTCATTCTCAAGAGGGCTTGTCCATACTCGAAGATCCAAGACATGTTCTGAGCATACAAGTGGTGGAAGCCGGTACGAGCCCGGGTAGCAATTTTGGTACTTTTTTGGAGTCCAGGAAGCATGAAATGGTTCCAATGTTTCATGGATTCAATACATATGTTTAATAGGACATGGAATCAATTCAAATCAACTTCAAATTCATCCAAAAAGGGGTTGTATGGATAGTTAGTAAATTTGGCCGGTTTTTGCTGTATTTTGTGCTGACTTTACCGTATTGTGCTGTGTTGGCTTTTTCTTTTTCTTCCAAGTAAGGGAAACGTGTGGGACTTCATAATAAGCTTATTTGGTATCCTAAAAAGCATATAGAAGCTGATTTAGAGCTCAAAGTGGTCAAAGATTGGTCAAAGTCAACTTAGTCAAAAAGCTAGTATTTTAGTTTCCTAATTTGATTCTACTTTTTGTTTTAGGAAATTACCATTACTTTTTGGTTTTTATTTATTTATTTTATGGAGAAATAAGTTTAGGAAAGTTATTATTTTATTATTTTCATTGTAAATTAATTAATTCCTAATTCAAAATAAAGGAATTAATTAATCCAAATTAGATTAGGAAAGGAGTAAGAATTTCGGCCACCATAGGAAATCACTTTGTATGGCTGGTTTTTCCTTTTGTTTTTAGGGTTTTATTTTATGAATTTGTAGCCTATTTAAAGGCTTATTTTTCAATAAGAATGAAGCTTGAATTCTCTTTATTCTTTTGAACACGTAAAACAACATTAGAGAGTGAATGTTTTAGTTTTAACTTATTAATAAGACATCCATCACCTATTGTGGCGTCTTCGATATACCAATGTTTCTAATCACAGGTTGGTTAGGGGTTGAGGTGAACATTAGAACTTGAACATAATTAGATTCGGGCTAATATAATACGGGTTTATGAGCAGGTTGTTCTAGGTTCGTATCAGCTGCCCCCCTCCATGGCTAGGATTGAGGGTTACAGCATGGGTGTCATTGGGATGCCACAGCTACGGGATGCAGGTTCTCTCTTTAATCTCCTAGTCAAGCGGTACTCGGGACGTTGGATACCATCGGGCATCGTTGATATATAGTATGTATATCAAGTATCTTTATATATATATATATATATATGTATATTATATTATATTATGTTCGTATGTATCACACCATATAGGGACGAAGATCTGACGTGGTCCATGAAAAGCTAGCCTCATGACTATGTTGCCTACAGGTCCGGGGGATCGGACAACCAATATGGGCAACCACCCTCGATCTATGCTGGTAGTAGAAGGCTGGCGACAATTGGAATCATAAAATCTCGCAATATATAGATAGTATCGTATGTACCTCCGTTATGAGTGCATATTTCGTAATATATCATTAATTTCAAAATATTGTTTTATTTTATATTATCTATTTATTCATAAATTGATTTTCTAATACTAGCCTTATTAACCTTTCTTGTTATTACAATCATTAAAAGTTATTGTTGTTATTAATATTGTTATCTTTAATATGGTTATTATTGTTTATTTATTTATCTATTAATTAATTATTATTATCATAATTATAATTATTTTTGTTGCTATTTTTATTATTATCAGTGATATTTATTTATAAAATTATTGTCAAGTATTATTGTAGTTGCTATTATTAATTGTTGAGATTTTAATAAATAATATTTGTTATCATTATTATTCTTACTATTATTTTTATTGGTATTGTTATCATTATCATTATTTTTATTATTATTATTATGATTATTATTATTAGTATTAGTATTATATGAAAGCTTTCGTGAAGTATATAAGCCCTCTGGCAAATGTAATAGTTTTTGGACAAGTGGTAGCCTTTGGGTAGGTGAGATAGCTCTTGGATAGGTGTGTTTTATGTGATAGCCCTTGGATAGGAGATCGCCTTCGAACTTAATGATAGTCCTCGGGCATGTATGGTAATATGGTAGCACTCAAACAAGTTATATTAATACTATTATTATCGTTAAAATTGTTGCTATTATTGTTATTGTTAATATAGTGGTTGTTTTACTTTCCTTTCTATATTACGCATTGGTATATTTATAAAATGATATTTGAATGCATTTGAAATGTACGGTACTAAGTGGGTGGTGTAGGCGGATATGAATGTTTAAAGATATATTTTTGTTCTTTCCTTACTAGTTTATTTTTATTGTATGTGTTTCTATATATCTTGATATCGAAGTGCTGCAAATTGTGGAAATTATTGTAGTGAGGTGGGAGGGATAAGGTGGTACCATATAGGAGTGTGTTTTTATGCAGGTAAATTTAGGTGTATGTCCTACCCATAAGGGAAATGTTATCAGATTTTTCATAAGACGGTCCGATAGGATCTCCTTAGGATTAGAGATTGTCTGGGGTTCTGGTAAGGGATCTTGGATGGGTCTTGACATACCCGAAGGCTGAAGTACTTTCCCGAAGGTTGAAATACTTGCTCCGAAGTTTGATACACATACCCAAGGCTAAAATAATTGCCTAAAGGTTGAAATGCCTGCTCAAAGGTTGATCTAGATTTTTACTACACATGTACTTTCAAATCCATAAACTAGTTAGTTTAGACGCATACACCAATCATGCAGTTGATAATAATAATAATAATAATAGCAATAGTATAGTAATAATATGAAAATAAAACTAAAAATGATAAATATATTACTTAAATTGCGTACTTGTAGTGGAAATATACTTTATGTACCTTATAATATACTAATGCACGATTCCATAATATCAACCATATAGAGGTATAATGCTTATCAATATGGCCAAGGATGGTTGCTTAGCTATCCAAGCTACTGATCTCGTTGGTAGCAGAAATTTAAATAGTTCATGAGCTTAATCGAGTCATTACCCCAGTACAATATGGTACACCTAACACATAATATATAAATATATATATATATATATATGTCAAAAGAACATCTAATACACCATACAATACACCAATATTGCCAAGTGATACTTCTCATCCTAACACCATTTGGCAGATGAGGAAGGAGAGAAAAGAACCTACGCATGGCCCCTTTAGTGTTTTAAAGGTGCCAATGCTAAATAACCTGTCGTGCAAAGGCTAAGAGAAGGGTAGCTAATACTCACTGTGTAAAATAATTACTGATCTTCTCTCACTTGGCTCTAATAGAATGGCTAAATGTAATTTGTCATCATTTGAATGTGGAGAGAGTGGTTAATGTCATTACTGCAAAACACTTACCTAACTTTGCTTACTACAATGCACAAAGGATGACTATATATATAGTCGGTGCATTAAAATGGATCACATGTATATCAAGAACATCAGTATTATATGGTGTATTTAAAAAAAAAAAATAGTCACATACAAATATATAAATACAAAAGCATCGACTTCTTATATTTATATTTTTAAACTATAAATAAATGTTTTAAATAAATAAATAAATAGATAAATAGACAAATAAATAATAAACAAATAAAAATAAAAAGAATAAGATTTAGACATAAAAAATAATCTTATAAATTCCAAAAATAAACAAACTCTGACCATTTAAATGTTATCTAAAAAACAATAACCAATAATAAAAGTTTTTAAAAACCCCAATATAATTTAAAAAAAAAAGACCATATTAAAACTATTTTAATATTAAATACTTTTATAACTCTCAATCTTTAAAACCAACATTTAAGTTAATAAATAATGCATAAATAAATAAATAAATAATCTTACAAAATCATACACATATATTTGATTATACTGACATACACATATATAAAGAGTAGTTCTACGGTGCGGACCACACTTAAGTCGACTCTTTTTGAAAAAAGATGTTGGCTTTGTTGTGTACACTATGTACACATACATAGCAAAAATGATGTTTTTTTCTAAAAAGCGTTGGCTTAGATATGGTCCGCTTGTGGACCAGTCCGCACCATAGAATTTCCCCACATATAAATATATATACAAACATATATATATATACACACATATATGAACATATTTTGATAATATATTTACTTTACCAAAATTAACATTAATTTTAACTGTTTTCCCAACTCAAACATAATTTAGACAATAGCATACCATTCATATTTATGTGCCTTACACATATACACACAAACATATCTTTATAATCAAAATTTAAGCACTGAGTATTTAAAAATAAATTGTATTAATAATACCCTTTTTAATTCTATATCCAGCCTAGATAGGTAATTTAATATCCAAACATGTCCAAATCACTTTTAGAAGAAAAACAAATCTCATATAATAATTGTGGTTATGCATAATAAATATACTTATACGAATACATGAAATTATTTTAATTAAACATTAGCCTCTAAAACTTTGAGAAATTTATAAAATACCCAATTAATACTAATTTGTAAAATAATACATTAAATCCAAATTTAACAATAAAGATATATATTTTATCCCAAAATGTAATTTAGAAAGAAAAACATATCACTCACGGTACTGATATTTGCTCATCCTTTCTTTACTGCAGGGTCAACCGCAAGTTCCCGTATGGATCCCTATCATTCACCATAAATATTATTCAAATATCAAATACATTTTCAAGGATATTGGAATGCTTGAGCTATTCTAAGATTACTTTTTAATATTTTAGGATCTCAAAGTTGGACCGTAAGAGAATCGAGCTGTATAATGACACCGAATGGCCTAATGTCCAAATAAAAAGTTGAGATTTTCCTATTTATACTCAATTTCATAAAATTAAATATTTTATTAACCTCTATTAATCACTAAAAACCTAATGCAATAAGGATTCCTAGGAGAAACTTCCAATGCAGATCAAATTTTACAATAATTACAAAAATTAGTTCCAAAATAGCAATATTTTAAATATTCATCTATAACTAGCAAACTACATACTAAATTAAAGGTTGTAAGACAAGGATTGAGAATACTTAGCTCTAATGAACAAACTCACTATTGTCGGTTAGAAAATGCCCGTAAACTTTTGGCCGAACTTCAAATCATCATATCTCAAACGGATTGAAATTTGAGGAATGGAGGCCATATTCAAAATCAAGGGGTCTAAAAAAGGGGATATAGAGGTAGGGATTGAATTGGGTTAGTCGAAAAATGGCCAAATTACCAGAAAAAGAAAAATGGTCATCGTTGGCATCAGAAGCCTAATTACCGAGGTCGATTGTGAAATTTGGTTAAAAAAGAAAGAGAAAAGAAAAGAAAAGAAAAGAAAAGAAAAGGACAAAGAAAAGGATGTATGCCTCATAGTACTTGTAGATTGGTGACATGTGGCATCCATCAGGGATATTTTTAGATAGGGAAAATTCTAACTAGACCCCCTCAGGTTAAGGGAAAATATAAAATAGACCTTGAGGTTTGTAAAATTTCAATTGTCACCCTTATGGAGTGATTTATCCATTTGAATTCATTCTCTTTCCTATGTGGCATGTTGCAATGACATTAATACCTTTGTTTCATTAGTTGATGTAACCATTGGAATTGAAAAATTAATAAAATTTAGAAAACTGTTGAAATAATGGTTAGGAGAAAGTCAGGTGTCAAAAGTAAGCATATAAAGGTTGTCACAAAGGTTGTCTCTGGTCTTGCTTGTCTTCTCGGTTTCACCCATCACGCCTGAACTGATATAGCAATATAAGGGTTTTGGAAAAAGGGTTTAACCCAAAAAAAAAAATGCAAACCCCTATTTGCATAATTATATAATTATTTTAATTATTTTAAAATACTAAATTATTTTAAAATAAAATATAAAAAAATAAAATAATTATAAAATATACAAGTTTTTTGTTTTTTGTAACAAAAAAAATAAATAAATAAATAAAACCAAACCCCTATTCGTAATTCTTCTCATATTCATCAATCACCATGAGAAAAGCTTCAATCTCACTTCTTCCCCACATCATTCATCGCCATTCCAAACCCTTCTCTTTTGTTTTCTCTAGATATTATATTTCAGACATTTTCTCCTCCTCCTCTTCCACCTCTTCTTTGGTCTCACCGACCCAACTTAAGCCTTGCACAAAAAACCACAGCTTGCTCTTCAAAACCAGGCAATTTCAAGCAAACCCATCTTGGAAGGTTAGAGGATATCTTGGCATGGCTAATAGGATATGGGAAAGGTTAGAGAAAAAGGGTTTTTAGTGTTGAGGACTTGAGGCCAGTGCCACATGCGGTCAAGCTTGAGTTGGCAAATGTGAAGATAGCTATGGGGAGGAGAGAGGAGATCCATTGCAGGTTAAAAAAAAAAAAAAAAAAACCCACATTTTTTTATGCTAAAAAGAAGAAAAAAAAAATCCCACATGATGAGATCACCACATTTTTTTATGCTAAAAAGAAGGGAAAAAAAAAATCCCACATAATGAGAGCTAGAAACTTCTTTAACACAATTTGCACATTGCCCAAGCCTTTTTCAACATTGCCCAAGTATAAAACCCATATTTTTAATATGAAATTACCTTATTACCCATTTTCAGTTAAATTTAATGAAAAAACTTAACGGCAAGGGAAGTAAATGGAATTATACTAAAACTAAGGGTAATATCTGTAATTATACTAAACATGAAGGGGTCTAAATGAAATTAACCCTTTTAGATATCTTTTACATGTTTTTTGATAAAAACTACCCGATATGGTCAGCCTTAGAAAAATAAGTACAACGTTACAAATTCATAATTTTTCAACGATAGATTCAAATTAAGCGTGCTATTAGTTTATAGACTCGTATCGATGAGTACTATATGATGGTATAAAAGTTAAAGCCATAATTTGTACAAATAAAAAAGTCAACTTTGGCCTCATTCAATCAATCTGGACCTTAACTTTTTTATTTCAACTATGATTTTGGCATGCTACTAGTCTACAAATTCGTGAATTTGTGGATTTTACGATGATAACTTGATCAAAACAAAACTCAAGCTGTGTCAAAAAGTCAACAATGGAACCCATTCGGCCAAACCTGATAAACTTTTGTCAAATTTGGTCAAAAATTCAAATTTGAAGTGTTTTTTAAAGTGGAGTGTTACAATTTGTAATTTGGTTTCTTGTTTTATAAATTTCTCAAATTAGCCCCAAAAAAAGAAAAAAAATTGTAACACCTTACCCCGGAGTACACTGGAAATTTTTTCACATTGACCATGGTTGACTGGGTTTGATTGCCTTTGACCAAGTGGTCCCATTTTGACTTTTTGACCTGGATAGAATTCTACATTGAACAAGGCACCATTGTGAAGTATGCATTGACCCAAGTTTGTAAACTAGTAGCATGTCAAAAAATGAGCTACGGTTTGAAAGTTATGAGCAAAACAATTTGCTGTTCGAGCTGTCCTAGGATGCCAAGTTTGACTTTTTATTTTTTATGAAATTTTTCTTTGACTCATATATGGTTGTAAGGTACTCATCGATACGAGTTCATAGATTAGTGGTAAACTTAATTTGGACATTTGGTTAGAAAGTTATGGACCTGCAAATTGTTTCAAATATAGTATAATTTATGTTTAATCGCGTGGGTGTAAACCGTGTGTACAGTGCCGTGCCATGTGTCATCTCTTAGCCAAACCCATGAGTGCATAGTGGCACCCATGGGTGGCTTTTTAATTGGTGAAAATGGCTAATGTGGAGAGAGGTGAGAGGTGAGAGAAGGTGGGAGAGAAGAGAGAGAAAGAGGAAAGAGAGTGAGAATCGACCACTGCCGATTAACCATCCTCTGGCCACTTTCTGTTGACACGTGGTGGACCATCACCACTCTCCCTTCATTTCCAGCCAGCCACCCAAAATCCAGGGCCAACCGACCGCCGACGGGCCTAGATCGGGGCTTTTTCTGTCAGCCACGCCATTTCTTTCCACCATCAATTTCTCCCAGACTAGCTAACCATATTTGACATCGTCGGTCCCATTGACTTACGCATCCTTTGATCTACCTTCCCACCAAAAATCACAACGATTGGTCATCGGACACACTGCCGGAGGTGACCTTTCCCGGTGGGCACAACGGGTCACCGTGAAATCTGATTCCGACAAGTTTCCAGTGAACCCATATATCCTCTCCCACTAATTTGACCCCCTTGAGTCCATATCAGGGGTCCTTTTCCCTCAATTCTTGACGGATCATGAGATTTGTGGACATTAATTCCGAGACATTTCCAGTGAAATTTCAGCCACAACAAGTTCGATCTCCGGAAGGTAAGACCTAATTTGTAATCCTCGCATCGTAAGCTTTGTTTTGGTATATCATTTGTAAATTTTGATAAACGTTTGTATTAGCTCCCTTGGGTAATCGTGCATAAAATACTCGATGAAAATATTAATTTAATCGCTTTTGTGTATCATTGATATTTTAAGAGCACATGTGAGTCGTAGGACCGATCCCATGGAGGATCTTGATTGATTTCCTGCGCTCGAGGTTAGTGACTCACCTTCAAAATTTTTTTGGGTTGATAATTATATATTTTGTGTTAATTGGTTATTTGAAAAATATATTTTATACACTAGAGATTCAATAAAATTGCTATCTAAATTTATATTGCCAATTTATGATAATTTTAATATATGTATTGTTGCCGAAAATATATTTGGGAATTTAAAGGGATTATGATTTTAAATTCTTATTAATTATTGTTATGTTTATTATTGAATTTATGATGCATAATAAATGTTTTTTATATGATTTTAATAATATATGAATTTCATGTGGTTTTAATATTATTTTTTATAACGGATTTGAAAGAAATTATTTATTTTAAATTTATTATGCATTGATGAATTGTGAAATTTAACTATGCATAAATTTTATGTGGTTTTAAGGATATCTTTGATTTAAATTGATTTTGAAGATTTGAGAAAAATATTGT
Organism: Ziziphus jujuba; assembly: GCF_031755915.1. Classification (NCBI taxonomy): domain Eukaryota; kingdom Viridiplantae; phylum Streptophyta; class Magnoliopsida; order Rosales; family Rhamnaceae; genus Ziziphus; species Ziziphus jujuba. The sequence goes on from NC_083390.1 coordinate 7,662,022, forward strand.
TTAAAATGTTATGTTTCAAAAATATATTTATGCATTTATATATTTATGGATCTAGTTTTATGCCATTGGAAATTTTGTGTATTTATTTAAATTGATGGATTTGAAATTCATGGATTTACATTGATGGATTTTAAGTGATGGAATTATGACAATGGTCTAAAGAAATGTGGATTTATGGATTTTAAAAGTGGTGTTTATGAGATTTTAAGATTTAAAAAATATATGATTTTACTAATTTTTAAATGCATCATACAGTACTTATATTCTGTATTATATATGTGAATATGATTACTGCGCAGGTTTATAGGATTGTCCTGTGGATGCCATTGGACGGAGGGCTGGCAGGATATAATGCACAGTGAGTATCAACTGCCCCCTCCATGGCCAGGATGACTGATAGTAGCAGCGCTTGGGATGCTAAGTGATCATATGCTGGTTTTTCTCTTTAACCTCCCTGTCAGGTGGTGCTTGGGATGCTGGGTACCGTCAAATAACATTGGTATATAGTTTGGTGTATCAAGTGATTTTCTTGATACAATTTTCAAAATAATGATGTTTTAAAAGAGTATTTAAAATTAAAATGTATTTAATGGTGATTTTATCATTTATTTCAATTAATGCTTTAAAAATGCATTTTACCACGATTTTACTATTTAAATTGATTTGGTGTTTTAAAATAAATTCTATTATATTTTTACCATTTATTTCAAATAAATATTTTAAATTGATTTAAATATTTTTTTATTTGATTGATTTATTCTACTTATTTAAATGCATTTATTCATGCTTTCATTATTGTTTCAATGTGGGATTTTAACATGAAATTTATTGTATTCTATTGCGTATGCAAATTGAGGTATTTTAAACTAATTATAATAATTCCTCTATTATTTATTATTTCATTGATTTAATTAATAAATTTTATAAATTATATATATATTGAGTTTAATTTTGTTTTATGTCAAATTTCTCTGGCACAAGTTTAATTATGATTTTATTTTATCTTATGATATTTTATTCTAAATTTAATAAATTGTTCTTAAAGTATTTCTAACATAAAATTTTAAATTCCAAATTATTTGTATTCCATTTGTATTTTGTTTATCTATGGATTTTCTTGATTTTTGGGGTATATAAATACTAGCTTTTGTGAAAATGTTTTAAAAAGGGAAAGCTTTTCAACTAAGTGAATTGTGAGAGTTTTGAGAGAATATATTATTTTTCAACTAATTATTATTTATTTGTTTAGTTATTATTAACCAATCAAGTGTATCATATTATTATGATGATGATGATGATGATTACTATTATTATTATTATTATTATTATTATTATTATTATTATTATTATTATTATATAGTAGATTGGGTCACTCACTGAGATGACTAGCATTTCACATTTTTAAATCCATTCTCCTAGGCTCAGGTTTGGTAGACGTGATAATCCGGTGAGCTTGACTTCTTAGTTCGTTGTCGTCTTCGGAGGAGTTTCTTCTTTCTTTTCCTTTTGTCTTGTATTGTTTCTTTCCATCTCTATATTGTATTAAATTCATACTCATTGTGATACTTGATTCTCTCTATATTACTTTGAATGACTATTTATTTAATAATGCACTGGTTTCCTGTTTATTATGAAGTGCTGCAAATTTGTGGAAATAAATTGTAGTAAGATGGGAGGAATTAGAAGGTATTGTTAGAAGTGTGTTTTGTGTAGGAAATTTTATGGTAAGTCCAACCTTTAGGGGAGATACTGCCAAATTTTTCATTGAAGGATCCAATAGGGTTTTCCTGGGATCACGCCTTGTCTAAGGATTTGGTAAGGAATTTTGGATGGGTCCTGACAAAATTAATGACGAATTATATTTTTAACCACTTTGGGTTTGTCCTAAATATGTATCACACCTTTTAGAACCCCTCAAATAGTACAACTGTCATTAGTTATTTCCTTGAAATTTTCTAAAGAACTAAAAAATATTAACACAATAAAGTAATTAATTAATAGTCTTTTTAACAGTGTTGTTAAAGAATAATCATTAAATTTCTAAATATCAAAAACTAATAATTTTTGTATCATATAGAGAGTAAATTACAACAATAACAACTATTGGAGACACTGTAAGATGGTGTTAAATACAATTTCCTTCTCAAATAAAATCTTGAGATTATTGGAGATGGGTCTATGATTATATAGTTATCTATGTATATACTTCAACACTTTGATCGTCCAAATAAAACAAGGGCTAGCTTCTTTTTTTTCTTTTTTCTTTTTAATTCAAAACACAACTAGCATGCCTTATAAACAAAAACAAAACAAAAAAAACAAAAAAAAAACACGAAAAAAAGAAGACAAAGGATTAAATAAAATATTATTTTGATTGCTGACAAATAAATATTTTGGATAATCGTCGTGACATCTCCATTTTACTTAAGGAGGAACATTTTTTAGGACCGTCCCTGATGAGTAGCATTACACTCAATTGAGCAGAGAAAAAGAAAATATTACTTCTTAGAGACAAACTTGAGAGGGATTTGTGATGCAGCAGGTGGAAATTATTCGAATCACGGAATCGGACTTAGAAGACACCGACAAGGCCGTTAACACCCAGCCCTTAGATATGATAGCCATTTGGTTTTGGTTGTGTCTATAATGCAGATGGTCAGCATCCGGACTGTGAGTATTGACGACAATTTTTGAAAAAGCATCGTCAATACTTATTTTTATATATAAATATTGACAATAGTTTTTTTAAAAACAGTCATCAATACCTATGGTCCGTATGCAGAACGTCCACACTGTAGTATTCCTCTTGATTTGGGTACCTAGAAAACTCTACCCAAAAACAAAACAAAATAATAATAATAATAATAATAATAATGAAAAAATTGCTTTTTTTCCCCCTAAAATTGAAATATTTCATTTAGACCCTTCATTTTTCATTAACTACACTTTAACCCACAGTTTTGAAAAAATTATTATTAATTTTTTATATGACAACTTTTACCCATTAATTTGAATAGTTAAAGGCTAGAATTATAGTTTTATGATGTTATACAGACATAAAGAACTAACTGCAAACTTTTATTTGGTTTTTAAAAAATAATTGATAAAAATTGACAAATGAGTTTGTTTTGATAGATACATAAACTAAATGGATATTAATAGCAAATTTTCAAAAGTGTAGATTTAAATATAATTATGACAAATTAAAGAGGTCTAAATGAAATTTTATCTTGAGAAAATAACAATAATTATCAGAGTGATTGACCAAATTGTTTATTAAATTTATATACCAAATGAAGTGGCAAATGACACATAAGATTTCATTGGCTTGTTATTTTATTTATTTATAAATTTAAAGGTTCATTTGATCCATAATTGCATAATATTAATATATCAACTAATAATATATTAATATATATTATTTAATAAATAATTTAGTATTGTTTAGTACTATGGAAAAAAAAATTATTTCTCTTTTACTAATTTGAATATTTATGTATATGGTACTTTGGAATTTTATATCAGTTTGGAGAACATATATGACTTGTTATTATTCGAGGTTCGTCTTCTTTTGTTGACTCGCTTATTTCTCCAACACCCTTCCGTCATTATCTTGCACTAGAGTTGTATAATAATTGAGAAGTTGAAACAAAAAAAATCGGAAATGACGACCTACATGCATAAACAAAATATTATGTCCCATTTATTTAAAAATGTTTTTAACTAGTTATAGACATGTGCGATGCACACAATATATAATTGAAACACGTTGTTTTGATAATAAGTTACGAAAAAGAATTATAATCAATCGTCTAAAAAACTTAAAATAAAAGTTAACCATTTGAATGCTTTGTGATAATAATAATATTATTATTATAAACCCATAAAGTATAAGAATAAAATTAAAAATAATATTTAAGCTTTGATGCTATTATATATTACATTCACATTTACATACAAAATCTTAAATTATACCATATGTATTATTTGTTATAAAAAAATAATTTAAAATAATCTGAAATAGTATAATAGAAATAAATAGAAATTAGATATACCAAATAATAATAATAATAATAATAATAATAATAATAATAATAATAATAATGATATCAAATATATTGTTAATATGTGATGAAAATTATTAAAAAAAAAAAACATGTTCATCCATAAAACCATTTCAACACTACTAATTTTTAATTTATCATTAAATCTTAGGACCTTCGAAAGTTTTAGAACTTGAATTTCGAACATCCATTACGTGTTGTTAGAGTTGATCTGGTTGATAAAATCAACCTATCTGGCCATATTTGAAAACTTATTTAAAAGTTTTATTATTATTATGTATTATTTAGACCTGAATTTTATTTTTTCAATTTATATTGTAAAAGTTTATTAAAAACTGAAAATATGACCTCTATATATAATACTATTCAATTATGAAGTTCACATTTAAAAGTGTTTACCTATCTAATTTTTACTATCTATGGAATTTAAATTTAAATTCAAATTTATTTATATAATATTTTCTATCTATGAAATTCGAATACAATTCTATTTTTTTTGCTTCTTTGAAATAATTAATTTGCCTATATTAAATCCTCATGGTGTAACTTAATTATATTTATTATTATTATTATAATTTACCATATGAACACATTTTTACCTTATAAGATAATTTATTTATGATTACACATATTTTCAAAAGATTAAACAAGGAAATCAATTTTATTATTGAAATCTTATATATTATGATATTGAAATTCCATTTATTACATATCCATATATATATATAAATATATATATATATATATATATATATGTATTAGCATATAAAATCTAATTATTAATTATCCTATAAAACATCTTTTCTTATTTTACAATAAAATAAATATAACAACTTAACAAATATATTAATATATAGATTATAAATCTTTTTGTAATTTTTTTATTCTAACTATCTTTTTTCTTTTTTTTTTATTCTTTACAAGTAATTAATATGTCTACATTAAATCTTTATAATGTAATATAATTACCTTTATTATTATTATTATTATTATTATTATTATTACTATTATTTACTTTTTACCTTGTAAAGTAATTAATTTATGGTTATATATATATATATATTATACCTTGTAAGGTAATTTATTATTTTATAATTAAATAAATATGACAAAGCAATAAAGATATTAACATATAGATTATACAAATAAAGATATCAATATCATTATTAATTACTGTATATAAAATCTTATTATTTACCAATAAAATAAATGTAACAAAACCATAAATATATCAATATATAGATTATAAAATATTTTTAAATATTTTTATTATAATTATATTTTAGGAAATGGGATTGGAAATTGAAACAAAAATATTTATTTTTGGGCTTTTTAGATTAGCTGGGTTATGAAAAGGAATTCAAATTGAGTTTTGATATTCATTATCGTTTTGCAGCATAATGTTTACACCCAAAAAAAAAAAAAAAAATTGGCAACACCATAAGAATCTAATTACAGAAAGATGTTTGGTTTACTTGTCGGTTTTTGGGTAGAAAAGAAATAGGATTTTGGGTTTATGTTGCAAAGGAGATTTGTGTTTGCAAGATTAATTGCTATTAAGCATTAATGAAATTTCATTTTATTAAGCTACATTTTATTATATCTAAGTAAAATTGCATACTCACTAATGCAAAGCATTAAAGGAAGTGCAAACTATTATAATGCGATTCATTGAATAGTTTTTTTTATATTATTTTAGTTTCAAACTTGATTTGGGACACTAAAACAATACAAGAAGGAATAATGCCATCGATAGCTTCAGTTACATTACTTAAAATTTTATTTTTTAAGTAAATTGAAAATATAAAAAAAACAAAATTGTAACTAAATAAAAACAATTATTTTTTATTTCATTCCAAATAAAAGTTAAAATATTATTTTTTAAATATGAAAGACTAAAAAAAAAGAATGAAACATAATAAGGAAAAAAAAAAAAACTATATTGCTTGGGATAAACATTTAATCGTCATAAATTGCTTATTGTTTAATGCAGTTGTTTCGAAGTCCGAAAGTTTTGGTACCACCTCACTGCCAAAGCGATTGTATCGTTCTTTCTTACATATCCTTACCCTAAATAATCTTTTATGTCTTTTTCTTTTTATATTTTTGTCCTCAATCATTTTGTAAAATTTGATACATAAAGGTGAATTAATAATTAGTGAGGAATCTCTTTCAAAATTTTTTTGTTCTTTTTGATCAATTTTCACAGTATATTTTGATTTAGCTTTTTCAACTTCAACCAAAAATTCATTGCATCCTTCACGTCCATGCTTATGATTCAGATGATCATAATTAAGATCTATAAAAAGAAATAAATTAAAATTAAATAATAAAAAACAAATAAATTTCTAATAACCAAAACAAAAATATGGAAAAAAAGAAAACCACAAAATATTGAGTACCAAAATTTTAAATAACAGGAATGTGTCACTTACTAATATATAATCAAATGCATTTGACATATTTGATAAATAAAATAAAATACAATACAATAATTTATTTTAAATATAAATATTACTTTACCATGTTTAACAATTATATTCTGAAAATGATATTTCAATTTTTTTTCCACTAATAAAAGAAAATTATATTATTTATGCCATTTTCGTATGTCTAAATAAGGAGATATTTTTATTATTTTTCATATAATCATGTTGTATATGTAAAAATATTTAAAATACATTATACATGGAGATATACATTAATTTATTATTTTATAAATATAATATTATATTTTTGTCTTCATTATACACTTTAATATTTTTGTCCTAATCAATATGCTCTTAATCAAACGTCATATAAAATATTATAAATAATAAAAAGATATATTTTTGGATACAACCAAAAAAATATATCAAATAAAATAAAATATAATACTTTATTTTGAATATAAATCTTATTTTGTTATATTTAACAATTATATTTTGAAAAGGATATTTTAAATTTTTTCCACTAATAAAATAAAATTATATTATTTATGTAATTTCTTTTGTTCAAATAAGAAATATCTTTATTATTTTCTATATATTTACATATGTATATGCAAAAATATTTAAAATATGTTATATATGGAGGTACATTTTAATTTATTATTTTACAAATATAATATTATATTTTTATCCTATTTATTACTTTAATATTTTTGTCCTAATAAAAATATATATATTTTTTGGATACAACCAATTAAAGATAAAAAAATCTTATGGTCTTTCCACTTGGTACTAGTTAACATATTGATAGGGGCCATAAATAATAAAAAGAAAGAGAGATGAATTGTTTTTATTGATAATTTTGGAGGGAATTTAAAAGAATGTTATGATGATAAGTGACATATTTTCACTGACTATTCATCTTTTATATATTATATAAATATTTATTGGCCCCTTACTTACAGAATTGACTTATTTACCTACTTCATAAGCTTTTTAATTTTTAAAAAATCATTCAAATATATATTTGGCCCCCTTAATTATATGTTGACTTATCTACATACTGTATAATTATTTTCAATAAGTGTTTCCTTAATTACAAACTCTATAAGTTAAATATGATAGAGAAAACTTATAAAATGTCTTTTTAAGACATTATTAACAACAATGGTGAATACTTCCAAATAAAAAAAATGATTTGTGATAACTTTTAAATTAAAAGAAGCAATTTGACCCAAAAAATAATAAAAAAATATATTAGTATCAACGCACTATAATGTAACAACTCGAACCAAAATACCCTTCCTTATACAAGTTTGATCGAGTTTGACTAAGTAGATCGTACGTGGATCCCATGTTGACCCTTTCTATAGTCAATATCTATTTTTAACTAATGTACCATTGTGTAGAGTTTGTCAATACGAGTTCATAGACTAGTATCATGCCAAGTTCTAAGCTACTAATAAAAAATTATGGTTTTGGAAAGTTTTAAGTATCAATATTATATCAATATCCAAACTAATCTTAAATTTTTGTCTCCTAGTGACTCAAGGCCCTATATAAGTATTGGGAAGCGTGTCCAATAATGAACAAATTCCAAAATACCTGTTTTGTCCCTCAAACTTGAAAAACCTCTTTCAGACCTAAGGATCCAAATTGAGTCAACTCGAACCCATTTGAACACCAAACGGGTTGCCATTTTTTCCTTTTTTGGCCACTGTAGGAAGCCCATCCCACCACTGACAAAACCTTAAAATTGTGCGGCCTAACTTCACCAGATAAGCACGGATCGGGAAGACGAGTTTACAACGGCATCGTCACGGGTCTTCGACAATGGCCGGAATTTTGGCCTTTTCAAGCCAATCCATGCACATCTACCCTCTCTCCTCCCTTCCTTTTATAACCCTCTAAATCCATTTTCATGCTTTGTTTGCCAAGATTTCTCACAGTTTGAGAAATTTATTAATAGGAAGTTTTGCTGAGTTTTCCTACTAGTTTTTTTTGGCCACCGATGGTATTTTTGGACCAAAGTGAGTACAAAAATGTATCCCTTGTCTCTTAAGTTTCCTGTTGATATAAAATTTATAAATTTTTGGCATTATTTGTTAATTTTCCATTTTTGGATCATTTTGTTAAATACCAGATAAAATTGGACTGTATTTGGATAAAATTTGATCAAATTGGACAAATTTAGAGTTGAATTAGTGTAACTAGTTATTGATAGGTCCATTGGAAGGTTTAATTTTGTAAAATTGGCCTTTGGGTGAAAAATATCAATTTTGGATTTCAGATCCTAAGGAGTTGCAGCATAATTGAACCATTTAGTATCTAATTTATGTAATTTTATAGATGTATAAATTATTTTAAGATATTTCATATATACCAATGTTTTTGATTTAGTTGTTGGAGTTTGAAAAATATTTTATTATTTTATAAAACCTTGTATTGAGTCTGGAAGCAACCGTACGAAGGAGTAGGAATAAGCATCAATAATATTTGTGATTGACTATATTTTTAAATGATTTTAGGCATGATAGTGCATTATATATATAGATATATAGTTTGGATATAATATATACATGGTTTGATTTAAATAAGGGTGTAAAGTGCAATAATATATAGTTTAAGGTACAAAATGCAAAAAAAATTGAAATAAAAAAACTAATTTAAATATAAAAAATATTAAATAATACCATTATATTTTAAAGAAGCTTGTACCAAAAAAAAAAAATTAAGAATGAAATCTTTCAAAAATAAGCATAATCTTTGCATAAGAAGATATCCTTAAAAAATAAAAAATAAAAACCAATAAATTTGAAAAGTAAAAATTTAAATATATATATATATATATGTATATATTAGACAATTTTATAGGTATCTTTTTCCTAAATAATAAATATAAATATCAATATAAAAATCATGTATTAAATAAAAATAATATATTTTATGATAATAATTTTCCACTTTTTTTTATATTTTATAAATAGCTTATCTTTTTTTTATGGGTCTTTTTTTTCTTTTAAGAATCTTTATATTATGTAAAAATTATTATTTAAATTTTAAAACATAAATAGATATTTTATAAAATAAATAGCGATTATTTAAATTTTTTATCTCTTATGTATTTTGCATCATAAACTATATATAATTACTTTGCATCTTTATTTTTAATCCCATGTTCTAACCATGTGACATGTCTACTAAAAAGTTAACATAAAAAGGGAAGAAGATGAAATAATGTAAGGAAAAGAAAAGTTCAGGTTATGAAATGCCTAAAAAGTAAAATTCAGGATATAAGATATCAAAATGTGTATAATTTAGGATGCATTGACGCCGATGTTTCTTAAAAAAAGAAAAAAGTTAAAAGAAGTAAGTAATGAAAAGTATTCTTATTTTTATATTTATTACTTTCATAAAAATGATTAGTTAATATTTAATTTAGTTAATAGTTATTGGAACTTTTATATTCCATTTGGATTTGTTCGTTTTCTAGTTTATTATTAATTAATGATTTTTTTTACGTCTTTTATATTAGTGTAATCTTTTAATTTGGTTAATACCTTTGTATTTTAATAGTTGATTTTTGTTGGTATTTTCATTTCGCTGAATAAATAAATTCTCTAACATTGTTATTTATATTAGAGTAGTTGATCATAAACATAGAACTCATGTGATTTTTAAAAAATAAAAATAAGATTTCATCTAAATTATATTTATAGAGAATTATACAAAATTATTGTAAAATCAACTTAAAAGAGTTTTTTATGTTAGCAAATATTTGCATTGTTAATAATGAATAATGCTATATAGTAATTTGTTTTAGAAAACTATAAATTATGGCCCCAACTCTTTATCCGCCCCTGACTTTCCATATGTTTGTCAAAACTATAATAAATTTTTCTCACATTTGAATTTTGTTTTAATTTAACCTCAAGAACATCTAACTGTATAAAAGTTTTGATCAAATTATCTTTATTTCATTAGATAGTTCTACCAGTAGAATTTTAAATAAAAACATATTGAAAAGTAAATTACACATTTCCTTTCAAACTATTAGTTACAAACAAAGTACCACGAATTTTGACCCCAAAAAAAAAAAAAAAAAAAACAAATACCATCACATTTAGAAAAGCTTGATATTGTACCAAATATTTGTTTCAATAGTAAGATATCAGTTAATTGTAGTTAAGCTTATCTATAAAGTTAATTCTTAATTGGACTCTCCCAAGAAATTTGGACTCCAACAGGCTAATTGTATCATATATGGGCCGCTAGATTTTTCAACCTATTTATTGAGGTTACTTGCAGTTGCCGTGGATTTATATATATATATATATATAGTTTGGTTTTCAGTTAGAATGAATGATACATGTATATAGGGTAATTCTAGGATGATGATTGCACCCAAAACGACGAGCATCAGTTTTCTGTATATATGTACACAGCATACACAGCAAAATCGACTTTTTTTTCTAAAATATATCGGTTTTGGATGCAATCCGTATGCGGCCGGTGTGCATCGTAAAAGCTCTCATATATATATATATATATATATATATAGCTAATTTTCACCCATAAAAAAAAAAAAAAATGGATTAGCTAATTGATAAGCAGAGTAATATTAAAGATCCAGTCTTTCAATTTTCAGAACTAAGCAAACACAGCTAAGCGCAACAGCCACCAAATGCAAGTAATATGAAAATTGAACTTTGCTACCCTATAATTACAGTGGATGAAGTATTACTTGAATTCCATGTTTTGGACGAATTGTAAGAGAATAAATGGGCAAATGGACATAAGCTGGAGAAAGAGTGAAGCTGTAGCGCTGAAGAATCATGGAAAGAGTGATCTTTGCTTCAGTGATAGCAAAGTTGTTTCCCACACAATTTCGCGGTCCCATTCCAAAGGGAAGAAATGTAGCCAGGTTGTTCTTAGTAGCCTCAGCAACTCCCCCTGAGAACCTCTCTGGTTTAAACTGATGAACATCTTTCCCCCATATTTGAGGGTCATGATGAATTGCTAAAGTTGAGACGATCAAATTCAAATTAGAGGGAAGTATGAACTTTCCTAATCTAACTTCCTTTGCAACTTTTCTTCCATTGGCAACCACTGGAGGGTATAATCTTAGAGATTCATTGATGATCATGCCCATCTGCCATTAAATTAAAATTTAAGAAAAAAAAAATTTGGGATTTAAAGATTTTCTACTTTGAGTTTTTGAAGTACTTACTATTTTTAATTTTGAGATACCATCTGGATTTGGATTTCCACTCCGGCCAAATAGGTTGAGCACCTCTGCTCTTGCTTTCTCTTGCCAATCTGTATGTGTTGCTAGAAGAAACATTGTCCAGGCTAATAATGTGTTAGTGGTATCTTGTCCAGCAAGGTAAAATGTTTTGCACTCATCAACCAAATCGTCCACTGAAATTCTCTGGTTATAGTTGGTATCATGATGAGCCTTCAAAAGTAATCCAAAAAAATCGCTCCCAAAATTGTCTTCTTCTCCACTTTTTACCTTGTATTCTCTTTCCTTGATTATTTCAATTATGCATTTGCGTATTTTTTTCACAAGCATGTCCGATTCAATCACATCACTGGTTCTGTAAAACTTGCTGCAAAATGGATATGTATGATGATAAATTGACATGAGACAAAGGTAGTCATAATTTTCAAATTCTATGTGTTAATTATTTAATAAGGTACTTACCTGATGCCCGGGAACAGAAATTTGTAAGCATTTTTTGAAGCTAATGAAACCAACCTCGTTAACATATCAAAAATGTCCTTTCCTTTCAGGTAACTGCTACCAAATGCTGTTCTAGAAATCATTTCTGAAGTCAATATTCTAAATTCTTCGTAGACCTTAATCTCTTTGCCTTCATATAGTTTCCACCTTTCTAGCATCAGTTCAGCACTGGAGATCATTTCAGGAACCATACTCTGTAAAACAAGACCATCATACAAATTAGCATAATTAGTACCATCATTACTCCTTTGTTTTCCTTCATTAATTAGTCAATTACTATTCAAATACCACTTTTTGTCTTAGAATGTTAAAGTTTTAATGGCCTATAATTATTATTTTTTTTTTCACCCCTTTGCCTCATAGTTTAACAACAAGAACAAAATTTCCCTAAAGTTTTTTTTTTTTTTTCCTTCACTTCTTCACCTTTGATATGTTGAATTAGTATTACATTCCTCTTGACTAATGTAAAATAGTGTTTATCATACATTTAAAAAGCATGTAAAATGCAATAGTGAGGCATTGAGCGAAGTTAAGAAAGGAGCAACCTGGTGGAATTAAAAAAATTGGGATAAATTTCACTATTTAAGTAGTCTAGGGAGCAGAGTTTCACAATTTAGTGGTAATTCAATATATTAGAGGGTAAAGTGCAGTATCAAACAAAGTTCATTGGACATTTATGCAACCAAAAAAAAAAAAAATCATCACCCTTTCAAAAGGCCTATAATTAATGGTTTGGTTGCTTTAGCACTCCTTCATGGCTTAAAAAGAGAAAAAAAATTTAAAAAATAAAATAAAATAAAAAATAAAAACTAAAAACTTAACAAACTAATAAAGAAAAAAATTACTCCTTCATATGTATGAGTGTCTCAACTTATATTTTGAATGTTAAACACATGACATGGATTGCATTCCACTTGCAAATTTCAACAGGTATGATTTTTGAAAAGTTGTAGAAGCAAGTAACTCTAGCATAATGTTAAAAAAAGCACCATTTTGTTCAAATCTTGAGCCTGTTGATGATTGATTAAGAATATTTATGGCCTGTTTGAAATGTGGAACTAATTTGGATTGAATTGATTATTTCAAACTCAATCCAAACAATTAAACTATTTTAAAATTAATTAAATTTGATTGGTCCAGACTTAAAATAATACTGTGTAATTTTCATATTCAAAATAGGCTCATGTTACACATTGAATGCATAATTGAATTATTTTAAGTTTGACCCAATAATATTTTACATCCCAAACAATTATATGTCCAAATTAATAAAACATCACCAATAGATACTGGTTGTAATAGTAATAAATAGTAAAGCTAACTAGAGCTTACTTTTAAGCTCTCTCCATGAAAGGCGTAATCGGCCAGTTTTCGCAATTTCAACCATTTTCCACTTTCAGTGCTCACAAGACCATCTCCTAACATTTTCTTGATAAAAGCTGGCATCTCAATTTTTGGATACATTCTGTCTCTATTATTAAGTATCTCTTTGATCAACTCTGGTTCCGCCACAATTAATTGCGCTCGAGATCCATACCATTGGATATGATTTCTTCCTATCAAGAAAGTATTAAAAGTGGTCAGAATTTTAGTAAATATATATTATATATTGTTTCGAAGACATCTTAATGACAAAAATTATTGTTTTTTCATATAATAATTCCAAATATAAATCCATACTAATAAATTATGAAGAAAAATACAAAAAGAAACATATATTAAACGAATTAAAAACTATATGATATTACCATATATGTTGATCCATGAGTCCATATGAGGCAGCACTTTGGAGAGTACAGCGTGCGATGATAAACTCATATGTGTGGCCATGGCTTCCTTTTTCATGCCCATAATTTCTTTTGTGTTTCCATAAATAAATCTGTAAGAAGGGCCTTTGATCCCTTGTGAACCTAACAAATACTGTATGCGACTAGGAACCCACCATAATATATGAAAAATCTTGATAAGAATTAGTACAATAGAAAGGGCAAGAAAGCTTGAGGAAATTATTACAGGGTCTGAAAAGGCACTCATTTTTCTTGCTAGCAAAGCTGTTCCATACCCTTTCCGTCGACTATATCTCAAATTAGAAATTTGCTTTTATTAATGAAAGAGCCATGGAAATTTATATATATAAGGTAGAAGACAGAGTTGTGGGGAGTATTAATTATTATATGCTTGACTTTTTGGTTGAGTAGTTGAATCAAAATGGCGTTCGTCCACAAAGTAGGAATATTTGTGCCTTTCAAAATTGGTCTTCATTAAAAAAATGGATCACCCATCTTTAATGGACTGACTTTAAGGACTCACATTAAATTTTTATTTATTTATTTATTTATTTTTTTGGGGGGACTTATTAAGAAATATGGACATTGGTTCCCATTTTACACGTCAGTTAGGAAAGTGACCGTTGAGTTCAACCATTATTTAAAAACATATATATATATATATATATATATGTTTTACTTTATTTATGTGCTATTATTACATATATTTTGTTGCTGAATGAATTCAACCGTTACATGGTATTGAATATTAGACATAAACTACATTAATTATCTAATCGCAGTAGGTGAGAGATGTGAATTCTCAAGAAAAACCCTTCTACAAATTAATGGGCATAATCTTATTTGATTACAGTTAAGCAACATCGGGATCATATATAAAAATGATCATTATCGGAGATTGAAAGCAAAAACTAAAAAAAAAAAATGTATGACAAATAAAGATATTTCTAGATACTAACACTGCAAAAGGGTCCAACACAATAATAATAATAATAATTAAGTATTGAGGTAAAAAGTATAATATGTTTTCCAAAAAAAAAAAAAAGAAACAAATGGGTAAATAGTATAATATATTTGACAGAAAAAAAAAAGAAATAGTATAATATAAAGTGAAAGTTTAATGCTTCCGCATTTTTTTTTTCTTTTTTAGAAAATGCTTTTGCATTTTAAAAATACAAAAATTTCATGTGGATACTTGTTTGCAGGGATAGCTTAGTGGCCAAAATCTGAATTGAAATCCCCATCTTAATATAAAAAATAAAATAAAATTAATACCTTTGTATTTTCAGAAATTATAGAAAAAGCTCCCTTACGTTTCCATGTTGTTGCACTCTTCCCTATTTACAGATTTTTTTTTTTTGGAATATTTCATCTCTATAAAATCACATTTTTATCTAACTTATATTAGTAAATTTAAACATTTAATTCATTTGTGAAATTATAAAATATATATGTACAAAAAATAAGTGATATTTTGCAACAAAAATGATTTTTTTTTTTTTTTAGAAATGCGAAAAGAAAAATGAATTGTCTTTTTTTGTTAAATTTAAAAAGAATAAAATAGAATGACCGTCAATGTAATTTAATTTCTAAAAAAAAGAGTACTTGTCGATCAGGAAAAAAATAATAATAAAAGGACCTGCCGGTCCAAAACTGACTCAAACTCCTTTTTTTTTTTTTGGTTGCTGAAACTGACTCAAACTGTCAATCATAACGTTTTATTTTTATATCACTAAAACAAGCCACACGTTAATAATAAATAATAATAATAATGCATAGATGTCCTAGATCTCCAACTACCAATGCCCATCGTTACCCAAATAAATGTATTTATTAATATACACACATTATAAAATGGGTATGTTTTTTTCTTTTTTAAGAAAATGTAACGTGTAGCTTTAAAAAATATATAATTAATTCATTAAGTAGCAATCCAATACATCAGAAAGCTATCTTTGACTTCTACCCGATAGGAACCAATCAACTAGGAATTGTAGTATTTATTTAAGATTGAAATATACACGTGGTTCACGATGTGTCGTGATCTATAGAATCCGATGGATTTTCAAATATTTTTATCTTGTAGATATCTTAAAAAATAATAATTTTTTAAAAAATTATTGTCAATATTAATATAACAAATATAAATAATGATGATAATTTATTAAAAAATTATCATTTTAAAAATTATTTGTATTATAAAAATATGTAGATATCACGTAATAGAATCTTTAATGGTTTATATATATAAATATATTAATGAAACATGAATGATTTTTATTGTTATTGTTTATTGATTTTGTCATTCAGCTCTAATAAATTGACCAATTCCCTTTCAAGACCGATGCTAAATTAATAAAGCTTCCAGGTGGCGTTCTTGCCGGATAAAACTGTTATGGCCGCCTTAATTCCTTTATTTGATTTATATTAAATATTATATATCAATATTTATTTGATTTATATTTAATTATAATTATCCTTTTAAAAATTTATTTATGCATAATTAGATTCTAATAATATATTAACCAATAAAATATTAATATATAATATTTGATATACATTTTAATATATTTATTTGATATTCCTAGTTTATTCTTTAATTTTATATAAAATGAAATTTAAAAATTATTTCTATCCTCAATATACATATTATTATATTTTAGAAAAAATAGAATTATCTTACTTTTCAATATTTTTATTTTGGTAAAATGAGCTCCTTTTGAGGCAAATGGCCAAAGAGGAGCTTGTTGATTTTCCTCCAATTGTGAACCTTTTTGAAGCTGGGTTTTAGATTAATTTAATGCCCATTACTCTTAGAACCACTTGTTTGAATTGGTAACCGGCTTTCATAATCTTACATTCCTTGAGATAGCTCTCTTACTCTATGTTACTTGTTTTGGTATGGGGATTTGGTTAGGGTTTGGGAGGTTTAGTTATCATCTGGTTTTAATGTTGATTTTCAATTTGATTGTTGCAAACAATTTAAGGATAAAATAATGTAGCTGTATTATCTTAAAAGTTGTTTTACCGTTTGTATAGATATGGTTGTATCATTTGTTAGGCTCATCTTATCATGTACTTATCTATTACTCTTATATCAAGCTGTATATATACTATTTTTAGTTTAATAATAAGATGCGAGCTTTTCATATTTTGCAATCCCTTATATGATATCATAGCACAGTTTACTCCACTAAGATTTTTTTCTTTTTTTCTTTTTTTTTTTTTGCTCTTTTTAGTACCATGTCTAATCAAACAACACCAATCTCCAAAGGATCCATTGCTGCTGCACCTAAACCAATTACTACCAAAATACTATTCACTAATCGTACTCTTGTGGTCATAAATGTTGGTACCTAAGCCCAATTAAAACTTATTGAAATAACCTATTTTCCTTGGAAGAAGTAGTTTGATGCTTTTCTCATCGGTTATGACATGACATATACGAGTTTATTGATGGCAATCTTCCTTGTCCTTCTCGAACTCTTCCTGACAAATCTTCTAATCCAGACTATCTCTTTTGGATTCGCCAAGACTCATTACTTCTTGGCGCTCTTCTTGCTTCTTTATCATTAGAGATTCATTGTTTTGTTTCAACCACAGAAACATTAAAGGAAGCTTGGTAGAAACTTACATTAGTTTTTGCTAAACCTTCGAGATCTCGGGTTCTTCATTTGTGAGAGCAACTCATCAGGTCTCAAGGCTCATGGCTAGTTTTGGAATATTTGAATGATGTGAAGACAATGGCTGATGACCTCACTTTAATTTACCCCGTGATAGATGATGATCTTACTCTATATATACTTAATGTCTTGTCATTTGAATATGAGAGTATTTCGGCTGCTTCTCAACCAAATGATAATCCACTTAGCTTTGAAGAGTTGTATGAAATAATTTTTGAACACTCAAACTGTATCAAATAGCATGAGAGTAAACTAATTGACTCACCTATTAGTGCAAACATGGCAAACAGGTTCCATCCTTTCTACTCTTATTCTATTTCCAAACCTATGAATCCTCGCTCATAGCCTAGATGACAAAACTATTATTCTTCTAGTGGATATAAAGGCCTCTATCAGCTTTGTACTCAACAAGGCCATTCTTTTTGTTTTCTATTTTTTGCTCTCTACTTAAACAGCAATGGACATTCATGCCAAAACAACAGCAACCACCACCAATGCCGTAATATTTCTCTCCCCAAGCATTTCATACAAACTCCATCCTAGGGCGGGCTCCTAAAAACTAAAATTCTTCTCAACCATGGCTTCATGATTATGGATTCTTTCACCATGTGGCACAAGATCTTCAGACTCTTTCTCTTCATTCTGAATATGATGGTATAGATGAACTAGTTGTTGGCAATGATAACAAACTCTCAATCACTCATATTGGCTCAACAACTTTACCTACCAGTTCTCATTCTTTTACCCTCTCCTATGTTCTTTGTGTTCTTTAAATGACTTGTAATTTACTCTCTGTATTTAAATGTTACTAGCAATGCTTCTATTGAGTTCTTACCTTCTTGTTTCTTCTTCTCCTATTGCCTATTCCTCTACTCACACTACCCTTCAAGGCTGGCATCATCAGGGTCATTCGTCCAATAAAGTTCTATGTCATATTTTATCTAAATATTCTCTTCCTCTTTCTTCCTTTAAAAACTTTAATTGCAATTCGTGTCATTGTAATAAATCTCATAAACTTTTTTTTAGTTTATCTTCTTCATCTAGTTCTCAACCTTTACAATTAACTTACTTTGATGTTTGGGGTTTTGCTTCTATTACTTCTCATGGTGCTTATAAATTTTATGTTATTTTTGTTGATCATTATATGAAGTATACAAGGCTCTATCTTATTTCTCACAAATCATATGCTGTTTCAATTTTTATTTAATTCAAATAAATTGTGGAAAATTTCTTTCAATTGCCAATTATATCTTTTTATTCAAATAATGGAGAATAGTTTATTAAACCGCAAAATTTCTTTCAGAATAATGGCATAACCATTTTTTAATCACTCTTACACACCTTGGCAAAATGGCTATGCTAAGAGGTGTCACCGTCATATTTGTGAAATGGGAATGACGTTAATGACTTGAGCTAGCCTACCTCTTCAATTTTGGTCCTTTGCATTTATTACTGCCTCATATCTCATAAATCGTCTTCCAGCACCTACTTTACCACCAAATTATACAAAATTAAAAAACTTTGGGTCTTTGTGTTACTTGTGGTTCAAACCTTACACTCATACCAAGCTAGCCTCTCCATCCAAATCGTGTGTGTATATGGGACCTCTCCTAATTCAGAGTGGGTCTTGGTGTTATAATCCTGAATTCAATAAAATGTATTTCTCATGCCACATGGTTTTTATGGAAAACATTTTTCCCTTTCTCACTCTTTCAACCACACTTGATAGCTCCTCTACCAATTGCCTTTCATTCACGTCACCTACCTTTCATGCCTCTTCTCACATGCTTCTTCCCTTTTGCAATCCTATTCCACGTAAAACTCTATCATCATTTCCTCCTCCAACCGGTCCACCATCCTCCTCATCAAAATCACTATCTTTTTTTCAAAGAACCCAATGTTCCACCAACTTTACTATTCACCATCAATCATTACCTTTCTTTCCACATTCCTCATGTCTCACACGTGCTGTGGGTCAGTCTACATCTCTTACCTTTTCACATGACCTCTCGTCCAAGTCTACTACAAGCAAGTCTCCCTTATTGATGAGTGGGTCATCACAACAAAATGTTGAACCCAACTATGGGACCTCATCAATTCCAACCGATATGCTTATTCAACCTCCTTTAAATATGCGCATCATCCTATGTGCACAAGGTCTCTAAACTAGATTTTCAAACCTAAATGTTTCCCTGAATTTTTTACTACCATAGCCTCTTGTGCAGTTGTGATCATAGAACAAAGCATAGTTAAACAAGCCATGCAGCTTTTTAAATGGTACGAGGCAATGTCTTTTGAGTTAATGCATTACTTCAAAACCAAATATGGGAGCTTCTCTCACCTCCTGCTACTCATAACTTGGTAGGTTGTAAATGGTTCTTTCGTATCATGCAAAATCTTGATGGCACAGTGAGTAGGTATACAACCCACTTAGTTGTAAAAGGATTTCATCAAAGACTGGGCATAGACTACTCTAATACATTCAGTCCGGCCATGAAATCAACTATTGCAAGACTTGTATTATCCATTGCTATTTCTAGGAACTAGAAACTTCAATAGTTAGACATTAACAATGCTCTCTGAAGAAGTTTACATAGCTCAACCATCAGGTTTTGTTGATCCCACCAAGCTTACTCATGTCTACTTGTTGAAAAAGACCATTTATGGCTTAAAGACCTTGGTGATCTTAACTATTTTCTTGGTGTCAAAGTGGTTCACATAGCCAATGGCCTTTTCTTGTCCCAGTAGAAATATATCCTTGACATTCTTAATCGTACCAACATATTGGATTCCAAAGCTATCTCAATTCCAATGGTTTTGACCTTAAACTTATCCTTTCAATCTAGTTCTCCTCTTAAATCAGCCATGGAATATAGACAAATTGTCGATACTCTTCAATATCTTCAACTGACTTGTCCTTATATCGCTTTCTATGTCAATAAGCTCTCACAATACCTACTGATGTTCATTGGGTTGCTATCAAATGTCTCCTTTGGTATTTGTATTGCACCCAATTCTTGGCCTTTTCTTTGTCATCACTCACCATTAGCTCTTCATGCATTTTTTGATGTGGATTGCGCTGGTAATAAAGAAGACAGCACATCCACAATAGCTTATGTGATTTTCCTTGGCAACAATCCCATCTCATAGACTTTGAGGAAGCAAAGTTCTATTTCAAGGTCCGCAACTAAAGCAGAATATCGTGTTGTTGTCTATAATACTTCTGAATTGTGTTGTATAATGTCTCTACTTAGTGAACTTGGTCTTAGTTCTACAACAACCCCAACAATCTATTGTGATAATATTGGTAAAACCTATATTTATGCTAATCCCAAGCTTCACTAAAAAATGAAGCATGTTAGAGTTTATTTTCATTTTGCGCGGGACAAGGTGGCTAATGGGTTCTATACATGTTTCTCATGTCTCTTCTCATGATCAACTTGCTGACCTTCTTACCAAACCAATGTCTTGATCTCAGTTGCATTCTTTACATTCCAAGATTGGTGTTCTTCAACAACTCACAATCTTGAGGGGGCATGATAAGGCAGTGTAGCTGTATTATCTCAAAAGTTGTTTTACCATTTGTACAGATATGGTTTTATGATTAGTTAGGCTCATCTTACCATGTACTTATCTATTACTCTTGTTAAGCTGTATATATATATTGTTTCTGATTTAATAATAAAATGCGAGCTTTTCATATTTTGCAAATCCCTTTTATGTACCAATTTTGCACTAGCTTTAACCTAAACTTAGATTTCTATGATATTTGTTTCATGTTGATGAAGTTTAATTGGTAAATGCATTTAGTTACTTTAGATGCTTAAATTTCATCGCTTTTGTAAGTTTTTTCAATCTTTTATTATAGTGTCATCTATCTTATGATGATAATTTCTGCAATATGCTTTATTAGGGGTAAGGCTTACGAAGATGAATGGCTTCTTTTCTTTTTTTTTTTTGGTCAATCTATTCATGTTTAGTAAAGAAGATATAGTAGAAGTGTGGCTTTATACGTTCAAATCTTAATGTGAATACATGTTGAAGACTTTTAACATTTGATTTTTCTATGATTGATTGGTTGGCATTTTCTATGGTGTATGTTTGTGTGTATTCACCACTCCTCTATCCTTTTGATGTTGTTCAGTATGTTTGCTCATTGTCCATTGTAACATTGTTACACTTGTTAGTATAATAGTTCAGACCACCCGCGTCCGATATTGTTCTCTTTGGATGTAGGAAATCCTTTTACAATCCAACCTTCAAGGTTTTGTCAAAACGCGTCGTACGGGAAAGGTATCCACACCCACTTACATGGCATGCTTCGTTTCCCTTTCCAACCGATGTGGGACTTCACAATCCTCCCTAATTGGGACCCAGCGTCCTCGCTGGCACATCGATCCGAGTACTGGCTCTGATACCATCTGTAACAGCCTAGACCACCCGCATGCGATATTGTCCTCTTTGGGCCTGGGGAATCCTCTTACAACCTAACCCTCGAGGTTTTAAAAAATCTCGTAAGGTAAGGGTATCCACACGCTTATAAGCCATGCTTCCTTCCCCTTTCCAACCAATGTGGGACTTCACAGTCAGTGTGTTTTGATGTTGTTCAATATGCTTCAAATTGATGGCTTTAATGATCTTTTTTTTTCCCCACGCCCAATGAATTTCAAATTAAGTCAAACTTTGAACTTTTGGTCACTACCATATAAAAGAGGCTTTAAAATTTGGTAAGAAAAAAACATAGTTGAGGACTTTTATTTGTATTGTAATATAAGCACTTGAATTTCTTTGAGTGCTTATAACATGGAGTTTTTTTATTGTGTTATATGACAATCACTAGGCTTTCTTTATGGTTGATGGTTAACTTTCTCTTACTTTATGAATCTTTCAAGTTTCAATCTATTTCCTTTGGCAATCAGATAAATTGTAGAGAAAAATGTATTCTTGCTCTTTCTTTTGTTTTTCTTGCCTTGCTTATGTTGTCCTTTCTTGGTAAGGCTCTGGTAATATGTAACAGGAAGAGAATCAAATTGATGCCAAGAAGGTTGGAAAATAATATCTGCATAGTTCTGGACAAGCATCTTAATCACGGTTTGAAGCTTTAAACATATTGAAGTTGTACCTCTCATAGCCACACAGATTTTTCATGGAAATCATTTGCATAATTCATATCTTATGGTAGCAAAATGTTATTTGATAATCATATTTATGATCAAATGTTATTCAGTTTAACTTGTGATTTTGGAGCTAGATTGTGATCGAGACAAATTTGCGGAAGAATTGATGTACATAGGACAGCAACTTCATAGAAGGTAATGTTATAAAACATGCATGCATATCCAAGCATTTTCAATTTTTGTTTTGGTTAGAATCTTATAATGTGTTTTGCATAAGAATAATGAGAGATGGATTTTAAATCGGTAAAGGCAATAAAAATCATAGTTTGGACTTAAAAAGCATATAAATACTTACTTTCTTTTTGGTTTTCAATTTTCTTTTTTATTCAAAATTAAAAATATAATTTACTTCCAACTTTAGGTAATGCCTCATCGCCACATGTCAATAAGGTTAATTAGTCATATTCAATTTTAGCTTCACATATTTCAATGAAAATAACTAGACATTGTAAATACTTTTGGAGCAATAGTTTTGCATCATCATTTTTATTTATAAGCATTACCTTCTAGGAGTAAATTCATATAAATACTATTTCATACATAGTTTGGAAATTTTGTAGTGTAATCCCCTGTTTCCAAAATAAAGGATGAAAATTTTAGTTTATTCATATATATTGTTCACCTTTAATGCTTGTTTTCTTAATTTTTCTAGATTACAATGTAGGAGCTAGGAAACTATTGCATCTAGCGTAACCCCCAAGAGCTTTAGGTCCTATGTTTTTTTTTTTTAAAATTTTTTTTTTACTTTTATCATTGAATTTTGGTGTTAGATATGAACGGATATTGGTTTTTCTTTCAATTGCTAGTAGAAACAATTACTTTAGGAATGGCATTTTTTAGTTGTGATAGAATACTAAAAGGATAGTTCATTTATTCTTGTAAACTTATGACACTAAAATGGCTCGTATTTATTTTGAAATTTAAAGCCATGGTTTGAATCTATGAAGGTATTTTTGCAAGATTTCAAAATGAAAACTATTCGATTGAAGGAGCCTCAAGATGCTGCTACAGGGTAAGACTCAAGAATATTGTTCTTGATTAGTAGGTACTTCGCTTCACTTACTTAGTTACATCCTTGGATTTATAGGTTGAATTTGAAGAATTAGAAAGTGTTTTTGGTACATAGGATGATAGGAGCTTGTAAGATGTCCATCGGGATATAGTTTTTAGGTTTACATTAAATGCTGTCCATTTGTAATTAATTAATGTAGCAGGCTGCATCTTGAATATCCAAGATACATATACTTTCTACTTTTGATGTGTGTTTTGAGTGTGACATTATTAGATAAATATGGAAGATGGTCATTTATAGCTGTTTTAGACTCATTTTGAAAGAATTTATAAGTTAAAGTTTATGTTGTGATCCTCTGATCACAAAAAACATAAAAAACCAACATAGAAAAATGAAGAAAGACAAAATACAAAATATTAAGAAGAAAAAGATGTATAATTTCTCTCTAAAATGAATACCTAAGAAATATTTCTCTCAAAAAACTCTCTAATCTCTAAAAACTGTGTTTTCTATGATCTGTGTGATATATGTGATACAAGACTGAAAACTAAATACCTATTTATAATGTTCTAAAGTTGCCTTTTTCAAAAAATAACTTACTTACCAAGTAAACTTAGCCATTAAGTAAACTTAGGGAATAAGTAAAGAAAACCCTAATGGGCTAAGCTTTAGGAGAAGGTTGGACCTCATAATTCTCCCCTTTTCAACCGCATTTCAAAACACGATGGTCACCTACCATTTATACTAGCTATGTCTCTACACAACTTCAACTTCTTTGGTTCCCCCTTCAGCAAACAGAATATATTAAGATTATAGATATCTCTTTGATGGAATACAACCTCTTTCAGATCTTCAGAGAGGTGTATCATCATTTAACTGTTGTGATGGTCCTACAACTTCTAGTGTTCGAGCCTCACCTTGCTCAACATCCTCTTCTCTCTCATGTTCTGCATCTATTAATTCTCTATGCACCTCGTCATCATCTGTGGCGAGTTGTGCTGGTGTTGGATTAGGAAAAGAATCATACGTACTAGTACTAGAAGAGTTCATGAGCTTTTGAATGTCTTCTGTAGTCTAGTTTTCATGTAATACTACATCCTTGCTTCTAATGACCTTCTTTACCATTAGATCCTATAATTTGTATTTGAATTTTTCATCTCTATATACAATAAAGATGCATGGAGTAGTTCTTGCATCGAGCTTTTGTTTAAGCTCCTTGGATACATGTGCAAAGGCTAAATATCCAAATACTTGTAAGTGAGAGTATGAGGGATTCTTACCAGACCACACTTTCTCTAAAATTTCAAAATTCAATGGTACTGATGGTAATCTGTTAATTAGATAGCAAGTAGCACAAGCAGCTTCTCCCCATAATGGCTTTAGCATCTTAGCCATACTGATCATAGGTAGCACAAGCAGCTTCTCCCCATAATGGCTTTAGCATCTTAGCCATACTGATCATACTTTTGATCTTCTCCATATTGTTTGGTTCATTCTCTCAATTATACCATTATGTTGTGGGGAACGATGGACCATCTTCTCTCTATAGTAGGCATCAAACTCTCTGGAAGTATACTTACCTCCATTGTTTGAGCAAAGACACTTCAATTTATTTTCTGTCTCACACTCTACCATGGCATAGAACTCTTTGAAGTGACCTAAAACTTGGTCCTTCATCTTCAAAAAATAAACCTATATCTTTCAAGAAGCATCATTAATAAAGGTCGGAAAATATACATTGCCACCTAGAGATTCTACCTCCAAAGGACCATAGAAATCAGAATGCACAGATAAGCAACTATGATCTTCTAATTAAAGAGAATTTAAATGAGATTATGTGTCGTTTGCCATACAAAAAATGATTACAAGAATCTAGCACAACATCCATGGAAATAATGATAAGCTTATTTTTTGTCAAGATAGATAATCTTTATGACTCATGTGATCAAGTCTCTAATGCCATAGATTTTAAGATACCTTTCCTTCAGTAATATTGAGGCTATTTGCACAAATCTTCACACTAGTCTTGTAAAGTGTTCCACAGATATGTCCTCAAGCGATAACCATAGAACCTTTTATCATTTTCAATGTGCCATTGTAAAAGTGGTTGCTAAAGTCTTCCTTATCAAAGGCTGTTCCTGAGAGCAGATTGAATCGAAGTTCTAGAACATGTCGGATTTACTTCAAAGTAATTGTAAGTCCAATGTTGGTCTTTATCTGAACATCACCAGTTCTAACAATCTAAGTAAAACTGTTATTTCCCATCTTTACTATGCCAAAGTCTCCTGCTTTTTATGTTTTGAAAAACTCTATATGTAGAGTAACATGGTAGGATGCTGCAATATCAACTGCCCACTCGACTTTTTGGCTTGCAATGTGATGGCATGTTTCTTCATGTGTGGAACAATATGCCATTTCCCCTTTGATAGTGACTAAAGTTTCACCATCCTTCTTTGGCTAATTGCTTTTTTGTCCCTGCTCTCGCAACATCTTCCTATAGTACTTTTCATGTGACCTTCTCGGCTACAATAATGATACTTATATGTTGGCCTTCTTCCATCTATGGATCTACCTCTACTCTGGCTCATGTCTTTCCCCCTTTCTTGATTACCTTCTTGCTGTCTCCCATTTCGCTATAACAAGGGCATGTAATTGGTCATTGCCTATGTCCTTTCTTCTGGCCTCCTCATTAGATAGGACATCCGTTATGATAGCCATGGTAAGTTTTCCGTTAGGAGCCAAATTGCTAAGAGAAACTACCAGTGTCTCCCAGCTATCTTAAAGAGAACTAAGAAGTAAAAGTGCTTGTTCCTCACCCTCAGTTGTAACTCCACTGTAGATAATTGATTTACCAAGTTACTGGTGTGCTAGGTTACAGAAGTTCCAATCTTCAACTTCAAATTCACCAAACATCTTATTAAAAACACTTTATTTTGAGTAACCTTAGCTTGGTATATATCCTCCAACTTTTTCTAAAGGGTGTATGCATCTATCTCCTGTGTAACATGATGGAAGACACTATGATCAATCCATTATCAGACTTGACCGATCTTTTTTCTATTTAGCTTCTTCCATTATGCTTGTTTGGATTCCTTCCTTTGGCATTCAAAGGGTCAAACAAATCCTTGCAATTTAAGAAATCTTCCATCCGAGGTCTCCAAAGTGCATATTTGGTGGCAATAAGCTTTATCATAGCTCTCACATATGATTCATCCATTGACACCTTACTCTGCAATAGGTTTATAAAAAATTGAAGCTAAATTTGGTAAAACAGAGTGCATCAATGCATTTGAAACGATTAAAAAAGTTGGATTTGACTATTCTGAAGTAAAAATTTAAATCTCAAAAATTTAAGGTCAAAGTGCAATTTCAAAAAGTTTTTGGTCAAATTACAAATACCAAAAAGTTTTTAGAAAACTTGCAAATAATAAAATTATAGGGTTATTTCTATAATTTTTGGAAAATCTAGGAGTGCCGCTGATTTGGCAGTTGACATGATAGACAAGATAATGTGTCACCACTTGGCAGAGGAGCTGGCTACTGATGTGGCTCGGCTTGGCTCATGGCTCGGGGTGCTCGGCTAAGTGGCATGTGGAAGGTGCATGGCGCATTGACCAATGCGTGAAAACCAATAGAAAGCTTTGATTGGCTTATGGGGTAAATATAGTTGGGCTCGTTCTCTTTTCTCGGCAAGATTTACCTCTTGGTATACTCAAATCTTTTGTTTGAGCTTGTTAATGCCGAACCCTATCTCTAGTATATTGACTCTGATACTAGTTGTTGTGATCATCTATCATGAAAAATACAGAAAACAACACAGAAAATAAAGAAAGACAAAACATGAAATATTAAGAAGAAAAAGATGGATTATTTCTCTCTGAAAATTAATACATAAAAACACTTCTCTTAAAAAAGCTCTCTCTAATCTCTCAAAACTGTGTTGTCTATAATATGTGTGATATATGTGATACAAGACTGAAACTAGATACTTATTTATAAGGTTCTAAGATTGCCTTTTTCACAGAACAGCTAGGAATGTCAATTTGCCCTGCCCACCCTGATAATCGCGGTGCACCGCCCCTAACAGGGCGGTTTTTCCCCACAAAAATCGAATGACAGGGCAGGCTCAAGCTAAACTTCTTAAGCCCGAATCAGGGCTGGGCAAGGGCCGAGGATTAAACACCCCGGTCGGAACCCGGCCCCGTATATATTTACCTTATTATTATTATTTTTTAATATTTTGAAACTTTAAACTTATGAGCCTTTCTCTTAGCCAGCCCTAAACACATACAGTACACACACACACCCACCAGTGACCAGTCACACTCCACTCAGCTCCACTACCATCTCCCTCAGCTCTCTCAACTTTGCTTAGTCTAGCTTCAGGAGTGCTGCCACCACCATCTCCGATCTCCCTCAGCAGTCAGCTCCAGCAGTGCTGCCACCACCATATCAGGACCTGTCCAAAATTCCTCATCGGAACCCTAGACAAGCCCTGATCCTAGGGAAATCCTACTGGACCCTTCAATGGAAAATCCGGCAGAACCTCCTCTAAGGGGTTGGACTTATCACAAACTTCCAGCATTGAAAACACATTTATATATACACCACCTTATTCTTCCCATCTTACTACAATTTAATTCCACAAATTTGTAGCACTTCAAATGAATAATAGGAAATCAATGCATAATTAATAAATAAATGTCCAAGACAGTATATAGAGCTTTATCGTGATACAATTAAATATGAAATTTAATACAACAAAGGATAAAAGAAACAATACAAGATATTGAAGAAAAGTAAGTAAGGCTTCTTGAACTTTCAGCAATGAACAAGACATCGAACTCGCCTTCAGACGATCAACGTCTACTAACCTGGATCTAGGGGAATGGAATTTAAAAACATGAGATGCTAATCATCTCAGTGAGTGACTTAACTACGACACAATGATGATAATAATATAACGATTAATGAACTTGATTAATTAATAATAAATAATAAATAGTTGAAATATTGCTTTCTCTCAACACCCTCACAGTTCACTCAGTTGGAAAAGTTTGCCTTTTAAAACATTTTCACAAAACCCAATAATTGTACCCCAAAAATCAAGGAATAATTAATTAAATAAATTATAAATAAAATACAATAAATTAAAGATCTAGAATGTATAATAAGAAACAAGAATAATTTTAATAACAATTATTAAATTGTACACAAAATGTCATAAATAAAATAAGCAAAATCACAATAAAATTTACATTAAAAATAATTAAGAAAATATCAAATTAAACCGAGTGCAATAATTTAGAATGCACATAAATACAAATATTAATTTAGAACTCAATATATATATTGAAACATTTTAAAAATCCAATAATTAAATTTAGAATAAGACATCACTAGATAAAATAAATAAAATTATAAATAAACTTGTATTAAAGAAATTTGACATAAAACAAAAATAAACTCAATATATAAATTATAAAATTTATTATTTAAATCAATGAAATAATCAAAGAAACATTTTAATAGATTTTAAACCTCAATTTAAAATAGATAAAATAATACAATAAAATTCATGTTAAAATCTCAAAATTTAAATAAATAATATCAACATGGTAAAATAAAATTCTAAAACACCAATTGAAAATAATTGATAAAAACATGAATAAATACATTTTAGAAAATATTAGTTTGAAATAAGCAATAAAACAAAATTAAATACGATTTTAAAGCATCTTGGTTTGAAATTCGTATTGAGAAAATAACTTGACGCACCACACTATATACCAGTGATGTCGTATGATACCCAGTGTCCTGAGCACCATTTGGCAGGGGGTCAAAGAGAGAAACTTGCATATGGTCGCTTTGGCGTTCCAACAGAGCCGCTGCTTAAACCGTCATTCCGGCCATGGAGGGGGACGGCTTATGTGCACTATATAAAAGTTGCCTGTCCTCGGTCCGATGGCAAGTCACGGGAGACATTACAACTTGCGTGCTCATCCACATATACAGTACAAAACACCAGTACTGTATGAGTGCGTCTAAAATCAATTGTTAAATTTATTAAAATATCAAGTTTTTCTAAAATTCACCGTGAGAATTATACAATTTTTCAAATTCACAATCCCACATTTTTCTTTAATCCTCATAATAAATCCATCATTTTAAAATCCATCAATTTTAAATCCATTCATTTAAATATAACAATTTTCAGCACCATGAAAACATGATCCATAAATAATCAAACGTATAAATACGGATTTTGAATTCATTACTTTAATATAATTATTTTTCTCAAAATCTTAAAATCAATTTATGTCAAAATCACATCAATTTCATATTTGCTTAACTCCACATAAGTACATTTATTATATGCAATTAATTCCATAATATAAATTTAATAATAATCGATCATAATTTAAATCCATAACTTCTTTAAAACCAAATATATGAATTCCATGCAATATATGCTTAAATCAATAAACTTTTGGCATCATAAATTCAAAAATAAATTTAATAACAATTTAAAACATAATTTATTTAAAAACCATCTCTTCAATATTAAACATATATAGCACATTTTTTATAAATCATCATCATAAATCATCATCAGAAGCTCAAATAACAATACATGCACTAAGTCAACATAAATCATCATCATAAGCTCAAATAACAATCTCTTCAATATTAAATAGCATATTTTTTTATAAATTCAATTAGTACCATATATATATATATATATATTTCACAATCCCAAAATATAGTTCGGTGACATTACATATATTAATTAATCATAATTTTGAATTATAAATTTTAAATATCAATTCCTCTCAATATCAACATATTTATTTTCCATAATTTCAAATAACACAAAATATATATTTTTAATAGTCCCCAAAATAGTTTTGAAGGTGGGTCACTCACCTCGAGCACGCAATTATACCAAGATCCTCCATAGGATCAATTTTACGATTCACACATGCTCCTAGAATAATAATATAACACTGGGTCAAATAAATTAATATTTTATTTGGATAACTAATACCCGGGGAAGCTAACACAAACAGTAACCAAAATTCGTAAATAAGGTATCAACGGAAAGCTAAGGGGACGAGGAATATGTTACCGATCTCCGTTGGACTCAACTCGACCGGAGGTGGTCGGAAAGTGGACAGAAGGTTTCGGCCAAACTTCCTCCTCTTCTATCTCACAAACGGCTCGGAATTTGGGCAAATGGACGTTATTTTTGGATTCAAGGGGTTGAAATGTCAGGACCCGTCCAGAATTCCTTCCCGGAACCCTAGACAAGCCCTGATCCCAGGGAAATACCATCGAACCTTCCAATGGAAAATCCGGCAGCACCTCCCCTAAGGGTAGGACTTACCACAAATTTCCTGCACTGAAAACACACTTCTAAAATTCATCACCTTATTCCTCCCACGTTACTACAATTTGTTTCCACAAATTTACAGCACTTCAAAAAATAACAACAACTTAGTGCATAACTAATAACTACATGTCCAATACAGTATACAGAGCATTATAAAAATAAATGTGGAATTAATACAATGACAGATAAGAAGTAATACAAGATGAGGAGGAAAAAGGGAAGAAATACTCCTTGGACTTTCGGCAAAGAACTGAGACGTCAGGCTCGCCCCGGACGATCAACGTCTCCCAACCTGGACCTAGGGGAACAGAATTTAAAAACGTGAGATGCTAATCATCTCAGTGAATGACCCTATCTACTGTACACCTTTGATATTAATAATATAACAATATAAAAAAATTTAATTAATACCAACAATTAGCTAAATAAATAATAATAACAATTGAAGTAATATTTTCTCTCAAAACCCTCACTATTCACTCCGTTGGAAATGTTTCCCTTTTAAAACATTTTAACAAAACCCGATATTCGTATTTTCCGAAAACCAAGGGATCAAATAATTTAATAAACAACGAATAAATACCCCAATATAAATAAAATGTAATAAATTATAATAAATCATTTTTTGAATACTTTGGGGTTTCAAATTTCTTTATTCGAAAATTTATACTTGACGCACCACACCATATGCCAGTGATGCCCTCTGATACCCAACGTCCCGAGCACCGACTAGCGGGGGGGTTAAAGAGAGAAACTTGCAAACGGCACTTTAGCGTCCCGGCCAAGGAGGGAGGCGGCTGATGCGCAATATATAAGACTTGCCTGCCCTCGGTCCAATGGCAACTCACGGGAGACATAATACTTGCGCGCTAACTACATATACACCGGAACACCAATACTGTATGAGTGCGTCTAAAATAATTATTAAATTTCTTATAACCGTACCGTTTTTTTCAAAATCACCGTGGGAAATACACCAATTTTCACATTTACCATCCCACATATTTTCCTTTAACAAACCCGGTACGAAAACATCGATAACGATAAAACAATAATTTTTCTCGTAACACGAGGTTCAACAAATAATATACCACGGGCATAATTATAAAAATTAAACCACCAATTAAACAAATAATTTTCTTAAAATATTCAAACCAATTATGCCCAAAAATAATATAAAATCCAGACACAATTAATTACTGAAAATACTTGCTCATGTGTAATAAATACCATTTAATCACAATAAAATAATAATCGAGAATTTCTTAATGACCCCAAATTTCCGTTTAGCACCGACGGATAAATATATATATAAAATAATATTTTTTCCTGATTATATTCAAATTCCACCACCTGAGCATAAATTCCAGATATCAATTTAACACCACATAAATATAATTAATTGTCCAAAATAGTTCTCAAGGTGGGTCACTCACCTGGAGCACGCAATTAACCTAAGATCCTCCATGGGATCAATTCCACGACTCACCCGTGCTCCTAGAACACAATTCACACATAGTCAAATAAATTAATATTTTATTCAGGTAAATAATACCCGGTACCCGAGGGGTCAAACACAAACGTTATCCAAAATTGACAAATTATATGTCTATGGAATGCTTGTGAGATGAGGATCACATTACCGACCTCCATTGAGCCCAATTCGACCGGCGGTGGCCGGAATTTGGCCGGAAAGTTTCGGCCGAATTTAAACTTGAGGGATCTCTCAAACGGTGGGGATTTTGGGCAATCTAACCCTGGAAATGGACTCAGAGGGGTCAAAAATGGTGGAATAGAGGTATGGGTTGAGCTGGGTTGGCCGGAAAACGCAAGAAAAGAGGAGAGAGAAACTTTTCGACCAGCGGCTTCTCCGGCCCGATCTGGGCGCGTCCGGCGACCGGTGACTATGAAAGTTTGCGGCCGAGCTCGTCTCCTCCCTCCACTCATCTCTGGCTGGCGCGTGTAGCAAGGTGGTGGTCGGAAGTGAAGAAACGGCGACGGCCTGAGAGGAAGAAGGAAAGGAAAGGAAGAAGAAGGAGGAAGAAGGAGAAGAGAGCTTCGGGGCTGGGTCTCCTTTTTTCCCACATGGGGGAAAAGAAAAAAAGAAAAAAGAAAGGAAAAAGAAAATAAATTAAAAATAATTAAATAATATTAAAAAAATAATGTTATTATATAAAATAACAATAAAAAAATATGGTATTAAGCATGGTTGACATGTGGCATCTCAACATAGTGACACATGGTCACATTTATTAAATCACACGTGGTACATTGTTACACGTTTAAAAATAATATTAAAATAATACAGTATTTGAAAAACTCGACAGGTCCGTAACTTTCAAACCACATGTCTAAATCGAACGTGCCACTAGTCTACGGATTCGTATCGATGAGTACTTCACAATCATGCATGAATCAAAGCTCAATTTTGCATGAATAAAAAGTCATCTCCGGCACCCCTTGGACAGTTTGGACCTCAACTTGTTTTGCTCATATCTTTCAAACCGTAGCTCCGTTTTCGACGTGCTACTAGTCTATGAACTCGTCCCAACGTGTACTTCGTAACGGTGCCTCAATCAACCTAGAATTCCATTCAAGTCAAAAAGTCAAATTTTGACCCCTTCGGTCAACGATCAACGGTCAGCGATCAAAGTCAACGGTCACCCTCGGTCAAAGTTGGAAAATTTCCGTTATACTTTGGGACGGGGTGTTACAATCTTCCCCCCTTACAAAAATTTCGTCCTCGAAATTTCTTACGTCGTTGAAACGCATAAAAAAATATTGATTGCGGATTTGTGCCTCGAGCTTCCACATCGCTTTCTCGACTAGATTAATTCACCACGAGACTTTTGATCTGAGAAAATAGTCTTATTGACCCATACACATTGTTCATGATTTAAAATCTGTCTTAGTCGCTCCTTACATGACAGGTCTTCGATGTCCTTTCGTAGCAACAACACGTGAATTACGCTACATACCCATGTCTGCTTTCCCGAAAATACTAACTTGCATGCCACAAAGCCAATTCTTCCAATAACCCTGTAGAACCAATGTAACAAGAACTTGGCTTTCTCTACGACTCTCTTCTACGGAGATAATCTCCAAAACTTAATCTCGGACTTTGAATTCAACATCTTTTCCATGCGCGTCGGCTTAACTCATTTGTCGATTCTTGAGCGGTCTTCAACTCTCTTGGGTGACCTTCGCCTTATTCATAGTCATCCGTAGGTGTTTGCATTTAATTCACGTTGGTCGTCGTACGGTGCTTCTCCTCACCTACTTCACTCCAATACAGTGGGGTTCGGCGTTGCCTTCCATATAGAATCTCATACGAAGACATCTCGATGCTCACTTGGTAGCTAATATCGTAACGAATCCTATCGGTGGAAATTGCTCAATCTAGCTCCTTTTGACATTGCATAATGCATGGTCTCAACATAACTTCCAAGTGTGAATTCTGTATTTTGCTTGTCCATTGGCCTATGGTGAAAGGCAATGCAGTCGTTAAGTCTCGCTCCAAGTGTATCTGTATACACACAACTGTATAGTTCTTCTTCTGAACCTGAGCAGCTTAACTTAGCAAGTATAATAGAGACCTTATCCACTATCACTACACTACCATCACACCTAATAGTGAATTTTAACTTTCCTCTGGTGCAACTTTCCTTCTCATGCTCCTTAATTAAGGATATTCAAACTAGGCCACGAGAATATGATCTACAAGTCTTGGTCATAGTCGAACGCTAACCATAAAGTGCTTCTGAAGCATGCATCCTTAAATCAACAACCAAGTAAACTTTAATCGCTATCTGGATCTTGTTCGATTCTCTGAACGCTGTCGTACCTTCTCTTTGTGAATGATAGTTTAAGCATGAAATCCATGTTTACATCTCCCCACCCGACACGGAAATGGGCAAGGATTGAAACTACCTCAAACGTTTCTATTCCCGACTTTTACTTGTCGGTGACTTAAGTACCTTTATTCGAATCCTGCAACTTCCTTTATCGTGCCAAACCATAATGTCATCTAGTGAGCATTCCATACATCTTTGTAGCCTTGGGGTGTATCGCATACATTGAATCACGTGCTTCCTTTAGGATCTCCTTTCGAACTCAACGATATCCTACTTTGGATTCTCAATTGGCGATACTTAAACCTTAAGTCGCTTTTGGAAAACCATAACATAAAACAAATAATAAAATATATTTTTCAAATATACCACCAACATAAAATATACACAATTTATCAACCCAAATTAAATTTCCAAACTTCTTCAAAAATCAAAATATAATTTATGAAATTTACTAATTAAATCAATGGAATAATAAATAATACAAAAATTATTTTAATTAGTTTAAAATACCTTAACTTGCATAGGCAATTGTTAAGACTCCACATTGGAACAATAATAAAAACATGAATAAATACATAAAATCATATCTTCAAATCCATAGCATAAAATGAAATATGCACGCTCGTAATGGAGGTACATACGATACCTTCTAACATGCTACGTGATCCATGATTCCAACTGTCGCCAACACTCTGCTACCAATTGGTTCGCCGCCTCCGTATGGTGCAGTATATGCAGTATAATACCAAACAATATAACATACAAATGCATGTACGATCAAACCAAAAATACTTGAATAAAATACTCTTAAATTTCAAATATCACTTTGAAAAGGATTTAATCTTTTAATAATCGATCGGAAAAATATCTTGACACCTTGAGGTTAATCGACACACATCCATACTCGACAACAAGTATCGATTATGGGTAGTGACCTTGTTAAGTCGTTGGTAGTCGATACACACCATTAGGCAATCATCCTTCTCCTCCATGAATGAAACCAATGCCATTCATGATGATAAGCTTGACCTAGTGAAACCTTTATTCACCAAATCTTGCAGTTAAGCCTTTAAGTCCTTTAACTTTCATAGAGTCGCACAACATGGCGGTACTGAAACAGATCGACGTCCAAAGCCAATTCAATAATGATTCGATATCCTTTTTACGGTCGTAATCCAGATAACTTGCTGGGAAAACGCTTTCGAATTGCTTCCCACTATTAGCGGTTCCAACGCTCACCATCTCCTTTGGCATCAACCATCTGGGCCATAAACCCTTAACAACCTTTCTCCGATAGCTCCTTACAATGACGGCAGAAATTAACCTCCGTAAAGGCTTCTTGACTCCTCCACGAAGCATCACTTCAGGTAAGCTAAAACACTTTAACTTTACTCCTTTAGGCTTGCGGTCCATAAACGTAGGAACTACTCAATCCATATCTAGGATCACTTCGATTCCCAAAAAGATTCAAAGGTTGGATCTGCCCCCATTTCTTCTCCTTCGAAAAGAAAAGGCAATCCTCGACCATCGACTAGGCCATAGGAATTCCCCGTTAAGATAGGTGATTCTAATTGACACCCTCGAAGATTAGAGTTATTCAAACTCAGGCAACAGATTTGCGTCGAGACAAAGGGAAAGAACGCTTTAAGACAGGTAAAACGAGAGATTAAACACGGATGGGATGCACAACAATGCACAGTCCCTTAGGAATACTAGAACCCAGAGCTCTGATACCAACTGTCAGGACCCGTCCAGAATTCCTTCCCGGAACCCTAGACAAGCTCTGACCCCAGGGAAATACCACCGAACCTTCCAACGGAAAATCTGGCAGCACCTCCCCTAAGGGTAGGACTTACCACAAATTTCCTGCACTGAAAACACACTTCTAAAATTCATCCCCTTATTCCTCCCACGTTACTACAATTTGTTTCCACAAATTTACAGCACTTCAAAGAATAACAACTCAGTGCATAAATAATAACTACACGTCCAATACAGTATACAGAGCATTATAAAAATAAATGTGGAATTAATACAATGACAGATAAGAAGTAATACAAGATGAGGAGGAAAAAGGGAAGAAATACTCCTTGGACTTTCGGCAAAGAACTGAGACGTCGGGCTCGCCCCGGACGATGAACGTCTCCCAACCTGGACCTAGGGGAACGGAATTTAAAAACGTGAGATGCTAATCATCTCAGTGAGTGACCCTATTTACTGTACACCTTTGATATTAATAATATAACAATATAAAAGAATTTAATTAATACCAACAATTAGTTAAATAAATAATAATAACAATTGAAGTAATATTTTCTCTCAAAACCCTCACTATTCACTCCGTTGGAAATGTTCCCATTTTAAAACATTTTCACAAAATCCGATATTCGTATTTTTCGAAAACCAAGGGATCAAATAATTTAATAAACAACAAATAAATACCCCAATATAAATAAAATGTAATAAATTATAATAAATAATTTTTTGAATACTTTGGGGTTTGAAATTTCTTTATCCGAAAATTTATACTTGCCGCACCACACCATATACCAGTGATGCCCTCCGATACCCAGCATCCTGAGCACCGACTGGCGGGGGGGTTAAAGAGAGAAACTTGCAAACGGCACTTCAGCGTCCCGACAGTACCGCTGCTGAAACCGTCATCACGGCCAAGGAGGGGGGCGGCTGATGCGCAATATATAAGACTTGCCTACCCTCGGTCCAATGGCAACTCACAGGAGACATAATACTTGCGCTCTAACCACATATACACCGGAACACCAATACTGTATGAGTGCGTCTAAAATAATTATTAAATTTCTTATAATTGTACCATTTTTTCCAAAATCACCGTGGGAAATACACCAATTTTCACATTTACCATCCCACATATTTTCCTTTAAGAAACCCGGTACGAAAACATCGATAACGATAAAACAATAATTTTTCTCGTAACACGAGGTTCAACAAATAATATACCACGGGCATAATTATAAAAATTAAACCACCAATTAAACAAATAATTTTCTTAAAATATTCAAACCAATTATGCCAAAAAATAATATAAAATCCAGACACAATTAATTACTGAAAATACTTGCTCATGTGTAATAAATACCATTTAATCACAATAAAATAATAATCGGGAATTTCTTAATGACCCCAAATTTCCGTTTAGCATCGATTGGTAAATATATATATAAAATAATATTTTTTCCCGATTATATTCAAATTCCACCACATGAGCATAAATTCCAAATATCAATTTAACACCACATAAATATAATTAATTGCCCAAAATAGTTTTCAAGGTGGGTCACTCACCTGGAGCACGCAATTAACCTAAGATCCTCCATGAGATCAATTCCACGACTCACCCGTGCTCCTAGAACACAATTCACACACAGTCAAATAAATTAATATTTTATTCGGATAAATAATACCCGGTACCCGGGGGGTCAAACACAAACGTTATCCAAAATTGACAAATTATATGTCTATGGAAAACTTGTGAGATGAGGATCACATTACCGACCTCCATTGAGCCCAATTCAACCGGCGGTGGCCGGAATTTGGCCGGAAAGTTTCGGCCAAATTTAAACTTGAGGGATCTCTCAAACGGTGGGGATTTTGGCAAT
This sequence comes from Ziziphus jujuba, assembly GCF_031755915.1. Taxonomy (NCBI): domain Eukaryota; kingdom Viridiplantae; phylum Streptophyta; class Magnoliopsida; order Rosales; family Rhamnaceae; genus Ziziphus; species Ziziphus jujuba. The sequence goes on from NC_083390.1 coordinate 7,700,805, forward strand.
CTAACCCTGGAAATGGACTTAGAGAGGTCAAAAATGGTGGAATAGAGGTATGGGTTGAGCTGGGTTGGCCACAAAACACAAGAAAAGAGGAGAGAGAAAATTTCCGGCCAGCGGCTTCTCCGGCCCGATCTGGGCGCGTCCGGCGGCCGGTGACTGTGAAATTTTGCGGCCGAGCTCGCCTCCTCCCTCCGCTCATCTCTAGCCGGCGCGTGTAGCAAGGTGGTGGCCGGAAATGAAGAAACGGCGACGGCCTGAGAGGAAGAAGGAAAGGAAAGGAAGAAGAAGGAGGAAGAAGGAGAAGAGAGCTTCGGGGCTGGGTCCCCTTTTTTCCCATGTGGGGGAAAAGAAAAAAAGAAAAAAGAAAAGAAAAAGAAAGGAAAAAGAAAATAAATTAAAAATAATTAAATAATATTAAAAAATAATATTATTATATAAAATAACAATAAAATAATATGGTATTAAGCATGGTTGACATGTGGCATCTCAACATGGTGACACATGGTCACATTTATTAAGTCACACGTGGCACATTGTTACACGCTTAAACATAATATTAAAATAATACAGTATTTGAAAAACTTGACAGGTCCATAACTTTCAAACCACATGTGCAAATCGGATGTGCTACTAGTCTACGGACTCGTATCGATGAGTACTTCACAAGCATGCATGAGTCAAAGCTCAACTTTGCATGAATAAAAAGTCAACTCCAGCACCCCTTGGACAGTTTGGATCTCAACTTGTTTTGCTCATATCTTTCAAACCGTAGCTCCGTTTTCGATGTGCTATTAGTCTATGAAATCAGGCCAACGTGTACTTCGTAACTATGCCTCAGTCAACCTAGAATTCCATCCAAGTCAAAAAGTTAAATTTTAACCCTTTCGGTGAACGGTCAACGGTAAAAGTCAACGGTCAACGGTCACCCTCGGTCAAAGTTGGAAAATTTCCATTGTACTTTGGGACGGGGTGTTACATGAAATCTAAGGGGAAGGACCGGTCTCATGGCCAAGAACAGCTGGAAAATTGCCGACTAGAGAACCACCAGCCGGCAACTTTGGGGCATCGATCCTGGTGCGTCCGTCATCATTTGGCCAAAAACTTAGCCGCCAAAGTCACCCAGCCATGGGCTGTCACACTGGCCGACTTGTGCCTCATTTTGATGGCTGGAGAAAACAGAAATGGGAAGGCCCAAGAGGGAGAAGGAGAGAGAGGGAAGAGAGAGAGAGAGTGAGAGGGAGGGGATGATGAATAGTATTCCCTTTTCCCCGTTTTTCTTCATGTGCCTAAAGAAAAGAAAAAGAAAGAAAAAATAAAGGAAAAAGAAAAAAAAAGAAAATGAAAAGAAATTAATCAAATAATAATCAAATAATGATGTACTAGAAAACTTTGCAGATCCATAACGTTTCACCAAAATGTCTAAATCAGGTGTGCCACTAGTCTATAGACTCGTATCAATGAGTACTTCACAACCGTACATGAGTCAAAGCTCATTTCTACAACAATAAAAAGTCAACTCCGGCACCCTCGGACAATTTGGATCTTAACTTGTTTTATCCATAACTTTCAAACCGTAACTCCATTTTCATCGTGCTACTAGTCTACGAACTCGGGTCGATGCGTACTTCACGACGGTGCCTCGGTCAACCTAGAATTCTTGTCGAGTCAAAAAGTCAAAGTTTGACCCTTCTTGGTCAACGACGGTCAAACCCAATCAACTTTGATTAACTTCAGAAATTTTCGGCATATTTCAGGGTGGGATGTTACATTTAGCCTTTGCATATATATCCAAAAAGCTTAGATAAAAGCTTGACACAAGGACTACTCCATGCATCTTTATCAGATATGGAGATGAAGAATTCAGGTACAGATTATAGGATCTAAAAGCAAAGAAGGTTATCAGAAGCAGGGGTGTAGTATTCCATGAAAACTAGATTATAGAAGACATTGAGAAGCCAATGAAATCTGCTAGTATCAGTGCTTATGATTTTGGTAATGACCCAGCATCAACACAACTTGCCATGGATGACGATGAGGTGCATAGAGAATTACCGGAAGCAAAATAGGACAGAGAAGAGGATATTGAGCAGGGAAATGCTTAAACACTAGAAGTTACAGAACCATCATAGCAGTCAAATGATGGTACACCTCTCCGAAGATCTGAACGAGTCCATATTCCATCAAATAAATATCCAGAATCTCAACATATTCTGTTTACTGAAGAGGGGGAGCCAGAGTGTTTCCAAGAAGCTAATTCCCATCAAGGCAGAGAAAAATGGCTGCATGCAATGCAAGATGAGATGGAATCTTTCCAGAAGAACCATACCTATGAATTTGTTGAGCTTCCAAAGGGAAAGAAGACATTGAAGAAAAAATGGGAATTCAAGCTTAAGAAAGATGGCAACGAATGTGTGGTGAATGACAAACCTCCATTGGTCGTCAAAGGTCTCCTTTAGAAGAAAGGAATTGATTTTGATAAGATTTTCTTTCCAATGGTGAAGATGACATCGATATGAGTAATTCTTGGTTTAGTAACCTGTTTAGACCTAGAACTTGAGTGGATGGATGTGAAAAAACCATTCCTTCATGGTAATCTACACGAGGAGATTTATATGGACCAGCTAGAAGGTTTTGAGGTTTTAGGAAAAGAGAGCCTCATTTGCAAGCTAAAGAAGAGCTTGTATGGCCTCAAGTAAGCACCTATACAATGGTATAAGAAGTTTGAATCTTTCATGGTGAGTCAAGGATACAAGAAGGCTGATGCAGACCAGTGTGTTTATATTCAAAGATTTTAAGATGGGAACTTCATTGCACTTTTGTTATATGTTTATGACATGTTGATTGTTGGACAAGATGCAATGAAAATTAGTCAGCTGAAGAAGGAACTTTCCAACTCATTTGATATGAAAGACTTGGGACCTACTCAACAGATTTTAGGAATGCAAATAGCCCGAGATAGGAAGAATAACAAGTTATGGCTATCTTACGAGAAGAATGTCAAAATAGTAATAAAAAGATTCAGCATGGAGAAGTCCAAACTAGTTATCATTCCACTAGCAAATAATTTCAAGTTGAGCAAGAGATTGTGCCCTTCATGTAAAATAGAGATAGAGGAGATGGCTTTAAAGCCTTACTCTTCAGGGGAAGTCTGATGTATGCAATGGTGTGTACCAGACTGGACATTGCTCATGCAGTTGGTATCGTGAGCAGATTTCCTTCAAATCCTAAACAAGAACACTGGGAAGCAGTCAAGTGGATTCTCAGGTATCTTAAGAGTACATCAAAAGTATGCTTATATTATGAGGGAGGCGATCTAGTTTTATAAGGCTCTATAGATGCAGATATGGCCAGAGACCATGATAGTAAGAAATCTACTTCAGGTTATCTTTACACTTTTGCTGGAGGAGCCGTGTCATGGCAATCAAGATTGGAGAAGTGTGTAGCTTTATCCACGACAGAAGCAGAGTACATTGCTGCAGCAGAAGGTGGTAAGGAGATGATGTGGCTAAGGCGTTTACTCCATGAACTGGGCATTAAGCAGAAGAACCACAAAATACATTGTGATAGCTAGAGTGCTATGGATTTGAGCAGGAATTTAATGTATCATTCCCGGACAAAGCATATTGATATCCACTATCATTGGATACGCGATGTGATAGAGTATAAATTGCTCAGATTTGTGAAAATTCACATAAAGGAGAATCCAGCAGATATGTTTACAAAGGTTGTTAAGCTAGAGAAGTTGAAGCTATGTAGAGATATAGCTCATTTAGATGCTCGATGACCATCAAGTTTTTGAAATGTGGCTGGAGGGAGAGAATTGTGAGGGTCCAACCCTTTTCTCCTAAAGCCCAGAACATTAAAGTTTCAATCCTAGAGAGCATTATAAATAGATGCTTAATTATAATCTTGTGGATTATAACACATATTATAGACAACATAGGTCTTTTCAGATTCCAGAGGAGAGTTTTAGAGAAGTTTTTTTTTTTTTTTTTGTATATAAATTTCATAGTAAATAATACACCTTTTTATTTTTTTTTTCTCAATTTTCATACTTTTGTCTCTCTTTGTTTTTGTGCTAGTTTTATATTTTTTTTCGTGATCAAAGAAACACAACAGTTCATACCTTGGGATTTAATGTATAAAGTAGGTTTGTTATAGCTCCTCTTGAAATCTTACTTTATAAGATAGTTATTGATTTAGTTGTACCAGGCTTATAAAGAGTGTTTTATTCCGTATAAGGACTTTTATAACCTTAGTACTTTATTTTCTTGTCCTTGCACCACGAATCCATGGGGCTGCTCACTCTAGATTTCTTCTTTAAGATAGTTGTTGACAAATGAATACTTCACATCTAGTAGATATATTTTCTATCTCTTCTTAGCAGCTAATGTTATTAGTGCCCTTATGATGTAAAGTTGAACAACTAAAGCAAATGTTTCTTTGTAGTCAACTTCAAATTGCTGTGAGTATCCTTTCACTACTAGTCGAGCCTTGTATTATTGGACTAAGGCATCAAAGTTAAGATTCGTCTTGTATACCCACTTAACTTTAATGACATCTTTGTCCGGAGGAAGGTTTACCAACTCCCATGTGTCATTCTTCTTGATCATTTTTATTTCTTCTTCTATAGCTTTAACTTATACTTTCTGCTTTGACGCTTCTTTGAAACTTCTTGGCCTTTCTATGGCCAAGTTGCATGATTCATAAATTTCCACTACTAATTAAGTTCTCCTTTGTTTTGATTCTGGTGATGAATTTTCCTACTTCAGCAACTGGTGAGTTTAGTGAGTTAGAGATCCATGGATTTGATATGTCTCCTTTTCTCTTTGTTATTGTATTGTTGGCATGTCAATCGCCTTTCTTTCAACTTTTTTCAGCTTCCCAGTTGTATGATGCATCTTTGTTGAACTCTACGGCTAGGTTGATGAGTAATTTATTTGTTTTAAAGCTATAGATTGGATAGCCTTATGATTCAACATTATAGTTGAGAAAGATTCCTTCTTCTATCATCTTATCCAATTTGTTTATCTTTTCTTTTGGAATGTGTACATAGAAAATGCTGTCGAAGACTTTCAGATGTTTTATAGATAGTTTTCATCCACTTAAAACTTCAATAGGCATCTCATCTGGTACTACTTTTGTTAGACACCTATTGAGTAGATACACAATTGTATAAACCTCCTCTGCCCATAAAGTTTTGGGAAGGCCCTTTTATTTGACATAGTTCGAACAATCTCTATGACAATTCTATTTTTCCTTTCAGATACTCCGTTTTGTTTTAGACCACATCCAATAATAAGTTAGTGTTCCATGCCTTCATCTTCGCATAATTTGTTGAGTTCCTTGGAAGTATATTTTTTTTCCATAATTGCTTCGAATAGTTTTATATAGTAGCTACTTTTTTTTTTTTTTTAACTAGATTTTAAAACTTTTTGAGAAACTTGAAGACTTGTGATTTTTCTCGAAAATAATAAACCCAAGTCATTCGAGTATAGTCATCAATGAAGACGATGAAGTATCTGTTTTGGTCTAGTGACAGGGTTTGTATCGGTCAATAAATATCAGTGTGGATTAGCTTTAATGGTTCCTTTGCTCCCCATACTTTTCCCATTGGAAATGATTGTTAATGTTGTTTTCCTTGTAGACATGCTTCATAAGTATCATTGATCTCCTCTATAGTTGGTAAGTCACGCAACATATTCTTCTAATGAAGAATCTTTAGACCATAAAAACAATAATGACTGAATCTCTTATGCCAAATCCATTAGCTACTTATTTATGCCTTTATAGCTGCTTCATTGGCATATCTCCATTCTATTGAAAGCGATTGCTTCCTGTCATCTTGATTTTAGCTATCTCTATTGTTTTATTTGTCTTATCATAGGTTGTGCAAGAGTCTCCCTCAAAGTGGACAGCATATCCTTTTTCCATCATTAAGCATACACTAAGTAAGTTTTAATTTATTGAAGGAACAAACAATACGTCAGTTATGTATTATTTACCCTTTTTGCCTCTATAGCAATAATACTTTTTCTTATAGCCTCTATAATCTCCATTACATGTCTTGACCTTAGTTTGAGTTTTATTTAGACTATAGAAAATTCTTTCATTATTTTCATATGGTTTACTGCAACTACTATCTAAATACCATTTATTCCTTTTATATTCTCCTTGTGCTACATAGAAAAGATGATGTTGTAGAATTCTGGAACTAATTTCAGAATGAAAAAATACTAACAAGAACACACAAAATTTACCGAGGTTCGGCCAAAAACGACAAATGACCTACGTCCTCGTTGCTCAGGTGTTGAGCTTTCTGCACTATATAAATGTAGTGTCTACAAGCTGTTACAGATTCTTTAATGAAGGATTCACACAAGAATTCCCAAAACCAAAACCCAAGAACCCAATACACCCATTCACTCTTCGATCTCCACTAAGATCTCTCTCAAACCCACATTGAGAATACAAAGAAAAACAAGAAAGAATGGTTGTCAAAACTCAAAGGATTCTTCTTGCACAAAGCTTACACAGGTCTGCAATTTTCTCTCCGTTTTGCACCCCCCTGTTTTCTTCTATATCTCATATATATATATATAAAAGAAGACCAGAAAAATGCCCATCTATTTATCCGAGACAAGAAAACGGTGCATTCAATTAATCCCCAGCAGCTCCAACGTCCGAAACAAACAAGCTATGAAATAAACAGCTCCAACATCCGAAACAAGCAAGCTGTGAAGCTGTCTGAGACAAGTAAGTTGTGAAATAAGCAGCTCAAACATCCGAAACAAGCAAGCTGTGAAGCTGTTTAAGACAAGCAAGCTGTGAAATAACCTTTCTGCCCTTTATTAACTGATGTAGCAGCAAAGTGTTGTCGTTTTGGAGCCTGGAAATCTCCTTTTCTTTCTTCTCTGACCAGTAGCTTGTAAACACATAAATAGCTGACTAGATTTGAGGATTATTTTACTTACATATCTCCACCTAATCCTCAAATCATCATCAGATGCAGAAATTTACAACACCATCCTAGCAAACTTTAACTCTCACCAAGTTCAACCTGCTCCTACTCTGAGCAAGCTTTTGCAGGTATGAAACTTGCTCACGGGTAGGACTTTAGTTCCCATATCAGAGGGATTAAATTCAATTGGTATCTTCTCCAGCTTAAAAACTTCCTGAGTTATCATGTCACGAATGAAGTTGTACTTGACTTGAATATGTTTAGACCTCTCATGGAAGACAGGATTCTTGCATAAATGAATTGCACTCTGGCTGTCAGAGTATAACACAACCTCTCCATCAAGCACCTTCAACTCCATTAGCAATCCTTTAAGCCAAATTGCTTCCTTGGCAGCTTCAGTAGCTGCTATACACTCAACCTCTGTTGTTGATAAAGCCACAATTGGTTGTAATTAAGACTTCCAGCTTATGCAATTGCCACACAAAGTAAATGCATAAGATGAAATGGACCTTCTATTGTCCCTATCTCCTGCATAATCTGAATCTAAATAACCATTGAGCTCAACACACTCTTGATTACCTCTATAGATCAATCCCTCATACAAAGTTTGCTTCACATATCTAAGCAACCATTTCATAGCCTCCCAATGAGCTTTACCCAGATTGGCCATATATCTGCTAAGAACACTAATAGCGTGCGCAAGATCCGGCCTTGTACAAATCATTGTATACATAATTGAACCAACAGCGTTGGAGTATGGAATTCTTACCATATCCTCTTTTTCTTGCTCTGTAGTAAGACATTGATTAGCTGAAAGTTTGAAATGTCCTCCAAATGGAACATTTACCACCTTAGCATTATCCATAGCAAACATTGAAATAACTTTTTGCAAGTAAGAAGTTTGCAGCAACTTCATCTTTGATTTTCTTCTATCTCTGGAAATTCATATTCCTAAAATCTTCTTTGTTGTCCCTAAATCCTTCATATCAAATTCAGATTTCAGTAACTCCTTGACCGATTGTATTATCTTCATATTTGGACCAGCCACTAACATATCATCAACATACAGGAGAAGATAGACAGCTCTATCACTCATGGTATCTTTAAAATATAGGCAACTATCAATACCACTTCTTGTAAATCGAGCTTCTACCACAAAAGAATCAAATCTCTTGTACCATTGCTGTGGCGATTGTTTGAGACCATATAATGACTTCTTAAGTAGGCACACAAGCTCTCCACCTATTTTCTTAACTTCGAAACTTTCAGGTTGTCTCATATAGATAGTTTCTTCCAAACTTCCATGTAAAAATGCTGTCTTTACATCAAGCTGCTCCAATTCCCAATTGAATTAAGTTACTAGAGCCAAAATGGTTCTTATTGTGGTATACTTCACAACTAGAGAGAAAATTTCATTATAATCTATCCCCTCCACTTGTGTAAAACCCTTAGCCACAAGTCTAACTTTAAACCTCACTAGTTCAGCACTTGTAATCTCTTCTTTAACCTTATAAATCCACTTACAATCCACTATTTTCTAATCTCTAGGAGCTGGTTCTAAGTCCCATGTTTTATTCTCATGAAGTGACTTCATTTCTTTTTTCATAGCTTCAATCCATTAAGTTGCTTGCTTGGACCTCACAGCCTCCAAATAAGACCTTGGTTCATTGTCTACCAAGTCTTGATATGCAACTAAAACATAGGCTATATAATCTGCATAGCCATACCTCCTATTGGGTTTAATTTGTCTCTTTGCTATATCTATAGTTAACAAATAACCAGGTGATGCTACTAGTCTTTGATTTGACCTTGGAGATTGCTGTATCATTTGCTCTTTAATTGTGTCTTCATCAGCTGGCTGCCTCTCTGATTCATAAGCACCTTGATCATTATCATCACTACTTTGGTTCTCCACCTCATTGGATAATTCAAGCTGTTTCTTATCCAATTCATTCTCAGATTGTGTACCTACAAGGTTAGTAACTTTGCAAGGCATAATATTTTCATCAAATATCACATCCCTGCTTATTATGACTTTAAAACCTGAATTTTCTCTAACCTACAACCTAAATCCCTGACACCTTAAGCATATCCTAAGAAAACACACTTCACACTTCTAGGTTCCAGCTTTCTTTCAGATTGGTGTGCATAAGTAGCACGACCAAACACTCTAAGATTGTTATAATTTGGTTGCTTTCGAGACCAAACATGTTTAGGGGATTTAAACTCTAAAACAATAGATGGAGACAAATTAACCAAGTGCATGGCAGTCATAACAGCTTCACCCCAAAATAATTTTGGTAATCCAGAAGACACAAGCATACATCTTACTTTATTAAGCAGTGTCCTATTCATCCTTTCAGCTACACCATTTTGTTGTGGTGTATGCTTTACTGTTCTATACCTTAAAATACCATGGTTTTTACAAAAAATATCAAACTCATTATTACAAAATTCCAAACCATCATCAGTCCTTAAAGCTTTTACAAGTTTATTAGTTTGATTTTCAACAAGTAACTTCCATTCTTTAAATTTTGTAAAAGCTTCAACCTTGGATTTCAACAAATAAATCCACACCTTTCTAGAATGATCATCAATAATGGATAAAAAATATCTATTTCCACTTTGGGTTTGTACTTTGGCAAGACCCCATAAATCAGCATGCACATAATCTAACACAAATTTAGCTTTACTTGTACTCAAGTTAAAACTCAACCTGTGTTGTTTCCCTAAAACACAATTTTCACAAAAATCAAGTTTGCTGATCATATCCTTGCCAAATACACCCTGTTTGTTCAAATAATACAAGCCTTTTTCACTAATATGGCCCAATCTATTATGCCATAGATTTGTTTTATCCACAGATGACCCAATAGATGTATTACTATAATTAATTACAGTTTCGCCAAGTAAAACATACAAGCCATTTTTCTTAACACCTTTCATGGCAACATATGCACCTTTAGTAATTTTCATTACACCATTTTTAGTTTTGCATGAATAACCAAAATCATAAAGCATTCCAAGAGAAATCAGATTTTGTTTTAAACTTGGTACATGTCTCACAGAAGAAAGAGTTTTCACAGTGCCATCATATATTTGTAACTGAATATCACCAATGCCAACAACTTGGCATGACAGGTTATTACCTAGAAGCACTTGACCACCATCACACTTAGTGTAGGATTTAAAGGAATCCAAGCTTGGACACATATGAAATAAACAGCCAGAATCTAAAACCCACTCAAAGCAATTTTTTTCAGAAGCTACAGCAAGAACCTCTGTAGAGTTTGAATTAGTGGAGACTATGGCCAAGTCTCCACTTTCTTGGCCTTTTTATTTTTCATCTCTTTTTTTCTTAAAACAACTCTTAATGAAGTGACCTTCTTTCCTACAATAGAAACACTTCTTACCTCTAGGCCTAGACTTAGACCTGTAATTGTCTCTACATTTGCTTCTATGATCATTGTGGCCCCAACTTCTATTAACACTCCTACCTCTTACATTGAGTCCTTCCCCTTTGTTTTTAGATTTTAACTCTAAATCTCTAGACTTCAGGGCACTCACAACTATTTCTAAGGACAACTCATCCCTACCATATTTAATTGCATTCTTGACCTCTCTATATGTTTCTGGCAGAGAATTAAGCAATATCACAGCATTATGTTCATCACTAAAGACAACCTTACAATTAGCAAGATCTAAAATCAATCTATTAAAAGCATCAAGATTGGCATCTAAGTCTTTAGTTACATCCATTTTGAAGCCAAAAAATTGTTCAAGTGACAAGATTTGGTTAGGAAGTGATTTTACCAAATAGAATTGTTCCAATTTGGTCCACATCTGAGCCGTGGTTTGGATGTCATCCACCTTCCTCATAAAATTATTTGAAAGATGCAACATGATTGTGCTCATGGCTATTTCGTCCATCTCCATCTTCTTTTCTTCAGTAATTGACTCAGAGAAGGAGTTGTCAATTGCTTTGACCACCTTCATCTGTACCAAAACTGCTCTCATTTTCTTATGCCATAAAAGGAAATCACCTTTCCCATTGAAGACCTCCAATTCCAACTTGGCCAACATTGTTGAGGATCAAAAAGAAAACCCAATTACAGAATTAATTTGACCAAGAATCGATGGTTGAACCCAAATTGCAGAAAGACACGAACTAGAGAATGTTTTCCAAGATTAGAACACAAGCTTTGATACCACTGTTGTAGAATTCTGGAACTAATTTCATAATGAAAAAATACTAACAAGAACACACAAAATTTATCGAGGTTCTGCCAAAAACGACCTACGTCCTCGTTGCTCAGGTATTGAGCATTCTGCACTATGTAAATGTAGTGTCTACAAGCTGTTATAGATTCTTTAATGAAGGATTCACACAGAATTCCCAAAATCAAAACCCAAGAACCGAATACACCCATTCACTCTTCAATCTCCACAAAGATCTCTCTCAAACCCACATTGAGAATACAAAGAAAAACAAGAAAGAATGGCTGTCAAAACTCAAAGGATTCTTCTTGCACAAAGCTTACACAGGTCTGCAATTTTCTCTCCGTTTTTCACCCCTCCTATTTTTCTTCTATATCTCATATATATATATATATATATATAAAAGAAGACCAGAAAAATGCCCATCTATTTATCTGAGACAAGAAAATGGTGCGTTCAATTAATCCCCAGTAGCTCCAATGTCCGAAACAAACAAGCTGTGAAATAAGCAGCTCCAACATCCGAAACAAGCAAGTTGTGAAGCTGTCTGAGACAAGCAAGCTGTGAAATAAGCAGCTCAAACATCCGAAACAAGCAAGCTGTGAAGCTGTCCGAGACAAGCAAGCTATGAAATAACCTTTCTGCCCTTTATTAACTGATGTGGCAGCAAAGTGTTGTCGTTTTGGAACCTGGAAATCTCCTCTTCTTTCTTCTCTGACCAGCAGCTTGTAAATACATATATAGCTAACTAGATTTGAGGATTATTTTACTCACAGATGATTTTCTATATCCTTGTTTTCAATGAAGTTTGCTATATGAATCTTCATTAAATGACAATCACTTTCTACATGATCAAATTTACTACAAACTTTACATTGTAATTTTCCTTTAAATGAACAGTATTTTTTCAAATGACTTTTTGATACGAACCTAGGACGACCTGCTCCTAAACCCGTATTATATTAGCCCGGATCTTAATTAAGTTCAAGTTCTAATGGAATGGACCTCAACCCCTAACCAACCTGTGGTTAGAAACCTTGGTATAATGTAGACGCCACAATAGGGGATGGAAAACCTATTGATAAGTTAAGCTAAAACAACCAATTCTCTAATGGTGTTTTAGGTGTTCTCGAAGAACAAAGAGATAATTAATCTCACAAGTATTTTCTCAATCAAATCAAAGTTTTTTTTCATCTTGAAAAATAAGCCTTTAAATAGGCTTTGAAAGAAACAAAGTAAACCCTAAAAACCCTAGGTAAAACAGGCCACACAATAAAGAGTTCTATGGTGGCCGAAATTCTCACTCCTTTCCTAATCTAATTTGGATTAATTAATTCCTTTATTTTGAATTAGGAATTAATTAATTTACAATGAAAATAATAAAATAATAACTTTCCTAAACTTATTTTTCCAGAAAATAAATAAATAAAAACTAAAAAGTAATGGTAATTTCCTAAAACAAAAAGTAGAATCAAATTAGGAAACTATAATACTAGCTTTTTGACTAAGTTGACTTTGACCAATCTTTGACCAAATTGAGCTCCAAATCAGCTTCTAGATGCTTTGTAGGATGCCAAATAAACTGAATATGAAGGCCCACACGTTGCCCATGCTTGGAAAAATAAGAAAAGGCTAATACAGTAAAATACAGTAAAGCCAGCAAGCAATACAGCAAATTCGGCCAAATTGTTGAGGCTGTCCGTACAAGCCCTTTTTGATTGCATTTGAGGCTGCTTTAACTTGATTCCATGACCTCTTAGGCATATGTATTGAACCCATAAAGCATTGGAACCATTTCATGCTTCTCGGACTCCAAAAATGTACCAAAACCGTCACCCGGGTCCGTATCAGCTTCCACCACTTGGATGCTTGGAATAGGCTTTGTATCTTCAAGTATGGACAAGCTCTGTTGAGATTGATTACCCCCTGTATAAATACTCCCAGGTTGTCCATAAATCTCTTAATTTGAGCTCTTGTGATTGGCCTAGTCTTCATCCGTGTCGAGTCAGCACCCCAGCGGGTTATCAGTTGAGTGGGCTCGGGCCTAATCACATCATTCCCCTCCTCTTGAAAAGGATTTGTCCTCAAATCAAGATCATCACCTGCAGCAAAAGGAGTTAAATCAGCAACATTAAATGCAGCACTCATGTTATACTCACCCGATAAATCAAGCTTGTAGGCATTCTTGTTATTCGGCTCCAAAACTTGAAAAAGTCCATCCATAGGCGGCATGAGCTTTGACTTTCTTTGTTTAGGAAACCTTTCCTTTCGTAAGTGCAACCAAACCAATTCTCCTGGGTCAAACACTATTACAACAAAATCTAGAAATACATGTTCATTATGGTAAAAATTACACTTTTTAAAGTTAGCAAACAATATTTTCCAAATTTTCAAATTGCCACTAAGTAAAGCTCTCAACAATGCAGATAAAGTTCTATGCAATAAAGACATCTTTAAATAAGTATCTTTAAAATTCATGGTCAGAAATGATTTCTTATTCATAATTACTTTATTAACATCACCAAAGCTAAGATAAAATTTATATTCTTCCTTTCTTGTCTTCCTTTTCCTTTCTCATTCAATGCCATCTCACCTTCCTCACTCTTGGCTTTTGCACCAAATTTTTCACTCTTGGTTTTATTAAAATCTTTCCACACAACCTGAGTATTAGAAGACTTACCTTGGATAGCAAGCTCACCTTTTCCCTCTTGATTGGATGGTAGTCCACTTGGAATTTCATTTGGGAAAACGTCTCCAAATTCCTTCAAAAAAGAAATCATTGAACTTGGCAATTCAAGTTCTCCAAAGTTAGTTTGATCATTAAAATAATTTTCTTTATAAATCATGACCAGCAAAGGTTTCTTACACTCAATAACCTTATTAATATCCCGTAAACTCAAATAAAAGTTGCTACTTGACCTTTCTTTTCTTTCTTTTACTTTCTCCCCCTTAGATTGGCGTAAACCTTCGGATTTCTCTTCCTTCTCCAAGCTCTCGAGTTTTCCACTTTCTTTGCTCTTTCTTTCAGTTTTTCCTTGATCTTTCCACTCAATATGAGTCTTAGAAACCTTACCTTGATCAACAACCTCAATCTTACCTCCTTGAAAGGATGGTGAAGCCGTCGGTGCCATACTTGCTTTTTCCTTGAGCTTTTCGGCTTCTCTCCTTTGTTGCATTTGTAATTGGTCTTTGTAAACCTCTTTAGGAGATAATGGTTCCAGCTTGATCTTCTTCCCTTTAAACCTGAAAACAATACTATTTTCTCGACCAAAATGAGTAGCATCTTTATCAAATTGCCATGGTCTACCTAATAGTATATGTCCAGCAATCATGGGTACAATATCACATAAAACTACATCCTCATATCTACCTATATTAAATTTTACTTTGGCTTGTTTGTTTACTTTCATCTCACCACTATCATTAAGCCATTGTAATCTATATGGTTCAGGATGTTTTATTGTTTTTAAGCCCAATTTATCAACTACAAGGTTACTTATTACATTAGTACAACTTCTACTATCAATAATCATACTACAAATCTTACCTTGAATTTCACATCGGGTGTGGAAGATGTTCTCTCTTTGAATTTCGTCCTCATCTTTGTATGCAGCAAGTACTCTCCTAGAAAGCAAGTTTAATTCAGCATTGGATGCTTGCAAGGTTTCGGGTTCATCCTCTAAGTCCTCCTCCTCTTGCTTGGCTTCATCCTCACTTTCTGCACTTTCTGATTCTAGCTCGTCATTGCCCTTTAACACCATGATTCTTCTATTCGGGCATTGGCTATCAATGTGTCCTCCTCCCTGGCACTTAAAACACACAACATCATGAGTTCTAGAAGGTTTAGGATCTAATTTTACCTCATTCTTTGGTGCTTGGACAGATTCGGTTCTAGTCTCCTTCCTTGGCCAATTTGAACTTTCTTCTTTGACTTTCGACTTTGGCTTGCTTTCATAGATGGGATTGTTCCTCCAGCCACTAGGATTTGACCTTCCACTGTTGGAAATACCTCCAAACCATGATCTTACACCCCTCCTCTTGAATTGATGCTCTAATTTAATAGCCACATGCAACATCTCCTCCAATTCCACATATTGTTGCAATTCTAGTTGATTGGCTATTTCACGATTCAAACCACCAAGAAACCTTGCCATGGTTGCTTCCCTATCTTCATTCAAGTTCAATCTCTTCATAAGCATCTCCATCTCCTTGTAATAATCCTCCATGGATCCATGTCCTTGAGATAAAGATTGAAGTCTTTGATGCAGCAACCTATGATAGTGTGATGGTACGAATCGCTTCCGCATGGCTCCTTTCATTTGTCGCCATGTAGTAATCAAGTCATCACCAACTCTCCTTCGGGTGTTTTGCTCATTGGTCCACCATTGGAGTGCATAATGGCCAAACTCCATTGCTGCCAATTTCACCTTCTTAGCCTCCGAATAATTATGGCGATCAAATATCACCTCCATCTTTTCTTCCCACTCCAAATATGCTTCGGGGTCACTTTTTCCCATGAATGGTGGGATATTGATCTTGATATTGCTAAGATTGTCATCTGTTTCTTCCCTCCTATATCTTCCACGGCCAGCTCTATCTTGGACAGCAAAAGTTTCGTCCATACCTTCCTCAAAGTCTCCACCAAATGGCTCCTCATCAAATTTCTCTCTCGGTCTCTCGTGACCTCCTCGTCCTTGGCCTCGTCCTCCATGGAATTCTTGCCTATTTCTTGTGTTCGAAATTCCTTGGGAAACTTCTAGCCTTCCCATCCTTTGATTCACATGCTCAACTTGAGTACTAACCCGCTGTATTGATTCCAAGACAGCTCTCATATCCACTTGGTCTCCACTCCCGGTAGCTCGGTCATCGCCATGGAATGCTACGGACTCTTCCTCATTGATCCTCAAGGGTGGATCCCCTCTTCTTATTCTAGAATCTGCCATGTTTGTAAAATACTGCAAAAATAAAATAAATCCTCACAATATTCACTCCCTCATGTGTTTCACTCAAACAAGGTCTCGACACTCGTGTTTGCACACTAGTTTCGGCTTTTACCCTCTTTTAAGCTCTCACACTCTTGCCTTTTTCCACTTAATGAATTATCTCAAAGTTCTAATTAAAACACCCAAAAAACAGCAATTAGATCACTAGTATGTTTTAATTAAACTTATCAACAAAGCAGTAGCAAAAAGTAGGCAATACCGAAACAATCCAACAAATCCTAATTTTTCGGCTTTCTAAACAAGAAAACACAAAATAATGGGAAATCGTTGGAATTTTTGAAAACTGCACTAGATGGTAGTAGATTATGAGTTCAAGAATAAAATTCCAGAAAAAGAATCAAAGAGAACAAAATTATAGAAAAGTGTTGGTTGTTGTTCTTGTAATTTAAGTTTTGTATCAATTCCTTTAACTAATTTTAATCCAAAAAATTTAAACACCCAAAATCCAAATATCCAGCAGCAAAAATAATTTCCCAGCAACTCAAATATTGAATAAATAATCAAAAAACCAGCAGCTCCAACAAATTTCCAGCAAACAAATCAAACTCCAACAAACTGAAATATTTTTTTTATTCGGCTTTACCTCTTCTTTCTTTCTTCTTCTTTTTTTTTTTTTTTTCACTCACAGAACATAAACAACTGCAGTAGCAAGAATAATTACCAAAATTGCAATTCCAACTCCAAAACAAACACCAAACCCGTGACCTCCAAATAAACACAAATGTGCAGTTTTTTTTTTTTTTTAAATGTTGCCGCAAACTCTTTTTTTTTTTTTTTTTGAATATATGAATGCAAATATTTAAGACTAAAACAGCAAAGAAAAATCAACAAAAACCAAAATTAACAAGAACAATGATGAAGAACAACCAACAAACTAAGAAGCAAAAATACGATAAAACTAGGAAACCTAATTCAACTAGGAATGAATTTTTTTTTTTTTTTATAAGATGTAGAACGTGTATGGGATGGATGCAACCTTAACCTAATGCTAAAATTGAAGAATAACACAAAACAAATAAAACAAATAAGGATAGATCAAACCTGAACAAAACTTAGCTCTGATACCAAATGATACGAACCTAGGACGACCTGCTCTTAAACCCGTATTATATTAGCCCGGATCTTAATTAAGTTCAAGTTCTAATGGAATGGACCTCAACCCCTAACCAACCTGTGGTTAGAAACCTTGGTATAATGTAGACGCCACAATAGGGGATGGAAAACCTATTGATAAGTCAAGCTAAAACAACCAATTCTCTAATGGTGTTTTAGGTGTTCTCGAAGAACAAAGAGATAATTAATCTCACAAGTATTTTCTCAATCAAATCAAAGTTTTTTTTCATCTTGAAAAATAAGCCTTTAAATAGGCTTTGAAAGAAACAAAGTAAACCCTAAAAACCCTAGGTAAAACAGGCCACACAATAAAGAGTTCTATGGTGGCCGAAATTCTCACTCCTTTCCTAATTTAATTTGGATTAATTAATTCCTTTATTTTGAATTAGGAATTAATTAATTTACAATGAAAATAATAAAATAATAACTTTCCTAAACATATTTTTCCAGAAAATAAATAAATAAAAACTAAAAAGTAATGGTAATTTCCTAAAACAAAAAGTAGAATCAAATTAGGAAATAATACTAGCTTTTTGACTAAGTTGACTTTGACCAATCTTTGACCAAATTGAGCTCCAAATCAGCTTCTAGATGCTTTGTAGGATGCCAAATAAACTGAATATGAAGGCCCACATGTTGCCCATGCTTGGAAAAATAAGAAAAGGCTAATACAGTAAACTACAGTAAAGCCAGCAAGCAATACAGCAAATTCGGCCAAATTGTTGAGGCTGTCCGTACAAGCCCTTTTTGATTGCATTTGAGGCTGCTTTAACTTGATTCCATGACCTCTTAGGCATATGTATTGAACCCATAAAGCATTGGAACCATTTCATGCTTCTCGGACTCCAAAAATGTACCAAAACCGTCACCCGGGTCCGTATCAGCTTCCACCACTTGGATGCTTGGAATAGGCTTTGTATCTTCAAGTATGGACAAGCTCTGTTGAGATTGATTACCCCCTGTATAAATACTCCCAGGTTGTCCTTAAATCTCTTAATTTGAGCTCTTGTGATTGGCCTAGTCTTCATCCGTGTCGAGTCAGCACCCCAACGGGTTATCGGTTGAGTGGGCTCGGGCGGAATCACATCACTTTTTTTTTTTAACAAATTTCATAAGGAGGATATTTGTTCTTTTTATCTTGATTTTCCTTATTTCTAGAACTTTTTTGAAATTTCTTAAAACAATCCTTTAATTTTTGAAATCGCATGTTTATTTTTTTTATTCTTCATAGTAATCTTTAACGGTCCAATTGTCCTTCATTTTTAATTTTTAAAAAATCTCCACTTAAAGTCTATAGTTTTACACCATGTATTTTGTCATTACCTCTAAGCTCCTCCTGCAACTTATCCCATGTTTTTTTTTAACAGTTGTTGGTTCCATTATTCTTGGAAAAATTTCATCCGCCATGGCTTGTTCCAGAGTGAAGGATGCTTGAGAATCTTTTTGTTGATTCTCTTCGAGCTCCTTTATTCGAACAACATTTAATGCGCTAATATCAATAGGGAAACACTAACGATATACCACAATTTTTTTGACTTGAAATAATTAAATTTCTAGTCCTTTCTCTAATCTTTTAGATGATTCTAGGAGATGCTACACCATTGATTTTATCACTTTTTTAATTGCCAGCAATTCAGTTGAAAGAAGGCTATACAAGATGAGCAAATGGCTTAGCCAAGGCAAACATTAGTTCACCTTTTGAGTTGCGAATCACCACCTCCACCCAACAAATCTAGTTACCACAGGAATAACCATATAATTATTTATCTTTAAAGCACCAGCAACTGGAGGACACTACCATTGACCACAACTCGGCTATTTCACCAACTACACCTTCTTATTGACTTCCTAAAATTCCAATTTCGTACTTGCAATACCATCAAGAAGATACTGACCAGTCTCTATACACGCACAGTGCACCATTACACTAGTCGGTTTCAAGTGGCCCAAAACAAATGAGCCAACTGATGTTTTTGAAAATGAGATAAAGAATGTAGTAACATGATAACATAAATCCACAAAAGAGGGAAAGGATAACCTCTTCAAAGATAGATAAAAAGTCCACAGCTTTCCAGATTCTCTTGGCATTGGAACAAAACCAAAGAGAATGCACAACACTTTTTGCTTCACATTGACAACTCACATATAGCACTATTCTTTATCCTCTTTTCAACAAGGCATAACCACACAGCAATACCATAGATAAGACCTTCCACACGAAAACTTCAATTGTTTGGAACCTAAAGATCGCAAATAGAATGCCATCAGCCCTGCTTCATTAAAACATTTGGACCGCCCAGAAAATGCACCTCTCCCCTACTTCCAAGCCATCCAATAACCTAACTTCACAAAATATGCACTAGATTTAGCATGAAACCATACAAACCAATCAGCCCTACCCACACTACCAACTTACATGTGAAGAATAATATGTGCCTCCTCATGCACAAAATAATTAACCAAATGCTCATTCTACCTACTTGTATGAGTTAGAGAAGCTCTTCCTCGTGTATCAACATCAAGGACCCATGGAAAGAACCTACAGTGAGCTTAAGCAATCCAATCAATTATCACCATGCATCATAAGCAAACTTCCACTTTCAAAAACACCCCTCCCTTATCTAAGGCTACACGGTAAATGACATGGCTTCCTCCCCGACCCAGCTTCAAATAAAAGAGCAATATGGAGAAAATTTGGCTTTAAAAACTCTACAAGCGAAACTAGAAGGAGATTGCATCAAACATTAGCATTGCTTTGCAATGCAAGAAAAGCCCAAATAATTCTATAACGAAAACACAATCCCTCAAGTGCTTTTGGCTATCATAGAGCTTCCCATTTCTTTCGATGAATACCCTTACTTTCTCCCCACCACCCTACTAAAGCCTAGCCATCAAGGTATGCAGCTCTTTAATAAGATTTTTAATTAACCGAAAACATCCCAAGGAATAAGTTAAGATAGATTGTGCCACTGCCTCAATAAGAATCTCCTTTCCTGTTCATGATAGAAGCTTTCATTTCCAACCTACCAATTTCGCCCAAAGCTTATCCTTCAATTCTAAAATATATATATTGCCCTTTTCGAAAACCAACGTACTTATCATGCACAACTCCACCCTTAATTCCAACATACGATTCGCATACATTTATTTATCTTATAACTTCGCATCATATGTATATAATTCCATGATATTTTTCAAATTAAAAGTTTTAGCCCTTATTTAATGAAAAATATAATAAAATAAAGTAAGCATAAATTTTCACAAAGTAAATTATGTGGGCATAAATTTTGATTATTTAAACTTAAATGAGTGATACGATAGAATAAGGGTAAACTAGACAAAAGATTAATAAATATTATTAAATGTGTTTCAATTTAAAAACTCAATCCCAAATCCCAATAAAGTTGGAGGACAAAGTTTCTAATAAATTTATTGAACATCCATACCGAATGTCATATATATTAATATAATAATTGTTGAAAAAAAAATACTAGTATATTAATAAATAAATTATTGATATATGATATTTGTTATATATATATATATATATATATATTTTTTCCTTTGGAAAATGAGATTCCATTGAAACAAAAAATGGCACTAAAATCCGTATTCAAGTAGTAACCTTGCGATCGCTCTCCTGAATCATAAAATCCACAATAGCCTTAGACTCTAGTAAAACACCGATCAATTTTACCAACAATTGTGCAAGTATACTAGAACTTCTAGGAATCCATGCAAAAGAGACATCAATGATCAAAGAAACTAGATCAAAAATATTGTTAAAAAGGTATTCAGTGGACTAGTGCAGAGAGCCACAATCTTCATTCTTCAAGCTTTGAATTACAGCTAAGGCATCACTTTTAAAACAGACATGCATCCAACCTTGAATATTAGATTCCTACAAAGCCTTAAGAATTGCAGCCAACTCCGTAACCTCTGGGATGATAATATCACTTTTATAAGCATGAATCAACAGCACTTCCTCTTTATGATTGTGGGCAACAATTCAAAAAAAGTACATTGCATCTTAATTGACTTTAATCATTTTGAAAGGGGTTAATCATTTCGAAAGGGGATGAGACCACAATTGCAGCCTACTCCCCTGCATAGCAGAACATCTTGCTTTCTCCTTAAAATGAAAGACCGCTTTCAACTCACCAAACCTGCTTCTCAAAGCATGGGTAGAAAAATCTCCACTAACATGTTCTGAAAAGCTCTATTGCTTACCCACCATAAATGCTCTAGAGTTAGAGTATTATATAAGAAAAAGTCCGTCTTATTATTTTGATGAACTAGAAGAACCTGTGTAGGATCTATTAAACGGTAAACATAGGATGACCAATCTACAAATAGCATTAACTCTCATCTAATACTCCAAGGACTAGCAAACCACACTTGTTTTACAACATCACACACAAAAAAACGTGAACCTCACTTTCTACGCTCCCACATCCATGTGGGCAATTAGTGTTTACAATCTCAAAACCTCTAACTACCAGATTCGAAAACACTAACTGTAACACCCCGTCCCGAAATACATCGAAAATTTCTCAAATTTGATCAAGGTTGACCGGGTTTGACCGTCATTGACCGAGAAGGGATCAAATGTTGACTTTTTGTTCCTGTTGGAATTTCACATTGACCGAGGTACCGTTATGAAGTACGCATTGTCACGAGTTCATAGACTAGTAGCACGTCGAAAATAGAGCTACAGTTTGAAAGTTATGAGCAAAACAAATTGAGGTCCAAACTGTCCAAGGGATGCCCGAGTTGACGTTTTGTTCATGCAAAGTTGAACTTTGACTCATACATGGTTGTGAAGTACTCGTCGATACGAGTCCATAGACTAGCGGCACTTCCGATTTGGACATGTAGTTTGAAAGTTATGGACCTGCAAAATTTTTCAAATACAATATTATTTTTTTTAAATATGTGAACAGTGTGCCACTTGTGACTTAATAAAGGGTGCCATGTGTCACAACGGTGAGATGCCACATGTCAACTATGGTTAAATACCATATTATTTTATTATTATTTTATACCATAATAATATTTTATTATTTTATTTTATTTTATTTTTATTTCTTTTTCTCTTTTTTCTTTTTTCTTTTTTTTCCTTTTCCCCATGTGGGAAAACACCTTTCTTTTCTTTTCTTTTCCTTTCTTTCCCTTCTCCTTCTTCCCCGAGCCCGTCAAGCACCAGCAAGGATTTTTTTTCTCTCTCTCTCTCTCTCTCCTTTGACTCTCCCCCTCTCTCTTTGACCGATCGTTTTGGCCGGATTTCAGTGGCCGGACGGCCACATGCGCTGTCCAGGGAAGGAGCCCAATCCCCGGCGATGCCGACCTCCAAATTTCCCGGCCAGACGCCGCCGGATGCGCCTAGATCGGGCCGGTGAAGTCGGCAGTGGTGGGTTGAGTTTTTCGGTGATTCTCGCCGTTTCCGGCCAACCCAGTCCGGTCTTCTACCCCTTTCCCCCTATTTTGGATCCTCTAAGTTCAAATATGATCTCCAATTGTTTAAATTTAAAGTGGTTTGCGAGTTATGAGGAGATGAAGTTCGGTAGGTACTTCCCAGGCAAATTCCGACCACCACTGGCGGAATTGGGGTCAATGGAGGCCGATAATGCGATCCTCGTTCCATAAGCTTCGTTTCGGTATATTACTCATAAATTTTGGTTAACGTTTGTGTTAAACCCCCAGGTACCGGGTATTATTTACCCGAAAAAAATATTAATTTATTTGATTTGTGTAATATTATTGTTCTAGGAGCACTTGTGCGTCGTAAAATTGATCACATGGAGGATCTTGGATTAATTGCGTGCTCGAGGTGAGTGACCTACCTTCAAAATTATTTTCGGGTGTTAAATTATATATATTTTGAGGTAATTAAATGTTTGGATTTAATATTTATGTGTTGAATATTTAGCAAAATTATATTTGAAATTTTGATGGCACAATTTGAATAAATTGAAATGTATATGTGCATTAAATCATATATGATTTTTGACAAACTATGGAAATTTAGATTTTATGGAAATTTGATATTTAAAGGAATTGTGATTTTAATATTAATTGATTTATTGTGGAATTTATTTGTGAGTTTATTTTGATTAATAAAAAATGCATTTATATAAATTATGCATTGTGGAAATTATTTTATGGTATAGAGGAATTGTGGAATTAACTTATATATGAAATTTATATGGTTTTCATATTATTTTTGGTATGATTTGATTTTAAATATTTCAAGAAAAATATTGGTTTAAGTTTGGTGGTTTCAAATTGTATAATTATGCCTTGGAATATTATTTGATTGATTTTATGATTTGGGGAAAAATTATTTGTATATTATTATCGTTGGATTTATGTTGGAAATATTAAAGAAAAATGTGGGAATGTTAGTTTGAAAAATGGTGTAATTCCCATGGTGAATTTTGGAAAAATTTGGTATTTTAATAATAAAATTGGTTATTTGTTTTAGACGCACTCATACAGTACTGGTGTTCTGTACTGTATATGTGGATGAGCGCGCAAGTTATAATGTCTCTCTTGAGTTACCATCGGACCGAGGGCAGGCAAGTTTGATATTGGCCATAAGCCGCCCCCCTCTATGGCTGGGATGACGGTTTAAGCAGCGACGCTGTCGGGACGCCGAAGCGACCGTATGCAAGTTTCTCTCTTTAACCTCCCGTTACACAGTGCTCGGGATGCTGGATATCGTAGGACATCACTGGTATATAATGTGGTGCATCAAGTAATTATTTTTCTGACATAAATTTCAATTCCTAAAATTTTAAAGCAGTATTTAAATTAGAATGTATTTAATGTTGTTTTTACTATTTATTTAAATTTAAAGCTTTACACAAATTTTATGAAATTGATATTGTGATTTTATTACCTATTCTCATTAATGTTTAAAAGTTATTTGCCTTGATTTTATCACTTAAATCGATTGGTATTGTAAAATAAATTCTATTACATTTTTATCATTTATTTTATGTCGATGTTTAAATTGATTTAAAATGTTTTTTTTTATTATTTCATTGATTTAATTAATAAATTTTATAATTTATATATTGGGTCTATTCTTGTTCTTATGCCAAATTTCTTTAATACAAGTTTAATTATGATTTTAATTATTGTATCTAATGATGTCTTATTCTATATTTCCATTATAAATTTGAATCCTTAAATTCTTGTATTTTATTTGAAAGTTATTTGATTAATTATTCCTTGATTCTTGGGGCATAAAAGATTGGGTTTTGCGAAAATGTTTTAAAAGGGGAACTTTTCCAACCGAGTGAATTGTAAGGGTTTTGAGAGAAAATATTATTTTCAATTAATTATTATTTATTTATTCTTAATTAATCAAATGTACTATAATTATTATTACTATTATATTTGTACAGTAGATAAGGTCACTCACTGAGATGATTAGCATCTCATATTTTTAAATTTTGTTCCCCTAGTTACAAGGATTGGGAGACGTTGATCGTCCGGGGCGAGCCCAACGTCTCAGTTCATTGCCGAAAGTCCAAGAAGCATTTCCTCCTTTTTTCCTCTTCATCTTGTATTGCTTCCTTATCTGACATTGAATAAATTTTATATTTATTTGTGTAATGCTCTGTATACTGTATTGGACACATTTTATTCTATACTGCATTAATCCCCTGTTATTATTTTAGAGTGCTGTGAATTTGTGGAAACAAATTGTAGTAATGTGGGAGGAATAAGGCGATGTATATAGAAATGTGTTTTCAGTGCAGGAAATTTGTGGTAAGTCCGACCCTTAGGGGAGGTTCTGTCAGATTTTCCATTGGAAGGTCCGATAGGATTTCCCTGGGATCAAGGCTTGTCTAGGATTCCAGTGAGGAATTTTAGCCGGGTCCTGACACTAACAATCCAAAATTTCCAAGCTTCTAGAGGAAAAACTTGGTCCGCTCATGAATAACATTATGCCATATAAACTTCCACCACTTAAAACTAGGCTCCACAACCTTGATCCTAATCTGAAATGGCAATTTCACAATAAAATTGCCAATTGTAATCAAATCTTGTCACACAAAGATATTTACTCATAATGCACTCTTAATTGTCTTAATCATCTTTTCATAAAAAATTGAATTGACCAATTGCAAATTCCACTTTCCATCTTTTAATATTAAAATATCAACCATGCCAAAGCCTACTGAAGCAAAGATAGAATTATGTTTCAACAAGAACATCGGATTATTAGTACTCAAAGTGTGATGACCAATGTGAACGGCTGCAAGCCACTAGCAGGCTAATTGATGTTCATTCCTACATCACTTTGGTTTGGATTATGGGATATTTCAAATGTAATAATAATCACTCTCATAACACTAATGCCTTCTCATAGCAATTAGCTTCAAGGTTTGAGAGAACTCCGAAGTTAAGCATGCTTAGACAAAAGTAGTTCAATGATTTGTGATCTCTTGAAAAGCTCTGAAGAAAAAATCCTATACCAAGTACAATGGCTGAATTAGAGACAATATCAATAGAGAGTGACAGATTTGCTAGTAGAAGTGAGGTGTTACAAATGATGTCAGAGCCTATACCTGACCGAAATTGTGCCGACGAAGACATTGGGCTCCAAAAGGTGGATTGTGATAACCAATATGGATGAGTGTGGCTACTAGTAGGCTATCTAGTGTCCAATCCTACATTGCCCAGGTGTGGATTAGAGGATGGTTCAAATGTAATAATAATCACTTTCGTAACAACGAAGTGTGCTTAGGCGGGAATAGTCCAAGGATAGATAATGTAACAGTCCGGACCACCCGCGTCTGATATTATCTTCTTTGGGCCTGGGGAATCCTCTTACAACCCAACCTTCAAGTTTTTGTCAAAACGCATCTCAAGGGAAAGGTATCCACACCCTCTTATAAGACATGCTTCGTTCCCCTTTTCAACCGATGTGGGATCTCACGATCCACCCCCCTTGAGGCCCAGCGTCTTTGCTGGCACACCAATCCAAGTCTGGCTCTGATACCAACTGTAACAGGCCAGTCCACCTGCATGAGATATTGTCCGCTTTAGGCCCAGGCTGCATGATTTTGTCAAAATGCATCTCAAGGGAAAGGTACCCACACCCTCTTATAAGGTATGCTTCATTTCCCTTTCCAACCGATGTGCTAAAGCCAGTACCCTGATCGATGTGCCAGCGAGGACGCTGGGCCCCAAGGGAGGTGGATTGTGAGATCCCACATCGGTTGGAAACGGGAACGAAGCATGCCTTATAAGAGGGTGTGGATACCTTTCCTTTGAGTCACGTTTTGACAAAACCGTGTGTGTAACCCCCCGTCCCAAAGTACGTCGGAATTTTTGCACGCCACCAATGTTGATCGTTGACCGAGGGTTAAAATTTGACTTTTTGTTCTAGATGGAATTTTGCGTTGACCCAGGCATCATTTCAAAGTATGTATCGTCCCGAGTTCGTAGACTAGTAGCACATCCAAATCGGAGTAACCGTTTAAAAGTTATGGGCAAAATAAGTCGAGATCCGAACTGTCCAAAGGTGCCGGAGTTGATGTTTTATGGTTGTAGAATTTTGTTTTGACTTTTGTATGGTTGTAAAGTACTCGTTGATACGAGTTCATAGACTAGCGGCACGCTTAATTTGGACATCTGGTTAAAAAGTTATGGACTCGCAAAATTTTTTGTATACCATATTATTTTATATTATTTTATTAGTGTGTAAAATTGGATGCCACGTGTCAAGCCCTTAGCCAGTCCTGTGAGTGCACAGTGGCACCCACGGGATGGCTTCTTATTGGCTCAACCCACGTGGGAGCCGTGTGAAAGAGAGAGGGGAGGAGAGAGAAACCCAATCGACCACCACCGATTTGCCATTTTTCGGCCACCCTTTCCATACACGCGCCATCCCACCTTGAAGCCCACTTGAAAACAAGCCGGTCAGCCAAAAATCGCGGCCAATCGACTGCCGACGCGCTCGGATTGAGACTTTTTCCGATGGCGGCACCGATTTCTTCAAACCCAGATTTCTCCCTATTCCGGCCTTCGTTTGCCTCATCGTTGGTCCCATTGAGTCAACAATTCCCTTATCTACCTTCCCACCAAAAATCACAACCAGTGGCCACCAGACGTGCCGCCGGCGGTGATGGGTTCCGGTGACCACAGTGGCTCGTCGGGAAATCGACTTGCTGGCGAGTTTCCAGTTGCACTGTTCATCCTTTTCCACTAATTCTGACCCTCTGAACCCAAATCCGGTGTCCACTTTCCTCAATTCTTAATGGATTGTGAGAATCGAAGGCCTAAAATCGGAGAGCTTTCCGGCGAGATTCTGGCCACCTCGGGTCCGATCTCTGGGAAGTAAGGCCAAATTCATAATCCTCATTTCACAAGCTTCAATTCGGTATATTACTCATAAATTTTGGTTGTCGTTTGTGTTTGCTCCCCAGGTACCCATTTGGGAGTTACCCGATTAAAATATTAAAATAATTAGTTTTGTGTATTGTGGATATTTTAGGTGCACGTGTGGGTAGTGAAGTTGATCCTGCAGAGGATCTCGATTGATACACGTGCTTGAGGTGAGTGACCCACCTTCAAAACTATTTTGGGTTGATAAATTTCATATATTTTATGTTGAACATGTGTTTGGAAATTATATTCATGTATTAATTATTTATAAATTATATTTGGGATTTTGATGCCACAATTGAATAAAATTATAGTATATTTGTGCATTAAAGTATAAATTGATTTTGGTAAATTATGGGAATTTTATTTTATTAAATTGTGGGTTTAATTTTATTTAAATTGTGGTTGAAATAAATTGTGAAATTATTTATGTTTAATAAGAATGTATTTATCCATTGATGAATTGTGAGATCCAATTATATTTGAATTTTGAGGAATTGAAGTAATGTTTATTTTAAATTTTTGTTACATTCATGGATGGATTTGAAATTGATGGAAAGTATACGATGGATTTATGACAATGATTTATAAAGGAATTGTGGAAAAAATTATAGGTTTAATTGAATGGAATAAATCTGGTGGAATTTTTTTTTGGGATTTGAAACTATATGGATTTTATAATTTTTAGATACACCATACATGTACTGGTGTTCTGTATATGTGGATATGATTAGTGCGCACATGGATATGATTAGCGCGCAGGTGGGTGTGAGTAGCGTGCAGGTGATTTATGGGTTGTCCTGTGGTTGTCATCGGACCCAGGGTCGATAAGTTGATATCGGCTGTAGCCACCCCCCGCCATGGCCAGGACGCCTGTTTGCAGCGGCGCGGTGGGATGCCACGCAAACGTATGCCGGTTTCTCTCTTTAACCTCCTGTCTGGTGGTGCTCGGGACGTTGGGTACCGTTAGCGCCACTGGTATATAGTGTGTGCATCAAATGGTTTTCACGACACGATTTTTAATAAAATGTATTTAACAGTGTTTTATTAATTATTAAAATTTAAAGGTTACTCATTTTTTTAAAAAATGATTTTACGAAATTATTATTCAAATAATTTTGGTATTTTGAAATCAATTCTAATATATTATATTTTATTTTATTATATTCTTAACATTTATTTTAAATGGGTGTTTTATTTTGATTGAATTATTCCTTTATTTAATTGTTCAATTAATTGAGTTATTCTAATTATTTGATTATTTTCTGAATTGTTTTAATATGAGTTTCATTGATATCTTGTATTATCTGTTGATGATATGTTATTAATCTTTTAGAATTGTTATAAAAGTTTATTTTCATTTCTATTATTATTCTCATTTTAATTTTGGATTCTTAATTTGTTGTGTTTTATTTGTAAATTATTTGATTAATTATTTTTTGAATCTTGGGGCATAAAACATTGGGTTTTGTGAAAACGTTGTAAAAAGGGAACATTTCCAACTGAGTGACCGTGAGGGTTTTGAGAGAAAAAAAATTATTTTCAATCATTATTACTAAACAATTCATGTATTTATTTATTTAATAATTATTTATTCATTTACTTATTGCTAAATTACTTAATTATTAGTAGTTAGTAGACTGGATCACTCACTGAGATGATTAGCATCTCATGTTTTCAAATTTCGTTCCCTTAGACTCAGGTGGTAGACATTGTTCGATCAGGGCGAGCACAATAGTTTGATCGTTCCTGGAACTTCAAGAAGTTTTCTTTTCTTCATTTCTTATTATGAAATTTTCTTTCTACTCTGTTGTATTAATTATCATGCTTAGAACTTTATTAGTGCTCTGTATACTATGATGGATGTATTATTTAATTGATTATGCACTGATTCATTGTTAATTATTTGAAGTGCTGCAAATTTGTGGAATTAAATTGTAGTAATGTAGGAGGAATAAGGTGGTGCATATAGAAGTGTGTTTTCAGTGCAGAAAATTTGTGGTAAATCCAATCTTTAGGGGAGGTTCTGCCGGATTTTCCATTGGAAGGTCCGGCAGGGTTTTCCTGGGATCAAGGCTTGTCTAGGGTTCCAGTGAGGGATCTTGGACGGGTCCTGAAAGTGTGGGCTGGACCCAAAGCGGACAATATCTCATGCCGGTGGATTGGGTTGTTACAGATAACCTCCTAGAAGCTTTAAACACAAAACTCCATACCAAGTGCAGAAGCTAAATTAGGGACAATATCGATCGAGAGTGACAAGTCTACATGTAGAGGCCTGGTGTTGCACAGAGGCCCTCCTAAATGTTCTTAGAGTTCCCCCTTCCTAACTCTACAAACAACCTTTTGGCTGCCCAAAACTAAGAGAAAGCTTTATTTTTTCTACACTTCATAAAGGAGGAAAAGGGAAAATACTCTAGTTTAAAGGCTTTACCCTATAATTTGTCCATATTATATGCTAAGGACCAGCCAAGTTTGCCCACAAGAGCTCTATTCATTTCCCAAAAATTTTTGAAACCAAGTCCCCTGCATGCCTTTGGAAGGCATAGTCTCTTCCACTTAATAGTCGCAAAACCCTTGGAAATACAACTATCATTTTCTACATAAAGCATTTCAAGGTTCTTACACCATCCTTTAAAAATAAGACATGGGAACATAGTATAGATGGGAATTGTTATAGCCACATGCTTGATAAGAATGGCTCTCTCTACTTGAGATAAAAGCTTGGACTTCCAATCTTGGAACCTGCCGGACATCGACATTGCTAGTTCTTAGGAGAGAGACCTTTAGATGAGACTGTTGAGAAACGTCTCCCGAAAAAAAAAAAACAAAAAAACAAATAAAAACCCTAACAAAAGCTATTGATGGAGGATTTTTTTTCTTTGGAAAGAAATTGAAAGAAATTGGATTTTGAAAAATTGCCGTGTTGCCTATGTGTACATATATAAATATTGATCGAATTAGTAAACCCATGTCTTCCAAATAACCAAACTCATTGGGATTAAACCCGTGTCTCCCAAGTAACCAAACTCATTGGGATTACTCGATACAATTAGGAAACTTGTCGCCCAAGTTTATTCAGATAAGCTTTCTTTCTTCTTCTTATTATTATTTTTTTTATATATATAAATATATCATCACCCTTATATAATAATCGATTCATTAAAGTTTAAAACTATTATTTCTATTTCCTTTTAATCATAAATTATAATTATATACCTAGTTTCTTTTTTTTTTTTTTTAATCACAGTCATACATAATTTCCTCTAAGTACTTCACAAATATATATATATGTATATATATATATATTTTGGTCAGATTAGCCACCATATATATTTGTGAAATTTTCTATGTTGCTTTATTATATTTCCTCCATTTTTTTCGATCTGGACCCAAAATTGAAACAATCTTAATAATTTATTTATTTATTTATGTATTCCTCTTCTTCTCTCTTGATTCTCATATGGTAAAACATTAAAAAAATGAAAATTTATCCCAACAA
The DNA here is from genome assembly GCF_031755915.1 of Ziziphus jujuba. Lineage (NCBI taxonomy): Eukaryota > Viridiplantae > Streptophyta > Magnoliopsida > Rosales > Rhamnaceae > Ziziphus > Ziziphus jujuba. The sequence continues at coordinate 7,732,000 of NC_083390.1, forward strand.
AATTTATTTTCTCAAAATTTTTGCTTAAAGTTGAATTATACATTTCACTAATTGATAAGGGCTAAAAGTGTTAATTTGAAAATATCATAGTTTGACTTATCAAGAGTTGATAATTTATCTAGTACATTAATCAAAGAAAATCTTCGCACACAGGATGCAGAAACTATTCTAAGTATTCAGAATGAAGGTCATGGTGAATCTAATCATCACCAGTGTGCTTGGTATCACACTAATTCTGGAATACATACGGTGTGGTCTGGAAAGTGGGTGGCTTGTAAGTTAAAAGAAATGAATTATGAATTCTATTAGAGAAGTAGCAAGAAAAAGATGTGGGATTGGTGGAAATATATTTGGAAAATTAAATTTCCAATCAAAATAAAAGTCTTTCTTTGGAGAGCTTGTCATGGAGCATTACACCAAATTAATAAACTAGTGACTCTTATTATGCGACGTAAAAAAAAAAATACAAAAAAAAAAAACTGTGACGCTAAAGATAAAGCATCGGCTAAAATTCTAAAAATATATGATGCTTTCACAATACATGCATTGCTTAATATCAACAATAAGTGATATTTTTTTTTCGGTGTCATTTGATGTATGAATAAAAAAATTAGCGGATGCTTTTTTCTAAAAAGTGCTAGTAAAAATAATTTATATTAGATGACCCTTTTTTGATAAACGCATTGGTTATTATAATTTTATTTCATAATTTATACTTATTTTACTTAGTATGTAATACTTTTTTTTTTTATCTTATTAATGAATAAAAAGTGTTAGTGACGCTTTTGTAAACAAAGCATTGGCTTTTGTATATAACTTCTATTTTGTCATACATTTTATATTTTATTTAAATTTATTTTAGTATTGAATATATTAATCAGTAACATGAAGCAAAATATGAAGCAAAAATCGACAATTAGTTTTTTATTATTTGAAGGGTTATAGGTGACTTTTTTTGGTTAAAATTTAACATTTTTTATTTTAAAAAAAATAACATTTACAAAGTTCAATAATTATTATATTTGCAATTTTAACTTGTTTTTTAAATTTAAGAGCTTAATTTTTTTTTATTATTTTAAAACATTGGGCGATGCTTTTGATGGAAAAAGTGTCGCCTATTTGCTCTTTTTATTTTTTTTTAATTTTAGTTTTTGTCATGTTTTATTCATATGTATATAATTATGTGTAATATATATATTGATAAATTGGAGAATAAGTGGCTAGTGAATTACCATGGTACATAGGATATAGAAATAAGCGCTTGACATATCTTTAGATAGCTGGCTTGTGAAAACATAAGAAGAGAAGTGTGTCTATTGGGCAGTGTTGTTGCTGTCAATGTGTTATATGTTTTTCAGAACAAAAAATTTTATATTGATTCAATGGCTGCATTTTAAATGTTACATATAGTGTATGAAGAACTTGCTAATACAATTTAATATACTAATTAGCAATATGAAGCAAAAATTAATATATTTTTTTAAACATTTCAAGTGTTCTAGGTGACGCTTGTGGCATAAAAAGCATCACCCATTCTTTGTTTATTATAATTTTTTTGCAATATTAAGTAATTGTTATGTTTCCAAATTAAACATAATGTTTTGCAATTTTAAATTACTTGTTTGTGAAATTCAAGAAATTGAATTTTTTTAAATTTTTCAAACCATTAGGCAAGGCTTTTTTCATCAAAAGCGTTGCCTATTTACCGTATATTTTTTTAAAACTTTTTTGCAATGTTAAAAAATTGTTATGTTTCCAATTTTAACTTAAAATTTGTAACTTTAACAAACTTATTTGTTAAATTTAATAACTTGAAATTTTTTTTTAATATTTCAAAACATTAGGCGATACTTGTTCCATCAAAAGCATTGCCTATTTGCTTTTTGATATTTTAATTTTAATTTTTATCATATTTTATTCATATTTATATAATTATGCATATATATATATATATATATATATATATAGATAAATTGGGAAATAAGTGGTTAGTGAATTAGCACGATACATAGGATACAGAAATTAAGGCTTAAGATATCTATGGATACCTAGCTTTTGAAAACCTGAGTAGAACAGTGTGTCCATTAGTATTGTTGCTATCACTATATTATCTGTTTTGTAAAACAAAGAATTTTATATTGATTCAATGGCTATGTTTAAAGGGTTAAATATAGTGTGTGAAGATTTTGGTAATACAGTTTAATATACTAATTAGCAATATGAAGCAAAAATTGACAATTTATTTTTTTAAAAATATTTCAAGTGTTATAGGCGACACTTTTGGCATAAAAAGCGTTGCCTATTTTTTTTTTTATAATTTGTTACAATGTTAAGTAATTGTTGTGTTTGTAATTTTAACTCAATTTTTTCAAATTGAAATTATTCGTTGTTAAATTCAAAAACTTGAATTTGTTTTTTTTAATATTTCAAACCATTAGTTGACACTTTTTTCATCAAAAGCGTCGCCTATTTACCATATATTTTCTTTAATTTTTTTTTTGCAATGTCAAGTAATTATTATTTTTGCAATTTTAACTTGTTTGTTAAATTCCAGAACATTGATTTTTTTTTTAATATTTTAAAGCATTAGGCGACGTTTTTATCATCAAAAGCGTCACCTATGTACCTTCTTCTTTAAAATTTTGTTTAATGTTATATTTTATTCGTATGTATATAAATATATATATATAGATAAATTGGGGAATGAGTGGTTAATAAATTAACATGGTACGTATGATACAGAAATTAGGACTTGAGATATTTGTGGATACTTGGTTTGTGATAACTAAGTAAAAAATTACTCTTCAATAACATATTCTATAAACTAATGATATATCAATTATTTATCCTTGTAAAAATAATTTTTTAAATAAAAATAATTTTTAAGAGATTTCTTCTTAATAATTATGTCATGAAAATTTGAAAAAATATTTTAAAAACTTTTTTATGTTAAAAAAGTGTTAGGCATGCTTTTTTGAAAAAATATCACCAATTCTAACATTTAGCGACACTTTGTCAAAAAAATGTCACCTATTATTTAATTTATTTGTGTTTCAATTTTAAAGTAATTATTTTTTAAATTAATAAAAATTTTAACAAAATTAATTATTTTATGATTTAGAGACATTAGACGACGTTTTTAACATCCAAAGTGTCGCCTATTGTATTAACTTTTGGAATTTTAATTAATATTATGTTTTATTTATATGGAAATAAATATTAAATATATTACTTAGCAATATAAAGCAAAAAAATTAATCTACTTATCTAATTTATTTGTGATTCAATTTGGAATTTATTATTTTTTAAATTATTAAAAGTTTGACAAAATTAATTTTTTTATAATTTAAAAGGATTAAACTATGCTTTTAATATAAAAAGCGTTACCTATTGTCATAATTTTATATTTTATTTATATATTTATAAATATTAAAAGATAGTTAATAAAAATATGATAAATTTAAGTATTTCGAAAATGTTTGGGCGACGCTTTTCTCTTGAAAAGCATCGCCTGTTTCTTAGAATTTTTTCTTTCAAATTAATTTTTCTTTTAAATTTTAAATTCATTTGTATTTGCCTCCAATTTTTTCAAATTTCACCGTTTGATGTTTTATGTTAGACCTCAAGTTGTGATTGGGATTGGTTGCTAGGATTATGTTAGATTTTTCATCGTTGGAAAAAAAAGTATGGTTAATTTTATTTTTTTGTTGATAATATGGAAATTAAATTATTATATGAGTTTGAATTTCATATTTAAAGTAAGCATTATTAGTTGTTAATTTACATACTTGATATCTTAAACATGTACTTCTTATATTATATTTAAACTAAAGTTTGCAAATTTAGACTCCTATTTAAGCTGCCTAGAAACACCAAATATGGTTATTATATCACAATGAGAACAAGGGATATCATTAGCAGAAATGTATCTCGGTAAAACTTAAGAACAATGTTAATTTTAACATTTTCATATACTTAATTATTTTATAATAATTACTATTTATTTATTTTGTATATGTGTTAATAATTTTTTAACATAATTTTTTTATATGCAGTGTGAGGGTGTAACTTGGTCACAAGATGATGCCAACCAGGTTAGAGATAAATGGGCATCAATTTGACCAAATTAATTAAAACCACCATCCAAAATTAAAAATAAAAAATAAAAAGCGTCACCCAAATGGGGAATAGCCGATGCTTTTTTGGAAAATCATAAGGTATCGTATATATTTTTAGGACCACTTTTTCATGAAAGCGTTGTTAAATGTTACATAATAGCCAATGCTTTTTCACGTCAGCTTTTCTTGTAATTTTTTGTTATTACTTTACATTTCGCGATACGCTTTCAAAAGAGGATCAATTATTTAGACACTTTTAGCTATGGTTTTATTAATAAAAAGCATCGGTTTTTCTTCAGTATTAGGCAACACTTTTTAAAGTGTCATTTTTTTATTTTTTTTTTTTGTAATTTTAGCGACACCTCATTTGGCGTCAGTTTTTATTTTATACGATGCATTATTAGTGTCTACTATCATTGCTGTCAGGACCCGTCTTAAATTCCTCACCGAAACCTTAGACAAACCCTGATCTCAGGAAAACCCTACCAGACATTCCAATGGAAAATCCGGCAGAACCTCCCCTAAGGGTTGGACTTGCCACAAATTTCCTGCAGTGAAAACACACTTCTATGAACACCACCTTATTCCTCCCATCTTACTACAATTTGTTTTCACAAATGTTGATAATGTAAAATCTGAACTTGATCATTACTTGGAGGAGTTGGTTTTGCCTAGATCTAATAACTTTGACATATTGATATGGTGGAAAGTAAATGCAACGAAGTATCCTACTTTGCATAATATTACAAAAGATATTTTAGCCATTCCAGTATCGACTGTTGCATCTGAGTCTGCATTCAGTACCAGTGGAAGATTTGTGAGTCCATATCAAAGTAGACTTCATCCTAAAACTTTGGAAGCTTTGATATGTGCACAAGACTGGTTATGGGCTGAAATTAATGGTATGAAAAATTAAATTTTATATTTTTGTCTTAAATATTTTTTTTTTGTATTTATTGTTAACTAATTAATCTCATTTTTGTTAGCTTCATCTTCTTCACTATATGCTGGAGCTTGTTCTTCTACTATGAGTGACATAGAAAATGATGGAGAGGTAAATTAAATTTATTTATTACAAAAATGTTTATATTAAATTGTTTAAATTTTTTTGATATTATTTAATATTTTTGTAGCAGTCAACTCTTACGAATCATTCTTCCATGGAGACTTAAGGAAATGAGAAGTAAAACTTTATTATGCGTGTGTATTTTTATAAATTTTATGTTTATATACTTGAATTATATTATATTGTATTTTTTTAGGATGGATTTTATTATAATTGTAAATTTGGATTTTGATGTATTTTATTGTATTTTTATTATATTTTTGGTCACTTTATTTACATTTTATTCATAATATATATATATATATATATATATGTATAAATTTATCAAAAAAATTATATCAATTATTTAACAAAAAAAGGGAAAAATCGCCTCGCACCGCCACCAATTAGGGAATCCCGTCCCCACCCCGCTTCTAAAAGAAGGAAAAATCGTGGGTACTGGGATGGGACTTTAAAAACCCGTCCCACCCTGCCCCGTTGACATTCCTAGTTGGTGAGGTATTCATAAATAACCTTCTCAACTTTTTCTTCTCCTCCAAATAAAGTTGATACACATCTCTAGCAATTGTAACTCGAGATGGTGGATTAAACTTTGGACAAGCCATACTACAAAAATCTCTAAATCCCTCTTCTTCTACAAAAGTAAATGGCAACTCATCTCTAATAATCATTCTAGCACATGCAGCCTTATAAGCCTCTTTATAAAATCCCACAGCAATAAGATTACTACTACCACCTTCACCTTCTTTTTTACTTCTAAAAGAGAGTATCCTCTTACTCCTATCCTCTTGTCTATGTGGATTCTTTTTACATTAACTAAAATGATTCCACAAAGTAGTAGTCCCACATGTTTTAGCATTACATGCATATTCCTTATCACAATAATTGCATTTAAACCTATCACTTCCTTCAATTTTACTAAAATGAGCCCAAATTTCTAAAGTTCTTACCCATTTCCTCTTGCTCAAAGTGGATTGTGGAGGTACTTGAGAAGAAGAAGGTGGTAGCACTACTGGTATATCATAATTGGCTAGTGTACTATACGCTTCACTTGGTGTAGCAGATGTTGTTGGTGGAGTTTTAGAAACATTAGATTGAATTTCATCCATCTAAAAATTAAAATTACAATTATAAGAATTAAATCATATTAAAAAGGAAATTATACCATATAGTAGTAGCTAACATAAAAATTATAAATAATTGAATAAGTAAGCAAATATGTACGAATATATAAAACCATGTATTATAGTCCAAGGATAACCAAGGAAACACCAAAATATTACATTGAAGAAAGATAAAGGAACCAACCAAATACACTTCCCTAGAGGATAAATAATAGAAATCCAGATGGAATATATGAAAACTAGATTGGCGCACGCAAGAAAAGCTAGAAAAGAAAAGAAAAGAAAATCGAAAGTAAAATTGGACTACATGCAGTAGCAAGCAGAATTAGGTTGGTGAAACCATACTATGACTACCTTTAGAACTAGGATCAAACAACATACCCTTTTTCATGGCCATTAATGGACATGGAAAATTAAAAGGATTTGCATCAAATCCATAGAACTTCTCACTCTTAGCAGTGATTGCCACAATATATATAAATATATATAATCATATTTTTCAAGGAAGTACAATGATATTGCTCTAATAAGTAACAACGAATACCATAGCACGAGAAATCAGATGCAAAGTTGCATTTTGCAAATTTCTTTTTCTCAACTTGAGAGCAGAGTCTTACAATTTCATGACCCAAAAAAAGCTGCATTAAATCCAACTACCACAAATCAAGCTCATCACTTGGCTCTTAAACTTTTGGAAAAATCTGAATCTAGATTGGATAAACTAACAAGTTCTATCACTGAAACTCACTTCTTTAAGTAAGAATGGCTTAAAAATAAAATAGACCCCGAACCAAACAAGCAAAAAATAAACTAAAACTTAACAAATCAAAGTGTTTTTGTTTTCTATATATATATACACCAAAGATCCATAATTTATCAAAGAAATGCAAAGTACATGCATAGATCTTATTCTTCCAAGCAAAGAAAAATGAAAATTTTACACAAAAATGGCAAATTATTGGGAATGAAGTAGTCAAAAATAGAGAGAGAGATCAGAAAATGACCTCGAAAAGGAAAGGAGAAAGAGCAAGTTAGAGCCCTTCAATTGCCTCAAGAGATTGATAAGTGAAGTGGGTATTTAGTATCAGAAGCTTATGAGAAGCTAGAGGTGTTGACTGTTGAGAGATTAAGGGCAAAGCAAACCCTTCAACTTTGAAACACTGAAACACGTGATTAGCTTTGTTTTTATGAGAATCTTTTTTTTTTAAACTCACTATCCCATAATACAAAAGCCCAACAAACTTGGAAGCCCAATATCAATTGCTTCATTTTTTTTCCCTTCGTAAGTGAGTGTGTCAGTATTTCCCTTGGTTTCGTAAGTACATATCAGTGTGTCAGTACAGGAAGCAAAAGAGACGTGCAAGTAAAGCCTGGGTCGAGTCGGGTATATTCGGGTTTTTTAATTTATAACCCAAAACCCAACCCAATTATTTCAGGTTGAAAAAAATCTACTTATGACCTGTTAAAATTATATCAGTTTTTTTAATTAATGGGTTGGATTGGATTGTGTTGGCGGGGTTTTTGAATAGGCCTAGGTTGCACCAATTGCACTTGGAGGGGGCAGAGTTGAATGATCATGCTTGTGCACCAAGTGGAGTCAGAAGGAGACATTCAACTTTACTTTCTACCACAAGCAAGGTAACTTATATAACAAGTGGAGCTGCAAAGGCAAAGTTGGAGGAATGACCTTAATGAGCATGAGTGTCAACATCATCTGGCCAAACCTAATTTCCATATATGAAGGAATGAGAATAGTCATTATCACCTATTAACCATCATGACTTGGATATTAAAAGAGCGAGAGTTCTTTACCAAGCTAGGGTTGATCGGGAAGTAATTACAACCATCATCTAAGAAATGGTCGGTTTTGCAATTAGGAAAGTTGGTAAACCTGCATATTGGAAGCCTTATTTGGAGTACATGGACCAATATGAGCTTCCGAGGAACGTTGGCTATATGGAATTTAGCTTGTTTTTAGGAGCAAAAAGTAGGACTACATGTTAAGCACATTAGCCGCTTTGTCATGCAGTGTGTGAAGCTACATGAAATAGCATTTGGAAGTTGAAGCCTTTTCTAAACTTGCTTATAAGTGTGGCATTCACATGGTACATTGATCTGTCTGCCAACTCGATCTTCACCTGGTAGGTATGAAGCGAAGATTCCATAAGCAATTCTGCTGAATAGGGTTGGAGATTTCCATGGCTGATTTGTTACGGCTACAATAAATGGAACTATAGAGAGCTTCATTGCCCGATTAAAAAGGGTAAGGATTAGGTGTCATGTAAACATATTAGAATAGGAGTTTGTCAAGCTAGCTTAAGGCAAATTAGGCTACAAGCTTTGAAAAAATTTCAAAGGATAGAGTTCCATGACTTGTTCAAGTTGGTTTCTCAAGCTCCTTGTTATGAAGGTATATTGAATTAAGAGTATTAAAGGAAGAAATTGTCTAGGGCCTCATACTATGAACACTTCAATCTTGAGATATAATCAGTAGAGATTGAGAACCAGAGGTTCGAAGAAGAAACAACAAAGATTGATGCAGCTGAGGTAGCAAACACTCGACCACACATTTATGAAGCTCTAGATAAACCATTAAAAAACTAAAAATTTCTTAATTCATCATGGACACAATGAAAAATCGACTTAAGCCAGAAAGATTTATACTTTTGACATCTCCATAGCTAATTAGATTCTTGCCCATTGCTGGCTAATAAAGTGATTAAATTGTCTAGTGACCACATTATGCCCATGGTTGAAGAGATGAAAAAACGAAAAAAGTCATATTGCAAATGGCTTGGCATGTGGACACATCAAACCGTTCATTATGTGGTATTCATGAATGCTATATTAGAGAAGATCAAGTAAAAGGACACTCAAGTTCTCAGAGAAAAGAAAAGAAATCACAGAGGTTGACAATGACCATTGATCCAACTGTGGATTGAGATAGATTTAAAGCAAACAATTTAAGAATTTGACAAAAAGGCATCTAAATTAAAGATAAGGATTCAACTAAAAAGGATGAATCATCCATTAAAGTGCTTTATACTGGATTTAAGCATGAAATAAGGTAAAAAAGAAGAGACAAGCTGTAAAACATTAAAAGCTGAGTATGATAGAGTAGCCTTTTGAAAGTTACAAAACTTGTAGTCCAAAATTAGTGTTCAAGCTACAAGGATTGAAGTTTCAAAGATAGCATGTGAAGTTAGTTAATGGGTGCCAGGGGGTCAAGTTGAGCTTGGAATCTAGATCACTTTCTCTGAACACCATTTGGAAATACTAGTTTCTCAAAATATATAAAAAAAGGAATTTTACGCCACCAATAATAAAGGTGAGTTTAAGGTACTTAGTTAGGTACAACTCTTACCAACCACTAATTTGAACACAGAAGAGGCAATGTAACTCTAGCATGCTAAGGCTAAAAGATAGGTAGAAGAAGTAGAGAACACAAAGGCAGTAAGAAAATGGCCTAAAATCTAAAGCTAGAAAAATAATCACCTCAAATTATAATAAAGCAAGCATTTTTGGAATGAAGGATCCTTCTTGTCAAACCTTGGCTCGGATAAAGAATCTAGTAGGAAAAGTAAAATCAAACAAAGAAATCTTAAATTGCTTAATAGATTTTTATAGGACAACAATTTGATGGAAAATGATTTGATGGTCAATTTAACAAAAAAGGCTTTAATAGTCAAGTTTGGCACCATGGAGGAAGTAAAGAATTTTGGCGTTCTCGCTTTCCTTCAAAGGTGTTTTTAAAGAGCCATTTTGCATAGAAACAAATACAGCTGAGACCAAGGGCATCAAGCTTGAAGCTATTAAAAAGGCCAAGTCATGTTTTAAAATGAAGTATTACGGCGTCCTTGAATGGATTGTTTGAGGGTAGCTTAACCATTTTTAACTTATTTATAAAGGAATTTGAGTTTCTTTATGACAAGTTCTCTAATGAAGCGGTCTAGGTTGATAACAGACCTTCTTAAAGGAATTTACACCCTCAAGTCCATCTACAAATTCAATGCATCTCCTTACTAGCATGTTGTTTGGATATTGGTTAATGAGTTTCCATTTGTTTGGCATTCAACTTAAGCACTTTGAGTTTTTAATTTGGCCGGTGATTACTTTGTGTTTTTTCATATGACAAGTGATCATTCTGAACTCTTGGTATAATTCTTGCACTTTACATTTAGCTGGCATTTTTCTTGCATACTTCATCCATTGGCCAAGTCTAATCCACCCACATTCAGGTAATCATTGCTGCCTATTAGGTTAGATGCCTTTGTTTTTACTTTTATGTTGTTCATGACTTTAAGTTGGCACATGGCAATCATGATTGTTGTATTCTTGTCTCTAAGCTCATGCATTCAATCATGGTTTTGAGTCTATTCCTATTGTGCTTTACTTTGATCTTTCCACTTTTGGTATCAGTCATTACTTTGAGCTGGTTCTTGACGATTATCTTGGATTGAAGCTTTGATGCGAACCCACCCGAGCTCGCACCACCGACAACTCACTAGGGTACTGATCCGATACGGATGAAGACTGGACCGATCACTAGGGCTCAAGCTAAGAGGTTTAAGGACAACCTTGCTACCTTTATCCAGAGAGTAATTCATTCTCAAAAGGACTTGTTCATACATGAAGATAAAAGATCTGTTTTAAGTATCCAAGTGGTGGAGGCTGATACATCGGATACTCATACATTGGACATTTTATATCGGACATCCTTGCCTCGGACATCTGATCTCGGACTTCGGACATCGGATGCAACTTAGCTCGGACAGACATCAGTTAGCTCAGCCAGACACAAGTTAGCTCAGACAGACATCAGTTAGCTCGGATAGGCCATAAGTTAGCTCGGACATCAGGTAGACATAAGTTAGCTGGTTGAAGACATAATTCAGCCTAGATGTCAAAGTCAACTCGTTATCTAATTTGTGATTGACTTTCTTTCTTTTTGGATTTTTATTTATTTATTTTCTGGACAAATAACTTTAGGAAGGTTTTTATTTTATTCTTTCCATTGTAAATTAATTAATTTCTAATTTAATATAAAGGAATTAATTAATCAAACTTAGATTAGGAAAGGAAGTATAGTTTCGGCCAACTAGGTTTCCTTATGTGTGTGGCGGGTTTTACCTAGGGTTTTTAGGGTTTATTTTGTTTCTTTCAAAGCCTATTTAAAGGCTTATTTTTCAATATGAAAACAAGTTTGATTTGATTGAGAAAATACTTGTGAGATTGATTATCTCTTTGTTCTTTGAGAACACCTAAAACACCATTAGCGAATTGGTTGTTTTAGCTTGACTTATCAATAGGTTTTCCATCCCCTATTGTGGCGTCTACATTATACCAAGGTTTCTAACCACAGCTTGGTTAGGGGTTGAGGTCCATTCCATTAGAACTTGAACTTAATTAAAGATCCGGACTAATATAATACAAGTTTAGGAGCAGGCCATCCTAGGTTCGTAACATTTGGTATCAGAGCTAAATTTTGTACAGGTTTGATCTATCTTTATTTGCTTTATTTGTTTTTGTGTTATTCTACAATTTTAGCATTAGGTTAAGGTTGCATATATCCCATACACGTTTTGCATCATTTAAAAAAAAAAAATTTCCTAGTTGAATTAGGTTTCCTAGTTTTATCGTATTTTTGTTTCCTAGTTTGTTGGTTGTTTTTCATCATTGTTCTTGTTAATTTTGGTTTTTATTGATTTTTTTCTTTGCTGTTTTATTCTTAAATATTTGCATTCATATATTCAAGAAAAAAAAAAGAGTTTACAGCAACATTTAAAAATAAAAAAAAATAAAAAAAAAACAGCACCTTTGTGTTTATTTGGAGGTCACGAGTTTGGTGTTTGTTTGGAGTTGGAATTGCAATTTTGGTACTTACTCTTGCTACTGCAGTTTTTCTTTTTATTTGAGTTGCTGGGAAATTATTTTTGCTGCTGGATATTTGGATTTTGGGTGCTTAAATTATTTGGATTAAAATCAGTTAAAGGATTTGATACAAAACTTGAATTACAAAGAACAACAACCAACAACTATTCTATATTTTGTTCAATTTGATTCTTGTTCGTATTTGAATTTCTATTTCTGGAATTTTATTCTTGAACTCATAATCTACAACCATCTGGTGCAGTTTTCAAAAATTGCAACGTTTTCCCATTATTTTGTGTTTTCTTGTCTAGAAAGCCGAAAAAATTAGGATTTGTTGGATTCTTTCGGTATTGCCTACTTTTTGCTACTGTTTTGTTGATAAGTTTAATTAAAACATACTAGTGATCTAATTGCTGTTTTGTGGGTGTTTTAATTAGAACTTTGAGATAATTCATTGAGTGGAAAAAGGCAAGAGTGTTGAGCTTAAAAAAGGGTAAAAAGCCGAAACAAGTGTGCAAACACGAGTGTCGAGTTCTCATTTGAGTGAAACACGTAAGGGAGTGAAATCGTAAGGTCCTATTTTATTTCTATTGCATTATTATACTAACATGACAGAATCAAGAATGAAGAGAGGAGAGCCGCCCTTGAGGATCAATGAGGAGGAGTCCGTAGCATTCCATGGTGATGCCTGAGCTACCGGGAGCGGAGACCAAGTGGACATGAGAGCTATTTTGGAGTCAATACAGCGGGTTAGTGCTCAAGTTGAGCATGTGAATCAAAGAGTGGGAAGACTAGAAGCCTTATAAGGAATTCCAAATACAAGAAATAGGCAAGAATTCCATGGAGGGCGAGGCCGAGGGCGAGGAAGTCGCGAGAGACCGAGAGAGGAATTTGATGAGGAGCCATTCGGTGGAGACTTTGAGGAAGGTATGGATGAAACTTTTGCTGTCCAAGATAGAGCTGGCCGTGCAAGATATAGGAGGGAAGATACAGATGATGATTTGGGAAATATCAAGGTTAACATCTCACCTTTTATGGGTAAAAGTGATCCCGAAGCTTATTTGGAGTGGGAAGAAAAAATGGAGATGATTTTTTACTGCCACAACTATTCGGAAGGTAAGAAGGTGAAGTTGGCAGCAATGGAGTTTGGACATTATACTTTCCAATGGTGGACCAATGAGCAAAATACCCGAAGGAGAGTTGGTGATGATTTAATCTCGATATGGCATCAAATGAAAGGAGCCATGAGGAAACGGTTTGTGCCATCCCATTACCATAGGTTGTTGCATCAAAGGCTTCAATCTTTGTCTCTAGGAAGTAGGTCCGTGGAGGATTATTACAAAGAGATGGAGATATTAATGATGAGGCTAAATATGAATGAGGATAGGGAGGCAACAATGGCAAGATTTCTTGGAGGGTTAAACCGTGACATTGCCAACCAACTTGAATTACAACAATACTTGGAATTGGAGGAGATGTTGCATGTAGCAATTAAGCTTGAGAACCAATTCAAGACGAGGGGTGTTAGTACACGGTTTGGAGGAGTTTCTAGCAATGGAAGGACAAGTTCAAGTGGCTGGAAAAACAATTCTACTTATGAAAGTAAGCTGAAGCCGAAGCTTGGTGAAGAAGCTACTAACCGGCCAAGAAGAGAACTTAAAGCCGAATCTGTCCAAGCCATTAAAGGTGAGATAAAATCTGAACCTAAACCTCAAAAGTCAAGAGAAATTATTTGTTTCAAGTGCCAAAGAAAAGGACATATAGCCAGCCAATGCCCGAATAGAAGGATAATGTTAATTAGGGGTAATGGAGAGGTGGAATCCAAAAGTGAGGCTAGTGAGGCTGAAATTGAACAAGAAGATGAAGGACTTGATGATGAGGCCGAACCATTAAACACATCAAATGTTGAGCTAAATTTGGTCTCAAGGAGGGTACTTGCTGTCTACAAAGATGAAGAGTAGATACAAAGAGAAAACATCTTCCACACTCGCTGCGAAATACAAGGTAAAATTTGTAGCATGATTATAGATAGTGGGAGTTGTACTAATGTAATAAGTAACATTGTCGTTGATAAATTGGGCTTAAAAACAATAAAACATCCTGAACCATATAGATTACAATGGGTTAATGATAGTTTGAGATGAAAGTAAACAAACAAGCCAAAGTAAAATTTAATATAGGTAGATATGAGGATGTAGTTTTATGTGATATTGTACCCATGATTGCTGGACATATACTATTAGGTAGACCATGGCAATTTGATAAAGATGCTACTCATTTTGGTCGAGAAAATAGTATTGTTTTCAGGTTTAAAGGGAAGAAGGTCAAGCTGGAACTATTATCTCTTAAAGAGGTTTACAAAGACCAATTACAAATGAAACAAAGGAGAGAAGCCAAAAAGCTCAAGGAAAAAGCAAGTATGGCACCAACGGCTTCACCACCCTTTCAAGGAGGTAAGAATGAGGTTTCTAACCAAGGTAAGGTTTCTAAGACTCATATTGAGTGGAAAGATCAAGGAAATGCCAAAAGAGGGGGGAAAGAAAGTGACAAACTCGAGAGCATGGAGAAGGAAGAAAAATCCGAAGGTTTGCGCCAATCCAAGGGAAAAAAAGAAAAAGAAAGAAAAGAAAGGTTAAGTAGCAATTTTTATTTGAGTTTAGGGGATATTAATAAGTTTATTGAGTGTAAGAAACCTTTGCTGGTCATGATTTATAAAGGAAATTATTTTAATGATCAAACTAACTTTGAAGAACTTGAATTGCCAAGTTCAATGATTTCTCTTTTGAAGGAATTTGGAGATGTCTTCCCAAATGAAATTCCAAGTGGACTACCACCTATTCGAGGGATAGAACATCAAATTGACTTTGTTCCAGGGGCTGCCATACCAAATAGACCAGCTTATAGGAGCAATCCCGAAGAAACAAAGGAGTTGCAAAAACAGGTAAGTGATTTGCTTGATAAAAGATACATTCGTGAGAGTTTAAGTACATGTGCTATTCCTGTTTTGTTGGTACCTAAAAAGGATGGTTCTTGGAGAATGTGTGTTGATTGTAGGGCTATAAATAACATTACCATCAAATATAGACATCCCATTCCTAGATTAGATGATATGCTTGATGAGTTGCATGGTGTTTGCATGTTTACAAAAATTGATCTTAGGAGTGGTTATCACCAAATTAGGATGAAAGAAGGTGATGAATGGAAAACCGCATTTAAAACTAAATATGGGTTGTATGAATGGTTAGTTATGCCCTTTGGATTATCTAATGCACCTAGTACTTTCATGAGGCTTATGAATCATGTAATGCATCCATTTATTGGTAAATTTGTGGTTGTTTATTTTGATGACATTCTAATATATAGCCAAAATTTGGATGACCATGTGGATCAACTTAGCAAGTTTTACAAGTTCTTAGAAAGGAAAGATTGTTTGCTAAAATTAAAAAATGTGAATTTTGCAAAGATGAGCTTGTGTTTCTAGGATTTGTAGTAAGTGCTGCAGGAATCAAAGTTGACCAAGCTAAGGTGAAAGCAATTCAAGAGTGGCCGATTCCTACTTCTATCACCCAAGTGAGGAGCTTTCATGGCTTGGCAAGCTTTTATAGAAGATTTGTCAAGGATTTTAGTACCATAGCAGCACCATTGAATGAAGTTGTCAAGAAGAATGTCGGCTTCAAATGGGGGGAAGTACAAGAAAAATCTTTTAATTTGTTGAAAGAAAAATTGTGTAATGCACCTTTGTTAGTTTTGCCAAATTTTTCTAAGACTTTTGAAATTGAGTGTGATGCTTCGGGTGTAGGTATTGGAGCTGTCTTAATGCAAGAAGGAAGACCCATAGCCTATTTTAGTTAAAAATTAAATGGAGCTGCCCTAAACTACCCGATTTATGACAAGGAGATGTATGCTTTGGTGAGGGCTTTGGAGACATGGCAGCATTATCTCATGCCAAAGGAGTTTGTGATTCATACGGATCATGAGTCTTTGAAGCATCTCAAGGGTCAAGGAAAGCTCAACCGAAGGCATGCCAAGTGGATTGAATTTATTGAAACCTTTCCCTATGTGATCCTTTACAAAAAAGGTAAAGAAAATGTGGTTGCCGATGCATTATCCCAAAAGTATGTACTCTTTTCTACCTTAGATGCTAGATTGCTTGGATTTGAACAATTGAAAGCACTTTATGAGCATGATAGTGACTTTGGAGAAATTTTTAAAACCTGTTTGAAACATGGATTTAATAAATTTTACATATTTGATGGATATTTGTTTAAGGAAAACAAACTTTGTGTGCCTAATTGTAGCATTAGGGAATTATTGGTTCGGGAAGGACATGGGGGTGGTTTGATGGGTCATTTTGCTGTTTTAAAAACTTTATCCTTGCTGTAAGAACATTTTTATTGGCCTAACATGAGGAGAGATATTGAGAGAATTTGTGAAAGATGTTTGAAGTGCCAAAAAACAAAATCAACATTGAAGCATGGATTGTATAAGCCCTTGCCAATTCCTACCTATCCTTGGGTAGATTTGTCTATGGATTTTATTCTTGGTTTGCCTAGGTCAAGGACAGGTAAGGATTCAATATTTGTTGTAGTAGATAGGTTTTCTAAGATAGCACATTTTATTGCATGTAACAAAACTGATGATGCATCCAATATTGCTAATTTATTTTTCAAGGAAATTGTGAGATTGCATGGAATTCCAAGAACTATTGTTTCGGATAGGGATGCTAATCTCTTAAGCTATTTTTGGAAAACTTTGTTGGCTAAATTAGGTACTAAGCTTTTATTTTCAACTACTTATCATCCACAAACTGATGGACAAACCGAAGTAGTAAATAGAACCTTGTCTGCATTGTTGAGAGCATTAATTAATAGAAATTTAAGAACTTGGGAAGAATGTTTGCCACATGTTGAATTTGCATATAATAGGTCTTTACATTCAACAACTAAATTTACTCCATTTGAAATTGTTTATGGTTTTAATCCTTTGACTCCATTAGATCTAACACATTTACCTTTAAGTGAGCATGCTAATCTAGATGGAAAACAAAAAGCTGAATTTGTAAAGCAGATTCATAAGAAGACATGAGCAAACATTGAGAGGAGGATCGAGAAATATGCAAAGGTGGCTAATCAAGGCCGAAAATCAATGGTGTTTGAACCTGGAGATTGGGTGTGGCTGCATTTAAGGAAAGAAAGGTTTCTTGAACAAAGGAAATCCAAACGCATGCCAAAGGGCGATGAACCTTTTCAAGTTTTGGAGAGGATAAACGACAATGCCTACAAACTTGATTGACCGGGTGAGTATAGTGTTAGTGCCACCTTTAATGTTGCTGATTTATCTCCTTTTGCTGCAGGTGATGACTTTGATTTGAGGACAAATCCTTTTCAAGAGGAGGGGAATGATGCGAACCCGCCCGAGCTCGCACCACCGACAAATCACTGGGGTACTGATCCGATACAGATGAAGACTGGACCGATCACTAGGGCTCAAGCTAAGAGGTTTAAGGATAACCTTGCTGCCTTTATCCAGAGAGTAATTCATTCTCAAAAGAGCTTGTCCATACCTGAAGATAAAAGACCTGTTTTAAGTATCCAAGTGGTGGAGGCTGATACATCGGATACTCAGACATTGGACATTTTATATCGGACACCCTTGCCTCGGACATCTAATCTCGGACTTTGGACATCGGATGCAACTTAGCTCGGACAGACATCAGTTTGCTTGGCCAGACACAAGTTAGCTTGGACAGATATCAGTTAGCTCGGATAGGCCATAAGTTAGCTCGGACATCAGGCAGATATAAGTTAGCTCGATTGAAGACATAATTCAGCCTAGATGTCAAAGTCAACTCGTTACCTAATTTGTGATTGACTTTCTTTCTTTTTGGGTTTTTATTTATTTATTTTCTGGACAAATAACTTTAGAATGGTTTTTATTTTATTCTTTCCATTGTAAATTAATTAATTTCTAATTTAATATAAAGGAATTAATTAATCAAACTTAGATTAGGAAAGGAAGTATAGTTTCGGCCAACTAGGTTTTCATATGTGTGTGGCGGGTTTTACCTAGGGTTTTTAGAGTTTATTTTGTTTCTTTCAAAGCCTATTTAAAGGTTTATTTTTCAATATGAAAACAAGTTTGATTTGATTGAGAAAATACTTGTGAGATTGATTATCTCTTTGTTCTTTAAGAACACCTAAAACACCATTAGAGAATTGGTTGTTTTAGCTTGACTTATCAATAGGTTTTCCATCCCCTATTGTGGTGTCTACATTATACCAAGGTTTCTAACCACAGGTTGGTTAGGGGTTGAGGTCCATTCCATTAGAACTTGAACTTAATTAAAGATCTGGGCTAATATAATACGGGTTTAGGAGCAGGTCGTCCTAGGTTCGTATCAAGTTTGCTCTTAATTTCTCTCAACACAATTTCGACCTTGGTTCCATGACTACTTCTAATCCCATTTATTGTGTTGATAGTTGTTGCTCATTGCATTCTTTTGTTGGTCCAAATAAGCTCCATTCCTACATTCAACCTTGCTTTTGGTTGGTGTCGAATGATACTAGCTTTCCTTTGCATGTCCCTTTTTATCTTGAATCAATACGTGGTGACTATCTCAATCATTTTTATGGTTGTCATGCTTCCTCGCTTGATGGTTACAAGGTCGATCTTAATAATCATCTCCAACTGGCTCGTCATCCATCTTTAAGATCATTTATCCACTTATCTTGAGATTGCTTTGGTGGAAACAACAGGGGCCATCAAGGTAACAATTATGATTTTGATGATTAAGCCGCAATGGGACATGATATAATGCTTTAACATTAGTGATGCTGACCAATTTTGCAAAGCATATATGGGTGGTTTTTCAGTGTTGAATACCCTAAGTTTGGATGATCCATCCATGGAGATCACCAAGATAGCATTTGCAAAAATAAATAAATAAAATAAAAACAAAAAGCAAAAAAAAAAAAAAATACAAACAAAATTAAAGAATAAAAAAATAAAAAAAAAGAATAAAAGAAAAGAAGCTTAGATAAATATTTATATGTATAGCTAATCTCTCATTAGAACTCATGATGGAATTTCCATTAGGGTCTTATTTATCAGCCTTTGAATTTTTTTGGTTATTGAGATTTTAAAATGCATTTGGGGTTTATATGAGTCATGATAAGGTTCTTTTTGAGTCATGATAAGGTTCTTTTTGCTTTCCCAAAACTTTAGTATTTTACTAAACTTACATAAAATCTTAAAGTATATTTTTTTAAATTCAGTCCTTAAATAGAGCTAAAGACTGATAAGTGATGTTTTGATGAGAGACTAAATGTAACACCCCGTCTCGAACAACATCAAAACTTTTTTTTACATTGATCGAGGTTGACCGGGTTTGACTGTCGTTGACCGAGAAGGGTCAAAATTTGACTTTTTGATCCAGATGGAATTTCTCTTTGATCGGGGTATCCTTGCAAAGTATGCATCGACCTAAGTCCATAGACTAGTAGCACGTCAAAAATAGAGCTACAGTTTGAAAGAGATGAGCAAAACAAGTTGAGGTCCGAATTTTCCAATGGGTGCCGGAGTTGACTTTTTGGTCGTCTAAAGTTGAGTTTTGACTCATGCACGGTTGTGAAGTACTCATTGATATAAGTTTATAGACCAGTGGCACGCCCGAAACGGATATATGGTTTACAAGTTATGGATCTGCAAAGTTTTTTTTTTAATACTGTATTATTTTAATATTATTATATATATATATATATATTTTTATTTTTATTTTCTTGTTCTTTTCTTTCCTTTTCCCCACGTGGGAAAATGCCCTCATGGGCTTCTTCTTCCTTTCTTCTTCTTCTTCCTTTTTCTCCTTCTCTCCTCATTTCTCCTTCCCGTCAATCTCTCTCTCTCTCTACTGCATCTCTTTCGGCCGTCGCACAGCTACTTGCGCCGGATGGTGTGGTGACCCACGGCTAGATGAGTCTGGGCAGCAAGTTGCAAGCTGGTTGGCCGGTGGATGCACCAGGATCAGCACCCAAAGCCGACGGTCAGTGAAGTGGTGGTTGGTCGGTTTTTCGATGGCCATGGATCCCATAGTTGGTCCTTCCTCCTAGATTTCGACCCCCTGATTCCAAAAATAACCTCCATTTGCCCAAATTCCGAGCTGTTTGTGAGATAGTAGAAGGGGAAATTCGGTTGAAAACTTTCGTCCACTTTTCGGCCACCTCCAGTCGAGTTGAGTCCAACGGAGATCAGTAACGTATTCCTTGTCCCCTTAGCTTTCCGTTGATACCTTATTTGCAAATTTTGGATGCCGTTTGTGTTAGCTCCCCAGATACCGGGTATTATTTATCCGAATAAAGTATTAATTTATTTGACCCTGTGTAATATTGTTATTCTAGGAGCACATGTGAGTCGTAGAATTAATCGTATGGAGGATCTTGGTTGGATTGCATGCTCGAGGTGAGTAACCTACCTTCAAACTTAATTTTGGGTGTTTAATTATATGTATTTTGTGATAATTGATTATTTGAAAATATGATATTTCATGTGTTAATTGTTTAGTAAAATTATATTTGAAATTTTGATGGCACAATTTGAATAAATTGAAATGTATATGTGCATTAAAGCATATTTTGATTTTGATAAATTATAGAAATTCATTTTATGAAAATTTAATATTTAAAGAAATTATGATTTTAACATTTTTGATTTATTGTTGAAATTATTGTGAGTTTATTTCAAGCAATAAAAATGAATTTATATGGATTTACGAATTTTGGAATTTTTATGTGTTTTAAATATATTTTGAATTTTGAGGAATTGAAGGAATATTTATTTTAAATTATTGTTAATTTCATTGATGGATTTGAAATTGATGGAATTTGTGCGATGGATTTATGACGATGATTTACAAAGGAATTGTGGAAAATTTATGGGTTTAATTGGATGGAATAAACCCAGTGGTATTTATGAGATTTTGAGATTTGAAAATAAATATATTGATTTTATGATTTTTAGATGTGCTATACACGTACTGATGTTCTGTATACATGGATATGATTAGCATGCAGATGGATGTAGTTAGTGCTCAGATGGGTGTAAGTAGCGCACATATGATTTATGGGCTTGTCCTGTGGTTGCCATTGGATGAGAGTAGGCCGGGACGCCTATTTGCAGTGGCGCGGTGGGGCGCCACGCAACCGTATGCCGGTTTCTCTCTTTAACTTCCTGTCTGGCGATGCTTGGGACGTTGGATACCGTTGGTGCCACTGGTATATAGTGAGTGCATCATATGGTTTTTCACGACATGATTTTAGTTATACAATATTTTAGAATTGTATTTAAATTAAAATGTTTTTAATAGTGTTTTATAAATTAAATTGTTTTGGTATTCTAAATTGAGTTCTATTGTTAATTATTTGGTTTTATTTTATTGATTTAAATATTTCTTGGATCATTTTTGTTAATGTAAATTTTATTGTGTTTTCGTATTAATTATTTACAATACTTTATTCCCAATTTAATATTTGCCATTAGTCTTATTTTTTATAATTATTTCTTACTAAAATTTTTGTATTATTAATTTATTGTCTTTTATTTGCAAATTATTAATTAAATATTTTCTAGATTTTTGGGGCATAAAATGTTGGGTTTTACAAAAATGTTTTAAAAATAACACTTTTCCAATTGAGTGAATTATGAGGGTTTTGAGAGAAAATATTATTTTTAACTATCTATTATTTATTTACTTATTTCTTATTTATCAATTAACTAAGTTATTTACCCTTTTGTTTTTATTATTGTATAGTAGATTGGATCACTCACTGAGATGATTAGCATATCACGTTTTTAAATTCCATTCCCTTAGGCCTAGGTTAGTCGATGTTGATCGTCTGGGAGCGAGCTCGACATCTTGGTTCGTTGCCGAAAGTCCAAGAGGCTTTTCCTTTCCTTTCTATTTTGTATTATTTCTTTTTATCTTGTATTGTATTAAATTTCATATTCAATTGTATTTGAAAACGCTCTGTATACTATTTGGACGATTATCTATTTAATTATACACTGATTCTCTGTCATTTATTTGAAGTACTGTAAACTTGTGGAAGTAAATTTTAGTAAGGTGGGGGGAATAAGGTGATATATATAGAAGTGTATTTTCAGTGTAGGGAAATTGTGGTCAGTCCAACCATTAGGGGAGGTTCTGTCGGATTTTCCATTGGAGGGTCCGGTCAGATTTTCCTGGGATCAGGATTTATCTGGAATTCCAATGAATGATCTTGGACGGGTCCTGACACTAAATGTTCATATGTATATATATAGAGGGCTTCTATGGTGTGGACGGTCCACATGCGAACGCAACCAAAGCGGACGCTTTTTAAAGGAAAGCATCGGCTTTGCTGTATATTGTACACATTAAAGCCAACGCTTTCATCCAAAAAGCATCCGCTTTGGATGCTGTCCGCACCGTAGAATTTTCCTATATATATATACACATCAGTTTGTTTCTCATGCAAACATCCGCATTTAGTTAAAATACAAACATGGCTTTAGACAAAGGTTTTTGGAATAGTACTTTAGATGACTATTTCTCCCAAAACCCTATTCTAAAACAACATCCGTATTTTATTTTCTACACTGTTAAATTCTCTTGTATATATATATATAAATATATATGACAATATATAGACAGCATGGCTTATAACAAAAGAAAAATGTCAAAGTTCTTTTATTCCCCATGATTTTGCAGTGCTTGTGTGAGGATGAAGTTGCCTTAAGATTGGAATGTCCATAGTGATAAAAGAGAAGAGGAGAGGAGTTTCAGAGCTTGAATTATTAAATGTACATGAAATACAAAAGGAGAAGCCACATGAAATATATTCTATTACTTTAAAGAAAACAAAAGCAGCAGGCGAGAAGAAAATAAATGCAGCAGGCAAGAAGAAAATTTGTTCTTAGTATGATTTATATATTAATACATCTAGAAGCTTACATGAAGATATATAATGAAGAATAGTTCTTTGTAATAAGCTGTGGTGGGTCGTGTGAAAGATGAGATGTACTTATAAAGGGATTTAGATTGGCTTGGCAAAATTTAATACAATATGATAATACAACACTAACCCATAGAATAATTTGTGGATTCGAGTTGATAATATGATGTCACTTCTATATCAGGATCATTCAATAAGATCCAATAAATTAATGAGTTATGACAGATGAAACACAATAATATACAATAAACCTATTGAACGTATTAGAGACGGGTATGTAAATATACAATTTTAAAATGTTGAAAGTACTTAATTTATTATTTAAACATTTAATTTAATTTTTAAAAATATCTAAATACAAAACAAGTATATTATCAAGATTTAAAAAATAAAAATCATTCTATCATTAAACTTAAATCAAATTTGAATTTTTATATTTTTATAAATTCTTAACAAATTAATGAGTTGAGTAATGGATTGTACGATAATTTAATGAATGTATTTGGATTTACTTATTTTCATACGAAAGCTTAATGTAGCATGTTCAAACATACAAAATTTAACACAAGTATAACACAATACGACATAAACATGGCTTAATATGACATGTTCCCATGTATAATTTTAAGGTTGGAGAAACGACATCTTTAGCACCAAACAAAGTTGAAGCCAGCTCAAAACAATCTTTTGGAAATTATTTTTGTAAAGATCCCTCCTTAGATTCCCCATTGGAATTCTAGGATGCCCCAATTAGAGGGATGCCCCACTAGAAAATTTTATAAAAAATCCAATAGCATTTTCCTTGTAAAGTTGACTTCCCTTTCTTTTTTCCCTGCATAGAAAACACATTTCTATACATGCAACCACCTCATTCTTCCCACATACTGCAATATCCACAAATTTATAGCATTTTAAAAGTAATAACAACACAAGAATTTAAATAACAAATATCTTTGCATATCCACAGCTAGTATTAGTGCATATTAAAAGTAGTGGAACATAAAACATAAATATTATAATTTAAAAGGAAAAAAATAACAACAATACTAAAGTAAAATGGAAAGGTGTGCTAGGGATACTACATGAACTTTGATAAGACGAACGGGGTTGAAAAGTGATGCCCACTGCTCAAATGATGGTTCGCTAATTACCTGAACATAGAGGAACAGATTTGAAAATAAAAAAACTAATTAGATGCCAATCATCCTAATGAGTGATATTCAGCTAAACAACAACAATAATGATAACAATCATAGTAATAAATAGTAAAAGAAATAACAAAAGGAATAATAAAATAAGAAAAGATTACTAAGATGGAGAAGCTTCTAGGACATTCCAATTAGGTTGGCAATCCTAAAAACTCCATGCAACCAAAGTAAATATTATTTAAAAATAAAAGAAAATGAATAGCGAGCCACCAATTCACCAAAAAGATACAAAAATATCAAAACATATCATGACTTGGCCTCTTCAAATCCTTTAATGTAAAAACCCCAATGGAGAAAACCATTAAAGGAAAAAGACTAACATAGAGTAGAAAAATTCAAAAAGCTCTATCAACCCACAAATCATTAACATGAGCATTATAACAAAAACTAAGTAAATGGAAAAAATATTTATCATTACAATTGTACAAAGCTGGCTTTGACAAAGCATCCACAACCACACTGCCTTCTTGGAAGATGTGAGTAATAATATAAGTAAGTTGCGATAAAAAAACCAAACAATCGACTAGCGAGCCTTAATGTGCCACTAATTCATTGAAAAGATACAAACATACCCAAACATATCATGACTCGGCGTCCTCAAAACCTTTTGAGGTAAAATCCTCAATGGGAAAACCATTAAAACCATTAAAGGAAACAGAGTACCACAGTCCAAGTAGAAATAGATCAAAAAGTTCTATCACCCCCACAAATCATTAACGTGAGCATTATAATAAAAAATAAGAAAGTGGAAAAACCATTTATCACTATTATTGTACAAAGCTGGCTTTGACAACTCATTCGCAACCAAACTGCCTTCTCGGAAGATGTCAGTAACAATATTAGTAAATTGCGATAAAAAAGCCAAACAACTCCACCAGCAAGCCTTAAAGTGCCACGGGACATCCAAAGATTTGTTCTTTAAAGTATTAACAATATACAAAGAGTCATATTCAAACCAATATAATCCCATGCATAAAGCTTTATATAATCAACTGCCTTTATAATTACCATAAGTTTTGCTCTAAAAGAAAAACCCGTACCAAATGAAGCCATGAAACACCCCTTAACAAACCGTAGAAGTCCTGAAAACACCTCCTCCACCGGCCACACTTGGACTTCCCAAAGCAACTCCATCTGTGTTTAATTTAATCCATTCAGGATGCGAAGCATGCCAAACAACTGAAATCACCTTTGGAGCTTGAGTTGGCTACTTACTAATGCCATGATCATGCAGAATCTCCAAGTCAAAAATTGAATTAGACATGTAACCTTTTTTTAACAAGTTAGCTTCTTTTACAGAAGTCCAAACAACACAAAGAGACTTTACCAATGGAACAACAACACCATCAAAAACAAATTTGTTTCAAATATATCAAATGATAACCAAATAGATATAATAGTAGACCTCCATAAGTTGAAAACTCACCTTAATAGATGCAGCTTTTAGGAAAGAAAACATGAATAGGTTCTATTAAAGCCAAACTTAAGTTTAGAAGTAACATTGTCCCAAATTCCTTTCACATAGGTACACTACAAAAGAAGGTGAAAAATTGAATTCAACTTGTCAAAACATAAAGAGCAGCATGAAGGAGACAAAACCCAAGCTTAGCTCTAATTTCATCCATGGGTAATCTGTTTTGAAGTAAGTGCCAACAAAAAAGAGACCTAGCAGGAGGTATGAAATTATCCAAGATATGTTTATCCATGGAGCACCAACCATTGAGCTTATCAATAAATGATAACAAGATTTAGCAGCAAAAAATACCATGAGAATCCAGCATCCCTACTAAGCTATCTCCATACAACAAAACCTATGTACTCTCAATTAGAGAAAAGACAAATGGAAAAGAAGATTTAAATTGAGCTGGAAGTAACTAATCCCCATCGGCCCCAACAGACGCTTAATCTTAGAATGCAAAGTCAGAGTTGAAGGAGAAAGAGTAAGGATCTCAGATAAGGTAATCCAAGCCAATTGTCATACCAAAATGACAAATTAAAGCCAAGACCCATAATCCATTTGCTTTGGCCCTTCAAAGAAAGATACGCTTCCATAACTAGTGACCAAATTGAGGAAGGCACATAATTTACCCAATCACAACTTAATAAACCCATATATCTGGCACATAAAAAATCATAAACAAAAAAAGATTTTGTCATGAACTTCCAAGAAACCTTCATAATCAAAGTGTGGTTCATAAGAGCAAGATCATTAATACCAATGCCATCCCCTTTGATTGAAACACAACAATTCCTTTAAGAGATCGAAACTTGCTTTCTTTGATAAACAGAACTTGTCTAAATTTCTTGATAGCTCTATCATATAGTTCACCAAATTCTTGTGCTGATGATAAATCACAAAAGTGTGGATAATCTTAGAAAATATGACAGGGTTCACCAAGTAAACCTAGCCTGCCATTGAAAGACTCTTACCATTCCAATTCAAAAGTTGAAAAATAATGTTACCAGTACTTGGATGAAGAAATAAAGATATAGGCTTATCTTTAAATAAAGGCACTCCCAAATTCACAAAAGGAAAGAAACCATGGTGCATTCCCATCTTCTTCAACAACACTGTCTGCCGAACTTCAGTAATATGATCACCAACGTAAATAAAGGACTTTTTCCAATTAACAGCCTGACCAGATAACATCCCATAAAAATTGAAAAGATGAGAAATCATTCTGACATTTGATGAAGTGCCATTATAAAAAAGCAACAAATCATTAGCATATAACAAATGAGTAAGAGCCTCACAACCCAGCAGAGAAGACATCACAACCAACTAATTTCTATCAACCAACCTTAAGAAACACCTACAATGAGAGCAACGAAAGGCAAGGAATTGATGCGACAATAATCGAAGAATGGGGCAAGACAAATTGCCGACAATCCTTAGCAAGCCTAAATAAAATTGGAGATAAAGGATCTCCTTGACATACTCCATGAGAGCAACGAAAATAACCAATCAGAGATCTATTTATAATGACAGAAACACGAGTCGAAGCTAAAATGGAGCTAATCCAATCACAGAAAAAGACTAAAAACACCAAAAGCTTTTAACACTTCAAAAATGAAAGACCATCTAAGAGTATCAAAGGCCTTCTTAATGTCAATTTTCATTGCAACATTTCCACCAAAACATTTAGTATTCATTAAATTGATGCAATCTCAAGCTGCGTTTATGCACCTTCAATATTGTGAGCTTTAATCAATCCAAAATGATTAGGAGAACAAATTCTACTTGCAATAATACCCAATCTATAAGCTAAAATTTTAGCAATCAGCTTATACAAAAAATTGTGTCGACGATAATAGGATAATAATGATCCACTGACGAAGCTTCGAGAACTTTAGGAACTAGAACTAAGAAATTAAAATTCATACATTGAAAAAATAGAGCTCGAATAGTAAAAATAAGAGAGCCAAAATGAAATCTAAAGCAATGATATCCTAAAAATATTGAAAAATTTTCCCCGTTAAACCTTCAGGACCTGGAGCACCCATTGGATCAAGATAAAAAGCTACTTCCTTAATATCTTCATAAGATGACATCCTTGTCAAATTATGATTTTCCTCTGCGGTAACCAAACAAGGTATAATACCTTGAATGGCAGAAAAATCCAAATTAGCAACCTTTTCTTCCCAGAACAAATTTTCAAAATAACTAACAATGTGAGCCTAAATCTTATCCTTATTAATAGACATCCAATCATCAATCTTCATGGCATTGATATAATGATTAGCCTTCCTAGCGAACTAAATGAAAAGATCAGTGTTAGGATCACCATTATGCAACCATTTAAGACAAAATTGCTTTTTCAATCTAGTCTCTTGAGAAGTGAGCAAATTATCAAGAGCAGCAGGCGCATCTAATTCTTGCTTAAAAAGGTCTTCCATTAAACTAGTTTGGCATTAGTGATTTTAATATTAAATCTTCTAAATAGACTAGTTCCACTTTTTAAGCTTAAGCACCAACTTTTTTAGTATAGCCATAAAAACATACAACGGATTCTGAAAAACTTGCTCCTGCCAAACTTGAGAAATGATAGAATGAAACTGTGGATGATTCAGCCACATACCTTGAAACTGAAAGGGTATAAGACCATAATTGCTAGAGTTCTCCATCACCACTACAATAGACACATGATATGAATTATGATGAGGTAAAGAAAAAAAATAAATTGAATCCCAAAAATCTAAAAAAGCTGTCGAACTAAAAGATCGATCAATCTTGCTCTGCACATTGCTACGAACCCCCTTTCTAGCCCAAGTATATTTAATGTTATGTAAATCCAACTCTAACAAATGATCATTTTCCAAAGCTGCTATAATATCCTCATAGAAAATACGTTGTGGTAGAATACCAGTTTTTCATATGAACTCGACACCACATTAAAGTCCTCTAATAACCAGCCACAGAAGAGTAGTTAAAGAAGATAAAGAATCTAACGTAGTCTAAAGAACACGCCTTCTTCTAATTGAAACACTAGCATAAACACAAGTGACAATATGTAGGTTCCCATTAAAAGAAACATCAAAAGAAACTTGTTGAGAGTCCATAGCAACCAACAGCTGCAAATCAACCCCAGATTAAGCAAAAACCTAAATAGAAGAAGTCCACATACCTCTATCAGTCTTAAGAAATCAACTGCATAACCATGGAATTCCAAAAACTAACTGGAATTGAACTAAAACCAACAAAAGGCTCCGCCAAACAAATAATATCTGGATAAAGACTAGAACGATAATCAAATAAAATTCTACTAGTAAGATGACTATGCTATGGGCTTTAAAACAGAACTTAATTTACCTTGTCGTTCCTGTAAATAGCTAGCTGCCTTGATTCTTCTTTCATTGGAAGTTTTACTTTATGTTTTTGTGTCAGCCAAGGACTAGCATCTTCATTTTCTAAAATATGTGGAGTTTGGGCAATACAAACTAAGCAATAGAAACTAATTCAATATGAGCTTTTTTTATGTTCGCACCCTCAATTTGAACTCCATCATCAGCCGTTAAAGGATTTACTCCATGTTCACACGTTTGAATTGGCAACAAATCAACTAAAGCAGTAGTAGATGGATGAGAATCCACACCTAAAACACTGTCAATGCCCATTATTTCATTACCCTTCTGAATTGTAGTGACAACCAAAGAAAGACCAGCATTAGCATCTTCATCCTCATCCTCCATATATGAAACTTTAGAAGGAAAAGTTGTACCTGCACACTTTGACATAATATCTATCTCCATAACCGTAGGATCTTTCAAAACAAGCCCAACCTCTATATTAACATTACTTTGTTCTAGCTCAACATTGCTCGATTCCTTCTCAATATAAACCTATTTTAATTTCTTTGGCATATCCTTCTTCTTAAAGGTTTATTATCAAATTTACTAGTGCCTTTATTAATAGCATGACATTTAGAAACTTGATGACCTACGGAATTACGAAAAGAGAAATAATCTAACCAAAGACTCATATTGCACCCTTATAGTGAAAGAAAAACTATCTCCCGAAAAATCAAAGGTTAATGTAAAAAACTTGCTTGGTCTGAAATTAACTAACACCTTAGCAAAGTGTCCATAGTCCCCTACTAAAGCCACGAAAAAGCTGAAATGCATAAGCACATCATAAATCAACTAATATCCATCTTTAAATTCAAGGGTCTCATAGATTAAACCTACTAGTGATCCTTATAGGAATGCAAAAGCACATGGTAAAAGCCATGATCAAGAGAAATTAAGCGCCAAGAATCTAAACACCAAATGCTCTGAAGCTTTTCCTTCAAATTAATTAATTTCCATGGATCCCCTTCCTTTGATGATATCACATAAGCAATCAATTGGTGCTTGCACATCTCCAAACATTCAACCACCCGCTTGAGATATTGTTCGCTTTGGGCCCAGCCCGCACGGTTTTAAAAGACCTCTCAAGGGAAAGGTATCCACACTCTCTTATAAGGCATGCTTCGTTCCACTTTCCAACCAATGTAGGATCTCATAAAAACCCTAATGCCTTCGCATAAGATTTCGTGGAACTATCAGAAGCCTTAGCAAAATCATTCATTAGAGTCAAACAAGTTTGCTTAAAAATCTATGTAATTTGAACCTCTGAAACATGCTGATCAAATTCAACCAAGTCTGCCCAAGCTGCGCATTGTTGTAGAGGGTGCTCAATGATCACCCAACACCAACAAGGCAAAGGCTTGTCTGTAGTTTCAAAAGCAGAAGGAGTTTTCGTCCCCTCAACCAATGGAGCAGAATCAATCCTACATCATTCTTTACAGGATTAAGAATATAAAGAAATAAAGCAAAAAGATCAATCATAATTGCAAAAAACTCAGAAATCAATCGATCAGAAAGGTGGAAAGATGAACCCTATAATAGCCTTGTTTCATAAGAGCCATCGTCTAATTATCAATAAAAATGATAAAAATAAAATAAAATAGATATTTAGAAAACAATTTTCCTCTAAAAAATCCTCGTTAGTACACCTATTTAGAAAATTTCCTTTGTCTAATACATTTTCACTAAACTCAATATTTTATAAAAAAGCACGTAAGATAAAATTACATTTAAATAGATAAATAAACTAAAACAATAAAATAGCTAGAATGCTCAAAATAAATAAAATAATTAAATAATTAATCAGATAAGCAAATAAATAAATAAGTGAATCCAATAACCAATTAAACTCTTTCAAAAACATTTGTAAGCAAGAACGAATACAAAATATCTAACATATACTTAATATACCATATTATATATTATGCATTGTTAGATGGTGCTTCACGTTACAAACACCATTTGATGAAATAGATGGAAAAAAATATATTTGCAATAAAACATCTTGACATTCTAAAAGTATCATGCGAATAATCTGCTTTCTTAAAGTTGAGTGGAAGGTGATATCTAATACTATCATTGCAAAATACTTGCCTATCTTCACTCACATTAGCTCTTATAGAATGATTAAATATACCTATGCTTTGATCAGTGATAATATAGATAGCAAAACACTAGTACTATACTCTACATGTATAAAATCAATTAACCACAAAATATCATAATACCATAAAAACACAAATTCTCCATAAATTTACTTAATAATTCATATAGAAAGATCATAAAATATTTAGATCATCACCTCGCAGCATAGATCCTTCAAATCCATAAATCAGCATATAAAACAAATATTTAAATAATTTTGGATAAGCATAACCTAATAATTTTGCTTAACATTATAAGTAAAAATACATGCTTACACATAATCCAATTATATCGATATATATATGTATGTATGTATACATATACATATTTATCAATATAAAAATAAATAAAAAATAAAAATTGATCATAAAACAATTTATGACCCTAAAATATAAATTATAGAAAAGACATTACTCACTAAACTATAATTTACTTAGGCTCCTGCACGTGATTCGTTTCACGATTCACTAGGTGCCCAGAATAGTACAAAGGATATAAATATATATAAATATGTCTTAAACACAAATTTTATCGGGTATTTACTTAATGATTCATATAGAAAGATCATAAAATATTTAGATCATCACCTTGCAGCATATATCCTTCAAATCCATAAATCAGCACATAAACAAATATTTAAATAATTTTGGATAAGCATAACCTAATAACTTTGCTGAAACATTATACGTAAAAATACATGCTTACACATAATTCAATTATATATATATATGTGGAAATTCTATGGTGAGGATGGTCCGCATGAGGACTGTAGTATTAGTGACGGTTTTTCATAGTATTAACGACGGTTTTTTAGAAAATCGTCACCAATACTATGAAAAACTGTCACCAATACTGTGATCCGCATGAGGACATTCCGCACCATAGACGGACTGTATATATATGTATGTATGTATATTTACATATGCATATTTATCAATATAAAAATAAATAAAAAATTGATCATAAAACAATTTATGACCCTAAAATATAAATTATAGAAAAGACATTACTCACCTAAACTATAATTTACTTGGGCTCCTGCACGGGATTCGTTTCATGATTCACTAGGTGCTTAGAGTAGTACAAAGGATATAAATATATACAAATATGTTTTAAAATACAAACTTTATCGGGTATTTATAAATATAGCTTCTTGGGGTAAACACAAACCTCAGCCTAAAATTACAAACTATGTATCAAAATGAAGATTGAAGTATATGAAGATCATGAATTCAAGCTTACCTCTCGGAAACACAGCTGGAGGTGGTCGAAATTTGGCTGGAAAAATTCGACCCAAATTTTAACTCATTGTTTCTCTCAAAATAGCTGGAACTGAGTTAAAAGGACCTTGTATTTGAGCTCAGGAGGGTCAATATGGTGGAAATGGCTGGTCACTTGGTCGGAAACGCATCGAAAAGGGGAAAACAGCAGCTCATTGCTGTTGCTAGAGATCGGCCTGATCCTAATGCCTTGTAGGCAAACGCGCTATGAAATTTTGTCGACTGGCCAGATTTTCAATGGGCTTTGTGATGGTGGGAGTGATAGGCAAGAAAAACGACCAGAGGTGGGAAATTTCGCCCAAAAAAAAGGGTTGTCTCTCTTCTCTCTCTCCTTCTCCAACGACCTCCCTTTCTCCCCTTCTTTAAATTTGAAATCAAAGATCATTGTTCACCTGGGACCCAAATTTTGACCTCCTAGACACTGACATTTGGCACATGTAGGCAGATATTTTGAATTCTCCCCCCTGTTTCATGTGCTTTTTATAATCAAAAAATCCAATATCAATAAACAATTTATAAATTTTATAAAGTTATAATTTTCTAACTGTAGCTTTAATTTAAACTTTATAAATTTATATTGATTAGCACTAGTATGTAAGTTAAACCATAACTTATATAAATAAAAAATCAACTTTAATATTCACCCAGATCAAATGGTCAAACTTAATCACAAGTGAAATTTTTTTATACAATTTTGATATGGAGTGTTACAATTTTGGCTATAGAGAGCCATTATCGTGGAATCATGCCAACTAAAAATTCATGCCAATTAAGTTTCTTTCTAACCTTGGCGTGATTCAATTGGCAAAATGTGATGTAATGGGTAAGCATGAGTGGAAAGATTGTTTATTCATAGCCTGGCACGAAAATCCTATTACTCATATACATTTGGAATTTTGTTTTCAATAAGATGGGTGTACAGTTGGGATCATAAAATGTAATCAAGAAGTTGACTGAGTGTGGGGTCAAAGAAAGGTGCAGCTACATGAGTTTAAGCCGTGGGAAGCTTCTGGATTGATTTTGTATGGCATTAGTCAATGACGGACTTAGAAAAAAAAATGTTGAGGTGCAGCACTACATATATTATAGCAGTATAGCTAATTAGAGTAGTTAAAAAAAATAAAAATTGAATAGTCACAAAGCCAAGCAAATAGGACGAAAATATTTTTTATTTCATAACATAATGGAAAAATATGATTTCAATACCTTTGCGAATATAATTTTATATTCACGATAGCTTAAGTACAAATTATTTAAAAATAAACAAGATTCTTTGATGCCAAAAAAAATTATATATATTTATATACTGGTTTTTTTAGGAATTACAACTAGAATGAATTCAAAATTAGAAGAAAAAAATAAAAATATTATTGTTTTAATTATTTTTTCTTATGTTAATAAATAAATGTATTAAAAATTATAAATATAAATAAGTATATTTTAAAAAATAACAATTAAATAATTATTATATTTCTATGAATTTGTAGATCAATATTTTTGATTAAAAATAAACGGTAGATAAACCAAAATATATATAGATAAGTGAAACAAAAACGTATTAAAATAAAAATATAAAAAAGCAAAAGAAAAAGAAAAAAAATTTGGAGAACAATTAAACGTGTGCGGAGAAACTCAAATTGTTTGGTAACACCATCAAAATATGTAAATGATATATGATTGGTTTCCCTTGCATATTTATTAAATATTAGTCAATGCTACTTGTTCTTTGTTTTAATATAAAAGCATGAGCTTCTGAAGAGAACAAAGAAAACGGTCACAAACAGATTTTTCAACAAACTTAGCCAGTTATAAAGAATGACATGTAAGATGTGTAACTTGGCAACTCGCAACTCAATTTTCCTTAACTAGAAGGCAGCAAAGCTCTAAATAATGACAAGATTTTTGGAACACAACCTGCGAGGTTTAATGGGAGTTATAGTCTTCATAGTGGCTGTAGCATCACTTGAATTCCATGTCATGGACGGACTGTAATATGATGATAGGGTATGTGGACATAAGTTGGCGAAAGAGTGAAGCTATAGCGTTGAAGAATCATGGAAAGAGCAATCTTAGATTCAGTTATGGCAAAGTTGGAACCCACAAAATTTCGAGGTCCAATTCCAAATGGAAAAAATGCAGCTGGATTATTCTTAGTAGCTCCAACGACCACTTCTGAGAATCTCCCTGGTTTGAATTTGTGCACATCTTCTCCCCAAAGTTCAGGGTCATGGTGAAGTGCTAAAGATGAGATATACAAGTAAATATTAGCAGGTAGAATATGCTTTCCCAGTCTAACTGCCCTTTGAACTTTTCTTGTCATAACGATTAAAGGAGGATATAATCTCAGAGTTTCATTGAAGACCATGCCCATCTAAATAAAACAAAAGATTGTTAGACATTAAGAAAAAACAGTGGACAAAATAAGGTACATAGTTTGAGTTTTGTGACTTACTTTTTTTAATTTGGAAAAGCTATCCGGATTTGGATTTTTCTTCCCAAATAAATTGAACACCTCCTTCCTAACTTCCTCTTGCCGGATAGCTTTGGATTTTTCTTCCCAAATAAATTGGACACCTCCTTCGTAACTTCCTCTTGCCAATCTGTGTGGATTGCTAGAAGTAAAACAGTCCAACCGAGTAAAGTGTTAGTGGTTTCATGCCCCGAAAAATAAAACGTTTTACACTCATCAACCAAATTGTCCTCTGAAATCCTCTGGTTGTCGTTGACATCATGATGAGCCTTTACAAGTATTCCAAGAAAATCATTCCCAAAACTGTTTTCTTTTCCACTTATCACCTTCTTTTCTCTTTCCTTTATTATCTTCATAATGTTGTTTCGTATTTCCATCTCAAGCTTGTCTGATTCAATCTCATCACTGATTTTAAAGAACTTGCTGCAAAATGGATGAATGACAAATTGGCGTGAGAAGAAGTGATTATTTTCCAACTCTGTGTCCAAGTAAAAGCAACAATTACCTGATGCCAGGGAACCTAACTTTATAAGTATTATTTGATGTTAACAAGTGTTAGAGTTAGTGACCCGAATTCTTGTTGACCCGACCCGAAAAGCTCGCGGTGCAACCCATTTGGTGAAACTAATTTTGGAGAAAAATTTGGGGCTCTGTGGTGGAAGCGGAGGTCTCGGGAAGAGGAAGTTAGGAAGGAGGTGTTCAATTTTAAGGTGTCTTCCGTACAATATATATTTTGATGCTTTTGGGGTTTTTTTTTTCGGCTGTAATTGGGGTTTTAGGATATCGCGCAATTTTGCTCACCTTTGTACCAATTTTTCGATATTAGATTTGCTTCTCCCTGCCCGTGGTTTTTCCCGTCAAGGGTTTCCACGTAAATTATGTGTTTGTTCTTCGCTTTCTTTATTTCCGTTGCTATTTGTTTTTCTCCCAATTCCGTAACAAGTGGTATCAGAGCCGCGTCGATCTATTTGGGAATTTTTTTTTTTTTCGATCATGGCAACAAAGTTCGACATTGAGAAATTTGAGTGCAACATGAGTTTCTCCATGTGGCAAGTCAAGATGAAGGCGATTTTGACACAGAACGGTTTACACAAGGCGTTGGTTGGCAAGGATCAGATGCCGTCTTCGTGGGATGCCGAAAAGAAAGCCGAGGTTGATGAGCGTGCCCTATCCACCATTCAGTTATGCTTGTCCAATGAAGTTTTGAGGGAGGTCCTTGATCAGAAGACAGCAAAGGACTTACGGGACAAGTTGGAATCTTTGTACATCACAAAGAATCTCACAACGAAATTGATTGCGAAGCACCGTCTATACACCCTTTCTATGGTTGAAGGTACATCTATTAAAACACACATAGATGACTTTTCTACTATTTTGTTGGATCTGGCGAACATGGACATTAAATATGATGATGAAGATCAGGCTCTAATGCTACTGCGTTCCTTACCTTCGTCGTATAAAAATTTTAGGGAGACTTTGATTTACAGTAATAAAACCCTAAAATTGGAGGACGTGAAAGCTTCTTTGTATTCTAAGGAGTTGTTTGATAAGGAGTTGACCAGCAGTTCGGATAACAATAACTTTAGGAGTTCCGGAGGAGAGGGTTTGATTGTTAGAAGTAGAACATCATCTAGAGATCAAAATAACAATGGTGGTAGTCGGCCAAGATCGAAGTCAAGGTTCAGAAACCTTATTTGTCACTACTGTAAGAAAAAAGGGCACATCAAAACTGAATGTCGTAAGCTTCAGAATAAAAATAATGAAAAGGGTAAGGAACATGCCGAAGCCAGTGTCGCACATGAGGAAATTGAAGATGGAGATGTTTATTCAGTGACTGAGGATAGTTCGGGCAAGCAGGGATGGATTTTGGATTCAGCCTGTTCGTTTCACATCTGTCTCCACAGGGATTGGTTCTCTTCTTATGTTCCGGTGGATAAAGGTGTTGTGCTGATGGGAGATGATCATCCTTGCTGTGTCATCGGCATCGGAACTGTAAAGGTGAAGATGCATGATGGAATTATCAGAACACTATCTGAGGTACGTCACGTTCCAGATATGTCTGAAAATTTAATTTCTTTATCTACTTTGGACAAATTTGGTTGTTCTTTTTCTAGTAGAAGTGGAGTTTTGAGGGTTCTGAAGGGTGCTTTGGTGGTGATGAAAGCTAGCCTGGTTGGTACATTATACAGGCTACACGGTTCAGTGGTAATGGGGTCGGCTGCTGTTTCAGTGTCCATGTTAGATTCGGATGTTACTCGTTTATGGCATATGAGATTGGGCCATATTAGTGAGAAAGGTTTGGCGATGTTGAGCAAACGGAGTTTGCTTGGTGATCGGAGTATCTCGAAGTTGGAGTTTTGTGAACATTGTGTGTTTGGGAAGCAGAAGAGAGTTAGCTTCAGTACTGGAATTCACAAAACCAAAGGTACTCTAGACTACATTCATTCAGATCTTTGGGGACCCGCACGTACTGCTTCTAAGGGTGGTGGCAGATATATGTTAACCTTCATTGATGATTTCTCCAGGAAGGTCTGGGTATATTTTTTGAAGCACAAGAATGACGTATTTGCTATCTTCAAGCAATGGAAAGTTTTGGTAGAGAAGCAGACGGAAAGAAGGGTGAAGCGCCTTCGTACAGATAATGGATTGGAGTTCTGTGATGGTGTTTTCAATGAGTTTTGTATAAATGAAGGGATTGTTAGACATCTCACAGTTAGAGGAACTCCGCAGCAAAATGGTGTGGCTGAGCGGATGAACAGAACTCTTATGGAGAAAGTCCGATGCATGCTATCGAATTCTGGGTTAGCACATGACTTTTGGGCAGAAGCAGCTGCTACAGCTTGCTACTTGGTGAATCGTTCTCCATCGGCAGCAATCGATTGCAAGACTCCTGAAGAGGTATGGTCTGAAAAACCTACTAATCATTTAGATTTGAAGGTGTTTGGATGCCCTGCCTATGTTCATGTTAATGATGGTAAGCTTGAGCCTAGATCGAAGTCAAGGTTCAGAAACCTTATTTGTCACTACTGTAAGAAAAAAGGGCACATCAAAACTGAATGTCGTAAGCTTCAGAATAAAAATAATGAAAAGGGTAAGGAACATGCCGAAGCCAGTGTCGCACATGAGGAAATTGAAGATGGAGATGTTTATTCAGTGACTGAGGATAGTTCGGGCAAGCAGGGATGGATTTTGGATTCAGCTTGTTCGTTTCACATCTGTCTCCACAGGGATTGGTTCTCTTCTTATGTTCCGGTGGATAAAGGTGTTGTGCTGATGGGAGATGATCATCCTTGCTGTGTCATCGGCATTGGAACTGTAAGGGTGAAGATGCATGATGGAATTATCAGAACACTATCTGAGGTACGTCACGTTCCAGATATGTCTAAAAATTTAATTTCTTTATCTGCTTTGGACAAATCTGGTTGTTCTTTTTCTAGTGGAAGTGGAGTTTTGAGGGTTCTGAAGGGTGCTTTGGTGGTGATGAAAGCTAGCCTGGTTGGTACATTATACAGGCTATAGGGTTCTGTGGTAATGGGGTCGGCTGCTGTTTCAGTGTCCATGTCAGATTCGGATGTTACTCGTTTGTGGCATATGAGATTGGGCCATATGAGTGAGAAAGGTTTGGCGATGTTGAGCAAATAGAGTTTGCTTGGTGATCGGAGTATCTCGAAGTTGGAGTTTTGTGAACATTGTGTGTTTGGGAAGCAGAAGAGAGTTAGCTTCAGTACTGGAATTCACAAAACCAAAGGTACGCTAGACTACATTCATTCAGATCTTTGGGGACCCGCACGTACTGCTTCTAAGGGTGGTGGCAGATATATGTTGACCTTCATTGATGATTTCTCTACGAAGGTCTGGGTATATTTTTTGAAGCACAAGAATGACGTATTTGCTATCTTCAAGCAATGGAAAGTTTTGGTAGAGAAGCAGACGGAAAGAAGGGTGAAGCGCCTTCGTACAGATAATGGATTGGAGTTCTGTGATGGTGTTTTCAATGAGTTTTGTAGAAACGAAGGGATTGTTAGACATCTCACAGTTAGAGGAACTCCGCAGCAAAATGGTGTGGCTGAACGGATGAACAGAACTCTTATGGAGAAAGTCTGATGCATGCTGTCGAATTCTGGG
The DNA here is from genome assembly GCF_031755915.1 of Ziziphus jujuba. Classification (NCBI taxonomy): domain Eukaryota; kingdom Viridiplantae; phylum Streptophyta; class Magnoliopsida; order Rosales; family Rhamnaceae; genus Ziziphus; species Ziziphus jujuba. The sequence continues at coordinate 7,771,237 of NC_083390.1, forward strand.
TTAGCACAGGACTTTTGGGCAGAAGCAGCTGCTACAGCTTGCTACTTGGTGAATCGTTCTCCATCGGCAGCAATCGATTGCAAGACTCCTGAAGAGGTATGGTCTGGAAAACCTGCTAATCATTTAGATTTGAAGGTGTTTGGATACCCTGCCTATGTTCATGTTAATGATGGTAAGCTTGAGCCTAGATCGAAGAAGGGCATATTTCTTGGTTACCCGCAGGGTGTAAAAGGATACAGAGTTTGGCTTCCTGATCCAAAGTCATCTAAGGTTGTGATTAGCAGGGATGTTGTGTTTGATGAGATGGCAATGCTGCATCCGAAAAAGGAGCTCGTTGTTTCAGACAATGTGCCAAAGCAGGTGGAGTTTAGGGTGGAGGAAGTAAGTACTTCATAGAATGGTTCAGTTTCAGGCCCATTTGAGACACCCACTCATGTGGAAGAAGCGAGAATTGAGGAGGTGCAGGAGCATTCGATTGCCAAGGATAGACCTCGCAGGGAGATCAAGTAGCCCTCTAGTTTAGCTGACTATGTCACTTTTGCTTGTGTTGCAGCACAGGTGATCGAGAGTCCCAGTGATCCTTGCAACTATTATGAAGCCATTTCATGTGAGGATTCTGTAAAGTGGTTAATTACTATGCAGGAAGAGGTGGAGTCGCTTCATAAGAACCACACTTGGGAGTTGGCATTACCTCCAGAGGGTAAGAAGATTGTGGGATGCAAGTGGGTCTACAAAAAGAAAGAAGGCATTCCTGGTGTTGAAGATGCGAGGTACAAAGCGCGTTTAGTAGCGAAGGGGTAGTCACAGCTACAGGGAGTTGATTTTAATGATATATTTTCCCCTGTCGTTAAACATACTTCTATTCGTGCTTTGTTAGCGCTAGTTGCTATGCATGATTTAGAATTAGAGCAATTAGATGTGAAGACCGCTTTCTTGCATGGTGAGCTTGAGGAGACAATTTATATGCAGCAACCCGAAGGTTTCGAGGTTGAAGGAAAAGAGGATCATGTGTGTTTGTTGAAAAGGTCCTTGTATGGTTTGAAGCAATCCCCTCGTCAGTGGTACAAGCGGTTTGATGGGTTTATGGTTAGCCATGGCTATTCTAGAAGCCAATATGATAGCTGTGTGTATTTTAGGAAGTTGGAAGATAGCTCATTTATCTATTTGTTGCTTTATGTTGATGATATGCTGATAGTGGCCAAGAAGAAATCTGATATCAACAGATTGAAAGCAGAATTGAGTGGTGAGTTTGAGATGAAAGATTTGGGAGCGGCAAAGAAGATTCTTGGTATGGAGATTGAGAGAGATAGATCTGCAGGTAAACTTTTCTTGACTCAAAGATCTTTTGTTGAGAAAGTTCTGGAGCGTTTTGGAATGAAGAACGCTAAACCTGTAAGTACTCCATTAGCTACTCATTTTAGATTGTCTGCTGATATGTCACCACAGTCGGATAGAGATATTGAGTATATGTCACATGTTCCTTATTCTAGTGCTGTTGGTAGTTTGATGTATGCTATGGTGTGTACCCGTCCTGACATTGCACATGCTGTTAGTGTTGTGAGCCGGTATATGGCTAATCCTGGCAAACAACACTGGCAAGCTGTCAAGTGGATTCTAAGGTACTTGAGAGGCACTACTAACACTTGTTTAGAGTTTGGTGGAAGTAAGGAGGGTGTAAGTGGATATGTTGATGCAGATTTTGCTGGGGACCTTGATAGAAGGAGGTCCACTACTGGTTATGTATTTACTCTTGGAGATACTTCTATCAGTTGGAAGTCTGTTTTGCAAGCAACAGTTGCACTATCAACTACAGAAGCTGAATAGATGGCTATAGCTGAAGCGATGAAAGAAGCTATTTGGTTAAGGGTGTTGATAGGTGAGTTGAGCTCTGAGTAGGAGAGTACGGTCATCAATTGTGATAGTCAGAGTGCTATCTATCTCACTAAGGATCAGATGTTTCACGAGAGGACAAAACATATAGATGTTCGGTATCATTTTGTACGTGATGTTATTGCTTGTGGAGATATTGTTGTCAGCAAGGTGAGTACTCATGATAATCCTGCTGACATGACGACCAAGGCACTTCCAGTAGCCAAGTTTGAGCATTGCTTGGACTTGGTTGGTGTTTGTTGTTGAGCTTTGCCTTTAGGGGCTTTTGTGGAAGAGGATGGCAACTTTTATTGAAGATTGGAGTTTTGTATGTTTTTTTTTCCATTCCTTATATGGAATTCGTGTCAAGGTGGAGATTGTTAGAGTTAGTGACCCGAATTCTTCTTGACCCGACCCGAAAAGCTCGCGGTATGACCCATTTGGTGAAACTAAATTATGTGTTTGTTCTTCGCTTTCTTTGTTTCCATTGCTATATGTTTTTCTCCCAATTCCGTAACAACAAGGCAAACCTTATCAACATTTCGAAAATGCTTTTCCCATTTTGGTAATTATTCCCAAATGCTGTTATGGAAATCACATCAGAAGTCAACAATCTGAATTCTTCATATAACTCCATCTCTTGACCTTTGTATGATTTGCACCTTTCCAGCATAATCTCAACCGCAGTGACCATTGCAGGAGTCATACCCTGTAAACTACCACCTTAAACACTAAGCATATTTCCTAAAAGATCAAGCTGATAAATGGTGGCTTGAAAATAATCTACAGACTAACAATTCCATTAAATCCTTCCTTTTTCTTTTTCTTTTTTTTTTCCCCCTGTTAGTAATTCTTAGCATTCGATATCTAAATGCAAAACACATGATTAAATCCTATATGGAAAAGATATTGGACACTTGGATTACCCCTTAGACAATTATTACATGTTAACAATCATATTTTGCCTTTTTTTTTGTTTTTGTTTTTTTCAACGGCAAGCATGTGTGGTATATACTCTTTTATTTTTGTTTAAAATAATAAATTACACTAATTTTCTCCTTTATAATGTAAGTAATCATTGATGAAGAAATTAAAGCAGAGGATCAAGTAAATCCAACTTCATTAAACACAATTAGGTACCATTGCAATACAAATTAATCTACAATTTATATATATACACGAATAGAGTACTTACTTTCAAGCTCTCCCCATGAAAGGCATGATTGGCCAATCTCGTTAATTTTGGCCAATCTCCTCAATTTTGCCCACATGTCACCTTCACTGTTCACAAGTCCATCTCCTAATAGCTTCTTGACCAACGGTTGTGTCTCGAATTTTGGAAAAGCTCCATCTTTATTACTGAGTATCTCCTTGATCAGCTCTGATTCCCTAACAACCAGTTGAGCTACAGTTCCATACCATTGCAGATAATTCTTTCCTATCATGTAAAAGATAAGTCATACTCAAAATTATTGTATATTGCCCTACTTATACATGTAACTGGGCGTTTGACGCCTAGCATAAACGCCTGGATAAAAATTTTATGCATATGTATGAGTATGAATACACAAAAGACCAGTACTGTTACCATATATTTTGACCCAGGATTCAATATGAGGCTGCACTTTAGGAAATATGTTGTGGGATAAACTCATGGGTTTTTCCATGTCTTCCTCTTTCATTCTCGACATTTGTTTGGTGTTTCCATGGATAAATTTGTAAGAAGGGCCTTTAACTCCTTGCAAACCCATCAAGTACTGCATCCGAGTAGGAGTCCACCATAGTTTGTGAAGTATTTTGATGAGAGCCAACTGAAAAAACAGAAAAAGAAAGCTTGAGAAGATTATTACAAGGTTTCCAGAGGCACTCATTTGTCTTTCTGGCTTACCCTTTCAAGCTTCTACTTTGTCAAAACTCGCAGAGAATTTCCTTATGTTCAGTTGTATAATTTTATTTTAATAATGCTTCAGTGGGATTAATTTTATTGAGAATCAATTTTCCATGATATTGATATTGATATTTTGAGAGAAAAAGGTCCTCCAAGAAGTATGTTAAAATGTCCACGTAATTACCAAAAGCCTAGCCCAAGGCTAAACTCAATACCCATAGGTTACTAAGCTTGGAATTTGGAATATGGGCCCAACTTAGCCCAACCCATATTCCCTTTTCAACCTAAATTAAAGGTTGCCTAAACTCCTTCGAAAATGCAACATTTGGGCTTGACCCGGGCAACTGAATTTACATCCTAACAGTGGATATGCAATTCATGTGTAAGAGTAAAGGGCTTGCCTTATCCGCCAGCCTTTGTGTTTCTTTGTTTTTTATTTTATTTTTATTTTTATTGGGGGGCTATATTGGCGGCATGTTTTTTCGTTCTTTTATTATTCTTTTGTTCGGTTTTTTTTTTTATTTCTTTTCGATGCACTCTACGTTACTTTGTAATATGAAAATTATATATATATATATATATATATATTAATATTAAGAATTATTTTTCCTTATCTAGGCAATTTACAAAATATTTAATTTTAATTTAATATTTCTTAGCTATGATTTCCAATCATAACATTCATATTTTATTAGACAATTTATTTCCTATCTCATATATAATTTTTCTTGAGAGATTTCTCATATGTCATTATTTATTTATTTGTTATTTTTACCATTGTCTCAAAAATTTAAAAGTTTATTTTTTAATGAAAAAAATAAATTGCAATCAAATCCAATTTTTTCCAGTACGCATATAACTGGAGGAGATATATCAATCAATTGTAACATATACCATATGTATAGTTTCATTAAAGATTTGAAGAGAAATTTACTAAGTCAAATCTACTTAATTTATTTGTTCAAAAATATCTGCTTTATTTATGATCTTATTTAGCATTTGGACACCATCTGCTTCTCTTCTTTTCTTATATATTAATAAACCTTTACTTATTTATTTATTTTTTTCTGAAAGGAAACATAGTTTTCGAATTAAACGGAGAATTATTATCATTACATGATTATTGATCCGGGTTGGTCTTCTTCTGTGTTGATCCCTCAATTGTCAAATAGTACTCTTTAAAGGCCTGAGACTTTTGAAATGCCCGACTTATTGCATTTACAATTGAAACATGACTTAACTTTAAGGATAATTTACATTTTTTCCCCTTCAGTATCGTATCTTTGTATTTTTCTCTTAAACTTTAAATATTGGATGCCACATTGCCTATAAATATTGTTTTTGTGTCCCTTTTGTCTAATATATAGAGGACGTCTGAAAGAGCAATCAAAGAAATTATGCGTCCTTTACAACGACCAACACTTTCTTCCCCCAAACTATTGAATGTTATATATACAATGAATTTTTTACTCAAATTCATTGTAATATTTCATATATATGGTTTTTATAATTTATTTTGATAAATTTGTCAACTATACATAATATAGAACCAGTAAAATTAAATTAAGTAAATATTTGCTATTTAAAACTTTATTAATAAAAACTAATAAGCTTTTAGTTACCAAATAAAGTCATCACTAATGTTCTTGGTCTATAATAGTACTAGGATGTTGTTCTTTTATTTGTTAAAAATTGCTTTATAAAAGGATACTTTTGTTGACAGCTACTTTTTATTAATATTTATTTCATTATTTTTAATATTTGGTTATAAGTACACTTACACCGGGCAGTTGTATATTAATTGGCTTAAAGTATCAAAAGTTACTGTTCATGTAGTTGACATAAAATTTGATGATATATATATATGTATATATCTTACTATTGACGTAGGGAAGGTAACAAATGGATTGCACGTAGACATTGGAACAATGTAAAGTATAATATATATGGAAAAATAAGACCGCAGTCTACAATGGTCAGAGACTTGCTTCAAATATATGTATAGGATAGTAAATAGTTTGACTGCAGTTCATCGGCAGATAGTGGGATTTTCTAATTTGTTGCCATGTTTACATCTCCAATGTCAATACTTGCAGAAGATAGTTGAAAAAATGATTTCTCCAATTTTATTTATTTGTTTAAAAATTGATTTCTCCATATTATACAAATATTTATGTATGGTGGTTTATACTCGCATAAGATAGTTGAAAAAATGATTTCTCGAACTTTGTGTATTTGTTTAAAAAATGATTTCTCCATATTATACAAATATTTATGTATGGTAGTTTGAAAATGTTTGGATCAGTTTGGAGAACATATGACTTAATAATATCCGTGTTTGATTTTTCTTTCGCTTTGACGCTTACAAGTCCAAATACACATCAGTCTTTAGACAAAATCTAACACTAGATCGAGTTGTATTAAAATCAAGCACTTTCAAGAAAAAAACAGGGGAAAACAAAAAAATATATCTGTAGCCAAATGCAAAAACAAGTTGAACTAAACATGACAATAATTAATTTATATAGATTTGTTACATTAGGTAAATTAATAGTTATTATTTGAAATAGCAACTCCTAGCACTTGTTTACAAAGGTATCCTTTATGTAATAAATAATCAAGATTAAGGTCTAGTCTTCAGAGTGGTTGCAGTATTACTTGAATTCCATGGCGTGGACGAGTAGTAATAAGATGATAGGGCATGTGGACATAGGTTGGAGAAAGAGTGAAGCTGTAGCGTTGAAGCATCATGCAAAGAGCGAGCTTTGATTCAAGGATGGCAAAGTTGGATCCTACACAATTTCGTGGTCCGATTCCAAATGGGAAAAATGCAGCTGGGTTGTTCTTAGTAGCTCCCGCAACCCCTTCTGAGAATCTCTCCGGTTTGAATTCATGCACATCTTCTCCCCAGATTTCAGGATCATGGTGAACTGGTAAAGCTGAGATAAATAAATTCAAATTACCAGGAAGAATATACTCTCCCACTCTGACTTCCCTTTCAACTTTTCTTTTTACAGTAATTGCAGGAGGATATAATCTTAGAGTTTCATTCAAAACCATGCCCATCTGTATGAAAATGAAATATTAACGAAAAAATATTAGATATTAAGAAAAAAAAAAGGGGTCCAAAACTTCTGTTCCATTTTTCTATTCTTATATTTATTCATCATTGATATAATACTATCTTACAATTTAAAAATATTAACAAAACATAAAATAAAGTAAAATGAAAAAATAATTGTTTTTAAAGATAAGATGGAATTCTATCACTGATTAAACAAAAATATGGATAGAAAAAGGAAAAAAAATAAAAAAAAAAAGGATAAAGACCGCCCTAAAAAGAAATGGGTAATACATAATTTGAGTTTTTTGAGACTTACCTTTTTCAGTTTGGCAAAGCTATCTGGATTTGGATTTTGTTTCCCAAATAAAGTGAGCACTTCCTTTCTAAGTTCTTCTTGCCAATCTGTGTGGATTGCTAAAAGTAAGACAACCCAAGCAAGTAAAGAATTAGTGGGTTCTTGGCCAGCAAAATAAAAATTTTTGCACTCATCAATCATAGTGTTTATTGAAATCCTTTGGCTGTCGTCGGCATCATGGTGAGCCTTTAGAAGTAATTCAAGGAAATCACTCCCAGAATTGTCTTCTTTTCCAGTCATCATCTTCCTTTCTTTTTCCTTGATCATCTCTATAATGTTGTTTCGCGCTTTTGAATCAATTATGTCTAGCTCAATCTGATAATCAGTTTTAAAGAATTTGCTGCAAGAAAAATTGGCATGAACAGATGTGATTTTTTTCCTTCCTTCTTTTATACTCTATATTTATTTTTGAAAAAGAATTATTAATTACCTGATGCCAGGAAACCTAAGTTTGTAAATATTATCGGATACTAACTCGGCCAACCTCACCAGCATCTCAAAAATGTTCTGTCCTCTTTCATAATCATTACCAAATGCTGTTCTAGAAATCACATCAGAAGTCAACAGTCTGAATTCTTCATACATTTCAATCTCTTTACCTTCGTATGATTTCCACCTTTGTAGCATAATCTCGACACTAGTGATCATTGCAGAACTCATACCCTGCAAAATGCCACAATTTAAGACAGTGTTGAAATACAATCTAATTATTTCTATGAATTTACTTGTTATAACTTCGGCATAGATTCAATGTTTATTCTTTATAAATATATATATATGTATATATATTATTTTTTTCTTATTAGCGCAACTAAGACGTGAATTCACATGACTTAAGATTTTTTGTCTTATTAGCTCTAATAGATTTTTCCTTAGACTTCTAAATATACAATTTTTCTTAAATGAAGATATTCTAAACTTTTTAAATTAGCAATAAATGGATTGAATTATTTAGAACCATTAAATTATATATATTTGATGTAACATATAATCCAATTGCTTTATATGATAATGTTCTACTTATCTTCCACTTACAAACTTAAAAGATATCCTCATTTGAGTCGGATTGGTTTGCATATATTAGTACACTTACTTTCAAACTCTCTCCATGAAAGGCATGATTGGACAGTTTTCTGTGTCTTGCCCATTTCTCACCTACACTGCTCACAAGACCATCTCCTATTATCTTCTTAAGCACAGGATGTATCTCGAATTTTGGAAAAGCGTCACCTTTATTATTGAGTATCTCTTTGATCAACTCTGGTTCTGTAACAACCAGCTGAGCTTCAGTTCCATACCATTGTAGATAATTTTTTCCTACCACATAAAAAGATAATTCACAATTAGAGTGTTTTGTTACATATAAATATAAAAATTAATATATATTTATATATATTATTATTCAATTACAAGACTAGAGCTTGCTACCGTATATTTTGATCCAGGAATCAATATGAGGCTGGACTCTGGAAAATATGTTGTGTGATAAACTCATGGGTTTTTCCATAGCTTTGTTTTTCATGCTCAGAATTTCTTTGGTGTTTCCATGGATGAATCTATAAGAAGGGCCTTTGATTCCTCGTGAACGCATCAACTTCTGCACGCGAGTAGGACGCCACCATAGTTTGTAAATTATTTTGATGATAATCCACAGAGAAAGCAGACCCAGAAAGCTTGAGAAAGTTATTGCAAGATTTCCCAGAGCTCTCATTTTTTTCTCTCTGGCTTACCTGCCTCTCAATCTTTTACTTTCTCAAAACTTTTTTTTTTTTTTGGGTGAATTTTCTCAAAACTTATAGAACGAGTGCATAGAAGATTTCGTTTCATCGGTATTTAGAGAAAAATTATTGCTTGATCAATACATGATAGTTCATTATAATATAGAAGTGGTCCCTACGAAAATAATACTAGCAATAATTGTGGTGCAATCGGATAAAATAGTCATGCATTCAATTTCACTTCGATTTTTCTTTGTCAATATTCTTCCACATAACAACAATATCAAAGAAAATAAAAAATTGATCGTTTTAGTCAAAAAGTTGTAAGAAAATTGGCATCTCTATTCCACCTTGTTGGATTTGTAGTGGCCAATTTTACTTAATTATTTAAATATTGAAAGCCGTAATTATATATAATAGTTGATATTATTGACTTGAAATTTCAAACCATCTCAAATAATTTTGCTTTATTAACCGTGAGGTAAGTCAATTCACTTCCCGAATACCTGAATAAAAAAATAAGATATGCTTAAACTAGCTAAAACAATTACTTTTTTTTTGTCCAATCTATTTAAGTTGATCAAATCTAAACAAATTGGGAATCCTAATTAGCATATTTTCTATTCCTAAATAATATTGTTATTTGTTTATTTTTTTCCTACTAAAACCCTAATTATGAGTCTATATACCTGTCTTAAGCTGTCCCAAAGCCACACAATATAATAATTTTCACATTTATTTCGTCATTGTCTATTTTGTAAGCATCACAGATTCAAGTTCATTAATGGTAAAGGAGGATGCACGTCATAAGTTCAAGTACATCAATGGTAAAGTATGATGCGCAATTGTGATTGATGATTTTTGCATTAATAATTTAGCTCGCAAGATATCACTATGTGAAACTAGTAAATTAACGACATTAATTACGTGATGCAAAAACAAAAAAACAAAAAAACAAAAAAACAAAACAAAGTATGTGCTAAAAAAAGCTATGATGTTGAAGATAAAGCATCAATTAAAAATCTAAAAATATAAAATGTTTTCACAAAACATGTGTCGCTTAATAACAATAATAAACGATATTTTTTAGGTATCTTTTGTTCAATGAATAAAAATAATAACAAACATTTTTATAAACAAAACGTCATAAAAATAATTTATATTGAAAGATGCTTTTGTCATAAAAGTGTTGATTATTATAATTTTATTTCAAACTAAAAACAAATGCTAGAATAGCAAATTTTAAGTTAACTATTTTTTTATTTATTTTACATTATATATATTTTTAAAATATTTATAAAAACCACCATAAAAAGTTGCGCCCAAAGTCCTTTTAAACGTTGGGACCAGCCTTGAGCATAAGTATTGTCCCACCAAGAAAAATTACTAATATTATTTTGTTTTTCAAAATGTTCTGATTTACTCCTCTACAATAATTGTAATGGCATACTAGTAATGGCAACGAGGCAGGAAGGGTACGTGAGAGGCCAAAAAATAAACCCACTCCTGCCTATTGCTCCGATTTAACTAGGATGGAGGGGGATTCCTTGGCAGGGAAATTGAGCGGAGCAGGGAATACTCATTTTTCCATCATAAAAAGAATAATAATAAAATAAAATAAAATAATGTTTATATATTCTTAAAATATATTCATATTTATTAATATCACTTTATTTAAGTATTAAAAAAAAAAAACTATAACATATAAGTATAAATATATATTTTATTAATAATATATATTTTATTAATAATATATATATATATATATATATATGGGGCAGGTACAGATCCGGGAGTATAATATTCGTTTTCGCTCTGACTCCTACCGAAACATAGGTTCTTGCCTTGTTCCTGTCTTGATTCCAGTTTAACCAAATATTCCCCAACCCGTTAAAGGTGGTCCCAGTGGCAGTGGAGGGAAGCCAAGTAAATTGTCATCCCTATACTATATACCTATATTTGCTCACAAATAGTTACTATTAACATACCTTTTTAATTTTCGTTTTTTGTTTGTTAGTTTTGATTATTATATTATTATAATTTATTTTTAATCCTAACTTTAAAAAAGATGATGGAGAATCAAATTAAAGTCGAAAGGTATTTTAGACCTTTAACATTTTCTTGTTTCTATTTTTAAAAATAAAAATATAAATAAAACAATAAAACAGGATTTCAACTTATGAATTCGTCGACTTCTCTATTTGACCTCCTTTAAATCTTCCTTCTCCCACTTTATTCATTGAAATATACAGGTATATCGAGAAGAGAAAACTATAAGTGTGAGAAAACTATTGGCATTCGATCCTTATACGTTGTTGGAGTCAATTGTTTTGCATGTTTTTGAAAAGGAAATAGCTGATAAGAAAGTCACCTAAGATAAAAAGATTTTTTTTAATTTTATAGCTGCTAATTTTATGACTCCACCTTCTCTTCGACATCTGTTATAACTCTTATCTCAGGGGCTTACAAGTTGAGAGTTCGTAGTTTGGAGAATATTGATTAGATGCTGCGAATTGAGGGTTTTCAATTTAGGTATGACCAAGACTTCGATTTGAAGGATGGTAAGACTTGAAGCTTTATATTCTCGGTCAAAAATTAAGTTTGTTACCGATCCATCTGTTAACATCTACATAAGTGCATTTGATTGTTGTGGTTAGGGTTTTCAACAATCTTCATCCTTACAAAATTAATGCACACTAAAATTGCAATCACTAAATCATTATTAAAGGGTTTCCTAATCTACTGTATCTCAAAACTCAGAAATTTGAGTCATTGAAAAATCACCGAAATTTATATTATATACACAAAGAAAATGACAGTTTTGCAGTATGTGACTCATTCACGGATTATCAAATATATGGTTGACTTTTTTAGCTTCTAGTATCTGTTGCCATCGTCAAAGGTTTGTTAGTATTTGAGAAATAAAAAGGAAAAAAACAATGTTCCATGCACGATATGTTAGTATAATAATTAATATATTAATATGTGGTTCAGCATATAAAAACAATAGAAGATATTTTAAAATGTTATTATAGAAGATATTTTAAAATGTTAGTATATTAATTAATATATTAATATGTGGTTCAGCATATAAAAACAATAGAACATATTTTAAAATGTTAGTATATTAATCAATATATTAATATGTGGTTCAGCATATAAAAACAATAGAACACATTTTAAAATGTTAGTATATTAATTAATATATTAATATGTGGGTCAGCACATAAAAACAATAGAACATATTTTAAGGAATTGAGATTTTTACTTTTTATTGTTGTTTCTGGACGTACAAGGGACTCAAAATTTGTTCCAATTTTAGACATCAGTTGGGAAAGTAACTCATATGAAATAAATTACTAGTTTAATTATAAGGTTGAATTCAACCTTTATTAGTATGGTTTTTTTGTGGTCCTTTATCTTTAGCGTATTTTGTACATTTGGAGTTAAATAACTATGTTGAATTTGAACTTTGGTACGTCGTACTTATCGAAAAATTAGATGAAGATGGACAAAGGACTAACGGTGCAAAAGAACTGAATCTATGGGATAGACATGCCTAAAAAAAATATGTTAGGGCTAAGTGTGCAAAACACCAAAAAAAAAAAAAAAAAAAAAGAGAAAAAAAAAAAAGCAAGAAAGAAAAAAAAAAAAAACTTATTAGTATTATTATTTTTGGTAAATGAAACAATCAACTGCCAGTATTCAAGATTACCCGACATGACTAATGATAGTAGGTGAGATGTGAGATTTAGGGGGAGTGTCTTTGTCATATTAGTATAAATTTTGAATTACAATTCTTACGTAAAAAAAAAAAAAAAGAAAAAAAGAAATAAAAGATTAATTGCACTTTTGTATCTATAATTTTCAAGATTTTGCAATTTAGAGCCTAAACTTTCAAAAGCCATTAAGCCCTCAAGTTTTCAATTGTTGCAGATTGGTTCAATTCATAATTTAAAAAACGGATATGTAATTTTGTCCATGTGGACGAGGTTAAGGAGGGCTTTTTATTCATATTTAGGTTGAGAATAGGGTCACATGAAATCCACGTGGATGAAATTGTTACTCATCTATACCTCAAATTGGAGATTGGATTACTTTGCAACAAATTGAAAAATTGATACTTTTGAAATTTGAGAGTCCGAATCACAAAACTTTAAAATTGAAAAAAAAAAAAAAAAACAAACACAGTTAACTTATAAAGAAATAAAAGAAATTAAGAGACCCAAAACCTCATGATACATGCTTACAAAGTCTGCTTCACCTATCTTTGAAAACAATTGTTTGAGCTAAATAATTATTTCATTGCTATTGCAAAAATACATAAATAAATAAAATATATATTTCTTTTCGGGCCAAATGTAGTTAAATAAATGTTGGAAAGGAAGAGTTGGAACAAAGAAACATAAACCTTCCTACAAATCTAGATCGACCAGACAATATTACCTCAAATTAACTAGAGATTTTTTTTATCATTAGAAGGTGTTGGTGCTTAACAAATAATGATTTCTGCATTTTTTTTTTCTTTTTATGGGTTGAAATTGATTTCTCCATTGTCCGAATAATGGATTTATATAATTGCTATCCTTGATTTCATAGTTCTATGATTTAGACCCTTAACTTTTAAAATCTCACAATGGTTAGTCTCAAGCGATTTACCATTCCTTGTCATCTTTTGTTAATCCATTAACCTCCAATAGTTGATAGACTATGGCAGAAGTTGCACCCTTCATTAAAGAATTCTTCATTTCCATCTATTGATGACAAACACCTTTTCAGCCAATAAAACTTGACATCAGAATCCTTCTTATTGGGCTTCAGACATTGTCCTTTCTTTGCAGAAACTTACTTGATTTTGATTACTCACCATAACAAAAAGTCTTAAACTTATTTTGTAACATCTCATCCTGAAATACATTGGAAATTTCTCAAGTTGACCGAAGTTAAACGGGTTTGACCATCATTGACCAAGAGGGGTTAAACTTTGACTTTTTGATTCGGATAGAATTCTAGGTTGACTGAGGTACCTTTACGAAGTATGCAGCAACCTGAGTCCGTAGACTAGCAACATGTCAAAAACAGAGCTACGGTTTGAAAGTTATGAGCAAAACAAGTTGATGTCTGAATTGTCCGAGGGTGCCTTAGTTGACTTTTTATTCTTGCAAAATTTAGCTTTGACTCATGTATGGTTATGAAATACTCATTGACACGAGTTCATATACTAGTGGCACGCCTGATTTGGACGTGTGGTTTGGAAGTTATGGACTTATGAAGTTTTTTCGAGATAATAGTTACTATTTATCCATCTGTGAGTGTGTGAATAGTATCAACATGTGTAAAAAATCTGGCCGACCCATGACTGCATAATGGCACCCACGGGAGGCATTTTGATTGGCTGAGAGGGGGGAAAGGGAAGGGGGGGAGAGAGGAGAGAGAAAGAGGAGATAAGAAGATAGAAAAAAAGGAGGAAACACCGGCCACCATCGATTCACCCATTTCCGGCCACCACCCAGCCACATGCACCAGACCACCATGTAGCACACCTCCTTTCAGGCCAGCCATCCAAATTTCATGGCCAATCGACCATCGAGACGATTTTCGGCTGCAGTGCTGATTTCTCCCAAACCAGACCTCCATTTGCTTCACCGCCAGTCCTATTGGCTTACCATCACCAGATCTACCTTCTCACCAAATTTCACTGCTAGTGGCCGTCGGAGTTGGTGGATTTCGGTGACCACGGCGGTTCGTCGGAAAACCCACCTCCAACGAGTTCCCGATCATCTCACCTACCCTTTCCCACTAATTTGGCCTATTTGAATCCAAATCCGAGGTCCGTTCTCTCCAATTTGTGGTGGGTTGTGAGATTTGAGAATTCTAATTCTGAGAGCTGTTCGATGATATTCCGGCCACCCTAGGTCCGATTTCCGGAAGGTAAGACTTGATTCTTAACCCTCGCATTGTAAGCTTCGATTTGGTATATCGTTTATAAATTTTGGTTAACATTTGTATTAGCTCCCCCAATACCTGTGTGTAATATACCTGATTAAAATATTAATTTAATATGTTTTGTGTAATATTGATATTTTAGGAGCATGTGTTAATTGTGAAATTGATCCCATGGGGGATTTTGATTGAATTGCGTGCTCAAGGTGAGTGATCCACCTGCAAATTGATTTTTGGGTGTTAAATTATGAATATTTCGTGTTAATTAGATATTCGAAAATTACATTTTATGTGTTGAATATTTAATTAAATTCTATTTGAAATTTTGATGCCAAATTGAATGAATTAGAAATATTTGTGCATTTTTAATTTTTATTAAATTATTGTTGAGTAAATGTTGAAATTATGATGCATGATAAATGTATTTATATGATTTTAAGAATATATGAATTTCATGAGGTTTAAATATTATTTTTGGTGTGGATTGATTTTTCAGATTTGGAGGAAAATAATTATTTAAATTTATTAATCATTGAAATAATTGTGGAATTTATTTTCTGGTTTTGAGGAATTGTGTAAGTAAATTATGTATGAAATTTACATGGTTTTAAAGATAAATTGATTTAAATTGATTTTGGGGATTTGAGAAAAATATTGTTTTGAAGCATTATGCTTTAAAAATATTTTTTTATGTATTTAAATATTATGGATTGATTTTATGCCACTGGGAATTTGATATATTTGCTTCAATGAGATTATGATAATGGATTTTTAACGTGGTGGATTTATGATGATGGTTTAAAGAAATGGGGATTATATGGATTTGAAAAGAGATATTTAATCTAGTGGTAATTATGAGATTTCGAGATTTGAAAATATAATGATTTTATGATTTTTAGATGCACTCATATAGTACTGATGTTCTGTACTGTATATATATTCATATGATTAGCGTGCATGTTATAGCGTTGTCCTGTGGATATCAATGGACCTGAGGGCTGACAGGATATAATGCATAGTAAGCATCAGCTGGCCTCTTCTATGGCCAGGATGACTGTTGATAGTATCGGCCCGATGGGATGCTATGGTGACCAGATGCAGGTTCACTTCTTAACCTCCTCGTCAAGTGGTGCTTTGGGACTTTGGGCACCGTCGGACATTACTGGTATATAGTATGGTGCGTCATGATATTTTCGACATGAATTTTCAAACAAAATATTTTAAAATTTGTATTTAAATCAAAATGTATTTAATGGTGTTTTTATCATTTAATTCGATTGATGTTTTAAGATGCATTTTACTATGATTTGATTATTTAAATTGACTTGACGATTTAAGATGGATTTGTTTATATCTTCACCATTTATTTCAAATAGATGTTCTAATTGATTTAAATATTTCTTTTATTAATTAATTGATTTATTCTATTTATTTATATATTTCTTGGATTATTGTCGTATAAATTTTATTGTGATTTTTTATTTATCTATTTATGATATTTTATTTACCATTTAGTAATTGTTATAAAAGCCATGGTAACAAGAATGTATTACATTATCAGGACTATGCAAATACTATCTTCCTTTTATGCATATAAAAAATATAATATTACTAGGATCCTCATAGTACAAAGATACTCATATATGGGCTAACGACAGTCAACCAAATCACCACAATCAAATGCATTAAACTAAGTCATCGATAGGATAACTTAGAATATGCGATTCATGGTATTCAATTAACTTCCACTGTCGTTCCAAGCATTCTACCATGTAGTTAAACCATCGACAAGATAGCCTAATCACCTGTATGGACCTTGGCTCATAAGTGAAAGAGAATAAGTTATATTGGCAATTTTATGAAATAGTCAAGCTAAGTCTTGTGATAGACAAGCACTTAGGCATCATACCTACTATCCCAACTTCACGTTGAAACTTATAAATTGAATAAATTAAATGTCATAATATGCAGGTACATAAAGTCACATTTATTATATTAACTTTTATTACATTGGCAATTCTATGATATGAAAAAATTAAGTCTCATAATGGATGAGTACTTAAAATTCCACTCTACTATGCCAACTAGGTAAATAGCTTATGACAATTCATGATTTGGTCAAATTAAGTCTTACATTAGGCAAACAATTAATCAATCGTCACTACTATATCAAACATAATATAAAGTCTTCCAATGAAAAATTTTAACCAAAATATTTACTTTGAACCTTCGGCATTTAGTCGAATAAAATTTGAGAAATTGAGAATGAGTAAATTTTCCAAAAATAAAGAAATAAATAAAAAAACCACAAAGTTTGAGAATAAATTAACAAAAATTATAAAAATCATATATAAAATCAACAAATAAAAAATATTTTTTTAATACAAAATGGTGGCTGACATAAGCAAAAGAGGCTACTAACATTAGCTATCTTCCTCCTTTAGCTAGGTCAAGGGTCAACATGGTTTACTGACTAACGAGACGAGTAACCCATTTCCCTAACCCATTCGAAAAATTCCACTCCAACCATTGTTTGATGAAACCGGTGTCAATCTATTCATTTCTCCATGGGAAACAAATAACCCCATCAATTTGGTAAAAAATCAAACGGAAAACAATGGACAAACAACTTATTTTTCAGCCATGGATGTTTAATAATTTGCCAAAATTTAAATGTGTTTGAGACTAAATTGATCATCGAAAAACAGTCAATTCATCTGAAAATAAGTCTAAAACAAAACCCAAAACTCAGTTATGTCTAAAATAAGTTTTCCATAAATTCAATAAAGTGGATTTCACAGTTTCATGTGAATGTGTGGTTTTCAAAACTAAGTGATCAGTCAAACATAGTCCATTATGTTTGAAAATCAAGATTACACAAAATCTAGTTTTAATTTTGATGAAAAAAAGTTTTTCAAAAAAAAAAAAAATGATATAGATTAGTTTACAGCATGGATAAACCCATTACCTAAAATAAAAGATAGTTGTTGATTTCTTTTAAAAAGGGCGTAGCATATAAGAAGAATCCAGTGAAAAAAAACTTGTTAAAACAATTTCACAAGAAATCTTGCACAATCATAAATCACAGATTGTGAAAATACTAACATGGCTTTGATAAATCACAAATCATAAAATACAAAATACAATTTAAAATGTGTGTAACCTTGCTCTGATATCAATTATTAGTGCTAAGACAATAAATCAACTAACAGAACAATAATTCACAGCACTATAAACCTAGGATCTACACACATGCATATACAATATTTTAATATATTATTTAAAAAAACTGATTTGCTAACATTTATGCAATCATTGAATTTTATGAGCAATAATCCTACAAAACAGAAATTAATAACTTAGGAGTAGTGCCTAATGGATACACTTTTTTCTAATGCTTTTCTTACGTTTTCACTAAACAAACATGTAAATACCTCAAGTCATAATTTCTCTATCGTATGTATCGTACTAAGTGACTGATAACTTATTCCCCAATATATATAAATAATTAAATAATAATAATGATAATATAATATAGTAATATAGTAACAATAATAAAATAGGGAATAAGCCAACTATGCTTTAAGAGAGAACAAGTCCTTCAATTTAATGGTCCAACTGAAGCATTACATAGAGTATGTGCCCAATAGCCCTACTACAAATGTTAGCAAATAAGCTAGTCCCATTACTAAACAAATAAATCCTGTAAATGAGTCATGTGACTATGGTTAGTTCACATAAAATATCTAACATTAATTACCTGATGCCAAGAAATAATCCAAGTTTGTAAATGTTACTGGCTATTAACATGTCCAACCTACTCATCATATAAAAATTGTTCTTCCCTTTTTTGGTAATTATTCCGAAATTCTATTATGGAAATCACATCACAAGTCGACAATTTGAATTCTGCAAATACTTCAATCTCCTGACCTACATATGCTTTCCACCATTCCAACATAATCCCAATGGCAATGATCATTGCAGGAGTCATATCCCATAAAATACCATTTTAATTAATGCATTATTTTTCCTAAAAACTCAAATTTATGTGAATTATATTAGGAACACCATCTAGTCTACCATGTTATAAATCACAGTGTACAAATATTATTATTTGATTTATTTTTATTTAATTATACTTATCCCTTCAAAGGTTGATTTATCCATATTTATATTATTATGTTAATCAATCAAATAATGTCATGTGTATATTAGTGATAATTTGGTAGATTAGATAGTATATGTAGTGATATAAATGATTAGATATAGTGACAAAGCGAAATATATAATTTATATACTTGAAAAATTGCTCCTCATTTTCTTTTTACAGTAGGAGATTTTTAAAGCATGCGATAAATGGACAAAATGTATGATAAAATCTTACCTCAAAGGAAATAGTATTTGACGCTTGAATATTGAATTTCCAAGTAGATAATTGTCAGGAACCTTCCAGAGTTTCCTATTGAAACCTTAGGATGACCCGACTATAGAAACCCCATCAAAATTTTTATAGAAAATTCAGCAACATCTTACAATAACAACAACAGCAACAACAACACTAATAATAATGATGATGATAATAAATAATAATAATAACAACAATAACAATTTCATCATAACCCATCCAAAATCCCTTATCGGAACCCATAAACCTTGATTTCGGGTGAAACTCTACTGGACCGTTTTACGAAAAATCCGGCAGCTTCTCCCCTGAGGATTGAGCATGCCTAAGAAATTTCCTACATAAAAACACATTTTTATATTATACCACCTTATTTCTCCCACCTTACTACAAGAGATTCCACAAATTTTCAGGACTTCTATAGAAATAGTACAGTGCTATAGACACAAGGAATAGTTTTAATAAAACATAAATACTTATATAATTTATGTTTGCCCACACCATCCACTTAGTATAATCTTACATTTCCATGCCGCTTATAATCACACCAATGCATAATATAGATCAGACGGTAATAAAACAACAATAATAATAGTAATATTGATAACAAATATAGTTCAACTCATTCGAAGACTACCACACTTGCCCAAAAGCTAATATACTTGTCCGAAGGCTGCAATACTTGCTCAAAGGCTATTGTATATATAACACCCCATCCTGAAGTACGCTGGAATTTTCTCATGTTGACCAAGGTTGACTGGGTTTGACTGTTGTTGACCGAGAAGAGTCAAACTTTGACTTTTTAAATTGGCAAGAATTCTAGGTTGACCAAGACAACATTATGAAATACGCATTGACACGAGTCTGTAGACTAGTAGCACGTCGAAAACGGAGTTACGGTTTGAAAGTTATGAGCAAAACAACTTGATGTCCGAACTGTCTGAGGGTGCCCGAGTTGACTTTTTATTTTTGTGAAATTGAGATTAAACTCATATATGATTGTGAAGTACTTGTCGATACAAGTTCGTAAACTAGCAGCATGTTTGATTCGGACATGTGGTTTTAAAGTTATGAACCTGCAAAGTTTTTCAAATATTGTATTATTTTAATATTATTTTTTTAACGTGTGAACAGTATATGCCACGTGTAACTTAGTACATGGTGCCGTGTATCTGGAGCTCTCCTTCTCTTCCCCTCCCCGCTCATTCTCGGCGACCATTTTCCATCACCAATTTCCTCTCAATTTTGGACACCCACCAAGAAATGTTTATACCAACTTGAAACCCACATTCCAGGAAACCATAGCCATGTTTATCACGCCACAAAATGGTCTAGACTCGCTGGGAAGCCATGAAAATCAGTGAGGGATGCATTTTCCGATTGCCATCTTCCGATGAGCATAAGGTATAATGGGTGGTCCTTTCCCACAAATTCAAAACCCCTAAGTCTATTTCCAAGCTTGGATTGGCTCAAAACTCACTCGTTTAGGAGATATGACAAAACCCATTTTGGCAACAACGTCCCAGTGGGATTCTGGCCACCTCTGGCGTCGGTTGAACCAATTGAAGGTATATTCTTGGTACTCTCACGATAAGCTTCAAATTGGTAGTTAGAATGTGAATTATCGTTGAGTATTTAGGAAGTTGCCATTGATGAAGCTAAGTTATGTTTATATTGAAATTGGATAGAAATTAGACAAGTCTTCAGTCAATTGTCATTACAGCTAAGTTCCTAATGATTGTTAGAGGCCAAAGAAATGATTAAATTAAATTAATCCTCAAGATGTTGAAAAACCCCAACTTTTGAGTTAAGGCTAATCGGGTTTTGTGTATATATGTTTATGTATATGTATGTTTGTAAATATATATGTGTTTCATTCATGTATACATATGCGGATGCATAAGTGTTGGTGCATTCCATGGTATGTGCTAGATATATATATATATATATATTACTATATGCACATATATTTTGTATATATGTGCATGTGTACGTGTAAATAAAAATATCTAAATATTGTGTTATGGTAATTTATGTGTGTAATGCCTAAATAAAATGGTTCTTTAAAATTATGGTGCCAAAGTTATGTATAACATTTAATTTATATCTTCGAAATTAAGGAAATTGCAGTTTTCAATTGTTGCAAAATTACTGTTAATTTTGTTATTGAGGTTTTGATGCATAACAAAAGTATTCTCATTTATTTACTTATATATAATATTTTATGTGGTTCTAATGATATTTGCTATGAATTGATTTTATTAATTTAGTATTTTCAAAATAAAATATATTTATGTATTAATTAATTAATTTATTCATAAACTTGATTTTATCTTATTTTATTGAAACTTATCATTTTTATAATACTATAAAAATTTATAGTTTTTAGATGCACCATACACGTACCGGTGTTCTATAGTTCTGGATGTGATTAGCTCGCAGGTGGAGTGTGATGAGCTCATAGGTTGTAACATCTTTCGTGAGTTGCTATGGACTTGAGGGCAGGCAAGTTTATATAGTGCACACGAGCCACCCCCCTTCATGGCCGGGATGACGATTTAAGTAGCGGTGTTGTTAGGACGCCGAAGCTACCATATGCAAGTTTCTCTCTTTAACCTCCCGTCAAACGGTGCTTGGGATGTTGGGTATCGTAGGGCACCACTGGTATATAGTATGTGCATCAAGTACCTTATATATATATATGTGTGTGTGTGTGTGTGTGTTATATTATAATATATTATGTTGTATATACCACACCGTATGGGGACGACGATTCGATGTGGTCCATATAGAGCTAGCCTCATAACTATATTGCCTACGAGTCTAGGGGATTGGACGGCCAATCTAGGCAACCATCCTGTACTGTGTTGGTGGCAAAGTACCGGTGACAGCTGGAATCATGGATCACGTAGCATATTAGAGAACATCGTTCGTATCTGTGATGCATGTGTATATTTTATAATATGATTTAAGTTTTAAAATATTATTTTACCTTATATTATCTTATTTATTCAGAATCTGATTTTCTAATATTATTATTATGGATACAGTAATTGCTATTATTATTTATTATGATTATTTTAGTAGCAATTTTATTATTTATTATAATTGTCATTGCCATTAATTATCATGGTTGCCACCATTTTATTATTGGTATTTTGTGATTATTATTGTTATTAATGTTGTTATTATGATTATAATAATAATAATAATAATTATTATTATTCTTATTACTTTTATTGGTATTATTATGATTTACTGTTATCTTTATTATTATTATTATTATTATTGGTATTATATGGAAGCCTTCGGGCACGTGTATACGTGTTCGGGCAAGTGGGTAAGCTTACAAGCAAGGGTGGAAGCATATGAGCAAGTTATGGTATTATTGTTATTAATATTACTATTATTAATATTGTCCTATTTTCTCCTGCTTATGTTATGAATTGGAACTTTGTAAAATGATATTAATATGTAGTATGCTACTAAATGGGTGGTGTGGGTGGACGTGAATGTTTAAAGGTATATTTTGGTTGTTTATTTAGTAAAATTGTTCCTATTGCATATACATATGTGTTATATGAATTGTTATCGAGGTACCGCCGTTGTGGAAATTATTGTAGTAAGGTGAGAAGGATAAGGTGGTATTATATAGAAGTGCGTTTTCGTGTAGTTAAAGTTTGGGCATGTTCTACCCTTAGGGGAGATGTTGTCGGATTTTCTATGTGACTGTCCAGTAGGGTCTCCCTGCGATCAAAATTTGTCCAAGATTCTGGAAAGGGATTTTGGACGGGTCCTGACAGTATAATAACAATAAAAATAAGAAATGTGAATAACAATAAGAATAATATAATTATAACAAATAATAATAATAATAATAAATACAATAATAATTAGCAATAGTGATAATAATATTTATAAGAAAAATAACGACAAGTAATAACAAATAATAATAATAATAATAACAATTGTGATAATAATTAATAATAATATCAATGGTAAATAATAATAATGATAAAAAAAATAACAACAACAATAATAATAAAAATAATAACAATTAGAATATTAATAATAATAATAGTAATAATCATAATAATTAATAATAACTACGATAATAATTAACGATAATATCAATGATAAATAATAATAATAATAAAAATAGTGACAATGCTAATAATAATAAAAATAATAATAATAATAACAACAATAATAATAATAATAATAACAAATAAAACTAATAATAGAAAATCATAATTACGAATATATAAGATAAAATAAAATAAAATAAAATTTTAAAATTTATAAATATACTACGAAATATACAAATTCGTAATGGAGGTACATACGATACTATATAATATGCTAATGCACGATACTATGATATCAGCTTTAACAGGTACATTGCTATCAATATGGTCCGGGGTAGTTGTGTATAATGGTTGTTCGACCCCTAGACTCATAGCCAGTAGAGTTATGAAGCTAAGTCATTCATGGACGGGATCAAATCGCTGCCCTCGTACGATATGGTACATACAAACATAACGTAATCTATATATACATATACATAAAAAAGATACTTGATGTACCATATGATATATTAGTGGTGCCAAACAGTATCCAGCATCCTAAGCATTACCTGACGGGGAAGTTAAAAAGAGAAACCTGCAATCAGTCACTTTGGCATCTAGCGGTGCCGATTGCTAATAACTTGCCATGGCTAAAACAATTGTTACAATTATTCTTAGATCAAGAGGGCGGTTGATGCTTAATGTACACTCTTCCTGCCAATCCTTAGGTCCATGGCTCCTACAGGGTAGCTATAACATAATAAACAATTATCCTACGGTCAAGGAATGGGGCGACTGATGCTCACATTGTTAATATATTTACCAACCTTCCGGTCCATGGCTCCCATAGGATAGTTATAAATAATAAACAATCATTTTGCGGCCAAGCAGGGGGGCAGCTGATGCTCATAGTACAAATATACTTGCCAACCCTTGGATCCATGGTTCCCATAGGATAGCCATAATAAACAACAATTCACAGGATGACCATATATACTTATATGCTAATCAACAATACAGCACAAATACCAATAATATATGATGCATCTAAAAACTATAAAAAAATTTATCATATTATAAATATTAAGATTTGATCACATATAACCGGGTTTATACACTTTTACTAAATTTATAAAATTTCATATTTTTCTTTTAAACAACCATATAAATCCACAATTTCATGAAATAAATTTCTTTCATAATACTTTAAATTTTACGATTATCCAAACACACAATATCTTTCAAACACACAATATCTTTTATACACTAAAATTTATTATTCTTCTTAAATTATTAAAATTTATTTATGCAAAAATTATATTAAATCACATAAAATTCACATATAATTTGATTTCACACAAACACATTTTACCATATGAAATAAATGCAACCATAAATAAGCACAATTAATTTCTCCAAAACCATATAATAAATATTATATAACAAATATATTTAAATCATATAAAATAGCATAATAAAATTAAATAACAATTTTCTTAACTTTTTTTTAAACACACATAATACTTTTTAAAATGTTAAATAACACAAAATATACATTCACACACATATACGCATATGTACAACCTTTTAGCAAGTATGTAAACATTCATATATATTTATATATATGTACACATAAATATATATATACACAAATATGTATATATATATATATAAATGTATTCATTTGGCTTAACGCCGCCGTCTGGCTAGGAAATGATCGGCAAGCTTTAACCAAACTCACCATCAATGAATCTCATAAACAACTGAGAATTTGGACTAATAGAGACCAGTTTTTAGATTAGGGGGTCAAAACTAGAAGGAGGATCGAGCTCACAACAGGAGACCATCGGAAAATTAGCCAACAAGAGAAATGCTGGCCACCAGCATTTGACCGTCGATCCTGGTAAGTCCGCTAGCCAAAAGGCTTGAAATTGGATGATTGGGCTCGATCGGCACTTGTTGCTATCTAGTGATTGAAGCCTGACCACAGCCCTACCTGAAGAGAGAGAGAGAGAGAGGGGGGGAGAAAGGGGGTGTTTTTCTACTGGGAAGAGGAAAGAGAGAGAATGAGAGGGGAAGAAGGAGAAAGAAAAGGAAAAAGAAAAAAAATTATTGTTATCTTTTATGGTGACACATAGCACTATCAGTTTGACACATGGCATCCACTAATTGGTGCCATGTGGCACTGATCAGGGACTCTTCTAACTATTCTACTATCCTTTAAAGTCAGTGCCAAAAAAATGAGGAACGACTTTACAACCCATAACTTTTCAACTATAAGTCCAATTTAAGCGTACTGCTAGCTTATGGGCTCGTATCAATGAGCACTATCACATAATACATGAATAATCATCAAAATCCATATAGATAAAAAAAAAGTTAGCTTGGGCTTGTCAATCAGTTCGGATCAAATCTTTTTTTTTTTTTTTTATCATAACTTTCTATTCTTAGCTTATATTTTTGCATACTACTGCTCTACAAACTCATGTCGACGAGTACTTTGCCATGGTATCTCATTTAATACAAAAGTTCTCTCACAATAAAAAGTGAACTATAAGACCTACTTGGCAAACCCGATCAAAATTTCAAACTCGGGGCATTTTCTCGGATTGGGATGTTACAATTTATAATAGTAACAATAATAAATAATAAATAATAATAATAATAATAATAATAATAATATCAATTAATATTAATAACAACAAATAATAATAATAACAACAGCAATAACAATTAATAATAATATCAATGATAAATAATAATGATAATTACAATAATAATAATAATAATATCAACAAATGATAATAACAATAACAAATCATAATAATAATAGAAAATCATAACTATAAATAGATACAATAGAATTAAAACTGATTAATTCACTACATAACTCGCACATTCATGGTGTAGACACGCCCGATGTACTATATAGTACCTAATACATGGTTCCATGATATCAGCTGTCATAGATACGTTGCTACCAATATGGTCATGGGTAGTTGCTGATAATGGCCTTACAACCTGTTAGTCTAGTAGGTAGCAAAAATATGAGACCATGCTGTTCATGACCCCTATATGGTGGGGTATACACTGATTTAACCTAATATATACATGTACACATCGAAAGGACTTTTGATGCATCATATGATATAACAATGCTACCAAGTGATTTTTGGCGTCCCAAACACCACTTGGTAGATAGGAAAGGAGAAGAGAACTTGCATCCGACCGCATCAGTGTTCCAATGGTTCTGGTGCTAGATAACATGTCATCCTACGGTGAAGGTGGGTGACTATTGATCACTGTACAAAATACCTGCCAACTCTCTTGTCTTTAGCTCCCATAGAAATGGCTAAACCTTGCTTCAGTTGATGGAGGGTGATTGATGCTATTACCTAAAATACTTGCCTACCCTGGCTTACCATAGTACATAAAGGATGACTGAATATAACCTACATGTTAATCCATAATATAACAGTATAGAATATCAATATTATATGGTGCATCCATAAACTAACTAGTTACATAAACTATATAATTTCGGAAACATCAACTTCTCATCATTACATTTTAAAACCATAATTTAATTATTTTAAAATAAACAAATAAATGAATAAATACATAAGTAAACATTTATGAAACCAGAAAATATAATTTCTTAACATCCAAATTGGATAATGAATATTTAAACATACGCAAGTTAAGTGGCATGCCTAAATTTAGACAAACATAAATAAATAAATACATAAATGAATAAACAAATAAATAAAAAATTAACTGCATAATTAAGTAGGAAAATAGGTAAACAAAATGTTAATTTATTCTTAACTCAACCTAAGCATCTAATCTCTTTATCAAAATACTCAATTAATAACGATTGGTTGACTGACTCCTTTAAATCTAGCTTTTGACAATAACAAATTAAATGAATAAATATATTTTTGTGTATATATATATATCTATATATATATATATATATGTAGACACAAATTTAATTTTACTCACATACTCACACACACACACACATACACACACACACACACATACATATATATATATAATCTTCTATAACAAATAAATATATATATATATATATACATACATTCACAATATGTATATATATATACACACCCCAAAGGTGTAAAGATAATATACCTATATATATATATACACAAAATATTTGTATTTGCAAGATACATATATACATATATATCTAAACATGTATATATGAAATTTCACACCATTTTAGCATTAAATACAAAAATTTACTTAGAAATGGCAATTTTCCAAATATATCATCATAATTCACAAACAAGATATAATGGAAAGCCAAAAGGATGAAAAACATGATATTAACATCTGTTGGGCTCGACATCACTGGTGGTGGCAAGATTTCCAGTCTAAAATCACTGCTAAACTCATCCTCTTTGTATGCCACAAATGAGCTTGAACTGTGGTGAACAGAGACGATCTTCAGTTTCAAGAGGCTAGAATTGAGGGAGACAATCTTAAGTTTCAAGAGGTTAGAATTAGATGGAAAGGACCAAAAAATTGATCAGATACCACTAGAAAATCGGTGAATGGGGTGGACGTCGGCCATCGATGTTGGAGCACCAATCCTGATGCATTTGCCAACCAAATGGCCAAGGAATCAATGGTCGAGGTCGCCCGACCGTGGGCTTTCATGCCGACCAATGCATGTCACCAAGGCCGAAGCATGGCCAATTTGATCGGTCAATAAAGAGAGAGAGAGAGAGAGAGAGAGGCTCTTTTCGAGGGGAAGAGAGAATGAAAGAAGGAAATAGAAAAACAAATATTTTTTATTATTTTTTATGTTGACATGTGGCACCCATCAATTGGTGAGACATAGCACTACCAATTGGTGAAATGTGGCACCTACTAATTGGTGACATGTGGTATCATCAGGGACCCCTATAAATATTCCACTACCCGATAAAATTAGTACCATAAAAATAGGCACGACTTTATGTTTCTTAACTTTTTAACCATAAGTCTAAATTAAATATTCCATCAGTTTCATATCAACCAATACTATCACATCATATATGAGTCAACATCAAAATCCATACAAATAAAAAAATCAATCCTGGGCTTGCCAGTTAGTTAGGATCGCACTTTTTCTTTACCATAACTTTCTAATCTCATCTCTGATTTTGGCATACTTCTACTCTATGATTTTTTATCTACTCATATTTTGCTAGAATACTTTGGTCAAGGTGAAACTTCTCTTGCAGTAAAAGGTCAACTGTGAGACCCACTTGGCCATCCGCAATCAACCTTGGTTAAACTTGATCAAAAATCCAAATTCAGAGCATTTTCTCGGGTCAAGATGTTACATAATTATTATATATTAACAATCACTTTTAGTATATTGTTTTATTATGCTTTAAAAATAGATTTTTTTTTTGTTTGGTTACAGTACCTTTATAGTTTTAATATTTTCGCAATTTATCTCTTATAGTATTAAATGAGCATTTACACCCCCAAAATTTGTAAAAGGTGCGACAACAATATAAAACCTTCACATCTTGACTTTTTAATTGCTAAATTATACTAACTAGGACAAAATTTTCTTTATGATTTTACCTGTACACTTGCACTTTAATCATTAAAAAGTCATTGTGTGAAGTATTAACTAATTTTGCGTATCTTACAAATTTTTGAGGCTGTTGGTGCTAGTTCCAATTAATACGGGAGTAAACTGCAACAATATTGACACTATAGGGGTACTTCTTATGGTGCCAAAAATCCAAAAAATAGTCACTTGTATTAATGGGTCATTCTATTCATATTATAAATTTTGATACTGACACTACGTTTTTAATTACTTTTTAATATTTTAAAAATATTCTTTGTTAAAAAGTCATAAATACTTTAAGTATATAAACTGAATAAAAAAAAGTGCTCCGCACACTATAATAGAGTTTTAGAAAGAAAAAAAAAATTCTAAAATGGAGACAATGGAGGTTAGCGATTAAGAGGAAAAAGTTGACAATAGTAATTGACAAATTTGTACTTTTAGTTGTAAAATTATAAATATTTAGCTTTCTTTTATTATTTACTTATTTTCTCTCATTATATTTTATTTGATTGTTTATTTTTATTTAATTTTCATTATATCTGTTTTTCCAATTAATAGTTTTCATCTTATATATACTCTAAAGTTGTTCGGTATATGGACCTCGAATGGTTTTTTAAGGCTTGGATTCTATATTCTGGAGAAAATAATTATTTGAACTATTCGTAAAGTAGTATGGTATACATAGTGCAGATGAATTCAACACGTCCAAGTTATGTATATCGAACTATTTCAGTCATATTTAAGTTATATATACATGAAGGCATCCAGTATGCATAATCTAGATGATTTTTAGCCGTCTGGGTTACATATAATGGAATACACAATCATATCCATGTTATACAATCCAATCGGAATGAAGTCGTCTAATATACAATTATATCCATTCGAATTATTTTATGCAGTTATATCCAAGTTATATATATCAGACTAAAATAAAAAAAAAAGTAAAAAAAAAAAATTTAAAGGAAAAAGAAAAGGAAAAGGAAAAGAAAGAAATAAGTTTTGTAGATGAACTTTTCCAAGAGGAATCATTGAAGATGAAGAACACAAAACCCAGTGAAATAGCTTTCTCCTATTTTAATTTATTGTTGTTCTTGCTAAAAATGGAGAAAGAAAAAAAAAAGTTGAAAAAGCAAGGAAATTGCTTGTTAATGAAAAAAGAAATAGGCTGATGAGTCAATGTAGTTATATGTTCGGACTTTTTTCGCTGTTGCACATAAGAATAAATATCAGTTGGGATTGATAAAGATGAAGGAGATTTGAGAATTTTGAAATTAGTATTGTCATATAATGTATGAATTTAATTTAAAAGAGAATTAGGGATAATAAAATATAGTGTACATATTTAATTATATTTAAGAGTAATTTGAGTTTAAATGATTGGTGTAAATAGTAAAAATGAAGATAAAAATTAGCGTGTGTAGAATATAGTGTAAACATCAAAATTTGAAGTGTAAATAATACCATCCTATATTAATTTGCTCTTTTGTGGTATAGGTGTGATAATATGTAAGCGAATCGAAACGTAGTTTAAAGAAAATCCAATGAATACATATATATATATATATATATATATATATATATATATAATTCATAAAGTACCTACTTTCAAACACTCTCCATGAAAGGCATGATTGGCTAGTTACCTTACTTTTGCCCATTTTCTCACCTTCACTATGAACAAGGCTATTTCATGATTTCTTCTTGATCAAAGATGGTGGCTCAACATGTTTAAAAGCTCCATCTTTATTATTAACTAATTGAGATACAACTCCATGCATTGCAAATAATTCTTTCCTATCATATAAAAGATAATTCGCACCCATAATTTTTCTTTTATATAAATGTATACTGATATTATATATATATATAAGATAAGCTTGTTACCATATATTTTGACCATATATTTTGACCCATGATTTAATATGAGTCTTAACTATAGGAAATATGTCTTGCGATAAACTCATGGGCTTCATTTTTCAATCTCATTATTTGTTTGGTGTTTCCATAGATCAATCTGTAAGAACGGCCTTTGATTCCTTGCGAATTCATCAAGTACTACAAGCTGGTAGGAATCTACCATAGTTTGTGAATTATCTTGATGACAATTCTGTTGGGTTTATTCTTCAGAAGCAATCTAAACTGTTGATCAAGAGACTTAATTAATTGTGGCCGTTAGATCCCCAAGCTAGCTAATAAAGTGACAGAGCCCATTAATAGAGACAAGTGTAGCCCATCTGTTGGGCCCAAGGTAATTAGGAAACCCTGAGAGGCTAGGGTTTGGAGTCTATATATAGACTACTTTCTAAAAAGCCTCCAGAGGGAATTTTTTCCAGATACTAAAATAATACCTTAGAGCCTTCTTGTTTCTAGTGATTGGGTGTGCCCACACACAGATCCGTCGTGACCAGAATAGCTTGGAAGATTCAGCGAAAAAGGTTAGTAAAATCTATATGGGTAATGACATAAGTTGTCGCATGCTTTATTCAATCGTGATCAAGCTTCCGCTATATATATGATTCCAACAATTGGTATCAGAGTCTAGATTGAATTGGTATGTGATAAATCGAATCCATTGTTTTATTTTTCATGTATATGTGATGTATATTAGATATATGGCACCTAGGGTTCTATTATTCATGTTATTTATAATTTTTGTATTATGAATGAATGATTTAGTTTTGGCCTTAATCCATGGTAGATTTTTGCTTGTAGTATTTTTTTTTTTTTGATGTAACAAGGAGGCTAATCATAAGATTAGGGTTTCCTCCTTGATTGATTTATTTATTTATTTTTCCTAAAATTTTTATTTGAATTTTTATATGTAAATTCAGATTTATTGAAAAAAATGTAAAAGTACCCGAGAAAACTATATATGCGTTGCTGTTCATTACTTTTCGTGCCGATTGAAGCCATGTTTTGCCAAACCAACACTCGGAGAAGATGCATGACACAGAGGAGGATCGGTGGGAGGAGGATGGCCACCGGTGTGAAAGCGTGTGTATCTTCAGAATTTGATGAGTTTTGGTGGGCTGGTTTCTCTGGTGGCTATCTACCTCCTTGTAAAATTTCGTGATGATTTGAGATTTGTGTGGCAGCTGGCGGTGATTTTGGTGCTTGGGATCGACAGGGGACATGTTAGGGTTTTGTGTTTTTTGGGCTAAAAACCCTAGAAACCAACTATAACTTGGCCCACACCCTATATACTTGTAAGATCTGAAGAAAAGAAGAAGTACGGGCCAGATGTTAAGTTGGGCTCCTTGGCCCTTTTGGGCTTGTAATTTTCTTTTCTAGGAAATCATGTATTAGGACTTATTAATTATTCTATGTTAATAATTGTTTGAATTATATGGATATAATATGTGATATGTGCTTGAAATGCCATTTAGAATAGGTGGTGCCATATAATTGCATCATTTGATATATACATGTGCATAATAATATTTGATTTATTTAGGTAATATTATTATGGAAAATCCTAATTAATTAATGTAAAATATTGAATGGGTGAAGGTTAAAAATTAATTTGAAACCTACGGGCTCCATTAAGGGTCCAATAATAAAATTGTTATGTGATGCTCCAATGGATAAGCATGACCGGATTTTATTGGATTGGATCTAAAATAATTTCAAAATTTTAATGAGGTTGTACGACCCAACGTCGACAATGCTTAGATATTAAGATAATTTTGAAATTAAATTAATAGTTATTACATTCAATTTTAGTGACATTAATAATCCTCCTAACGAGGCTCTGTTACTAGTTATTAAAAGCCCAAAGATTATTGAAACAATGGTTGATTTCAAAAATTAATTTTGAATTATGTGTGTTTGTGCTATCTGAGAAGAGTCTATCTAAGGAGGTAGGTTTTTAAGGAGTCTTTGATCCACCTCACATTTCCTAGGAGTTGACTTGGTAAGACACTATACATATTGGGTTCAAAAAGTTTTAATTTTTTAAATAAATTTTGAGTGGTATGTGTTGGTGTTATCTAAGAAGACTCTGTCTAAGGGGGTAGGTTTTTAAAGAGTCTGAGATCCACCTCACCTTTCTTGGGAGCTAACTTAGTAATATTATTATTTTATATTATTGTATTTTATTTTCTTTTTATTTTTCTTTTCTTTTTCCCCACGTGGGAAAACAGGGAAGAACCCCCTGTGTTTTTCTTCTTCTTCTTCTTCTTCCTCCTTTCCTTTCCTTCTTTCTTTCTCTCTCTCTCTCTCTTTCTCTCTCTCTCTCTCTTCCTCTTTCGAGTTTCTGCCAAAATAAAATTTTCCGGCCACCCATACATTACACGCGCCGGATGGAGAGGAAGGGGGTGAAGATTCCAGTGGTAGGAGGAAAACCATGGCCAACCATTATTGGACGTGCCCAGAGCGGGCCTCCGTAGTCGGTGACAACAAGGCTGATTTTCTGGCAATCCAACTACCATTTGGTCAAATTGATACTCCTTCCCATTATTTTTGGACCTCCTGAGCTTAATTTTGAGGTCCATTCAGGTTAATTCCCTATTGTTTGAGAGATATGAGAGTTGAACTTTGGCCGGAATGCTCCGTCTATTTTCCGGCCATTGCCGATCGAATTGAGCTCAATGGAAGTTGGTAACATATTCCTCGTCTTTCTATTGGTACCTCATTTCTGAATTATGATGGAGTATTTTGAAAGATGCCATTTTTGAATAAATTAATATAGTAAATGTGAAAAATTGGAAAATAAAGCTAGATTGTGTAGATATGTTTATCTATACCATATATGTGTATGTTTGTGAATATGTATATGTATTTTGTTTGTAAATATGTATATATAAGTGTAGATGTGTACATTGATATGTGTTGGATTGATATATGTATATATATATATATATATTATGGATATATGAGTATGCGTGTATATGTTTATTTAATTGTTGAAGGAATATATATGTATATGAACAAGTGTAGGTGAATATCTAAATATATATATATATATATATATCGAGTATATTTATATATTCCCATACATGTTTACTTGTGTACATATATGTATGTGTATATATAATATGGTGTTATTGAATTTATGAAAAATATATATGCTTACTATTTAGATAAATTGTTACTTAATTTTATGATGTTAATTTGTATTCAATTAAATATACGTGGTATTGAATTCACATCTTCGAAATTAAGTAAACTATAATTTTATATTATTGTTAAATTTATTGTTGATTCTAAGATGCATAACAATTGTGCTTATATGAATCTAATTATATATGAATCCTATGAGATTTTAAGGATATGTTGATTTAAATTAATTTTGAGGAATAAGAAAAATATCGTTTTAAATTATTATGCCCAAAATATAATTATGCATTCGTGAGAAAATTAATGGATTTACATTGATGAAGTTAAAGTGATGGAATTATGATGATGGTGTAAAGAAAATGTTAATTATATGGATCTAAAAAGGGGTATTTAATCTAGCGATATTTATGGGGTTTTGATATTTGAAAATATATAATTTATTGGATAATATTTAATCTTATGTATTTAATTATATATAACATTTTTATGTGGTTTCAATGATAACATTTTTGGTATAAATTGAATTGAAGGTTTGAGAGAAATAATTATATTAAATTATTGCGATAAAAATATATCCGTACTTTTAATTATTTATTATTATTTATGTATTTGATAAAAGTATACGAATTCGATTATATTTTATCAAATTTTAATATTTTATAATATTACAAAATTTATAGTTTTAGATGCACCATACACATACCGGTGTTCTATAGTTGTGGATGTGATGAGCGCATAGATTGTATACTCTCCCATGGTTGCCATCGGATCAAGGGCAGGCAAGATTGATATTGGCCATAGCCGTCCCCCTCTATGGTCGGGATTGAGGGTTATAGCATCGATGCCAGTGGGACACCACGGCAACCAGATGCAAGTTCTCTTCTTAACCTCCCTGTCAAAGTAGTACTTGGGACGCTAATACCGCCTGGCACTACTAGTATTGGTGTACCACACTGTGTTGGTGTTTTGTATTGTATCCATTATTAGCGTACAACTTGTATACTCTCTCGTGAGATGCTATGGACCCAAGGGCAGGCAAGTTTGACATACGGGCCATAGCCGCTGATGTGATTCCGCCCGAATCCGCACAACCGACAACCCTTAGAGTGTTGACCCGATACAGATGAAGACCAGGCCTATCACTAGGGCTCAAACTAAGAGATTTAAGGTCAAAATTTCTGCCTTTATCCAGGAGTTAATTCATTCTCAAGAGGGCTTGTCCATACTCGAAGATCCAAGACATGTTTTGAGCATACAAGTGGTGGAAGCCGGTACGAGCCCGGGTAGCAATTTTGGTACTTTTTTGGAGTCCAGGAAGCATGAAATGGTTCCAATGTTTCATGGATTCAATACATATGTCTAATAGGACATGGAATCAATTCAAATCAGCTTCAAATTCATCCAAAAAGGGGTTGTATGGATAGTTAGTAAATTTGGCCGGTTTTTACTGTATTTTGTGCTGACTTTACCGTATTGTGCTGTGTTAGCTTTTTCTTTTTCTTCCAAGTAAGGGAAATGTGTGGGACTTCATAATAAGCTTATTTGGCATCCTAAAAAGCATATAGAAGCTGATTTAGAGCTCAAAGTGGTCAAAGATTGGTCAAAGTCAACTTAGTCAAAAAGCTAGTATTTTAGTTTCCTAATTTGATTCTACTTTTTGTTTTAGGAAATTACCATTACTTTTTGGTTTTTATTTATTTATTTTATGGAGAAATAAGTTTAGGAAAGTTATTATTTTATTATTTTCATTGTAAATTAATTAATTCCTAATTCAAAATAAAGGAATTAATTAATCCAAATTAGATTAGGAAAGGAGTGAGAATTTCGGCCACCATAGGAAATCACTTTGTATGGCTGGTTTTTCCTTTTGTTTTTAGGGTTTTATTTTATGAATTTGTAGCCTATTTAAAGGCTTATTTTTCAATAAGAATGAAGCTTGAATTCTCTTTATTCTTTTGAACACGTAAAACAACATTAGAGAGTGAATGTTTTAGTTTTAACTTATTAATAGGACATCCATCACCTATTGTGGCGTCTTCGATATACCAATGTTTCTAATCACAGGTTGGTTAGGGGTTGAGGTGACCATTAGAACTTGAACATAATTAGATTCGGGCTAATATAATACGGGTTTATGAGCAGGTTGTTCTAGGTTCGTATCAGCTGCCCCCCTCCATGGCTAGGATTGAGGGTTACAGCATTGGTGTCATTGGGATGCCATAGCTACGGGATGCAGGTTCTCTCTTTAATCTCCTCGTCAAGCGGTACTCGGGACGTTGGATACCATCGAGCATCGTTGATATATAGTATGTATATCAAGTATCTTTATATATATATATATATGTATATTATATTATATTATGTTCGTATGTATCACACCATATAGGAACGAAGATCTGACGTGGTCCATGAAAAGCTAGCCTCATGACTATGTTGCCTACAAGTCCGGGGGATCGGACAACCAATATGGGCAACCACCCTCGATCTATACTGGTAGTAGAAGGCTGGCGATAATTGGAATCATAAAATCTCGCAATATATAGATAGTATCGTATGTACCTCCATTATGAGTGCATATTTCGTAATATATCATTAATTTCAAAATATTGTTTTATTTTATATTATCTATTTATTCATAAATTGATTTTCTAATACTAGCCTTATTAACCTTTCTTGTTATTATGATCATTAAAAGTTATTGTTGTTATTAATATTGTTATCTTTAATATGGTTATTATTGTTTATTTATTTATCTATTAATTAATTATTATTATCATAATTATAATTATTTTTGTTGCTATTTTTATTATTATCAGTGATATTTATTTATAAAATTATTGTCAAGTATTATTGTAGTTGCTATTATTAATTGTTGAGATTTTAATAAATAATATTTGTTATCATTATTATTCTTACTATTATTTTTATTGGTATTGTTATCATTATCATTACTTTTATTATTATTATTATGATTATTATTATTAGTATTAGTATTATATGAAAGCTTTCGTGAAGTATATAAGCCCTCTGGCAAATGTAATAGTTCTTGGACAAGTGGTAGCCTTTGGGTAGGTGAGATAGCTCTTGGATAGGTGTGTTTTATGTGATAGCCCTTGGATAGGAGATCGCCTTCGAACTTAATGATAGTCCTCGGGCATGTATGGTAATATGGTAGCACTCAAACAAGTTATATTAATACTATTATTATCGTTAAAATTGTTGCTATTATTGTTATTGTTAATATAGTGGTTGTTTTACTTTCCTTTCTATATTACGCATTGGTATATTTATAAAATGATATTTGAATGCATTTGAAATGTACGGTACTAAGTGGGTGGTGTAGGCGGATATGAATGTTTAAAGATATATTTTTGTTCTTTCCTTACTAGTTTATTTTTATTGTATGTGTTTCTATATATCTTGATATCGAAGTGCTGCAAATTGTGGAAATTATTGCAGTGAGGTGGGAGGGATAAGGTGGTACCATATAGGAGTGTGTTTTTATGCAGGTAAATTTAGGTGTATGTCCTACCCATAAGGGAAATGTTATCGGATTTTTCATAAGACGGTCCGATAGGATCTCCTTAGGATTAGAGATTGTCTAGGGTTCTGGGAAGGGATCTTGGATGGGTCTTGACATACCCGAAGGCTGAAGTACTTTCCCAAAGGTTGAAATACTTGCTCCGAAGTTTGATACACATACCCAAGGCTAAAATAGTTGCCTAAAGGTTGAAATGCCTGCTCAAAGGTTGATCTAGATTTTTACTACACATGTACTTTCAAATCCATAAACTAGTTAGTTTAGACGCATACACCAATCATGCAGTTGATAATAATAATAATAATAATAATAGCAATAGTATAGTAATAATATGAAAATAAAACTAAAAATGATAAATATATTACTTAAATTGCATACTCGTAGTAGAAATATACTTTATGTAGCTTATAATATACTAATGCACGATTCCATAATATCAACCATATAGAGGTATAATGCTTATCAATATGGCCAAGGATGGTTGCTTAGCTATCCAAGCTACTGATCTCGTTGGTAGCAGAAATTTAAATAGTTCATGAGCTTAATCGAGTAATTACCCCAGTACAATATGGTACACCTAACACCTAACACATAATATATAAATATATATATATATATATATATGTCAAAAGAACATCTAATACACCATACAATACACCAATATTGCCAAGTGATACTTCTCATCCTAACACCACTTGGCAGATGAGGAAGGAGAGAAAAGAACCTATGCATGGCCCCTTTAGTGTTTTAGAGGTACCAATGCTAAATAACCTGTCGTGCAAAGGCTAAGAGAAGGGTAGCTAGTACTCACTGTGTAAAATAATTACTGATCTTCTCTCACGTGGCTCTAATAGAATGGCTAAATGTAATTTGTCATCATTTGAATGTGGAGAGAGTGGTTAATGTCATTACTGCAAAACACTTACCTAACTTTGCTTACTACAATGCACAAAGGATGACTATATATATAGTCGGTGCATTAAAATGGATCACATGTATATCAAGAACATCAGTATTATATGGTGTATTTAAAAAAAAAAAAATAGTCACATACAAATATATAAATACAAAAGCATCGACTTCTTATATTTATTTTTTTAAACTATAAATAAATGTTTTAAATAAATAAATAAATAGATGAATAGACAAATAAATAATAAACAAATAAAAATAAAAAGAATAAGATTTAGACATAAAAAATAATCTTATAAATTCCAAAAATAAACAAACTCTGACCATTTAAATGTTATCTAAAAAACAATAACCAATAATAAAAGTTTTTAAAAACCCCAATATAATTTTAAAAAAAAGACCATATTAAAACTATTTTAATATTAAAATACTTTTATAACTCTCAATCTTTAAAACCAACATTTAAGTTAATAAATAATGCATAAATAAATAAATAAATAATCTTACAAAATCATACACATATATTTGATTATACTGACATACACATATATAAAGAGTAGTTCTACGGTGCGGACCACACTTAAGTCGACTCT
Source organism: Ziziphus jujuba (assembly GCF_031755915.1). Lineage (NCBI taxonomy): Eukaryota > Viridiplantae > Streptophyta > Magnoliopsida > Rosales > Rhamnaceae > Ziziphus > Ziziphus jujuba. The sequence continues at coordinate 7,810,255 of NC_083390.1, forward strand.
TTTTGAAAAAAGATGTTGGCTTTGTTGTGTACGCTATGTACACATACATAGCAAAAATGATGTTTTTTTCTAAAAAGCGTTGCTTAGATATGGTCCACTTGTGGACCAGTCCGCACCATAGAATTTCCCCACATATAAATATATATACAAACATATATATATATATATATACACACATATATGAACATATTTTGATAATGTATTTACTTTACCAAAATTAACATTAATTTTAACTGTTTTCCCAACTCAAACATAATTTAGACAATAGCATACCATTCATATTTATGTGCCTTACACATATACACACAAACATATCTTTATAATCCAAATTTAAGCACTGAGTATTTAAAAATAAATTGTATTAATAATACCCTTTTTAATTCTATATCCAGCCTAGATAGGTAATTTAATATCCAAACATGTCCAAATCACTTTTAGAAGAAAAAAAAAATCTCATATAATAATTGTGGTTATGCATAATAAATATACTTATACAAATACATGAAATTATTTTAATTAAACATTAGCCTCTAAAACTTTGAGAAATTTATAAAATACCCAATTAATACTAATTTGTAAAATAATACATTAAATCCAAATTTAACAATAAAGATATATATTTTATCCCAAAATGTAATTTAGAAAGAAAAACATATCACTCACGGTACTGATATTTGCTCATCCTTTCTTTACTGCAGGGTCAACCGCAAGTTCCCGTATGGATCCCTATCATTCACCATAAATATTATTCACATATCAAATATATTTTCAAGGATATTGGAATGCTTGAGCTATTCTAAGATTACTTTTTAATATTTTAGGATCTCAAAGTTGGATCGTAAGAGAATCGAGCTGTATAATGACACCGAATGGCCTAATGTTAAAATAAAAAGTTGAGATTTTCCTATTTATACTCAATTTCATAAAATTAAATATTTTATTAACCTCTATTAATCACTAAAAACCTAATGCAATAAGGATTCCTAGGAGAAACTTCCAATGCAGATCAAATTTTACAATAATTACAAAAATTAGTTCCAAAATAGCAATATTTTAAATATTCATCTATAACTAGCAAACTACATACTAAATTAAAGGTTGTAAGACAAGGATTGAGAATACTTAGCTCTAATGAACAAACTCACTATTGTCGATTAGAAAATGCCCGTAAACTTTTGGCCGAACTTCAAATCATCATATCTCTCAAACGGATTGAAATTTGAGGAATGGAGGCCATATTCAAAATCAAGGGGTCTAAAAAAGGGGATATAGAGGTAGGGATTGAATTGGGTTAGTCGAAAAATGGCCAAATTACCAGAAAAAGAAAAATGGTCATCGTTGTCATCAGAAGCCTAATTACCGAGGTCGGTTGTGAAATTTGGTTAAAAAAGAAAGAGAAAAGAAAAGAAAAGAAAAGGACAAAGAAAAGGATGTATGCCTCATAGTACTTGTAGATTGGTGACATGTGGCATCCATCAGGGATATTTTTAGATAGGGAAAATTCTAACTAGACCCCCTCAGGTTAAGGGAAAATATAAAATAGACCTTGAGGTTTGTAAAATTTCAATTGTCACCCTTATGGAGTGATTTATCCATTTGAATTCATTCTCTTTCCTATGTGGCATGTTGCAATGACATTAATACCTTTGTTTCATTAGTTGATGTAACCATTGGAATTGAAAAATTAATAAAATTTAAAAAACTGTTGAAATAATGGTTAGGAGAAAGTCAGGTGTCAAAAGTAAGCATATAAAGGTTGTCACAAAGGTTGTCTCTGATCTTGCTTGTCTTCTCGGTTTCACCCATCACGCCTGAACTGATATAGCAATATAAGGGTTTTGGAAAAAGGGTTTAACCCAAAAAAAAAAAAATGCAAACCCCTATTTGCATAATTATATAATTATTTTAATTATTTTAAAATACTAAATTATTTTAAAATAAAATATAAAAAAATAAAATAATTATAAAATATACAAGTTTTTTGTTTTTTGTAACAAAATAAATAAATAAATAAATAAAACCAAACCCCTATTCGTAATTCTTCTCATATTCATCAATCACCATGAGAAAAGCTTCGATCTCACTTCTTCCCCACATCATTCGTCGCCATTCCAAACCCTTCTCTTTTGTTTTCTCTAGATATTATATTTCAGACATTTTCTCCTCCTCCTCTTCCACCTCTTCTTTGGTCTCACCGACCCAACTCAAGCCTTGCACAAAAAACCACAGCTTGCTCTTCAAAACCAGGCAATTTGAAGCAAACCCATCTTGGAAGGTTAGAGGATATCTTGGCATGGCTAATAGGATATGGGAAAGGTTAGAGAAAAAGGGTTTTTAGTGTTGAGGACTTGAGGCCAGTGCCACATGCGGTCCAGCTTGAGTTGGCAAATGTGAAGATAGCTATGGGGAGGAGAGAGGAGATCCATTGCAGGTTAAAAAAAAAAAAAAAAAGAAAAAACGAAAAAAAACCCACATTTTTTTATGCTAAAAAGAAGGAAAAAAAATCCCACATGATGAGATCACCACATTTTTTTATGCTAAAAAGAAAGGGAAAAAAAATCCCACATAATGAGAGCTAGAAACTTCTTTAACACAATTTGCACATTGCCCAAGCCTTTTTCAACATCAACTCAAATCATCTGAAGTATAAAACCCATATTTTTAATATGAAATTACCTTATTACCCATTTTCAGTTAAATTTAATGAAAAAACTTAACGGCAAGGGAAGTAAATGGAATTATACTAAAACTAAGGGTAATATCTGTAATTATACTAAACATGAAGGGGTCTAAATGAAATTAACCCTTTTAGATATCTTTTACATGTTTTTTGATAAAAACTACCCGATATGGTCAGCCTTAGAAAAATAAGTACAACGTTACAAATTCATAATTTTTCAACGATAGATTCAAATTAAGCGTGCTATTAGTTTATAAACTCGTATTGATGAGTACTATATGATGGTATAAAAGTTAAAGCCATAATTTGTACAAATAAAAAAGTCAACTTTGGCCTCATTCAATCAATCTGGACCTTAACTTTTTTATTTCAACTATGATTTTGGCATGCTACTAGTCTACAAATTCGTGAATTTGTGGATTTTACGATGATAACTTGATCAAAACAAAACTCAAGCTGTGTCAAAAAGTCAACAATGGAACCCATTCGGCCAAACCTAATCAACTTTTGTCAAATTTGGTCAAAAATTCAAATTTGAAGTGTTTTTTAAAGTGGAGTGTTACAATTTGTAATTTGGTTTCTTGTTTTATAAATTTCTCAAATTAGCCCCAAAAAAAGAAAAAAAATTGTAACACCTTATCCCGGAGTACACTGGAAATTTTTTCACGTTGACCATGGTTGACCGGGTTTGATTGCCTTTGACCAAGTGGGTCCCATTTTGACTTTTTGACCTGGATAGAATTCTACATTGAACAAGGCACCATTGTGAAGTATGCATTGACCCAGGTTTGTAAACTAGTAGCATGTCAAAAAATGAGCTACGGTTTGAAAGTTATGAGCAAAACAATTTGCTGTTCGAGCTGTCCTAGGATGCTAAGTTTGACTTTCTATTTTTTATGAAATTTTGCTTTGACTCATATATGGTTGTAAAGTACTCATCGATACGAGTTCATAGATTAGTGGTAAACTTAATTTGGACATTTTGTTAGAAAGTTATGGATCTGCAAATTTTTTCAAATATAGTATAATTTATGTTTAATCGCGTGGGTGTAAACCGTGTGTACAGTGCCTTGCCATGTGTCATCTCTTAGCCAAACCCATGAGTGCATAGTGGCACCCATGGGTGGCTTTTTAATTGGTGAAAATGGCTAATGTGGAGAGAGGTGAGAGGTGAGAGAAGGAGGGAGAGAAGAGAGAGAAAGAGGAAAGAGAGTGAGAATCGACCACTGCCGATTAACCATCCTCTGGCCACTTTCTGTTGACACGTGCTGGACCATCACCACTCTCCCTTCATTTCCAGCCAGCCACCCAAAATCCAGGGCCAACCGACCACCGACGGGCCTAGATCGGGGCTTTTTCTGTCAGCCACGCCATTTCTTTCCACCATCAATTTCTCCCAGACTAGCTAACCATATTTGACACCGTTGGTCCCATTGACTTATGCATCCTTTGATCTACCTTCCCACCAAAAATCACAATGATTGGTCATTGGACACGCTGTCGGAGGTGACCTTTCCCGGTGGGCACAACGGGTCACCGTGAAATCTGATTCCGACAAGTTTCCAATGAACCCATATATCCTCTCCCACTAATTTGACCCCCTTGAGTCCATATCAGGGGACCTTTTCCCTCAATTCTTGACGGATCATGAGATTTGTGGACATTAATTCTGAGACATTTCCAGTGAAATTTCAGCCACAACAAGTCCGATCTCCGGAAGGTAAGACCTAATTTGTAATCCTCGCATCGTAAGCTTTGTTTTGGTATATCATTTGTAAATTTTGATTAACGTTTGTATTAGCTCCCTTGGGTAATCGTGCATAAAATACTCGATGAAAATATTAATTTAATCGCTTTTGTGTATCATTGATATTTTAAGAGCACATGTGAGTCGTAGGACCGATCCCATGGAGGATCTTGATTGATTTCCTGCGCTCGAGGTTAGTGACTCACCTTCAAAATTTTTTTGGGTTGATAATTATATATTTTGTGTTAATTGGTTATTTGAAAAATATATTTTATACACTAGAGATTCAATAAAATTGCTATCTAAATTTATATTGCCAATTTATGATAATTTTAATATATGTATTGTTGCCGAAAATATATTTGGGAATTTAAAGGGATTATGATTTTAAATTCTTATTAATTATTGTTATGTTTATTATTGAATTTATGATGCATAATAAATGTTTTTTATATGATTTTAATAATATATGAATTTCATGTGGTTTTAATATTATTTTTTATAACGGATTTGAAAGAAATTATTTATTTTAAATTTATTATGCATTGATGAATTGTGAAATTTAACTATGCATAAATTTTACGTGGTTTTAAGGATATCTTTGATTTAAATTGATTTTGAAGATTTGAGAAAAATATTGTTTAAATTGTTATGTTTCAAAAATATATTTATGCATTTATATATTTATGGATCTAGTTTTATGCCATTGGAAATTTTGTGTATTTATTTAAATTGATGGATTTGAAATTCATGGATTTACATTGATGGATTTTAAGTGATGGAATTATGACAATGGTCTAAAGAAATGTGGATTAATGGATTTTAAAAGTGGTGTTTATGAGATTTTAAGATTTAAAAAATATATGATTTTACTAATTTTTAAATGCATCATACAGTACTTATATTCTGTATTATATATGTGAATATGATTACTGTGCAGGTTTATAGGATTGTCCTATGGATGCCATTGGACGGAGGGCTGGCAGGATATAATGCACAGTGAGTATCAACTGCCCCCTCCATGGCCAGGATGACTGATAGTAGCAGTGCTTGGGATGCTAAGCGACCGTATGCTGGTTTTTCTCTTTAACCTCCCTGTCAGGTGGTGCTTGGGATGCTGGGTACCGTCAAATAACATTGGTATATAGTTTGGTGTATCAAGTGATTTTCTTGATACAATTTTCAAAATAATGATGTTTTAAAAGAGTATTTAAAATTAAAATGTATTTAATGGTGATTTTATCATTTATTTCAATTAATGCTTTAAAAATGCATTTTACCACGATTTTACTATTTAAATTGATTTGGTGTTTTAAAATAAATTCTATTATATTTTTACCATTTATTTCAAATAAATATTTTAAATTGATTTAAATATTTTTTTATTTGATTGATTTATTCTACTTATTTAAATGCATTTATTCATGCTTTCATTATTGTTTCAATGTGGGATTTTAACATGAAATTTATTGTATTCTATTGCGTATGCAAATTGAGGTGTTTTAAACTAATTATAATAATTCCTCTATTATTTATTATTTCATTGATTTAATTAATAAATTTTATAAATTATATATATATTGAGTTTAATTTTGTTTTATGTCAAATTTCTCTGGTACAAGTTTAATTATGATTTTATTTTATCTTATGATATTTTATTCTAAATTTAATAAATTGTTCTTAAAGTATTTCTAACATAAAATTTTAAATTCCAAATTATTTGTATTCCATTTGTATTTTGTTTATCTATGGATTTTCTTGATTTTTGGGGTATATAAATACTAGCTTTTGTGAAAATGTTTTAAAAAGGGAAAGCTTTTCAACTAAGTGAATTGTGAGAGTTTTGAGAGAATATATTATTTTTCAACTAATTATTATTTATTTGTTTAGTTATTATTAATCAATCAAGTGTATCATATTATTATGATGATGATGATGATGATTACTATTATTATTATTATTATTATTATTATTATATAGTAGATTGGATCACTCACTGAGATGACTAGCATTTGACATTTTTAAATCCATTCTCCTAGGCTCAGGTTTGGTAGACGTGATAATCCGGTGAGCTTGACTTCTTAGTTCGTTGTCGTCTTCGGAGGAGTTTCTTCTTTCTTTTCCTTTTGTCTTGTATTGTTTCTTTCCATCTCTATATTGTATTAAATTCATACTCATTGTGATACTTGATGCTCTCTATATTACTTTGAATGACTATTTATTTAATAATGCACTGGTTTCCTGTTTATTATGAAGTGCTGCAAATTTGTGGAAATAAATTGTAGTAAGATGGGAGGAATTAGAAGGTATTGTTAGAAGTGTGTTTTGTGTAGGAAATTTTATGGTAAGTCCAACCTTTAGGGGAGATACTGCCAAATTTTCCATTGGAGGATCCAGTAGGGTTTTCCTGGGATCACGCCTTGTCTAAGGATTTGGTAAGGAATTTTGGATGGGTCCTGACAAAATTAATAACGAATTATATTTTTAACCACTTTGGGTTTGTCCTAAATATGTATCACACCTTTTAGAACCCCTCAAATAGTACAACTGTCATTAGTTATTTCCTTGAAATTTTCTAAAGAACTAAAAAATATTAACACAATAAAGTAATTAATTAATAGTCTTTTTAACAGTGTTGTTAAAGAATAATCATTAAATTTCTAAATATCAAAAACTAATAATTTTTATATCATATAGAAAGTAAATTACAACAATAACAACTATTGGAGACACTGTAAGATGGTGTTAAATACAATTTCCTTCTCAAATAAAATCTTGAGATTATTGGAGATGGGTCTATGATTATATAGTTATCTATGTATATACTTCAACACTTTGATCGTCCAAATAAAACAAGGGCTAGCTTCTTTTTTTCTTTTTTCTTTTTAATTCAAAACACAACTAGCATGCCTTATAAACAAAAAACAAAAAAAACAAAAAACAAAAAAAACAAAAAAAAAACACGAAAAAAAGAAGACAAAGGATTAAATAAAATATTATTTTGATTGCTGACAAATAAATATTTTGGATAATCGTCGTGACATCTCCATTTTACTTAAGGAGGAACATTTTTTAGGACCATCCCTGATGAGTAGCATTACACTCAATTGAGCAGAGAAAAAGAAAATATTACTTCTTAGAGACAAACTTGAGAGGGATTTGTGATGCAGCAGGTGGAAATTATTCGAATCACGGAATCGAACTTAGAAGACACCGACAAGGCCGTTAACACCCAGCCCTTAGATATGATAGCCATTTGGTTTTGGTTGTGTCTATAATGCAGATGGTCAGCATCCGGACTGTGAGTATTGACGACAATTTTTGAAAAAGCATCGTCAATACTTATTTTTATATATAAATATTGACGATGGTTTTTTTAAAAACAGTCATCCATATCCATTGTCCGTATGCAAACCGTCCACACTATAGTATTCCTCTTGATTTGGGTACCTAGAAAACTCTACCCAAAAACAAAACAAAATAATAATAATAATAATAATAATAATGAAAAAATTGCTTTTTTTCCCCCTAAAATTGAAATATTTCATTTAGACCCTTCATTTTTCATTAACTACACTTTAACCCACAGTTTTGAAAAAATTATTATTAATTTTTTATATGACAACTTTTACCCATTAATTTGAATAGTTAAAGGCTAAAATTATAGTTTTATGATGTTATACAGACATAAAGAACTAACTGCAAACTTTTATTTGGTTTTTAAAAAATAATTGATAAAAATTGACAAATGAGTTTGTTTTGATAGATACATAAACTAAATGGATATTAATAGCAAATTTTCAAAAGTGTAGATTTAAATATAATTATGACAAATTAAAGAGGTCTAAATGAAATTTTATCTTGAGAAAATAACAATAATTATCAGAGTGATTGACCAAATTGTTTATTAAATTTATATACCAAATGAAGTGGCAAATGACACATAAGATTTCATTGGCTTGTTATTTTATTTATTTATAAATTTAAAGGTTCATTTAATCCATAATTGCATAATATTAATATATCAACTAATAATATATTAATATATATTATTTAATAAATAATTTAGTATTGTTTAGTACTATGGAAAAAAAAATTATTTCTCTTTTACTAATTTGAATATTTATGTATATGGTACTTTGGAATTTTATATCAGTTTGGAGAACATATATGACTTGTTATTATTCCAGGTTCGTCTTCTTTTGTTGACTCGCTTATTTCTCCAACACCCTTCCGTCATTATCTTGCACTAGAGTTGTATAATAATTGAGAAGTTGAAACAAAAAAAATCTGAAATGACGACCTACATGCATAAACAAAATATTATGTCCCATTTATTTAAAAATGTTTTTAACTAGTTATAGACATGTGCGATGCACACAATATATAATTGAAACACGTTGTTTTGATAATAAGTTACGAAAAAGAATTATAATCAATCGTCTAAAAAACTTAAAATAAAAGTTAACCATTTGAATGCTTTGTGATAATAATAATATTATTATTATAAACCCATAAAGTATAAGAATAAAATTAAAAATAATATTTAAGCTTTGATGCTATTATATATTACATTCACATTTACATACAAAATCTTAAATTATACCATATGTATTATTTGTTATAAAAAAATAATTTAAAATAATCTGAAATAGTATAATAGAAATAAATAGAAATTAGATATACCAAATAATAATAATAATAATAATAATAATAATAATGATATCAAATATATTGTTAATATGTGATGAAAATTATTAAAAAAAAAAAATGTTCATCCATAAAACCATTTCAACACTACTAATTTTTAATTTATCATTAAATCTTAGGACCTTCGAAAGTTTTAGAACTTGAATTTCGAACATCCATTACGTGTCGTTAGAGTTGATCTGGTTGATAAAATCAACCTATCTGGCCATATTTGAAAACTTATTTAAAAGTTTTATTATTATTATGTATTATTTAGACCTGAATTTTATTTTTTCAATTTATATTGTAAAAGTTTATTAAAAACTGAAAATATGACCTCTATATATAATACTATTCAATTATGAAGTTCACATTTAAAAGTGTTTACCTATCTAATTTTACTATCTATGGAATTTAAATTCAAATTTAAATTTATTATGATGCATTCGTGCAAAGTTAACTTGGGATAAATATGGTTCTGGCTTTTTCTAAAATGGGATTCAATGAATAAATCGGTCTTGTATGGTCAAAATCTATATAATACCGACTTAATTGGTGGTCAAAATTTGCTTAATCTAGAAACATCTTTTTCTAACGTAATTTACAGCCACATTTTTTAATCTTTGAACCCAATTTATACTAGAATATTCAACTAACTTAATTTTTTAATGAACTACTCTAGAATATTCAAATAGGAAGAAAAAAGGTTGTGCTTCGATGAAAATGTTGTCTTTCTAACATTTCGTACTGCTGACTTTGAACATATGTAAAGCTTTAAATATTAGTGAAATGACATGTTACCTTAGTAGTGATTATCATAATTTTGTCCTATATCAGATGTGCCTGCTATAATTGATATTACAGTGACCGTAAACTATTCTAATTTTTTTTTTTCAGAAATAACTATTTTTGAAAATGCAGATATATTTTTTCATAGAATAACTATTTTAAAATTTAAAAACTTACAAAATGCATTAAATATTGACGTTATAATTATCCATTTTACTTCTATAATCCATTCCGTAAAGCAAACGGGCCCTGGCGGATTACAAGCAGAACGGGCTTAGATACTTGGTGTTGGGGTGAGAAGGTTATGACCAAGAGCAAGCTAGCTTGAAGTGTTAGCAACAAGCAAGCTTTTGGTGATGCTCTTGGGAATGGTTGTGTGTGAGTTGTGTTTTTAGGTTTTGGTTATGGTGTTTTCTGGTTTTTAGGGTTCCTAGAGTGTTCTAAGGTGTTGAAGAAGAGATAAGAAGAAGGGGACCACGTTGCTTTTGAAAAATGAGGCTTGGATGTATAGCCATTTCATTCATTTTACTATATAAGCTTGAAATTACAACTAGTTCACACATGCCAAGCATGTGAGCTTACAAAATGAGTAAAGTATTTGAAATTTAAAAAATAAAATGGTCAATACCTAACTTTTCATACACAAAAGAGTCAAAAACCAGCTGCAACATGTCTATTCCAAATATAGTAAAAACTGACACATGGTTTTGAACTAAGTTCCTATTGTTTAACTAGTTTGGGTAAACAACCAAACTAGCTTCACCTACTTAGTTTCCCTTTGTATCTGCTTATGAAACTTGGTTTGAAGCATCCTTGGTCATCAATAAATATTGTTCCAAGATCTAGGAAAGTTCTGGAACCGGATCATGGGCTAAACAGCTCCAAAGCTGGCCCATACTCTGCATACTGGGCCCATCAGATACAGCAATCTGTTTGGAATAGAAAATGGACTTTCCCATGTCATTTTGACCTGAACTTTAAACCATAGTCTTCTATATATGTCTGTAGACATCCCCCAGAAGTTCAGCCCAAAACTCCATTTGCAACCTGAGATATAAGATAAATAGTGGAACTATGTTGCTGGAAATTATGAATCCAGCACCATAGGCATTTCAAGCATAACATTCCTACTCTTTTGTGCATAATCTTGCCTATAATTTTGCATACATAACTTAGGCACAAAACATTATCAAAATATACCTTGCATAAATTAAAAACATACAAAAAAATATAAACTCATAAAAGGAAAGGATTTGATACCAAGGTGTGCATGCTAGCCGGTGACATGCACCATCAAGTGGCAAAATTGCCACACTTCAACACTCCTCCTTGGCAATTTTGTATGAGACATTGAGAAGTCCTCTCAATATCTCAAATCTCTTCTTTCCCAATGGCTTGGTGAAGATATCCGCCAAGTTCTTCTCGGAAGTCACATACTCCAACTTCACTTCACCACTTGCTTCAAATTCCTTTAAGGAATGATACTTTGACCGGTATATGCTTGGTCCTCCCATGTTGGACTGGATTTTGTGCAATTGCTATTGTTGAAGTATTGTCACACAATATTACTGTGGCTTCCTCTTGCTTCAAGCTCAAGTCCTCCAATAATTTCCTAAGCCAAACACCTTGATTAGCACAACTTGAGCAAGCAATATACTCAGCTTCCGCGGTGCTTTGTGCAACAGTTTGTTGCTTCTTGGAATTCCATGAGAAAGGACCATTTCCAAGAGTGTAAATGTAGCCCGATGTGCTCTTGCTATCATCCAAAGAACCAGCCCAATCACTATCACTATAACCAAGCAAAGCTTCATTCATGCCATCCTTGTACCATATACCAAAATCACTAGTACCTTTCAAATACCTTACGATTCTTTTTGCACAACTAAGATGATTTTGTGATGGACTATGCATAAACCTTGACAAAATAGCCACACTAAACATGATATCCGGTCTAGTAGAGCATACATATAAAAGGCTACCAATTAAACTTCTATAGATGGAAGGATTTACCTTTGGAGAATCATCATCCTTCACCAACTTGGTGCCTTCATTCATAGGTGTGGCAACGCTATTACAATCTTCCATGTCAAACTTCTTGAGCAACTCCTTCACATAGCTTTCTTGAGATATGAAGATGCCCTTGGATGATTGGACAACTTCAATTCCAAGAAAGTATTTCATCTCTCCAAGGCTAGACATCTCAAAGTTCAATTCTAGCTCACTTTTGAAATTGCTCACTTCTTTCTCATTACCACCGGTCACTAGAAGGTCATCAACATAAAGAGACACCAACACCATGCAACCATGAGTCCTAATATACAATGTAGGCTCATTAGGACTCCTCCTAAATCCATGCTTTGTCAAAAAACCATCTATCTTGGCATACCATGCCCTAAGAGCTTGTTTAAGGCCATACAAGGCCTTGTGTAGCTTGTATACCTTCTCTTCACTTCCTTTCTTCACAAAACCTTCGGGTTGCATAACATAGACCTCTTCCTTCAATATTCCATTCAAGAAGGCTGACTTCACATCAAGGTGATATACTTTCCAAGACTTTTGTGCCGAAATTGCAAGGAGAAGTCTTATGGTTTCCATCCTTGTAACCGGTACAAAAGTCTCTCCATAATCCACACCGGCTTGTTGTGCATATCCTTTGACAACAAGCCTTGCCTTGTGCTTATTTATGGACCCATCCGGATTGTACTTGGTCCTAAAGATCCACTTCACCCCAATAGCATTCTTTCCCTTCGGTTTTGTTACCAAGCTCCAAGTGTCATTCTTGTTTATCACATCAATTTCATCTTGCATGGCTTGTCTCCACTCTTTTCTTGCCATAGCCTCATGGACATTGATTGGATCACTCAATGCCACATTACCCCTTTCATAAATATCATTAAGAGGTCTTGTGCCTCTCACACCATCACCAATCTCCAAATCAGCCCCTATGGAGATTTCTAGCTCATTCTCATCATATTCATCATCATGGGCAGCACCTTCATCATTTCCTTGTTCCTCATCATTATCATGAGCTTCAAGTCGATTGTCTTCATCCATACTAGCCAACTTCTCCTTACTACAAACCCATTTAGCTTCCTCATCAACTTTCACATCTCTACTTATCACAAGTTTCTTGGTTTCCAAGTTATACACTCTATATCCCTTGGTCACATCACTATAGCCAACCAAGACACCAACTTGTGACCTTTCATCAAGCTTTCCTCTCTTCTCTTGTGGTACTAGGATGTAACAAATGCTTCCAAATACCCTTAGATGATCAAGAGAAGGCTTATATCCAAACCAAAGCTCAAATGGGGTTTTACTCCTCAAAGACTTGGAGAAAAGCCTATTTTGGATGTAGATGGATGTATTAACTCCTTCGGCCTAAAAATTCTTTGGCAAGCCACTTTCAAACAACAAACATCTAGCCATCTCCATGATGGTACGGTTTTTCCTTTCACATACACCATTTTGTTGTGGTGTGTATGGTGTATTGAATTGATGAATTATACCATGATCCTTACAAAGTTGTTTGAAAGCCTCACTTGTGTATTCCCCACTATTGTCCGTCCTTAACACCTTTATAGTGCAACCGGATTGATTTTGCACTAACTTCATAAATTCTACAAACTTCTCCAAAGCTTGTGATTTTCTTTCAAGGAAATACACCCAACACATTCTTGAGTAATCATCAATGAAAGTTATGAAATACTTGCTGCCATTTAAGGATGGAACACTCATAGGACCACAAATATCCGAATGTATAAGTCCTAGCTTCTCCTTTGATCTCCAAGAACAAGATTGAAATGCTAGCCTAGTATGCTTTCCTTTTTGACACACTTCACACACATGTTCTTGCTTCTCAACCAATGGCATGTCTCTAACAAGTTCATGTGTGCCTACCAATGATTTAAAGCTAGCATGGCCTAGTCTTTTATGCCAAAGTTGAGAGGTGTTCTCAACTTTGGTGTTCAATGCAACCGATGCACCATTTTCATCCATATTCAACCTAAAATTCTTGTTCTTCATTCCAACACACATTAATTCATTTCCATGTGGATCAACTATAGGGCATGTCATGTTTGAGGAGTGTAATGCATATTTGTTCTCAAGCATTTGACCTACACTAAGTAAGTTCTCACATAAAGAAGGTACATAGAGAACATCATGGATAGTTTTGATACCTTTGGTGGTGTGTATCACCACATCTCCTTTTCCTTTCACTTCCATCAAGGCTCCATTTCCAATTTTGACTTTGTTGTGGCTGCTCCTATCCAAGTTTTTGAATCACTCATGCTTGTGAGACATATGGTGTGTTGCTCCACTATCAATGATCCATCCTTCATCATTCTTAATGCTACTAAAACAAGTAGCAACAAACAACTCTTCGGATTCACTATCACTTGCATTATCTTTAGCAACATTTGCTTGTTGCTTATCTTTCTTGTTAGCCTTGCATACTCTCTCCACATGACCCTTTTGTTGGCATTTATGGCAAAATGCATCCGGCTTCCACCAACACCTTCTTGGATGATGACCTTTCTTCTTGCAATGGTGACAAGGTTCATAGGACTTCCTCTCGGGTTTGCTAGTTTCACCTTTCTCCTTTATGACCTTAAGCTTGTTCTTCTTTTGATTTTGTGTCTTTTGATGTTGTTTAGACACAAATGCAGCCTCCATTGATTCTTCATGTCTAATCCTCCTCCTTTTCTCCGTAGCTTGCAAGGCATTCACCAACTCGGTCAAGGAAATTTCATTTAGGTTCCTTGACTCCTCCAATGAAGATATCTTAGCTTCAAACCTCTCGGGCAAGGAGACCAACACCTTCTCTACAATCCTTTGGTCACTTAATCTTTCACCTAGCACCCTAATTTGATTCACCACATTAAGAATCCTTGTGGTGAACTCCTTAACCGTTTCTTTGTCTTTCATCTTGATAGTCTCAAACTCCCTCCTTAGGTTAAGGATTTGCATTTGCCTTGTCCTTGCACTCCCTTGGAACTCATATTGAAGTTTGTCCCAAGCTTCTTTGGCACTCTCACATGCCATTATCCTTGTGAAAATGGTATCATTAATACAAGAATGAATGGCAGTGAGAGCCTTGAAACCTTTAGCCAATTCCTCCTCATGGTGCTTGATTTGGTTGACCGTTGCCCCTTGTCTCAAAGGCTCGGGTTCTTGGGGATTTATGGTGACCTCCCAAAGACCATAAGCCTTCAAGTAGGCTTGCATCTTAATACTCCAAATGTTGTAGTTCTCCCCATTGAAGATAGGAGGAGAAGGAGTTGAAAAACTTGAAGAAGCCATGTGAATGTTGCTTTCTAGTATGAAGGAATATGAAAATATATTTGTGCTTTCAAGTATCTCTTCACTCTCAAGGAACGAACCAGCCCAAAAACCTCACAAATCTCACAAAAATATGCCTTGCTCTGATACCACTTTGTTGGGGTGAGAAGGTTATGACCAAGAGCAAGCTAGCTTGAAGTGTTAGCAACAAGCAAGCTTTTGGTGATGCTCTTGGGAATGGTTGTGTGTGAGTTGTGTTTTTAGGTTTTGGTTATGGTGTTTTCTGGTTTTTAGGGTTCCTAGAGTGTTCTAAGGTGTTGAAGAAGAGATAAGAAGAAGGGGACCACGTTGCTTTTGAAAAATGAGGCTTGGATGTATAGCCATTTCATTCATTTTACTATATAAGCTTGAAATTACAACTAGTTCACACATGCCAAGCATGTGAGCTTACAAAATGAGTAAAGTATTTGAAATTTAAAAAATAAAATGGTCAACACCTAACTTTTCATACACAAAAGAGTCAAAAACCAGCTGCAACATGTCTATTCCAAATATAGTAAAAACTGACACATGGTTTTGAACTAAGTTCCTATTGTTTAACTAGTTTGGGTAAACAACCAAACTAGCTTCACCTACTTAGTTCCCCTTTGTATCTGCTTATGAAACTTGGTTTGAAGCATCCTTGGTCATAAATAAATATTGTTCCAAGATCTAGGAAAGTTCTGGAACCGGATCATGGGTTAAACAGCTCCAAAGCTGGCCCATACTCTGCATACTGGGCCCATCAGATACAGCAATCTGTTTGGAATAGAAAATGGACTTTCCCATGTCATTTTGACCTGAAATTTAAACCATAGTCTTCTATATATGTCTGTAGACATCCCCCAAAAGTTCAGCCCAAAACTCCATTTGCAACCTGAGATATAAGATAAATAGTGGAACTATGTTGCTGGAAATTATGAATCCAGCACCATAGGCATTTCAAGCATAACATTCCTATTCTTTTGTGCATAATCTTGCCTATAATTTTGCATACATAACTTAGGCACAAAACATTATCAAAATATACCTTGCATAAATTAAAAACATACAAAAAAATATAAACTCATAAAAGGAAAGGATTTGATACCAATATGTGCATGCTAGCCGGTGACATGCACCATCAAGTGGCAAAATTGCCACACTTCAACACTTGGTAGAAATGGTGAATTAGTTGATTGGCTCCCTATTATACACGGCAAGAAGTTGTACATATTACACGGGAACAAGACGGTTTTGTATGGAAAAAATCTAGAAAACAGAGTTGTGGTCAAAATTGCTTAATCTAGAAACATATTTTTATATCCTATTCAATTCCAGCCACACATTTTATGCTTTGAACCCTAATAAGTAATGCCAGAATATTTTAGTAACTTAATTTTTTAATTATGTACTTTTAACTATCTAGAGGCTTCTAGGATATAGTGCACCACAAATTTTATCAGAAGCGGTTTTTGTTTTTGTTTTTGTTTTTGGGTTATAAAGAAGTGGATTCTGGTTAAGTTGGCATTTTAGAGGCATTTCAGTAACCTTTGTCAGTAAAATGTTCTGTTAATTTTTTTTTTTTACCTCCCGATAAACTGTTATATATATATATATATTCTTACTTGGGTACGTTATGTTTTCTTTACTGGCTTTAGGTTCCATAGAAAATTTGAAATCTAGGTTGTCCTTCCTGTATAAACTATAAGGTGCTAATTATCAAGACAACATTTTTCTTAAAGTAAATTATATACATTAAAACACCCTATTCAGTGGAAATTGTCTAATAAAAAATAAGTTAAGCATTGTTGAGGGAAATCAACTTAAGCTAAAATGATTTATCCCAAAAAAAAAAAAATTATCTTTGTTGTCGAAAAAATTAAAAAAAGTCTTCTCTCTCTTCTTCCTCGATTTTGAGCTTGTGTTTGAATGACTGAAACTCAACAAAAACTTCCCAATTCCTCTAGTCTTGAGGATTAAATCTTCACGTTTCTCCAACTAATCCTCAAGAGTATATATATCGCAGAAATTCTAAGGACCTTCCTTGCAATCTCAACATTGTTTAGTATTAGCCTACCCCAACTCCGAGCAAGGTTTTACATGAGTTAAACCTGCTCATAGGTAGGACCTTAGCTCCCATATCTATAGGATTAAATTCAGTTGGAATTTTCTCCATCATAAACTCTTTACTCTCTACCATATCACAAATAAAGTGATACTTAATTTGTATGTGCATAGATCTCTCATGAAATACAGGGTTTTTGCAGAGATGTATTGCACTCTGACTATTTGAATAGAGTACAACTGTCTTGTCTAGCACACCTAGTTCCACCAGTAACCCTTTGATCCAAATAGCTTCCTTAGCAGCATTAGTCACTGCCATATACTCAGCTTCAGTAGTTGATAGAGCCACTACAGCTTGAAGATGTGACTTCCAACTTATACAATTTCTACATAAGGTAAATGCATAAGCAGAAATTGACCTTCTCTTGTCTCGATCCCCGAGCATATTTGCATTTGCATAACCAAGTATCTCCACTCCATCTTGTCTGCTTTTGAACAATAGTCCTTCATTCATAGTGTGCTTCAAATATCTCATGAGCCACTTCATAGCATCTCAATGGTGTCAACCAGGATTTGACACAAACCTACTCAGTACACTCACAATATGTGCAAGATCTGGCCTTGTACTAATCATTAAGTACATAACTGATCCTATAGCACTTGAATAAGGCACCGTGCTCATATCTTCTTTTTCTTGTTCAGTGATTGGACATTGGTCTATGGATAGCTTGTAATGTCCACCCAAAGGCACATTTGCAGGCTTAGCTCCATCCAATTAAACTTGGAGATCACCTTCTGAACATATGAAGTTTGCTGAAGCTTCATCTCTTTACTCCTCCTGTCTCTAACAATGGTTATCCCTAAGATCTTCTTAGCCTACCAACTTCTTTCATATTAAACTTAGAACTGCGTAATCTTTTCACAGAATTAATGACCTTCACATTTGGTCCAGCCAACAACATGCAATCTATATAAAAAAGTAGATAAACAGCATTTGCACTCATTGCATCCTTGAAATACAAGCAACAATCTCCTATACCACTATCTGGGAGATTGTTTTAGACCATAGAAAGACTTTTTCAACAAACATACAAGTTCTCCACCCTTTCTAGTAACTTCATATACTTCTAGCTGCTTCATATAGATTGTTTCTTTCAAATCTCCATGAACGAAGGTAGTTTTTACATCCAATTGCTCCAATTTCCAATCAAATTGTGTAATCAAAGAAAGCATGATCCGAATGGTGGTATACTTAATCACTGATGAGAAGATTTCATTGTAATCTACACCTTCAAATTGTGTAAACCTTTTTTCAACCAATCTTGCCTTAAATCTCACTGGATTAGTCTTTGTCAGTCCCTCATTTACTTTGTAGATCCACTTACAATTCATAACTCTTTGATTAGAAAGAACTAAAACTAGATCCCAAGTATGATTATTATGAATAGATTTCATTTCTTCATCCATTGCCTGTTTCCATTTGATTGCCACTTTAGACTTCATAGCTTCTTTATAACTCCTAAGTTCATTGTCTGAGAAATCTTGAAAACCAACCAAAGCATAAGCTATAAAATCAGCATAGCTATACTTCCTACTTGGTATGACTCTCCTCTTGGCCTTATCTCGAGTCAACAAATATCCAGGTGATGTAATTGTCTTTAAGGGTGAGGAAGTCTGTTGCTTCACACTTTCTTCATCTGAATCAGATTCTATATGAATTGGAGTTCCTTCCTTTTGAATTTTAGATTCTTTCCTCTTAGATGTACTTTCTTCCTGATGATCTCGTGTCTCAATTTCAGATACAGGTAACTCCACCTGTCTTGTCCCCAATTGTTGCTCATCATTAACACCTGCGTTGTTAGTAATCTTGCAAAGCATAACATTTTCATTGAAAACAGCATCCATGCTAATAATGACTTTAAAGCCTTTACTCTCCCTAACGTAGAGCCTATAACCCTTGAAACCTTGAAAGCATCCTAAGAAAACACACTTCAGGCTTCTAGGTTCAAGTTTACCTTTTGATTGGTGTGCATATGCTGCGCAACCAAAAACTCTTAAGTAACCATAATTAGGTAACTTTCTTGACCAAACATGCTCAAGAGACTAAAAATTCAAAACAATAGAGGGAGACAAATTGACTAGATGCATAGCAATCATAACTGCTTCACCCCAAAACAACTTTGGTACACCTAAGGATGCTAACATACACTTTACTTTATCCAACAAAGTCCTATTCATTCTCTTAGCAATGAGGTGTATGCTTTACTATTCTGTGTCTCAAAATACCTTGAGTTTTGCAAAAGTTATCAAATTCCCTATTACAGAACTCAAGTCCATTGTTAGTTCTCCTTCACAGACTTGCTGACTTGATTCTTAACCAACAACTTCCACTCTTTAAACTTATTGAAAGCCTTATCTTTGGATTTCAATAAAATTGTCCACACTTTCCTAGAGTGATCATCAGTTATAGACATAAAGTATTTACTTCCACTTTGAGTAGAAACTTTAACATAACCATAAAGATTAGCATGGACATAGTCAAGCATAGACTTAGCTCTATTTGTACTCAAATTGAAACTAAGTCTGTGTTACTTACCTAAAATGCAATTTTCACAAAAATCTAACTTGCTGATCTGATCCTTCCAAAAAAATATTCTGCCTGTTCAAATAATACAAGCGTTTTTCACTTATATGTCCTAATCTATTATGCCTTAACATAATATTATCAAAAGGAGTATGAACAGAAGCATTACAGGAATTAAAAATAACTTCACTAAGTAAAACATATAAACCATTTTTCTTAACACCTTTTAATGCAACAAAAGAACCTTTTGATATTTTCATTTTTCCATTCTCAGTTTTAGAAGTATATCCTGCATCATTGAGCATACTAAGGGAGATGAAATTTCTCCTTAAACCAGGAACATATCTCACTGAACTAAGAGTCCTGACAGTACCATCATACAGTTTGAACTGAACATTACCAATTCCAACCATTTGATAAGAGTGATCATCTAGCAGAAGAACCTGTCCTCTCTCATATTTCTTATAAAACTGAAAAACATCGAGAATTGGACACATATGAAATAAGCATCCTGAATAGATACCCACCTGATACGAACCTAGGACGACCTGCTCCTAAACCCGTATTATATTAGCCCGGATCTTAATTAAGTTCAAGTTCTAATGGAATGGACCTCAACCCCTAACCAACCTGTGGTTAGAAACCTTGGTATAATATAGACGCCACAATAGGGGATGGAAAACCTATTGATAAGTCAAGCTAAAACAACCAATTCTCTAATGGTGTTTTAGGTGTTCTCAAAGAACAAAGAGATAATTAATCTCACAAGTATTTTCTTTATCAAATCAAAGTTGTTTTCTTATTGATAACTAAGCCTTTAAATAGGCTACAAAGCCACGAAATAAAACCCTAGAACATAAAGAAAACCAGCCACCACACATAAAGAAACCTAGTTGGCTGAAACTATACTTCCTCTCCTAATCTAAGTTTGATTAATTAATTCCTTTATATTAAATTAGGAATTAATTAATTTACAATGGAAAGAATAAAATAAAAACCTTCCTAAAGTTATTTTTCCAGAAAATAAATAAATAAAAGCCAAAAAGTAATGGTAGTTTCCTAAAACAAAAAGTAAAAACAAATTAGGAAACTAAAAATGCTAGCCTTTTTGATCAAGTTGACTTTGATCAATCTTTGACCTCTTTGAGCTTCAAATCAGCTTCTAGATGATTTGTAGGATGCCAAATAAGCTGAATATGAAGTCCCACACGTTGCCCATGCTTGGAAAATAAGAAAAGGCTAATACAGTAAAATACAGTAAAGCCAGCAAGCAATACAACAAATTCGGCCAAATTGTTGAGGCTGTCCGTACAAGCCCTTTTTGATTGCATTTGAGGCTGCTTTAACTTGATTACATGACCTCTTAGGCATATGTATTGAACCCATAAAGCATTGGAACCATTTCATGCTTCCCGGACTCCAAAAATGTACCAAAACCGTCACCCGGGTCTGTATCGGCTTCCACCACTTGGATGCTTAGAATAGGCTTTGTATCTTCAAGTATGGACAAGCTCTGTTCAGATTAATTACCCCCTGTATAAATACTCCCAGGTTGTCATTAAATCTCTTAATTTGAGCTCTTGTGATTGGCCTAGTCTTCATCCGTGTCGAGTCAGCACCCCAGCGGGATATCGGTGGAGCGTGCTCGGGCGGAATCACATCACCACCCAGTCTTGTTTAGTTCAGTATCAATAACAAAAACTTCAGAAGGTTCTTCACCTAAGGAAACAATAGCAAGATCACCACTCTCTTGGTTCTTACCTTTATCATCTTTCTTTTTCTTATAACATAATCTTATAATGTGACCTTTCTTCTTATAGTAATAATACTTTTGACCTTTATTTCTAGACTTACATCTAGAATGATCATGATTCTTGCCTTTAATGTCAATACTTCCAGAATTCCTAGTGAAACTCCTGCCTCGAGCACTAAGCCCTTCACTCTTTGACTCAGACTTTATCTCTATGTCTCTAGACTTTAAAGACCTAATTACCATATCTAAAGACAGAGAATCATGACCATACTTAATGGCATTCTTAACATATCTATAAGTTTCAGGTAAGGAATTCAACAAGATAATTGCATTATGTTCATCAGTAAAAATAACTTTACAATTAGCAAGGTCTAGGATTATCCGATTAAACATATTAAGACTAGTGTCTAAATCCTTAGAAGTATTCATTTTAAAACCAAAAAACTGCAAATTGCTCAAGTAATTAAATACAATCTGGAAAATACCTCACCAGATAGAGTTACTCAAGCTTGTACCATATCTTAGAAGTTGTTGTTACATCATCAACATTCCTGAGAACATTGTCAGATGGAGGATGATCATGCTCAAAGCGATCTCATCAATCTCCAACTTCTTGTCTTCCGGAAGAACTGCAGGAAAGGATCCATAGATCCCTTTTGCAACCTTCATCAGAACAAGAACCACTTTCATCTTTTTCCTCCACAGTAGGAAATTTCCTTTGCCATTGAATATCTCCACCTCTATCTTTGAAGCCATTGTTGACTCTTAAAGAAGCCTTGGATTCTTGAAGAAGAATCTTTTTAAATACTCAGAGAAACAAAAAACAACCAGGCTCTGATACCATTTGTTGTGGAATTCAAAGAGAATCTAACAAAAAATGTAAAAGAACAAAAAAGATTTTAGCGAGGTTCAGCCCAAAGATTTGCCTATGTCCTCGTACTCTGGTTCTGAGCTTCTACTTATTATTGAATGAGAAATTTGAGAGCTACAACAGGTTCTTCAATGGCGGATCACACAGAAATGCCCAAACCAACCCGTTTGCCCAAATACATCCTCACACAATATTTTCACAAAGAAAACATTAATTCACTCACTGAACACCACAAAAAATTGGTAAAACGAAGAAAGACTCAGACTTTCTCTCTCAAACTCTGTAACTCTCTGTTGTTTAAAGAAGATGAAGACTGTTAATATAGACTGTTGCCCGAGCTAACATGGAGAGGCCTGCTGACATGGACCAATGAATTTAAACCTTTTCTAACAAGTGCAATAACAACCTCTCACACATTGCACATGGTTCAGTTAAGTTGTTGAGCCTACCTAATGCCCAAAATGTCGTCGTCCCTCTTAAGTACTTAAGCACATATCACAAGCCTATTGGCTCATTCTAAAACCTGAAAGTCTTCTCTCCTTCTTCCTCGATTTTGAGCTTGTGTTTGAATGAGTGAAACTCAACAAAAGCTTTCCAATTCCTATGGTATTGAGGATTAAATCTTCACAATCTTATATGTGATTATGCACTTTGATGTAGTATATATACTACACATAAATCTTTGGTGTGTTCAAACAGCAACTGCATGTTTTTCTTTGCAAAAAATTCAATTATTTATTATATATGTAAGCTTGCATCACTAGTATATCCCTAGAACCCCTGTCAATTTGTCTTTTAGCACAATTTTCTTGAATGCCTCAGATGAAAAGCCAATTTTAGATTGGGCTTTGTGACTAATTGTCATTCATTTGAAAACTTTTCCTGTGCTTTCCAAACCAACTATCAGATGTTTGCTTCGTGATGTTACACTAACATCTTTAGTCTCACATTGTGAAAATCCATCGTAGTCATCGTTTGACCACCTATTTTCCAATAATAATAATAATAATAATAATAATACTAGTAATAATAATAATAATGCTAATAATAATTTAAGTAATTAAAGGCTTAATTAAAATTAAAATTTTTTTTATGGAATATTACTGATCTTAAAGTATTTGAGGGTTAGAATAAGGTTAATATTTTTTCTGGGAAGGTTATTAATTATTTATGTAGTGATTTGAGAATCTAAAAAGATAAAATATCTTTTTGAATAAAGGTCTGAACAAGATCAGATTCATCATTTATATTTGACTTAGGAGATTAATGGTGATTAATAGCTATTCTTGGTTATTTTGTTCAAATTTGATTCAAGTAATTAAAGAAAAGCCTTGTTTGGGAATAATGATTTGATCTTAGCAATCAAAGATGATTTGATTTTATCATGGATTTTTCATTCAAAACATGGATTTTTCCTTATCAAGTCTAGGATGTCTTAGCTCATAAATAGACATTGGATAAGAAAGAAGGGACTCCAAACATACTTTCAAAAACTATAAACTCTACCAAATTTTCTACAGACACTACTCCTACATTCTTATTTTCTTATTTTCTTTAAATTGTATTGTTCTTGTGACTCATAGAACATTCTTGTTCATCGTTATTGTTAATCCTGCAATCTTTTAGTTCAAATAAATATATTGTTTTTTTTCATTAATATATTCATAAATTTCATATTTAATCATTTTATTTTGATTTCTTATCATCTCTATTTTCTATTCAATTCTTGGTATTTTACATTTGATTTTCTAATCTCCTCCTTCAATTGAACCATTTTTAATTATTCATTTTTCATTTATCTTGTTTTAAGTTTATTTTTAAATCCTTTACTACAAGGCATAAAAAAGAACCTTGAGATTATAAGTTCTCTACAATCTTTACAATCGCTTGATTTTAGTTAGATTTACATTTGGCTTGCAATTTATTAATTTTACTTTTTTTAATATGTTATTATTTGCAATCATTATCCTTTTTCTCTAATTTTAATCAGAGTGGTACACCTGGACATATTAAAGAGACAATCAAATTGTTTGGTGCTTGCAAAGATACCAAACATATTTTTTGACATGCTCAATTGGACTCCTTTGATTTCAACCAAAATGGTAGTGACCAGATCTAGTAGTAGTTTCAAAAATCTTGCTAAGAGAGATGGGTGGAGTAAAGAAAGCAAGGAATTGCAGGAGCCCAAGAAATCAATAACTTATCCCAAAAGATAGAGGATGAAAATGAGAAGATGCTTAGCCAAATGAAGAAAATGATGATGTGTATGGTCAAAACATTTGTAAAGTTCATGATTAATTCTCCTCACCAAATGCAATCTCCTCAAATCACCCTAGTTAGAAATTGGACTTTCAACCAAAATGACCATGTCAAGATTCAAAACCAGTAGCCGGGTTGATCGGGTTTCTACCTGAACCAACCCGATAGTCCATAGTAACCCAACCTAACAATAATCAGGTTGGATTAGGTTGGGTTATCGTGTTGGGTCTCAAATTGGGCCTAAAGCTTTTCAATAAAAATTCATACAACTAAGGCCTAATTATTAATTTTGGACTCCTTACATAAGAATTTGAACCCATTTATGATATTTTGGATAACATGGACCCATGTAAATTTCAACTCCATGCAATAAAACACATTATTTATGCTTGTATAACTTCTATTCAATGAAGATAGCTGTCTATTCCCCAAAAAGAAAACACAAGAAGACAGAAAACAACAAAAATAAAAACAAAAGATAAGAAGAAATTGGTGGTTTTTCTAGTCTCTGATTCCCATCTTTGAGGCACTATCTATCACTTCGTTAATTTCTCTTAAATGCAGTGGAAATAGTAAATACAAAATTCATGCATATTAGTGATATCACTCTCATACGATCAAATACATCCTTAAAAAATCAAATTACTTTAAAAAGTTAACACAAATTAAATCCAAACTTACTCCTCACGACTCAAGATATTAAATAACATGTCATAAATTAATACAACACAAACATAAAATAAATAAATAAATATATATATATATATATTATCCAATCAAAGCTTCAATCTCCAAACCATTGTAATTCCAAAGCTAGCTTAAAGTCTCCATCATTCCAAAGCTTCAATCTACAACACACATATCCCACTCCCATCATTTACAACACCATAAATAACCACAAATATATCAGAAAAAATATATACAAATGATTAAAACATAGTTTGCTTACCACCAAACTCAATTAAAAGATAATTTCTTCATGCGTCATAATCAGTAGATCCTGTATCTAAATGAAGAAAAAAAAACAACGTATAAAAAGACATAAAATTTCATTTAAATATGTTAATGAATGTAAATATTAAAATAAAATGTTAAATTAACAAGTTAAAAAATTACCTAACTCAAGATGTTGACAAATAGCAAAACATTCATCATAAGCACAGTCACGGATATCTAATCGGAGTGGGATTGCGCTACACCAATTTCGAGAGCAAATCAAAGCTTCCACCATTTTCGGAGTAAGTGAGCTTCGATATGGATCTAAAATACGTCCTCAGTGCTAAAAGCTTATTCAGAAGCTACTGTAGACAATGGGAAATATATCTCGAACAATAGATGATAGAACCTTAAATTTTATGGAATTCAATTTCCACCAATCCAACAAGTCTAATAGCTGGTTGTTGTAATCCTCTATAGATTCCATTAAATATCTATCAACCACATTCTTTATTTTTGAAGTATTGTCCACTTTCCTTTTTTTGTACTCCCATAATAAATAATCTTCATCATCATTGTCTCTCTCATAAACCTCAAAATTGGTTTCTTTGACATTCTTGGAAGATTGACTATCTGTTGTTGATGTATCACTTGCAGCACAAAAATCAAACAATTGACCCAAAGTTTCTTTCACTCCTTTGACCATTGTTTCACACACATCACTTGAATAAAGTTTGCCAAAACTAAAAATCATATAATCTAGTTTGTATCGAGCGTTAAGGACAGCAGCAACAAACAACAAATTATTAATCTTATCAATTGTCCTCCAATATTTATCACTTTTCAGCTCATATTTTCAGCCATGGTAAGGTCTATTTTTTTTTCCAAAATACACCTACTCAATTGGTGTTGAATTTTACAAAACTATATCACAAACAAGTGAGATGTCACATGCAAAGAGCCACTAACTTTCAAAGTAATATCACAAAAACTCCTTAAAAATTTCAAAAACAATTTAGCATCATTCCAATCTTTTTCTGTTGGTAGTTCATTATTAAAATAACTAAGGTAGTATCCATCCTCTTCCTCTATCCCAAAAGCTTTTTAAAGCTTAGTTGCACTTTCTAACATTAAATAGGTGGAATTCCACCTAGTTGGCATATCCAAAGATAAGAGTTTTTTAGACTCTATCTTTTCTTTTTCAACACATGCTTTAAATGTAGCTAACCTTGATGGTGAGGATCTAACATACCTTACAGCATGATGAATTAGATCAATTGAGGTAATGTGATCCCTCAATCCATCACTCGCAATCAAGTTAGTGATGTAAGCACAACAATGCATGTGGAGGAATTCACCATCTGAGATAAAACCATCCCAATTTTTAATCCTCCTTTTAATATATGCAATGGCAACATCATTTGCCGATGCAATATCCATAGCGATAGTAAAGACCTTTTCAGTCCGCCACTCAATCAAACAACTTTCAATTAGTTTACCAATCGTTTCACCCTTATGATTAGCTATTTGACAGAAATTTAATATCCTCTGTAATTTCCATCCATTATCAATAAAGTGAGCTGTGACAACCATATAGCTAATATTTTCAATAGAAGTCCATGTATCTGTGGTTAAGCTAGCCATTGGTGATAGGAATGTCAATTTGCTCCGCCCACCCTGAAAACCACGGTGCACGGCCCCTAATGGAGTGGTTTTTCCCCTAAAAAAGGGGTTACAGGGGTAGGGGTTGGGCTTACCTCCTTAAGCCCGAATCGGGGCCGGGTTGTGCCGGGGACTACATCCTGGCCCGAACCCGACCCGTATATATTTTCTTAATTTTTTTTAATATTTTCACAATGGAAGCTAACTTGCAAGCCCAGCTGGCCCTAAGTTAAACACTCCAATCTCCATTCTCCAGTGCTGCCGCCACCACCATCTCCCATTCTCCCTCAGCTCCCTTGTTAAGCTCAACTCAACTAACATTTAACAACCAATCCAGCTCCACCAACAGTGCCTGCTGCCATCACCAGCTCCCTCAGCTCAATTCAACCTTGCTGCTGCCGATTCTTCTTCACAACCGCCGCCACCACCACCAAGCATCATTTGGGTTATTGTTGTTCTTCTTAGTTAAGTAGTTGTATTGGCGAATCGGTCATTATGATAGAGATTTTATATTTCATAGAGCAAAGTTGCATCCATTTGGGTTATTGTTGGGATGATGTTCCATGTTAAATTCAGGTTCGTAATGAAAGGTGTACAAATTCTGATGGATAGAATGGAATCATGAATTGGACCACCGATGTGTCAAAAACCAATTATGATCTTTTATTGAACTCATTTATGTGCTCTAAGATTTCTTAAGCTTTTCAAGACTATTCCTTTGCAAATTCAAATATTAATTGATGCGATATATGAGCTGGAAATGACCAAATAGGATTAGGAAGGGAAAAGCCAGCTAATTTTACGAAAAGCTAGCTAATTTTATGAGTCTTTGACACATTCATTTTCGTTTTTATTTCCTTCTGGATGCTATTTTGACGATTACAAAGTTACTTCTTGTGAAACCTTTTTTTTTTTTTTTGGTTACATCTAATTTTAAATTTCATCCCATACTAGACTATGCACGTTTCTGTAATTATTTGCCTCCTTTCCAAACCATTCAAGACCAAACTTTTATCCAAAATCTTGTATGTATTAACATCATAACTTTAATTTAGAGGTATTAGCTTATTATATATATATATATATATATATTTCTATGAATGAATGAACTCTATATATATATATATATATATTTATATATAAACTGATAGATTGTATCTGTACGTAAACCAAAAGACAAAAAAAAAAAAAAAAAGAAAAAAAAGAAGAAGAAGAAAGAATAACAAATAATAAAAAATAAAAACAATCTTCTTGTGTTTGCCTTACATGCCAGCCGTGATAACATAACAGGCAACTTATGTGGAAACAAAGAATTTACATTATTTAGGGCAGCAAAGATATTGGTATATCATGTTTTTTTTTTTTTTTCCGTGATAGTATATCAACATGTCTTGACATGAGACATTGGAAAAAAAATATAATCGCAAATTTGAATTTGAATACCTTTTGCTTATTTCTTTCTCTCTTTGGCCTTTTCTATTCATTTCTTATTTTATTATATCATTTACCAAAGAATAAAAAAGAATCACAATTTTATATTGATCAACATTTTACAATATGAAATTGGTACGACAAAATAAATATATACAAAACAAAACTCTCTTATAGTTCAAAGCCAAGTACAATTGCATCAACATGTTCTTTTCTCACATTCAAAAAGAAAACATTATAGTTTTGACAGGAGGAATTTCTAATTCTATTTTTAGGCTTGAATTTATAATCATAACCTTTACATCCTCATTACAATTGGATTTGTGAGTAATGATCATGTCTAATTGTTTTCAATTTTTGTTTTTTTTTTTAAGGTAAATTATGGCTGAAGCTAGTGGTTCGACAAATGTTAATCCACCCTCAATTGGAAGCACTTCACATGATAAGGATCAAGCATCATCAACACCTTTCAGCAATAATTCGACTCCAATTAGTACTCCTCAAGAAATACCTATTCAAGAAGATATAAACCAAATTCTGATAGAGGTATGTGACAAGGATAGTAGTCAAGTAATTGGAAAAAGAAAATTGATTTTGATTGTACGGAATCATTTTAAAAAGGTAAAGATAGATAGGGTGGATAAGGTCATAGTAATTATTATAGTATGAAACTAGGAGGAGGGAGTAGAAATGGAACAAGACATTTGCATGATCATTTTAAAAGGTGTCCTCTTCGAACACAAAAGGATATTAAGCAAGCAATTTTGAATCCTACTAAAGATGCTGGTGGGAAAGTTAAAATTGGTATACATACACGTTTGACCAAGAGAGTGCTAGAAAGGAACTTGCAAACATGATTGTTTTGCATGAATACCCTCTTTCAATAGTTGAGCATTATGGGTTTAGGAGGTTTATGAATATTGTTCAACCATTGTTTAAAGTGGTTTCTCGTAATACAATTAGAAATGGTATCTTTAAATGATATGATTATGAGAAATCCAAAACAATGAAGTTGTTAGAGAAGAATTATGGTAGAGTTGCAATTACTACGGATATGTGGACATCTAACCAAAATAGAGGCTTCATGGCTATTACGGCACATTTCATTGATGATAATTGGACACTTCAAAGTTGAATTATAAGTTACTTTATAAGTTTATATATTAAATTTCATATTTATTGGATTATTTTATGTATTTAAGTCAAATTAATTTAGTTTATTATAATTATTTATTATTATTTTTTGTAGGTTTGTATATGTGCTTTGTCCACATACTTCCGAGGTTCTTTGTAATGTTTTTATGGATTGCATATTAGATTGGAATATAGATGGTAAGCTTTCTACTTTGACCTTAGACAATTGTAGCACAAATGATGCTTTGGTCAATCTTCTTTTGGATAAGCTTCCTAATTCTTCATTTTTATTAAATGGTCAATTTTTTCATATGCAGTGTGGTGCACATATATTGAATTTCATTGTGAAAGATGGTTTGGAAATAATTTGTAGAAGTATTGAAAAAATTCGTGAAATTGTTTATTTTTGGACATTAACACAAAAAAGAGAGGAAAAATTCTTAGAATGTGTTCGTCAATTGAAAATTTCGTGTGAGAAGAAGTTGGTTCTTGATTGTAAAGCTAGGTGAAATTCTACATATTTGAGCTTGCTACTGCTTTGAAATATAGGACTATTTTTCCTCGTTTGAAACAACGAGAGTCACTTAATAAATGTTTGCCTAGTGATCAAGATTGGGATTTAGCCATAGAGATTTGTCAAAGGCTAGAGTTGTTTTATGAAGTGACTAAAATATTTTCAGGAACAAAGTATCCTATAGCTAATCTTTTTTTTTTCTATACATTTATGAGATTAGGATGTCAATTTGTGATTGGCTAACATCTTCTTGTGAGGAAATTAGATTGATGGCCTCGAGTATGATATCTAAATTTGAAAAATATTGAAGTGAAACACATGGAATAATGGCTATAGCTACTCTTTTAGATCCAAGGTATAAAATGAAACTGATGAAGCATTATTTTCCTTTGATTTATTAGGATGAAGGTGTGCATAAGATAGCTATTGTACGTCAAATTTGCTATGATTTAGTGAAGGAGTATCAATCAAAGCGCAATTTGAGTGCAAATGTTCCAAATGTTTCATCTTCCCAATCCAAGTGCTTCCATCTGGAAAAAAAAAGATAGTTTGGCAAAATTTGATTTATTTGTTTCTAGCACTACTAATGTTGATAATGTAAAATCTGAACTTGATCATTACTTGGAGGAGTTGGTTTTGCCTAGATCTAATAACTTTGACATATTGATATGGTGGAAAGTAAATGCAACGAAGTATCTTACTTTGCATAATATTACAAAAGATATTTTAGCCATTCCAGTATCGAATGTTGCATCTGAGTCTGCATTCAGTACCAGTGGAAGATTTGTGAGTCCATATCAAAGTAGACTTCATCCTAAAACTTTGGAAGCTTTGATATGTGCACAAGATTGGTTATGGGCTGAAATTAATGGTATGAAAAATTAAATTTTATATTTTTGTCTTAAATATTTTTTTTTGTATTTATTGTTAACTAATTAATCTCATTTTTGTTAGCTTCATCTTCTTCACTATATGCTGGAGCTTGTTCTTCTACTATGAGTGACATAGAAAATGATGGAGAGGTAAATTAAATTTATTTATTACAAAAAATGTTTATATTAAATTGTTTAAATTTTTTTGATATTATTTAATATTTTTGTAGCAGTCAACTCTTACGAATCATTCTTCCATGGAGACTTAAGGAAATGAGAAGTAAAACTTTATTATGCATGTGTATTTTTATAAATTTTATGTTTATATACTTGAATTATATTATATTGTATTTTTTTAGGATGGATTTTATTATAATTGTAAATTTGGACTTTGATGTATTTTATTGTATTTTTATTATATTTTTGGTCACTTTATTTACATTTTATTCATAATATATATATATATATATGTATAAATTTATCAAAAAAATTATATCAATTATTTAACAAAAAAAGGGAAAAATCGCCTCGCAACACCACCGATTAGGGAATCCCGTCCCCACCCCGCTTCTAAAAGAAGGAAAAATCGTGGGTACTGGGATGGGACTTTAAAAACCCGTCCCACCCTGCCCCTTTGACATTCCTAGTTGGTGAGGTATTCATAAATAACCTTCTCAACTTTTTCTTCTCCTCCAAATAAAGTTGATACACATCTCTAGCAATTGTAACTCGAGATGGTGGATTAAACTTTGGACAAGCCATACTACAAAAATCTCTAAATCCCTCTTCTTTTACAAAAGTACATGGCAACTCATCTCTAATAATCATTCTAGCACATGCAGCCCTATAAGCCTCTTTATAAAATCCCACAGCAATAAGATTACTACTACCACCTTCACCTTCTTTTTTACTTCTAAAAGAGAGTATCCTCTTACTCCTATCCTCTTGTCTATGTGGATTCTTTTTACATTAACTAAAATGATTCCACAAAGTAGTAGTCCCAGATATTTTAGCATTACATACATATTCCTTATCACAATAATTGCATTTACACCTATCACTTCCTTCAATTTTACTAAAATGAGCCCAAATTTCTGAAGTTCTTACCCATTTCCTCTTGCTCAAAGTGGATTGTGGAGGTACTTGAGAAGAAGAAGGTGGTAGCACTACTGGTATATCATAATTGGCTAGTGTACTACACGCTTCACTTGGTGTACCAGATGTTGTTGGTGGAGTTTTAGAAACATTAGATTGAATTTCATCCATCTAAAAATTAAAATTACAATTATAAGAATTAAATCATATTAAAAAGGAAATTATACCATATAGTAGTAGCTAACATAAAAATTATAAATAATTGAATAAGTAAGCAAATATGCACGAATATATAAAACCATGTATTATAGTCCAAGGACAACCAAGGAAACACCAAAATATTACATTGAAGAAAGATAAAGGAACCAACCAAATACACTTCCCTAGAGGATAAATAATAGAAATCCAGATGGAATATATGAAAACTAGATTGGCGCACGCAAGAAAACCTAGAAAAGAAAAGAAAAGAAAATCGAAAGTAAAATTGGACTACATGCAGTAGCAAGCAGAATTAGGTTGGTGAAAGCATACTATGACTACCTTTAGAACTAGGATCAAACCACATACCCTTTTTCATGGCCATTAATGGACATGGACAATTAAAAGGATTTGCATCAAATCCATAGAACTTCTCACTCTTAGCAATGATTGCCACAATATATATAAATATATATAATCATATTTTTCAAGGAAGTACAATGATATTGCTCTAATAAGTAACAACGAATACCATCGCACGAGAAATCAGATGCAAAGTTGCATTTTGCAAATTTCTTTTTCTCAACTTGAGAGCAGAGTCTTACAATTTCATGACCCAAAAAAAGCTGCATTAAATCCAACTACCACAAATCAAGCTCATCACTTGGCTCTTAAACTTTTGGAAAAATCCGAATCTAGATTGGATAAAACTAACAAGTTCTATCACTGAAACTCACTTCTTTAAGTAAGAATAGCTTAAAAATAAAATAGACCCCGAACCAAACAAGCAAAAAATAAACTAAAACTTAACAAATCAAAGTGTTTTTGTTTTCTATATATATATATACACCAAAGATCCATAATTTATCAAAGAAATGCAAAGTACATGCATAGATCTTATTCTTCCAAGCAAAGAAAAATGAAAACTTTACACAAAAATGGCAAATTATTGGGAATGAAGTAGTCAAAAATAGAGAGAGAGATCAGAAAATGACCTCGAAAAGGAAGGGAGAAAGAGCAAGTTAGAGCCCTTCAATTGCCTCAAGAGATTGATAAGTGAAGTGGGTATTTAGTATCAGAAGCTTATGAGAAGCTAGAGGTGTTGACTGTTGAGAGATTAAGGGCAAAGCAATCCCTTCAACTTTGAAACACTGAAACACGTGATTAGCTTTGTTTTTATGAGAATCTTTTTTTTTTTTAAACTCACTATCCCATAATACAAAAGCCCAACAAACTTGGAAGCCCAATATCAATTGCTTCATTTTTTTTCCCTTCGTAAGTGAGTGTGTCAGTATTTCCCTTGGTTTCGTAAGTACATATCAGTGTGTCAGTACAGGAAGCAAAAGAGGCGTGCAAGTGAAGCCTAGGTCGAGTCGGGTATATTCGGGTTTTTTAATTTATAACCCAAAACCCAACCCAATTATTTCAGGTTGAAAAAAATCTACTTATGACCTGTTAAAATTATATCGGTTTTTTTAATTAATGGGTTGGATTAGATTGTGTTGGCGGGGTTTTTGAATAGGCCTAGGTTGCACCAATTGCACTTGGAAGGGGCAGAGTTGAATGATCATGCTTGTGCACCAAGTGGAGTCAGAAGGAGACATTCAACTTTACTTTCTACCACAAGCAAGGTAACTCATATAACAAGTGGAGCTGCAAAGGCAAAGTTGGAGGAATGACCTTAATGAGCATGAGTGTCAACATCATCTGGCCAAACCTAATTTCCATATATGAAGGAATGAGAATAGTCATTATCACCTATTAACCATCATGACTTGGATATTAAAAGAGCGAGAGTTCTTTACCAAGCTAGGGTTGATCGGGAAGTAATTACAACCATCATCTAAGAAATGGTCGGTTTTGCAATTAGGAAAGTTGGTAAACCTGCATATTGGAAGCCTTATTTGGAGTACATGGACCAATATGAGCTTCCAAGGAACGTTGGCTATATGGAATTTATCTTGTTTTTAGGAGCAAAAAGTAGGACTACATGTTAAGCACATTGGCCGCTTTGTCATGCAGTGTGTGAAGCTACATGAAACAACATTTGGAAGTTGAAGCCTTTTCTAAACTTGCTTATAAGTGTGGCATTCACATGGTACATTGATCTGTCTGCCAACTCGATCTTCACCTGGTAGGTGATGTGATTCCACCCGAGCCCGCTCAACCGATAATCCGCTGGGGTGCTGACTCAACACTGATGAAGACTAGGCCAATCACAAGAGCTCAAATTAAGAGATTTAAGGACAACCTCGGAGTATTTATACAGGGGGTAATCAATCTCAACAGAGCTTGTCCATACTTGAAGATACAAAGCCTATTCTAAGCATCCAAGTGGTAGAAGCCGATATGGACCCGGGTCACAGTTTTGGTACATTTTTGGAGTCCGGGAAGCATGAAATGGTTCCAATGATTTATGGGTTCAATACATATGCCTAAGAGGTCATGGAATCAAGTCAAATCAGCCTCAAATGCAATCAAAAAGGGCTAGTACGGACAGCATCAACAATTTGGCCGAATTTGCTGTATTGCTTGCTGGCTTTACTGTATTTTACTGTATTAGCCTTTTCTTATTTTTCCAAGCATGGGCAACGTGTGGGACTTCATATTCAGCTTATTTGGCATCCTAAAAATCATCTAGAAGCTGATTTGAAGTTCAAAGAGGTCAAAGATTGATCAAATTCAACTTGATAAAAAAGCTAGCATTTTTAGTTTCCTAATTTGTTTTTACTTTTTGTTTTAGGAAACTACCATTACTTTTTGGCTTTTATTTATTTATTTTCTGGACAAATAACTTTAGGAAGGTTTTTATTTTATTCTTTCCATTGTAAATTAATTAATTCCTAATTTAATATAAAGGAATTAATTAATCAAACTTAGATTAGGAAAGGAAGTATAGTTTCAGCCAACTAGGTTTCTTTATGTGTGGTGGCTGGTTTTCTTTATGTTCTAGGGTTTTATTTCATGGCTTTGTAGCCTATTTAAAGGCTTAGTTATCAATAAGAAAACAACTTTGATTTGATTAAGAAAATACTTGTGAGATTAATTATCTCTTTGTTCTTTGAGAACACCTAAAACACCATTAGAGAATTGGTTGTTTTAGCTTGACTTATCAATAGGTTTTCCATCCCCTATTGTGGCGTCTTCATTATACCAAGGTTTCTAACCACAGGTTGGTTAGGGGTTGAGGTCTATTCCATTAGAACTTGAACTTAATTAAAGATCCGGGCTAATATAATACGGGTTTAGGAGCAGGTCGTCCTAGGTTCGTATTAGTAGGTATGAAGCGAAGATTCCATAAGCAATTCTGCTGAATAGGGTTGGAGATCTCCATGGCTGATTTGTTACGGCTACAATAAATGGAACTATAGAGAGCTTCATTGCCCGATTAAAAAGGGTAAGGATCAGGTGTCATGTAAACATATTAGAATAGGAGTTTGTCAAGCTAGCTTAAGACAAATTAGGCTACAAGATTTGAAAAAAGTTCAAAGGATAGAGTTCCATGACTTGTTCAAGTTGGTTTCTCAAGCTCCTTGTTATGAAAGTATATTGAATTAAGAGTATTAAAGGAAGAAATTGTCTAGGGCCTCATACTATGAACACTTCAATCTTGAGATATAATCAGTAGAGATTGAGAACCAGACGTTCGAAGAAGAAACAGCAAAGATTGATGCAGCTGAGGTAGCAAACACTCGACCACACATTTATGATGCTCTAGATAAACCATTAAAAAACTAAAAATTTCTTAATTCATCATGGACACAATGAAAAATCGACTTAAGCCAGAAAGATTTGTACTTTTGACATCTCCATAGCTAATTAGATTCTTGCCCATTGCTGGCTAATAAAGTGACTAAATTATCTAGTGACCACATTATGCCCATGGTTGAAGAGATGAAAAAACGAAAAAAGTCATATTGCAAATGGCTTGGCATGTGGACACATCAAACTGTTCATTATGTGGTATTCATGAATGCTATATTAGAGAAGATCAAGTAAAAGGACACTCAAGTTCTCAGAGAAAAGAAAAGAAATCACAGAGGTTGACAATGACCATTTTCCTTTAGCTAAAACAAAGATGATTTTGGTAAACATGTCTAAATTGATCCAACTGTGGATTGAGATAGATTTAAAGCAAACAATTTAAGAATTTGACAAAAAGGCATCTAAATTAAAGATAAGGATTCAACTAAAAAGGATGAATCATCCATTAAAGTGCTTTATACTGGATTTAAGCATGAAATAAGGTAAAAAAGAAGAGACAAGCTGTAAAACATTAAAAGTTGAGTATGATAGAGTAGCCTTTTGAAAGTTACAAAACTTGTAGTCCAAAATTAGTGTTCAAGCTACAAGGATTGAAGTTTCAGAGATAGCATGTGAAGTTAGTTAATGGGTGCCAGGGGGTCAAGTTGAGCTTGGAATCTAGATCACTTTCTCTGAACACCATTTGGAAATACTAGTTTCTCAAAATATATAAAAAAAAAAAGGAATTTTACGCCACCAATAATAAAGGTGAGTTGAAGGTACTTAGTTAGGTACAACTCTTACCAACCACTAATTTGAACACAGAAGAGGCAATGTAACTCTAGCATGCTAAGGCTAAAAGATAGGTAGAAGAAGTAGAGAACACAAAGGCAGTAAGAAAATGGCCTAAAATCTAAAGCTAGAAAAATAATCACCTCAAATTATAATAAAGCAAGCATTTTTGGAATGAAGGATCCTTCTTGTCAAACCTTGGCTCGGATAAAGAATCTAGTAGGAAAAGTAAAATCAAACAAAGAAATCTTAAATTGCTTAATAGATTTTTATAGGACAACAATTTGATGGAAAATGATTTGATGGTCAATTTAACAAAAAAGGCTTTAATAGTCAAGTTTGGCACCATGGAGGAAGTAAAGAATTTTGGCGTTCTCGCTTTCCTTCAAAGGTGTTTTTAAAGAGCCATTTTGCATAGAAACAAATACAGCTGAGACCAAGGGCATCAAGCTTGAAGCTATTAAAAAGGCCAAGTCATGTTTTAAAATGAAGTATTACGGCGTCCTTGAATGGATTGTTTGAGGGTAGCTTAACCATTTTTAACTTATTTATAAAGGAATTCGAGTTTCTTTATGACAAGTTCTCTAATGAAGCGGTCTAGGTTGATAACAGACCTTCTTAAAGGAATTTACACCCTCAAGTCCATCTACAAATTCAATGCATCTCCTTACTAGCATGTTGTTTGGATATTGGTTAATGAGTTTCCATTTGTTTCGCATTCAACTTAAGCACTTTGAGTTTTTAATCTGGCCGGTGATTACTTTGTGTTTTTTCATATGACAAGTGATCATTCTGAATTCTTGGTATAATTCTTGCACTTTACATTTAGCTGGCATTTTTCTTGCATACTTCATCCATTGGCCAAGTCTAATCCACCCACATTCAGGTAATCATTGCTGCCTATTAGGTTAGATGCCTTTGTTTTTACTTTTATGTTGTTCATGACTTTAAGTTGGCACATGGCAATCATGATTGTTGTATTCTTGTCTCTAAGCTCATGCATTCAATCATGGTTTTGAATCTATTCCTATTGTACTTTACTTTGATCTTTCCACTTTTGGTATCGGTCATTACTTTGAGCTGGTTCTTGACAATTATCTTGGATTGAAGCTTTGATGCGAACCCACACGAGCTCGCACCACCGACAACTCATTCTCAAAAGGACTTGTTCATACCTGAAGATAAAAGACCTGTTTTAAGTATCCAAGTGGTGGAGGCTGATACATCGGATACTCATAGATTGGACATTTTATATCGGATATCCTTGCCTCGGACATCTGATCTCGGACTTCGGACATCGGATGCAACTTAGCTCGGACAGACATCAGTTAGCTCAGCTAGACACAAGTTAGCTCGGACAGACATCAGTTAGCTCGGATAGGCCATAAGTTAGCTCGGACATCAGGCAGACATAAGTTAGCTGGTTGAAGACATAATTCAGCCTAGATGTCAAAGTCAACTCGTTATCTAATTTGTGATTCACTTTCTTTCTTTTTGGGTTTTTATTTATTTATTTTCTGGACAAATAACTTTAGGAAGGTTTTTATTTTATTCTTTCCATTGTAAATTAATTAATTTCTAATTTAATATAAAGGAATTAATTAATCAAACTTAGATTAGGAAAGGAAGTATAGTCTCGGCCAACTAGGTTTCCTTATGTGTGTAGCGGGTTTTACCTAGGGTTTTTAGGGTTTATTTTGTTTCTTTCAAAGCCTATTTAAAGGCTTATTTTTCAATATGAAAACAAG
Organism: Ziziphus jujuba; assembly: GCF_031755915.1. Classification (NCBI taxonomy): domain Eukaryota; kingdom Viridiplantae; phylum Streptophyta; class Magnoliopsida; order Rosales; family Rhamnaceae; genus Ziziphus; species Ziziphus jujuba. The sequence goes on from NC_083390.1 coordinate 7,849,121, forward strand.
TTTGATTTGATTGAGAAAATACTTGTGAGATTAATTATCTCTTTGTTCTTTGAGAACACCTAAAACACCATTAGAGAATTGGTTGTTTTAGCTTGACTTATCAATAGGTTTTCCATCCCCTATTGTGGTGTCTACATTATACCAAGGTTTCTAACCACAGCTTGGTTAGGGTTTGAGGTCCATTCCATTAGAACTTGAACTTAATTAAAGATCCGGACTAATATAATACAAGTTTAGGAGCAGGTCGTCCTAGGTTCGTAACATTTGGTATCAGAGCTAAATTTTGTACAGGTTTGATCTATCTTTATTTGCTTTATTTGTTTTTGTGTTATTCTACAATTTTAGCATTAGGTTAAGGTTGCATATATCCCATACACGTTCTGCATCATTTAAAAAAAAAAAATTTTCCTAGTTGAATTAGGTTTCCTAGTTTTAGCGTATTTTTGTTTCCTAGTTTGTGGTTGTTTTTCATCATTGTTCTTGTTAATTTTGGTTTTTATTGATTTTTTTCTTTGCTGTTTTATTCTTAAATATTTACATTCATATATTCAAGAAAAAAAAAAGAGTTTACAGCAACATTTAAAAAAAAAAAAAAAAACCAGCACCTTTGTGTTTATTTGGAGGTCACGAGTTTGGTGTTTGTTTGGAGTTGGAATTGCAATTTTGGTACTTACTCTTGCTACTGCAGTTGTTTTTGTTCTGTGAGTGAAAAAAAAAAAAAAAAGAAGAGGTAAAGCCGAATATAAAAAAAAAATAAAAAAATATTTCGGTTTGCTGGAGTTTGATTTGTTTGCTGGAAATTTGTTGGAGCTGCTGGGTTTTTTTCTTTTTATTTGAGTTGCTGGGAAATTATTTTTGCTGCTGGATATTTGGATTTTGGGTGCTTAAATTATTTGGATTAAAATCAGTTAAAGGATTTGATACAAAACTTGAATTACAAAGAACAACAACCAACAACTATTCTATATTTTGTTCAATTTGATTCTTGTTCGTATTTGAATTTCTTTTTCTGGAATTTTATTCTTGAACTCATAATCTACTACCATCTGGTGCAGTTTTCAAAAATTCCAACGTTTTCCCATTATTTTGTGTTTTCTTGTCTAGAAAGCCGAAAAAATTAGGATTTGTTGGATTCTTTCGGTATTGCCTACTTTTTGCTACTGTTTTGTTGATAAGTTTAATTAAAACATACTAGTGATCTAATTGCTGTTTTGTGGGTGTTTTAATTAGAACTTTGAGATAATTCATTGAGTGGAAAAAGGCAAGAGTGTTGAGCTTAAAAAAGGGTAAAAAGCCGAAACAAGTGTGCAAACACGAGTGTCGAGTTCTCATTTGAGTGAAACATGTAAGGGAGTGAAATCGTAAGGTCCTATTTTATTTCTATTGCATTATTATACTAACATGACAGAATCAAGAATGAAGAGAGGAGAGCCGCCCTTGAGGATCAATGAGGAGGAGTCCGTAGCATTCCATGGTGATGCCTGAGCTACCGGGAGCGGAGACCAAGTGGACATGAAAGCTATTTTGGAGTCAATACAGCGGGTCAGTGCTCAAGTTGAGCATGTGAATCAAAGAGTGGAAAGACTAGAAGCCTTACAAGGAATTCAAAATACAAGAAATAGGCAAGAATTCCATGGAGGGCGAGGCCGAGGGCGAGGAGGTCGCGAGAGACCGAGAGAGGAATTTGATGAGGAGCCATTCGGTGGAGACTTTGAGGAAGGTATGGATGAAACTTTTGCTGTCCAAGATAGAGCTGGTCGTGCAAGATATAGGAGGGAAGATACAGATGATGATTTGGGAAATATCAAGGTTAACATCTCACCTTTTATGGGTAAAAGTGATCCCAAAGCTTATTTGGAGTGCGAAGAAAAAATGGAGATGATTTTTTACTGCCACAACTATTCGGAAGGTAAGAAGGTGAAGTTGGCAGCAATGGAGTTTGGACATTATACTTTCCAATGGTGGACCAATGAGCAAAATACCCGAAGGAGAGTTGGTGATGATTTAATCTCGATATGGCGTCAAATGAAAGGAGCCATGAGGAAACGGTTTGTGCCATCCCATTACCATAGGTTGTTGCATCAAAGGCTTCAATCTTTGTCTCTAGGAAGTAGGTCCGTGGAGGATTATTACAAAGAGATGGAGATGTTAGTGATGAGGCTAAATATGAATGAGGATAGGGAGGCAACAATGGCAAGATTTCTTGGAGGGTTAAACCGTGACATTGCCAACCAACTTGAATTACAACAATACTTGGAATTGGAGGAGATGTTGCATGTAGCAATTAAGCTTGAGAACCAATTCAAGAGGAGGGGTGTTAGTACACGGTTTGGAGGAGTTTCTAGGAATGGAAGGACAAGTTCAAGTGGCTGGAAAAACAATTCTACTTATGAAAGCAAGCTGAAGCCGAAGCTTGGTGAAGAAGCTACTAACCGGCCAAGAAGAGAACTTAAAGCCGAATCTGTCCAAGCCATTAAAGGTGAGATAAAATCTGAACCTAAACCTCAAAAGTCAAGAGAAATTATTTGTTTCAAGTGCCAAAGAAGAGGACATATAGCCAGCCAATTCCCGAATAGAAGGATAATGTTAATTAGGGGTAATGGAGAGGTGGAATCCGAAAGTGAGGCTAGTGAGGCTGAAATTGAACAAGAAGATGAAGGACTTGATGATGAGGCCGAACCATTAAACACATCAAATGTTGAGCTAAATTTGGTCTCAAGGAGGGTACTTGCTGTCTACAAAGATGAAGAGCAGATACAAAGAGAAAACATCTTCCACACTCGCTGCGAAATACAAGGTAAAATTTGTAGCATGATTATAGATAGTGGGAGTTGTACTAATGTAATAAGTAACCTTGTCGTTGATAAATTGGGCTTAAAAACAATAAAACATCCTAAACCATATAGATTACAATGGCTTAATGATAGTTTGAGATGAAAGTAAACAAACAAGCCAAAGTAAAATTTAATATAGGTAGATATGAGGATGTAGTTTTATGTGATATTGTACCCATGATTGCTGAACATATACTATTAGGTAGACCATGGCAATTTGATAAAGATGCTACTCATTTTGGTTGAGAAAATAGTATTGTTTTCAGGTTTAAAGGGAAGAAGGTCAAGCTGGAATTATTATCTCCTAAAGAGGTTTACAAAGACCAATTACAAATGAAACAAAGGAGAGAAGCCGAAAAGCTCAAGGAAAAAGCAAGTATGGCACCAACGGCTTCACCACCCTTTCAAGGAGGTAAGAATGAGGTTGCTGACCAAGGTAAGGTTTCTAAGACTCATATTGAGTGGAAAGATCAAGGAAATGCCGAAAGAGGGGGGAAAGAAAGTGGCAAACCCGAGAGTATGGAGAAGGAAGAAAAATCTGAAGGTTTGCGCCAATCCAAGGGAAAAAAAGAAAAAGAAAGAAAAGAAAGGTTAAGTAGCAATTTTTATTTGAGTTTAGGGGATATTAATAAGGTTATTGAGTGTAAGAAACCTTTGCTGGTCATGATTTATAAAGGAAATTATTTTAATGATCAAACTAACTTTGAAGAACTTGAATTGCCAAGTTCAATGATTTCTCTTTTGAAGGAATTTGGAGATGTCTTCCCAAATGAAATTCCAAGTGGACTACCACCTATTCGAGGGATAGAACATCAAATTGACTTTGTTCCAGGGGCTGCCATACCAAATAGACCAGCTTATAGGAGCAATCCCGAAGAAACAAAGGAGTTGCAAAAACAGGTAAGTGATTTGCTTGATAAAGGATACATTCGTGAAAGTTAAAGTCCATGTGCTATTCCTGTTTTATTGGTACCTAAAAAAGATGGTTCTTGGAGAATGTGTGTTGATTGTAGGGCTATAAATAACATTACCATCAAATATAGACATCCCATTCCTAGATTAGATGATATGCTTGATGAGTTGCATGGTGTTTGCATGTTTACAAAAATTGATCTTAGGAGTGGTTATCACCAAATTAGGATGAAAGAAGGTGATGAATGGAAAACCGCATTTAAAACTAAATATGGGTTGTATGAATGGTTAGTTATGCCCTTTGGATTATCTAATGCACCTAGTACTTTCATGAGGCTTATGAATCATGTAATGCATCCATTTATTGGTAAATTTGTGGTTGTTTATTTTGATGACATTCTAATATATAGCCAAAATTTGGATGACCATGTGGATCAAATTAGCAAGTTTTGCAAGTTCTTAGAAAGGAAAGATTGTTTGCTAACATTAAAAAATGTGAATTTTGCAAAGATGAGCTTGTGTTTCTAGGATTTGTAGTAAGTGCTGCAGGAATCAAAGTTGACCAAGCTAAGGTGAAAGCAATTCAAAAGTGGCCGATTCCTACTTCTATCACCCAAGTGAGGAGCTTTCATGGCTTGGCAAGCTTTTATAGAAGATTTGTTAAGGATTTTAGTACCATAGCAGCACCATTGAATGAAGTTGTCAAGAAGAATGTCGGCTTCAAATGGGGGGAAGTACAAGAAAAATCTTTTAATTTGTTGAAAGAAAAATTGTGTAATGCACCTTTGTTAGTTTTGCCAAATTTTTCTAAGACTTTTGAAATTGAGTGTGATGCTTCGGGTGTAGGTATTGGAGCTGTCTTAATACAAGAAGGAAAACTCATAGCCTATTTTAGTGAAAAATAAAATGGAGCTGCCCTAAACTACCCGACTTATGACAAGGAGATGTATGCTTTGGTGAGGGCTTTGGAGACATGGCAGCATTATCTCATGCCAAAGGAGTTTGTGATTCATACGGATCATGAGTCTTTGAAGCATTTCAAGGGTCAAAGAAAGCTCAACCGAAGGCATGCCAAGTGGATTGAATTTATTGAAACCTTTCCCTATGTGATCCGCTACAAAAAAGGTAAAGAAAATGTGGTTGCCGATGCATTATCCCAAAAGTATGTACTCTTTTCTACCTTAGATGCTAGATTGCTTGGATTTGAACAATTGAAAGCACTTTATGAGCATGATAGTGACTTTGGAGAAATTTTTAAAACCTGTTTGAAACATGGATTTAATAAATTTTACATATTTGATGGATATTTGTTTAAGGAAAACAAACTTTGTGTGCCTAATTGTAGCATTAGGGAATTATTGGTTCGGGAAGGACATGGGGGTGGTTTGATGGGTCATTTTGCTATTTTAAAAACTTTATCCTTGCTGCAAGAACATTTTTATTGGCCTAACATGAGGAGAGATATTGAGAGAATTTGTGAAAGATGTTTGAAGTGCCGAAAAACAAAATCAACATTGAAGCATGGATTGTATAAGCCCTTGCCAATTCCTACCTATCCTTGGGTAGATTTGTCTATGGATTTTATTCTTGGTTTGCCTAAGTCAAGGACAGGTAAGGATTCAATATTTGTTGTAGTAGATAGGTTTTCTAAGATAGCACATTTTATTGCATGGAACAAAACTGATGATGCATCCAATATTGCTAATTTATTTTTCAAGGAAATTGTGTGATTGCATGGAATGCCAAGAACTATTGTTTCGGATAGGGATGCTAAGCTCTTAAGCTATTTTTGGAAAACTTTGTTGGCTAAATTAGGTACTAAGCTTTTATTTTCAACTACTTGTCATCCACAAACTAATGGACAAACCGAAGTAGTAAATAGAACCTTGTCTGCATTGTTGAGAGCATTAATTAATAGAAATTTAAGAACTTGGGAAGAATGTTTGCCACATGTTGAATTTGCATATAATAGGTCTTTACATTCAACAACTAAATTTACTCCATTTGAAATTGTTTATGGTTTTAATCCTTTGACTCCATTAGATCTAACACCTTTACCTTTAAGTGAGCATGCTAATCTAGATGGAAAACAAAAAGCTGAATTTGTAAAGCAGATTCATGAGAAGACATGAGCAAACATTGAGAGGAGGATCGAGCAATATGCAAAGGTGGCTAATCAAGGCCGAAAATCAATGGTGTTTGAACCTGGAGATTGGGTGTGGCTGCATTTAAGGAAAGAAAGGTTTCCTGAACAAAGGAAATCCAAACTCATGCCAAAGGGCGATGGACCTTTTCAAGTTTTGGAGAGGATAAACGACAATGCCTACAAACTTGATTGACCGGGTGAGTATAGTGTTAGTGCCACCTTTAATGTTCCTGATTTATCTCCTTTTGCTGCAGGTGATGACTTCGATTTGAGGACAAATCCTTTTTAAGAGGAGGGGAATGATGCGAACCCGCCCGAGCTCGCACCACCAACAAATCACTGGGGCACTGATCCGATACGGATGAAGACTGGACCGATCACTAGGGCTCAAGCTAAGAGGTTTAAGGATAACCTTGCTGCCTTTATCCAGAGAGTAATTCATCCTCAAAAGAGGTTGTCCATACCTGAAGATAAAAGACCTGTTTTAAGTATCCAAGTGGTGGAGGCTGATACATCGGATACTCAGACGTTGGACATTTTATATCGGACACCCTTGCCTCGGACATCTGATCTCGGACTTTGGACATCGGATGCAAATTAGCTCGGACAGACATCAGTTTGCTTGGCCAGACACAAGTTAGCTTGGACAGATATCAGTTAGCTCGGATAGGCCATAAGTTAGCTCGGACATCAGGCAGATATAAGTTAGCTCGATTGAAGACATAATTCAGCCTAGATGTCAAAGTCAACTCGTTACCTAATTTGCGATTGACTTTCTTTCTTTTTGGATTTTTATTTATTTATTTTCTGGACAAATAATTTTACAATGGTCTTTATTTTATTCTTTCCATTGTAAATTAATCAATTCCTAATTTAATATAAAGTAATTAATTAATCAAACTTAGATTATGAAAGGAAGTATAGTTTCGGCCAACTAGGTTTTCATATGTGTGTGGCGAGTTTTACCTAGGGTTTTTAGAGTTTATTTTGTTTCTTTCAAAGCCTATTTAAAGGCTTATTTTTCAATATGAAAACAAGTTTGATTTGATTGAGAAAATACTTGTGAGATTGATTATCTCTTTGTTCTTTGAGAACACCTAAAACACCATTAGAGAATTGGTTGTTTTAGCTTGACTTATCAATAGGTTTTCCATCCCCTATTGTGGCGTCTACATTATACCAAGGTTTCTAACCACAGGTTGGTTAGGGGTTGAGGTCCATTCCATTAGAACTTGAACTTAATTAAAGATCTGGGCTAATATAATACGGGTTTAGGAGCAGGTCATCCAAGGTTAGTATCAAGTTTGCTCTTAATTTCTCTCAACACAATTTCGACCTTGGTTCCATGACTACTTCTAATCCCATTTATTGTGTTGATAGTTGTTGTTCATTGCCTTCTTTTGTTGGTCCAAATAAGCTCCATTCCTAAATTCAACCTTGCTTTTGGTTGGTGTCGAATGATACTAGCTTTCCTTTGCATGTCCTTTTTTATCTTGAATCAATACGTGGTGACTATCTCAATCATTTTTATGGTTGTCATGCTTCCTCGCTTGATGGTTATGAGGTCGATCTTAATAATCATCTCCAACAGGCTCGTCATCCATCTTTAAGATCATTTATCCACTTATCTTGAGATTGCTTTGGTGGAAACAATAGGGGCCATCAAGGTAACAATTATGATTTTGATGATTAAGCCGCAATGAGACATGATATAATGCTTTAACATTAGTGATTCTGACCAATTTTGCAAAGCATATATAGGTGGTTTTTCAGTGTTGAATACCCCAAGTTTGGATGATCCATCCATGGAGATCACCAAGATAGCATTTGCAAAAATAAATAAATAAAATAAAAACAAAAAGCAAAAAAAAAAAAAAATACAAACAAAATTAAAGAATAAAAAAATAAAAGAAAAAGAATAAAAGAAAAGAAGCTTAGATAAATATTTATATGTATAGCTAATCTCTCATTAGAACTCATGATGGAATTTCCATTAGGGTCTTATTTATCAGCCTTTGAATTTTTTTGGTTATTGAGATTTTAAAATGCATTTGGGGTTTATATGAGTCATGATAAGGTTCTTTTTGAGTCATGGTAAGGTTCTTTTTGCTTTCCCAAAACTTTAGTATTTTACTAAACTTACATAAAATCTTAAAGTATATTTTTTTAAATTCAGTCCTTAAATAGAGCTAAAGACTGATAAGTGATGTTATGATGAGAGACTAAATGTAACACCCCGTCTCGAACAATATCAAAACTTTTTTTTACATTGATCGAGGTTGACCGGGTTTGACTGTCGTTGACCGAGAAGGGTCAAAATTTGACTTTTTGATCCAGATGGAATTTCTCTTTGATCGGGGTATCCTTGCAAAGTATGCATCGACCTAAGTCCATAGACTAGTAGCACGTCGAAAACAGAGCTACAGTTTGAAATAGATGAGCAAAACAAGTTGAGGTCCGAATTTTCCAATGGGTGCCGGAGTTGACTTTTTGGTCGTCTAAAGTTGAGCTTTGACTCATGCACGGTTGTGAAGTACTCATTGATATAAGTTTATAGACCAGTGGCACGCCCAAAACGGATATATGGTTTACAAGTTATGGATCTGCAAAGTTTTTTTTTTTAATACTGTATTATTTTAATATTATTATATATATATATATATTTTTATTTTTATTTTCTTTTTCTTTTCTTTCCTTTTCCCCACGTGGGAAAATTCCCCCATGGGCTTCTTCTTCCTTTCTTCTTCTTCTTCCTTTTTCTCCTTCTCTCCTCATTTCTCCTTCCCGTCAATCTCTCTCTCTCCCTACTGCATCTCTTTCGGCCGTCGCACGGCTACATGCGCCGGATGGTGTGGTGACCCACGGCTAGATGAGTCTAGGCAGCAAGTTGCAAGCTGGTTGGCCGGTGGATGCACCAGGATCAGCGCCCAAAGCCGACGGTCAGTGAAGTGGTGGTTGGTCGGTTTTTCGACGGCCATGGATCCCATAGTTGGTCCTTCCTCCTAGATTTCGACCCCCTGATTCCAAAAATAACCTCCATTTGCCCAAATTCCAAGCCGTTTGTGAGATAGTAGAAGGGAAAATTCGGTCGAAACCTTTCGTCCACTTTTCGGCCACCTCCAGTCGAGTTGAGTCCAACGAAGATCAGTAACGTATTCCTTGTCCCCTTAGCTTTCCGTTGATACCTTATTTGTAAATTTTGGATGCCGTTTGTGTTAGCTCCCCAGATACCGGGTATTATTTATCCGAATAAAGTATTAATTTATTTGACCCTGTGTAATATTGTTATTCTAGGAGCACATGTGAGTCGTAGAATTAATCGTATGGAGGATCTTGGTTGGATTGCATGCTCGAGATGAGTAACCTACCTTCAAACTTAATTTTGGGTGTTTAATTATATGTATTTTGTGATAATTGATTATTTGAAAATATGATATTTCATGTGTTAATTGTTTAGTAAAATTATATTTGAAATTTTGATGGCACAATTTGAATAAATTGAAATGTATATGTGCATTAAAGCATATTTTGATTTTGATAAATTATAGAAATTCATTTTATGAAGATTTAATATTTAAAGAAATTATGATTTTAACATTTTTGATTTATTGTTGAAATTATTGTGAGTTTATTTCAAGCAATAAAAATGAATTTATATGGATTTACGAATTTTGGAATTTTTATGTGTTTTAAATATATTTTGAATTTTGAGGAATTGAAGGAACATTTATTTTAAATTATTGTTAATTTCATTGATGGATTTGAAATTGATGGAATTTGTGCAATGGATTTATGACGATGATTTACAAAGGAATTGTGGAAAATTTATGGGTTTAATTGGATGGAATAAACCCAGTGGTATTTATGAGATTTTGAGATTTGAAAATAAATATATTGATTTTATGATTTTTAGATGCGCTATACACGTACTGATGTTCTGTATACATGGATATGATTAGCACGCAGATAGATGTAGTTAGTGCTCAGATGGGTGTAAGTAGCGCACATATGATTTATGGGCTTGTTCTGTGGTTGCCATTGGATGAGAGTAGGCCGGGACGCCTGTTTGCAGTGGCGCGGTGGGGCGCCACGCAACTGTATGCCGGTTTCTCTCTTTAACTTCCTGTCTGGCGATGCTTGGGACGTTGGATACCGTTGGTGCCACTGGTATATAGTGAGTGCATCATATGGTTTTTCACGACATGATTTTAGTTATACAATATTTTAGAATTTTAATTGTTTTGGTATTCTAAATTGAGTTCTATTGTTAATTATTTGGTTTTATTTTATTGATTTAAATATTTCTTGGATCATTTTTGTTAATGTAAATTTTATTGTGTTTTCGTATTAATTATTTACAATACTTTATTCCCAATTTAATATTTTCCATTAGTCTTATTTTTTATAATTATTTCTTACTAAAATTTTTGTATTATTAATTTATTGTCTTTTATTTGCAAATTATTAATTAAATATTTTCTAGATTTTTGGGGCATAAAATGTTGGGTTTTGCGAAAATGTTTTAAAAATAACACTTTTCCAATTGAGTGAATTATGAGGGTTTTGAGAGAAAATATTATTTTTAACTACCTATTATTTATTTACTTATTTCTTATTTATCAATTAACTAAGTTATTTACCCTTTTGTTTTTATTATTGTATAGTAGATTGGATCACTCACTAATATGATTAGCATCTCACGTTTTTAAATTCCATTCCCTTAGGCCTAGGTTAGTCGACGTTGATCGTCTGGGAGCGAGCTCGACATCTTGGTTCGTTGCCGAAAGTCCAAGAGGCTTTTCCTTTCCTTTCTATTTTGTATTATTTCTTTTTATCTTGTATTGTATTAAATTTCATATTCAATTGTATTTGGTAACGCTCTGTATACTATTTGGACGATTATCTATTTAATTATACACTGATTCTCTGTCATTTATTTGAAGTACTGCAAACTTGTGGAAGTAAATTTTAGTAAGGTGGGGGGAATAAGGTGATATATATAGAAGTGTATTTTCAGTGTAGGGAAATTGTGGTCAGTCTAACCATTAGGGGAGGTTCTGTCGGATTTTCCATTGGAGGGTCCGGTCAGATTTTCCTACGATCAGGATTTATCTGGAATTCCAATGAATGATCTTGGACGGGTCCTGACACTAAATGTTCATATGTATATATATAGAGGGCTTCTATGGTGTGGACGGTCCACATGCGAACGCAACCAAAGTGGACGCTTTTTAAAGGAAAGCATCGGCTTTGCTGTATATTGTACACATTAAAGCCGACGCTTTCATCCAAAAAGCATCCGCTTTGGATGCTTTCCGCACCGTAGAATTTTCCTATATATATATACACACATATATTTGTGTATATATATATATACACATCAGTTTGTTTCTCATGCAAACATCCGCATTTAGTTAAAATACAAACATGGCTTTAGACAAAGGTTTTTGGAATAGTACTTTAGATGACTATTTATCCCAAAACCCTATTCTAAAACAACATCCGTATTTTATTTTCTACACTGTTAAATTCTCTTGTATATATATATATATAAATATATATGACAATATATAGACAGCATGGCTTATAACAAAAGAAAAATGTCAAAGTTCTTTTATTCCCCATGATTTTGCAGTGCTTGTGTGAGGATGAAGTTGCCTTAAGATTAGAATGTCCATAGTGATAAAAGAGAAGAGGAGAGGAGTTTCAGAGCTTGAATTATTAAATGTACATGAAATACAAAAGGAGAAGCCACATGAAATATATTCTATTACTTTAAAGAAAACAAAAGCAGCAGGCGAGAAGAAAATAAATGCAGCAGGCAAGAAGAAAATTTGTTCTTAGTATGATTTATATATTAATACATCTAGAAGCTTAGATGAAGATATATAATGAAGAATAGTTCTTTGCAATAAGCTGTGGTGGGTCGTGTGAAAGATGAGATGTACTTATAAAGGGATTTAGATTGGCTTGGCAAAATTTAATACAATATGATAATACAACACTAACCCATAGAATAATTTGTGGATTCGAGTTGATAATATGATGTCACTTCTATATCAGGATCATTCAATAAGATCCAATAAATTAATGAGTTATGACAGATGAAACACAATAATATACAATAAACCTATTGAACGTATTAGAGACGGGTATGTAAATATACAAGTTTAAAATGTTGAAAGTACTTAATTTATTATTTAAACATTTAATTTAATTTTTAAAAAAATCTAAATACAAAACAAGTATATTATCAAGATTTAAAAAATAAAAATCATTCTATGATTAAACTTAAATCAAATTTGAATTTTTATATTTTTATAAATTCTTAACAAATTAATGAGTTGAGTAATGGATTGTACGATAATTTAATGAATGTATTTGGATTTACTTATTTTCATACGAAAGCTTAATGTAGTATGTTCAAACATACAAAATTTAACACAAGTATAACACAATACGACATAAACATGGCTTAATATGACATGTTCCCATGTATAATTTTAAGGTTGGAGAAACGACATCTTTAGCACCAAAAAAAGTTGAAGCCAGCTCAAAACAATTTTTTGAAAATTATTTTTGTAAAGATCCCTCCTTAGATTCCCCATTGGAATTCTAGGATGCCCCAATTAGAGGGATGCCCCACTAGAAAATTTTATAAAAAATCCAATAGCATTTTCCTTGTAAAGTGGACTTCCCCTTCTTTTTTCCCTGCATAGAAAACACATTTCTATACATGCAACCACCTCATTCTTCCCACATACTGCAATATCCACAAATTTATAGCATTTTAAAAGTAATAACAACACAAGAATTTAAATAACAAATATCTTTGCATATCCACAGCTAGTATTAGTGCATATTAAAAGTAGTGGAACATAAAACATAAATATTATAATTTAAAAGGAAAAAAATAACAACAATACTAAAGTAAAATGGAAAGGTGTGCTAGGGATACTACATGAACTTTGATAAGACGAACGGGGTTGAAAAGTGATGCCCACTGCTCAAATGATGGTTTGCTAATTACCTGAACATAGAGGAACAGATTTGAAAATAAAAAAACTAATTAGATGCCAATCATCCTAATGAGTGATATTCAGCTAAACAACAACAATAATGATAACAATCATAGTAATAAATAGTAAAAGAAATAATAAAAGGAATAATAAAATAAGAAAAGATTACTAAGATGGAGAAGCTTCCAGGACATTCCAATTAGGTTGGCAATCCTAAAAACTCCATGCAACCAAAGTAAATATTATTTAAAAATAAAAGAAAATGAATAACGAGCCACCAATTCACCAAAAAGATACAAAAATATCAAAACATATCATGACTTGGCCTCTTCAAATCCTTTAATGTAAAAACCCCAATGGAGAAAACCATTAAAGGAAAAAGACTAACATAGAGTAGAAAAATTCAAAAAGCTTTATCAACCCACAAATCATTACATGAGCATTATAACAAAAACTAAGTAAATGGAAAAAATATTTATCATTACAATTGTACAAAGCTGGCTTTGACAAAGCATCCACAACCACACTGCCTTCTCGGAAGATGTGAGTAATAATATAAGTAAGTTGCGATAAAAAAACCAAACAATCGACTAGCGAGCCTTAATGTGCCACCAATTCATTGAAAAGATACAAACATACCCAAACATATCATGACTTGGCATCCTCAAAACCTTTTGAGGTAAAATCCTCAATGGGAAAACCATTAAAACCATTAAAGGAAACAGAGTACCACAGTCCAAGTAGAAATAAATCAAAAAGTTCTATCACCCCCACAAATCATTAACGTGAGCATTATAATAAAAAATAAGAAAGTGGAAAAACCATTTATCACTATTATTGTACAAAGCTGGCTTTGACAACTCATTCGCAACCAAACTGCCTTCTCGGAAGATGTCAGTAACAATATTAGTAAATTGCGATAAAAAAGCCAAACAACTCCACCAGCAAGCCTTAAAGTGCCACGGGACATCCAAAGATTTGTTCTTTAAAGTATTAACAATATACAAAGAGTCACATTCAAACCAATATAATCCCATGCATAAAGCTTTATATAATCAACTGCCTTTATAATTACCATAAGTTTTGCTTTAAAAGAAAAACCCGTACCAAATGAAACCATGAAACACCCCTTAACAAACCGTAGAAGTCCTGAAAACACCTCCTCCACCGGCCACACCTGGACTTCCCAAAGCAACTCCATCTGTGTTTAATTTTATCCATTCAGGATGCGAAGCATGCCAAACAACTGAAATCACCTTTGGAGCTTGAGTTGGCTACTTACTAATGCCATGATCATGCAGAATCTCCAAGTCAAAAATTGAATTAGACATGTAACCTTTTTTTAACAAGTTAGCTTCTTTTACAGAAGTCCAAACAACACAAAGAGACTTTACCAATGGAACAACAACACCATCAAAAACAAATTTGTTTCAAATATATCAAATGATAACCAAATAGATATAATAGTAGACCTCCATAAGTTGAAAACTCACCTTAATAGACGCAGCTTTTAGGAAAGAAAACATGAATAGGTTCTATTAAAGCCGAACTTAAGTTTAGAAGTAACACTGTCCCAAATTCCTTTCACATAGGTACACTACAAAAGAAGGTGAGAAATTGAATTCAACTTGTCAAAACATAAAGAGCAGCATGAAGGAGACAAAACCCAAGCTTAGCTCTAATATCATCCCTGGGTAATCTGTTTTGAAGTAAGTGCCAACAAAAAAGAGACCTAGCAGGAGGTATGAAATTATCCAAGATATGTTTATCCATGGAGCACCAACCATTGAGCTTATCAATAAATGATAACAAGATTTAGCAGCAAAAAATACCATGAGAATCCAGCATCCCTACTAAGCTATCTCCATACAACAAAACCTATGTACTCTCAATTAGAGAAAAGACAAATGGAAAAGAAGATTTAAATTGAGCTGGAAGTAACTAATCCCCATCGGCCCCAACAGAAGCTTAATCTTAGAATGCAAAGTCAGAGTTGAAGTAGAAAGAGTAAGGATCTCAGATAAGGTAATCCAAGCCAATTGTCATACCAAAATGACAAATTAAAGCCAAGACCCATAATCCATTTGCTTTGGCCCTTCAAAGAAAGATACGCTTCCATAACTAGTGACCAAATTGAGGAAGGCACATAATTTACCCAATCACAACTTAATAAACCCATATATCTGGCACATAAAAAATCATAAACAAAAAAAGATTTTGTCATGAACTTCCAAGAAACCTTCATAATCAAAGTGTGGTTCATAAGAGCAAGATCATTAATACCAATGCCATCCCCTTTGATTAAAACACAACAATTCCTTTAAGAGATCGAAACTTGCTTTCTTTGATAAACAGAACTTGTCTAAATTTCTTGATAGCTCTATCATATAGTTCACCAAATTCTTGTGCTGATGATAAATCACAAAAGTGTGGATAATCTTAGAAAATATGACAGGGTTCACCAAGTAAACCTAGCCTACCATTGAAAGACTCTTACCATTCCAATTCAAAAGTTGAAAAATAATGTTACCAGTACTTGGATGAAGAAATAAAGATATAGGCTTATCTTTAAATAAAGGCACTCCCAAATTCACAAAAGGAAAGAAACCATGGTGCATTCCCATCTTCTTCAACAACATTGTCTGCCGAACTTCAGTAATATGATCACCAACGTAAATAAAGGACTTTTTCCAATTAACAACCTGACCAGATAACATCCCATAAAAATTGAAAAGATGAGAAATCATTCTAACATTTGATGAAGTGCCATTATAAAAAAGCAACAAATCATTAGCATATAACAAATGAGTAAGAGCCTCACAACCCAGCAGAGAAGACATCACAACCAACTAATTTCTATCAACCAACCTTAAGAAACACCTACAATGAGAGCAACGAAAGGCAAGGAATTAATGCGACAATAATCGAAGAATGGGGCAAGACAAATTGCCGACAATCCTTAGCAAGTCTAAATAAAATTGGAGATAAAGGATCTCCTTGACATACTCCGTGAGAGCAACGAAAATAACCAATCAGAGATCTATTTATAATGACAGAAACATGAGTCGAAGCTAAAATGGAGCTAATCTAATCACAGAAAAAGACTAAAAACACCAAAAGCTTTTAACACTTCAAAAATGAAAGACCATCTAAGAGTATCAAAGGCCTTCTTAATGTCAATTTTCATTGCAACATTTCCACCAAAACATTTAGTATTCATTAAATTGATGCAATCTCAAGCTGCGTTTATGCACCTTCAATATTGTGAGCTTTAATCAATCCAAAATGATTAGGAGAACAAATTCTACTTGCAATAATACCCAATCTATAAGCTAAAATTTTAGCAATCAGCTTATACAAAAAATTGTGTCGACGATAATAGGATAATAATGATCCACTGACGAAGCTTCGAGAACTTTAGGAACTAGAACTAAGAAATTAAAATTCATACATTGAAAAAATAGAGCTCGAATAGTAAAAATAATAGAGCCAAAATGAAATATAAAGCAATGATATCCTGAAAATATTGAAAAATTTTCCCCGTTAAACCATCAGGACCTGGAGCACTCATTGGATCAAGATAAAAAGCTACTTCCTTAATATCTTCATAAGATGACATCCTTGTCAAATTATGATTTTCCTCTGTGGTAACCAAACAAGGTATAATACCTTGAATGGCAGAAAAATCCAAATTAGCAACCTTTTCTTCCCAGAACAAATTTTCAAAATAACTAACAATGTGAGCCTAAATCTTATCCTTATTAATAGACATCCAATCATCAATCTTCATGGCATTGATATAATGATTAGCCTTCCTAGCGAACTAAATGAAAAGATTAGTGTTACGATCACCATTATGCAACCATTTAAGACAAAATTGCTTTTTCAATCTAGTCTCTTGAGTGTTGAAGTGTGGCAATTTTGCCACTTGATGGTGCATGTCACCGGCTAGCATGCACACCTTGGTATCAAATCATTTCCTTTTATGAGTTTATATTTTTTTTTGTATGTTTTTAATTGATTCAAGGTATATTTTGATAATGTTATGTGCCTAAGTTATGTATGCAAAATTATAGGCAAAATTATGCACAAAAGAGTAGGAATGTTATGCTTGAAGTGCCTATGGTGCTGGATTCATAATTTGCAGCAACATAGTTCTACTATTTATCTTATATCTCAGGTTGCAAATGGATGTTTGGGCTGAAATTTTGAGGGATGTCTACAGACATATATAGAAGACTATGGTTCAAATTTCAGGTCCAAATGACATGGGAAAGTCCATTTTCTAGTCCAAACAGATTGCTGTATCTGATGGGCCCAGTATGCAGAGTATGGGTCAGTTTTGGAGCTGTTTGGCCCATGATCCGGTTCCAGAACATTCCTAGCTCTTGGAACAATATTTATTGATGACCAAGGATGCTTCAAACCAAGTTTCATAAGCAGATACAAAGGAAAACTAAGTAGGTGAAGCTAGTTTGGTTGTTTACCCAAACTAGTTAAACAATAGGAACTTAGTTCAAACCATGTGCCACTTTTTACTATATTTGGAATAGACATGTTGCAGCTGGTTTTTGACTCTTTTGTGTATGAAAAGTTAGGTGTTGACCATTTTACTTTTTAAATTTCAAATACTTTACTCATTTTGTAAGCTCACATGCTTGGCATGTGTGAACTAGTTGTAATTTCAAGCTTATATTGTAAAATGAATGAAATGGCTACACATCCAAGCCTTATTTTCAAAAGCCAACGTGTTCCTCTTCTTCTTATCTCTTCTTCAACACCTTAGAACACTCTAGGAACCCTAAAAACCAGAAAACACCATAACCAAAACCTAAAAACACAACTCACACACAACCATTCCCAAGAGCATCACCAAAAGCTTGCTTGTTGCTAACACTTCAAGCTAGCTTGCTCTTGGTCATAACCTTCTCACCCCAACATTGAGAAGTGAGCAAATTATTAAGAGCAACAGGCGCATCTAATTCTTGCTTAAAAAGGTCCTCCATTAATCTAGTTTGGCATTAGTGATTTTAATATTAAATCTTCTAAATAGACTAGTTCCACTTTTTAAGCTTAAGCACCAACTTTTTTAGTATAGCCATAAAAACATACAACGGATTCTGAAAAACTTGCTCCTGCCAAACTTGAGAAATGATAGAATGAAACTGAGGATGATTCAGCCATATACCTTGAAACCGAAAGGGTATAAGACCATAATTGCTAGAGTTCTCCATCACCACTACAATAGACACATGATATGAATTATGCTGAGGTAAAGAAAAAAATTAAATTGAATCCCAAAAATCTAAAAAAGTTGTCGAACTAAAAGCTCGATCAATCTTGCTCTGCACATTGCTACGAACCCCCTTTCTAGCCCAAGTATATTTAATGTTATGTAAATCCAACTCTAACAAATGATCATTTTCCAAAGCTGCTATAATATCCTCATAGAAAATACGTTGTGGTAGAATACCAGTTTTTCATATGAACTCGACACCACATTAAAGTCCTCTAATAACCAGCCACAGAAGAGTAGTTAAAGAAGATAAAGGATCTAACGTAGTCTAAAGAACACGCCTTCTTCTAATTGAAACACTAGCATAAACACAAGTGACAATATGTAGGTTCCCATCAAAAGAAACATCAAAAGAAACTTGTTGAGAGTCCATAGCAACCAGCAGCTGCAAATCAACCCCAGATTAAGCAAAAACCTAAATAGAAGAAGTCCACATACCTCTATCAGTCTTAAGAAATCAACTGCATAACCATGGAATTCCAAAAACTAATTGGAATTGAACTAAAACCAACAAAAGGCTCCACCAAACAAATAATATCTGGATAAAGACTAGAACGATAATCAAATAAAATTCTACTAGTAAGATGACTATGCTATGGGCTTTAAAACAGAACTTAATTTACCTTGTCGTTCCTGTAAATAGCTAGCTGCCTTGATTCTTCTTTCATTGGAAGTTTTACTTTATGTTTTTGTGTCAGCCAAGGACTAGCATCTTCATTTTCTAAAATATGTGGAGTTTGGGCAATACAAACTAAGCAATAGAAACTAATTCAATATGAGCTTTTTTTATGTTCGCACCCTCAATCTGAACTCCATCATCAGCCGTTAAAGGATTTACTCCATGTTCACACATTTGAATTGGCAACAAATCAACTAAAGTAGTAGTAGATGGATGAGAATCCACACCTAAAACACTGTCAATGCCCATTATTTCATTACCCTTCTGAATTGTAGTGACAGCCAAAGAAAGACCAGCATTAGCATCTTCATCCTCATCCTCCATATATGAAACTTTAGAAGGAAAAGCTGTACCTGCACACTTTGACATAATATCTATCTCCATAACCGTAGGATCTTTCAAAACAAGCCCAACCTCTATATTAACATTACTTTGTTCTAGCTCAACATTGCTCGATTCCTTCTCAATATAAACCTATTTTAATTTCTTTGGCATATCCTTCTTCTTAAAGGTTTATTATCAAATTTACTAGTGCCTTTATTAATAGCATGACATTTAGAAACTTGATGACCTACGGAATTACGAAAAGAGAAATAATCTAAACAAAGACTCATATTGCACCCTTATAGTGGAAGAAAAACTATCTCCCGAAAAATCAAAGGTTAATGTAAAAAACTTGCTTGGTCTGAAATTAACTAACACCTTAGCAAAGTGTCCATAGTCCCCTACTAAAGCCACGAAAAAGCTGAAATGCATAAGCACATCATAAATCAACTAATATCCAGCTTTAAATTCAAGGGTCTCATAGATTAAACCTACTAGGGATCCTTATAGGAATGCAAAAGCACATGGTAAAAGCCATGATCAAGAGAAATTAAGCGCCAAGAATCTAAACACCAAATGCTCTGAAGCTTTTCCTTCAAACTAATTAATTTTCATGGATCCTCTTCCTTTGATGATATCACATAAGCAATCAATTGGTGCTTGCACATCTCCAAACATTCAACCACCCGCTTGAGATATTGTTCGCTTTGGGCCCAGCCCGTACGGTTTTAAAAGACCTCTCAAGGGAAAGGTATCCACACTCTCTTATAAGGCATGCTTCGTTCCACTTTCCAACCAATGTAGGATCTCACAAAAACCCTAATGCCTTCGCATAAGATTTCGTGGAACTATTAGAAGCCTTAGCAAAATCATTCACTAGAGTCAAACGAGTTTGCTTAAAAATCTATGTAATTTGAACCTCTGAAACATGCTGATCAAATTCAACCAAGTCTGCCCAAGCTGCTCATTGTTGTAGAGGGTGCTCAATGATCACCCAAAACCAACAAGGCAAAGGCTTGTCTGTAGTTTCAAAAGCAGAAGGAGTTTTCCTCCCCTCAACCAATGGAGCAGAATCAATCCTACATCATTCTTTACAGGATTGAGAATATAAAGAAATAAAGCAAAAAGATCAATCATAATTGCAAAAAACTCAGAAATCAATCGATCAGAAAGGTGGAAAGATGAACCCTAGAATAGCCTTGTTTCATAAGAGCCATCGTCTAATTATCAATAAAAATGATAAAAATAAAATAAAATAGATATTTAGAAAACAATTTTCCTCTAAAAAATCCTCGTTAGTACACCTATTTAGAAAATTTCCTTTGTCTAATACATTTTCACTAAACTCAATATTTTATAAAAAAGCACGTAAGATAAAATTACATTTAAATAGATAAATAAACTAAAACAATAAAATAGCTAGAATGCTCAAAATAAATAAAATAATTAAATAATTAATCAGATAAGTAAATAAATAAATAAGTGAATCCAATAACCAATTAAACTCTTTCAAAAACATTTGTAAGCAAGAACGAATACAAAATATCTAACATATACTTAATATACCATATTATATATTATGCATTGTTAGATGGTGCTTCACGTTACAAACACCATTTGATGAAATAGATGGAAAAAAATATATTTGCAATAAAACATCTTGACATTCTAAAAGTATCATGTGAATAATCTGCTTTCTTAAAGTTGAGTGGAAGGTGATAGCTAATACTATCATTGCAAAATACTTGCCTATCTTCACTCACATTAGCTCTTATAGAATGATTAAATATACCTATGCTTTGATCAGTGATAATATAGATAGCAAAACACTAGTACTATACTCTACATGTATAAAATCAATTAACCACAAAATATTATAATACCATAAAAACACAAATTCTCCATAAATTTACTTAATAATTCATATAGAAAGATCATAAAATATTTAGATCATCACCTCGCAGCATAGATCCTTCAAATCCATAAATCAGCATATAAAACAAATATTTAAATAATTTTGGATAAGCATAACCTAATAATTTTGCTTAACATTATACGTAAAAATACATGCTTACACATAATCCAATTATATCGATATATATGTATGTATGTATACATATACATATTTATCAATATAAAAATAAATAAAAAATAAAAATTGATCATAAAACAATTTATGACCCTAAAATATAAATTATAGAAAAGACATTACTCACTAAACTATAATTTACTTAGGCTCCTGCACGTGATTCGTTTCACGATTCACTAGGTGCCCAGAATAGTACAAAGGATATAAATATATATAAATATGTCTTAAAACACAAATTTTATCGGGTATTTACTTAATGATTCATATAGAAAGATCATAAAATATTTAGATCATCATCTTGCAGCATATATCCTTCAAATCCATAAATCAGCACATAAACAAATATTTAAATAATTTTGGATAAGCATAACCTAATAACTTTGCTGAAACATTATATGTAAAAATACATGCTTACACATAATTCAATTATATATATATATATATATATATATGTGGAAATTCTATGGTGAGGACGGTCCGCATGAGGACCGTAGTATTAGTGACGGTTTTTCATAGTATTAACGACGATTTTTTAGAAAATCGTTACCAATATTATGAAAAACTGTCACTAATACTGTGATCCGCATGAGGACATTTCGCACCATAGATGGACTGTATATATATGTATGTATGTATATTTACATATGCATATTTATCAATATAAAAATAAATAAAAAATTGATCATAAAACAATTTATGACCCTAAAATATAAATTATAGAAAAGACATTACTCACCTAAACTATAATTTACTTGGGCTCCTGCACGGGATTCGTTTCATGATTCACTAGGTGCTTAGAGTAGTACAAAGGATATAAATATATACAAATATGTTTTAAAATACAAACTTTATCGGGTATTTATAAATATAGCTTCTTGGGGTAAACACAAACCTCAGCCTAAAATTACAAACTATGTATCAAAATGAAGATTGAAGTATATGAAGATCATGAATTCAAGCTTACCTCTCGGAAACACAGCTGGAGGTGGTCGAAATTTGGCTGGAAAAATTCGACCCAAATTTTAACTCATTGTTTCTCTCAAAATAGCTGGAATTGAGTTAAAAGGACCTTGTATTTGAGCTCAGGAGGGTCAATATGGTGGAAATGGGTGGTCACTTGGTCGGAAATGCGTCGAAAAGGGGAAAACAGCAGCTCATTGCTGTTGCTAGAGATAGGCCTGATCCTAATGCCTTGTAGGCAAACGCGCTATGAAATTTTGTCGACTGGCCAGATTTTCAATGGGCTTTGTGATGGTGGGAGTGATAGGCAAGAAAAATGACCAGAGGTGGGAAATTTCGCCCAAAAAAAAGGGTTGTCTCTCTTCTCTCTCTCCTTCTCCAACGACCTCCCTTTCTCCCCTTCTTTAAATTTGAAATCAAAGATCATTGTTCACCTGGGACCCAAATTTTGACCTCCTAGACACTGACATTTGGCACATGTAGGCAGATATTTTGAATTCTCCCCCATGTTTCATGTGCTTTTTATAATCAAAAAATCCAATATCAATAAACAATTTATAAATTTTATAAAGTTATAATTTTCTAACTGTAGCTTTAATTTAAACTTTATAAATTTATATTGATTAGCACTAGTATGTAAGTTAAACCATAACTTATATAAATAAAAAATCAACTTTAATATTCACCCAGATCAAATGGTCAAACTTAATCACAAGTGAAATTTTTTTATACAATTTTGATATGGAGTGTTACAATTTTGGCTATAGAGAGCCATTATCGTGGAATCATGCCAACTAAAAATTCATGCCAATTAAGTTTCTTTCTAACCTTGGCGTGATTCAATTGGCAAAATGTGATGTAATGGGTAAGCATGAGTGGAAAGATTGTTTATTCATAGCCTGGCACGATAATCCTATTACTCATATACATTTGGAATTTTGTTTTCAATAAGATGGGTGTACAGTTGGGATCATAAAATGTAATCAAGAAGTTGACTGAGTGTGGGGTCAAAGAAAGGTGCAGCTACATGAGTATAAGCCGTGGGAAGCTTCTGGATTGATTTTGTATGGCATTAGTCAATGACGGACTTAGAAAAAAAAATGTTGAGGTGCAGCACTACATATATTATAGCAGTATAGCTAATTAGAGTAGTTAAAAAAAATAAAAATTGAATAGTCACAAAGCCAAGCAAATAGGACGAAAATATTTTTTATTTCATAACATAATGGAAAAATATGATTTCAATACCTTTGCGAATATAATTTTATATTCACGATAGCTTAAGTACAAATTATTTAAAAATAAACAAAATTCTTTGATGCCAAAAAAAATTATATATATTTATATACTGGTTTTTTTAGGAGTTACAACTAGAATGAATTCAAAATTAGAAGAAAAAAATAAAAATATTATTGTTTTAATTATTTTTTCTTATGTTAATAAATAAATGTATTAAAAATTATAAATATAAATAAGTATATTTTAAAAAATAACAATTAAATAATTATTATATTTCTATGAATTTGTAGATCAATATTTTCAATTAAAAATAAACGGTAGATAAACCAAAATATATATAGATAAGTGAAACAAAAACGTATTAAAATAAAAAAATAAAAAAGCAAAAGAAAAAGAAAAAAAATTTGGAGAACAATTAAACGTGTGCGGAGAAACTCAAATTGTTTGGTAACACCATCAAAATATGTAAATGATATATGATTGGTTTCCCTTGCATATTTATTAAATATTAGTCAATGCTACTTGTTCTTTGTTTTAATATAAAAGCATGAGCTTCTGAAGAGAACAAAGAAAACGGTCACAAACAGATTTTTCAACAAACTTAGCTAGTTATAAAGAATGACATGTAAGATGTGTAACTTGGCAACTCGCAACTCAATTTTCCTTAACTAGAAGGCAGCAAAGCTCTAAATAATGACAAGATTTTTGGAACACAACCTGCGAGGTTTAATGGGAGTTATAGTCTTCATAGTGGCTGTAGCATCACTTGAATTCCATGTCATGGACGGACTGTAATATGATGATAGGGTATGTGGACATAAGTTGGCGAAAGAGTGAAGCTATAGCGTTGAAGAATCATGGAAAGAGCAATCTTAGATTCAGTTATGGCAAAGTTGGAACCCACACAATTTCGAGGTCCAATTCCAAATGGAAAAATGCAGCTGGATTATTCTTAGTAGCTTCAGTGACCCCTTCTGAGAATCTCCCTGGTTTGAATTTGTGCACATCTTCTCCCCAAAGTTCAGGGTCATGGTGAAGTGCTAAAGATGAGATATACAAGTAAATATTAGCAGGTAGAATATGCTTTCCCAGTCTAACTGCCCTTTGAACTTTTCTTGTCATAACGATTAAAGGAGGATATAATCTCAGAGTTTCATTGAAGACCATGCCCATCTGAATAAAACAAAAGATTGTTAGACATTAAGAAAAAACAGTGGACAAAATAAGGTACATAGTTTGAGTTTTGTGACTTACTTTTTTTAATTTGGAAAAGCTATCCGGATTTGGATTTTTCTTCCCAAATAAATTGAACACCTCCTTCCTAACTTCCTCTTGCCGGATAGCTTTGGATTTTTCTTCCCAAATAAATTGAACACCTCCTTCCTAACTTCCTCTTGCCAATCTGTGTGGATTGCTAGAAGTAAGACAGTCCAACCGAGTAAAGTGTTAGTGGTTTCATGCCCCGAAAAATAAAAAGTTTTACACTCATTAACCAAATTGTCCTCCGAAATCCTCTGGTTGTCGTTGACATCATGATGAGCCTTTACAAGTATTCCAAGAAAATCATTCAAAAAACTGTTTTCTTTTCCACTAATCACCTTCTCTTCTCTTTCCTTTATTATCTTCATAATGTTGTTTCGTATTTCCATCTCAAGCTTGTCTGATTCAATCTCATCACTGATTTTAAAGAACTTACTGCAAAATGGATGAATGACAAATTGGCATGAGAAGAAGTGATTATTTTCCAACTCTGTGTCCAAGTAAAAGCAACAATTACTTGATGCCAGGGAACCTAACTTTATAAGTATTATTTGATGTTAACAAGTGTTAGAGTTAGTGACCCAAATTCTTGTTGACCCGACCCGAAAAGCTCGCGGTGCGACCCATTTGGTGAAACTAATTTTGGAGAAAAATTTGGGGCTCTGTGGTGGAAGCGGAGGTCTCGGGAAGAGGAAGTTAGGAAGGAGGTGTTCAATTTTAAGGTGTCTTCCGTACAATATATATTTTGATGGTTTTTGGGTTTTTTTTTTCGGCTGTAATTGGGGTTTTAGGATATCGCGCAATTTTGCTCACCTTTGTACCAATTTTTCGATATTGGATTTGCTTTTCCCTGCCCGTGGTTTTTCCCGTCAAGGGTTTCCACGTAAATTGTGTGTTTGTTCTTCGCTTTCTTTGTTTCCGTTGCTATTTGTTTTTCTCCCAATTCCGTAACAAGTGGTATCAGAGCCGCATCGATCTATTTGGGAATTTTTTTTTTTTTTCGATCATGGCAACAAAGTTCGACATTGAGAAATTTGAGTGCAACATGAGTTTCTCCATGTGGCAAGTCAAGATGAAGGCGATTTTGACACAGAACGGTTTACACAAGGCATTGGTTGGCAAGGAGCAGATGCCGTCTTCGTGGGATGCCGAAAAGAAAGCCGAGGTTGATGAGCGTGCCCTATCCACCATTCAGCTATGCTTGTCCAATGAAGTTTTAAGGGAGGTCCTTGATCTGAAGACAGCAAAGGACTTATGGGACAAGTTGGAATCTTTGTACATCACAAAGAATCTCACAACGAAACTGATTGCGAAGCACCGTCTATACACCATTTCTATGGTTGAAGGTACATCTATTAAAACACACATAGATGACTTTTCTACTATTTTGTTGGATCTGGCGAACATGGACTTTGGGGACCCGCACGTACTGCTTCTAAGGGTGGTGGCAGATATATGTTGACCTTCATTGATGATTTCTCCAGGAAGGTCTGGGTATATTTTTTGAAGCACAAGAATGACGTATTTGCTATCTTCAAGCAATGGAAAGTTTTGGTAGAGAAGTAGACGGAACGAAGGGTGAAGCGCCTTCGTACAGATAATGGATTGGAGTTCTGTGATGGTGTTTTCAATGAGTTTTGTAGAAACGAAGGGATTGTTAGACATCTCACAGTTAGAGGAACTCCACAGCAAAATGGTGTGGCTGAGCGGATGAACAGAACTCTTATGGAGAAAGTCCGATGCATGCTGTCGAATTCTGGGTTAGCACAGGACTTTTGGGCAGAAGCAGCTGCTACAACTTGCTACTTGGTGAATCGTTCTCCATCGGCAGCAATCGATTGCAAGACTCCTGAAGAGGTATGGTCTGGAAAACCTGCTAATAATTTAGATTTGAAGGTGTTTGGATGCCCTGCCTATGTTCATGTTAATGATGGTAAGCTTGAGCCTAGATCGAAGAAGGGCATATTTCTTGGTTACCCGCAGGGTGTAAAAGGATACAGAGTTTGGCTTCCTGATCCAAAGTCATCTAAGGTTGTGATTAGCAGGGATGTTGTGTTTGATGAGATGGCAATGCTGCATCCGAAAAAGGAGCTCGTTGTTTCAGACAGTGTGCCAAAGCAGGTGGAGTTTAGGGTGGAGGAAGTAAGTACTTCACAGAATGGTTCAGTTTCAGGCCCATTTGAGACACCCACTCATGTGGAAGAAGCGAGAATTGAGGAGGTGCAGGAGCATTCGATTGCCAAGGATAGACCTCGCAGGGAGATCAAGAAGCCCTCTAGTTTAGCTGACTATGTCACTTTTGCTTGTGTTGCAGCACAGGAGATCGAGAGTCCCAGTGATCCTTGCAACTATTATGAAGTCATTTCATGTGAGGATTCTGCAAAGTGGTTAATTGCTATGCAGGAAGAGGTGGAGTCGCTTCATAAGAACCACACTTGGGAGTTGGCATTACCTCCAGAGGGTAAGAAGATTGTGGGATGCAAGTGGGTCTACAAAAAGAAAGAAGGCATCCCTGGTGTTGAAGATGCGAGATACAAAGCACGTTTAGTAGCGAAGGGGTATTCACAGGTACAGGGAGTTGATTTTAATGATATATTTTCCCCTATCGTTAAACATACTTCTATTCGTGCTTTGTTAGCGCTAGATGCTATGCATGATTTAGAATTAGAGTAATTAGATGTGAAGACCGCTTTCTTGCATGGTGAGCTTGAGGAGACAATTTATATGCAGCAACCCGAAGGTTTCAAGGTTGAAGGAAAAGAGGATCATGTGTGTTTGTTGAAAAGGTCCTTGTATGGTTTGAAGCAATCCCCTCGTCAGTGGTACAAGCGGTTTGATGGGTTTATGGTTAGCCATGGCTATTCTAGAAGCCAATATGATAGCTGTGTGTATTTTAGGAAGTTGGAAGATGGCTCATTTATCTATTTGTTGCTTTATGTTGATGATATGCTGATAGTGGCCAAGAAGAAATCTGATATCAACATATTGAAAGCAGAATTAAGTGGTGAGTTTGAGATGAAAGATTTGGGAGCGGCAAAGAAGATTCTTGGTATGGAGATTGAGAGAGATAGATTTGCAAGTAAACTTTTCTTGACTCAAAGATCTTTTGTTGAGAAGGTTCTGGAGCGTTTTGGAATGAAGAACGCTAAACTTGTAAGTACTCCATTAGCTACTCATTTTAGATTGTCTGCTGATATGTCACCACAGTCGGATAGAGATATTGAGTATATGTCACATGTTCCTTATTCTAGTGTTGTTGGTAGTTTGATGTATGCTATGGTGTGTACCCGTCCTGACATTGCACATGCTGTTAGTGTTGTGAGCTGGTATATGGCTAATCCTGGCAAACAACACTGGCAAGCTATCAAGTGGATTCTAAGGTACTTGACAGGCACTACTAACACTTGTTTAGAGTTTGGTGGAAGTAAGGAGGGTGTAAGTGGATATGTTGATGCAGATTTTGCTGGGGACCTTGATAGAAGGAGGTCCACTACTGGTTATGTATTTACTCTTGGAGATACTTCTATCAGTTGGAAGTTTGTTTTGCAAGCAACAGTTGCACTATCAACTATAGAAGCTGAATATATGGCTATAGCTGAAGCGATGAAAGAAGCTATTTGGTTAAGGGCGTTGATAGGTGAGTTGAGCTCTGAGCAGGAGAGTACGGTCATCAATTGTGATAGTCAGAGTGCTATCTATCTCACTAAGGATCAGATGTTTCACGAGAGGACAAAACATATAGATGTTCGGTATCATTTTGTACGTGATGTTATTGCTCGTGGAGATATTGTTGTCAGCAAGGTGAGTATTCATGATAATCCTGCTGACATGACGACCAAGGCACTTCCAGTAGCCAAGTTTGAGCATTGTTTGGACTTGGTTGGTGTTTGTTGTTGAGCTTTGCCTTTAGGGGCTTTTGTGGAAGAGGATGGCAACTTTTATCGAAGATTGGAGTTTTGTATGTTTTTTTTTTCCATTCCTTATATGGAATTCGTGTCAAGGTGGAGATTGTTAGAGTTAGTGACCCGAATTCTTGTTGACCCGACCCGAAAAGCTCGCGGTACGACCCATTTGGTGAAACTAAATTGTGTGTTTGTTCTTCGCTTTTTTTTGTTTCCGTTGCTATTTGTTTTTCTCCCAATTCCGTAACAACAAGGCAAACCTTATCAACATTTCGAAAATGCTTTTCCCATTTTGGTAATTATTCCCAAATGCTGTTCTGGAAATCACATCAGAAGTCAACAATCTGAATTCTTCATATACCTCCATATCTTGACCTTCGTATGATTTGCACCTTTCCAGCATAATCTCAACCGCAGTGACCATTGCAGGAGTCATACCCTGTAAACTACCACCTTAAACACCAAGCATATTCCCTAAAAGATCAAGCTGATAAATGGTGGCTTGAAAATAATGTACAGACTAACAATTCCATTAAATCCTTCTTTTTTCTTTTTCTTTTTTTTCCCCCCTGTTAGTAATTCTTAGCATTCGATATCTAAATGCAAAACACATGATTAAATCCTATATGGAAAAGATATTGGACACTTGGATTACCCCTTAGACAATTATTACATGTTAACAATCATATTTTGCCTTCTTTTTTTTTTTGTTTTTTTCAACGGCAAGCATGTGTGGTATATACTCTTTTATTTTTGTTTAAAATAATAAATTACACTAATTTTCTCCTTTATAATGTAAGTAATCATTGATGAAGAAATTAAAGCAGAGGATCAAGTAAATCCAACTTCATTAAACACAATTAGGTACCATTGCAATACAAATTAATCTACAATTTATATATATACACGAATAGAGTACTTACTTTCAAGCTCTCCCCATGAAAGGCATGATTGGCCAATCTCGTTAATTTTGGCCAATCTCCTCAATTTTGCCCACATGTCACCTTCACTGTTCACAAGTCCATCTCCTAATAGCTTCTTGACCAACGGTTGTGTCTCGAATTTTGGAAAAGCTCCATCTTTATTACTAAGTATCTCCTTGATCAGCTCTGATTCCCTAACAACCAGTTGAGCTACAGTTCCATACCATTGCAGATAATTCTTTCCTATCATGTAAAAGATAAGTCATACTCAAAATTATAGTATATTGCCCTACTTATACATGTAACCGGGCGTTTGACGCCTAGCATAAACGCCTGGATAAAACTTTTATGCATATGTATGAGTATGAATACACAAAAGACCAGTACTGTTACCATATATTTTGACCCAGGATTCAATATGAGGCTGCACTTTAGGAAATATGTTGTGGGATAAACTCATGGGTTTTTCCATGTCTTCCTCTTTCATTCTCGACATTTGTTTGGTGTTTCCATGGATGAATTTGTAAGAAGGGCCTTTAACTCCTTGCAAACCCATCAAGTACTGCATCCGAGTAGGAGTCCACCATAGTTTGTGAAGTATTTTGATGAGAGCCAACTGAAAAAACAGAAAAAGAAAGCTTGAGAAGATTATTACAAGGTTTCCAGAGGCACTCATTTGTCTTTCTGGCTTACCCTTTCAAGCTTCTACTTTGTCAAAACTCTCAGAGAATTTCCTTATGTTCAGTTGTATAATATTATTTTAATAATGCTTCAGTGGGATTAATTTTATTGAGAATCAATTTTCCATGATATTGATATTGATATTTTGAGAGAAAAAGGTCCTCCAAGAAGTATGTTAAAATGTCCACGTAATTACCAAAAGCCTAGCCCAAGGCTAAACTCAATACCCATAGGTTACTAAGCTTGGGATTTGGAATATGGGCCCAACTTAGCCCAACCCATATTCACTTTTCAACCTAAATTAAAGGTTGCCTAAACTCCTTCGAAAACGCAACATTTGGGCTTGACCCAGGCAACTGAATTTACACCCTAACAGTGGATATGCAATTCATGTGTAAGAGTAAAGGGCTTGCCTTATCCGCCAGCCTTTGTGTTTCTTTGTTTTTTATTTTATTTTTCTTTTTATTGGGGGCTATATTGGCGGCATGTTTTTTCGTTCTTTTATTATTCTTTTGTTCGGTTTTTTTTTTATTTCTTTTCGATGCACTCTACGTTACTTTGTAATATGAAAATTATATATATATATATATATATATATTAATATTAAGAATTATTTTTCCTTATCTAGGCAATTTACAAAATATTTAATTTTAATTTAATATTTCTTAGCTATGATTTCCAATCATAAAATTCATATTTTATTCGACAATTTATTTCCTTTCTCATATATAATTTTTCTTGAGAGATTTCTCATATGTCATTATTTATTTATTTGTTATTTTTACCATTGTCTCAAAAATTTAAAAGTTTATTTTTTAATGAAAAAAATAAATTGCAATCAAATCCAATTTTTTCCAGTACGCATATAACTGGAGGAGATATATCAATCAATTGTAACATATACCATATGTATAGTTTCATTAAAGATTTGAAGAGAAATTTACTAAGTCAAATCTACTTAATTTATTTGTTCAAAAATATCTGCTTTATTTATGATCTTATTTAGCATTTGGACACCATCTGCTTCTCTTCTTTTCTTATATATTAATAAACCTTTACTTATTTATTTATTTTTTTCTGAAAGGAAACATAGTTTTCGAATTAAACGGAGAATTATTATCATTACATGATTATTGATCCGGGTTGGTCTTCTTCTGTGTTGATCCCTCAATTGTCAAATAGTACTCTTTAAAGGCCTGAGACTTTTGAAATGCCCGACTTATTGCATTTACAATTGAAACATGACTTAACTTTAAGGATAATTTACATTTTTTCCCTTTCAGTATCGTATCTTTGTATTTTTCTCTTAAACTTTAAATATTGGATGCCACATTGCCTATAAATATTGTTTTTGTGTCCCTTTTGTCTAATATATAGAGGACGTCTGAAAGAGCAATCAAAGAAATTATGCGTCCTTTACAACGACCAACACTTTCTTCCCCCAAACTATTGAATGTTATATATACAATGAATTTTTTACTCAAATTCATTGTAATATTTCATATATATGGTTTTTATAATTTATTTTGATAAATTTGTCAACTATACATAATATAGAAGCAGTAAAATTAAATTAAGTAAATATTTTCTATTTAAAACTTTATTAATAAAAACTAATAAGCTTTTAGTTACCAAATAAAGTCATCACTAATGTTCTTGGTCTATAATAGTACTAGGATGTTGTTCTTTTATTTGTTAAAAATTGCTTTATAAAAGGATACTTTTGTTGACAGCTACTTTTTATTAATATTTATTTCATTATTTTTAATATTTGGTTATAAGTACACTTACACCGGGCAGTTGTATATTAATTGGCTTAAAGTATCAAAAGTTACTGTTCATGTAGTTGACATAAAATTTGATGATATATATATATGTATATATCTTACTATTGACGTAGGGAAGGTAACAAATGGATTGCACGTAGACATTGGAACAATGTAAAGTATAATATATATGGAAAAATAAGACCGCAGTCTACAATGGTCAGAGACTTGCTTCAAATATATGTATAGGATAGTAAATAGTTTGACTGCAGTTCATCGGCAGATAGTGGGATTTTCTAATTTGTTGCCATGTTTACATCTCCAATGTCAATACTTGCATAAGATAGTTGAAAAAATGATTTCTCCAATTTTATTTATTTGTTTAAAAATTGATTTCTCCATATTATACAAATATTTATGTATGGTGGTTTATACTCGCATAAGATAGTTGAAAAAATGATTTCTCGAACTTTGTGTATTTGTTTAAAAAATGATTTCTCCATATTATACAAATATTTATGTATGGTAGTTTGAAAATGTTTGGATCAGTTTGGAGAACATATGACTTAATAATATCCGTGTTTGATTTTTCTTTCGCTTTGACGCTTACAAGTCCAAATACACATCAGTCTTTAGACAAAATCTAACACTAGATCGAGTTGTATTAAAATCAAGCACTTTCAAGAAAAAAACAGGGGAAAACAAAAAAATATATCTGTAGCCAAATGCAAAAACAAGTTGAACTAAACATGACAATAATTAATTTATATAGATTTGTTACATTAGGTAAATTAATAGTTATTATTTGAATACGATCTAAAACTTTCAATAGAAAATAGCAACTCCTAGCACTTGTTTACAAAGGTATCCTTTATGTAATAAATAATCAAGATTAAGGTCTAGTCTTCAGAGTGGTTGCAGTATTACTTGAATTCCATGGCGTGGACGAGTAGTAATAAGATGATAGGGCATGTGGACATAGGTTGGAGAAAGAGTGAAGCTGTAGCGTTGAAGCATCATGCAAAGAGCGAGCTTTGATTCAAGGATGGCAAAGTTGGATCCTACACAATTTCGTGGTCCGATTCCAAATGGGAAAAATGCAGCTGGGTTGTTCTTAGTAGCTCCCGCAACCCCTTCTGAGAATCTCTCCGGTTTGAATTCATGCACATCTTCTCCCCAGATTTCAGGATCATGGTGAACTGGTAAAGCTGAGATAAATAAATTCAAATTACCAGGAAGAATATACTCTCCCACTCTGACTTCCCTTTCAACTTTTCTTTTTACAGTAATTGCAGGAGGATATAATCTTAGAGTTTCATTCAAAACCATGCCCATCTGTATGAAAATGAAATATTAACGAAAAAATATTAGATATTAAGAAAAAAAGAGGGATCCAAAACTTCTGTTCCATTTTTCTATTCTTATATTTATTCATCATTGATATAATACTATCTTACAATTTAAAAATATTAACAAAACATAAAATAAAGTAAAATGAAAAAATAATTGTTTTTAAAGATAAGATGGAATTCTATCACTGATTAAACAAAAATATGGATAGAAAAAGGAAAAAAAAAAAAAAAAAGGATAAAGACCGCCCTAAAAAGAAATGGGTAATACATAATTTGAGTTTTTTGAGACTTACCTTTTTCAGTTTGGCAAAGCTATCTGGATTTGGATTTTGTTTCCCAAATAAAGTGAGCACTTCCTTTCTAAGTTCTTCTTGCCAATCTGTGTGGATTGCTAAAAGTAAGACAACCCAAGCAAGTAAAGAATTAGTGGGTTCTTGGCCAGCAAAATAAAAATTTTTGCACTCATCAATCATAGTGTTTATTGAAATCCTTTGGCTGTCGTCGGCATCATGGTGAGCCTTTAGAAGTAATCCAAGGAAATCACTCCCAGAATTGTCTTCTTTTCCAGTCATCATCTTCCTTTCTTTTTCCTTGATCATCTCTATAATGTTGTTTCGCACTTTTGACTCAATTATGTCTAGCTCAATCTGATAATCAGTTTTAAAGAATTTGCTGCAAGAAAAATTGGCATGAACAGATGTGATTTTTTTCCTTCCTTCTTTTATACTCTATATTTATTTTTGAAAAAGAATTATTAATTACCTGATGCCAGGAAACCTAAGTTTGTAAATATTATCGGATACTAACTCGGCCAACCTCACCAGCATCTCAAAAATGTTCTGTCCTCTTTCATAATCATTACCAAATGCTGTTCTAGAAATCACATCAGAAGTCAACAATCTGAATTCTTCATACATTTCAATCTCTTTACCTTCGTATGATTTCCACCTTTCTAGCATAATCTCGACACTAGTGATCATTGCAGAACTCATACCCTGTAAAATGCCACAATTTAAGACAGTGTTGAAATACAATCTAATTATTTCTATGAATTTACTTGTTATAACTTCGGCATAGATTCAATGTTTATTCTTTATAAATATATATATATGTATATATATTATTTTTTTCTTATTAGCGCAACTAAGACGTGAATTCACATGACTTAAGATTTTTTGTCTTATTAGCTCTAATAGATTTTTCCTTAGACTTCTAAATATACAATTTTTCTTAAATGAAGATATTCTAAACTTTTTAAATTAGCAATAAATGGATTGAATTATTTAGAACCATTAAATTATATATATTTGATGTAACATATAATCCAATTGCTTTATATGATAATGTTCTACTTATCTTCCACTTACAAACTTAAAAGATATCCTCATTTGAGTCGGATTGGTTTGCATATATTAGTACACTTACTTTCAAACTCTCTCCATGAAAGGCATGATTGGACAGTTTTCTGTGTCTTGCCCATTTCTCACCTACACTGCTCACAAGACCATCTCCTATTATCTTCTTAAGCACAGGATGTATCTCGAATTTTGGAAAAGCGTCACCTTTATTATTGAGTATCTCTTTGATCAACTCTGGTTCTGTAACAACCAGCTGAGCTTCAGTTCCATACCATTGTAGATAATTTTTTCCTACCACATAAAAAGATAATTCACAATTAGAGTGTTTTGTTACATATAAATATAAAAATTAATATATATTTATATATATTATTATTCAATTACAAGACTAGAGCTTGCTACCGTATATTTTGATCCAGGAATCAATATGAGGCTGGACTCTGGAAAATATGTTGTGTGATAAACTCATGGGTTTTTCCATAGCTTTGTTTTTCATGCTCAGAATTTCTTTGGTGTTTCCATGGATGAATCTATAAGAAGGGCCTTTGATTCCTCGTGAACGCATCAACTTCTGCACGCGAGTAGGACGCCACCATAGTTTGTAAATTATTTTGATGATAATCCACAGAGAAAGCAGACCCAGAAAGCTTGAGAAAGTTATTGCAAGATTTCCCAGAGCTCTCATTTTTTTCTCTCTGGCTTACCTGCCTCTCAATCTTTTACTTTCTCAAAACTTTTTTTTTTTTTTTGGGTGAATTTTCTCAAAACTTATAGAACGAGTGCATAGAAGATTTCGTTTCATCGGTATTTATAGAAAAATTATTGCTTGATCAATACATGATAGTTCATTATAATATAGAAGTGGTCCCTACGAAAATAATACTAGCAATAATTGTGGTCCAATCGGATAAAATAGTCATGCATTCAATTTCACTTCGATTTTTCTTTGTCAATATTCTTCCTCATAACAACAATATCAAAGAAAATAAAAAATTGATCGTTTTAGTCAAAAAGTTGTAAGAAAATTGGCATCTCTATTCCACCTTGTTGGATTTGTAGTGGCCAATTTTACTTAATTATTTAAATATTGAAAGTCGTAATTATATATAATAGTTGATATTATTGACTTGAAATTTCAAACCATCTCAAATAATTTTGCTTTATTAACCGTGAGGTAAGTCAATTCACTTCCCAAATACCTGAATAAAAAAATAAGATATGCTTAAACTAGCTAAAACAATTACGTTTTTTTTGTCCAATCTATTTAAGTTGATCAAATCTAAACAAATTGGGAATCCTAATTAGCATATTTTCTATTCCTAAATAATATTGTTATTTGTTTATTTTTTTCCTACTAAAACCCTAATTATGAGTCTATATACCTGTCTTAAGCTGTCCCAAAGCCACACAATATAATAATTTTCATATTTATTTCGTCGTTGTCTATTTTGTAAGCATCACAGATTCAAGTTCATTAATGGTAAAGGAGGATGCACGTCATAAGTTCAAGTTCATCAATGGTAAAGTATGATGCGCAATTGTGATTGATGATTTTTGCATTAATAATTTAGCTCGCAAGATATCACTATGTGAAACTAGTAAATTAACGACATTAATTACGTGATGCAAAAAAAAAAAAAAACAAAAAAACAAAAAAACAAAACAAAGTATGTGCTAAAAAAAGCTATGATGTTGAAGATAAAGCATCAATTAAAAATCTAAAAATATAAAATGTTTTGACAAAACATTGTTGGGGTGAGAAGGTTATGACCAAGAGCAAGCTAGCTTGAAGTGTTAGCAACAAGCAAGCTTTTGGTGATGCTCTTGGGAATGGTTGTGTGTGAGTTGTGTTTTTAGGTTTTGGTTATGGTGTTTTCTGGTTTTTAGGGTTCCTAAAGTGTTCCAAGGTGTTGAAGAAGAGATAAGAAGAAGAGGAACACGTTGGCTTTTGAAAATAAGGCTTGGATGTGTAGCCATTTCATTCATTTTACAATATAAGCTTGAAATTACAACTAGTTCACACATGCCAAGCATGTGAGCTTACAAAATGAGTAAAATATTTGAAATTTAAAAAGTAAAATGGTCAACACCTAACTTTTCATACACAAAAGAGGTAAAAACCAGCTGCAACATGTCTATTCCAAATATAGTAAAAAGTGGCACATGGTTTGAACTATGTTCCTATTGTTTAACTAGTTTGGGTAAACAACCAAACTAGCTTCACCTACTTAGTTTCCCTTTGTATCTGCTTATGAAACTTGGTTTGAAGCATCCTTGGTCATCAATAAATATTGTTCCAATAGCTAGGAAAGTTCTGGAACCGGATCATGGGCCAAACAGCTCCAAAACTGGCCCATACTCTGCATACTGGGCCCATCAGATACAGCAATCTGTTTGGAATAGAAAATGGACTTTCCCATGTCATTTTGACCTGAAATTTGAACCATAGTCTTCTATATATGTCTGTAGACATCCCTCAAAATTTCAGCTCAAAAAATCCATTTGCAACCTGAGATATAAGATAAATAGTGGAGCTATGTTGCTGGAAATTATGAATCCAGCACCATAGGCATTTCAAACATAACATTCCTACTCTTTTGTGCATAATTTTGCCTATAATTTTGCATACATAACTTAGGCACAAAACATTATCAAAATATACCTTGCATCAATTAAAAACATACAAAAAAATATAAACTCATAAAAGGAAAGGATTTGATACCAAAGTGTGCATGCTAGCCGATGACATGCACCATCAAATGGCAAAATTGCCACACTTCAACAAACATGTGTCGCTTTATAACAATAATAAACGATATTTTTTGGGCATCTTTTGTTCAATGAATAAAAATAATAGCAAACATTTTTATAAACAAAACGTCGATAAAAATAATTTATATTGAAAGATGCTTTTGTCATAAAAGTGTTGATTATTATAATTATATTTCAAGCTAAAAACAAATGCTAGAATAGCAAATTTTAAGTTAAATATTTTTTTTTTATTTTACATTATATGTATTTTTAAAATATTTATAAAAACCACCATAAAAAGTTGCGCCCAAACCCTTTTAAACGTTGGGACCAGCCTTGAGCATAAGTATTGTCCCACCAAGAAAAATTACTAATATTATTTTGTTTTTCAAAATGTTCTGATTTACTCCTCTACAATAATTGTAATGGCATACTAGTAATGGCAACGAGGCAGGAAGGGTACGTGAGAGGCCAAAAAATAAACCCACTCCTGCCTATTGCTCCGATTTAACTAGGATGGAGGGGGATTCCTTGGCAGGGAAATTGAGCGGAGCAGGGAATACTCATTTTTCCATCATAAAAAGAATAATAATAAAATAAAATAAAATAATGTTTATATATTCTTAAAATATATTCATATTTATTAATATAACTTTATTTAAGTATTAAAAAAAAAAACTATAACATATAAGTATAAATATATATTTTATTAATAGTATATATATATATATATATATATATATGGGGCAGGTACAGATCCGGGAGTATAATATTCGTTTTCGCTCTGACTCCTACCGAAACATAGGTTCTTGCCTTGTTCCTGTCTTGATTCCAGTTTAACCAAATATTCCCCAACCCGTTAAAGGTGGTCCAAGTGGCAGTGGAGGGAAGCCAAGTAAATTGTCATCCCTATACCTATATTTGCTCACAAATAGTTACTATTAACATACCTTTTTAATTTTCGTTTTTTGTTTGTTAGTTTTGATTATTATATTATTATAATTTATTTTTAATCCTAACTTTAAAAAAGATGATGGAGAATCAAATTAAAGTCGAAAGGTATTTTAGACCTTTAACATTTTCTTGTTTCTATTTTTAAAAATAAAAATATAAATAAAACAATAAAACAGGATTTCAACTTATGAATTCGTCGACTTCTCTATTTGACCTCCTTTAAATCTTCCTTCTCCCACTTTATTCATTGAAATATACAGGTATATCGAGAAGAGAAAACTATAAGTGTGAGAAAACTATTGGCATTCGATCCTTATACGTTGTTGGAGTCAATTGTTTTGCATGTTTTTGAAAAGGAAATAGCTGATAAGAAAGTCACCTAAGATAAAAGATTTTTTTTAATTTTATAGCTGCTAATTTTATGACTCCACCTTCTCTGCGACATCTGTTATAACTCTTATCTCAGGGGCTTACAAGTTGAGAGTTCGTAGTTTGGAGAATATTGATTAGATGCTGCGAATTGAGCGTTTTCAATTTAGGTATGACCAAGACTTCGATTTGAAGGATGGTAAGACTTGAAGCTTTATATTCTCTGTCAAAAATTAAGTTTGTTACCGATCCATCTGTTAACATCTACATAAGTGCATTTGATTGTTGTGGTTAGGGTTTTCAACAATCTTCATCCTTACAAAATTAATGCACACTAAAATTGCAATCACTAAATCATTATTAAAGGGTTTCCTAACTCACTTTTTTTTTTTTTTTTTTGGGGGTTAGTTCTGTTCTTACCCTTTCGATCTACTATATCTCAAAACTCAGAAATTTGAGTCATTGAAAAATCACCGAAATTTATATTATATCCACAAAGAAAATGACAGTTTTGCAGTATGTGACTCATTCACGGATTATCAAATATATGGTTGACTTTTTTAGCTTCTAGTATCTGTTGCCATCCTCAAAGGTAAGGATAAAAAAAATGTTCCATGCACGATATGTTAGTATATTAATTAATATATTAATATGTGGTTCAGCAAATAAAAACAATAGAAGATATTTTAAAATGTTAGAATATGTGTTTCAGCAAATAAAAACAATAGAAGATAATTTAAAATGTTAGTATATTAATTAATATATTAATATGTGGGTCAGCACATAAAAACAATAGAACATATTTTAAGGAATTGAGATTTTTACTTTTTATTGTTTTTCTGGACGTACAAGGGACTCAAAATTTGTTCCAATTTTAGACATCAGTTGGGAAAGCAACTCATATGAAATAAATTACTAGTTTAATTATAAGGTTGAATTCAACCTTTATTAGTATGGTTTTTTTGTGGTCCTTTATCTTTAGCGTATTTTGTACATTTGGAGTTAAATAACTATGTTGAATTTGAACTTTGGTACGTCGTACTTATCGAAAAATTAGATGAAGATGGACAAAGGACTAACGGTGCAAAAGAAACTGAATCTATGGGATGGACATGCCTAAAAAAAATATGTTAGGGCTAAGTGTGCAAAACACCAAAAAAAGAACAAAAGAAAAAGAAAAAAAAAAAGAAAACCCTTATTAGTAT
This sequence comes from Ziziphus jujuba, assembly GCF_031755915.1. Classification (NCBI taxonomy): domain Eukaryota; kingdom Viridiplantae; phylum Streptophyta; class Magnoliopsida; order Rosales; family Rhamnaceae; genus Ziziphus; species Ziziphus jujuba. Next base: position 7,889,140 of record NC_083390.1, read on the forward strand.
TATTATTTTTGGTAGATGAAACAATCAACTGCTAGTATTCAAGATTACCCGACATGACTAATAATAGTAGGTGAGATGTGAAATTTAGGGGGAGTGTCTTTGTCATATTAGTATAAGTTTTGAATTACAATTCTTACGTAAAAAAAAAAAACAGAAAAAAGAAAAAAGAAAAAAAGAAATAAAAGGTTAATTGCACTTTTGTATCTATAATTTTCAAGATTTTGCAATTTAGAGCCTAAACTTTCAAAAGCCATTAAGCCCTCAAGTTTTCAATTGTTGCAGATTGGTTCAATTCATTATTTAAAAAACGGATATGTAATTTTGTCCATGTGGACGAGGTTAAGGAGGGCTTTATTTCATATTTAGGTTGAGAATAGGGTCACATGAAATCCACATGGATGAAATTGTTACTCATCTATACCTCAAATTGGAGAGTGGATTACTTTGCAACAAATTGAAAAACTGATACTTTTGAAATTTAAGAGACCGAATCACAAAACTTTAAAATTGAAAAAAAAAAAAAACACAGTTAAATTATAAAGAAATAAAAGAAATTAAGAGACCCAAAACCTCATGATACATGCTTACAAAGTCTGCTTCACCTATCTTTGAAAACAATTGTTTGAGCTAAATAATTATTTCATTGCTATTACGAAAATACATAAATAAAAAAAATATATATTTCTTTTCGGGCCAAATGTACTTAAATAAATGTTGGAAAGGAAGAGTTGGAACAAAGAAACATAAACCTTCCTACAAATCTAGATCGACACCAGACAATATTACCTCAAATTAACCAGAGAGATTTTTTTATCATTAGAAGGTGTTGGTGCTTAACAAATAATGATTTCTGCATTTTTTTTTCTTTTTATGGGTTGAAATTGATATCTCCATTGTCCGAATAATGGATTTATATAATTGCTATCCTTGATTTCATAGTTCTATGATTTAGACCCTTAACTTTTAAAATCTCACAATGGTTAGTCTCAAGCGATTTACCATTCCTTATCATCTTTTGTTAATCCATTAACCTCCAATAGTTGATAGACTATGGCAGAAGTTGCACCCTTCATTAAAGAATTCTTCATTTCCATCTATTGATGACAAACACCTTTTCAGCCAATAAAGCTTGACATCAGAGTCCTTCTTATTGGGCTTTATTGGGCTTCAGACATTGTCATTTCTTTGCAGAAACTTACTTGATTTTGATTAGTCACCATAACAAAAAGTCTTAAACTTATTTTGTAACACCCCGTCCTAAAATACATCGGAAATTTCTCAAGTTGACCGAAGTTGAACGGGTTTGACCGTCATTGACCAAGAGGGGTTAAACTTTGATATTTTGATTCAGATAGAATTCTAGGTTGACTGAGATACCTTTATGAAGTATGCATCAACCTGAGTCCGTAGACTAGCAGCCTGTCAAAAACATAGATACGATTTGAAAGTTATGAGCAAAACAAGTTGAGGTCTGAATTGTCCGACGGTGCCTGAGTTGACTTTTTATTCTTGCAAAATTTAGGTTTGACTCATGTATGGTCTTGAAATACTCATTGACACGAGTTTATAGACTAGAGACACGCCTGATTTAGACATGTGGTTTGAAAGTTACGGACTTGTGAAGTTTTTTTGAGACAACAGTTACTATTTATCCATCTGTGAGTGTGTGAATAGTGTCACCGCGTGTCAAAAATCTGGCCAACCCATGACTGCATAGTGGCACCCACGGGAGGCATTTTGATTGGCTGAGAAGGGGGGAAAGAGAAGGGGGGAGAGAGGAGAGAGAAAGAGGAGATAGGAAGAAAGAGAAAAGATGGGAAACACCGGCCACCATCGATTCACCCATTTCCGGCCACCACCCAGCCACATGCACCAGACCACCGTGTAGCCCACCTCCTTTCAGGCCAGCCATCCAAATTTCATGGCCAATCGACCATCGACGTGCCCGGATCGAGGCGATTTTAGACGGCAGTGTTGATTTCTCCCAAACAAGACCTCCATTTGCTTCACCACCGGTTCCTATTGGCTTACCATCACCAGATATACCTTCCCACCAAACTTCATTGCCAATGGCCGTCGGAGTTGGCGGATTTTGGTGACCACAGCAGTTCATTGGAAAACCCACCTCCCATGAGTTCCCGATCATCTTACCTACCCTTTTCCCACTAATTTGGCCTCCTTGAATCCAAATCCGAGGTCCGTTTCCTCCAATTTGTGACGGGTTATGAGATTTGAGGTGTAACAGCCTAGCTCAGACCACCCGCATGTAGATATTGTCCGTTTTGGGCATGGGGAATCCTCTTACAACCCAGCCCTCATGGGTTTAAAACGCGTCTCAGTGGTTAGGGGGAATCCTCTTCCAACCCCTACCTACCAGTCCCACTGGCACGAGCTTCCAGACCCAATAATGATATTGTTTGCTTTGAGCCTAGCCCGCATAGTCTAGACCACCAGCATGCGATATTGTCCTCTTTGGGCCTGGAGAATCCTCTTACAACCCAGCCTTTAAGGTTTTAAAAGGCCTTGCAAGGGAAAGGTATCCACAAGCTTATAAGCCATGCTTCATTCCCCTTTCCAACCGATATGGCTTCTCACAATCCTCCTTCCTTGGGGTCCAGCATCCTCGCTGGCACACTGATCCGGATCCAGCTCTAATACCATCTGTGACAGCCCAGACCACCCGCATGCGATATTGTCCTCTTTGGGCTTGGAGAATCCTCTTACAATCCAGCCCTCAAGGTTTTAAAAGGCCTCGCAAGGGAAAGGTATTCATATGCTTATAAGCCATGCTTCGTTTCCCTTTCCAACCGATGTGGGATCTCACATGAGGATTCTAATTCTGAGAGCTTTTCGGTGATATTTCAGCCACCCCACGTCCGATCATCGGAAGGTAAGACTTGATTCTTAACCTTTGCATTGTAAGCTTCGATTTGGTATATTGTTTGTAAATTTTGGTTAACATTTGTATTAGCTCCCCCAGTACCTGTGTGTAATATACCTGATTAAAATATTAATTTAATATGTTTTGTGTAATATTGATATTTTAGGAGCATGTGTTAATTGTGAAATCGATCCCATGGGAGATTTTGATTGAATTACGTGCTCAAGGTGAGTGATCCACCTGCAAATTGATTTTTGGGTGTTAAATTATGAATATTTCATGTTAATTAGATATTCAAAAATTATATTTTATGTGTTGAATATTTAATTAAATTCTATTTGAAATTTTGATGCCAAATTGAATGAATTAGAAATATTTGTGCATTTTTAATTTTTATTAAATTATTGTTGAGTAAATGTTGAAATTATGATGCATGATAAATGTATTTATATGATTTTAAGAATATATGAATTTCATGAGGTTTAAATATTAATTTTGGTATGGATTGATTTTTCAGATTTGGAGGAAAATAATTATTTAAATTTATTAAGCATTGAAATAATTGTGGAATTTATTTTCTGATTTTGAGGAATTGTGTAAGTAAATTATGTATGAAATTTACATGGTTTTAAAGATATATTGATTTAAATTGATTTTGGGGATTTGAGAAAAATATTGTTTTGAAGCATTAAGCTTTAAAAATATTTTTTTATGTATTTAAATATTATGGATTGATTTTATGCCACTGGGAATTTGATATATTTGCATCAATGAGATTATGAGAATGGATTTTTAACGTGGTGGATTTACGATGATGGTTTAAAGAAATGGGGATTATATGGATTTGAAAAGAGATATTTAATCTAGTGGTAATTATGAGATTTCGAGATTTGAAAATATAATGATTTTATAATTTTTTAGATGAACTCATACAGTACTGGCGTTCTGTACCGTATATATATTGATATGATTAGCACGCATATTATAGGGTTGTCCTGTGGATGCCATTGGACCTGAGGGCTAGCAAGATATAATGCATAGTGAGCATCAGCTGCCCCCCTCCATGGCCAAGATGACTGTTGATAGCATTGGTCCGATGGGACGCCATGGTGACCAGATGCCGGTTCACTTCTTAACCTCCTCGTCAGGTGGTGCTTTAAGACATTGGGCACCGTCGGACATCACTGGTACATAGTATGGTGCATCATGATATTTTCAACATGAATTTTCAAACAAAATATTTTAAAATTTGTATTTAAATCAAAATGTATTTAATGGTGTTTTTATCATTTAATTCGATTGATGTTTTAAGATGCATTTTTCTATGATTTGATCATTTAAATTGATTTGACGTTTTAAGATGGATTTGTTTATATCTTCACCATTTATTTCAAATAGATGTTCTAATTGATTTAAATATTTCTTTTATTAATTAATTGATTTATTATATTTATTTAAATATTTCCTGGATTATTGTCATATAAATTTTGTTGTGATTTTTGATTTATCTGTTTATGATATTTTATTTACCATTTAGTAATTGTTATAAAAGTCATTTTTATTTTTGTTTTTATTTTTATTTCATTTATAAATTTTAGATATTTAATTTATTATATTTTATTTGTAATTTATTTAATTAATTATTTCTTGATTCGGGGTATACAGATATTGGTTTTTGTGAAATATTTTAAAAGGAGAACATTTTTAACTGAGTGAACTGTGAGAGTTTTTGAGAGAAAAATATTACTTTCAAATGCTTCATATTTATTTATTTATTTATTATTAATTGATTAAGTTTATTTTATTATAATATTATTATTATTATTGTATAATAGATTGGGTCACTCACTGAGATGATTAGCATTTCATGATTTTCAATTCGTTCCCTTAGACCCAGGTTATTAGATGTTAATCTTCCAGGACGAGCTTGACGTTTGGTTGTTGCCGAATTCCAAGGAGTTCTCTTTTCTTTTCCTTCCTATCTTGTAATATTTCTTTTTATCTTCGTTGTATACAATTCCATACTCATTTGTATCTTATAATGCTTTGTATACTATGTTGCACATTTATGTATAATACTGCACTATTTCCCTGTTAATTTTGAAGTGCTGCAAAATTATGGAAATTAAATTGTAATAAGGTGGGAGGGATAAGGTGGTGTATTTAGAAGTGTATTTTCTGTGCAGGGAATTTTGTGGTAAGTCCAATCCTTATGGGAAATGCTGTTGGATTTTCCATTGGAGGGTCCGGTAGGGTTTCCCTGAGATTAGGACTTGTCTAGGGTTTCGGTAACGAATTTTAGACGGGTCCTAACATATTTAGCTTAATGTCATCCTTTTCTTTAATGAAAATACTAGTTAACTCCTCCAAATATATCCAACATCCTAATGTATGAAGGATTGAACTAATATTGTCAAAAGAGGCAAAAGGCTCCTCAATATGGTAAAAGATACTCCTTATCCAAATTCTTATTAAGGTTTATGAGCTTAATATAATAAGAGAAAAGTTTCAAAATAAGCTCGTTCACACCACTAATTTCGTCATACACAATAAAGTTCAACAAATCCAAATAATGGTGTTTCTCAATTTATCAAAATTGATAATTTCTACTAAACTGATTCATGAGCTTATTCATAGCATCTATCTTTAGAATGCTTTGAAAAATTTAAAGGCATCTACATGATTTTCCATAACCATCATACAATACTTATACAAGTGCTTCAAGTCCTTACACAATATTTATCATCGGCAGCACTATAATTATTTAGTATCTCTGATGGATTAATTTCCAAAGCCATATTTAGCATTATGAGAATTAAACATTATTAGAATCTTTCACCATTTTTGATAATCAGTCTATTCAATTTTATCATAGCACTCATAAGCAAAGTTTTAGAGGTGTTTCAAGCTATGAAATAGCAAAAAACAAGAATGTATTACATTATTAGGACTATGCAAATACTATCTTCCTTTTATGCATATAAAAAATATAATATCACTAGGATCCTCATAGTACAAAGATACTCATATATGGGCTAACGACAGTCAACCAAATCATCACAATTAAATGCATTAAACTAAATCATCGATAGGATAACTTAGAATATGCGATTCATGGTATTCAATTAACTTCCACTGTTGTTCCAAGCATTCTACCATGTAATTAAACCATTGACAAGATAGCCTAATCACCTGTATGGATCTTGGCTCATAAGTGAAAGAGAATAAGTTATATTGGCAATTTTATGAAATAGTCAAGCTAAATCTTGTGATAGACAAGCACTTAGGCATCATACCTACTATCCCAACTTCATGTTGAAACTTATAAATTGAATAAATTAAATCTCATAATATGCAAGTAAATAAGTCACATTTATTATATTAACTTTTATTACATTGGCAATTCTATGATATGAAAAAATTAAGTCTCATAACGGATGAGTACTTAAAATTCCACTCTACTATGCCAACTAGGTAAATAGCTTATGACAATTCATGATTTGGTCAAATTAAGTCTTACATCAGGCAAACAATTAATCAATCGTCACTACTATATCAAACATAATATAAAGTCTTCCAATGAAAAATTTTAACCAAAATATTTACTTTGAACCTTCGGCATTTAGTTGAATAAAATTTGAGAAATTGAGAATGGAGTAAATTTTCCAAAAATAAAGAAATAAATAAAAAAAATCACAAAGTTTGAGAATAAAATAGAAAAAATTATAAAAATCATATATAAAATCAACAAATAAAAAAAAAATTTAATACAAAATGGCGGCTGATATAAGCAAAAGAGGCTACTAACATTAGCTATCTTCCTCCTTTAGCTAGGTCAAGGGTCAACACGGTTTACTGATTAACAAGTTGAGTAACCCGTTTCCCTAACCCATTCGAAAAATTCCACTCCAACCATTGTTCGATGAAATCGGTGTCAATCTATTCATTTCTCCATGGGAAACAAATAACCCCATCAATTTGGTAAAAAATCAAACAGAAAACAATGGACAAACAACTTATTTTTCAGCCATGGATGTTTCATAATTTGCCAAAATTTAGATGTGTTTTAGACTTAATTGATCATCGAAAAACAGTCAATTCATCTTCAAATAAGTCTAAAACAAAACCCAAAACTCAGTTATGTCTAAAATAAGTTTTCCATAAATTCAATAAAGTGGATTTCACAGCTTCATGCGAATGTGTGGTTTTCAAACCTAAGTGATTGGCCAAACATAGTCCATTCTGTTTGAAAATCAAGATTACACAAAATCTAGTTTTAATTTTGATGAAAAAAAGTTTTTCAAAAAAAAAAATTATATAGATTAGTTTACAGCATGGATAAACCCATTACCTAAAATAAAAGATAGTTGTTGATTTCTTTTAAAATGGGCGTAGCAGCTAAGAAGAATCCAATGAAAAAAAACTTGTTAAAACAATTTCACAAGAAATCTTGCACAATCATAAATCACGGATTGTGAAAATACTAACATGGCTTTGATAAATCACAAATCATAAAATACAAAATACAATTTAAAACGTGTGTAACCTAGCTCTGATATCAATTATTAGTGCTAAGACAATAAATCAACTAATAGAACAATCATTCAAAGCACTATAAACCTAGGATCTACACACATACATATACAATATTTTAATATATTATTAAAAAAAACTGATTTGCTAACATTTATGCAATCATTGAATTTAGGAGCAATAATCTTGCAAAACAGAAATTAATAACTTACGAGTAGTGCCTAATGGATACACTTTTTTCTAATGCTTTTCCTTTACGTTTTCACTAAACAAACATCGTAGATACCTCAAGTTGTAATTTCTCTATTGTATGTATCGTACTAAGTGACTAATAACTTATTCCCCAATATATATATATAATTAAATAATAATAATGATAATATAATATAGTAATATAGTAACAATAATAAAATAGGGAATAAGCCAACTATGATTTAAGAGAGAACAAGTCCTTCAATCTAATGGCTCAACTGAAGCATTACATAGAGTGTGTGCCCAATAGCCCTATTACAAATGTTATTAAACAAGTCAGTCCCATTACTAACATAAATAAATCCTGTAAATGAGTCATGTGACTATGGTTAGTTCACATAAAATATCTAACATTAATTACCTAATGCCAAGAAATAATCCAAGTTTGTAAATGTTACTGGCTATTAACATGGCCAACCTACTCATCATATAAAAATTGTTCTTCCCTTTTTTGGTAATTATCCCGAAATTCTATTATGGAAATCACATCACAAGTCGACAATTTGAATTCTGCAAATACTTCAATCTCTTGACCTACATATGATTTCCACCATTCCAACATAATCCCAATGGCAATGATCATTGCAGGAGTCATATCCCATAACATACCATTTTAATTAATGCATTATTTTTCCTAAAAACTCAAATTTATGTGAATTATATTAGAAACACCATCTAGTCTACCATGTTATAAATCACAGTGTACAAATATTATTATTTGATTGATTTTTATTTAATTATACTTATCCCTTCAAAGGTTGATTTATCCATATTTATATTATTATGTTAATCAATCAAATAATGACATGTGTATATTTAGTGATAATTTGGTAGATTAGATAGTATATGTAGTGATATAAATGATTAGATATAGTGACAAAGCGAAATATATAATTTATATACTTGAAAAATTGCTCCTCATTTTCTTTTTGCAGTAGGAGATTTTTAAAGCATGCGATAAGTGGACAAAATGTATGATAAAATCTTACCTCAAAGGAAATAGTATTTAACACTTGAATATTGAATTTCCTATTGGAACCTTAGGATGACCCGACTAGAGAAACCCCATCGAAAATTCTATAACAAATTCAGCAGCATCTTACAATAACAACAACAACAACAACAACACTAATAATAATGATGATGAAAATAAATAATAATAACAACAACAATAACAATTTACGTCATAACCCATCAAAACTCCCTTATCGGAACCCATTAGCCTTGATCTCGGGTGAAACCCTACTGGACCGTTTTACAAAAAATCTCGTAGCTTCTCCCCTGAGGGTTGAGCATGCCTAAGAAATTTCCTACATAAAAACACATTTTTATATTATACCACCTTATTTCTCCCACCTTACAACAAGAGATTCCACAAATTTTCAGGACTTCTATAGAAATAGTTCAGTAATATAGACACAAGGAATAATTTTAATAAAACATAAATACTTGTATAATTTATGTTTGCCCACACCATCCACTTAGTACAATCTTACATTTTCATCCGCTTATTAGCACAACAATGCATAATATAGATCAGATGGTAATAAAACAACAATAATAATAGTAATATTAATAACAAATATAGTACAACTCATCCAAAGACTATCACACTTGCCCAAAAGCTAACATACTTGCCCGAAAGCTACAATACTTGCTCAAAGGCTATTGTATATGTAACACCCCCTCCCGAAGTATGCTGAAATTTTCTTATGTTGACCAAGGTTGACTAGTTTTGACTGTTGTTGACCGAGAAGAGTCAAACTTTGACTTTTTAAATTGGCAAGAATTCTAGGTTGACCAAGATAACATTATGAAGTATGCATCGACACGAGTCCATAGACTAGTAGCACGTCGAAAACAGAGCTACGGTTTGAAAGTTATAAGCAAAACAACTTGATGCTGAACTATCTGAGGGTGCCCAAGTTGACATTTTATTTTTGTGAGATTGAGATTTGACTCATATATGGTTGTGAATTACTCATTGATACAAGTTTATAGACTAGCAGCACGTTCGATTCGGACATGTGGTTTTAAAGTTACGGACCTGCAAAGTTTTTCAAATACCGTATTACTTTAATATTATTTTTTAACGTGTGAACAGTATATGCCACATGTAACTTAGTACATGGTGCCGTGACAACGTAGTACATGGTGCCGTGTGTCACGATGAGAAAATACCACATATCAGCCATAATTAAATATTACATTATTTTATTATTTTATATTATATTATTATTTGAATATTATTTTATTTTATTTATTTCTTTTTCTTTTCTTTCCTTTTTGCCACGTGGCAAAACGGGCGGGGGGGAGGAGGAGGAGACCCCCGTTCCTTCTTCCTTTTCTTCTTTTTCTTTCTGGAATTCTTTGGAGCTCTCCTTTTTTTCCCCTCCCCGCTCATTCTCAACAACCATTTTCCATCACCAATTTCCTCTCAATTTTGGACACCCACCAAGAAATGTTTATACCAACTTGAAAGTCACATTCCCAGGAAACCATAGCCATGTTTATCATGCCACATAATGGTCTAGACTAGCCGGGAAGCCATGAAAATTGGTGAGGGATGTATTTTTCAATCACCGTCTTCCGATGAGCATGAGGTATAATGGGTGGTCCTTTCCCACAAATTCAGACCCCCTAAGTCTATTTCCAAGCTTGGATTAGCTCAAAACTCGCTCGTTTAGGAGATATGACAAAACCCATTTTCGCAACAAGGTCCCGGCGGGATTCTGGCCACCTCCGGTGTCGGTAGAACCAATTGAAGGTATATTCTTGGTGCTCTCACGATAAGCTTCAAATTGGTAGTTAGAATGTGAATTATAGTTGAGTATTTAGGAAGTTGCCATTGATGAAGCTAAGTTATGTTTATGTTGAAATTGGATAGATATTAGACAAGTCTTCAATCAATTGTCATTACACCTAAGTTCCTAATGATTGTTAGAGGCCAAAGAAATGATAAAATTAAATTAATCCTCAAGATGTTGAAAAACCCCAGCTTTTGAGTTAAGGCTAATCGGGTTTTGTGTATATATGTTTATGTATATGTATGTTTGTAAATATATATGTGTTTCATTCATGTATACATATGCGGATGCATAAGTGTTGGTGCATTCCATGGTATGTGCTAGTTTTATATATATATATATATATATATTACTATATGCACATATATTTTGTAGGTATATGAGCATGTGTATGTGTAAATAAATATATCTAAATATTGTGTTATGGTAATTTATGTGTGTAATGCCTAAATAAAATTGTTCTTTAAAATTATGGTGCCAAAGTTATGTATAACATTTAATTTATATCTTCGAAATTAAGGAAATTGTAGTTTTAAATTGTTGCAAAATTACTGTTAATTTTGTTGTTGAGGTTTTGATGCATAATAAAAGTATTCTCATTTATTTACTTATATATAATATTTTATGTGGTTCTAATGATATTTGATATGAATTGATTTTATTAATTTAGTATTTTCAAAATAAAATATATTTATGTATTAATTAATTTATTCATAAACTTGATTTTATCTTATTTTATTGAAACTTATCATTTTAATAATACTATAAAAATTTATAGTTTTTAGATGCACCATACACGTACCGGTGTTCTGTAGTTGTGGATGTAATTAGCGCGCCGGTGGAGTGTGATGAGCTCGCAGGTTGTAACATCTCTCATGAGTTGCTATAGAACTGAGGGCAGGCAAGTTTATATAGTGCACACGAGCCACCCCCCTCCATGGCCGGGATGACGATTTAAGCAGCGGCTCTGTCGGGACGCCGAAGCGACCGTATGCAAGTTTCTCTCTTTAACCTCCCGTCAGACGGTGGTTGGGATGTTGGGTACCACACCGTATGGGGACGACGATCCAATATGGTCCATGTAGAGCTAGCCTTATAACTATGTTGCTTACGAGTTTAGGGGATTAGACGGCCAATCTAGACAACCATCCTGTACTGTATTGGTGGCAAAGTACCGACGACAGCTGGAATCATGGATCACGCAGCATATTAGAGAACATTGTTCGTATCTCTGATGCGTGTGTATATTTTATAATATGATTTTAGTTTTAAAATATTATTTTACCTTGCATTATCTTATTTATTCAGAATCTGGTTTTCTAATATTATTATTATGGATACGGTAATTGCTATTATTATTTATTATGATTATTTTAGTAGCAATTTTATTATTTATTATAATTGTCATTGCCATTAATTATCATGGTTGCCACCATTTTATTATTGGTATTTTGTGATTATTATTGTTATTAATGTTGTTATTATGATTATTATAATAATAATAATAATTATTATTATTATTATTCTTACTACTTTTATTGGTATTATTATGATTTATTGTTATCTTTATTATTATTATTATTATTATTGGTATTATATGGAAGCCTTCGGGCACGTGTATAGGCCTTCAGGCAAGTGGGTAAGCTTACAAGCAAGGGTGGAAGCCTACAAGCAAGTTATGGTATTATTGTTATTAATATTACTATTATTAATTTTTTCCTATTTTCTCCTGCTTACGTTATGAATTGGAACTTTGTAAAATGATAGTAATATGTAGTATGCTACTAAATGGGTGGTGTGGGTGGAAGTGAATGTTTAAAGGTATATTTTGGTTGTTTATTTAGTAAAATTGTTCTTATTGCATATACATATGTGTTATATGAATTGTTATCGAGGCACCACTAGTGTGGAAATTATTGTAGTAAGGTGAGAAGGATAAGGTGGTACTATATAGAAGTGCGTTTTCGTGTAGTTAAAGTTTGGGCATGTTCTATCCCTAAGGAAGATGTTGCCGGATTTTCCATAGGATGGTCCAGTAGGGTCTCCCCGGGATCAAAATTTGTCCAGGATTCCGGGAAAGGATTTTGGACCGGTCCTGATAGTATAATAATAATAAAAATAAGAAATGTTAATAACAATAAGAATAATATAATTATAATAAATAATAATAATAATAATAATAAACACAATAATAATTAGCAATAGTGATAATAATATTTATAAGAAAAATAACGACAATTAATAACAAATAATAATAATAATAATAACAATTGCGATAATAATTAATAATAATATCAATGGTAAATAATAATAATAACAATTAGAATATTAATAACAATAATAGTAATAATCATAATAATTAATAATAACTACGATAATTAACGATAATATCAATGATAAATAATAATAATCATAAAAATAGTGACAATGCTAATAATAATAAAAATAATAATAATAATAACAACAACAATAATAATTTTAATAATAATAATAATAACAAATAAAGTTAATAATAGAAAATCATAATTACGAATAGATAAGATAAAATAAAATAAAGTAAAATAAAATTTTAAAATTTATAAATATACTACAAAATATGCAAATTCGTAATGGAGGTACATACGATACCATATAATATGCTAATGCGCGATGCTATGATATCAGCTTTCACAGGTACATTGCTATCAATATGATCCAGGGTAGTTGTCTATAATGGTTGTTCGACCCCTGGACTCATAGCCAGTAGAGTTACGAAGTTAAGTCATTCATGGACAGAATCAGATCGCTGCCCTCGTACAATATGGTACATATAAACATAACGTAATCTATATATACATATACATAAAAAAGATACTTGATGTACCATATGATATATCAGTGGTGCCAAACAGTATCCAACAACCTAAGCACTACTTGATGGGGAAGTTAAAGAGAGAAACCTGCAATCAGTCACTTTGGCATCTAGCGGTGCCGATTGCTAATAACTTGCCATGGCTAAAACAATTGTTACAATTATTCTTCGATCAAGAGTGCGGTTGATGCGCAATGTACACTATAATTGCCAATCCTTAGGTCCATGGCTCCTACAGGATAGCTATAACATAATAAACAATCATCCTGCGGTCAAGGAATGGGGCAACTGATGCTCGCATTGCTAATATATTTACCAAACTTCAGGTCTATGGCTCCCATAGGATAGCCATAAATAATAAACAATCATTTTGCGGCCAAGCAAGGGGGCAGCTGATGCTCATGGTGCAAATATACTTGCTAACCCTTAGATCCATGGTTCCCATAGGATAGCCCTAATAAACAACGATCCATAGGATGACCATATATACTTACATGCTAATCAACAATACAACACAAACACCAATAATATATGATGCATCTAAAAACTATAAAAAAAATTATAATATTATAAATATCAAGATTTGATCACATACAACTGGGTTTATACACTTTTACTAGATTCATAAAATTTCATAATTTTCTTTTAGACAACCATATAAATCCAACAATTTCATGAAATAAATTTCTTTCACAATAATTTCAATTTTGCGATTATCCAAACTAAAATTTGTTATTCTTCTTAAATTATTAAAATTTATTTATGCAAAAATTATATTAAATCACATAAAATTCACATATAATTTGATTTCACACAAACACATTTTATCATATGAAATAAATGCAACCATAACTAAACACAATTAATTTCTCCAAAACCATATAATAAATATTATATAACAAATATATTTAAATCATATAAAATAGCATAATAAAATTAAATAATAATTTTCTTAACTTTTTTTTTAAACATACATAATACTTTTTAAAATGTTAAATAACACAAAATATACATTCACACACATATACGCATATGTACAACCTTTTGGCAAGTATGTAAACATTCATATATATATATATATGTACACATAAATATATATATATACACAAATATGTATATATATATATATATATAAATGTATTCATTTGGCTCAATGCCGTCGTCTGGCTAGGAAATGATCGGTAAGCTTTAACCAAACTCACCATCAATGAATCTCATAAACGGCTTAAAATTTGGACTAATAGCATTTTTTAGATTAGGGGGTCAAAACTAGAAGGAGGATCGAGCTCACAACAGGAGACCATCGGAAAATTGGCCAACAAGAGAAACGCTGGCCACCAGCATTTGACCATCGATCCTGGCAGGTCCGCCAGCCAAAAGGCTTGAAATTGGATGATTGGGCTCGACCGGCACTTGTTGCTGTCTAGTGATTGAAGCCTGACCACAGCCCTACCTGAAGAGAGAGAGAGAGAGAGAGAGGGGGAGAAAGGGGGTGTTTTTCTACAGGGAAGAGGAAAGAGAGAGAATGAGAGGGGAAGAGGGAGAAAGAAAAGGAAAAAGAAAAAAAAAATTATTGTTATCTTTTACGGTGACACATAGCACTATCAGTTTGACAAGTGGCATCCACTAATTGGTGCCACGTGGCACCGATCAGGGACTCTTCTAACTATTCTACTATCCTATAAAGTCAGTGCCAGAAAAATGAGGAACGACTTTACAACCCATAACTTTTCAACTGTAAGTCCAATTTAAGTGTACTGCTAGCTTATGGGCTCGTATCAATGAGCACTATCATATAATACATGAGTAATCAACAAAATCCATATAGATAAAAAAAAAAATTAGCTTGGGCTTGTCAATCAGTTCGGATTGCATCTTTTTTTTTTATCATAACTCTATTCTTAGCTTATATTTTTGCATACTACTACTCTACAAACTCATGTCGACGAGTACTTTGCCATGGTATCTCAGTCAATACAAAAGTTCTTTCACAGTAAAAAGTCAACCATAGGACCTACTTGGCAAACCCGATCAAAATTTCAAACTCGGGGCATTTTCTCGGATCGAGATGTTACAATTTATAATAGTAACAATAATAAATAATAAATAATAAATAATAATAATAATAATATCAATTAATATTAATAACAACAAATAATAATAATAACAACAACAGTAACAATTAATAATAATATCAATGATAAATAATAATGATAATTGCAATAATAATAATAATAATATCAACAAATAATAATAACAATAACAAATAATAATAATAATAGAAAATCATAACTATAAATAGATACAATAGAATTAAAACTGTTTAATTCACTACATAACTCACACACTCATGGTGTAGATACGCGCGATGTACTATATAGTACCTAATACACTGTTCCATGATATCAGCTGTCATAGGTACATTGCTACCAATATGGTCATGGGTAGTTGCTTATAATGGCCTTACAACCCGTTAGTCTAGTAGGTAGCAAAAATATGAGACCATGTTGTTTATGACCCCTATATGGTGGGGTATACACTGACTTAACATAATATATACATGTACACATCGAAAGGACTTTTGATGCATCATATGATATAACAATGCTACCAAGTGATGTTTGGCGTCCCAAACACCACTTGGTAGATAGGAAAGGAGAAGAGAACTTGCATACGACCCCATAAGTGTTCCAATGGTTTTGGTGCTAGATAACATGTCATCCTACGGTGAAGATGGGTGACTAATGGTCACTGTACAAAATACCTACCAACTCTCTTATCTTTAGCTCCCATAGACATGGCTAAACCTTGCTTCAGTTGAGAGAGGGTGATTGATGCTATTACCCTAAAATACTTGCCTACCCTGGCTTACCATAATACATAAAGGATGACTAAATATAACCTACATGCTAATCCATAATATAACAGTATAGAATATCAATATTATATGGTGCATCCATAAACTAACTAGTTACATAAAATATATAATTTCAGAAACATCAACTCCTCATCATTACATTTTAAAACCGTAATTTAATTATTGTAAATAAACAAATAAATGAATAAATACATAAGTAAACATTTATGAAACCAGAAAATATAATTTCTTAACATCCAAATTGGATAATGAATATTTAAACATACACAAGCTAAGTGGCATGCCTAAATTTAGACAAACATAAATAAATAAATACATAAATGAATAAATAAATAAATGAATAAACAAATAAATAAAAAATTAACTGCATAATTAAGTAGGAAAATAGGTAAACAAAATGTTAATTTATTCTTAACTCAACCTAATCATCTAATCTCTTTATCGAATTTAATAAAATACTCAATTAATAACGATTGGTTGACTGACTCCTTTAAATCTAGCTTTTGAAAATAACAAATTAAATGAATAAATATACTTTTGTGTATATATATACACACACAAATTTAATTTTACTCACATAGTCACACACACACACACACACACACACACACACACATATATATATAATCTTCTATAACAAATAGATATATATATATATATATATATATTTATACATTCACAATATGTATATATATATACACACACCCCAAAGGTGTAAAGATAATATACCTATATATATACACAAAATATCTGTATTTACAAGATACATATATACATATATATCTAAACATGTATATATGAAATTTCACACCATTTTAACATTAAATACAAAAATTTACTTAGAAATGGCAATTTTCCAAATATATCATCATAATTCACAAACAAGATACTAATGGAAAGCCAAAAGGATGAAAAACATGATACTAACATCCGTTGGGCTCGACATCGCTGGTGGTGGCAAGATTTCCAGTCTAAAATCACTGTTAAACTCATCCTCTTTGTACGCCACAAATGAGCTTGAACTGTGGTGAACAGAGACAATCTTCAGTTTCAAGAGGCTAGAATCAGAGGGAGACAATCTTAAGTTTCAAGAGGCTAGAATTAGAGGGAAAGGACCAAAAAATTGATCAGATACTACTAGAAAATCGATGAATGGGGTGGACGCCGGCCATCGATGTTGGAGCACCAATCTCGATGCGTCTGCCAACCAAATGGCCAAGGAATCAATGGTCGAGGTCGCCCGACCTTGGGCTTTCATGCCAGCCAATGAATGTCATCAAGGCCGAAGCATGGCCAATTTGGTCGGTCAACAAAGAGAGAGAGAGAGAGTTTCTTTTCAAGGGGAAGAGAGAGGAAATGAAAAGAAAGAATGAAAGAAGGAAATAGAAAAAAAGAAAATTATTTTTTATTATTTTTTATGATGACATGTGGCACCCATCAATTGGTGAGACATAGCACTACCAATTGGTGAAATGTGGCACCTACTAATTGGTGACATGTGGTATCATCAGGGACCCCTCTAAATATTCCACTACCCGATAAATTCAGTGCCATAAAAATAGGCATGACTTTATGTTTTTTAACTTTTCAACCATAAGTCCAAATTAAATATTCCACCAGTTTCATATCAACCAATACTATCACATGGTATATGAGTCAACATCAAAATCCATACAAATAAAAAATCAATTTTGGGCTCGCCGGTTAGTTAGGATCGCACTTTTTCTTTACCATAACTTTCTAATCTCATCTCTGATTTTGGCGTACTTCTACTCTATGATTTTTTATCTACTCATATTTTGCTAGAATAATTCGGTCAAGGTGAAACTTCTCTTGCAGTAAAAGGTCAACTGTGAGACCCACTTGGCCATCCGCAATCAACCTTGGTCAAACTTGATCAAAAATCCAAATTCAGAGCATTTTCTCGGGTCAAGATGTTACATAATTATTATATATTAACAATCACTTTTAGTATATTGTTTTATTATGCTTTAAAAATAGATTTTTTTTTTTGTTTGGTTACAGTACCTTTATAGTTTTAATATTTTCGCAGTTTATCTCTTATAGTATTAGATGAGCATTTACACCCCCAAAATTTGTAAAAGGTGCGACAACAATATAAAACCTTCACATGTTGACTTTTTAATTGCTAAATTATACTAACTAGGATGAAATTTTCTTTATGATTTTACCTGTACACTTGCACTTTAATCATTAAAAAGTCATTGTGTGAAGTATTAACTAATTTCGCGTATCTTACAAATTTTTGAGGCTGTTGGTGCTAGTTCCAATTAATACAGGAGTAAACTGCAAAAATATGACACTATAGGGGTACTTGATATGGTGCCAAAAATCCAAAAAATAGTCACTTGTATTAATGGGTCATTCTATTCATATTAGAAATTTTGATACTCACACTATGTTTTTAATTACTTTTTAATATTTTAAAAATATTCTTTGTTAAAAAGTCATAAATACTTTAAGTATATAAACTGAATAAAAAAAAAAGTGCTCCGCACACTATAATAGAGTTTTAGAAAAAAAAAATTTTCTAAAATGGAGCAATGGAGGTTAGCGATTAAGAGGAAAAAGTTGACAACAGTAATTGACAAATTTTTACTTTTAGTCGTAAAATTATAAATATTTAGATTTCTTTTATTATTTACTTATTTTCTCTCAGTATATTGTATCTGATTGTTTATTTTTATTTAATTTTCATTATATCTGTTTTTCCAATCAATAATTTTTGTCATATAGATACTCTAAAGTTGTTCGGTATATGTACCTCGAATGGTTTTTTTAAGGCTTGGATTCTATATACTGGAGAAAATAATTATTTGAACTATTCGTAATGTAGTATGGTATACATAGTGCAGATGAATTCAACACGTCCAAGTTATGTATACCGAACTATTTCAGTCATATTTAAGTTATATATACGTGAAGGCATCCAGTATGCATAATCCAGATGATTTTTAGCCATCTGGGTTACATATAATGGAATACACAGTCATATCCATGTTCTACAATCCAATCGGAATGAAGTCGTCTAATATACAATTATATGGATTATTTTATGCAGTTATATCTAAGTTATATATAAAAGACTAAAACAAAAAAAGTAAAAAAAAATTAAAGAAAAAAGAAAAGGAAAAGGAAAAGAAAGAAATAAGTTTTGTAGATGAACTTATCCAAGAGGAATCATTGAAGATGAAAAACACAGAACCCAGTGAAATAGCTTTCTCCCATTTTAATTTATTGTTGTTTTTGCTAAAAATGGAGAAAGAAGAAAAAAGTAGAAAAAGCAAGGAAATTGCTTGGTAATGAAAAAAGAAACAGGCTGATGAGTCAATGTAGTTATTTGTTCGGACTTTTTTCACTGCTGCATATAAGAATAAATATCAGTTGGGATTGATAAAGATGAAGGAGATTTAAGAATTTTGAAATTAGTATTGTCATATAATGTATGAATTTAATTTAAAAGAGAATTAGGGATAATAAAATATAGTGTACATATTAATTATATTTAAGAGTAATTTGAGTTTAAATGATTGGTGTAAATAGTAAAAATGAATAAAAATTAGCGTGTGTAGAATATAGTGTAAACATCAAAATTTGAAGTGTAAATAATACCATCCTATATTAATTTGCTCTTTTGTGGTATAGGTGTGATAATATGTAAGCGAATCGAAACATAGTTTAAAGAAAATCCAATGAATACATATATACATACATATATATATATATATATATTTAAATTCATAAAGTACTTACTTTCAAACACTCTCCATGAAAGGCATGATTGGCTAGTTACCTTACTTTTACCCATTTCTCACCTTCACTATGAATAAGGCTGTTTCCTGACTTCTTCTTGATCAAGGATGGCGGCTCAGCATGTTTAAAAGCTCCATATTTATTATTAACTAATTGAGATACAGCTCCATGCATTGCAGATAATTCTTTCCTATCATATAAAAGATAATTCGCACCCATAATTTTTCTTTTATATAAATGTATACTGATATTATATATATATATATAAGATAAGCTTGTTACCATGTATTTTGACCCATGATTTAATATGAGTCTTAACTATAGGAAATATGTCCTGCGATAAACTCATGGGCTTCATTTTTCAATCTCATTATTTGTTTGGTGTTTCCATAGATCAATCTGTAAGAACGACCTTTGATTCCTTGCGAATTCATCAAGTACTACAAGCGGGTAGCAATCTACCATAGTTTGTGAATTATCTTGACGACAGTTCTGTTGGATTTATGCTCCAGAAGCAATCTAAACCGTTGATCAAGAGCCTTAATTAATTGTGGCCGTTATATCCCCAAGCTAGCTAATAAAGTGACAGAGCCCATTAATAGAGACAAATGTGGCCCATCTATTGCGCCCAAGGTAATTAAGAAACCCTGAGAGGCTAGGGTTTGGAGTCTCTATATAGATTACTTTCTAAAGAGCTTCCAGAGGGAATTTTTTCCAGATACAAAAATAATACCTTGGAGCCTTCTTGTTTCTAGTGATTGGGTGTGCCCACACATAGATCCGTCATGACTAGAATAGCTTGGAATATTCAGCGAAAAAGATTAGTAAAATCTATATGGGTAATGACATAATTTATCGCATGCTTTATTCAATCGTGATCAAGCTTGTGCTATATATATGATTCCAGCAATTGGTATCAGGGCCTAGATTGAATTGGTATGTGATAAATCGAATCCATTATTTTATTTTTCATGTATATGTGATGTATATTAGATATATGGCACCTAGGATTCTATTATTCATGTTATTTATAATTTTTGTACTATGAATGAATGATTTATTTTTGGCCTTAATCCATGGTAGATTTTTGCTTGTATTTTTTTTTTTCGGATGTAACAAGGAGGCTAATCATAAGATTAGGGTTTCCTCCTTGATTGATTTATTTATTTATTTTTCCTAAAATTTTTATTTGAATTTTTACATGTAAATTCAAATTTATTGGAAAAAAATGTAAAAGTACCCGAGAAAACTGTATATGTGTTCTGTTCATCACTTTTCGTGTCGATTGAAGCCATGTTTTGCCAAACCAACACCCGGAGAAGATGCATGACACAGAGGAGGATCGGTGGGAGGAGGATGGCCGCCAGCATGAAAGCGCGTGTATCTTCAGAATTTGATGATTTTTGGTGGGCTGGTTTCTCTGGTGGCTATCTACCTCCTTGTAAAATTTCGTGATGATTCGAGGTTTGTGTGGCAGCTGGCGGCGATTTTGGTGCTCAGAATCAATTTAGGGTTTTTTGTTTTTTGGGCTAAAAACCTTAGAAACCAATTCCATATTAGGGTTTTGTGTTTTTTAGGCTAAAAACCCTAGAAACCAATTCTAACTTGGCCCACATCCTATAGACTTGCAAGATCTGAAGAAAAGAAGAAGTACGGGCCAGATGTCAAGTTGGGCTCCTTGGCCCTTTTGGCCTTGTAATTTTCTTTTCTAGGAAACCATGGATTAGGACCTATTAATTATTCTATGTTAATAATTGTTTAAATTATATGGATATAATATGTGATATGTGCTTAAAATGCCATTTAGAATAGGTGGTGCCATATAATTGCATCATTTGATATATACATGTGCATAATAATATTTGTTTTATTTAGGTAATATTATTATGGAAAATCCTAATTAATTAATGTAAAATATTGAATGGGTGAAGGTTAAAAATTAATTTAATTAATTTGAAACTTGTGGGCTCCATTAAGTGTCCAATAATAAAATGGTTATGTGATGCTCCAATGGATAAGCATGACCGGATTTTATTGGATTAGATCTAAAATAATTTCAAAATTTAATGAGGTTGGATTAGGTATTAAAGATAATTTTGAAATTAAATTAATAGTTATTACATTCAATTTTAGTGACATTAATAATCCTCCCAACGAGACTCTGTTAGTGTTATTAAAAGCCCAAAGATTATTGAAACAATGGTTGATTTCAAAAATTAATTTTGAATTATGTGTGTTTGTCCTATCTGAGAAGACTCTATCTAAGGAGATAGGTTTTTAAGGAGTTTTTGACCCACCTCACATTTCCTAGGAGTTGATTTGGTAAGACACTATACATATCGGGTTCAAAAAGTTTTAATTTTTTAAATCAATTTTGAGTGGTATGTGTTGGTGTTATCTAAGAAGACTCTGTCTAAGGAGGTAGGTTTTTAAAGAGTTTGAGACCCACCTCACCTTTCCTGGGAGCTAACTTAGTAGAACATTAAAACATACCATGTTCAAAATTTAATTTATTACAAATGTCTTGCCCAACGTAAGTATTTGTAATGGAAATTAAATTATTGTTACAATAAACATTAATAATAAGTAGTTTAAGGGATCTACATATTTGTATGTTTATTGTGTTGATTACGTGTTAATATGTGTGTGCATTTTAATTTTCAAAAAATGGCATCCTTTAATCCTCTTGCTACAATTTTGAATAAAAAACCATTGGATGGAAATAACTACGACATATGGAAAACCAATCTTTACATTGTCCTTGATTTTGAGAGACGAAAATTCATTACAACAACTCTGAAACCCAGGAGCCCGCTGCTAATGCTTTCGAGGAAACTAAGAAGCAATTTGCAGATTGGCAACAGGTGAAAACAATAGCTCGCTGTTATATTCTTGCTAGCGTTGCAGAACATATGCAAAAGCAACTTGATAATCTGGAGTGTGTATCAGAAATAATTCAGACTCTAGATGTGATGTTTGCTAAAAGCAGTACTGCTAGACAAGTACCTATAGGGGCATTAATAAACACTCATATGACTGGAGGAAGTGTGTAGGACCATTGTCTAAAGATGATGGCACATATCAGTACTGCCGAAATGATGGGGGCTAAGCTGGAACAAAAGATGAAGATAGACATGATCTTAGAATCTCTACCAGATAGCTTTAGTTAGTTCAAAATGAACTATAATATGAATAAACTAAAGCTTACTCTTGTTGAACTAATACACGAGCTTGAGAGTGCTGAAAGGTCTCTCGGGAAGCAAGGAAGTGCCTATCATGGTGAAAGTTCCTCAAAACCTAAAGGGAAACCTAAAGGTGGAAAGAAGAACAAGAATCAAAAGTGAAAAGGTCCAGCTAGAAAACCAGCTGCAATGAAGAAGCCGAAAGGCAAGTGCTTCAAGTGCAGACAGAAAGGTCACTGGAAGATGGATTTCCCTAAATCAGGTATGGATAGTCTAAATGTTGTTAAGGCTTGTTTAGTGGAGAATTACAATGATAAATGGATCATTGATTTAGGAGCCATTAACTATGTTTGTTACTCTTTGCAGTGGTTCAAACAAAGTAGCCCAATCAGTAAAGGACAGAAGTTTGAAGTTGGAAAACCGGGAATATGTCTCCGTAATGGCAGTAAGACTAGTGGAGTTATGTTTTAATAATAAAACTTTATGTTTATCAGACTGTTTATTTGTTCCAGATTTTAAGAGGAATTTGGTTTTTGTTAGTTGTTTAGTTAAACATGGTTTAAAAGTACAGTTTAATTCCTCAGTTTCAATAAAGAGTAATAATACTTTTATTTGTTCCGGATTATTGATGAATGGTCTATATTTTTTAACTCCTTTGTCTTATAGTATAAATGCCACTGAAAATACTAATGATGAGCAACTTCCCTTATCTAAGAAAAAGAAGGTTTCAAATGAAACCTATTAATGGCATTTGTGATTGGGTCATATTAATTCTAGCAGAATTCATGGTTTGGTTAAAAATGGAACTTTAAATTCCTTGATCTTTGAATCCATACCAGTATGTGAATCATGTTTAGAAGGTAAAATGACAAAGAGGCTTTTCAAGGCCAAAGGAAATCGTGCCACCGTACAGTTAGAATTGGTACATACCGATGTATGTGGACCAATGAGCGTTCAAGCCAGAGGCGGGTATGAATATTTAATCACATTTACTGATGACTACTCACGATATGGTTATGTTTACTTAATGCACCATAAGTCTCAAGCTTTTGATAAATTTCGAGAGTATAAGGTTGAGGTAGAAAAGTAATTGGATGTCCATATCAAGCAGCTTCGGTCTGACCGAGGCGGTGAATACTTATCTGGAGAGTTCAAGTCTTACTTGGCTAAAGAGGGGATAGTTTCTAAAATTATCATGTTCGGAAATGCCCCAACAAAATGGAGTCTCTGAAAGGAGAAATAGATCCCTTTTAGATATGGTGAGGTCAATGCTTAGTTATTCATCATTACCTGAATCGTTCTGGGGATATGCCTTAGAAACAATGGTATACATACTAAACTTGGTTCTATCTAAATCTATTTCAAAGATACCCACAGAATTATGGAAAGGGCACAAACTCAATTTAAACCATATTCGGATTTTGGGTGGCCCAGCACATGTCTTAGTACAAAAATCTCAAAAATTGAAATCTCGTACAGAAATATGTATGTTTATTGGCTATCCAAAAGGAACGAGATGTGTAATATTTTATAATTCAAAGGAAAAGAAGCTGATAGTAGTACTCATGCCACTTTCTTAGAAGAGGATTATATGAACAATTTCAAACCTAAGAGTAAAATGGTTCTTGAGGAGCTTGACTAAGTTCAAGATCCACCAAAAACACTTAGTTTTCCACCCTTATTTTCTGATGATGTTCAAAGAGAGGAAAATATACAAAATGTACTCGAAGGTGAACAAACACAGGAAACAACTCAGGATCAAATTCAAAAAACTTAAGAACAAGAATATAATGAAGAGATTGGTAATCCACCTGAACCATAGAACTTGGATCCTCCTGTATATATACAATAACCAATGCAGCAAACTCGTAGTGGGAAAATGATATGTAAGCCTGCAAGGTATGGCTTGTTAGAAGAAACTTATCAAGTCATTCTGGATAATCCTAATGACAACCCTACCACATACAAAGAGACATTGGAGGATGTTGATGCGCAAGAGTGGAGAAATACCATGGACCATGAGATGGAATCTATGGATTCTAACTCAGTCTTATCTCTTGTAGAAGCACCTAAAAGGGTAAAACCAATTGGGTGTAAGTGGATCTACAAGAGAAAAAGAGGACCAGATGGGAGGATTGAAACCTTCAAAACTAGATTGGTGGCAAAATGTTATACCCAGAAAGAGGGCATAGATTATGATGAAACATTTTCCAAGTAGCCATGCTTAAATCTATTTGGATTCTCTTAGCTGTAGCAACAGCTCTCGATTATAAAATCTAGCAAATGGATGTAAAAACAACTTTTCTCAATGGGGAGCTGGAAGAGGACATCTATATGCAACAACCGGAAGGATTCATAACAAAAGGTCAAGAACACATGGTTTGCAAGTTGCATAAGTCAATTTATGGACTTAAGCAAGCATCCAGATCATGGAACATCAGGTTTGATCAAGTTATCAAATCATACGATTTTGAGAAAAGCCCTAATGAACCATGTGTGTATAAAAAGATTTAAGGTATAGTAGTAGTTTTTCTGGTTCTTTACGTAGATGACATTCTGTTAATTGGAAACAGTGTAAAAATGTTGTCAGACATAAAGGGTTACCTAAAAAAGCAGTTTGATATGAAGGATTTGGGTGAAGCTAACTATATTTTAGGAATCAAACTTTTACCAGACTGGAAGGATAAGGTGTTAGCTTTATCCCAAGCTTCCTACATTGACAAAATAGTGACCAGGTTCGGCATGAAAAATTCTAAAAGGGGACTTCTACCCTTTAGACATGGAATTCATCTTTCTAAGGAGTAGTCACCAAAAACTCCCGAAGAGAAAGAACTCATGAGTAAGAAACCTTATGCTTCGGCTGTTGATAGTTTCATGTATGTCATGCTATGTACCAAGCCAGATATCCACTATGCAGTGGGAGTAGTAAGCCGATACCAATAAGATCCTGGAATAGAACACTGGACGGCAGTGAAGCATATACTCAAGTATTTAAAGAGAACGAGGGATTATATGTTGGTGTATTCCAGTGAGAGTCTTGAAACACTTAGTTATACGGACTTTGATTTTCAAGGGGATATTGATTCTAGTAAATTAAAATCAGGATATGTGTTTATCCTAAATGGAGGATCCATTTGTTGGAGGAGTGTTAAACAAACTTGTGTTGCTAACTCCACAACTGAAGCTGAATATGTGGCTGTATCTAAAGCTGCAAAAGAAGCAATATGACTCAAGAAATTCCTTTTAGATCTTCATGTGATACCAAGTGCATATCGGCCCATTACCCTTTACTGTGATAATAGTGGGGCTGTAGCACAGTCTAAAGAACCCAGGTTTCACAAAAAGCAGAAATACATATTAAGAAAGTACCACTTGATCTGTGATTTCATTGATAGAGGAGATACAATGGTTACTAAAATAGCATCTGAAGAGAACCTAGCAGACCCTTTTACTAAGACTTTTCCTGAGCAAGCTTTTGAGAAGTATGTAAATTGTATGGGTTTTAAAAGGATCCCAGGCTTACTTAGAGTAAGTGGGAGTTGGTTACATTTATGCTCTAGGAGTAAGACTAATTGTAATATCATTTTCTGATTTAATAGTATGAATTTTTTAAATTCTTATGCATACTTTGTTTTACTATAAAGTCTAGATTAATTATGTAGTATATGATCATATGGATAAGTTCATAGAAGACATGATCTTTGGTTCTCATAATTAATGAATTGTCTCACAGTTGTTAAATAAAGTTGGACACTTTATTTAGACTGCAATATTTTATGAAATAATCTGTCTTGGTTATTATAAAATATTGGAATGATTTATAGTCATTCTGAGAGGATCATGAGAGATTTAATTAAGGATAAAATTCTGTAAAAAGAATTAAATCTCAGGCAATATTGGATATGTTGCTTTTCTTAATCCTAAGTATATTATAAATAGGAAATTAAGTGACTATGCTTCTTTGAGTTATCAATAAGTGAGGTCGATTATGAACAACCAATATCTTGATAATTTGGGAATTATGGTTCATTTGATTACCAAGTATTTATGAAATATACAACATGGAATTTGTATGAAATATCCTTTTGACATGTTTCAGTACTCGGATATTAAAAGTCACTGGCCAATGCATTGGATCCATTAGAGAAACTGATAAGTTAAGAGAATAAATAATTAATTGATGCACAAAAATTATTATCAATTAATTATGGGCATTTTACAAAAGAAAAATATATTTAATATATGCATTATTAATTTTGGAGTTCACATCTGGGCTTTTAGTGGAGTAGCACCGGATAAGATCACGGTCCTAGACTTGCTCCTAAGCAAGTGGGAGATTGTTGGGTTTATATTCCAGAAACAATCTAAACCGTTGATCAAGAGCCTTATTAATAGTAGCAGTTGGATCCCCAAGCTAGCTAATAAAGTGACAGAGTCCATTAATAGAGACAAGTGTGGCCCATCTGTTGGGCCCAAGGTAATTAGGAAACCCTGAGAGACTAGGGTTTGAAGTCTATATATAGACTACTTTCTAAAGAGCCTCCAGAGGGAATTTTTTCCAGATACTAAAATAATACTTTGGAGCTTCTTGTATCTAGTGATTGGGTGTGCCCACACACCCATCCGTCATGACTAGAATAGCTTGGAAGATTCAACGAAAAAGGTTAGTAAAATCTATATGGTAATGATATAATTTATCGCATGCTTTATTCAATCGTGATCAGGCTTCCGCTGTATGTATGATTCCAACAAATTCACAGAAAAAACAGACCCAGGAAGACTGAGAAATCCGTGACAAAATTTTCCAAGGCACTTTTTTTATTTATTTATTTATTTTGGCTGGCTTACCCTTTCAATCTTCTACTTTCTAAATACTTGCTAAATGGGTTCACCTGATTTCATATTTATAGCTATATCTTATAGAATATCAAAGCTTGATCAATATTACACGATATTGGAATTATAATATAGAATTGTATAAAGAAATAAAAACAGTTATGAGACCCAAAACCTCATGATACATATGCCTGTAAGGTCAACTTATAAATCTCTGAGAAACACCTCAATCATCATCTAAATAGTTGTTTCATTGCTGGCCAAGTACTGAATTTCAAAATAAACAATAATTAAAAAGTTGGAATGGAAAGTACAATGGAAACTATATCTTCCTATGAGTCTGAATTTGATCTCTCAACTTTCACATGGTTCACGGAATTTCAATTTATTGGAGTTCTATAGAAAATCAAAAACTGATCAATACATGTAATAGATATTGGTATATACTTAATATAGAAGTGGCCCTACGAAAAGTATATTAGCAATAAAGTACAGTATGAGTTCTATTACACATTTTATAGTTTCAATTTAAGGGAAAATTATTTGATTAAAAAGAAATTTATGGGAAAATTAAAAGCTGAAAATCTTGTCTTTAATATATACTTGTATTTGGGCGAACAAATCAAGGTGGAAAAATGTTATATTTGATGATGGCTTGAAAGAGCTTATGAACAAATTTTACTTAATAGGACACCACTTTCCATGGCCTTTGGCGACTCTAATTGAAGATATTTGGGACTTTTTAAGGTAACTTGATTACTGGGAGGTGAATTTTATTCCAAAAGAGCTTAATAAAGCAACTGGCTCGCCAAAGCTACTTGCAATAGGCATCTAATTTTAGGCTTTTACCTCATGCTTTTAATTACATTCTGTACTTGATTAAAACAATTTATGTCAGAATCCTTCCAAAGTTATCTATCAAAACCTTAGGATAGCTCCAATTAAAAAAACCCCATTAAAAATTCCACAGAAAATTTGATAGCATCTTGGACTTTCCCAAATATTCCCTATATAAAAAGCTCACTCCAAAAGTATACATCCATCTTATTCCTTATAGAAAGCTCACTCCAAATGTATACATCCACCTTATTCCTTCCTTCTTTACTACAATTTTTCTGTAGGACTTCGATAATAACAATGTAAAACTATAAATATAAATAATAAATAATAAATCATAACTATTTTTTTATATGTCAGGACTTCTCCCAAAGTTTCCTAGTTGAATTCATGATGGCCCCAACTCTCCCAAGGTCTCCCAAAGTTTTAACTCAACATAGGAAATAAATACTTCAATAAATTCATAGCCTGCATATATCTTCCATTTACTATAATTCTACAATTTTACAGCATTTCATAAATATACCGGCACATAAATATAAATATAAATATAAATAAATAATAATAATAATATGGACCATCCCAGGTCTAAAACATATTTACTAATAAGGGATACAGCTATAACAATATTCGCAATAATAATAATAATAATAATAATAATGACAATAAATAAAGATGAACTGGATCTCAAACCCTTAATCATACAACCCATATTTCAAAATCTAAGAAATATACAGATATGAATTTATGTTGTTAGGAAACAACAAATTGTAAGTTATACTAAATAAAATATATTATATTAAAATATACATATAGAAATAATACTTTACATTGAATAGCTAAGGTCGTGATAACAATTCCAATAACATTATTACTAGTCTAAACCAATGTAAATACACATTTCCTATATATATATATATGTATGTACACATACACCTAAATGTGAATATGTATACAGTTTCTCAAAGGCTAATATACCTGTTCAAATGCTAAATACTTATTTGAAGGCTGAAGTACCTACCTTGTAACATCCCAACTTGAATCACCGAACATTTTCATGTTAACCGAGGTTGATCAGGTTTGACCGTTGATCAAGTAGGTCAAAATGTTTACTTTTTGCCCTGAATGGAATTTTTCATTGACCAAGGCACCATTGCGGGTACATGTGAACATGAGTTCGTAGACTAGAAGTACGTTAAAAACAGAGTTACAATTTAAAAGTTATGAGCGAAACAAGGTACGATCTGGATTGGTCAACGAGTTTGGTGTTGACTTTTTAGTTACATACATATTGGTGGTGACTCATGTGTTATATAAAAGTTCTCATCGATAAAAGTCTGTAGACTGGTGGCACGTCTGATTTAAATATATGATTTAAAAGTTACGGATTTGTAAAATTATATCTATTTTTTCCGGGATTGATTTTACCGGGTATTGGAATATTCAAAAGAGTTTTTGATTTGTACCATGTGTCACCAATTGGGATCCACCATGTCTTACGTTTATAAAATGCCACATGTTATCTCAATAAAATATCATATTATTTTACTATTATTTTATTTTATTTTCTTTTTATTTTTCTTTTCTTTTTCCCCATGTGGGAAAACAGGGGAGAACCCCCCATGTTTTTCTTCTTCTTCTTCTTCTTCCTTTCCTTTCCTTTCCCTCTCTCTCTCTCTCTCTCTCTCTCTCTCTCTCTCTCTCTCTCTCTCTCTTCCTCTCTCGAGTTTCTGCCAAAATAAAATTTACGGTCACCTATACATTACACGCGCCGGATGGGGAGGAAGGGGGTGAAGATTGCAGTGGTAGGAGGAAAACCATGGCCAACCGTCATCAGACGTGCCCAGAGTGGGCCTCCATGGTCGGTGACAGCAAGGCCGATTTTCTGGCAATCCAACCACCATTCGGTCAAATTGATACTCCTTTCCATTATTTTTGGACCTCCTGAGCTTAATTTTGAGGTCCATTCAGGTTAATTCCCTATTGTTTAAGAGATATGAGAGGTTGAACTTTGGTCGAAATGCTCTGTCTATTTTTCGGCCACTGCCGATCGAATTAAGCTCAACAGAAGTTGGTAACATATTCTTCGTCTTTCTATTAGTACCTCATTTCTGAATTATGATGGAGTATTTTGAAAGATGCCATTTTTGAATAAATTAATATAATAAATGTGAAAAATTGGAAAATATAGGTAGATTGTGTACATATGTTTATCTATACCATATATGTGTATGTTTATGAATATGTATATATATTTTGTTTATAAATATGTATATATAAGTGTAGATGTGTACATTGATTTGTGTTGGATTGATACATGTATATATATATATTATGGATATATGAGTATGTGTGTATATGTTTATTTAATTGTTGAAGGAATATATATGTATATGAACAAGTGTAGGTGAATATCTAAATATATATATATATATATTGAGTATATTCATATATGCCTATACATGTATACTTGTGTACATATATGTATGTGTATATATAATATGGTGTTATAGAATTTATGAAAAATATATATGTTTACTATTTAGATAAATTGTTACTTAATTTTATGATGTTAATTTGTATTCAATTAAATATGCGTAGTATTGAATTCACATCTTCGAAATTAACTAAACTATAATTTTATATTATTGTTAAATTTATTGTTGATTCTAAGATGCATAACAATTGTGCTTATATGAATCTAATTATCTATGAATCCTATGAGATTTTAAGGATATGTTGATTTAAATTGATTTTGAGGAATAAGAAAAATATCATTTTAAATTATTATGCCCAAAATATAATTATGCATTAAAATATTTGTGGATTGGTTATGTCATGACAAAATTAATGGATTTACATTGATGAAGTTAAAGTGATGGAATTATGATGATGGTGTAAAGAAAATGTTAATTATATGGATCTGAAAAGGGGTATTAAATCTAGCGATATTTATGGGGTTTTGATATTTGAAAATATATGATTTATTGGATAATATTTAATCTTATGTATTTAATTATATATAACATTTTTATGTGGTTTCAGTATACATTTTTGGTGTAAATTGAATTGAAGGTTTGAGAGAAATAATTATATTAAATTATTACGATAAACATATATTCGTACTTTTAATTGTTTATTATTATTTATGTATTTGATAAAAGCATACAAATTCGATTATATTTTATCAAATTTTAATATTTTATAATATTACAAAATTTATAGTTTTAGATGCACCATACACGTACTGGTGTTCTATAGTTGTGGATGTAATGAGCACATAGATTGTATACTCTCCTATGGTTGCCATCGGACCAAGGGCAGGCAAGATTGATATTGGTCATAGCTGTCCCCCTCCATGGTCGGGATTGAGGGTTATAGCATCGACGCCGGTGGGATGCCATGGCAACCAGATGCAGGTTCTCTTCTTAACCTCCCTGTCAGAGTCGTACTTGGGATGCTGGGTACCGCCTGGCACTACTGGTATTGGTGTACCACACCGTGTCGATGTTTTGTATTGTATCCGTTATTAGCGTGTAACTTGTATACTCTCCCGTGAGATGCTATGGACCTAAGGGCAGGCAGGTTTGACATATGGGCCATAGCCGCTGATGTGATTCCGCCCGAATCCGCACAACCTACAACCCCTAGAGTGCTAACCCGATACAGATGAACACCAGGCCGATCACTAGGGCTTAAACTAAGAGATTTAAGGTTAAAACTTCTGCCTTTATCCATGAGGTAATTCATTCTCAAGAGGGCTTGTCCATACTCGAAGATCCAAGACATGTTCTGAGCATACAAGTGGTGGAAGCCGGTACGGGCCTGGGTAGCAGTTTTGGTACTTTTTTGGAGTCCAGGAAGCATGAAATGGTTCCAATGTTTCACGGATTCAATACATATGTCTAATAGGACATGGAATCAATTCAAATCAGCTTCAAATTCATCCAAAAAGGGGTTGTACGGATAGTTAGTAAATTTGGCCGGTTTTTGCTGTATTTTGTGCTGACTTTACCGTATTGTACTGGGTTGGCTTTTTCTTTTTCTTCCAAGCAAGGGAAACTTGTGGGACTTCATAATAAGCTTATTTGGCATCCTAAAAAGCATATAGAAGCTGATTTGGAGCTCAAAGTGGTCAAAGATTGGTCAAAGTTAACTTAATCAAAAAGCTAGTATTTTAGTTTCCTAATTTGATTCTACTTTTTGTTTTAGGAAATTACCATTACTTTTTGGTTTTTATTTATTTATTTGTTGGAGAAACAATTTTAGGAAAGTTATTATTTTATTATTTTCATTGTAAATTAATTAATTCCTAATTCAAAATAAAGGAATTAATTAATCCAAATTAGATTAGGAAAGGAGTGAGAATTTCGGCCACAATAGGAAACCACTTTGTATGGCTGGTTTTCCCTTTTGTTTTTAGGGTTTTATTTTGTAACTTTGTATCCTATTTAAAGGCTTATTTTTCAATAAGAATGAAGCTTGAATTTTATATAGAAACTAATTTGTGAGATTGAATTCTCTTTATTCTTTTGAACACCTAAAACAACATTAGAGAGTGAATGTTTTAGTTTTGACTTCTCAATAGGACATCCATCACCTATTGTGGCGTCTTCGATATACCAAGGTTTCTAATCACAGGTTGGTTAGGGGTTGAGATGACCATTAGAACTTGAACATAAATAGATTCGGGCTAATATGATACAGGTTTAGGAGCAGGTCGTTCTAGATTCGTATCAGGCCCCCCCCCCCCCCCCCGGCCATGGCTAGGATTGAGTGTTATAGCATCGGCGTCGTTGGGATGCCACGACAACGGGATGCAGGTTCTCTCTTTAATCTCCTCGTCAAGCGGTACTCGGGACGTTGGATACCATCGGGTATCACTGATATATAGTATGTGTATCAAGTGTCTTTATATATATATATATATATATGTATGTTATATTATATTATGTTCATATGTATCACACCATACAGGGGCGAAGATCTAACGTGGTCCATGAAAAGCTAGCCTCAAGACTATGTTGCCTACAGGTCCAGGGGATCGGACGGCCAATATGGGCAACCACCCTCGATCTATACTGGTAGTAGAAGGCTGGCGACAGCTGGAATCATAAAATCTCGCAGTATATAGATGGTATCGTATGTACCTCCGTTATGAGTGCATATTTCATAATATATCATTAATTTCAAAATATTGTTTTATTTTATATTATCTATTTATTCATAAATTGATTTTCTAATACTATCCTTATTAACCTTTCTTGTTATTACGATCATTAAAAGTTATTGTTGTTATTAATATTGTTATCTTTAATATGGTTTTATTGTTTATTTATTTATCTATTAATTATTTATTATTATCATAATTATAATTATTTTTGTTGCTATTTTTATTATTATCAGTGATATTTATTTATAAAATTATTGTCAAGTATTATCGTAGTTGCTATTATTAATTGTTGAGATTTTAATAAATAATATTTGTTATCATTATTATTCTTACTATTATTTTTATTGGTATTGTTATTATTATTATTAGTATTAGTATTAGTATTATATGAAAGCTTTCGGGGAAGTATATAAGCCCTCTAGCAAATGTAATAGTTCTTGGACAAGTGGTAGCCTTTGGGTAGGTGAGATAGCTTTTGGATAGGTGTGGTTATGTGATAACCCTTGGATAGGAGATCGCCTTCGGACTTAATGATAGTCCTCGAGCATGTATGGTAATATGGTAGCCCTCAAACAAGTTATATTAATACCATTATTATCGTTAAAATGGTTGCTATTATTGTCATTGTTAATATAGTAGTTGTTTTACTTTCCTTTCTATATTACGCATTGGTATATTTATAAAATGATATTTGAATGTATTTGAAATGTACGATACTAAGTGGGTGGTGTGGGTGGTGTAGGCGGACGTGAATGTTTAAAGATATATTTTTGTTCTTTCCTTACTAGTTCATTTTTATTGTGTGTGTGTTTTTATATATCTTGATATCGAAGTGCTGTAAATTGTGGAAATTATTGTAGTGAGGTGGGAGGGATAAGGTGGTACCATATAGGAGTGTGCTTTTGTGCAGGTAAATTTAGGGGCATGTCCTACCCTTAAGGGAGATGTTATCGGATTTTTCATAGGACGGTCCGGTTGGGTCTCCTTGGGATTAGAGCTTGTCTAGGGTTCCGGGAAGGGATCTTGAATGGGTTTTGACATACCCAAAGGTTGAATTAATTTCCCGAAGGTTGAAATACTTGCTCCGAAGTTTGATACACATACCCAAGGCTGAAATAATTGCCTAAAGGTTGAAATGCCTGCTCAAAGGTTGATCTAGATTTTTGCTACACATGTACTGTCAAATCCATAAACTAGTCAGTTTAGACGCATACAACAATCATGCAGTTTATAATAATAATAATAATAGCAATAGTATAGTAATAATATGAAAATAAAACTAAAAATGATAAATATATTACTTAAATTGCACACTCATGGTGGAAATATACTTGATGTACCATATAATATACTAATGCACGATTCCATAATATTAGCCATCTAGAGGTATAATGCTTACCAATATGGCGAAGGATGGTTGCTTAGCTATCCAAGCTACTGATCTCATTGGCAGTAGAAATTTAAATAGTTCATGAGCTTAACCAAGTCATTACCCCAGTACAATATGGTACACCTAACACATAATATATAAATATATATATATATATGTCAAAAGAACATCTGATACACCATACAATACACCGGTATTGCCAAGTGATACTTCTCATCCTAACACCACTTAGCAGATGAAGAAGGGGAGAAAAGAACTTACACATGGCCCCTTTAGTGTTCTAAAAGTGACAATGCTAAATAACCTGTCATCCAAAGGCTAAGAGAAGGGTAGCTAATACTCACTGTTTAAAACAACTACTGATCTTCTCTCACTTAGCTCTTATAGAATGGCTAAATGTAATTTGTCATCATTTGAATGTGGAGAGAGTGGTTAGTGTCATTACTGCAAAACACCTACCTAACTTTGCTTACTACAATGCACAAAGGATGACTATATATATAGTCGGTGCATTAAAATGGATCACATGTATATCAAGAACATCAGTATTATATGGTGTATTTAAATGTATAAATATATAAATACAAAAGCATCGACTTCTTATATTTACATTTTTAAACTATAAATAAATGTTTTAAATAAATAAATAAAGAGATGAATAGACAAATAAATAATAAACAAATAAAAATAAAAAGAATAAGATTTAAACGTAAAAAATAATCTTACAAATTCCATAAAATAAACAAACTCTGACCATTTAAATGTTATCTAAAAAACAATAACCAATAATAAAATTTTTTAACAACCCCAATATAATTTTTTAAAAAATAGACCATATTAAAACTATTTTAATATTAAATACTTTTATAACTCTCAATCTTTAAAACCAACATTTAAATTAATAAATAATGCATAAATAAATAAATAAATAATCTTACAAAATCATACACATATATTTGATTATACTGACATACACATATATAAAGAGTAGTTCTACGGTGTGGACTATACTTAAGTCAACGCTTTTTGAAAAAAGATGTTATCTTTGTTGTGTATGCTATGTACACATACACAACAAAAATGACATTTTTTTCTAAAAAGCGTTGGCTTAGGTGTGGTCCACTTGTGGACCAGTCCGCACCATAGAATTTTCCCATATATAAATATATATACAGCCTAGATAGGTAATTTAATATCCAAATATGTCCAAATCACTTTTAGAAGAAAACAAATCTCATATAATAATCGTGGTTATGCATAATAAATACACTTATACGAATACATGAAATTATTTTAATTAAACATTAGCCTCTAAAACTTTGAGAAATTTATAAAATACCCAATTAATACTAATTTGTAAAATAATACATTAAATCCAAATTTAACAATAAAGATATATATTTTATCCCAAAATGTAATTTAGAAAGAAAAACATATCACTCACGGTACTAATATTTGCTCATCCTTTCTTTACTGCAGGGTCAACCGCAAGTTCCTGTATGGATCCCTATCATTCACCATAAATATTATTCAAATATCAAATACATTTCCAAGGATATTGGAATGCTTGAGCTATTCTAAGATTACTTTTTAATATTTTAGGATCTCAAAGTTGGACCATAAGAGAATCGAGTTGTATAATGACACCGAATGGCCTAATGTCCAAACAAAAAGTTGAGATTTTCCTATTTATACTTAATTTCATAAAATTAAATATTTCATTAACCTCTATTAATCACTAAAAACCTAATGCAATAAGGATTCCCAGGAGAAACTTCCAATGCAGATCAAATTTTACAATAATTACAAAAATTAGTTCCAAAATAGCAATATTTTAAATATTCATCCATAACTAGCAAACTACATACTAAATTAAAGGTTGTAAGACAAGGATTGAGAATACTTAGCTCTAATGAACAAACTCACTATCGTCGGTAAGAAAATGGCCGTAAACTTTCGGCCAAACTTCAAATCATCATATCTCTCAAACGGATTGAAATTTGAGGAATGGAGGCCATGTTCAAAATATAGGGGTCTAAAAAAGGGGATATAGAGGTAGGGATTGAATTGGGTTAGTCGAAAAATGGTCATCGTTGGCATCAGAAGCTTGATTACCGAGGTTGGTTGTGAAATTTGGTTAAAAAAGAAAGAGAAAAGAAAAGAAAAGAAAAGAAAAGGAAAAAGAAAAGGATGTATGCCTCATAGCACTTGTAGATTGGTGACACGTGGCATCCATCAGGGATATTTTTAGATAGGGAAAATTCTAACTAGACCCCCTCACGTTAAGGGAAAATATAAAATAGACCTTGAGGTTTGTAAAATTTCAATTGTCACCTTTATGGAGTGATTTATCCATTCGAATTCATTCTCTTTCCTATGTGGCATGTTGCAATGACATTAATACCTTTGTTTTATTAGTTGATGTAACCATTGGAATTCAAAAATTAATAAAATTTAAAAAACTGTTGAAATAATGGTTAGGAGAAAGTTAGGTGTCAAAAGTAAGCGTATAAGGGTTGTCACAAAGGTTGTCTCTGATCTTGCTTGTCTTATTAGTTTCACCCATCACGCCTGAATTGATATAGCAATATAAGGGTTTTGCAAAAAGGGTTTAACCCAAAAAAAAAAAAAATGCAAACCTGTATTTGCATAATTATATAATTATTTAAATTATTTTAAAATAAAATATAAAAAAATAAAATAATTATAAAATATAAAAGTTTTTGTTTTTTGTAACAAAAAATAAATAAATAAATAAAACCAAACCCCTATTCGTAATTCTTCTCATATTCATCAATCACCATGAGAAAAGCTTCAATCTCACTTCTTCCCCACATCATTTGTCACCATTCCAAACCCTTCTTTTTTGTTTTCTCTAGATATTATATTTCAGACATTTTCTCCTCCTCCTCTTCCACCTCTTCTTTGGTCTCACCGACCCAACTCAAGCCTTGCACAAAAAACCACAGCTTGCTCTTCAAAACCAGGCAATTTCAAGCAAACCCATCTTGGAAGGTTAGAGGATATCTTGGCATGGCTAATAGGATATGGGAAAGGTTACAGAAAAAGGGTTTTTAGTGTTGAGGACTTGAGGCCAGCGCTACATGCTGTCCAGCTTGAGTTGGCAAATGTGAAGATAGCTATGGGGAGGAGAGAGGAGATCCATTGCAGGTTTTTTTTTTTAAAAAAAAAAAAAGCAAAAAAAACCCACATTTTTTTATGCTAAAAAGAAGAAAAAAAAATCCCACATAATGAGATCGCCACATTTTTTTATGCTAAAAAGGAAAAAAAAAATCCCACATAATGAGAGCTAGAAACTTCTTTAACACAATTTGCACATTGGCCAAGCCTTTTTCAACATCAACTCAAGTCATCTCAAGTATAAAACCCATATTTTTAATATGAAATTACCTTATTACCCATTTTCAGTTAAATTTAACGAAAAAACTTAACGGCAAGGGAAGTAAATGGAATTATACTAAAACTAAAGGTAATATCTATAATTATACTAAACATGAAGGGGTCTAAATGAAATTAACCCTTTTAGATATCTTTTACATGTTTTTTGATAAAAACTACCCGATATGGTCAGCCTTAGAAAAATAAGTACAACGTTACAATTTCATAATTTTTAAATGATAGGTTCAAATTAAGTGTGCTATTAGTTTATAGACTCGTATCAATGAGTACAATATGATGGTATAAAAGTTAAAGCCATAATTTGTACAAATAAAAAAGTCAACTTTGGCCTCATTCAATCAATCTGGACCTTAACTTTTTGATTTCAACTATGATTTTGGCATGCTACTAGTCTACAAACTCGTGAATTTGTGGATTTTACGATGATAACTTGATCAAAACAAAACTCAAGCTGTGTCAAAAAGTCAACAATGGAACCCATTCGGCCAAACCTATCAACTTTTGTCAAATTTGGTCAAAAATTCAAATTTAAAGTGTTTTTTAAAGTCAGAGTGTTACAATTTATAATTTGGTTTCTTGTTTTATAAATTTCTCAAATTAACAAAAAAAAAAAAAATTGTAACACCTTACCCCGGAGTACACTGGAAATTTTTTCACGTTGATCATGGTTGACCAGGTTTGATTGCCGTTGACGAAGTGGGTCCCATTTTGACTTTTTGATCTGGATAGAATTCTACATTGAACAAGGCACCATTGTGAAGTACGCATTGACCCGGGTTTGTAGACTAGTATCATGTCAAAAAATGAGCTACGGTTTGAAAATTATGAGCAAAACAATTTGCGGTTTGAGCTGTCCGAGGATGCCAAGTTTGACTTTTTATTTTTTATGAAATTTTTCTTTGACTCATATATGGTTGTAAAGTACTCATCGATACGAGTTCATAGATTAGTGATAAACTTAATGTTGACATTTGGTTAGGAAGTTATGGACCTGCAAATTTTTTCAAATATAGTATAATTTATGTTTAATCGCGTGGGTGTAAACCGTGTGTACAGTGCCATGCCATGTGTCATCTCTTAGCCAAACCCATGAGTGCATAGTGGCACCCATAGGTGGCTTTTTAATTGGTGAAAATGGCTAATGTGGAGAGAGGTGAGAGGTGAGAGAAGGAGGGAGAGAAGAGAGAGAAAGAGGAAAGAAAGTGAGAATCGGCCACTTCCGATTAACCATCCTCTGGCCACTTTCTGTCAACACGTGCTGGACCACAACCACCCTCCCTTCATTTCTAGCCAGCCACCCAAAACCCAGGGCCAACCGACTGCCGCCAGGC
This sequence comes from Ziziphus jujuba, assembly GCF_031755915.1. Taxonomy (NCBI): domain Eukaryota; kingdom Viridiplantae; phylum Streptophyta; class Magnoliopsida; order Rosales; family Rhamnaceae; genus Ziziphus; species Ziziphus jujuba. Next base: position 7,929,285 of record NC_083390.1, read on the forward strand.
CTAGATCGGGGCTTTTTCTGTCAGCCATGCCATTTCTTTCCACCGTCAACTTCTCCTAAACTAGCCAACCATATTTGACACCGTCGGTCCCATTGGCTTATGCATCCTTGATCTACCTGCCCACCAAAAATCACAACGATTGGTCATCGGACATGCTGTCAATAGTGACCTTACACATCCTTTGATCTACCTGCCCACCAAAAATCACAACGATTAGTCATCGGACACGTTGCCAGTAGTGACCTTTCCCAGTGGGTACAATGGGTCACGGTGAAATTTGATTCCGACAAGTTTCCAATGAACCCATATATCCTCTCCCACTAATTTGACCCCCCTGAGTCCATATCAGGGGTCCTTTTCCCTCAATTCTTGACGGATTATGAGATTTGTGGACATTAATTCCGAGACCTTTCAAGTGAAATTTCACCCACAACAAGTCCGATATCCGGAAGGTAAGACTTAATTTGTAATCCTCGCATTGTAAGCTTTGTTTTGGTATATCATTTGTAAATTTTGATTAACGTTGTGTTAGCTCCCTCGGGTAGTCGTGCATAAAATACTCGATGAAAATATTAATTTAATCGCTTTTGTGTATCATTGATATTTTAAGAGCACATGTGAGTCGTAGGATCGATCCCATGGAGGATCTTGATTGATTTCCTGCGCTCGAGGTTAGTGACTCACCTTCAAAAATTTTTTGGGTTGATAATTATATATTTTGTGTTAATTGGTTATTTGAAAAATATATTTTATGCACTGGAGATTTAATAAAATTGTTATCTAAATTTATATTGCCAATTTATGATAATTTTAATATATGTATTGTTGCCGAAAATATATTTGGAAATTTAAAAGGATTATGATTTTAAATTCTTATTAATTATTGTTATGTTTATTATTGAATTTATGATGCATAATAAATGTTTTTTATATGATTTTAATAATATATGAATTTCATGTGGTTTTAATATTATTCTTGATAACGGATTTGAAAGAAATTATTTATTTTAAATTTATTATGCATTGATGAATTGTGAAATTTAACTATGCATAAATTTTACGTGGTTTTAAGGATATCTTTGATTTAAATTGATTTTGAGGATTTGAGAAAAATATTGTTTAAATTGTTATGTTTCAAAAATATATTTATGCATTTAAATATTTATGGATCTTGTTTTATGCCATTGGAAATTTTGTGTATTTATTTAAATTCATGGATTTGAAATTCATGGATTTACATTGATGGATTTTAAGTGATGGAATTATGACGATGGTCTAAAGAAAATGTGGATTAATGGATTTTAAAAGTGGTGTTTATGAGATTTTAAGATTTAAAAAATATATGATTTTACTAATTTTTAAATACATCATACAGTACTTATTTTCTGTATTGTATATGTGAATATGATTAGCACGCAGGTTTATAGGATTGTCCTGTGGATGCCATTGGATTGGAGGGCTGGCAGGATATAATGCACAGTGAGTATCAATTGCCCCCTCCATGGCCAGAATGACTGATAGCAGCAGCGCTTGGGACGCTAAACGACCGTATGCCGGTTTCTCTCTTTAACTTCCCTGTTAGGTGGTGCTTATGATGTTGGGTACCGTCAAACAACATTGGTATATAGTTTGGTGCATCAAGTGATTTTCTTGATACAATTTTCAAAATAAGGATGTTTTAAAAGAGTATTTAAAATTAAAATGTATTTAATGGTGTTTTTATCATTTATTTCAATTAATGCTTTAAAAATGCATTTTACCACGATTTTACTATTTAAATTGATTTGATGTTTTAAAATAAATTCTATTGTATTTTAACCATTTATTTCAAATAGATATTTTAAATTGATTTAAATATTTTTTTATTTGAGTGATTTATTCTACTTATTTAAATGTATTTATTCATGTTTTCATTATTGTTTTAATGTGGGATTTTAACATGAAATTTATTGTATTCTATTGCGTATGCAAATTGAGGTATTTTAAACTAATTATAATAATTCCTCTATTATTTATTATTTCATTGATTTAATTAATAAATTTTATAAATTATATATATTGAGTTTAATTTTGTTTTATGTCAAATTTCTCTGGTACAAGTTTAATTATGATTTTATTTTACCTTATGATATTTTATTCTAAATTTAATAAATTGTTTTTAAAGTATTTCCAACATAAAATTTTAAATTCCAAATTATTTGTATTCTATGGATTTTCTTGATTTTTGGGGTATATAAATACTAGCTTTTGTGAAAACGTTTTAAAAAGGGAAAGCTTTCCAACTGAGTGAACTGTGAGAGTTTTGAGAGAATATATTATTTTTCAACTAATTATTATTTATTTGTTTAGTTATTATTAATCAATCAAGTGTATCATATTATTATTATGGTAATGATGATGATGATTATTATTATTATTATATAGTAGATTGGGTCACTCATTGAGATGACTAGCATTCACGTTTTTAAATCCATTCCCATAGGCTTAGGTTTGGTAGATGTGATAGTCCAGTGAGCTTGACTTCTTAGTTTGTGTCGTCTTCCGAGGAGTTTCTTCTTTCTTTTCCTTTTGCCTTGTATTGTTTCTTTCCATCTCTTTATTGTATTAAATTCATACTCATTGTGATACTTGATGCTCTCTATATTACTTTGAATGACTATTTATTTAATAATGCACTAGTTTCTTGCTTATTATGAAGTGCTGCAAATTTGTGGAAATAAATTGTAGTAAGATAGGAGGAATTAGGAGGTATTGTTAGAAGTGTGTTTTGTGTAGGAAATTTTATGATAAGTCCAACCCTTAGGGGAGATACTGCCGAATTTTCCATTGGAGGGTTCAATAGGATTTTCCTGGGATCAGGCCTTATTTAGGGATTCGGTGAGGGATTTTGAATGGGTCCTGACAAAATTAATGGCGAATTACATTTTTAACCACTTTGGGTTTGTCCTCAATATGTATCACACCTTTTAGAACTCCTCAAATAGTACAACTGTCATTAGTTATTTCCTTGAAATTTTCTAAAGAACTAAAAAATATTAACACAATAAAGTAATTAATTAATAGTCTTTTTAAAAGTGTTGTTAAAGAATAATCATTAAATTTCTAAATATCAAAAACTGATAATTTTTATATCATATAGAGAGTAAATTACAACAATAACAACTATTGGAGACACTGTAAGATGGTGTTAAATACAATTTCTTTCTCAAATAAAATCTTGAGATTATTGGAGATGGGTCTATGATTATATAGTTATCTATGTATACTTCAACACTTTGATCATCCAAATAAAACAAGGGCTAGCTTTCTTTTTTTCTTTTTTCTTTTTAATTCAAAACCACAACTAGCATGTCTTATAAACAAAAAAACAAAAAAACACGAAAAAAAGAAGACAAAGGATTAAATAAAATATTATTTTGATTGCTAACAAATAAATATTTTGGGGAATCGTCGTGACATCTCCATTTTACTTAAGGAGGAACATTTTTTAGGACCGTCCCTGATGAGTAGCATTACACTCAATTGAGCAAAGGAAAGAAAATATTACTTCGTAGAGACAAACTTGAGAGGGATTTGTGATGCCGAATGTGGAAATTATTCGAATCACGGAATCGGACTTAGAAGACACCGACAAGGCCGTTAACACCCAGCCCTTAGATATGATAACCATTTGGTTTTGGTTGTGTCTATAATGCAGATGGTCAGCATCCGGACTGTGAGTATTGACGATAATTTTTGAAAAACCATCGTCAATACTTATTTTTGTGTATGAATATTGACGACGGTTTTTTTAAAAACAGTCGTCAATACCCATGGTCCGTATGCGGACCATCCACACCGTAATATTCCTCTCGATTTGGATACCTAGAAGACTCTGCCCAAAAACAAAAAAACAAAAAAATTTGCTTTTTCCCCCCCTAAAATTGAAATATTTCATTTAGACCCTTCATTTTTCATTAACTACAATTTAACCCCCAGTTTTGAAAAAATTATTATTAATTTTTTATATGACAACTTTTACCTATTAATTTCAATAGTTAAAGGCTAAAATTATAGTTTTATGATGTTATAGAGACATAAAGAACTAATTGCAAACTTTTATTTGGTTTTTAAAAAATAATTGATAAAAATTGACAAATAAGTTTGTTTTGATAGATACATAAAACTAAATGGATATTAATAGCAATTTTTCAAAAGTGTAGATTTAAATATAATTATGACAAATTAAAGGGGTCTAAATGAAATTTTATCTTGAGAAAATAACAATAATTATCAGAGTGATTGACCAAATTGTTTATTAAATTTATATACCAAATGAAGTGGCAAATGATACATAAGATTTCATTGGCTTGTTATTTTATTTATTTATAAATTTAAAGGTTCATTTAATCCATAATTGCATAATATTAATATATCAACTAATAATATATTAATATATATTATTTAATAAATAATTTAGTATTGTTTAGTACCATGGAAAAACACATATTTCTCTTTTACTAATTTGAACATTTATGTATATGGTACTTTGGAATTTTATATCAGTTTGGAGAACATATATGACTTGTTATTATTCCAGGTTCGTCTTCTTTTGTTGACTCGCTTATTTCTCCAACACCCTTCCGTCATTATCTTGCACTAGAGTTGTATAATAATTGAGCAGTTGAAACAAAAAAAATCTGAAATGACGACCTACATGCATAAACAAAATATTATGTCCCATTTATTTAAAAATGTTTTTAACTAGTTATAGACATGTGCGATGCACACAATATATAATTGAAACACGTTGTTTTGATAATAAGTTACGAAAAAGAATTATAATCAATCGTCTAAAAAACTTAAAATAAAAGTTAACCATTTGAATGCTTTGTGATAATAATAATATTATTATTATAAACCCATAAAGTATAAGAATAAAATTAAAAATAATATTTAAGCTTTGATGCTATTATATATTACATTCACATTTACATACAAAATCTTAAATTATACCATATGTATTATTTGTTATAAAAAAATAATTTAAAATAATCTGAAATAGTATAATAGAAATAAATAGAAATTAGATATACCAAATAATAATAATAATAATGATATCAAATATATTGTTAATATGTGATGAAAATTATTAAAAAAAAAAAAAACATGTTCATCCATAAAACCATTTCAACACTACTAATTTTTAATTTATCATTAAATCTTAGGACCTTCGAAAGTTTTAGAACTTGAATTTCGAACATCCATTACGTGTTGTTAGAGTTGATCTGGTTGATAAAATCAACCTATCTGGCCATATTTGAAAACTTATTTAAAAATTTTATTATTATTATGTATTATTTAGACCTGAATTTTATTTTTTCAATTTATATTGTAAAAGTTTATTAAAAACTGAAAATATGACCTCTCTATATAATACTATTCAATTATGAAGTTCACATTCAAAAGTGTTTACCTATCTAATTTTTACCATCTATGGAATTTAAATTCAAATTTAAATTTATTTATATAATATTTTCTATCTATGAAATTCGAATGCAATTCTATTTTTTTTAATTTAAATTTATTTATATAATATTTTCTATCTATGAAATTCGAATACAATTCTATTTTTTTTGCTTCTTTGAAATAATTAATTTGCCTATATTAAATCCTCATACTGTAACTTAATTATATTTATTATTATTATAATTTACCATATGAACACATTTTTACCTTATAAGATAATTTATTTATGATTACACATACTTTCAAAAGATTAAACAAGGAGATCAATTTTATTATTGAAATCTTATATATTATGATATTGAAATTCCATTTATTACATATCCATATATATATATATATATGTATTAGCATATAAAATCTAATTATTAATTATCCTATAAAACATCTTTTCTTATTTTACAATAAAATAAATATAACAACTTAACAAATATATTAATATATAGATTATAAATCTTTTTGTAATTTTTTTATTCTAACTATCTTTTTTCTTTTTCTTTTTTATTCTTTACAAGTAATTAATATGTCAACATTAAATCCTTATAATGCAATATAATTACCTTTATTATTATTATTATTATTATTATTATTATTACTATTATTTACTTTTTACCTTGTAAAGTACTTAATTTATGGTTATATATATATATATATATATTATACCTTGTAAGGTAATTTATTATTTTATAATTAAATAAATATGACAAAGCAATAAAGATATTAACATATAGATTATACAAATAAAGATACCAATATCATTATTAATTACTGTATATAAAATCTTATTATTTACCAATAAAATAAATGTAACAAAACCATAAATATATCAATATATAGATTATAAAATATTTTTAAATATTTTTTATTATAATTATATTTTAGGAAATGGGATTGGAAATTGAAACAAAAATATTTATTTTTGGGCTTTTTAGATTAGCTGGGTTATGAAAAGGAATTCAAATTGAGTTTTGATATTCATTATCGTTTTGCAGCATAATGTTTACACCCAAAAATAAAAAATAAAAATAAAAAATTGGCAACACCATAAGAATCTAATTACAGAAAGATGTTTGGTTTACTTGTCGGTTTTTGGATAGAAAAGAAATAGGATTTTGGGTTTATGTTGCAAAGGAGATTTGTGTTTACAAGATTAATTGCTATTAAGCATTAATGAAATTTCATTTTATTAACCTACATTTTATTATATCTAAGTAAAATTGCATACTCACTAATGCAAAGCATTAAAGGAAGTGCAAACTATTATAATGCGATTCATTGAATAGTTTTTCTTATATTATTTTAGTTTCAAACTTGAGTTGGGACACTAAAACAATACAAGAAGGAATAATGCCATCGATAGCTTCAGTTACATTACTTAAAATTTTATTTTTTAAGTAAATTGAAAATATAAAAAAAAACAAAATTGTAACTAAAATAAAAATAATTATTTTTTATTTCAATCCAAATAAAAGTTAAAATATTATTTTTTAAATATGAAAGACTAAAACAAAAGAATGAAACATAATAAGGAAAAAAAAAACTATATTGCCTGGGATAAACATTTAATCGTCGTAAATTGCTTCTTGTTTAATGCAGTTGCTTCGAAGTCCGAAAGTTCTGGTACCACCTCACTGCCAAAGCGATTGTATCGTTCTTTCTTACATATCCTTACCCTAAATAAACTTTTATGTCTTTTTCTTTTTATATTTTTGTCCTCAATCATTTTGTAAAATTTGATACATAAAGGTGAATTAATAATTAGTGAGGAATCTCTTTCAAAATTTTTTTGTTCTTTTTGATCAATTTTCACAGTATATTTTGATTTAGCTTTTTCAACTTCAACCAAAAATTCATTGCATCCTTCACGTCCATCCTTATGATTTAGATGATCATAATTAAGATCTATAAAAAGAAATAAATTGAAATTAAATAATAAAAAACAAATAAATTTCTAATAACCAAAACAAAAATATGGAAAAAAAGAAAACCACTAAAATATTGAGTACCAAAATTTTAAATAACAGGAATGTGTCACTTACTAATATATAATCAAATGCATTTGACATATTTGATAAATAAAATAAAATACAATAATAATTTATTTTAAATATAAATATTACTTTACCATGTTTAACAATTATATTCTGAAAATGATATTTCAATTTTTTCCACTAATAAAAGAAAATTATATTATTTATGCCATTTTCATATGTCTAAATAAGGATATATTTTTATTATTTTTCATATAATCACGTTGTATATGTAAAAATATTTAAAATACATTATATATGGAGATATACATTAATTTATTATTTTATAAATATAATATTATATTTTTATCTTCATTATACACTTTAATATTTTTGTCCTAATCAATATGCTCTTAATCAAACGTCATATAAAATATTATAAATAATAAAAATATATATTTTTGGATATAACCAAAAAAATATATCAAATAAAATAAAATATAATAATTTATTTTGAATATAAATCTTATTTTGTTATATTTAACAATTATATTTTGAAAATGATATTTTAAATTTTTTCCACTAATAAAATAAAATTATATTATTTATGTAATTTCTTTTGTTCAAATAAGAAATATCTTTATTATTTTCTATATATTTACATATGTATATGCAAAAATATTTAAAATATGTTATATATGGAGGTACATTTTAATTTATTATTTTACAAATATAATATTATATTTTTATCCTATTTATTACTTTAATATTTTTGTCCTAATAAAAAAATATATATATTTTTTATACAACCAATTAAAGATAAAAAAATCTTATGGTCTTTCCATTTGGTACTAGTTAACATATTGATAGGGGCCATAAATAATAAAAAGAAAGAGAGATGAATTGTTCTTATTGATAATTTTGGAGGGAATTTAAGAGAATGTTATGATGATAAGTGACATATTTTCACTGACTATTCATCTTTTATATATTATATAAATATTTATTGGCCCCTTACTTACAGAATTAACTTATTTACCTACTTCATAAGCTTTTTAATTTTTAAAAAATCATTCAAATATATATTTGGCCCCCTTAATTATATGTTGACTAATCTACACACTGTATAATTATTTTCAATAAGTGTTTCCTTAATTACAAACTCTATAAGTTAAATATGATAGAGAAAACTTATAAAATGTCTTTTTAAGACATTATTAAAAACAATGGTGAATACTTCCAAATAAAAAAAAATGATTTGTGATAACTTTTAAATTAAAAGAAGCAATTTGACCCAAAAAATAATAAAAAAATATATTAGTATCAATGCACTATAATGTAACAACTCGAACCAAAATACCCTTCCTTATACAAGTTTGATCGAGTTTGACTAAGTAGATCGTACGTGTATCCCATGTTGACCCTTTCTATAGTCAATATCTATTTTTAACTAATGTACCATTGTGTAGAGTTTGTTAATACGAGTTCATAGACTAGTATCATGCCAAGTTCTAAGCTACTAATAAAAAATTATGGTTTTGGAAAGTTTTAAATATCAATATTATATCAATATCCAAACTAATCTTAAATTTTTGTCTCCTAGTGACTCAAGGCCCTATATAAGTATTGGGAAGCGTGTCCAATAATGAACAAATTCCAAAATACCTGTTTTGTCCCCCAAACTTGAAAAACCTCTTCCAGACCTAAGGATCCAAATTGAGTCAACTCGAACCCATTTGAACACCAAACGGGTTGCCATTTTTTTCCTTTTTCGGCCACTGTAGGAAGCCCATCCCACCATTAACAGAACCTTAAAATTTTGTGGCCTAACTTCACCAGATAAGCACGGAGCGGGAAGACGAGTTTACAACGACATCGTCACGGGTCTTCAACAATGGCCGAAATTTTGGCCTTTTCAAGCCAATCCATGCACATCTACCCTCTCTCCTCCCTTCCTTTTATAACCCTCTAAATCCATTTCCATGCTTTGTTTGCCAAGATTTCTCACAGTTTGAGAGATTTATTAATAGGAAGTTTTGCTGAGTTTTCCTACTAGTTTTTTGGGCCACCGATGGTACTTTTGGACCAAAGTGAGTACAAAAATGTATCCCTTGTCTCTTAAGTTTTCCGTTGATATAAAATTTATAAATTATTGGCATTATTTGTTAATTTTTCATTTTTGGATCATTTCGTTAAATACCAGATAAAATTGGACTGTATTTGGATAAAATTTGATCAAATTGGACAAATTTAGAATTGAATTAGTGTAACTAGTTATTGATAGGTCCATTGGAAGGTTTAATTTTGTAAAATTGGCCTTTGGGTGAAAAATATCAATTTTGGATTTCAGATCCTAAGGAGTTGCAGCATAATTAAACCATTTAGTATCTAATTTATGTAATTTTATAGATGTATAAATTATTTTAAAATATTTCATATATACCAATGTTTTTGATTTAGTTGTTGGAGTTTGAAGAATATTTTATTATTTTATAAAACCTTGTATTGAGTCTGGAAGCAACCTTACCAAGGAGTAGGAATAAGCATCAATAATATTTGTGATTGACTATATTTTTAAATGATTTTGGGCATGATAGTGCATTATATATATAGATATATAGTTTGGATATAATATATATATGGTTTGATTTAAATAAGGGTGTAAAGTACAATAGTTTAAGGTACAAAATGCAAAAAAATTGAAATAAAAAAACTAATTTAAATATAAAAAATATTAAATAATACCATTATATTTTAAAGAAGCTTGTACCAAAAAATAAAAATAAAAAAATTAAGAATGAAATCTTTCAAAAATAAGCATAATCTTTGCATAAGAAGATATCCTTAAAAAAAATAAATAAAAACCAATAAATTTGAAAAGTAAAAATTTAAATATATATATATATATATATTAGACAATTTTATAGGTATCTTTTTCCTAAATAATAAATATAAATATCAATATAAAAATCATGTATTAAATAAAAATAATATATTTTATGATAATAATTTTCCACTTTTTTTTATATTTTATAAATAGCTTATCTTTTTTTTTATGGGTCTTTTTTTTTTTTTAAGAATCTTTATATTATGTAAAAATTATTATTTAAATTTTAAAACATAAATAGATATTTTATAAAATAAATAGCGATTATTTAAATTTTTTTATCTCTTATGCATTTTGCATCATAAACTATATATAATTACTTTGCATCTTTATTTTTAATCCCATGTTCTAACCATGTGACATGTCTACTAAAAAGTTAACATAAAAAGGGAAGAAGATGAAATAATGTAAGGAAAAGAAAAGTTCAGGTTATAAAATGCCTAAAAAGTAAAATTCAGGATATAAGATATCAAAATGTGTATAATTTAGGATGCATTGACGCCGATGTTTCTTAAAAAAAGAAAAAAGTTAAAAGAAGTAAGTAATGAAAAGTATTCTTATTTTTATATTTATTACTTTCATAAAAATGATTAGTTAATATTTAATTTAGTTAATAGTTATTGGAACTTTTATATTCCATTTGGATTTGTTCGTTTTCTAGTTTATTATTAATTAATGATTTTTTTACGTCTTTTATATTAGTGTAATCTTTTAATTTGATTAATACCTTTGTATTTTAATAGTTGATTTTTGTTGGTATTTTCATTTCGCTGAATAAATAAATTCTCTAACATTGTTATTTATATTAGAGTAGTTGATCATAAACATAGAACTCATGTGATTTTTAAAAAATAAAAATAAGATTTCATCTAAATTATATTTATAGAGAATTATACAAAATTATTGTAAAATCAACTTAAAAGAGTTTTTTATGTTAGCAAATATTTGCATTGTTAATAATGAATAATGCTATATAGTAATTTGTTTTAGAAAACTATAAATTATGGCCCCAACTCTTTATCCGCCCCTGACTTTCCATATGTTTGTCAAAACTATAATAAATTTTTCTCACATTTGAATTTTGTTTTAATTTAACCTCAAGAACATCTAACTGTATAAAAGTTTTGATCAATTTATCTTTATTTCATTAGATAGTTCTACCAGTAGAATTTGAAATAAAAACATATTGAAAAGTAAATTACACATTTCCTTTCAAACTATTAGTTACAAACAAAGTACCACGAATTTTGACCCCAAAAAAAAAAAAAAAATGAATACCATTACATTTAGAAAAGCTTGATATTGTACCAAATATTTGTTTCAATAGTAAGATATCAGTTAATTGTAGTTAAGCTTATCTATAAAGTTAATTCTTAATTGGACTCTCCCAAGAAATTTGGACTCCAACAGGCTAATTGCATCATATATGGGCCGCTAGATTTTTCAACCTATTTATTGAGGTTACTTGCAGTTGCCGTGGATTTATATATATATATATATATATTTTGGTTTTCGGTTAGAATGAATGATACATATATATAGGGTAATTCTAGGATGATGATGGCACCCAAAATCGACGAGCATCAGCATTTTGTATATATGTACACAGCATATATAGTAAAACTGATTTTTTTTTTCTCTAAAAAACATCAGTTTTGGATGCAGTCGGTATACGACCGGTATGCATAGTAAAAGCTCTCATATATATATATATATATATAGCTAATTTTCATCCATTAAAAAAAAAAATGGATTAGCTAATTGATAAGCAGAGTAATATTAATGATCCAGTCTTTCAATTTTCAGAACTAAGCAAACACAGCTAAGCGCAACAGCCACCAAATGCAAGTAATATGAAAATTGAACTTTGCTACCCTATAATTACAGTGGATGAAGTATTACTTGAATTCCATGTTTTGGACGAATTGTAAGAGAATAAATGGGCAAATGGACATAAGCTGGAGAAAGAGTGAAGCTGTAGCGCTGAAGAATCATGGAAAGAGTGATCTTTGCTTCAGTGATAGCAAAGTTGTTTCCCACACAATTTCGCGGTCCCATTCCAAAGGGAAGAAATGTAGCCAGGTTGTTCTTAGTAGCCTCAGCAACTCCCCCTGAGAACCTCTCTGGTTTAAACTGATGAACATCTTTCCCCCATATTTGAGGGTCATGATGAATTGCTAAAGTTGAGACGATCAAATTCAAATTAGATGGAAGTATGAACTTTCCTAATCTAACTTCCTTTGCAACTTTTCTTCCATTGGCAACCACTGGAGGGTATAATCTTAGAGATTCATTGATGATCATGCCCATCTGCCATTAAATTAAAATTTAAGAAAAAAAAAATTTGGGATTTAAAGATTTTCTACTTTGAGTTTTTGAAGTACTTACTATTTTTAATTTTGAGATACCATCTGGATTTGGATTTCCACTACGGCCAAATAGGTTGAGCACCTCTGCTCTTGCTTTCTCTTGCCAATCTGTATGTGTTGCTAGAAGAAACATTGTCCAGGCTAATAATGTGTTAGTGGTATCTTGTCCAGCAAGGTAAAATGTTTTGCACTCATCAACCAAATCGTCCACTGAAATTCTCTGGTTATAGTTGGTATCATGATGAGCCTTCAAAAGTAAACCAAAAAAATCGCTCCCAAAATTGTCTTCTTCTCCACTTTTTACCTTGTATTCTCTTTCCTTGATTATTTCAATTATGCACTTGCGTATTTTTTTCACAAGCATGTCCGATTCAATCACATCACTGGTTCTGTAAAACTTGCTGCAAAATGGATATGTATGATGATAAATTGACATGAGACAAAGGTAGTCATAATTTTCAAATTCTATGTGTTAATTATTTAATAAGGTACTTACCTGATGCCCGGGAACAGAAATTTGTAAGCATTTTTTGAAGCTAATGAAACCAACCTCGTTAACATATCAAAAATGTCCTTTCCTTTCAGGTAACTGCTACCAAATGCTGTTCTAGAAATCACTTCCGAAGTCAATATTCTAAATTCTTCGTAGACCTCAATCTCTTTGCCTTCATATAGTTTCCACCTTTCTAGCATCAGTTCAGCACTGGAGATCATTTCAGGAACCATACTCTGTAAAACAAGACCATCATACAAATTAGCATAATTAGTACCATCATTACTCCTTTGTTTTCCTTCATTAATTAGTCAATTACTATTCAAATACCACTTTTTGTCTTAGAATGTTAAAGCTTTAATGGCCTATAATTATAATTATTTTTTTTCACCCCTTTGTCTCATAGTTTAACAACAAGAACAAAATTTCCCTAAAGTTTTTTGTTTTTTGTTTTTTTTGTTTTTTTTGTTTTTTTTTTTCCTTCACTTCACCTTTGATATGTTGAATTAGTATTACATTCCTCTTGACTAATGTAAAATAGTGTTTATCATACATTTAAAAAGCATGTAAAATGCAATAGTGAGGCATTGAGAGAAGTTAAGAAAGGAGCAACCTGGTGGAATTTAAAAAATTGGGATAAATTTCACTATTTAAGTAGTCTAGGGAGCAGAGTTTCACAATTTAGTGGTAATTCAATATATTAGAGGGTAAAGTGCAGTATCAAACAAAGTTCATTGGACATTTATGCGACCAAAAAAAAAAAAAAATCATCACCCTTTCAAAAGGCCTATAATTAATGGTTTGGTTGCTTTAGCACTCCTTCATGGCTTAAAAAGAGAAAAAAATTTTAAAAAATAAAATAAAACAAAAAATAAAACTAAAAACTTAACAAACTAATAAAGAAAAAAATTACTCCTTCATATGTATGAGTGTCTCAACTTATATTTTGAATGTTAAACACATGACACGGATTGCATTCCACTTGCAAATTGCAACAGGTATGATTTTTGAAAAGTTGTAGAAGCAAGTAACTCTAGCATAATGTTAAAAAAAGCACCATTTTGTTCAAATCTTGAGCCTGTTGATGATTGATTAAGAATATTTATGGCCTGTTTGAAATGTGGAACTAATTTGGATTGAATTGATTATTTCAAACTCAATCCAAACAATTAAACTATTTTAAAATTAATTAAATTTGATTGGTCCAGACTTAAAATAATTCTGTCTAATTTTCATATTCAAAATAGGCTCATGTTACACATTGAATGCATAATTGAATTATTTTAAGTTTGACCCAATAATATTTTACATCCCAAACAGCTATATGTCCAAATTAATAAAAACATCACCAATAGATACTGGTTGTAATAGTAATAAATAGTAAAGCTAACTAGAGCTTACTTTTAAGCTCTCTCCATGAAAGGCGTAATCGGCCAGTTTTCGCAATTTCGACCATTTTCCACTTTCAGTGCTCACAAGACCATCTCCTAACATTTTCTTGATAAAAGCTGGCATCTCAATTTTTGGATACATTCTGTCTCTATTATTAAATATCTCTTTGATCAACTCTGGTTCCGCCACAATTAATTGCGCTCGAGATCCATACCATTGGATATGATTTCTTCCTATCAAGAAAGTATTAAAAGTGGTCAGAATTTTAGTAAATATATATTATATATTATTTCGAAGACATCTTAATGACAAAAATTATTGTTTTTTCATATAATAATTCCAAATATAAATCCATACTAATAAATTATGAAGAAAAATACAAAAAGAAACATATATTAAACGAATTAAAAACCATATGATATTACCATATATGTTGATCCATGAGTCCATATGAGGCAGCACTTTGGAGAGTACAGCATGCGATGATAAACTCATAGGTGTGGCCATGGCTTCCTTTTTCATGCCCATAATTTCTTTTGTGTTTCCATAAATAAATCTGTAAGAAGGGCCTTTGATCCCTTGTGAACCTAACAAATACTGTATGCGACTAGGAACCCACCATAATATATGAAAAATCTTGATAAGAATTAGTACAATAGAAAGGGCAAGAAAGCTTGAGGAAATTGTTACAGGGTCTGAAAAGGCACTCATTTTTCTTGCTAGCAAAGCTGTTCCATACCCTTTCCGTCGACTATATCTCAAATTAGAAATTTGCTTTTATTAATGAAAGAGCCATGGAAATTTATATATATAAGGTAGAAGACAGAGTTGTGGGGAGTATTAATTATTATATGCTTGACTTTTTGGTTGAGTAGTTGAATCAAAATGGCGTTCGTCCACAAAGTAGGAATATTTGTGCCTTTCAAAATTGGTCTTCATTAAAAGAATGGATCACCCATCTTTAATGGACTCACATTAAATTTTTATTTATTTATTTATTTTTTTTGGGAGGACTTATTAAGAAATATGGACATTGGTTCCCATTTTACACGTCAGTTAGGAAAGTGACCGTTGAGTTCAACCATTATTTCAAAACATATATATATATATATATATATATGTTTTACTTTATTTATGTACTATTATTATATATATTTTGTTGCTGAATGAATTCAACCGTTACATGGTATTGAATATTAGACATAAACTACATTAATTATCTAATCGCAGTAGGTGAGAGATGTGAATTCTCAAGAAAAACCCTTCTACAAATTAATGGGCATAATTTTATTTGATTACAGTTAAGCAACATCGGGATCATATATAAAAATGATCTTTATCGGAGCTTGAAAGCAAAAAGTAAAAAAAAAAAAATGTATGACAAATAAAGATATTTCTAGATACTAACACTGCAAAAGGGTCCAACACAATAATAATAATAATAATTAAGTATTGAGTTAAAAAGTATAATATGTTTTCCAAAAAAAAAAAGAAACAAATGGGTAAATAGTATAATATATTTGACAGAAAAAAAAATAAAAAAGAAATAGTATAATATAAAGTGAAAGTTTAATGCTTCCGCATTTTTTTTTTTTTTAGAAAATGCTTCTGCATTTTAAAAATACAAAAATTTCATGTGGATACTTGTTTGCAGGGATAGCTTAGTGGCCAAAATCTGAATTGAAATCCCCATCTTAATATAAAAAATAAAATAAAATTAATACCTTTGTATTTTCAGAAATTATAGAAAAAGCTCCCTTACGTTTCCATGTTGTTGCAGTCTTCCCTATTTACAGATTTTTTTTTTTTTGGAATATTTCATCTCTATAAAATCACATTTTTATCTAACTTATATTAGTAAATTTAAACATTTAATTCATTTGTGAAATTATAAAATATATATGTACAAAAAATAAGTGATATTTGCAACAAAAATGATTTTTTTTTTTTTTTTTTTTTTTAGAAATGCGAAAAGAAAAATGAATTGTCTTTTTTTGTTAAATTTAAAAAGAATAAAATAGAATGACCGTCAATGTAATTTAATTTCTAAAAAGAAGAGTACTTGTCGATCAGGAAAAAAATAATAATAAAACGACCTGCCGGTCCAAAACTGACTCAAACTCCTTGTTTTTTTTTTTTGGTTGCTGAAACTGACTCAAACTGTCAAGCATAACGTTTTATTTTTATATCACTAAAACAAGCCACACGTTAATAATAAATAATAATGATAATGCATAGATGTCCTAGATCTCCAACTACCAATGCGAGACATCGTTACCCAAATAAATATATTTATTAATATACACACATTATAAAATGGTTATGTTTTTTTTCTTTTTTAAGAAAATGTAACGTGTAGTTTTAAAAAATATATAATTAATTCATTAAGTAGCAATCCAATACATCAGAAAGCTATCTTTGACTTCTACCCTATAGGAACCAATCAACTAGGAATTGTAGTATTTATTTAAGATTGAAATATACACGTGGTTCACGATGTGTCGTGATTTATAGAATCCAATGGACTTTCGAATATTTTTATTTTGTAGACATTTTAAAAAATAATAATTTTTTAAAAATTTATTGTCAATACTATTACAACAAATACAAATAATGATAATAATTTATTAAAAAATTATTATTTTTAAAATTATTTGCATTATAAAAATATATAAATATCCACATAATAGAATCTTTAGTGGTTTATATATATAAATATATTAATGAAACACGAATGATTTTTATTGTTATTGTTTATTGATTTTGTCATTCAGCTCTAATAAATTGACCAATTCCCTTTCAAGACCGATGCTAAATTAATAACGCTTCCAGGTGGCGTTCTTGCCAGATAAAACTGTTATGGCCGCCTTAATTCCTTTATTTGATTTATATTAAATATTATATATCAATATTTATTTAGTTTATATTTAATTATAATTATCTTTTTAAAAATTTATTTATGCATTCTAATAATATATTAACAAATAAAATATTAATATATAATATTTGATATACATTTTAATATATTTATTTGATATTCCTAGTACTACTGTTTATTCTTTAATTTTATATGAAATGAAATTTAAAAATTATTTCTATCCTCAATATACATATTATTATATTTTAAAAAAAATAGAATTATCTTTACTTTTCAATATTTTTATTTTGGAAAAATGAGCTCCTTTTGAGGCAAATGGCCAAAGAGGAGCTTGTTGATTTTCCTCCAAGAACCTTTTTGAAGCTGGGTTTTAGATTAATTTAATGCCCATTACTCTTAGAACCACTTGTTTGAATTGGTAACTGGCTTTCATAATCTTACATTCCTTGAGATAGCTCTCTTACTCTATGTTACTTATTTTGGTTTGGGGATTTGGTTAGGGTTTGGGAGGTTTAGTTATCATCTGGTTTTAATGTTGATTTTCAATTTGATTGTTGCAAACAGTTTAAGGATAAAATAATGTAGCTGTATTATCTTAAAAGTTGTTTTACCGTTTGTATAGATATGGTTGTATCATTTGTTAGGCTCATCTTATCATGTACTTATCTATTACTCTTATATCAAGCTGTATATATACTATTTTTACTTTAATAATAAGATGCGAGCTTTTCATATTTTGCAATCCCTTATATGGTATCAGAGCACAGTTTACTCCACTAAGATTTTTTTCTTTTTTTCTTTTTTTTTTTTTGCTCTTTTCAGTACATGTCTAATCAAACAACACCAATCTCCAAAGGATCCATTGCTGCTGCACCTAAACCAATTACTACCAAAATACTATTCACTAATCGTACTCTTGTGGTCATAAATGTTAGTACCTAAGCCCAATTAAAACTTATTGAAATAACCTATTTTCCTTGGAAGAAGTAGTTTGATGCTTTTCTCATCGGTTATGACATGACATATACGAGTTTATTGATGGCAATCTTCCTTGTCCTTCTCGAACTCTTCCTGACAAATCTTCTAATCCAGACTATCTCTTTTGGATTCGCCAAGACTCATTACTTCTTGGCGCTCTTCTTGCTTCTTTATCATTAGAGATTCATCATTTTGTTTCAACCACAGAAACATTAAAGGAAGCTTGGCAGAAACTTACATTAGCTTTTGCTAAACCTTTGAGATCTTGGGTTCTTCATTTATGAGAGCAACTCATCAGGTCTCAAGGCTCATGGCCAGTTTTGGAATATTTGAATGATGTGAAGACAATGGCTGATGACCTCACTTTAATTTACCCCGTGATAGATGATGATCTTACTCTTTATATACTTAATGTCTTGTCATTTGAATATGAGAGTATTTCGGCTGCTTCTCAACCAAATGATAATCCACTTAGCTTTGAAGAGTTGTATGAAATAATTTTTGAACACTCAAACTGTATCAAATAGCATGAGAGTAAACTAATTGACTCACCTATTAGTGCAAACATGGCAAACAGGTTCCATCCTTTCTACTCTTATTATATTTCCAAACCTATGAATCCTCGCTCATAGCCTAGATGACAAAACTATTCTTCTTCTAGTGGATATAAAGGCCTCTATCAGCTTTGTACTCAACAAGGCCATTATGTCTGTTTTCTGTTTTTTTCTCTCTACTTAAACAGCAGTGGACATTCATGACAAAACAACAGCAACCACCACCAATGCCGTAATATTTCTCTCCCCAAGCATTTCATACAAACTCCATCCTAGGGCTGGCTCCTAAAAACTAAAATTCTTCTCAACCATGGCTTCATGATTATGGATTCTTTCACCATGTGGCACAAGATCTTCAGACTCTTTCTCTTCATTCTGAATATGATGGTATAGATGAACTAGTTGTTGGCAATGATAACAAACTCTCAATCACTCATATTGGCTCAACAACTTTACTTACCAGTTCTCATTCTTTTACCCTCTCCTATGTTCTTTGTGTTCTTCAAATGACTTGTAATTTACTCTTTTTATTCAAATAATGGAGAATAGTTTATTAAACCGCAAAATTTCTTTCAGAATAATGGCATAACCATTTTTTAATCACTCCTTACACACCTTGGCAAAATGGCTATGCTAAAAGGTGTCATCGTCATATATGTGAAATGGGAATGACGTTAATGACTTGAACTAGCCTACCTCTTCAATTTTGGTCCTTTGCATTTATCACTGCCTCATATCTCATAAATCGTCTTCCAGCACCTACTTTAAATAAACTATCTCCTTTTGAAAAGATTTTTCATAAACCACCAAATTATACAAAATTAAAAAACTTTGGGTCTTTGTGTTACTCGTGGTTCAAACCTTACACTCATAGCAAGCTAGCCTCTCCATCCAAATTGTGTGTGTATATGGGCCCTCTCCTAATTCAGAGTGGGTCTTGGTGTTATAATCCTGAATTCAATAAAATGTATTTCTCACGCCACATGGTTTTTATGGAAAACATTTTTCCCTTTCTCACTCTTTCAACCACACTTGATAGCTCCTTTACCAATTGCCTTTCATTCACTTCACCTACCTTTCATGCCTCTTCTCACATGCGTCTTCCCTTTTTCAATCCTATTCCACGTAAAACTCTATCATCATTTCCTCCTCCAACTGGTCCACCATCCTCCTCATCAAAATCACTATCTTTTTTTCAAAGAACCCAATGTTCCACCAACTTTACTATTCACCATCAATCATTACCTTTCTTTCCACATTCCTCATGTCTCACACGTGCCGTGGGTCAGTCCACATCTCTTACCTTTTCACATGACCTCTCATCCAAGTCTACTACAAGCGAGTCTCCCTTGTTGATGAGTGGGTCATCACGACAAAATGTTGAACCCAACTATTGGACCTCATCAATTCCAACCGATATGCTTATTCAACCTCCTTTAAATATGCTCATCATCCTATGTGCACAAGGTCTCTAAACTAGATTTTCAAACCTAAACGTTTCCCTGAATTTTTTACTACCATAGCCTCTTGTGCAGTTGTGATCATAGAACAAAGAATAGTTAAACAAGCCATGCAGCTTTTTAAATGGTGTGAGGCAATGTCTTTTGAGTTTAATGCATTACTTCAAAACCAAATATGGGAGCTTTTCTCACCTCTTGCTACTCATAACTTGGTTGGTTGTAAATGGATCTTTAGTATCATGCAAAATCTTGATGGCACAGTGAGTAGGTATACAACCCACTTAGTTGTAAAAGGACTTCATCAAAGATTGGTCATAGACTACTCTAATACATTCAGTCCGGCCATGAAATCAACTATTGCAAGACTTGTATTATCCATTGCTCTTTCTAGGAACTAGAAACTTCAATAGTTAGACATTAACAATGCTCTCTGAAGAAGTTTACATAGCTCAACCATCAGGTTTTGTTGATCCCACCAAGCTTACTCGTGTCTACTTGTTGAAAAAGGCCATTTATGGCTTAAAGACCTTGGTGATCTTAGCTATTTTCTTGGTGTCAAAGTGGTTCACATAGCCAATGGCCTTTTCTTATCCCAATAGAAATATATCCTTGACATTCTTAATCGTACCAACATATTGGATTCCAAAGCTATCTCAATTCCAATGGTTTTGACTTTAAACTTATCCTTTCAATCTAGTTCTCTTCTTAAATCAGCCATGGAATATAGAAAAATTGTCAATACTCTTCAATATCTTCAACTAACGTGTCCTTATATCGCTTTCTATGTCAATAAGCTCTCACAATACCTACTGATGTTCATTGGGTTGCTATCAAATGTCTCCTTTGGTATTTGCATTGCACCCAATTCTTGGCCTTTTTCTTTGTCATCACTCACCATTAGCTCTTCATGCATTTTTTGATGTGGATTGCGCTGGTAATAAAGAAGACAGCACATCCACAATAGCTTATGTGATTTTCCTTGGCAACAATCCCATCTCATAGACTTTGAGGAAGCAACGTTCTATTTCAAGGTCCGCAACTAAAGCAGAATATCGTGTTGTTGTCTATAATACTTCTGAATTGTGTTGGATAATGTCTCTACTTAGTGAACTTGGTCTTAGTTCTACAACAACCCCAACAATCTATTGTGATAATATTGGTAAAACCTATATTTATGCTAATCCCAAGCTTCACTAAAAAATGAAGCATGTTAGAGTTGACTTTCATTTTGCGCGGGACAAGGTGGCTAATGGGTTCTATACATGTTTCTCATGTCTCTTCTCATGATCAACTTGCTGACCTTCTTACCAAACCAATGTCTCGATCTTAGTTGCATTCTTTACATTCCAAGATTGGTGTTCTTCAACAACTCACAATCTTGAGGGGGCATGATAAGGCAGTGTAGTTGTATTATCTCAAAAGTTGTTTTACCATTTGTACAGATATGGTTTTATGATTAGTTAGGCTCATCTTACCATGTACTTATCTATTACTCTTGTCAAGCTGTATATATATATTGTTTCTGATTTAATAATAAAATGCGAGCTTTTCATATTTTGCAAATCCCTTTTATGTACCAATTTTGCACTAGCTTTAACCTAAACTTAGATTTCTATGATATTTGTTTCATGTTGATGAAGTTTAATTGGTAAATGCATTTAGTTATTTTAGATGCTTAAATTTCATCGCTTTTGTAAGTATTTTCAATCTTTTATTATAGTGTCATCTATCTTATGATGATAATTTCTGCAATATACTTTATTAGGGGTAAGGCTTACGAAGATGAATGGCTTCTTTTTTTTTTTCTTTTTTTCTTTTTTTTGTCAATCTATTCATGTTTAATAAAGAAGATATAATAGAAGTGTGGCTTTATACGTTCAAATCTTAATGTGAATACATGTTGAAGACTTTTAACATTTGATTTTTCTATGATTGATTGGTTGGCATTTTCTATGGTGTATGTTTGTGTGTATTCACCACTCCTCTATCCTTTTGATGTTATTCAGTATGTTTTGCTCATTGTCCATTGTAACATTGTTACACTTGTCAATGTAACAGTCCAGACCACCCGTGTTTGATGTTCTCTTTGGACCTGGGGAATCCTTTTACAACCCAACTCCCAAGGTTTTGTCTAAACGCGTCGTACGGGAAAGGTATCCACACCCACTTACATGGCATGCTTCGTTTTCCTTTCCAACCGATGTGGGACTTCACAATCCTCCCCAATTAGGACCCAGCGTCCTCATTGGCACACCGATCCGAGTACTGGCTCTGATACCATCTGTAACATCCTAGACCACTCACATGCGATATTGTTCTCTTTGGGCCTGTGGAATCCTCTTACAATCCAACCCTCGAGGTTTTAAAAAACCTCGTAAGGTAAGGGTATCCACACGCTTATAAGCCATGCTTCGTTTCCCTTTCCAACTGATGTGGGACTTCACAGTCAGTGTGTTTTGATGTTGTTCAATATGCTTCAAATTGATGACTTTAATGATCTTTTTTTTTTCCCCACGCCCAAAGAATTTCAAATTAAGTCAAACTTTGAACTTTTGGTCACTACCATATAAAAGAGGCTTTAAAATTTGGTAAGAAAAAAACATAGTTGAGGACTTTTATTTGTATTGTAATATAAGCACTTGAATTTCTTTGAGTGCTAATAACATGGAGTTTTTTTATTGTGTTATATGACAATCACTAGGCTTTCTTTATGGTTGATGGTTAACTTTCTCTTACTTTCTGAATCTTTCAAGTTTTAATCTATTTCCTTTGGCAATCAGATAAATTGGAGAGAAAAATGTATTCTTGCTCTTTCTTTTGTTTTTCTTGCCTTGCTTATGTTATCCTTTCTTGGTAAGGCTATGGTAATATGTAACAAGAAGAGAATCAAATTGATGCCAAGAAGGTTGGAAAATAATATCTGCATAATTCTGGACAAGCATCTTAATCACAGTTTGAAGCTTTAAACATATTGAAGTTGTACCTCTCATAGCCACACAGATTTTTCATGGAAATCATTTGCATAATTCATATCTTATGGTAGCAAAATGTTATTTGATAATCATACTTATGATCAAATGTTATTCAGTTTAACTTGTGATTTTGGAGCTAGATTGTGATCGAGACAAATTTGTGGAAGAATTGATGTACATAGGACAGTAACTTCATAGAAGGTAATGTTATAAAACATGCATGCATATCCAAGCATTTTAAATTTTTGTTTTGGTTAGAATCTTATAATGTGTTTTGCATAAGAATAATGAGAGATGGATTTTAAATTGGTAAAGGCAATAAAAATCATAGTTTGGACTTAAAAAGCATATAAATACTTACTTTCTTTTTGGTTTTCAATTTTCTTTTTTATTCAAAATTAAAAATATAATTTACTTCCAACTTTAGGTAATGCCTCATTGTCACATGTCAATAAGGTTAATTAGTCATATTCAATTTTAGCTTCACATATTTCAATGAAAATAACTAGACATTGTAAATACTTTTGGAGCAATAGTTTTGCATCATCATTTTTATTTATAAGCATTACCTTCTAGGAGTAAATTAATATAAATACTATTTCATACATAGTTTGGAAATTTTGTAGTGTAATCCCCTGTTTCCAAAATAAAGGATGAAAATTTTAGTTTATTCATATATATTGTTCACCTTTAATGATGCGAATCCACCCGAGACTGCTCGACGGACAACCTGCTGGGGTGCTGACCCAATACAAATGAAGGTGGGACCGATCACTAGGGCCCAAGCCAAGAGGTTCAAGGACAATCTTGCTGTCTTCATACAAGGAATAAGTCATAGTCAAGAGGGGTTGGTCACATCTAAAGAACCAAGGCCTGTTTTACTCATACAAGCAATAGAAGCCAAAACAGGGTCGGGTGACGTTTTTGGTGACAATAAGGAGGCCGAGTTGTATGAATTGGAACCCCATCCTTATGGGTTCAATTCATATGGAGGATGAGTCATAGAAACCAGCCAAAGCAGCTTCAAAGCCGACCAACAAGGTGGTTTGCGCACAAGGAGAAGGAAAGGTCAGATTTGCTGTATTCCTTGCTGGCTTTACTGTATTTTACTGTATTAGCCTTTTCTCATACTTCCAAGCAAGGGCAACGTGAGGAACTTCACAATAAGCTTATTTGGCATCCTAAAAAGCATATTGAAGCTGATTTGGAGCTCAATTTGGTCAAAGATGGGTCAAAGTCAATTTAGTCAAAAAGCTAGTATTATAGTTTCCTAATTTTATTCTACTTTTTGTTTTAGGAAACTACCATTACTTTTTAGTTTTTATTTATTTATTTTCTGGACAAATAAGTTTAGGAAAGTTATTATTTTATTATTTTCATTGTAAATTAATTAATTCCTAATTCAAAATAAAGGAATTAATTAATCCAAATTAGTTTAGGAAAAGGAAAGTTTCGGCCAAGGTAGACTTCTTCATTGTGTGGCCGGTTTTTCCTAGGGTTTTTAGAGTTTATTTTGTTTCTTTCAAAGCCTATTTAAAAGCTTATTTTTCAATAAGAATTAACTTTGATTTCATTAAGAAAATACTTGTGAGATTAATTATCTCTTTGTTCTTTGAGAACACCTAAAACACCATTAGAGAATTGGTTGTTTTAGCTTGACTTATCAATAGGTTTTCCATCCCCTATTGTGGCGTCTACATTATACCAAGGTTTCTAACCACAGGTTGGTTAGGGGTTGAGGTCTATTCCATTAGAACTTGAACTTAATTAAAGATCCGGGCTAATATAATAAGGGTTTAGGAGGACCGTCCTAGGTTTGTATCATTTGGTATCAGAGCTAAATTTTGTTCAGGTTTGATCTATCTTTATTTGTTTTATTTGTTTTTGTGTTATTCTGCAATTTTAGCATTAGGTTAAGGTTGCATCCATCCTATACACGTTCAGCATCTTAAAAAACAAAAAAAAAACAAAAAAAAATTCATTCCTAGTTGAATTAGGATTTCCTAGTTTTATCGTATTTTTGTTTCCTAGTTTGTTGGTTGTCTTTTATCATTGTTCTTGTTAATTTGGTTTTTGTTGATTTTTCTTTTCTGTTTTAGTCTTAAATATTTGCATTCATATATTCAAAAAAAAAAAAAGAAAACAAGGAAAAAAAAAAAAAAGAAGTTTGCGGCAACATTTAAAAAAAAAAAAAAAAAAAACTGCACATTTTGTTTATTTGGAGGTCACGGGTTTGGTGTTTGTTTTGGAGTTGGAATTGCAATTTTGGTAATTATTCTTGCTACTGCAGTTGTTTATGTTTTGTGAGTGAAAAAAAAAAAAAAAAGAAGGTAAAGCCGAATAAAAAAAAACAAACAAAAAAAAAACAAAAAAAAGAAAAAAAAGGAAAAAAAAAATTTCAGTTTGTTGGAGTTTGATTTGTTTGCTGGCAATTTGTTGGAGCTGCTGGTTTTTGATTATTTATTCAATATTTGAGTTGCTGGGAAATTATTCTTGCTGCTGGATATTTGGATTTTGGGTGTTTAATTTTTTTTTGGATTAAAATTAGTTAAAGGAATTGATACAAAAACTCGAATTACAAAGAACAACAACCAACAACTTTTCTATATTTTTGTTCTCTTTGATTCTTGATCGTATTTGAATTTCTTTTCCTGGAATTTTATTCTTGAACTCATAATCTACTACCATCTGGTGCAGTTTTCAAAAATTCCAACCTTTTCCCATTATTTTGTGTTTTCTTGTCTAGAAAGCTGAAAAAATTAGGATTTGTTGGATTCTTTCGGTATTGCCTACTTTTTGCTACTGTCTTGTTGATAAGTTTAATTAAAACATACTAGTGATCTAATTGCTGTTTTGTGGGTGTTTTAATTAGAACTTTGAGATAATTCATTGAGTGGAAAAAGGCAAGAGTGTGTGAGCTTAAAAGAGGGTAAAAGCCGAAACTAGTGTGCAAACACGAGTGTCGAGACCTTGTTTGAGTGAAACATGTGAGGGAGTGAATATTGTGAGGATTTATTTTATTTTTGCAGTATTTTACTAACATGGCAGATTCTAGAATAAGAAGAGGGGATCCACCCTTGAGGATCAATGAGGAAGAGTCCGTAGCATTCCATGGCGATGACCGAGCTACTCGGAGTGGAGACCAAGTGGATATGAGAGCTGTCTTGGAATCAATACAGCGGGTTAGTGCTCAAGTTGAGCATGTGAATCAAAGAGTGAGAAGACTAGAAACCTCACAAGGAAGGCCGAATACAAGAAATAGGCAAGAATTCCATGGAGGACGAGGCCGAGGACGAGGAGGTCGGGAGAGGCCGAGAGAGGAATTTGATGAGGAGCCATTCGACGGCGACTTTAAGGAAGGTATGGACGAAACCTTTGCTGTCCAAGATAGAGCTGGTCGTGGGAGATATAGGAGGGAAGATACAGATGATGATTTGGGAAATATCAAGGTTAATATCCCACCTTTTATGGGTAAAAGTGATCCTGAAGCTTATTTGGAGTGGGAAGAAAAAATGGAGATGATCTTTGACTGCCACAACTATTCGGAAGGTAAGAAGGTGAAGTTGGCAGCAATGGAGTTTGGCCATTATGCACTCCAATGGTGGACAAATGAGCAAAGCACCCGAAGGAGAGTTGGTGATGACTTAATTACAACATGGCGACAAATGAAAGGAGCCATGAGGAAGCGGTTTGTGCCATCCCATTACCATAGGTTGCTGCATCAAAGGCTTCAATCTTTGTCTCAAGGAAGTAGGTCCGTGGAGGATTATTACAAAGAGATGGAGATGTTAATGATGAGGCTGAATATGAATGAGGATAGGGAGGCAACCATGGTAAGATTTCTTGGAGGGTTAAACCGAGACATTGCCAACCAACTTGAATTACAACAATACTTGGAATTGGAGGAGATGTTGCATGTAGCCATTAAGCTTGAGAACCAATTCAAGAGGAGGGGTGTTAGTACACGGTTTGGAGGAGTTTCTAGCAGTGGAAGGACAAGTTCAAGTGGCTGGAAAAACAATTCCACTTATGAAAACAAGTTGAAGCCGAAATTAGGAGAAGAATCTACCAACCGGCCAAGCACTTAGAGGTGAGATAAAATCTGATCCTAAACCTCAAAAATCCAGAGAAATAATTTGTTTTAAGTGCCAAGGAAGAGGACACATAGCCAGCCAATGCCCAAATAGAAGAATCATGGTATTAAAGGGTGATGGTGAGCTGGAATCCGCAAGTGAAGAAAGTGGGGCTGAAACCGAGCAAGAGGAGGATTGCAATGAAGATGAAGCCGAACCTGTAGATACATCTAATGCCGAGTTGAGCTTGGTTTCAAGGAGAGTACTTGCTGTCTACAAAGATGAAGAGCAGATACAAAGAGAAAACATCTTCCACACTCGCTGCGAAATACAAGGTAAAATTTGTAGCATGATTATAGATAGTGGGAGTTGTACTAATGTGATAAGTAATCTTGTAGTTGATAAATTAGGCTTGAAAACAATTAAACATCCAGAACCTTATAGATTACAATGGCTTAATGATAGTGGTGAGATGAAAGTAAACAAACAAGCCAAAGTAAAATTTAATATAGGTAGATATGAGGATGTAGTTTTATGTGATATTGTACCCATGATTGCTGGACATATACTATTAGGTAGACCATGGCAATTTGATAAAGATACTACTCATTTTGGTCGAGAAAATAGTATTGTTTTCAGGTTTAAAGGGAAGAAGGTCAAGCTGGAACCATTATCTCCTAAAGAGGTTTACAAAGACCAATTACAAATGCAACAAAGGAGAGAAGCCGAAAAGCTCAAGGAAAAAGCAAGTATGGCACCAACGGCTTCACCATCCTTTCAAGAAGGTAAGATTGAGGTTGCTGACCAAGGTAAGGTTTCTAAGGTTCATATTGAGTGGAAAGACCAAGAAAAAGCTGAGAGAGGGGTGAGAAAAGAGAGCAAACCCAAAAGCACAAAAAATCTGGAAATTTCCGCCAATGAGAGCTAAACCGAGGAAAGAAAAAGAAAAGAAAGAAAAGAGAGGAAAAACCAGAATTTTTATTTGAGTTTAGGGGATATTAATAAGGTTATTGAGTGTAAGAAACCTTTGCTGGTCATGCTTTACAAAGAAAATTATTTTAATGATCAAACTAACTTTGAAGAACTTGAATTGCCAAGTTCAATGATTTCTCTTTTGAAGGAATTTGGAGATGTCTTCCCAAATGAGATTCCAAGTGGACTACCACCTATTCGAGGGATAGAACATCAAATTGACTTTGTTCCAGGGGCTGCCATACCAAATAGACCAGCTTATAAGAGCAATCCCGAAGAAACAAAGGAGCTGCAAAAACAGGTAAGTGATTTGCTTGATAAAGGATACATTCGTGAGAGTTTAAGTCCATGTGCTGTTCCTGTTTTGTTGGTACCTAAAAAGGATGGTTCTTGGAGAATGTGTGTTGATTGTAGGGCTATAAATAATATTACCATCAAATATAGACATCCCATTCCTAGACTAGATGATATGCTTGATGAGTTGCATGGTGCTTGCATGTTTACAAAAATTGATCTTAGGAGTGGTTATCACCAAATTAGGATGAAAGAAACCGCATTTAAAACTAAATGTGGGCTGTATGAATGGTTAGTTATGCCTTTTGGATTATCCAATGCACCTAGTACTTTCATGAGGCTTATGAATCATGTAATGCGTCCATTTATTGGTAAATTTGTGGTTGTTTATTTTGATGACATTCTAATATATAGCCGAAATTTGGATGACCATGTGGATCAACTTAGGCAAGTTTTGCAAGTTCTTAGAAAGGAAAGATTATTTGCTAACATTAAAAAATGTGAATTTTGCAAAGAAGAGCTTGTGTTTCTAGGTTTTGTAGTAAGTGCTGCAGGAATCAAAGTTGACCAAGCTAAGGTGAAAGCAATTCAAGAGTGGCCGGTTCCTACTTCTATCACCCAAGTGAGGAGCTTTCATGGCTTGACAAGCTTTTATCGAAGATTTGTCAAGGATTTTAGTACCATAGCAGCACCATTGAATGAAGTTGTCAAGAAGAATGTTGGCTTCAAATGGGGGGAAGTACAAGAAAAATCTTTTAATTTGTTGAAAGAAAAATTGTGTAATGCACCTTTGTTAGTTTTGCCAAATTTTTCTAAGACTTTTGAAATTGAGTGTGATGCTTCGGGTGTAGGTATTGGAGCTGTTTTAATGCAAGAAGGAAGGCCCATAGCCTACTTTAGTGAAAAATTGAATGGAGCTGCCCTATGTTGGGGTGAGAAGGTTATGACCAAGAGCAAGCTAGCTTGAAGTGTTAGCAACAAGCAAGCTTTTGGTGATGCTCTTGGGAATGGTTGTGTGTGAGTTGTGTTTTTAGGTTTTGGTTATGGTGTTTTCTGGTTTTTAGGGTTCCTAAAGCGTTCTAAGGTGTTGAAGAAGAGATAAGAAGAAGAGGAACACGTTGGCTTTTGAAAATAAGGCTTGGATGTCTAGCCATTTCATTCATTTTACAATATAAGCTTGAAATTACAACCAGTTCACACATGCCAAGCATGTGAGCTTACAAAATGAGTAAAGTATTTGAAATTTAAAAAGTAAAATGGTCAACACCTAACTTTTCATACACAAAAGAGTCAAAAACCAGCTGCAACATGTCTATTCCAAATATAGTAAAAAGTGGCACATGGTTTGAACTAAGTTCCTATTGTTTAACTAGTTTGGGTAAACAACCAAACTAGCTTCACCTACTTAGTTACCCTTTGTATCTGCTTATGAAACTTGGTTTGAAGCATCCTTGGTCATCAATAAATATTGTTCCAAGAGCTAGGAAAGTTATGGAACCGGATCATGGGCCAAACAGCTCCAAATCTGACCCATACTCTGCATACTGGGCCCATCAGATACAGTAATCTGTTTGGAATAGAAAATGGACTTTCCCATGTCATTTGGACCTGAAATTTGAACCATAGTCTTCTATATATGTCTGTAGACATCCCTCAAACTTTAAGCCCAAAACTCCATTTGCAACCTGAGATATAAGATAAATAGTGGAACTATGTTGCTGGAAATTATGAATCCAGCACCATAGGCATTTCAAGCATAACATTCCTACTCTTTTGTGCATAATTTTGCCTATACTTTTGCATACATAACTTAGGCACAAAAAATTATCAAAATATACCTTGCATAAATTAAAAACATACAAAAAAAAAATATAAACTCATAAAAGGAAAGGATTTGATACGAAGGTGTGCATGCTAGCCGGTGACATGCACCATCAAGTGGCAAAATTGCCACACTTCAACACTCCTCCTTGGCAATTTTGTATGAGACGTTGAGAAGTCCTTTTAATATCTCAAATCTCTTCTTTCCCAATGGCTTGGTGAAGATATCCGCCAAGTTCTCCTCGGAAGTCACATACTCCAACTTCACTTCACCACTTGCTTCAAATTCCCTTAAGGAATGATACTTGACCGGTATGTGCTTGGTCCTCCCATGTTGGACTGGATTTTGTGCAATTGCTATTGTTGAAGTATTGTCACACAATATCACCGTGGCTTCCTCTTGCTTCAAGCTCAAGTCCTCCAATAATTTCCTAAGCCAAACACCTTGATTAGCACAACTTGAGCAAGCAATATACTCGGCTTCCGTGGTGCTTTGTGCAACGGTTTGTTGCTTCTTGGAATTCCAAAATGTAGCCCGATGTGCTCTTGCTATCATCCAAAGAACCAGCCCAATCACTATCACTATAACCAAGCAAAGCTTCATTCATGCCATCCTTGTACCATATACCAAAATCACTAGTACCTTTCAAATACCTTAGGATTCTTTTTGCACAACTAAGATGATTTTGTGATGGACTATGCATAAATCTTGACAAAACAGCCACATTAAACATGATATCCAGTCTAGTAGAGCATACATATAAAAGGCTACCAATTAAACTTCTATAGATGGAAGGATTTACCTTTGGAGAATCATCATCCTTTACCTACTTGGTGCCTTCATTCATAGGTGTGGCAACGCTATTACAATCTTCCATGTCAAACTTCTTGAGCAACTCCTTCACATAACTTTCTTGAGATATGAAGATGCCCTTGGATGATTGGACAACTTCAATTCCAAGAAAGTATTTCATCTCTCCAAGGCTAGACATCTCAAAGTTCAATTCTAGCTCACTTTTGAAATTGCTCACTTCTTTCTCATTACCACCGGTCACTAGAAGGTCATCAACATAAAGAGACACCATCACCATGCAACCATGAGTCCTAATATACAATGTAGGCTCATTAGGACTCCTCCTAAATCCATGTTTTGTCAAAAAACCATCTATCTTGGCATACCATGCCCTAGGAGCTTGTTTAAGGCCATACAAGGCCTTGTGTAGCTTGTATACCTTCTCTTCACTTCCTTTCTTCACAAAACCTTCGGGTTGCACAACATAGACCTCCTCCTTCAATATTCCATTCAAGAAGGCTGACTTCACATCAAGGTGATATACTTTCCAAGACTTTTATGCCGAAATTGCAAGAAGAAGTCTTATGGTTTCCATCCTTGCAACCGGTGCAAAAGTCTCTCCATAATCCACACCGGCTTGTTGTGCATATCCTTTGACAACAAGCCTTGCCTTGTGCTTATTTATGGACCCATCCGGATTGTACTTGGTCCTAAAGATCCACTTCACCCCAATAGCATTCTTTCCCTTCGGTTTTGTTACCAAGCTCCAAGTGTCATTCTTGTTTATCACATCGATTTCATCTTGCATGGCTTGTCTCCACTCTTTTCTTGCCATAGCCTCATGGACATTGATTGGATCACTCAATACACCTTTCATAAATCTCATTAAGAGGTCTTGTGCCTCTCACACCATCACCAATCTCCAAATCAGCCCCTATGGAGATTTCTAGCTCATTCTCATCATATTCATCATCATGGGCAGCACCTTCATCATTTCCTTGTTCCTCATCATTATCATGAGCTTCAAGCCGATTGTCTTCATCCATACTAGCCAACTCCTCCTTACTACAAACCCATTTAGCTTCCTCATCAACTTTCACATCTCTACTTATCACAAGTTTCTTGGTTTCCAAGTTATACACTCTATATCCCTTGGTCACATCACTATAGCCAACCAAAACACCAACTTGT
Source organism: Ziziphus jujuba (assembly GCF_031755915.1). NCBI lineage: Eukaryota > Viridiplantae > Streptophyta > Magnoliopsida > Rosales > Rhamnaceae > Ziziphus > Ziziphus jujuba. The sequence continues at coordinate 7,961,887 of NC_083390.1, forward strand.
GACCTTTCATCAAGCTTTCCTCTCTCCTCTTGTGGTACTAGGATGTAACAAATGCTTCCAAATACCCTTAGATGATCAAGAGAAGGCTTATATCCAAACCAAAGCTCAAATGGGGTTTTACTCCTCAAAGACTTGGAGTAAAGCCTATTTTGGATGTAGATGGATGTATTAACTCCTTCGGCCCAAAACTTCATTGGCAAGCCACTTTCAAACAACAAACATCTAGCCATCTCCATGATGGTACGGTTTTTCCTTTCACATACACCATTTTGTTGTGGTGTGTATGGTGTACTGAATTGATGAACTATACCATGATCCTTACAAAGTTGTTTGAAAGCCTCACTTGTGTATTCCCCACCATTGTCCGTCCTTAACACCTTTATAGTGCAACCGAATTGATTTTGCACTAACTTCATAAATTCTACAAACTTCTCCAAAGCTTGTGATTTTCTTTCAAGGAAATACACCCAACACATTCTTGAGTAATCATCAATGAAAGTTATGAAATACTTGCTGCCATTTAAGGATGGAACACTCATAGGACCACAAATATCCGAATGTATAAGTCCTAGCTTCTCCTTTGATCTCCAAGAACAAGATTGAAATGCTAGCCTAGTATGCTTTCCTTTTTGACACACTTCACACACATGTTCTTGCTTCTCCACCAATGGCATGTCTCTAACAAGTTCATGTGTGTCTACCAATGACTTAAAGCTAGCATGGCCTAGTCTTTTATGCCAAAGTTGAGAGGTGTTCTCAACTTTGGTGTTCAATGCAACCGATGCACCATTTTCATCCATATTCAACCTAAAATTCTTGTTCTTCATTCCAACACACATTAATTCATTTCCATGTGGATCAACTATAGTGCATGTCATGTTTGAGAAGTGTAATGCATATTTGTTCTCAAGCATTTGACCTACACTAAGTAAGTTCTCACATAAAGAAGGTACATAGAGAACATCATGGATAGTTTTGATACCTTTGGTGGTGTGTATCACCACATCTCCTTTGCCTTTCACTTCCATCAAGGCTCCATTTCCAATTTTGACTTTGTTGTGGCTGCTCCTATCCAAGTTTGTGAACCACTCATGCTTGTGAGACATATGGTGTGTTGCTCCACTATTAATGATCCATCCTTCATCATTCTTGATGCTACTAAAACAAGTAGCAACAAACAACTCTTCGGATTCACTATCACTTGCATTATCTTTAGCAACATTTGCTTGTTGCTTATCTTTCTTGTTAGCCTTGCATACTCTCTCCACATGACCTTTTTGTTGGCATTTATGGCAAAATGCATCCGGCCTCCACCAACACCTTCTTGGATGATGACCTTTCTTCTTGCAATGGTGACAAGGTTCATAGGACTTCCTCTCGGGTTTGCTAGTTTCACCTTTCTCCTTTATGACCTTAAGCTTGTTCTTCTTTTGATTTTGTGTCTTTTGATGTTGTTTAGACACAAATGCAGCCTCCATTGATTCTTCATGTCTAATCCTCCTCCTTTGCTCCGTAGCTTGCAAGGCATTCACCAACTCGGTCAAGGAAATTTCATTTAGGTTCCTTGACTCCTCCAATGAAGATATCTTAGCTTCAAACCTCTCGGGCAAGGAGACCAACACCTTCTCCACAATCCTTTGGTCACTTAATCTTTCACCTAGCACCCTAATTTGATTCACCACATTAAGAAGCCTTGTGGTGAACTCCTTAACCGTTTCTTTGTCTTTCATCTTGATAGTCTCAAACTCCCTCCTTAGGTTAAGGATTTGCATTTGCCTTGTCCTTGCACTCCCTTGGAACTCATCTTGAAGTTTGTCCCAAGCTTCTTTGGCAGTCTCACATGCCATTATCCTTGTGAAAATGGTATCACTAATACAAGAATGAATAGCGGTGAGAGCCTTGAAACCTTTAGCCAATTCCTCCTCATGGTGCTTGATTTGGTTGACCGTTGCCCCTTGTCTCAAAGGCTCGGGTTCTTGGGGATTTATGGTGACCTCCCAAAGACCATAAGCCTTCAAGTAGGCTTGCATCTTGATACTCCAAATGTTGTAGTTCTCCCCATTGAAGATAGGAGGAGAAGGAGTTGAAAAACTTGAAGAAGCCATGTGAATGTTGCTTTCTAGTATGAAGGAATATGAAAATATATTTGTGCTTTCAAGTATCTCTTCACTCTCAAGGAATGAACCAGCCCAAAAACCTCACAAATCTCACAAAAATGTGCCTTGCTCTGATACCACTTTGTTGGGGTGAGAAGGTTATGACCAAGAGCAAGCTAGCTTGAAGTGTTAGCAACAAGCAAGCTTTTGGTGATGCTCTTGGGAATGGTTGTGTGTGAGTTGTGTTTTTAGGTTTTGGTTATGGTGTTTTCTGGTTTTTAGGGTTCCTAAAGTGTTCTAAGGTGTTGAAGAAGAGATAAGAAGAAGAGGAACACATTGGCTTTTGAAAATAAGGCTTGGATGTCTAGCCATTTCATTCATTTTACAATATAAGCTTGAAATTACAACTAGTTCACACATGCCAAGCATGTGAGCTTACAAAATGAGTAAAGTATTTGAAATTTAAAAAGTAAAATGGTCAACACCTAACTTTTCATACACAAAAGAGTCAAAAACCAGCTGCAACATGTCTATTCCAAATATAGTAAAAAGTGGCACATGGTTTGAACTAAGTTCCTATTGTTTAACTAGTTTGGGTAAACAACCAAACTAGCTTCACCTACTTAGTTCCCCTTTGTATCTGCTTATCAAACTTGGTTTGAAGCATCCTTGGTCATCAATAAATATTGTTCCAAGAGCTAGGAAAGTTATGGAACCGGATCATGGGCCAAACAGCTCCGAAGCTGACCCATACTCTGCATACTGGGCCCATCAGATACAGCAATCTGTTTGGAATATAAAATGGACTTTCCCATGTCATTTGGACCTGAAATTTGAACCATAGTCTTCTATATATGTCTGTAGACATCCCTCAAAATTTCAGCCCAAAACGCCATTTGCAACCTGAGATATAAGATAAATAGTGGAACTATGTTGCTGGAAATTATGAATCCAGCACCATAGGCATTTCAAGAATAACATTCCTACTCTTTTGTGCATAATTTTGCCTATACTTTTGCATACATAACTTAGGCACAAAACATTATCAAAATATACCTTGCATAAATTAAAAACATACAAAAAAAAAATATAAACTCATAAAAGGAAAGGATTTGATACCAAGGTGTGCATGCTAGCCGGTGACATGCACCATCAAGTGGCAAAATTGCCACACTTCAACACCCTAAACTACCCGACTTATGACAAGGAGATGTATGCTTTGGTGAGGGCTTTGGAGACGTGGCAGTATTATCTCATGCCAAAGGAGTTTGTGATTCATACGGATCATGAGTCTTTGAAGCATATCAAGGGTCAAGGAAAGCTCAACCGAAGGCATGCTAAGTGGATTGAGTTTATTGAAACATTTCCATATGTGATCTGCTACAAAAAAGGTAAGGAAAATGTGGTTGCCGATGCATTATCCCGAAGGTATGTGCTCTTTTCTACCTTAGATGCTAGGTTGCTTGGATTTGAACAATTGAAAGAACTTTATGAGCATGATAGTGACTTTGGAGAAATTTTTAAAACCTGTTTGAAACATGGATTTAATAAATTTTACATATTTGAGGGATATTTATTTAAGGAAAATAAACTTTGTGTGCCTAATTGTAGTATTAGGGAATTATTGGTTCGGGAAGGTCATGGGGGTGGTTTAATGGGTCATTTTGGTGTTTTAAAAACTTTATCCTTGCTGCAAGAACATTTTTATTGGCCTAACATGAGGAGAGATGTTGAGAGAATTTGTGAAAGATGTTTGAAGTGTCGAAAAACAAAATCAACATTGAAACCGCATGGATTGTATAAGCCTTTGCCGATTCCTACCTATCCTTGGGTAGATTTGTCTATGGATTTTATTCTTGGGTTGCCTAGGTCAAGGACAGGTAAGGATTCAATATTTGTTGTAGTAGATAGGTTTTCTAAGATGGCACATTTTATTGCATGTAACAAAACTGATGATGCATCCAATATTGCTAACTTATTTTTCAAGGAAATTGTGAGATTGCATGGAATGCCAAGAACTATTGTGTCGGATAGGGATGCTATGTTCTTAAGCTATTTTTGGAAAACATTGTGGGCTAAATTAGGTACTAAGCTTTTATTTTCAACTACTTGTCATCCACAAACTGATGGACAAACCGAAGTAGTAAATAGAACCTTGTCTGCATTGTTGAGAGCATTAATTAGTAGAAATTTAAGGACTTGGGAAGAATGTTTGCCACATGTTGAATTTGCATATAATAGGTCTTTACATTCAGCAACTAAATTTACTCCATTTGAAATTGTTTATGGTTTTAATCCATTGACTCCATTAGATTTAACACCTTTGCCTTTAAGTGAGCGTGCTAATCTAGATGGAAAAGAAAAAGCTGATTTTGTAAAGCAGATTCATGAGAAGACACGAGCAAACATTGAGAGGAGGACCGAGCAATATGCAAGGGTGGCTAATCAAGGCCGAAAATCAATGGTGTTTGAACCTGGAGATTGGGTGTGGCTGCATTTAAGGAAAGAAAGATTTCCCGAACAAAGGAAATCAAAACTCATGCCGAGGGGTGATGGACCTTTTCAAGTTTTGGAGAGGATAAACGACAATGCCTACAAACTTGATCTACCGGGTGAGTATAGTGTTAGTGCCACCTTTAATGTTGCTGATTTATCTCCTTTTGCTTCAGGTGATGACTTTGATTTGAGGACAAATCCTTTTCAAGAGGAGGGGAATGATGCGAATCCACCTGAGACTGCTCGACCGACAACCCGCTAGGGTGCTGACCCAATACAAATGAAGGTGGGACCGATCACTAGGGCCCAAGCCAAGAGGTTCAAGGACAATCTTGCTGTATTCATACAAGGAATAAGTCATAGTCAAGAGGGGTTGGTCACATCTAAAGAACCAAGGCTTGTTTTACTCATACAAGCAATAGAAGCCAAAACAGTGTCGGGTGACGTTTTTGGTGACAATAAGGAGGCCGGGTTGTATGAATTGGAACCCCATACTTATGGGTTCAATTCATATGGAGAATGAGTCATAGAAACCAGCCAAAGCAGCTTCAAAGCCGACCAACAAGGTGGTTTGCGCACAAGGAGAAGGAAAGGCCGGATTTGCTGTATTCCTTGCTGGCTTTACTGTATTTTACTGTATTAGCCTTTTCTCATACTTCCAAGCAAGGGCAACGTGAGGAACTTCACAATAAGCTTATTTGGAATCCTACAAAGCATATTGAAGCTGATTTGGAGCTCAATTTGGTCAAAGATGGGTCAAAGTCAATTTAGTCAAAAAGCTAGTATTATAGTTTCCTAATTTTATTCTACTTTTTGTTTTAGGAAACTACCATTACTTTTTAGTTTTTATTTATTTATTTTCTGGAAAAATAAGTTTAGGAAAGTTATTATTTTATTATTTTCATTGTAAATTAATTAATTCCTAATTCAAAATAAAGGAATTAATTAATCAAAATTAGTTTAGGAAAAGGAAAGTTTCGGCCAAGGTAGACTTCTTCATTGTGTGGCCGGTTTTTCCTAGGGTTTTTAGGGTTTATTTTGTTTCTTTCAAAGCCTATTTAAAGGCTTATTTTTCAATAAGAATTAACTTTGATTTGATTAAGAAAATACTTGTGAGATTAATTATCTCTTTGTTCTTTGAGAACACCTAAAACACCATTAGAGAATTGGTTGTTTTAGCTTGACTTATCAATAGGTTTTCCATCCCCTATTGTGGCATCTACATTATACCAAGGTTTCTAACCACAGGTTGGTTAGGGGTTGAGGTCTATTCCATTAGAACTTGAACTTAATTAAAGATCCGGGCTAATATAATACGGGTTTAGGAGCAGGTCGTCCTAGGTTCGTATCATTTAATGCTTGTTTTCTTAATTTTTCTAGATTAAAATGTAGGAGCTAGGAAACTATTGCATCTAGCGTAACCCCCAAGAGTTTTAGGTCCTATGTTTTTTTTTTTATTTATTTTTTATTTATTTTTTAACTTTTATCATTGAATTTTGGTGTTAGATGTGAACGGATATTGGTTTTTCTTTCAATTGCTAGTAGAAACAATTACTTTAGGAATGGCATTTTTTAGTTGTGATAGAATACTAAAAGGATAGTTCATTTATTCTTGTAAACTTATGACACTAAAATGGCTCATATTTATTTTGAAATTTAAAGCCATGGTTTGAATCTATGAAGGTATTTTTGCAAGATTTCAAAATGAAAACTATTCGATTGAAGGAGCCTCAAGATGCTACTGCAGGGTAAGACTTAAGAATACTGTTCTTGATTAGTAGGTACTTCGCTTCACTTACTTGGTTACATCCTTGGATTTATAGGTTGAATTTGAAGAATTAGAAAGTGTTTTTGGTACATAGGATGATAGGAGCTTGTAAGATGTCCATCGGGATATATTTTTTAGGTTTACATTAAATGTTGTCCATTTGTAATTAATTAATGTAGCAGTTTGCATCTTGAATATCCAAGATACATATACTTTTTGCTTTTGATGTGTGTTTTGAGTGTGACATTATTAGATAAATATGGAAGATGGTCATTTATAGCTGTTTTAGACTCATTTTGAAAGAGTTTATAAGTTAAAGTTTGTGTTGTGATCCTCTGATCACAAAAAACATAAAAAACCAACATAGAAAAATGAAGAAAGACAAAATACAAAATATTAAGAAGAAAAAGATGTATAATTTATCTCTAAAAATGAATACCTAAGAAATATTTCTCTGAAAAAACTCTCTAATCTCTAAAAACTATGTTGTCTATGATCTGTGTGATATATGTGATACAAGACTGAAAACTAGATACCTATTTATAAGGTTCTAAAGTTGCCTTTTTCAAAAAATAACTTACTTACCAAGTAAACTTAGCCATTAAGTAAACTTAGGGAATAAGTAAAGAAAACCCTAATGGGCTAAGCTTTAGGAGAAGGTTGGACCTCATAATTCTCCCCCTTCAACCGCATTTCAAAACACGATGGTCACCTACCATTTATACTAGCTATGTCTCTACACAACTTCAACTTCTTTGGTTCCCCCTTCAGCAAACAGAATATATTAAGATTATAGATATCTCTTTGATGGAATACAATCTCTTTCAGATCTTCAGGGAGGTATATCATCATTTAATTGCTGTGATGGTCCTACAACTTCTAGTGTTCGAGCCTCGCCTTGCTCAACATCCTCTTCTCTCTCATGTTCTGCATCTATTAATTCTCTATGCACCTCGTCGTCATCTGTGGCGAGTTGTTCTGGTGTTGGATTAGGAAAAGAATCATAGGCACTAGTACTAGAAGAGTTCATGAGCTTTTGAATGTCTTCTGTAGTCTAGTTTTCATGTAATACTACATCCTTACTTCTAATGACCTTCTTTACCATTAGATCCTATAATTTGTATTTGAATTTTTCATCTCTATATACAATAAAGATGCATGGAGTAGTTCTTGCATCGAGCTTTTGTTTAAGCTCCTTGGATACATGTGCAAAGGCTAAATATCCAAATACTTGTAAGTGAGAGTATGAGGGATTCTTACCAGACCACACTTTCTCTAAAATTTCAAAATTCAATGGTACTGATGGCAATCTGTTAATTAAATAGCAAGTAGCACAAGTAGCTTCTCCCCATAATGGCTTTAGCATCTTAGCCATACTGATCATAGGTAGCACAAGCAGCTTCTCCCCATAATGGCTTTAGCATCTTAGCCATACTAATCATACTTTTGATCTTCTCCATATTGTTCGGTTCATTCTCTCGACTATACCATTATGTTGTGGGGAACGAGGGACCATCTTCTCTCTATAGTAGGCATCAAACTCTCTGGAAGTATACTTACCTCCATTGTCTGAGCAAACACACTTCAATTTATTTCCTGTCTCATGCTCTACCATGGCATAGAACTCTTTGAAGTGACCTAAAACTTGGTCCTTCATCTTCAAAAAGTAAACCTATACCTTTCAAGAAGCATCATTAATAAAGGTCAAAAAATATACATTGTCACCTAGAGATTCTACCTCCAAAGGACCATAGAAATCAGAATGCACAAATAAGCAACTATGATCTTTTAATTAAAGAGAATTTAAATGAGATTATGTGTCGCTTGCCATACAAGAAATGATTACAAGAATCTAGCACAACATCCATGGAAATAATGATAAGCTTATTTTTGTCAAGATAGATAATCCTTTCTGACTCATGTGATCGAGTCTCTAATGCCATAGATTTTGAGATACCTTTTCTTCAGTAATATTGACGCTATTTGTACAAATCTTCACACTAGACTTGTAAAGTGTTCCACAGATATGTCCTCAAGCGATAACCATAGCACCTTTTATCATTTTTAATGTGCCATTGTAAAAGTGGTTGCTAAAGTCTTCCTTATCAAAGGCTGTTCCTGAGAGCAGATTGAATCGAAGTTCTAGAACATGTCGGATTTACTTCAAAGTAATTGTAAGTCCAATGTTGGTCTTTATCTGAACATCACCAGTTCTAACAATCTAAGTAAAACTGTTATTTCCCATCTTTACTATGCCAAAGTCTCCTGCTTTTTATGTTTTGAAAAACTCTATATGTAGAGTAACATGGTAGGATGCTGCAATATCAACTACCCACTCGACTTCTTGGCTTGCAATGTGATGGCATGTTTTTTCATGTGTGGAACAATATGCCACTTCCCTTTTGACAGTGACTAAAGTTTCACCATCCTTGTTTGGCTAATTGCTTTTTTGTCCCTGCTCTCGCAACATCTTCCTGTAGTACTTTTCATGTGACCTTCTCGGCTACAATAATGACACTTATATGTTGGCCTTCTTCCATCTATGGATCTGCCTCTACTCTGGCTCATGTCTCTCCCCCTTTCTTGATTACCTTCTTGCTGTCTCTCCCATTTCGCTATGACAAGGGCATGTAATTGGTCATTGCCTATGTCTTTTCTTCTGGCCTCCTCATTAGATAGGACATCCGTTATGATAGCCATGGTAAGTTTTCCATTAGGAGCCAAATTGCTAAGAGAAACTACCAGTGTCTCCCAGCTATCTTAAAGAGAACTAAGAAGTAAAAGTGCTTGTTCCTCACCTTCAGTTGTAACTCCACTACAGATAATTGATTTACCAAGTTACTGGTGTGCTAGGTTACAGAAGTTCCAATCTTCAACTTCAAATTCACCAAAAATCTCATTAAAAACACTTTATTTTGAGTAACCTTAGCTTGGTATATATCCTCCAACGTTTTCTAAAGGGTGTATGTATCTATCTCCTGTGTAACATGATGGAAGACACTATGATTAATCCATTATCAGACTTGACCGATCTTTTTTCTATTTAGCTTCTTCCATTATGCTTGTTTGGATTCCTTCCTTTGGCATTCAAAGGGTCAAACAAATCCTTGCAATTTAGGAAATCTTCCATCCGAGGTCTCCAAAGTGCATATTTGGTGCCAATAAGCTTTATCATAGCTCTCACATATGATTCATCCATTGACACCTTACTCTGCAATAGGTTTATAAAAAATTGAAGCTAAATTTGGTAAAACAGAGTGCATCAATGCATTCGAAACGATTAAAAAAGTTGGATTTGACTATTCTGAAGTAAAAATTTAAATCTCAAAAATTTAAGGTCAAAGTGCAATTTCAAAAAGTTCTTGGTCAAATTACAAATACCAAAAAGTTTTTAGAAAACTAGCAAATAATAAAATTATAGGGTTATTTCTATAATTTTTGGAAAATCTAGGAGTGCCGCTGATTTGGCAGTTGACATGGTAGACAAGAAGATAATGTGTCACCACTTGGCAGAGGAGGTGGCTACTGATGTGGCTCGGCTTGGCTCGTGGCTCGGTTTGCTCAGCTAAGTGGCATGTGGAAGGTGCATGGCGCATTGACCAATGCGTGAAAACCAATAGAAAGCTTTGATTGGCTTATGAGGGTGCATGGAAATATAGTTGGGCTCGTTCTCTTTTTCTCGGCAAGATTTACCTCTTGGTATACTCAAATCTTTTGTTTGAGCTTGTTAATGCCGAACCCTATTTCTAGTATATTGACTCTGATACTAGTTGTTATGATCATCTATCACGAAAAATACAGAAAACAACACAGAAAATAAAGAAAGACAAAACACAAAATATTAAGAAGAAAAAGATGGATTATTTCTCTCTGAAAATTAATACATAAAAACACTTCTCTTAAAAAAGCTCTCTCTAATCTCTCAAAACTCTGTTGTCTATAATCTGTGTGATATATGTGATACAAGACTGAAACTAGATACTTATTTATAAGGTTCTAAGATTGCCTTTTTCACAGAATAGCTAGGAATGTCAATTTGCCCCGCCCACCCCGATAATCGCGGTGCACCGCCCCTAACGGGGTGGTTTTTCCCCATAAAAATGGGATGACAGGGCGGGCTCAAGCTAAACTTCTTAGGCCCGAATCAGGGCTGGGCCAGGACCAAGGATTAAACACCCCGGTCGGAACCCGGCCCGTATATATTTACCTTATTATTATTATTTTTTAATATTTTGAAACTTTAAACTTATGAGCCTTTCTCTTAGCCGGCCCTAAACACATACAATACACACACACACCCACCAGTGACCAGTCACATTCCACTCAGCTCCACCACCATCTCCCTTAGCTCTCTCAACTTTGCTTAGTCCGGCTCCAGGAGTGGTGCCACCACCATCTCCGATCTCCCTCAGCAGTCAGCTCCAGCAGTGCTGCCACCACCATGTCAGGACCCGTCCAAAATTCCTCATCGGAACCCTAGACAAGCCATGATCCCAGGAAATCCTATTGGACCCTTCAATGGAAAATCCAGCAGAACCTCCTCTAAGGGGTTGGACTTATCACAAACTTCCAGCACTGAAAACACATTTCTATATACACCACCTTATTCTTCCCACCTTACTACAATTGAATTCCACAAATTTGTAGCACTTCAAATGAATAATAGGAAATCAATGCATAATTAATAAATAAATGTCCAAGACAGTATACAGAGATTTATCGTGATACAATTAAATATGAAATTTAATACAACAAAAGATAAAAGAAACAATACAAGATATTGAAGAAAAGTAAGTAAGGCTCCTTGAACTTTCAGCAATGAACAAGACATCGAACTCGCCTTCAGACGATCAACGTCTACTAACCTGGATCCAGGGGAATAGAATTTAAAAACATGAGATACTAATCATCTCAGTGAGTGACTTAACTAAGACACAATGATGATAATAATAATAATATAACGATAAAATGAACTTGATTAATTAATAATAAATAATCAAATAAATAATAAGTAGTTGAAATATTGCTTTCTCAAAACACCCTCACAGTTCACTCAGTTGGAAAAGTTTGCCTTTTAAAACATTTTCACAAAACCCAATAATTGTACCCCAAAAATCAAGGAATAATTAATTAAATAAATTATAAATAAAATACAATAAATTAAAGATCTAGAATGTATAATAAGAAACAAGAATAATTTTAATAACAATTATTAAATTGTACACAACATTTCATAAATAAAATAAGCAAAATCACAATAAAATTTACATTAAAAGTAATTAAGAAAATATCAAATTAAATGGAGTGCAATAATTTAGAATGCACATAAATACAAATATTAATTTAGAACTCAATATATATATTGAAACATTTTAAAAATCCAATAATTAAATTTAGAATAAGACATCACTAGATAAAATAAATAAAATCATAAATAAACTTGTATTAAAGAAATTTGACATAAAACAAAAATAAACTCAATATATAAATTATAAAATTTATTATTTAAATCAATGAAATAATCAAAGAAACATTTTAATAGATTTTAAACCTCAATTTAAAATAGATAAAATAATACAATAAAATTCATGTTAAAATCTCAAAATTTAAATAAATAATATCAACATGGTAAAATAAAATTCTAAAACACCAATTGAAAATAATTGATAAAAACATGAATAAATACATTTTAGAAAATATTAGTTTGAAATAAGCAATAAAACAAAATTAAATACGATTTTAAAGCATCTTGGTTTGAAATTCGTATTGAGAAAATAACTTGACGCACCACACTATATATCAGTGATGCCTTATGATACCCAGTGTCCCGAGCACCATCTGGTAGAGGGTTAAAGGGAGAAACTTGCATACGGTCGCTTTGGCGTCCCAACAGCGCCGCTGCTTAAACCGTCATTTCGGCCATGGAGGGGGGCGGCTTATGTGCACTATATAAAAGTTGCCTGTCCTCGGTCCGATGGTAAGTCATGGGAGATATTACAACTTGCGTGCTCATCCACATATACAGTACAGAACACCAGTACTGTATGACTGCGTCTAAAATCAATTATTAAATTTATTAAAATACCAAGTTTTTCTAAAATTCACCGTGAGAATTATACAATTTTTCAAATTCACAATCCCACATTTTTCTTTAATCCTCATAATAAATCCATCACTTTAAAATCCATCAATTTCAAATCCATCCATTTAAATATAACAATTTTAGCACCATGAAAACCTGATCCATAAATAATCAAACGTATAAATATGGATTTTGAATTCATTACTTTAATATAATTATTTTTCTCAAAATCTTAAAATCAATTTATGTCAAAATCACATAAATTTCATATTTGCTTAACTCCACATAAGTACATTTATTATACGCAATTAATTCCATAATATAAATTTAATAATAATCGATCATAATTTAAATCCATAACTTTTTAAAAACCAAATATATGAATTCCATGCAATATATGCTTAAATCAATAAACTTTTGGCATCATAAATTCAAAAATAAATTTCATAACAATTTAAAACATAATTTATTTAAAAACCCAAAATATATTTTTTGATGCAATACATGCACTAAGTCAACATAAATCATCATCATAAGCTCAAATAACAATCTCTTCAATATTAAACATATATAGCTTATTTTTTATAAATTCAATTAGTACCATATATATATATATATCACAATCCCAAAATATAGTTCGGTGACATTACATATATTAATTAATCATAATTTGGCATTATAAATTTTAAATATCAATTCCTCTCAATATCAACATATTTATTTTCCATAATTTCAAATAACACAAAATATATATTTTTAATAGTCCCCAAAATAGTTTTGAAGGTGTATCACTCACCTCGAGCATGCAATTATACCAAAATCCTCCATAGGATCAATTTTACGATTCACACGTGCTCCTAGAATAATAATATAACATTGGTCAAATAAATTAATATTTTATTCGAATAACTAATACCTGGTACCCGGGGAAGCTAACATAAACAGTAACCAAAATTCGTAAATAAGGTATCAACGGAAAGCTAAAGGGACGAGGAATATGTTACCGATCTCCGTTGGACTCAACTCGACTGGAGGTGGCCGGAAAGTGGACGGAAGGTTTCGGCCAAACTTCCTCCTCTTCTATCTCACAAACGGCTCGGAATTTGGGCAAATGGAGGTTATTTTTGGATTCAAGGGGTTGAAATCTAGGGGGAAGGACTGGTATCATGGCCAAGAACCGCTAGAAAATGGCTGATTGGAAAACCACTAGCCGGCAACTTTGGGGCATCAATCCCGGTGCGTTCGTCGGTCATTTGGCCAGAAACTTAGCCGCCAAAGTCACCCAGCCATGGGCTATCACACGGGCCGGCTCGTGCCTCATTTTGATGGCTGGAGAAAACAGAAATGGGAAGGCCTGAGAGGGAGAAGGAGAGAGAAGGAAGAGAGAGAGAGAGAGAGGGAGAGGGAGGGGATGATGAATAGTATTCCCTTTTCCTCCTTTTTCTTCATGTGCCCAAAGAAAAGAAAAAGAAAGAAAAAATAAAGGAAAAAGAAAAAGAAAAAAGAAAAGGAAAAGAAATTAATAAAATAATAATCAAATAATGATGTACTAAAAAACTTTGCAGATCCATGACTTTTCACCAAAATGTCTAAATCAGGTGTGCCACTAGTCTATGGACTCGTATCAATGAGTACTTCACAACCGTACATGAGTCAAAGCTCATTTCTACAACAATAAAAAATCAACTCTGGCACCCTCGGACAATTTGGATCTCAACTTGTTTTATCCATAACTTTCAAATCATAACTCCATTTTCATCGTGCAACTAGTCTATGAACTCGGGTCGATGCGTACTTCACGACGGTGCCTCGGTCAACCTAGAATTCTTGTCGAGTCAAAAAGTCAAAGTTTGACCCTTCTTGGTCAACGACGGTCAAACCCAATCAACTTTGATTAACTTCAGAAATTTTCGGCATATTTTGGGGCGGGATGTTACATTTAGCCTTTGCACATATATCCAAAAAGCTTAGACAAAAGCTTGACACAAGGATTACTCCATGCATCTTTATCAGATATGGAGATGAAGAATTCAGGTACAAATTATAGGATCCAAAAGCAAAGAAAGTTATCAGAAGCAGGGGTGTAGTATTCCATGAAAACTACATTATAGAAGACATTGAGAAGCCAATGAAATCTGCTAGTACCAGTGCTTATGATTTTGGTAATGACCCAGCATCAGCACAACTCGCCATGGATGACGATGAGGAGGTGCATAGAGAATTACCAGAAGCAAAATAGGACAGAGAAGAGGATATTGAGCAAGGAAATGCTTAAACACCAGAAGTTACAGAACCATCATAGCAGTCAAATGATGGTACACCTGATGTGATTCCGCCCGAGCCCGCTCCACCGATAACCTGCTGGGGTGCTGACTCAACACAGATGAAGACTAGGCCAATCACAAGAGCTCAAATTAAGAGATTTAAGGGCAACCTGGGAGTATTTATACATAGGGTAATCAATCTCAACAGAAATTGTCCATACTTGAAGATACAAAGCCTATTCGAAGCATCCAAGTGGTGGAAGCTGATGCGAACCCGGGTGACGGTTTTGGTACATTTTTGGAGTTCGGGAAGTATGAAATGGTTCCAATGCTTTATGGGTTCAATACATATGCCTAAGAGGTCATGGAATCAAGTTAAAGCAGCCTCAAATGCAATCAAAAAGGGCTTGTACGGACAGCATCAAGAATTTGGCCGAATTTGCTGTAATGCTTGCTGGCTTTACTGTATTTTACTGTATTAGCCTTTTCTTATTTTTCCAAGCATGGGCAACGTGTGGGACTCCATATTCAGCTTATTTGGTATCCTAAAAAGCATCTAGAAGCTGATTTGAAGCTCAAAGAGGTCAAAGATTGGTCAAAGTCAAATTAGTCAAAAAGCTAGTATTATAGTTTCCTAATTTTATTCTACTTTTTGTTTTAGGAAACTACCATTACTTTTTATTTTTTATTTATTTATTTTCTGGACAAATAAGTTTAGGAAAGTTATTATTTTATTATTTTCATTGTAAATTAATTAATTCCTAATTCAAAATAAAGGAATTAATTAATCAATTTTAGTTTAGGAAACTTAGTTTAGGACATATTAGAATTCGGTCAAGTTTCCTAATTCCTATAGGAGTCCGGTTTTGAATTAATTTTTTAGGGTTTTTTTTGTTTCTTTCAAGCCTATTTAAAGGATTATTTTTCAATAATAATACAACTTTGATTTGATTGAGAAAATACTTGTGAGATTAATTATCTCTTTGTTCTTTGAGAACACCTAAAACACCATTAAAGAATTGGTTGTTTTAGCTTGACTTATCAATAGGTTTTCCATCCCCTATTGTGGCGTCTACATTATACCAAGGTTTCTAACCACAGGTTGGTTAGGGGTTGAGGTCCATCCCATTAGAACTTGAACTTAATTAAAGATCCGGGCTAATATAATACGGGTTTAGGAGCAGGTCGTCCTAGGTTCGTATCATTTGGTATCAGAGCTAAATTTTGTTCAGGTTTGATCTATCTTTATTTGCTTTATTTTTTTTTTGTGTTATTCTGCAATTTTAGCATTAGGTTAAGGTTGCATCCATCCTATACACGTTGAGCATCTTAAAAAAAAAATAAAAATTCATTCCTAGTTGAATTAGGATTTCCTAGTTTTATCGTATTTTTGTTTCCTAGTTTGTTGGTTGTCTTTTATCATTGTTCTTGTTAATTTGGTTTCTGTTGATTTTTCTTTGCTGTTTTAGTCTTAAATATTTGCATTCATATATTCAAAAAAAAAAAAAAAAAGAAAACAAGAAAAAAAAAAAAAAAAGAAGTTTGCGGCAACATTTAAAAAAAAAAAAAAACTGCACATTTTGTTTATTTGGAGGTCACGGGTTTGGTGTTTGTTTTGGAGTTGGAATTGCAATTTTGGTAATTATTCTTGCTACTGCAGTTGTTTATGTTCTGTGAGTGAAAAAAAAAAAAAAAGAAGGTAAATCAGAATAAAAAAAAAAAAAAAAAGAAGAAAAAAAAATATTTCGGTTTGTTGGAGTTTGATTTGTTTGCTGGAAATTTGTTGGAGCTGCTGGTTTTTTATTATTTATTCAATATTTGAGTTGCTGGAGAATTATTTTTGCTGCTGGATATTTGGATTTTGGGTGCTTAAATTATTTGGATTAAAATTAGATAAAGGAATTGATACAAAACTTGAATTACAAGAACAACAACCAACACTTTTCTATAATTTTGTTCTCTTTGATTCTTGTTCGTATTTGAATTTCTTTTTCTGGAATTTTATTCTTAAACTCATAATCTACTACCATCTGGTGCAGTTTTCAATAACTCCAATGTTTTCCCATTATTTTGTGTTTTCTTGTCTAGAAAGCCGAAAAATTAGGATTTGTTGGATTCTTTCGGTATTGCCTACTTTTTGCTTCTGTTTTGTTGATAAGTTTAATTAAAACATACTAGTGATCTAATTGCTGTTTGTGGGTGTTTTAGTTAGAACTTTGAGATAATTCATTGAGTGGAAAAAGGCAAGAGTGTGTGAGCTTAAAAGATGGTAAAAGCCGAAACTAGTGTGCAAACACGAGTGTCGAGACCTTGTTTGAGTGAAACACGTGAGGGAGTGAATATTGTGAGGATTTATTTTATTTTTGCAGTATTTTACTAACATGGCAGATTCTAGAATAAAAAGAGGAGACACACCACTGAGAATTAATGAAGAGGAGTCCGTAGGATTTCATGGTGATCCACGAGCTACTAGGCGTGGAGACCAAGCGGACATGAGAGCTGTTTTGGAGTCAATACAGCGGGTTAGTGCTCAAGTTGAGCATGTGAATCAAAGAATGGGAAGGCTAGAAGCCTCACAAGAAATGCCGAACACAAGAAATAGGCAAGAATTCCATGGAGGACGAGGCCAAGGACGAGGAGGTCACGAGAGACCGAGAGAGGAATTTAATGAGGAGCCATTCGGTGGAGACTTTGAGGAAGGTATGAACAAAACTTTTGCTGTCCAAGATAGAGCTGGCCATGGAAGATATAGGAGGGAAGAAACAGATGACAATCTTAGCAATATCAAGATCAACATCCCACCATTCATGGGAAAAAGTGACCCCGAAGCATATTTGTAGTGGGAAGAAAAGATGGAGATGATATTTGACCGCCATAATTATTCAGAGGCTAAGAAGGTGAAATTGGCAGCAATGGAGTTTGGCCATTATGCACTCCAATGGTGGACCAATGAGCAAAACACCCGAAGGAGAGTTGGTGATGACTTGATTACTACATGACGACAAATGAAAGGAGCCATGCGGAAGCGATTCGTACCATCACACTATCATAGGTTGCTGCATCAAAGACTTCAATCTTTGTCTCAAGGAAGTAGGTTCGTGGAGGATTATTAGAAAGAGATGGAGATGTTAATCATGAGGCTGAATATGAATGAGGATAGGTAGGCAACCATGGAAAGATTTCTTGGAGGGTTAAACCGAGACATTGCCAACCAACTTGAATTACAACAATACTTGGAATTGGAGGAGATGTTGCATGTAGCCATTAAGCTTGAGAACCAATTCAAGAGGAGGGGTGTTAGTACACGGTTTGGAGGAGTTTCTAGTAGTGGGAGGACAAGTTCAAGTGGCTGGAAAAACAATTCCACTTATGAAAACAAGTTGAAGCTGAAATTAAGAGAAGAAACTACCAACCGGCCAAGAAGGGAGGGAGGAGGACACATCGCTAGCCAATGCCCGAATAGAAGAATTATGGTGTTAAAGGGCAATGACGAGTTAGAATCGAAAAGTGAAGAAAGTGAGGATGAAGCCAAGCAAGAGGAGGAGGACTTGGAGGATGAACCCGAAACCTTGCAAGCATCCAATGCTGAATTAAACTTAGCTTTCTAGGAGAGTACTTGCTGCATACAAAGATGAGGATGAAATTCAAAGAGAGAACATCTTCCACACCCGATGTGAAATTCAAGGTAAGATTTGTAGTATGATTATTGATAGTGGAAGTTGTACAAATGTAATTAGTAACATTGTAGTTGATAAACTAGGCTTAATAACTATTAAACATCCAGAACCTTATAGATTACAATGGCTTAATGATGGTGGTGAAATAAAAGTGAATAAACAAGCCAAAGTAAAATTTAATATAGGTAGATATGAGGATGTAGTTTTATGTGATATTGTACCCATGATTGCTGGACATATACTATTAGGTAGGCCATGGCAATTTGATAAAGATGCTACTCATTTTGGTCGAGAAAATAGAATTGTTTTCAGGTTTAAAGGGAAGAAGGTCAAGCTGGAACCATTATCTCCTAAAGAGGTTTACAAAGACCAATTACAAATGCAACAAAGGAGAGAAGCCGAAAAGCTTAAGGAAAAAGCAAGTATGGCACCAACAGCTTCACCATCCTTTCAAGAAGGAGAGATTGAGGTTGCTGATCAAGGTAAGCTTTCTAAAACCCAAATTGAGTTGAAGAACCAAGAAAAAGCTGAGAAAAGAGAGCAAACCCGAGAGCACAAAAAATCTGGAAATTTCCGCCAATGAGAGCCAAACCGAGGAAAGAAAAAGAAAAGAAAGAAAAGAGAGGAAAAACCAGAATTTTTATTTGAGTTTAGGGGATATTAATAAGGTTATTGAGTGTAAGAAACCTTTGCTGGTCATGATTTATAAAGAAAATTATTTTAATGATCAAACTAACTTTGAAGAACTTGAATTGCGAAGTTCAATGATTTCTCTTTTGAAGGAATTTGGAGATGTCTTCCCAAATGAAATTCCAAGTGGACTACCATCCAATCAAGAGGGACAAGGTGAGCTTGCTGTCCAAGGTAAGTCTTCTAATACTCAGGTTGTGTGGAAAAATTTTAATAAAACCAAGAGTGAGAATTTTGGTGTAAAAGCCGAGAGTGAGGAAGGTGAGATGGCATTGAGTGAGAAAGGAAAAGGAAGACAAAAAATGAAGAATATAAATTTTTTTCTTAGCTTTGGTGATGTTAATAAAGTAATTATGAATAAGAAATCATTGCTGACCATGAATTTTAAAGATACTTATTTAAAGATGTCTTTATTGCATAGAACTTTATCTGCATTGTTGAGAGCTTTACTTAGTGGCAATTTGAAAATTTGGGAAATATTGTTTGCTAACTTTAAAAAGTGTAATTTTTACCATAATGAGCATGTATTTCTAGATTTTGTTGTAATAGTGTTTGACCCAGGAGAATTGGTTTGGTTGCACTTATGAAAGGAAAGGTTACCTAAACAAAGAAAGTCAAAGCTCATGCCGCCTATGGATGGACTTTTTCAAGTTTTGGAGCTGAATAACAACAATGCCTACAAGCTTGATTTACCGGGTGAGTATAACATGAGTGCTGCATTTAATGTTGCTGATTTAACTCCTTTTGCTGCAGGTGATGATCTTGATTTGAGGACAAATCCTTTTCAAGAGGAGGGGAATGATGTGATTCCGCCCGAGCCCGCTCCACCGATAACCTGCTGGGGTGCTGACTCAACACAGATGAAGACTAGGCCAATCACAAGAGCTCAAATTAAGAGATTTAAGGGCAACCTGGGAGTATTTATACATAGGGTAATCAATCTCAATAGAGCTTGTCCATACTTGAAGATACAAAGCCTATTCGAAGCATCCAAGTGGTGGAAGCTGATGCGAACCCGGGTGACGGTTTTGGTACATTTTTGGAGTCCGGGAAGTATGAAATGGTTCCAATGCTTTATGGGTTCAATACATATGCCTAAGAGGTCATGGAATCAAGTTAAAGCAGCCTCAAATGCAATCAAAAAGGGCTTGTACGGACAGCATCAAGAATTTGGCCGAATTTGCTGTATTGCTTGCTGGCTTTACTGTATTTTACTGTATTAGCCTTTTCTTATTTTTCCAAGCATGGGCAACGTGTGGGACTCCATATTCAGCTTATTTGGTATCCTAAAAAGCATCTAGAAGCTGATTTGAAGCTCAAAGAGGTCAAAGATTGGTCAAAGTCAAATTAGTCAAAAAGCTAGTATTATAGTTTCCTAATTTTATTCTACTTTTTGTTTTAGGAAACTACCATTACTTTTTATTTTTTATTTATTTATTTTCTGGACAAATAAGTTTAGGAAAGTTATTATTTTATTATTTTCATTGTAAATTAATTAATTCCTAATTCAAAATAAAGGAATTAATTAATTAATTTTAGTTTGGGAAACTTAGTTTAGGACATATTAGAATTCGGTCAAGTTTCCTAATTCCTATAGGAGTCCGGTTTTGAATTAATTTTTTAGGGTTTTTTTTGTTTCTTTCAAGCCTATTTAAAGGATTATTTTTCAATAATAATACAACTTTGATTTGATTGAGAAAATACTTGTGAGATTAATTATCTCTTTGTTCTTTGAGAACACCTAAAACACCATTAAAGAATTGGTTGTTTTAGCTTGACTTATCAATAGGTTTTCCATCCCCTATTTTGGCGTCTACATTATACCAAGGTTTCTAACCACAGGTTGGTTAGGGGTTGAGGTCCATCCCATTAGAACTTGAACTTAATTAAAGATCCGGGCTAATATAATACGGGTTTAGGAGCAGGTCGTCCTAGGTTCGTATCAACACCTCTCCGAAGATCTGAACGAGTCCATATTCCGTCAAATAAATATCTAGAATCTT
The DNA here is from genome assembly GCF_031755915.1 of Ziziphus jujuba. Taxonomy (NCBI): domain Eukaryota; kingdom Viridiplantae; phylum Streptophyta; class Magnoliopsida; order Rosales; family Rhamnaceae; genus Ziziphus; species Ziziphus jujuba. Next base: position 7,982,963 of record NC_083390.1, read on the forward strand.
AACATATTCTGTTTACTGAAGAGGGGGAGCCAGAGTGTTTCCAAGAAGCTAATTCCCATCAAGGCAGAGAAAAATGGCTGCATGCAATGCAAGATGAGATGGAATCTTTACAGAAGAACCATACCTATGAATTTGTTGAGCTTCCAAAGGGAAAGAAGACATTGAAGAAAAAATGGGTATTCAAGCTTAACAAAGATGGCAACGAATGTGTGGTGAACGACAAACCTCCATTGGTCGTCAAAGGTCTCCTTTAGAAGAAAGGAATTGATTTTGATAAGATTTTCTTACCAATGGTGAAGATGACATCGATATGAGTAATTCTTGGTTTAGTAACCTATTTAGACCTAGAGCTTGAGCGGATGGATGTGAAAAAAGCATTCCTTCATGGTGATCTACATGAGGAGATTTATATGGACCAGCCAGAAGGTTTTGAGGTTTTAGGAAAAGAGAGCCTCATTTGCAAGCTAAAGAAGAGCTTGTATGGCCTCAAGTAAGCACCTATATAGTGGTATAAGAAGTTTGAATCTTTCATGGTGAGTTAAGGATACAAGAAGACTGATGCAGACCAGTGTGTTTATATTCAAAGATTTTAAGATGGAAACTTCATTGCACTTTTGTTATATGTTTATGACATGTTGATTATCGGACAAGATGCAATGAAAATTATTCAGCTGAAGAAGGAACTTTCCAACTCATTTGATATGAAAGACTTGGGACCTACTCAACAGATTTTAGGAATGCAAATAGCCCGAGATAGGAAGATTCACAAGTTATGGCTATCTTAGGAGAAGAATGTCAAAATAGTAATAAAAAGATTCAGCATGGAGAAGTCCAAACCAGTTAGCATTCCACTAGCAAACAATTTCAAGTTGAGCAAGAGATTGTGCCTTTCATGTAAAATAGAGATAGAGGAGATGGCTTTAAAGCCTTACTCTTCAGGGGAAGTCTGATGTACGCAATGGTGTGTACCAGACTGGACATTGCTCATGCAGTTGGTATCGTGAGTATATTTCTTTCAAATCCTAAACAGGAACACTGGGAAGCAGTCAAGTGGATTCTCAGGTATCTTAAGAGTACATCAAAAGTATGCTTATATTATGAGGGAGGCGATCCAGTTTTATAAGGCTCTATAGATGCAGATATGGCCAGAGACCATGATAGTAAGAAATCTACTTCAGGTTATCTTTACACTTTTGCTGGAGGAGCTGTGTAATGGCAATCAAGATTGGAGAAGTGTGTAGCTTTATCCATGACAGAAGCAGAGTACATTGCTACAGCAGAAGGTGGTAAGGAGATGATGTGGCTAAGGCGTTTACTCCATGAACTGGGCATTAAGCAGAAGAACCATAAAATACATTGTGATAGCTAGAGTGCTATGGATTTGAGCAGGAATTTAATGTATCATTCCCAGACAAAGCATATTGATATCCACTATCATTGGATACGCGATGTGATAGAGCATAAATTGCTCAGATTTGTGAAAATTCACATAAAGGAGAATCCAGCAGATATGTTTACAAAGGTTGTTACGTTAGAGAAGTTGAAGCTGTGTAAAGATATAGCTCATTTAGATGCTCGATGACCATCAAGTTTTTGAAATGTGGCTGGAGGGAGAGAATTGTGAGGGTCCAACCCTTTTCTCCTAAAGCCCAGAACATTAAGGTTTCAATCTTAGAGAGCATTATAAATAGATGCTTAATTATAATCTTGTGGATTATAACACATATTATAGACAACATAGGTCTTTTCAGATTCCAGAGAAGAGAGTTTTAGAGAAGTTTTTTTTTTTTTTTTTTTGGTATATAAATTTCATAGTAAATAATACACCTTTTTATTTTTTTCCCCTCAATTTTCATACTTTTTGTCTCTCTTTGTTTTTGTGTTAGTTTTATATTTTTTTTTTGTGATCAAAGAAACACAACAGTTCATACCTTGGGACTTAATGTATAAAGTAGGTTCGTTATAGCTCCTCTTGAAATCTTACTTTATAAGATAGTTATTGATTTAGTTGTACTAGGCTCACAAAGAGTGTTTTATTCCGTATAAGGACTTTTATAACCTTAGTACTTTATTTTCTTGTCCTTGCACCCCGAACCCATGAGGCTGCTCAATCTAGATTTCTTCTTTAAGATAGTTGTTGACAAATGAATACTTCACATCTAGTAGATATATTTTATATCTCTTCTTAGCAGCTAATGTTATTAGTGCCCTTATGATGTAAAGTTGAACAACTGAAGCAAATGTTTCATTGTAGTCAACTTCAAATTGCTGTGAGTATCCTTTCACTACTAGTCGAGCCTTGTATTATTGGACTAAGGCATCAAAGTTAAGATTCGTCTTGTATACCCACTTAACTTTAATGACATCTTTGACTGGAGGAAGGTTTACCAACTCCCATGTGTCATTCTTCTCGATCATTTTTATTTCTTCTTCTATAGCTTTAACTTATACTTTCTGCTTTGATGCTTCTTTGAAACTTCCTGGCCTTTCTATGGCCAAGTTGCATGATTCATAAATTTCCACTACTAATTAAGTTCTCCTTTGTTTTGATTCTGGTGATGAATTTTCCTACTTCGGCAACTGGTGAGTTTAGTGAATTAGAGATCCTTAGATTTGATCTGTCTCCTTTTCTCTTTGTTATTGTATTGTTGGCATGTCAATCGCCTTTCTTTCAACTTTTTTCAGCTTCCCAGTTGTATGATGCATCTTTGTTGAACTCTACGGCTAGGTTGATGAGTAATTTATTTGTTTTAAAGCTATAGATTGGATAGCCTTATGATTCAACATTATAGTTGAGAAAGATTCCTTCTTCTATCATCTTATCCAATTTGTTTATCTTTTCTTTCGGAATGTGTGCATAGCAAATGCTGTCGAAGAATTTCAAATGTTTTACAGATAGTTTTCATCCACTTAAAACTTCAATAGGCATCTCATCTGGTACTACTTTTGTTAGACACCTATTGAGTAGATACACAACTGTATAAACCTCCTCTGCCCATAAAGTTTTGGGAAGGCCCTTTTATTTGACATAGTTCGAACAATCTCTATGACAATTCTATTTTTCCTTTCAGATACTCCATTTTGTTTTAGTGTTCCATGCCTTCATCTTCGCATAATTTGTTGAGTTCCTTGGAAGTATATTTTTTTTCCATAATTGCTTCGAACAGTTTTATATAGTAGGTACTTCTTTTTCTTCTTTTTTTTAACTAGATTTTAAAACTTTTTGAGAAACTTGAAGACTTGTGATTTTTCTCGAAAATAATAAACCCAAGTCATTCGAGTAAAGTCATCAATGTAGAGGATGAAGTATCTATTTTGGTCTAGTGACAGGGCTTGTATCGGTCAATAAATATCAGTGTGGATTAGCTTCAATGGTTCCTTTGCTCCCCATACTTTTCCCATTGGAAATGATTGTTAATGTTGTTTTCCTTGTAGACATGCTTCATAAGTATCATTGATCTCCTCTATAGTTGATAAGTCACGCAACATATTCTTCTAATGAAGAATCTTTAGACCATAAAAACAATAATGACTGAATCTCTTATGCCAAATCCATTAGCTACTTATTTATGCCTTTATAGCTGCTTCATTGGCATATCTTCATTCTATTGAAAGTGATTGCTTCCTGTCATCTTGATTTTATCTCCATTGTTTTATTTGTCTTATCATAGGTTGTGCAAGAGTCTCCCTCAAAGTGGACAGCATATCCTTTTTCCATCATTAAGCATACACTAAGTAGGTTTTAATTTATTGAAGGAACAAACTATACATCAGTTATGTATTATTTACCCTTTTTGCCTCTATAGCAATAATACTTTTTCTTATAGCCTCTATATTCTCCATTACATATCTTGACCTTAGTTTGAGTTTTATTTAGACTATAGAAAATTCTTTCATTATTTTCATATGGTTTACTGCAACTACTATCTAAATACCATTTATTCTTTTTATATTCTCCTTGTGCTACATAGAAAAGATGATGTTGTAGAATTCTGGAACTAATTTCAGAATGAAAAAATACTAACAAGAACACACAAAATTTACCTAGGTTCAGCCAAAAACGACCTACGTCCTCGTTGCTTAGGTGTTGAGCTTTATGCACTATATAAATGTAGTGTCTACAAGCTGTTACAGATTCTTTAATGAAGGATTCACATAAGAATTCCCAAAACCAAAACCCAAGAACCCAATACACCCATTCACTCTTCAATCTCCACAAAGATCTCTCTCAAGCCCACATTGAGAATACAAAGAAAAATAAGAAAGAATGGCTGTCAAAACTCAAAGGATTCTTCTTGCACAAAGCTTACACAGATCTGCAATTTTCTCTCCGTTTTTCACCCCCCTGTTTTTCTTCTATATCTCATATATATATATAAAAGAAGACCAGAAAAATGCCCATCTATTTATCCGAGACAAGAAAACGGTGCGTTCAATTAATCCCCAGCAGCTCCAACGTCCGAAACAAACAAGCTATGAAATAAACAGCTCCAACATCCGAAACAAGCAATCTGTGAAGCTGTCCGAGACAAGCAAGTTGTGAGATAAGCAACTCAAACATCCGAAACAAGCAAGCTGTGAAGCTGTTTGAGACAAGCAAGCTGTGAAATAACCTTTCTACCCTTTATTAACTGATCTAGCAGCAAAGTGTTGTCGTTTTGGAACTTTGAAATCTCCTCTTCTTTCTTCTCTGACCAGCAGCTTGTAAACACATAAATAGCTGACTAGATTTGAGGATTATTTTACTCTCATATCTCCACGTAATCCTCAAATCATCATCAAATGCAGAAATTTACAACACCATCCCAGCAAACTTTAACTCTCACCAAGTTCAGCCTGCTCCTACTCTGAGCAAGCTTTTGCAGGTATGAAACTTGATCACAGGTAGGACTTTAGTTCCCATATCAGAGGGATTAAATCCAATTGGTATCTTCTCCAACTTAAAAACTTCCTGAATTATCATGTCACGAATGAAATGGTACTTGACTTGAATATGTTTAGACCTCTCATGGAAGATATGATTCTTGCATAAATGAATTGCACTCTAGCTGTCAGAGTATAACACAACCTCTCCATCAAGCACCTTCAATTCCATTAACAATCCTTTAAGCCAAATTGCTTCCTTGGCAGCTTCAGTAGCTGCTATACACTCAACCTCTGTTGTTGATAAAGCCACAATTTGTTGTAATTAAGACTTCCAGCTTATGCAATTGCCACACAAAGTAAATGCATAAGATGAAATGGACCTTCTTTTGTCCCTATCTCCTGCATAATCTGAATCTAAATAACCATTGAGCTCAACACTCTCTTGATTACCTCTATAGATCAATCCCTCATACAAAGTTTGCTTCACATATCTAAGCAACCATTTCATAGCCTCCCAATGAGCTTTACCCAGATTGGCCATATATCTGCTAAGAACACTAATAGCGTGCGCAAGATCCGGCCTTGTACAAATCATTGTATACATAATTGAACCAACAACATTGGAGTATGGAATTGTTACCATATCCTCTTTTTCTTGCTCTGTAGTAGGACATTGATCAGCTGAAAGTTTGAAATGTCCTCCAAGTGGAACATTTACCACCTTAGTATTATCCATAGCAAACATTGAAATAACTTTTTGCAAGTAAGAAGTTTGCAGGAACTTCATCTCTGATTTTCTTCTATCTCTGGAAATTGATATTCCTAAAATCTTCTTTGCTGTCCCTAAATCCTTCATATCAAATTCAGATTTCAGCAACTCCTTGACCGATTGTATTATCTTCAGATTTGGACCAGCCACTAACATATCATCAACATACAGGAGAAGATAGATAGCTCTATCACTCATGGTATCTTTAAAATATAGGCAACTATCAAAACCACTTCTTGTAAATCCAGCTTCTACCACAAAAGAATCAAATCTCTTGTACCATTGCCTTGGCAATTGTTTGAGACCATATAATGACTTCTTAAGTAGGCAGACAAGCTCTCCACCTTTTTTCTTAACTTCGAAACCTTCAGGTTGTCTCATATAGATAGTTTCTTCCAAACTTCCATGTAAAAATGCTGTCTTTACATCAAGTTGCTCCAATTCCCAATTGAATTGAGTTACCAGAGCCAAAATGGTTTTTATTGTGGTATACTTCACAACTGGAGAGAAAATTTCATTATAATCTATCCCCTCCACTTGTGTAAAACCCTTAACCACAAGTCTAGCTTTAAACCTCACTGGTTCAACACTTGTAATCTCTTCTTTAACCTTATAAATCCACTTACAATCCACTATTTTCTGATCTCTAGGAGCTGGTTCTAAGTCCCATGTTTTATTCTCATGAAGTGACTTCATTTCTTCTTTCATAGCTTCAATCCATTGAGTTACTTGCTTGGACCTTACAGCCTCCAAATAAGACCTTGGTTCATTGTCTACCAAGTCTTGATATGCAACTAAAGCATAGGCTATATAATCTGCATAGCTGTACCTCCTATTGGGTTTAATTTGTCTCTTTGCTCTATCTCTAGTTAACAAATAACCAGGTGATGCTACTAGTCTTTGATTTGACCTTGGAGATTGCTATATCATTTGCTCTTTAATTGTGTCTTCATCAGAAAGTGATGTGGTTGGTGTCTTTGATCCAATTAATTCACTTTCTTCATCAGCTGGCTGCCTTTCTAATTCATAAGCACCTTTATCATTCTCATCACTACCTTGGTTCTCCACCTCATTGGATAATTCAAGCTGTTTCTTATCCAATTCATTCTCAGATTGTGTACCTACAGGGTTAGTAACTTTGCAAGGCATAATATTTTCATCAAATATCACATCCCTGCTTATTATGACTTTAAAACCTGAATTTTCTCTAACCTACAACCTAAATCCCTTGACACCTTAAGCATAACCTAAGAAAACACACTTCACACTTCTAGGTTCAAGCTTTCTTTTAGATTGGTGTGCATAAGCAGCACGACCAAACACTCTAAGATTGTTATAATTTGGTTGCTTTCGAGACCAAACATGTTCAGGGGATTTAAACTCTAAAACAATAGATGGAGACAAATTAACCAAGTGCATGGCAGTCATAACAGCTTCACTCCAAAATAATTTTGGTAATCCAGAAGACACAAGCATACATCTTACTTTATTAAGCAGTGTCCTACTCATCCTTTCAGCTACACCATTTTGTTGTGGTGTATGCTTTACTGTTCTATACCTTAAAATACCATGGTTTTTACAAAAAATATCAAACTCATTATTACAAAATTCCAAGCCATTATCAGTCCTTAAAGCTTTTACAAGTTTATTGGTTTGATTTTCAACAAGTAACTTCCATTCTTTAAATTTTGTAAAAGCTTCAACCTTGGATTTCGACAAATAAATCCACACCTTTCTAGAATGATCATTAATAATGGATAAAAAATATCTATTTCCACTTTGGGTTTGTACTTTGGCAAGACCCCATAAATCAGCATGCACATAATCTAACACAAATTTAGCTTTACTTGTACTGAAGTTAAAACTCAACCTGTGTTGTTTCGCTAAAACACAATTTTCACAAAAATCAAGTTTGCTGATCATATCCTTGCCAAATACACCCTGTTTGTTCAAATACTACAAGCCTTTTTCACTAATATGGCCCAATCTATTATGCCATAGATTTGTTTTATCCATAGATGACCCAACAGATGCATTACTAGAATTAATTATAGTTTTGCCAATTAAAACATACAAGCCATTTTTCTTAACACCTTTCATGGCAACATATGCACCTTTAGTAATTTTCATTACACCATTTTCAGTTTTGCATGAATAACCAAAATCATAAAGCATTCCAAGAGAAATCAGATTTCGTTTTAAACTTGGTACATGTCTCACAGAAGAAAGAGTTTTCACAGTGCCATCATATATTTGTAACTGAATATCACCAATGCCAACAACTTGGCATGACAGGTTATTACCTAGAAGCACTTGACCACCATCACACTTAGTGTAGGATTGAAAGGAATCCAAGCTTGGACACATATGAAATAAACAGCCAGAATCTAAAACCCACTAAAAGCAATTTTTTTCAGAAGTTACAGCAAGAACCTCTGCAGAGTTTGAATTAGTGGAGACTATGGCCAAGTCTCCACTTTCTTGGCCTTTTTGTTTTTCATCTTTTTTTTTTCTTAAAACAACTCTTAATGAAGTGGCCTTCTTTCCTACAATAGAGACACTTCTTACCTCTAGGCCTAGACTTAGACCTGTAATTGTCTATACATTTGCTTCTATGGTCATTGTGGCCCCAACTTCTATTAACACTCCTACCTCTTACATTGAGTCCTTCCCCTTTGTTTTTAGATTTTAACTCTAAATCTCTAGACTTCAGGGCACTCACAACTATTTCTAAGGACAACTGATCCCTACCATATTTAATTGTATTCTTGACCTCTCTATACGTTTCTGGCAGAGAATTAAGCAATATCACAGCATTATGTTCATCACTAAAGACAACCATACAATTGGCAAGATCTAAAATCAATCTATTAAAGCATCAAGATTGGCATCTAAGTCTTTAGTTACATCCATTTTGAAGCAAAAAAATTGTTCAAGTGACAAGATTTGGTTAGGGAGTGATTTTACCAAATAGAGTTGTTCCAATCTGGTCCACATCTGAGCCGTGGTTTGGATGTCATCCACCTTCCTCATAACATTATTTGAAAGATACAACATGATTGTGCTCGTGGCTATTTCGTCCATCTCCATCTTCTTTTCTTCAGTAATTGACTCAGAGAAGGAGTTGTCAATTGCTTTGGCCACCTTCATCTGTACCAAAACTGCTCTCATTTTCTTACGCCATAAAAGGAAATCACCTTTCCCATTGAAGACCTCCAATTCCAACTTGGCCATCATTGTTGAGGATCGAAAAGAAAACCCAATTGCAGAATTAATTTGACCAAGAATCGATGGTTGAACCCAAATTACAGAAAGACACGAATCAGAGAATGTTCTCCAAGATTAGAACACAAGCTTTGATACCACTGTTGTAGAATTCTGGAACTAATTTCATAATGAAAAAATACCAACAAGAACACACAAAATTTATCGAGGTTTGGCCAAAAACGACCTACGTCCTCGTTGCTCAGGTGTTGAGCTTTCTGCACTATGTAAATGTAGTGTCTACAAGCTGTTACAGATTCTTTAATGAAGTATTCACACAAGAATTCCCAAAATCAAAACCCAAGAACCCAATACACCCATTCACTCTTCGATCTCCACAAAGATCTCTCTCAAACCCACATTGGGAATACAAAGAAAAACAAGAAAGAATGGCTGTCAAAACTCAAAGGATTCTTCTTGCACAAAGCTTACACAGGTCTGCAATTTTCTCTCTGTTTTTCACCCCCGTGTTTTTCTTCTATATCTCATATATATATATATATAAGAAGACCAGAAAAATGCCCATCTATTTATCCGAGACAAGAAAACGATGCGTTCAATTAATCCCCAGCAGCTCCAACATCTGAAACAAACAAGCTGTGAAATAAACAGCTCCAACATCCGAAACAAGCAAGTTGTGAAGCTGTCCGAGACAAGCAAGCTGTGAAATAAGCAGCTCAAACATCCGAAACAAGCAAGCTGTGAAGCTGTCTGAGACAAGCAAGCTGTGAAATAACCTTTCTGCCCTTTATTAACTCATGTGGCAGCAAAGTGTTGTCGTTTTGGAACCTGGAAATCTCCTCGTCTTTCTTCTCTGACCAGCAGCTTGTAAATACATATATAGCTAACTAGATTTGAGGATTATTTTACTCATAGATGATTTTCTATATCCTTAATTTCAATGAAGTTTGCTATATGAATCTTCATTAAATGACAATCACTTTCTACATGATCAAATTTACTACAAACTTTACATTGTAATTTTCCTTTAAATGAACAGTATTTTTTCAAATGACTTTTTTTTTTTTTAACAAATTTCATAAGGAGGATATTTGTTCTTTTTATCTTGATTTTCCTTATTTCTAGAACTTTTTTGAAACTTCTTAAAACAATCCTTTAATTTTTGAAATCGCATGTTTATTTTTTTTATTCTTCATAGTAATCTTTAATGGTCCAATTGTCCTTCATTTTTAATTTTTAAAAAATCTCCACTTAAAATCTATAGTTTTACACCATGTATTTTGTCATTACCTCTAAGCTCCTCCTGCAACTTATCCCATGTTTTTTTTTAACAGTTGTTGCTTCCATTATTCTTGGAAAAATTTCATCCGCCATGGCTTGTTCCAGAGTGAAGGATGCTTGAGAATCTTTTTGTTGATTCTCTTCGAGCTCCTTTATTCGAACAACATTTAATGTGCTAATATCAATAGGGAAACACTAACGATATACCACAATTTTTTTGACTTGAAATAATTAAATTTCTAGTCCTTTCTCTAATCTTTTAGATGATTCTAGGAGATGCTACACCATTGATTTTATCACTTTTTTAATTGCCAGCAATTCAGTTGAAAGAAGGCTATACAAGATGAGCAAATGGCTTAGCCAAGGCAAACATTAGTTCACCTTTTGAGTTGCGAATCACCACCTCCACCCAACAAATCTAGTTACCACAAGAATAACCATATAATTATTTATCTTTAAAGCACCAGCAACTGGAGGACACTACCATTGACCACAACTCGGCTATTTCACCAACTACACCTTCTTATTGACTTCCTAAAATTCCAATTTCATACTTGCAATACCATCAAGAAGATACTGATTAGTCTGTATACACGCACCGTGCACCATTACACTAGTCGGTTTCAAGTGGCCCAAAACAAATGAGCCAACTGATGTTTTTGAAAATGAGATAAAGAAAGTAGTAACATGATAGCATAAATCCACAAAAGAGGGAAAGGATAACCTCTTCAAAGATAGATAAAAAGTCCACAGCTTTCCAGATTCTCTTGGCATTGGAACAAAACCAAAGAGAATGCACAACACTTTTTGCTTCACATTGACAACTCACATATAGCACTATTCTTTATCCTCTTTTCAACAAGGCATAACCACACAGCAATACCATAGATAAGCCCTTCCACACGAACACTTCAATTGTTTGGAACCTAAAGATCCCAAATAGAATTCCATCAGCCCTGCTTCATTAAACCATTTGGACCACCCAGAAAATGCACCTCTCCCCTACTTCCAAGCCATCCAATAACCTAACCTCACAAAATATGCACTAGATTTAGCATGAAACCATACAAACCAATCAGCCCTACCCACACTACCAACCTACATGTTAAGAATAATATGTGCCTCCTTATGCACAAAATAATTAACCAAATGCTCATTCTACCCACTTGTATGAGTTAGAAAAGCTCTACCTCGTGTATCAACATCAAGGACCCATGGAAAGAACCTACAGTGAGGTCAAGCAATCCAATCAATTATCACCATGCATCATATCCAAACTTCCACTTTCCAAAACACCCCTCCCTTATCTAAGACTACACGGCAAATGAGATGGCTTCCTCCCCGACCCAGCTTCAAATAAAAGAGCAATATGGAGAAAATTTGGCTTTAAAAACTCTACAAGCGAAACTAGAAGGAGATTGCATCAAACATTAACATTGCTTTGCAATGCAAGAAAAGCCCAAATAATTCTTTCAAATAACGAAAACACAATCCCTCAAGTGCTTTTGGCTAGCATAGAGCTTCCCATTTCTTTCGATGAATACCCTTACTTTCACCCCACCACCCTACTAAAGCCTAGCCATCAAGGTATGCAGCTCTTTAATAAGATTTTTAATTAACCGAAAACATCCCAAGGAAGAAGTTAAGATAGATTGTGCCACTGCCTCAATAAGAATCTCCTTTCCCGTTCGTGATAGAAGCTTTTATTTCCAACCTACCAATTTCGCCCAAAGCTTATCCTTCAATTCTAAAATATATATATTGCCCTTTTCGAAAACCAACGTACTTATCATGCACAACTCCACCCTTAATTCCAACATACGATTCGCATACATATATTTATCTTATAACTTCGCATCATATGTATATAATTCCATGATATTTTTCAAATCAAAAGTTTTAGCCCTTATTTAATGAAATATATAATAAAATAAAGTAAGCATAAATTTTCACAAAAAAAAATTAAGTCGGCATAAATTTTGATTATTTAAACTTAAATGAGTGATACGATAGAATAAGGGTACACTAGACAAAAGATTAATAAATATTATTAAATTTTTTTCAATTTAAAAACTCAATCCCAAATCCCTATAAAGTTGGAGGACAAAGTTTATAATAAATTTATTGAACATCCATACCGAATGTCATATACATTAATATAATAATTGTTGAAAAAAAAATACTAGTATATTAATAAATAAATTATTGATATATGATATTTGTTATATATATATATATATATATATATATTTTTCCCTTTAGAAAATGAGATTCCATTGAAACAAAAAATGGCACTAAAATCCGTATTCAAGTATTAACCTTGCGATCGTTCTCCTGAATCATAAAATCCACAATAGCCTTAGAAATAAAACCATGGTCAGTGGCTCCAGTAAAACACTGATCAATTTTACCAACAATTGTGCAAGTATACTACAACTTCTAGGAATCCATGCAAAAGAGGCATCAACGATCGAAGGAACTAGATCAAAAATATTGTTAAAAAGGTATTCAGTGGACTAGTGCAGAGAACCACAATCTTCATTCTTCAAGCTTTGAATTACAGCTAAGGCACCACTTTCAAAGCAAACATGCATCCAACCTTGAATATTAGATTCCTACAAAGCCTTAAGGATTGCAGCCAACTCCGTAACCTCTGGGATGATAATATCACTTTTATAAGCATGAATCAACAGCACTTCCTCTTTATGATTGTGGGCAACAATTCAAAAAAAGTACATTGCTTCTTAATTGACTTTAATCATTTTGAAAGGGGTTAATCATTTCGAAAGGGGGATGAGACCACAATTGCAGCCTACTCCCCTGCATAGCAGAACATCTTGCTTTCTCCTTAAAATGCAAGGCCGCTTTCAACTCACCAAACCTGCTTCTCAAAGCATGGGTAGAAAAATCTCCACTAACATGGTCTGAAAAGCTCTATTGCTTACCCGCCATAAATGCTCTAGAATTAGAGTGTTATATAAGAAAAAGTCCATCTTATTATTTTGATGAACTAGAAGAACCTATGTAGGATCTATTAAACGGTAAACATAGGATGACCAATCTACAAATAGCAATAACTCTCATCTAATACTCCAAGGACTAGCAAACCACACTTGTTTTACAACATCACACACAAAAAAACGTGAACCTCACTTTCTACACTCCCACATCCATGTGGGCAATTAGTGTTTACAATCTCAAAACCTCTAACTACCAGATTCAAAAACACTAACAATCCAAAATTTCCAAGCTTCTAAAGGAAAAACTTGGTCCGCTCATGAACAACATTAAGCCATATAAATTTCCACCATTTAAAACTAGGCTCCACAACCTAGATCCTAATATGAAATGCCAATTTCACAATAAAATTGCCCATTGTAATAAAATCTTGTCACACAAAGATATTTATTCACAATGCACTCTTAATTGTCTTAATCATCTTTTCACAAAAAATTGAATTGACCAATTGCAAATTCCACTTTCCATCTTTTAATTTTAAAATATCAACCATGCCAAAGCCTATTGAAGCAAAGATAGAATTATGTTTCAATAAGAACATCGGATTATTAGTACTCAAAGTGTGATGACCAGTGTGAACGGCTACAAGCCACTAGCAGGCTAATTGATGTTCATTCCTACATCACTTTGGTTTGGATTAGGGGGTATTTCAAATGTAATAATAATCACTCTCATAACACTAATGCCTTCTCATAGCAATTCGCTTCAGGGTTTGAGAGAACTCCGAAGTTAAGCATGCTTAGACAAAAGTAGTTCAATGATTGGTGATCTCTTGAAAAGCTCTGAAGAAAAAATCCCATACCAAGTACAATGGCTGAATTAGAGACAATATCAACAGAGACTGGCAGATTCGCTAGTAGAAGTGAGATGTTACAAATGATGTCAGAGCTTATACCTGATCAAAATTGTGTCGATGAAGACGTTGGGCCCCAAAAGGTGGATTGTGATGACCAATATGGATGAGTGTGGCCACTAGTAGGCTATCTAGTGTCCAATCCTACATTGCCCAGATGCGGATCAGAGGATGGTTCAAATGTAATAATAATCACTTTCGTAATATCAAAGTATGCTTAGGTGGGAATAGTCCAAGGATAGATAATGTAACAGCCCAGACCACCCGCGTCCGATATTGTTTTCTTTGGGCCTGGGAAATCCTCTTACAACCCAACCCTCAAGGTTTTGTCAAAATGTCTCAAGGGAAAGGTATCCACACCCTCTTATAAAGCATGCTTCGTTCTCTTTTTCAACCGATGTGGGATCTCACGATCCACCCCCCTTGAGACCCAATGTTCTCGCTGGCACACCGATCCGGGTCTGGCTCTGATACCAACTATAACAGCCCAGTCCACCTGCATGAGATATTGTCCGTTTTGGGCCCAGGCCGCACGATTTTATCAAAATGTGTCTCAAAGGATAGATATCCACATCCTTTTATAAGGCATGCTTCGTTCTCCTTTCCAACCGATGTGTCAGAGACAGTACCCAGATCGATATGCCAGCGAGGACGCTGGGCCCCAAGGGGGGTGGATTGTGAGATCCCACATCGTTTGGAAAGGGGAACAAAGTATGCCTTATAAGAGGGTGTGGATACCTTTCCATTGAGACACATTTTGACAAAACCGTGTGGGCTAGGTCCAAAGCGGACAATATCTCATGCGAGTGGACTTAGCTGTTACAGTTAACCTCCTAGAAGCTCTAAACACAAAACTCCATACCAAGTGCAGAAGCTAAATTAGGAACAATATCGATAGAGAGTGACAAGTCTACCAGTAGAGGCCTGGTGTTACACAAAGGCCCTCCTAAATGTTCTTAGAGTTCCGCCTTCCTAACTCTACAAACAACCTTTTGGCTGCCCCAAACTAGGAGAAAGCTTTATTTTTTCTACACTTCATAAAGGAGGAAAAGGGAAAATACTCTAGTTTAAAGGCTTTACCCTATAATTTGTCCATATTATATGCTAGGGACCAGCCAAGTTTGCCCACAAGAGCTCTATTCATTTTCCATAAATTTTTGAAACCAAGTCCCCTGCATGCCTTTGGAAGGCATAGTCTCTTCCACTTAATAGTCGCAAAACCCTTGCAAATACAACTATCATTTTCTACATAAAGCATTTCAAGGTTCTTACACCATCCTTTAAAAATAAGACATGGGGACACAGTATAGATGGGAATTGTTATAGCCACATGCTTGATAAGAATGGCTCTCTCTACTTGAGATAAAAGCTTGACTTCCAATCTTGGAACCGGTTGGACATCAACATTGCTAGTTAAATTACTTGTTTGTGAAATTCAAGAAATTGAATTTTTTAAATATTTCAAACCATTAGGCAAGGCTTTTTTCATCAAAAGCGTTGCCTATTTACCGTATATTTTTTTAAAACTTTTTTGCAATGTTCAAAAATTGTTATGTTTACAATTTTAACTTAAAATTTGTAACTTTAACAAACTTAGTTGTCAAATTTAATAACTTGAATTTTTTTTTTAATATTTCAAAACATTAGGTGACACTTATTCCATCAAAAGCATTGCCTATTTGCTTTTTTATATTTTAATTTTAATTTTTATCATATTTTATTCATATGTATATAATTATTAATATATATATATATATAGATAAATTGGGAAATAAGTGTTTAGTGAATTAGCATGCTATATAGGATACAGAAATTAAGGCTTAAGATATCTATGGATACCTATCTTTTGAAAACCTGAGTAGAGCAGTGTGTCCATTAGTATTGTTGCTATCACTATATTATCTGTTTCGTAAAATAAAGAATTTTATATTGATTCAACAGCTATGTTTAAAGGGTTAAATATAGTATGTGAAGATTTTGGTAATACAGTTTAATATACTAATTAGCAATATGAAGCAAAAATTGACAATTTATTTTTTTAAAAATATTTCAAATGTTATAGGCGACACTTTTGGCATAAAAAGCGTTGCCTATTTGTTTTTTTATAATTTGTTACAATGTTAAGTAATTGTTGTGTTTGTAATTTTAACTCAATTTTTCCAAATTGAAATTATTCATCGTTAAATTCAAAAACTTGAAATTTTTTTTTTAATATTTCAAACCATTAGTTGACGCTTTTTTCATCAAAAGCATCGCCTATTTACCATCTATTTTCTTTAATTTTTTTTTTTGCAATGTCAAGTAATTATTATTTTTGTAATTTTAACTTGTTTGTTAAATTCCAGAACATTGATTTTTTTTTTTAATATTTTAAAGTATTAGGCGACGTTTTTACCATCAAAAGCATCACCTATGTACCTTCTTTTGTAAAATTTTGTTTAATGTTATGTTTTATTCATATGTATATAAATATATATATATAAATTGGGGAATGAGTGGTTAATAAATTAACATGGTACGTATGATACAAAAATTAGGACTTGAGATATTTGTAGATACTTGGTTTGTGATAACTAAGTAAAAGATTACTCTTCAACAACATATTCTATAAACTAATGATATATCAATTATTTATCCTTGTAAAAATATTTTTTAAAATAAAAATTATTTTTAAGAGATTTCTTCTTAATAATTATGTCATAAAGACTTGAAAAATTATTTAAAAAACTTTTTTATGTTAAAAAAGTGTTAGGCATGTTTTTTTGAAAAAACATCACCAATTCTAACATTTAGCGACACTTTGTCAAAAAAGTATCGCCTATTATTTAATTTATTTGTTTTTCAATTTTAAAGTAATTATTTTTTAAATTAATAAAAATTTTAACAAAATTAATTATTTTATGATTTAGAGGCATTAGACGATGTTTTTGACATCCAAAGTGTCGACTATTCTCTTAACTTTTGGAATTTTAATTAATATTATGTTTTATTTATATGGAAATAAATATTAAATATATTAATTAGCAATATAAAGCAAAATAATTAATCTACTCATCTAATTTATTTGTGATTCAATTTGGAATTAATTATTTTTTAAATTATTAAAAGTTTGATAAAATTAATTTTTTTTTATAATTTAAAAGGATTAGACTACGCTTTTAATATAAAAAGCATTACTTATCACTACTAGAATCGAGCTGATATACGACGTAAGTACTGCATCGCACTAAATAAACAGCGACGCATTCGACGGAGTCGCCAAATATTCTGTTGCGAAATATATAAGATAACAGGCGACGTATCATAACAGTCGCCTATTAAAAATTTTTCTCGATGCACATTTTATTTTTAGCGACGCATACACTAATGTACTTATAGCGACGCATAAAATAGCGACGCTTTATAATATTGTCGCTATAAATTTTTTGCGACACTACCATAATACGTCGTAAAATATTTATGTCGCGAAAAATTCTTCCTGAATAGCTACTCATTCATTTTTAGCGACACATTTTTTTGTCGCCTATTTAGCGACGCATTATTTTTTAGCGATGAATTATGTGAGTCTCTTTTAGCGACCATATATTTTTAGCAACTATTTTTTATTGTCTCCAAATTAGCGACTCATGAATTTTTAGCGACACTTTTTTTGTCACCTATTTAGCGACGCATTATGTTTTAGCGACAAATTTTGTGGATCGCTTTTTTTAGCCACCCGTATATTTTTAGCGAGGATTTGTTAGTGTCTCCAAATTAGCGACTGTTCATGTTTTAGCGACAAATTATAAGAGTCGCATATTTATGAATTTTTAGCGACTCATTTACCCATTTAGCGACATATGCAGCAATATATTTTTGTCGCTAAAATTGGAAGAATTCTTTAAGCGACATTTTGTTTAGAGTCGCGAAATTTATGAGTCGCTAAATTGATCTTATTATATGTCGTTATATATTTTAGGCAAATTTTAGTTATCTTCATGAACCGCCATTTCTTTTATATTTTTTTAGATTTATATTTTTTTAATTTTTAAAAATTTATTAAAATATAAAATTAATTATAATACCAAAAAACCCAAACTAGCTTCGTCCAAAATAATTAGAATATAAAAATTTAAAATAAATACTTGTTCATAACAAAACAATAATCAATATAATTAAATATCATCTCATTGACATATTTTTACATATGCATACTCATTGAGATGGAAGTTGATATCCTCGTGTTGACGATATTACACCCTCATACTGCATATGGAAAAATAAAAAAATTTGTTAACACTGACACAAAATAAATTAATAAAAACTTAATCATTAATAAATTAATTTGTAATTTGGCAAATGAAAATTTAATGAATATTTACCTTCTTAAGGTTTGGCGTGGCACATTTCTCCTAATTAAAGTGGAAAACACATAAGAAAAAAACACATAATGAATAAATAAATATTACTTAAAATATAAGTTAATAAATATACGTACCAATTTATTTAGAAGATATTGTTTATCCATATCCCTTCTTAGTCATTACGAACATAGCCACTCTCACATTCATCCTCATGATCATTTTCATCAACACTTGGCAATTGTATGGCAAATGGATTGTGAGCCATTGTAGTATCGCCAAGAACATCTTCTTCAACCAATTCTTCTTCCACAAAAGTACAATGTCGTGGTGGAGTTAAAACAACAGACCATCTCAAATCAAGTTGATCTTCAACATAAAATATTTGTTGAACTTGTGAAGCCATGATGAATGGGTCAGATTTATATCCAATTTTACTAAAGTTAACACATGTAAACCCCATCTCATCAACTTTCATACCACTGCTGTCAACCCAATCACACTTGAACACTAGAATTCGAAACATAGTGTAATCGACGTCCCAAATCTCTCTTATGATCCCATAGTATGCCATCTCAGCTAAAATTGGGTTATTATCCTTAGCACTAGCAAAATGCTCACTTTTGGCAATAACTTTGACACCACTATTCTGGGTGACCCTCTTATTATCCATATTTATAGTGTTGAATCTAACCCCTCTAATGACATATCCTTCATGTTTCGTTACCACCCATTGTGGACCATGGGCTAATCATCGTAATGTTTCAGACACTGTGTGATTAGGTTGACTTCGCTCTTGTGCAATCTAGTCAATAGAAAAATATGAAAAATTAAAGCTAAAACAATGATATTATATATTGAATATTTAACTTTCCCATACCTTATCACGTAACCAGTACATAAATGTACGTTTGTGTTCGTCTTGAAACCATTTTGCTTTTTTTCCTTGATTTTTTTTGCTTGACTTCAAGACTTCAAAATGAATACTAAAACAAATAAAAGTTGTTGTAATTAATAAAAATATCCAACATATCAACTTATCGATGCCTATTCATATATTCAAAATATCAACTAAATTATACATGTTGATATATATATATATATACATATATATTAAATATATATATATATATATATTAAAAATATCAACTAATTTATACATTAACATGTATATACGCACCTGACATACGGTTCCACTTCTGGTGTATTCGAAAGTACACATCTATGAACTTGCTCCCAAAGTTGTTGATCAATTGATTGATTTTTTCCACCTTTAATGGGGGCACTAACATCATCCTTATCATTTAACTTTTGATATCTACCAATTGGGTTTCCAACTGCATCTAATCCTCTCTGAAATTCACTACAAAACTCAATCACTTCTTCACATATGTAACCCTCGGCAATACAACCTTCTGGCCGATTTTTGTTTTGAACATAACTTTTCAATACTTTCATGTACCTCTCAAATGGGTACATCCACCTGAAATGTATTGGTCCACACAATCTTACCTCTCGAACCAAATGTACAGTTAGATGAACCATTACATCAAAAAATGATGGTGGAAAGAATTTCTCTAAAAGGCACAAAGTTGTGACAAGATCATTTTGAATATTTTCCAATTCAGCAACAATGATAGACTTCTTGCAAATTGCATTGAAGAAAAAACAAAGTCTTGCAATTGCATGTCTCACATGTTTAGGAAGGATTGCACGAATTGCAAGAGGTAAGAGTTGTTGCATCAATGTACAACAATCATGAGATTTCAATCCTACCATCTTTAAGTCCTCTATTGAAACAAGATTCCTAAAGTTTGAAGAATAACCATCTGGAACCTTTAAGTGCGCTAAACACTTACAAAACAATTTCTTCTCATTCTTTGACAATGTATAGCAGGCCGGTGGTAGGAAAGTTCGATTTCCTTGAGGCTTAGGGGCCAAGTCTTTCCGCAAACCCATTTCTTGTAAATCTAACCGAGCATTAACTCCGTCCTTTGTCTTACCAGGAATATTGAGCAATGTACCATATATGCTCTCACAAACATTTTTCTCAATATGCATGACATCTAAATTATGTCGCACATGGAGAAATTTCCAATATTCCAATTCAAAAAAAATGGACTTCCTCTTTCAACATTCTTCAGAATCAACAGTCCTTTTCCTCTTGTGCGAGTTATCAAATCTCATTGCATTAAGCTTATCTAAGATTTCTTCTCCAGTCAACGGTTTTGGAGGCACTCCAAATTCTTGAAATCCATTGAAATCCTTCTTTTGCCTTCTATAGTGATGATTTGGAGGAAGAAATCTTCTATGCCCGGTAAAACTCATTTTTTTTCCATGCTTTAGCCTTGTAGCAAAAGTATTTTCACTGCAAATTGGACAAGCATAATATCCCTTCACCGCATGACCGGACAAGTTACCATAAGATGGGAAATCATTTATTGTCCATAGCAAAACTGCCTTCAAAGTGAATTTCTCCTGACAGTAAGCATCGAAGACCGTAACACCCTCATTCCATAACCGCTGTAGGTCTTCAACTAACGGCTCCATGTATACATCAATTTGATTTCCTGGTTGCTTCGGTCCAGAAATTAGAAGACTTAACATCATAAATTTCTGCTTCATACACAACCAAGGAGGAAGATTATACACAACCGTCATCACAAGCTAACAACTATACCTACTACTCAACATATTATGTGGAGTAACTCCATCGGCCGCTGTCCTAAGTCTCAAATTCCTATCTTCGAATGCAAAGTTTGGCCATAAACTATCAACCAACTTCCAAGATGGAGAATCCGCAGGGTATTGCATTTCCCTTGTCTTAACCTTTCTCCCATTGGCATGCCATGTCAAATTCTTAGCCGTTTCAACATTACGAAACATTCGTTTAAAACGCAGAATAATAGGAAAGTACCATAAAACTTTATTTGGAATATTGCTAGCAACTCCATTCTTATCAATTTTCCATCTAGCATATCCACATTTAGGACATTCATTAAGGTCCACATATTCCTTCCTAAATAGAATACAACTTTTAAGACATGCATGAATCTTGATGTACTCCATTCCTAAAGCACTCAAAGTCTTCTTAACATTGTACATGGAGGTTGGCAACACATTGTCATTTGGCAACATCTCGGATAACAATTGCAATAGTACATCAAAGCTCTTATCATAATATCCATATCTTACCTTTAAGTTGTACAATTTAACCAAGGCCGACAACTTGGTAAATTTGGTACAACCTAGGTACAAAGGTTTCTCTGCATCGTCCAAGAAGGTAGCAAATTCATTAGGATCATTATCAAAAGTTTCTAATGCAGCACGGGTCATGTCTAAGCTATTGAAAGCCATGTCTTCCTTAATACTACTATCATTTTCATTATATTCTACATTAATATTCTCAAAATGAGAAGATGGTCCAATACCATCAGCATATGACTCACCATGCCAAATCCATCGCCGATAGTTGACATCAAACCCATTCCAATATATATGGCCTTTAATATCCCTAATAGTATGGATTTTCATATTCCTGCATTGCATGCAAGGACACCCTATGGCATTACAATCATTGGCATTCTCCATGCTAAATTTCAAAAAGTCACTTACCCCCTTAGCAAAATCGCTTGAGATTCTATCCTTCGTTATCCACGATTTATCCATTTCCCTACCAATCTAAACAGAACAATGTCAAACAATATCACAAAAAAAATTATGGACAAAACCAAGATTAAGAAAACCCATCACAAACAAATTATCGACAAAAGCAAGATTAAAAAAACCCATCGCAAACAAATTATCGACAAAAGCAAGATTAAGAAAACCCATCGCAAACAAATTATCGACAAAAGCAAAATAAAAAAAACCCATCGCAAACAAATTATCCACAAAACAAGATTAAGAAAACCCAGCGAACCTAACCTTCGGGTATAATGAATAAATAAATAAAAAAAAACCAATCCACCACATGTCACCGCCAATCATAAAACGAAAAGAAACTCACCGAAACCATGGAGACGAAGAAAGAAGAATCCAAGCTAACCATGAGGGCGACACAGAGAAATCCAACTTCCAGATAGCAACACAAGCAAATGGAAAATTAAACATGAAATATCCCACTCTTCAAGTCTCTTTTAGATTGCTTCCAATTCTAACACCTATTATGAACTGTACTAACACATATTTTGTGAAAAGAAATGGTATTCAAAATCCTGCATAAATTTTGAAAACGCGCCAAAAATTTTAAGAAATTGGATAAACAGGCAACGTATTCAGATAAACTATGTCGCCAAAGGATAAACAGTTTCATAGACGCCCTTTTTTTAATTCTTTTAAAACAAATAAGTTTCTCCAAGTACTGTTTATTTCCTTCTTAAACTTTTGGCAATAACTCTAAAATTGTAATTTTTCGTTTAAAAAAGTAGATGATCTAGTGACTCATTGATATAAACAGGCAA
This sequence comes from Ziziphus jujuba, assembly GCF_031755915.1. NCBI lineage: Eukaryota > Viridiplantae > Streptophyta > Magnoliopsida > Rosales > Rhamnaceae > Ziziphus > Ziziphus jujuba. The sequence goes on from NC_083390.1 coordinate 8,005,778, forward strand.
CGCATTTACATATAAAAGGGTTGCCTTATCCAATAGTAATTAAAATTTATTTTTTAATTTTAGTTACTTTTTTTAAAATTACATCCAAAAATATTTCCACATAGCATTCCAGTGAACACCAAGTCAATTAATCTAAAAATATAAAACAGTTCTATCAATGCTCTTTTCAATTATTCACATATATGAGTGTACACAAACACAAAAACACATCTCACAACATAATTTGAGATAGGATATAACAATTGTAAATTGGTCTAAAGCCCCATAGTCCAATTGCTCGAAGTAAGTATGTTCAACGAGTTGCACTTTCATGTTTTTGGCTATTAGTGATAGTTTACACGAACCCAAATAAACTAATAGATTACATTTGGGAAGGACATTTCAAATAAAAAGCGACGCATTAAAATATTTATGAGTCGCTTATGAGAAAATAATTTGTTTTTTTGGGTTTGTGATCTTTCTGTTTAATCAATCTAATATTCTTTCAGCATCAAATAAGCAGTAAAAATATTTAAACAAGATAAAGAAAGTTTTTTTTTTTTTTTATATTATAGTAATAGGCGACACATAATCACCCTTATGCGTCACCTATAATCAAATGGTAATTTTTTCTTTATTTTTTATCTTCCTATTTAATCAATTTGATTTTCTTTCAGCATCAAATAACTAGTGAAAATATTTAAACAAGATAAAGAAAGTTTTTTTTTTATATTATAGTAATAAGCGACGCATAATCATTCTTATGCGTCGCCTATAATCAAATTTAAATTTTTTTTTTTTAATCTTCCTGTTTAATCAATTTGATTCTCTTTCAGCATCATATAACTAGTAAAAATATTTAAACAAGATAAAGAAAGATTTTTTTTTTTTTTATATTATAGTAATAGGCGATGCATAATCACTCTTATGCGTTGCCTATAATCAAATGGTAATTTTTTTTTTTTTTATCTTCCTGTTTAATCAATTTGATTTTCTTTCAGCATCAAATAGCTAGTGAAAATATTTCAACAAGATAAAGAAAGTTTTTTCTTTTTTTTTTATTTTTTTTTTATAAATTATAAGTAATAGGCGACGCATAATCACTCTTATGCGTCGCCTAAATCCAATGTTTCTTTTTCTTTTTTAATCTTCATGTTTAATCAATTTGATTTTCTTTGAGCATCAAATAACCAGTGAAAATATTTAAATAAGATAAAGAAAGTTTTTTTTTTATTTTTTATATTATAGTAATAAGCGACGCATAATCACTCTTATGCGTCTCCTATAATGAAATTTTAATTTTTTTTTTAATCTTCCTGTTTAATCAATTTGATTTTCTTTTAGCATCAAATAACCAGTGAAAATATTTAAACAAGATAAAGAAAGTTTTTTTGTTTTTTTTATATTATAGTAATAGGCGACGCATAATCACTCTTATGCGTCGCCTATAATCCAATGTTTTTTTTCTTTTTTAATCCTCATGTTTAATCAATTTGATTTTCTTTGAGCATCAAATAACCAGTGAAAATATTTAAACAAGATAAAGAAAGTTTTTTTTTTATTATAGTAATAAGCGACGCATAATCACTCTTATGCGTCTCCTATAATGAAATTTAAAATTTTTTTTTTAATCTTCCTGTTTAATCAATTTGATTTTCTTTCAGCATCAAATAACGAGTGAAAATATTTAAACAAGATAAAGAAAGTTTTTTTTTTTTTTATATTATAGTAATAGGCGACGCATAATCACTTTTATGCGTCGCCTATAATCAAATTTTAAATTTTTTTTTTATCTTCCTGTTTAATCAATTTGATTTTCTTTCAACATCAAATAACCAGTGAAAATATCTAAACAAGATAAAGAAAGTTTTTTTTTTTTTATATATTATAGTAATAGGCAATGCATAATCACTCTTATGCGTCGCCTATAATCAAATTTTAATTTTTTTTTTTTTATCTTGCTATTTAATCAATTTGATTTTCTTTCAGCATCAAATAATCAGTTGAAATATTTAAAAAAGATAAAGTAGGTTTTTTTTGTTCTTTTTTTTTTTTTTTAAATTATGAGTATTAAGGGACTCATTATCACTCTTATGCGTCGCCGATAATCAAATATAAATTTTTTTGGTTCTTTTTTTTAACTCAATTTGATTTTCTTTACAAAATCAAATATCCTGGTAATATATTTAAGCAACTTATTAAATTAACAATTTTTTTGTTTAATTAATGTTAGCAAATATATATATTTGGTGTGTGATCTTTCTATTTAATCAATCTTATTTTCTCTCAGCATCAAATCACCAGTGAAAATATTTAAACAACATGAATGAGTTTTTTTTTTTTATTTTGTTAATCAATCTGATTTTCTTTCAAGTATATTTATTTTTTATTTAACATTTCAAAACACTTAAAATTTATATGCTTTTTAATTTTTATAGGCAACGTAGTTTCTTCTTTATACGTCGCTCGTTCTAATTTAATTTTTTTTTTGTTTTTCCATATTTTCATTTGTAAGTGTCTTTAGATATTTTTATTTGCCCCTAAAATGTTTTTAATAACCATTTTTTATTCCCCAACATTCAGGAAATATTAGAAATAAAATGGCACGTTAATCTATGGGCTTTCTTTTCAACAATTAACCCCAAGTACGGAAACTTGAGAGTTGGAAGCAATCTAGGGGGTATGAGAAGATTTTGAAGGATCACACTCTCATTATGCATTCTTGTTTCTTTCAAGGGTTTGAAGGATTTTGTGGGTTTCTTTCCTAAATTTAAAAGTTCCTTCTTCCTCTGCTTCTTCTTCTTGCAGGTGGTTGGGTTGGAAGAACTTCACCCTTTTGCCGTCGCCGTCACCATGTTCGGTGGGTCCTGTACGTCGCCATCGAGCTGGGTGGCTGGGATTTTTGCTGTCTCATCGCCAGGATTGGGTTGCTGGGTTTCTGCTGTGCCATCGCCGTCGGCTGCTATGGTGGCTTGAAGTTCCTCTTGATTGCTGGATTTGTAAAGGTGTGCTATTTTTATGTGCTGTTTTTCATCCCTTTTGGGGTTCGGTGGTGTATGTGTGCTGTTTTTGTGTGCTATTTTTCATCCCTTTTGGGGTTCGGTGGTGTATGTGTTTGCTGGAAAAAATATTATGTTTGCTGGTTTTTTTGTTTTTTTAAATATTTGTTCATTACTGTAATTTTGGTGGGGTTTTATGTTGTCAAAATCATGGCTTGTTGTCGACAATGGGTTAGCTAAATTTTGTTCGGAAAAATAGTTATATTTATTGAGTGGGGTTCGATTGTATGTAAAGCAAAATGATATGCTAATATTTGTATTATGTGTTTATATGGTTAAATTCAAGATATATCCTTTATAAATTGCGTGGGAAATGTCAGAGGTGGTGCTCTGTTGCGGGTCTTAAAACGACGTCGTTTGTACGACTCAAAATCCATTAGTGATTTAGTTACCGGATGCAAAGTTTGAAAATGTTAATGACTGTTAAAGAGGATAGATGTTAAGAGAAAATACTATTACTGCATCACTTGGTAAATAAATTACATGAATTTATCGTTTATTATTGTTATTAATGGTTTATTCATTATGCTACACCCTATGTTCATATTGTTAGTAATATTAATTTGTGTATATTTTTTGTATGTAGAATTATGGATCCTTTTAATGAACATGTCCTCTCGGATGGGGATGGTGCTGGATCACCATCCAGTGATATGGAAAGGCCGAATACATCATCCCCAAGGCGTAGAAAACGAGGGGCCACAACAATGAAAGGCCTTAGGAAGCATTTGGCGGGAAACAAAAGCTTGGAACCTCAATATAATGAGGTTGGAGTTGCTATTAACTCTGAGGCCGTTCGACTAAACAATTTGGAAGGCTCGTTGGCTAGGAGCACAATACCAATTAATATACCTAATTGGAGAGATGTGTCCAATAGGTTAAAAGATAACCTATGGGCATCAATAAAGGTACGGAGTGCATTATTGTTAGATATTGTTTATTATGAATAATATTTAATTGATGGAGATTTTATAATTCTTTTTTTGCATTTGCAGCTTTTATATATGCATTTTACTTGCATTTGTAACTTACCGCATTTACTTGTCAATCAATGTTACTAAATATATATATATATTTTAATTTTGCAGCAATATACGGGTAAGGATGATAGTTTTAGGAAGGAAACTTTAAAAGATTGTTGTGACAAATGGAGAAAATTCAAGAATTACTTATATAGATATTTTGTTCGACCATATATTGACACACCCGAAAAGTTGAAGCATCGACCCTCAATTTATGAATTCATAAGCCAAGAGGTGTGGGATGATTTTGTACAACAAAGGTTGTCGGATAAATTCCAGGTATAGTTTTATTTAATGCACGTTAATGTTGTATTAAATTGCACTACCATTATTTATATAAAAATTAAAATTTGTTAAGGTGACTTATGTTATTTGGGTTTTCTAATATGTTTGTTTATAACTTTTGTAGGCATTAAGTCAAAAATATTCGAAAAAATGGCAATTAAACAAGTATCCGCATAGGATGGGTGCAATGGGCTACGCGAGATTAGAAAGAGCCATTGTATGCAATTTATTTTTATTTACATTTAACCATATTAATTTTGTCATTGTTACTTGATCACTTGCATTACTAAAATTAATTTATTTGTAATTTTGAAGCAACTTGAAAGAGGCACCGAAGATTATGTAGACCGAGATGACCTGTGGATATGGGCACGTATGGGGAAGGATGGAAAATATGCAAATGAAGAAACTGAACATGTAGCGGAAAAAATTATGAGTATTGTATTTTTTATGAATATTTGTTGCATATATTATTATTTAGTTCATTATTATATAAACTGATATATTCAATCATTTAAACAATATATTGTAGAATGACTTAAAGAAGAAGGCAACAGAAGGAGAAATTCGACCTTGACCTCCGGTGGATATCCTAACACAAGCTTTGGGAAAAGAGGAGTATAGAGGTAGGCTTAGGGGTCGAGGCAAAGGATACACGGTGAATAACTTTTTCCATACTCCTAAGTCGAGTTCACAAAAAAAGACCAAGTCGGAGGGAAGTGAAAACAATTCAATCTATGAGATGCTGCTCAAAGGTCTGGTGGCGATCGTCAGAAATTCAAGCAGCAGCAGCGCTGCCCAAGTTGATGCGCTCATATCGGCATGTGGTATTGAGATTCCGTCACTCGCTCATCCAGCCGATATTGTTGCTGCTCCTGGGACCCAAGTCGATGATGTTGTTGGTCAAGGGACCTCCCTAGCCGATGATGTTAATGCTCCTAGGACCCAAGTCGATAATGTTACTGCTCATGGGACCCCCCCAGCCGATGATGTTGATGTCCGGGCACCCAATTGGATGATGTTACTGCTCATGGGACCCAATCTACATCTTGGATTGATGCTCCTAGGATCTATCCTGAGGTAATTATTTCATATATATATATATATATATGTGTATGTTTAAGTGGGTTATTACTATCTATATAGCTCCCATGGTTGAAGAGTCTTACCTACCGCCATGAGGTCATGGGATCGAGTCTTTAAGTTGAAGGAATATTGTCATGTGAACATATATTAATCTTTTTATTTTTTTTTTTAACTTTGCAGGGTGTAAAATGCAATCTTGCACAAGGCAATGTTGGCCATATAGTAGCACGTGGCACTTTGGTACCTTCGCTGCCAATGGATATGTGCCATGGTGTGAAGCTAGGTGCAGCAAATTATAAGGTCGCTGTTGATGACGTTATTGATGGATTTGCACCTTTGCCTATTCCGTCAATTGATATCATACGTGTCGGTTATGCTGAAGGTGCATTTGTTGCATGGCCAAGAGATCTTGTTATCCTGCCATCTGAGGAGGTATTGTTAGATGCAGCTATATATATTAATGAAGTTTAAAATAATTTTGTTTTTGTTCTATTTTAAATGTTGTTTGTTGATATTTTGTAGGGAAGCTTGAACAGGTCAAATGTTGAGAATGATCAAGATGATAATGTTGATCCCTTAGTCGTTACCCCAACAATCCGAGAGTTGCTACGTCGGATCAAGGACGTCGATAGCGATCATTTATGGTTTTTTAATATGAAAAAAGAGATCTTTGGGGAAGAACAACGGTTGGGCATAGTGAGTAGCGATATAAACGATTTTTGTTACATGCAAGAATTATCTTCCGAATGCATCTTGTTCTACATAAGGTAAACTAAATTTGGATGTCTTTATAACTAATTCTTTAATTTAATTAATTAAACACGATAATTACTTGTAATCAGATTATGTAGGCATTTATGTGAGGGATTGACGGGCTCCTTCGAAGGGAATTATTGCTTTGTTCATCCGGATATTATTGCTTCGGTTGGTCATCCAAACCCTCATGAATGAATATTACATATATTGAGTAGATGGAAAGATGCAAGAAATAATCAATTATGGTTCTTTCCCTATTGTGCAAGGTAATATTGTGTTAGTTTTAATTGAATTATGTTGTGAAAATATTAATTTCGAGAAACATCATATTAACTAAAATATTTATTGGTGTTTTTAGGAATCATTGGATGCTATGTGTTGTTGATTTATACAAAACAATAGCATGGTTTTTTGATTCTTTAAAGACTCATAAGAATATAATTGAAAAGGATCTAAAAACTTTGATCGACGAGTAAGTTAATAACTCTAATATTTTTAATTAATTGTTCTTATATTGGATTGGTACTTTTGAAGCTACTGTATAATCTTATACAATATTTATATTTCTATATAGTTCCTTCGTTGCATGGAACCAAGGAAAGACATTTGAAAAGAAACTTCTGTGGCAAAATACTAAGGTAATTATTATATATAAACTTAGCATTATTAGTTGTTAGTTAATTTAAATACTTGTATATATTCGTATCTAATATTACACATAATTTACTGTTTGCAAATTTAGACACCGATGCAGCCCGGGAGTACGGAATGCGGTTACTATATGATGATGATAATACGAGATATCATTAGGCGCAAAGTTCCTTCCTGGGACTTAAGAGGAATGGTAAATTATTATTAATTTAATGATTTCATCATATTTCTATTATGTAATAATTAATATTTATGATTATTTGTATATGTATTAACATAAGTTTCTCATGTTTAGTACGAAGGTGTCACTTGGTTACAAGCCGAAAATATCAACGAATTTAGAGATGAATGGGCAACAGCGATGATCACAAGTATCTCAAACCAATGAATATATATGCATGGTAGTGAAATAGCTAGCTTTTGTTAATAGCTTTTGTTTGTACATATAAAATATCGTAGACAAATTTGTGAAAATCGCTCATAAGGTAGTATTTGTTTTGCATGAACTTTGCTTTTAAACATACCAATTTTACAAAATTTCAAACAATATTGAAATATTTTAACAGGCGACGCAAAATATGCTTGAGAGTCGCCTGATACAAATAATGAAAGAAAAAACAAAAACCATCATAGTTATGTGCTTCAACATTTTAACAGATTATTTGATGCCAAAAGTAAAACAAATTGATACAAAACCAAAAGAAAAAGAAAATTTAAAATAAAAGGTGAACAGGCGATGCACAAAATGCTTGAGGGTCGCCTGATACAAATAAGAAAAAAAAACAAAAAAAAAAGCTCTGTGATGCTGCTTAAACATTTTCACTTGTTATTTAAAGTTGAAAGAAAATCATCAGTTTAATACTTACTAAAAACCCCTAACAAATTAATAATAATACACTAATAGGCGACGTATAATGCTTCTGCGTCCCCTGATATCAATAATATGTCTTCCAAAAAATTTTTTGGAAAACAAAAAAAAAAAAAAAGCACTGTGATGCTGCTTAAACATTTTCATTTGTTATTTAAAGTTGAAAGAAAATCAACTGTTTCATACTTAGAAAAAAACCAAAAAAAAAAAAATATTACACTAATAGGCGTCGCATAACAGTGTGTCTGCGTCACTTATATCAATAAAATGTCTTCCAAAAAATTTATTTGAAAAAACCAAAAAACAAAAAACACTGTGAAGCAGCTTAAACATTTTCACTTGTTATTTAAATTTGAAAGAAAATCAACTGTTTAATACTTACTAAAAACCCCAAAAAAAAAAAAATTGTACACTAATAGGCGACGTATAATGCTTCTGCGTCGCCTGATATCAATAATATGTCTTTCAAAAAAATTTTTGAAAAAAAAAAAAAGCACTATGATGCTGTTTAAACATTTTCACTTGTTATTTAAAGTTGAAAGAAAATCAATTGTTTAATACTTAGAAAAAACACAAAAACAATATATCTATATTACACTAATAAGCGACGCATAATAGTGTGTATGCGTCGCCTTATATCAATAAAATATTTTCCAAAAAATTTATTTGAAAAAGAAAAAAAAAGCACTGTGAAGCAGCTTAAATATTTTCACTTATTATTTAAATTTGAAAGAAAATCAACTGTTTAATACTTACTAAAAACCCAAAAAAAAAAAAAGAAAATTGTACACTAATAGGCGACGCATAATGCTTTTGTGCCCCCTGATATCAATAGTATGTTTTCCAAAAAATGTTTTGGAAAAAAAAAAAAAAAAAAAAAGCACTGTGATGCTGCTTAAACATTTTCACTTGTTATTTAAAGTTGAAAGAAAATCAACTGTTTAATATTTAGAAAAAACACAAAAAAAATATATCTATATTACACTAATAGGCGATGCATAATAGTGTGTATGTGTCGCCTTATATCAATAAAATATTTTCCAAAAAAATTATTTGAAAAAAAAAAAAAAACACTGTGAAGAAGCTTAAACATTTTTACTTGTTATTTAAAGTTGAAAAAAAATCAACTGTTTAATACTTACTAAAAACCCCTAAAAAAATAATAATAATACACTAATAGGCGACGCATAATGCTTCTGCGTCCCCTGATATCAATAATATGTCTTCCAAAAAATTTTTTGGAAAACAAAAAAAAAAAAAAGCACTGTGATGCTGCTTAAACATTTTCATTTGCTATTTAAAGTTGAAAGAAAATCAACTGTGTAATACTTACTAAAAACCCAAAAAAAAAAAAAAAAATTGTACACTAATAGGCGACGCATAATGCTTCTACGTCGCCTGATATCAATAATATGTCTTTCAAAAAATTTTTTGAAAAAAAAAAAAAGCACTGTGATGCTGCTTAAACATTTTCACTTGTTATTTAAAGTTGAAAGAAAATCAACTGTTTAATACTTAGAAAAAACACAAAAAAAAAATTATTACACTAATAGGCGACCCATAATAGTGTGTATGCGTCGCCTTATATCAATAAAATATTTTCCAAAAAATTTATTTGAAAAAAAAAAAAACAAGCACTGTGAAGCAGCTTAAACATTTTCACTTATTATTTAAATTTGAAAGAAAATCAACTGTTTAATACTTACTAAAAACCCAAAAAAAAAAAGAAAATTGTACACTAATAGACGACGCATAATGCTTTTATGTCCCCTGATATCAATAGTATGTCTTCCAAAAAATGTTCTGGAAAAAAAAAAAAAAAGCACTGTTATGCTGCTTAAACATTTTCACTTGTTATTTAAAGTTGAAAGAAAATCAACTGTTTAATATTTAGAAAAAACACAAAAAAAATATATCTATATTACACTAATAGGCGATGCATAATAGTGTGTATGTGTCGCCTTATATCAATAACATATTTTCCAAAAAAATTATTTGAAAAAATAAAAAAAAAAAAACACTGTGAGCAGCTTAAACATTTTTACTTGTTATTTAATGTTGAAAGAAAATCAACTGTTTAATACTTACTAAAAACCCCTAAAAAAATAATAATAATACACTAATAGGCGACGCATAATGCTTCTGCGTCCCCTGATATCAATAATATGACTTCCAAAAAATTTTTTGGAAAACAAAAAAAAAAAAAAAAAGCACTGTGATGCTGCTTAAACATTTTCATTTGTTATTTAAAGTTGAAAGAAATTCTACTGTGTAATACTTACTAAAAACCCAAAAAACAAAATAAAAATTGTACACTAATAGGCGACGCATAATGCTTCTGCGTCGCCTGATATCAATAATATGTCTTTCAAAAAAATTTTTGAAAAAAAAAAAAAAGCACTGTGATGCTGCTTAAACATTTTCATTTGTTATTTAAAGTTGAAAGAAAATCAACTGTGTAATACTTACTAAAAACCCAAAAAAAAAATAAAAATTGTACACTAATAGGAGACGCATAATGCTTCTGCGTCGCCTGATATCAAGAATATGTCTTTCAAAAAATTTTTTGAAAAAAAAAAAACGCACTGTGATGCTGCTTAAACATTTTCACTTGTTATTTAAAGTTGAAAGAAAATCAACTGTTTAATACTTAGAAAAAACACAAAAAAAAAAATTATTACACTAATAGGAGACGCGTAATAGTGTGTACGCGTCGCCTTATATCAATAAAATATTTTCCGAAAAATTTATTAGAAAAAAAAAAAACAAGCACTGTGAAGCAGCTTAAACATTTTCACTTATTATTTAAATTTGAAAGAAAATCAACTGTTTAATACTTACTAAAAGCCCAAAAAAAAAAAAGAAAATTGTACACTAATAGACGACGCATAATGCTTTTGTGTCCCCTGATATCAATAGTATGTCTTCCAAAAAATGTTCTGGAAAAAAAAAAAAAAGCACTGTTATGCTGCTTAAACATTTTCACTTGTTATTTAAAGTTGATAGAAAATCAACTGTTTAATACTTAGAAAAAACACAAAAAATATATATATATATATATATTACACTAATAGGCGATGCATAATAGTGTGTATGTGTCGCCTCATAACAATAAAATATTTTCCAAAAAATTTATTTGAAAAAACAAAAAAAAAAGCACTATGAAGCAGCTTAAACATTTTTACTTGTTATTTAAAGTTGAAAGAAAATCATCTGTTTAATACTTACTAAAAACCCCTAAAAAAAAATAATAATACACTAATAGGCGACGCATAATGCTTCTGCGTCCCCTGATATCAATAATATGTCTTCCAAAAAATTTTTTGGAAAACAAAAAAAAAAAAAGCACTATGATGGTGCTTAAACATTTTCATTTGTTATTTAAAGTTAAAAGAAAATCAACTGTTTAATACTTAGAAAAAAACCAAAAAAAAAAAAAATTATTACACGAATAGGCGTCGCATAACAATGTGTCTGCGTCGCCTTATATCAATAAAATGTCTTCCAAAAAATTTATTTCAAAAAACCAAAAAAAAAAAAACACTGTGAAGCAGCTTAAACATTTTCACTTGTTATTTAAATTTGAAAGAAAATCAACTGTTTAATACTTACTAAAAACCCTAAAAAAAAAAATTGTTCACTAATAGGCGACGTATAGTGCTTCTGCGTCGCCCGATATCAATAATATGTCTTTCAAAAAATTTTTTGAAAAAAAAAAAAAGCACTATGATGCTGCTTAAACATTTTCACTTGTTATTTAAAGTTGAAAGAAAATCAACTGTTTAATACTTAGAAAAAACACAAAAAAAAAATTATTACACTAATAGGCGACGCATAATAGTGAGTATGCGTCGCCTTATATCAACAAAATATTTTCCAAAAAAGTTATTTCAAAAAGAAAAAAAAAAGCACTGTGAAGCAGCTTAGACATTTTCACTTATTATTTAAATTTGAAAGAAAATCAACTGTTTAATACTTACTTAAAAAAAAAAAAAAGCAAATTGTACACTAATAGGCGATGCATAATGCTTTTGTGCCCCCTGATATCAATAGTATGTCTTCCAAAAAATGTTTTGGAAAAAACAAAAAAAGAAAAAGCACTGTGATGCTGCTTAAACATTTTCACTTGTTATTTAAAGTTGAAAGAAAATCAACTGTTTAATATTTAGAAAAAACACAAAAAATATATATATATATATTACAGTAATAGGCGATGCATAATAGTGTGTATGTGTCGCCTCATATCAATAAAATATTTTCCAAAAAATTTATTTGAAAAAACAAAAAAAAAAAGCACTTTGAAGCAGCTTAAACATTTTTACTTGTTATTTAAAGTTGAAAGAAAATCATCTGTTTAATACTTACTAAAACCCCCTAAAAAAAAATAATAATACACTAATAGGCGACGCATAATGCTTCTGCGCCCCCTGATATCAATAATATGTCTTCCAAAAAATTTTTTGAAAAAAAAAAAAAAGCACTGTGATGCTGCTTAAACATTTTCACTTGTTATTTAAAGTTGAAAGAAAATCAACTGTTTAATACTTAGAAAAAACACAAAAAAAAAAATTATTACACTAATAGGCGACGCATAATAGTGTGTATGCGTCGCCTTATATCAATAAAATATTTTCCAAAAAATTTATTTGAAAAAAAAAAAACAAGCACTGTGAAGCAGCTTAAACATTTTCACTTATTATTTAAATTTGAAAGAAAATCAACTGTTTAATACTTACAAAAAACCAAAAAAAAAAAAAGAAACTTGTACACTAATAGACGACGCATAATGCTTTTGTGTCCCCTAATATCAATAGTATGTCTTCCAAAAAATGTTCTGGAAAAAAAAAAAAAAGCACTGTTATGCTGCTTAAACATTTTCACTTGTTATTTAAAGTTGAAAGAAAATCAACTGTTTAATACTTAGAAAAAACACAAAAAATATATATATATATTACAGTAATAGGCGATGCATAATAGTGTGTATGTGTCGCCTCATATCAATAAAATATTTTCCAAAAAATTTGTTTGAAAAAACAAAAAAAAAAAGCACTTTGAAGCAGCTTAAACATTTTTACTTGTTATTTAAAGTTGAAAGAAAATCATCTGTTTAATACTTACTAAAACCCCCTAAAAAAAAATAATAATACACTAATAGGCGACGCATAATGCTTCTGCGCCCCCTGATATCAATAATATGTCTTCCAAAAAATTTTTTGGAAAACAAAAAAAAAAAAAAAAAGCACTGTGATGGTGCTTAAACATTTTCATTTGTTATTTAAAGTTAAAAGAAAATCAACTGTTTAATACTTAGAAAAAACACAAAAAAAAAATTATTACACTAATAGGCGACGCATAATAGTGAGTATGCGTCGCCTTATATCAATAAAATATTTTCCAAAAAATTTAATTGAAAAAGAAAAAAAAAGCACTGTGAAGCAGCTTAAACATTTTCACTTGTTATTTAAATTTGAAAGAAAATCAACTGTTTAATACTTACTAAAAACCCTAAAAAAAAAAAATTGTTCACTAATAGGCGACGTATAATGCTTCTGCGTTGCCTGATATCAATAATATGTCTTTCAAAAAATTTTTTGAAAAAAAAAAAAAAGCACTATGATGCTGCTTAAACATTTTCACTTGTTATTTAAAGTTGAAAGAAAATCAACTGTTTAATACTTAGAAAAAACACAAAAACAAAAATATATATATATATATTACACTAATAGGCGATGCATAATAGTGTGTATGTGTCACCTTATATCAATAAAATATTTTCCAAAAAACTTATTTGAAAAAACAAAAAAAAAAAAAGCACTGTGAAGCAGTTTCAACATTTTTACTTGTTATTTAAAGTTGAAAGAAAATCATCTGTTTAATACTTACTAAAAACCCCTAAAAAAAAATAATAATAGACTAATAGGCGACGCATAATGCTTCTGCGTCCCCTGATATCAATAATATGTCTTGCAAAAAATGTTTTGGAAAACAAAAAAAAAAAAGCACTGTGATGCTGCTTAAACATTTTAATTTGTTATTTAAAGTTGAAAGAAAATCAACTGTTTCAAACTTAGAAAAAAACCAAAAAAAAAAAAAATTATTACACTAATACGCGTCGCATAACAGTGTGTCTGCGTCGCTTCTATCAATAAAATGTCTTCCAAAAACATTTATTTGAAAAAACAAAAAAAAAAAAAAACACTGTGAAGCAGCTTAAACATTTTCACTTGTTATTTAAATTTGAAAGAAAATCAACTGTTTAATACTTACTAAAAACCCCAAAAAAAAAAAAATTGTACACTAATAGGCGACGTATAATGCTTCTGCGTCGCCTGATATCAATAATATATCTTTCAAAAAATTTTTTGAAAAAAAAAAAAAAAGCACTATGATGCTGTTTAAACATTTTCACTTGTTATTTACAGTTGAAAGAAAATCAACTGTTTAATACTTAGAAAAAACACAAAAAAAAACAAATTATTACACTAATAGGCGACGCATAATAGTGTGTATGCGTCGCCTTATATCAATAAAATATTTTCCAAAAAATTTTTTGAAAAAAAAAAAAAGCACTATGATGCTGCTTAAACACTTTCACTTGTTATTTAAAGCTAAAAGAAAATCAACAGTTTAATACTTATAAAAAACACAAAAAATATATATATATATATATATATATATATATATATTACACTAATAGGCAATGCATAATAGTGTGTGTGTGTCACCTTATATCAATAAAATATTTTCCAAAAAATGTATTTGAAAAAACAAAAAAAAAAAAGCACTGTGAAGCAGTTTAAACATTTTTACTTGTTATTTAAAGTTGAAAGAAAATCATCTGTTTAATACTTACTAAAAACCCCTAAAATAAATAATAATATACTAATAGGCGACGCATATTGCTTCTGCGTCCCCTGATATCAATAATATGTCTTCCAAAAAAATTTTTGGAAAAAAAAAAAAAAAAGCACTGTGATGCTGGTTAAACATTTTAATTTGTTATTTAAAGTTGAAAGAAAATCAACTGTTTCATACTTAGAAAAAAACCAAAAAATAAAAAATTATTACACTAATAGGCCATGCATAATAGTGTGTATGTGTCGCCTTATATGAATAAAATATTTTCCAAAAAAATTTTTGAAAAAAAAAAAAAGCACTATGATGCTGCTTAAACATTTTCACTTGTTATTTAAAGCTGAAAGAAAATCAACTGTGCAATAGTTACAAAAAACACAAAAAAAAAAAAAATTTGTACACTAATAGGCGACACATAATGCTTCTGCGTCGCCTGATATCAATAATATGTCTTTCAAAAAATTTTTTGAAAAAAAAAAAAAGCACTGTGATGCTGCTTAAACATTTTCACTTGTTATTTAAAGTTGAAAGAAAATAAACTGTTTAATACTTAGAAAAAACAAAAAAAAAAATTATTACACTAATAGGCGACGCATAATAGTGTGTATGCATCGCCTTAAATCAATAAAATATTTTCCAAAAAATTTATTTGAAAAAAAAAAAAAAAGAACTGTGACGCAGCTTAAACATGTTCACTTATTATTTAAATTTGAAAGAAAATCAGCTGTTTAATACTTACTAAAAACCCAAAAAAAAAAAAAGAAAATTGTACACTAATAGGCGACGCGTAATGCTTTTGTGTCTCCTGATATCAATAGTATGTCTTCCAAAAAATGTTTTGGAAAAAACAAAAAAAAAATAACACTGTGATGCTGCTTAAACATTTTCACTTGTTATTTAAAGTTGAAAGAAAATTAACTGTTTAATACTTAGAGAAAACACAAAAACAATATATATATATTACAATAATAGGCGATGCATAATAGTGTGTATGTGTCGCCTTATATGAATAAAATATTTTCGAAAAAATTTATTTGAAAAAAAAAAAAACCACTGTGAAGCAGCTTAAACATTTTCACTTATTATTTAAATTTCAAAGAAAATAAACTATTTAATACTTACTAAAAACCCAAAAAAAAAGAAGAAAATTGTAAACTAATTGGCGTCGCATAACAGTGTGTCTGCGTCGCCTTATATCAATAAAATGTCTTCCAAAAACTTTATTTGAAAAAACCAAAAAAAAAAAAACACTGTGAAGCAGCTTAAACATTTTCACTTGTTATTTAAAGTTGAAAGAAAATCAACTGTTTAATACTTAGAAAAAACACAAAAAAAATATATCTATATTACACTAATAGGCAATGCATAATAGTGTGTATGTGTCGCCTTATATCAATAAAATATTTTCCAAAAAAATTATTTGAAAAAACAAAAAAAAAAAAGCACTGTGAAGCAGCTTAAACATTTTTACTTGTTATTTAAAGTTGAAAGAAAATCAACTGTTTAATACTTACTAAAAACCCCTAAAAAAAAATAATAATACACTAATAGGCGACGCATAATGCTTCTGCGTCCCCTGATATCAATAATATGTCTTCCAAAAAATTTTTTGGAAAACAAAAAAAAAAAAAAAGCACTGTGATGCTGCTTAAACATTTTCATTTGTTATTTAAAGTTGAAAGAAAATCAACTATTTAATACTTAGAAAAAAACCAAAAAAAAAAATTATTACACTAATAGGCATCGCATAACAGTGTGTCTGGGTCGCCTAATATCAATAAAATGTCTTCCAATAAATTTATTTGAAAAAACCAAAAAAAAACACTGTGAAGCAGCTTAAACATTTTCACTTGTTATTTAAATTTGAAAGAAAATCAACTGTGCAATAGTTACAAAAAACCCAAAAAAAAAAAAATATTTGTACACTAATAGGCGACACATTATGCTTCTGCGTCGCCTGATATCAATAATATGTCTTTCAAAAAATTTTTTGAAAAAAAAAAAAAAAGCATTGTGATGCTGCTTAAACATTTTCACTTGTTATTTAAAGTTGAAAGAAAATAAACTGTTTAATACTTAGAAAAAACAAAAAAAAAAAAATTATTACACTAATAGGCGACGCATAATAGTGTGTATGCATCGCCTTAAATCAATAAAATATTTTCCAAAAAATTTATTTGAAAAAAAAAAAAAGCACTGTGAAGCAGCTTAAACATTTTCACTTATTATTTAAATTTCAAAGAAAATCAACTGTTTTAATACATACTAAAAACCCAAAAAAAAAAAAGAAAATTGTACACTAATAGGCGACGCATAATGCTTTTGTGTCCCCTGATATCAATAGTATGTCTTCCAAAAAATGTTTTGGAAAAAACAAAAAAAAAAAAGCACTGTGATGCTGCTTAAATATTTTAACTTGTTATTTAAAGTTGAAAGAAAATCAACTGTTTAATACTTAGAAAAAACACAAAAAATATATATATATATTACACTAATAGGCGATGCATAATAGTGTGTATGTGTCGCCTTATATCAATAAAATATTTTCCAAAAAATTTATTTGAAAAAACAAAAAAAAAAAAACACTGTGAAGCAGCTTAAACATTTTAACTTGTTATTTAAATTTGAAAGAAAATCAACTGTTTAATACTTACTAAAAACCCTAAAAAAAATAATAATACACTAATAGGCGACGCATAATGCTTCTGCGTCCCCTGATATCAATAATATGTCTTCCAAAAAATTTTTTGTAAAAAAAAAAAAAAGCACTGTGATGCTGCGTAAACATTTTCATTTGTTATTTAAAGTTGAAAGAAAATCAACTATTTAATACTTACTAAAAACCCAAAAAAAAAGAAGAAAATTGTACACTAATAGGAGACGCATAACAGTGTGTCTGCGTCGCCTTATATCAATAAAATGTCTTCCAAAAAATTTATTTGAAAAAACCAAAAAAAAAAAACACTGTGAAGCAGCTTAAACATTTTCACTTGTTATTTAAATTTGAAAGAAAATCAACTGTTTAATACTTACTAAAAACCCTAAAAAAAAAAAATTGTACACTAATAGGCGACGTATAATGCTTCTGCGTCGCCTGATATCAATAATATGTCTTTCAAAAAATTTTTTGAAAAAAGAAAAAAAAGGCACTCTGATGCTGCTTAAACATTTTCACTTGTTATTTAAAGTTGAAAGAAAATGATCTGTTTAATACTTACTAAAAACCCCTTAAAAAAAAATAATAATACACTAATAGGCGACACATAATGCTTCTGCGTCCCCTGATATCAATAATATGTCTTCCAAAAAATTTTTTGGAAAAAAAAAAAAAAGCACTGTGATGCTGCTTAAACATTTTCATTTGTTATTTAAAGTTGAAAGAAAATCAACTGTTTAATACTTAGAAAAAAACCAAAAAAAAAATTTATTACACTAATAGGCGTCGCATAACAGTGTGTCTGCGTCGCCTTATATCAATAAAATGTCTTCCAAAACATTTATTTGAAAAAACCAAAAAAAAAAAACACTGTGAAGCAGCTTAAACATTTTCACTTGTTATTTAAATTTGAAAGAAAATCAACTGTTCAATACTTACGAAAAACCCTAAAAAAAAAATTGTACACTAATAGGCGACGTATAATGCGTCTGCGTCGCCTGATATCAATAATATGTCTTTCAAAAAATTTTTTGAAAAAAAAAAAAACAGCACTATGATGCTGCTTAAACATTTTCACTTGTTATTTAAAGTTGAAAGAAAATAAATTGTTTAATACTTAGAAAAAACACAAAAAAAAAATTATTACACTAATAGACGACGCATAATAGTGTGTATGCATCGCCTTCAATCAATAAAATATTTTCCAAAAAATTTATTTGAAAAAAAAAAAAAGCACTGTGAAGCAGCTTAAACATTTTCACTTATTATTTAAATTTCAAAGAAAATCAGCTGTTTAATACTTACTAAAAACCCAAAAAAAAAAAGAAAATTGTACACTAATAGGCGACGCGTAATGCTTTTGTGTCTCCTGATATCAATAGTATGTCTTCCAAAAAATGTTTTGGAAAAAACAAAAAAAAAAAAGCACTATGATGCTGCTTAAACATTTTCACTTGTTATTTAAAGCTGAAAGAAAATCAACTGTGCAATAGTTACAAAAAACACAAAAAAAAAAAAAATTTGTACACTAATAGGCGACACATAATGCTTCTGCGTCGCCTGATATCAATAATATGTCTTTCAAAAAATTTTTTGAAAAAAAAAAAAAGCACTGTGATGCTGCTTAAACATTTTCACTTGTTATTTAAAGTTGAAAGAAAATAAACTGTTTAATACTTAGAAAAAACAAAAAAAAAATTATTACACTAATAGGCGACGCATAATAGTGTGTATGCATCGCCTTAAATCAATAAAATATTTTCCAAAAAATTTATTTGAAAAAAAAAAAAAAAGAACTGTGACGCAGCTTAAACATGTTCACTTATTATTTAAATTTGAAAGAAAATCAGCTGTTTAATACTTACTAAAAACCCAAAAAACAAAAAGAAAATTGTACACTAATAGGCGACGCGTAATGCTTTTGTGTCTCCTGATATCAATAGTATGTCTTCCAAAAAATGTTTTGGAAAAAACAAAAAAAAAAAACACTGTGATGCTGCTTAAACATTTTCACTTGTTATTTAAAGTTGAAAGAAAATTAACTGTTTAATACTTAGAGAAAACACAAAAACAATATATATATATTACAATAATAGGCGATGCATAATAGTGTGTATGTGTCGCCTTATATGAATAAAATATTTTCGAAAAAATTTATTTGAAAAAAAAAAAAACCACTGTGAAGAAGCTTAAACATTTTCACTTATTATTTAAATTTCAAAGAAAATAAACTATTTAATACTTACTAAAAACCCAAAAAAAAAGAAGAAAATTGTAAACTAATTGGCGTCGCATAACAGTGTGTCTGCGTCGCCTTATATCAATAAAATGTCTTCCAAAAACTTTATTTGAAAAAACCAAAAAAAAAAAAACACTGTGAAGCAGCTTAAACATTTTCACTTGTTATTTAAAGTTGAAAGAAAATCAACTGTTCAATACTTAGAAAAAACACAAAAAAAATATATCTATATTACACTAATAGGCGATGCATAATAGTGTGTATGTGTCGCCTTATATCAATAAAATATTTTCCAAAAAAATTATTTGAAAAAACAAAAAACAAAAAGCAATGTGAAGCAGCTTAAACATTTTTACTTGTTATTTAAAGTTGAAAGAAAATCAACTGTTTAATACTTACTAAAAACCCCTAAAAAAAAATAATAATACACTAATAGGCGACGCATAATGCTTCTGCGTCCCCTGATATCAATAATATGTCTTCCAAAAAATTTTTTGGAAAACAAAAAAAAAAAAAAGCACTGTGATGCTGCTTAAACATTTTCATTTGTTATTTAAAGTTGAAAGAAAATCAACTATTTAATACTTAGAAAAAAACCAAAAAAAAAAATTATTACACTAATAGGCATCGCATAACAGTGTGTCTGGGTCGCCTAATATCAATAAAATGTCTTCCAATAAATTTATTTGAAAAAACCAAAAAAAAACACTGTGAAGCAGCTTAAACATTTTCACTTGTTATTTAAATTTGAAAGAAAATCAACTGTGCAATAGTTACAAAAAACCCAAAAAAAAAAAAAATATTTGTACACTAATAGGCGACACATTATGCTTCTGCGTCGCCTGATATCAATAATATGTCTTTCAAAAAATTTTTAAAAAAAAAAAAAAAAAGCACTGTGATGCTGCTTAAACATTTTCACTTGTTATTTAAAGTTGAAAGAAAATAAACTGTTTAATACTTAGAAAAAACAAAAAAAAAAAAATTATTACACTAATAGGCGACGCATAATAGTGTGTATGCATCGCCTTAAATCAATAAAATATTTTCCAAAAAATTTATTTGAAAAAAAAAAAAAGCACTGTGAAGCAGCTTAAACATTTTCACTTATTATTTAAATTTCAAAGAAAATCAACTGTTTTAATACATACTAAAAACCCAAAAAAAAAAAAGAAAATTGTACACTAATAGGCGACGCATAATGCTTTTGTGTCCCCTGATATCAATAGTATGTCTTCCAAAAAATGTTTTGGAAAAAACAAAAAAAAAAAAGCACTGTGATGCTGCTTAAATATTTTAACTTGTTATTTAAAGTTGAAAGAAAATCAACTGTTTAATACTTAGAAAAAACACAAAAAATATATATATATATATTACACTAATAGGCGATGCATAATAGTGTGTATGTGTCGCCTTATATCAATAAAATATTTTCCAAAAAATTTATTTGAAAAAACAAAAAAAAAAAAACACTGTGAAGCAGCTTAAACATTTTAACTTGTTATTTAAATTTGAAAGAAAATCAACTGTTTAATACTTACTAAAAACCCTAAAAAAAATAATAATACACTAATAGGCGACGCATAATGCTTCTGCGTCCCCTGATATCAATAATATGTCTTCCAAAAAATTTTTTGTAAAAAAAAAAAAAAAGCACTGTGATGCTGCGTAAACATTTTCATTTGTTATTTAAAGTTGAAAGAAAATCAACTATTTAATACTTACTAAAAACCCAAAAAAAAAGAAGAAAATTGTACACTAATAGGAGACGCATAACAGTGTGTCTGCGTCGCCTTATATCAATAAAATGTCTTCCAAAAAATTTATTTGAAAAAACCAAAAAAAAAAAACACTGTGAAGCAGCTTAAACATTTTCACTTGTTATTTAAATTTGAAAGAAAATCAACTGTTTAATACTTACTAAAAACCCTAAAAAAAAAAAATTGTACACTAATAGGCGACGTATAATGCTTCTGCGTCGCCTGATATCAATAATATGTCTTTCAAAAAATTTTTTGAAAAAAGAAAAAAAAGGCACTCTGATGCTGCTTAAACATTTTCACTTGTTATTTAAAGTTGAAAGAAAATGATCTGTTTAATACTTACTAAAAACCCCTTAAAAAAAAATAATAATACACTAATAGGCGACACATAATGCTTCTGCGTCCCCTGATATCAATAATATGTCTTCCAAAAAATTTTTTGGAAAAAAAAAAAAAAAGCACTGTGATGCTGCTTAAACATTTTCATTTGTTATTTAAAGTTGAAAGAAAATCAACTGTTTAATACTTAGAAAAAAACCAAAAAAAAAATTTATTACACTAATAGGCGTCGCATAACAGTGTGTCTGCGTCGCCTTATATCAATAAAATGTCTTCCAAAACATTTATTTGAAAAAACCAAAAAAAAAAAACACTGTGAAGCAGCTTAAACATTTTCACTTGTTATTTAAATTTGAAAGAAAATCAACTGTTCAATACTTACGAAAAACCCTAAAAAACAAATTGTACACTAATAGGCGACGTATAATGCGTCTGCGTCGCCTGATATCAATAATATGTCTTTCAAAAAATTTTTTGAAAAAAAAAAAAACAGCACTATGATGCTGCTTAAACATTTTCACTTGTTATTTAAAGTTGAAAGAAAATAAATTGTTTAATACTTAGAAAAAACACAAAAAAAAAATTATTACACTAATAGACGACGCATAATAGTGTGTATGCGTCGCCTTATATCAAGAAAATATTTTCCAAAAAAATTTATTTGAAAAAAAAAAAAAGCACTGTGAAGCAGCTTAAACATTTTCACTTATTATTTAAATTTGAAAGAAAATCAACTGTTTTAATACTTACTAAAAACCCAAAAAAAAAAAGAAAATTGTACACTAATAGGCGACGCATAATGCTTTTGTGTCCCCTGATATCAATAGTATGTCTTCCAAAAAATGTTTTGGAAAAAACAAAAAAAAAAAAGCACTGTGATGCTGCTTAAACATTTTAACTTGTTATTTAAAGTTGAAAGAAAATCAACTGTTTAATACTTAGAAAAAACACAAAAAATATATATATATATATTACACTAATAGGCGATGCATAATAGTGTGTATGTGTCGCCTTATATCAATAAAATATTTTCCAAAACATTTATTTGAAAAAACAAAAAAAAAAGCACTGTGAAGCAGCTTAAACATTTTTACTTGTTATTTGAAGTTGAAAGAAAATCATCTGTTTAATACTAACTAAAAACCCCTAAAAGAAAATAATAATACACTAATAGGCGACGCATAATGCTTCTGCGTCCCCTGATATCAATAATACGTCTTCCAAAAAATTTTTTGGAAAACAAAAAAAAAAAAAAAGCACTATGATGCTACTTAAACATTTTCATTTGTTATTTAAAGTTGAAAGAAAATTAACTATTTAATACTTAGAAAAAAACCAAAAAAAAAAATTATTACACTAATAGGCGTCGCATAACAGTGTGTCTGGGTCGCTTAATATCAATAAAATGTCTTCCAAAAAATTTATTTGAAAAAAAAAAAAAGCACTGTGAAGCAGCTTAAACATTTTCACTTATTATTTAAATTTCAAAGAAAATCAGCTGTTTAATACTTACTAAAAACCCAAAAAAAAAAAGAAAATTGTACACTAATAGGCGACGCGTAATGCTTTTGTGTCTCCTGATATCAATAGTATGTCTTCCAAAAAATGTTTTGGAAAAAACAAAAAAAAAAAAGCACTATGATGCTGCTTAAACATTTTCACTTGTTATTTAAAGCTGAAAGAAAATCAACTGTGCAATAGTTACAAAAAACACAAAAAAAAAAAAAATTTGTACACTAATAGGCGACACATAATGCTTCTGCGTCGCCTGATATCAATAATATGTCTTTCAAAAAATTTTTTGAAAAAAAAAAAAAGCACTGTGATGCTGCTTAAACATTTTCACTTGTTATTTAAAGTTGAAAGAAAATAAACTGTTTAATACTTAGAAAAAACAAAAAAAAAATTATTACACTAATAGGCGACGCATAATAGTGTGTATGCATCGCCTTAAATCAATAAAATATTTTCCAAAAAATTTATTTGAAAAAAAAAAAAAAAGAACTGTGACGCAGCTTAAACATGTTCACTTATTATTTAAATTTGAAAGAAAATCAGCTGTTTAATACTTACTAAAAACCCAAAAAACAAAAAGAAAATTGTACACTAATAGGCGACGCGTAATGCTTTTGTGTCTCCTGATATCAATAGTATGTCTTCCAAAAAATGTTTTGGAAAAAACAAAAAAAAAAAACACTGTGATGCTGCTTAAACATTTTCACTTGTTATTTAAAGTTGAAAGAAAATTAACTGTTTAATACTTAGAGAAAACACAAAAACAATATATATATATTACAATAATAGGCGATGCATAATAGTGTGTATGTGTCGCCTTATATGAATAAAATATTTTCGAAAAAATTTATTTGAAAAAAAAAAAAACCACTGTGAAGCAGCTTAAACATTTTCACTTATTATTTAAATTTCAAAGAAAATAAACTATTTAATACTTACTAAAAACCCAAAAAAAAAGAAGAAAATTGTAAACTAATTGGCGTCGCATAACAGTGTGTCTGCGTCGCCTTATATCAATAAAATGTCTTCCAAAAACTTTATTTGAAAAAACCAAAAAAAAAAAAACACTGTGAAGCAGCTTAAACATTTTCACTTGTTATTTAAAGTTGAAAGAAAATCAACTGTTCAATACTTAGAAAAAACACAAAAAAAATATATCTATATTACACTAATAGGCGATGCATAATAGTGTGTATGTGTCGCCTTATATCAATAAAATATTTTCCAAAAAAATTATTTGAAAAAACAAAAAACAAAAAGCAATGTGAAGCAGCTTAAACATTTTTACTTGTTATTTAAAGTTGAAAGAAAATCAACTGTTTAATACTTACTAAAAACCCCTAAAAAAAAATAATAATACACTAATAGGCGACGCATAATGCTTCTGCGTCCCCTGATATCAATAATATGTCTTCCAAAAAATTTTTTGGAAAACAAAAAAAAAAAAAAAGCACTGTGATGCTGCTTAAACATTTTCATTTGTTATTTAAAGTTGAAAGAAAATCAACTATTTAATACTTAGAAAAAAACCAAAAAAAAAAATTATTACACTAATAGGCATCGCATAACAGTGTGTCTGGGTCGCCTAATATCAATAAAATGTCTTCCAATAAATTTATTTGAAAAAACCAAAAAAAAACACTGTGAAGCAGCTTAAACATTTTCACTTGTTATTTAAATTTGAAAGAAAATCAACTGTGCAATAGTTACAAAAAACCCAAAAAAAAAAAAAATATTTGTACACTAATAGGCGACACATTATGCTTCTGCGTCGCCTGATATCAATAATATGTCTTTCAAAAAATTTTTTTAAAAAAAAAAAAAAAGCACTGTGATGCTGCTTAAACATTTTCACTTGTTATTTAAAGTTGAAAGAAAATAAACTGTTTAATACTTAGAAAAAACAAAAAAAAAAAAATTATTACACTAATAGGCGACGCATAATAGTGTGTATGCATCGCCTTAAATCAATAAAATATTTTCCAAAAAATTTATTTGAAAAAAAAAAAAAGCACTGTGAAGCAGCTTAAACATTTTCACTTATTATTTAAATTTCAAAGAAAATCAACTGTTTTAATACATACTAAAAACCCAAAAAAAAAAAAGAAAATTGTACACTAATAGGCGACGCATAATGCTTTTGTGTCCCCTGATATCAATAGTATGTCTTCCAAAAAATGTTTTGGAAAAAACAAAAAAAAAAAAGCACTGTGATGCTGCTTAAATATTTTAACTTGTTATTTAAAGTTGAAAGAAAATCAACTGTTTAATACTTAGAAAAAACACAAAAAATATATATATATATATTACACTAATAGGCGATGCATAATAGTGTGTATGTGTCGCCTTATATCAATAAAATATTTTCCAAAAAATTTATTTGAAAAAACAAAAAAAAAAAAACACTGTGAAGCAGCTTAAACATTTTAACTTGTTATTTAAATTTGAAAGAAAATCAACTGTTTAATACTTACTAAAAACCCTAAAAAAAATAATAATACACTAATAGGCGACGCATAATGCTTCTGCGTCCCCTGATATCAATAATATGTCTTCCAAAAAATTTTTTGTAAAAAAAAAAAAAAAGCACTGTGATGCTGCGTAAACATTTTCATTTGTTATTTAAAGTTGAAAGAAAATCAACTATTTAATACTTACTAAAAACCCAAAAAAAAAGAAGAAAATTGTACACTAATAGGAGACGCATAACAGTGTGTCTGCGTCGCCTTATATCAATAAAATGTCTTCCAAAAAATTTATTTGAAAAAACCAAAAAAAAAAAACACTGTGAAGCAGCTTAAACATTTTCACTTGTTATTTAAATTTGAAAGAAAATCAACTGTTTAATACTTACTAAAAACCCTAAAAAAAAAAAATTGTACACTAATAGGCGACGTATAATGCTTCTGCGTCGCCTGATATCAATAATATGTCTTTCAAAAAATTTTTTGAAAAAAGAAAAAAAAGGCACTCTGATGCTGCTTAAACATTTTCACTTGTTATTTAAAGTTGAAAGAAAATGATCTGTTTAATACTTACTAAAAACCCCTTAAAAAAAAATAATAATACACTAATAGGCGACACATAATGCTTCTGCGTCCCCTGATATCAATAATATGTCTTCCAAAAAATTTTTTGGAAAAAAAAAAAAAAAGCACTGTGATGCTGCTTAAACATTTTCATTTGTTATTTAAAGTTGAAAGAAAATCAACTGTTTAATACTTAGAAAAAAACCAAAAAAAAAATTTATTACACTAATAGGCGTCGCATAACAGTGTGTCTGCGTCGCCTTATATCAATAAAATGTCTTCCAAAACATTTATTTGAAAAAACCAAAAAAAAAAAACACTGTGAAGCAGCTTAAACATTTTCACTTGTTATTTAAATTTGAAAGAAAATCAACTGTTCAATACTTACGAAAAACCCTAAAAAACAAATTGTACACTAATAGGCGACGTATAATGCGTCTGCGTCGCCTGATATCAATAATATGTCTTTCAAAAAATTTTTTGAAAAAAAAAAAAACAGCACTATGATGCTGCTTAAACATTTTCACTTGTTATTTAAAGTTGAAAGAAAATAAATTGTTTAATACTTAGAAAAAACACAAAAAAAAAATTATTACACTAATAGACGACGCATAATAGTGTGTATGCGTCGCCTTATATCAAGAAAATATTTTCCAAAAAAATTTATTTGAAAAAAAAAAAAAGCACTGTGAAGCAGCTTAAACATTTTCACTTATTATTTAAATTTGAAAGAAAATCAACTGTTTTAATACTTACTAAAAACCCAAAAAAAAAAAGAAAATTGTACACTAATAGGCGACGCATAATGCTTTTGTGTCCCCTGATATCAATAGTATGTCTTCCAAAAAATGTTTTGGAAAAAACAAAAAAAAAAAAGCACTGTGATGCTGCTTAAACATTTTAACTTGTTATTTAAAGTTGAAAGAAAATCAACTGTTTAATACTTAGAAAAAACACAAAAAATATATATATATATATTACACTAATAGGCGATGCATAATAGTGTGTATGTGTCGCCTTATATCAATAAAATATTTTCCAAAACATTTATTTGAAAAAACAAAAAAAAAAGCACTGTGAAGCAGCTTAAACATTTTTACTTGTTATTTGAAGTTGAAAGAAAATCATCTGTTTAATACTAACTAAAAACCCCTAAAAGAAAATAATAATACACTAATAGGCGACGCATAATGCTTCTGCGTCCCCTGATATCAATAATACGTCTTCCAAAAAATTTTTTGGAAAACAAAAAAAAAAAAAAAGCACTATGATGCTACTTAAACATTTTCATTTGTTATTTAAAGTTGAAAGAAAATTAACTATTTAATACTTAGAAAAAAACCAAAAAAAAAAATTATTACACTAATAGGCGTCGCATAACAGTGTGTCTGGGTCGCTTAATATCAATAAAATGTCTTCCAAAAAATTTATTTTAAAAAACCAAAAAAAATACACTGTGAAGCAGCTTAAACATTTTCACTTATTATTTAAGTTTGAAAGAAAATCAACTATTTAATACTTACTAAAAACCCAAAAAAAAAAAGAAAATTGTACACTAATAGGCGACGCATAATGCTTTTGTGTCGCCTGATATCAATAGTATGTCTTCCAAAAAATGTTTTGGAAAAAACAAAAAAAAAAAAACACTGTGATGCTGCTTAAACATTTTCACTTGTTATTTAAAGTTGAAAGAAAATCAACTGTTTAACACTTAGAAAAAACACAAAAAAATATATCTATAGTACACTAATAGGCGATGCATAATAGTGTGTATGTGTCGCCTTATATCTATAAAATATTTTCCAAAAAAATTATTTGAAAAAACAAAAAAACAAAAAAGCACTGTGAAGCAGCTTAAACATTTTTACTTGTTATGTAAAGTTGAAAGAAAATCAACTGTTTAATACTTACTAAAAACCCCTAAAAAAAAATAATAATACACTAATAGGCGACGCATAATGCTTCTGCGTCCCCTGATATCAATAATATGTCTTCCAAAAAGTTTTTTGGAAAACAAAAAAAAAAAAAAGCACAGCGATGCTGCTTAAACATTTTCATTTGTTATTTAAAGTTGAAAGAAAATAAACTATTTAATACTTAGAAAAAAACCAAAAAAAAAAATTATTACACTAATAGGCGTCGCATAACAGTGTCTCTGGGTCGCTTAATATCAATAAAATGTCTTCCAAAAAATTTATTTTAAAAAACCAAAAAAAAAACACTGTGAAGCAGCTTAAATATTTTCACTTATTATTTAAGTTTGAAAGAAAATCAACTATTTAATACTTATTAGAAACCCAAAAAAAAAAAGAAAATTGTACACTAATAGGCGACGCATAATGCTTTTGTGTCGCCTGATATCAATAGTATGTCTTCCAAAAAATGTTTTGGAAAAAACAAAAAAAAAAAGCACTGTGATGCTGCTTAAACATTTTCACTTGTTATTTAAAGTTGAAAGAAAATCAACTGTCTAATACTTAGAAAAAACACAAAAAAATATATCTATATTACACTAATAGGCGATGCATAATAGTGTGTATGTGTCGCCTTATATCAATAAAATATTTTCCAAAAACATTATTTGAAAAAACAAAAAAAAAAAAAAGCACTGTGAAGCAACTTAAACATTTTTACTTGTTATGTAAATTTGGAAGAAAATCAACTGTTTAATACTTACTAAAAACCCCTAAAAAAAAATAATAATACACTAATAGGCGACGCATAATGCTTCTGCGTCCCCTGATATCAATAATATGTCTTCCAAAAAGTTTTTTGGAAAAAAAAAAAAAAAGCACTGTGATGCTGCTTAAACATTTTCATTTGTTATTTAAAGTTTAAAGAAAATCAACTATTTAATACTTAGAAAAAAACCAAAAAAAAAAAAATTATTACACTAATAGGCGTCGCATAACAGTGTGTCTGGGTCGCTTAATATTAATAAAATGTCTTCCAATAAATTTATTTGAAAAAAAAAAAAAAAACACTGTGAAGCAGTTTAAACATTTTCACTTGTTATTTAAATTTGAAAGAAAATCAACTGTGTAATAGTTACAAAAAACCAAAAAACAAAAATAAAAATTGTACACTAATACGCGACGTATAATGCTTCTGCGTCGCCTGATATCAATAATATGTCTTTCAAAAAATTTTTTGAAAAAAAAAAAAAAAGTACTATGATGCTGCTTAAACATTTTCACTTGTTATTTAAAGTTAAAAGAAAATCAACTGTTTAATACTTAGAAAAAACACAAAAAAAAAATTATTACACTAATAGACGACGCATAATAGTGTGTACGCGTCGCCTTATATCAATAAAATATTTTCCAAAAAATTTATTTGAAAAAAAAAAAAGCACTGTGAAGCAGCTTAAACAATTTC
Organism: Ziziphus jujuba; assembly: GCF_031755915.1. NCBI lineage: Eukaryota > Viridiplantae > Streptophyta > Magnoliopsida > Rosales > Rhamnaceae > Ziziphus > Ziziphus jujuba. Next base: position 8,035,258 of record NC_083390.1, read on the forward strand.
ACTTATTATTTAAATTTGAAAGAAAATCAACTGTTTAATACTTACTAAAAATCCAAAAAAGAAAAAGAAAATTGTACACTAATAGGCGGCGCATAATGCTTTTGTGTCCCCTGATATCAATAGTATGTCTTCCAAAAAATGTTTTGGAAAAAACAAAAAAAAAAAGCACTGTGATGCTGCTTAAACATTTTCACTTATTATTTAAAGTCGAAAGAAAATCAACTGTTTAATACTTAGAAAAAACACAAAAAATATAGATATATATATTACACTAATAGGCGATGCATAATAGTGTGTATGTGTCACCTTATATCAATAAAATATTTTCCAAAAAATTTATTTGAAAAAACAAAAAAAAAAAAAGCACAGTGAAGCAGCTTAAACAATTTTACTTGTTATTTAAAGTTGAAAGAAAATCAACTGTTTAATACTTACTAAAAACCCCTAAAAAAAATAATAATACACTAATAGGCGACGCATAATGCTTCTGCGTCCCCTGATATCAATAATATGTGTTCCAAAAAGTTTTTTGGAAGACAAAAAAAAAAAAAAAAGCACTGTGATGCTGCTTAAACATTTTCATTTGTTATTTAAAGTTGAAAGAAAATCAACTGTTTAATACTTAGAAAAAAACCAAAAAAAAAAAAATTATTACACTAATAGGCGTCGCATAACAGTGTGTCTGGGTCGCTTAATATCAATAAAATGTCTTCCAATAAATTTATTTGAAAAAACCAAAAAAAAAACACTGTGAAGCAGCTTAAACATTTTCACTTGTTATTTAAATTTGAAGGGAAATCAACTGTGTAATAGTTACAAAAAACCCAAAAAAAAAAATAAAAATTGTACACTAATACGCGACGTATAATGCTTCTGCGTCGCCTGATATCAATAGTATGTCTTCCAAAAAATGTTTTAGAAAAAACAAAAAAAAAAAGCACTGTGATGCTGCTTAAACATTTTCACTTGTTATTTAAAGTTGAAAGAAAATCAACTGTTTAATACTTAGAAAAAACACAAAAACAATATATCTATATTACACTAATAGGTGATGCATAATAGTGTGTATGTGTCGCCTTATATCAATAAAATATTTTCCAAAAAAATTATTTGAAAAAACAAAAAAAAAAGCACTGTGAAGCAGCTTAAACATTTTTACTTGTTATTTAAAGTTGAAAGAAAATCAACTGTTTAATACTTAGAAAAAACACAAAAAAAAATTATTACACTAATAGGCGACGCATAATAGTGTGTATGCGTCGCCTTAAATCAATAAAATATTTTCCAAAAAATATATTTGAAAAAAAAAAAAAAGCACTGTGAAGCAGCTTAAACATTTTCACTTATTATTTAAATTTGAAAGAAAATCAACTGTTTAATACTTACTAAAAACCCAAAAAAAAAAAAGAAAATTGTACACTAATAGGTGACGCATAATGCTTTTGTGTCCCTAATATCAATAGTATGTCTTCCAAAAAATGTTTTGGAAAAAACAAAAAAAAAAAAGCACTGTGATGCTGCTTAAACATTTTCACTTGTTATGTAAAGTTGAAAGAAAATCAACTGTTTAATACTTAGAGAAAACAGAAAAAATATATATATATATTACACTAATAGGCGATGCATAATAGTGTGTATGTGTCGCCTTATATCAATTAAATATTTTCAATAAAATTTATTTGAAAAAAAAAAAAGCACTGTGAAGTAGCTTAAACATTTTCACTTATTATTTAAATTTGAAACAAAATCATCTGTTTAATACTTACTAAAAACCCCTAAGAAAAATTAAAAATACACTAATAGGCGACGCATAATGCTTCTGCGTCCCCTGATATCAATAATATGTCTTCCAAAAAATTTTTTGAGAAACAAAAAAAAAAAAAGCACTGTGATGCTGCTTAAACATTTTCATTTGTTATTTAAAGTTGAAAGAAAATCAACTGTTTAATACTTAGAAAAAGCACAAAAACAATATATATATATATTACACTAATAGGCGATGCATAATTGTGTGTATGTGTCGCCTTATATCAATAAAATATTTTCCAAAAAATTTATTTGAAAAAACAAAAAAAAAAAAGCACAGTGAAGCAGCTTAAACATTTTTGCTTGTTATTTAAAGTTGAAAGAAAATCATCTGTTTAATACTTACTAAAAACCCCTAAAGAAAAATAATAATACACTAATAGGCGACGCACAATGCTTCTGCGTCCCCAGATATCAATAATATGTCTTCCAAAAAATTTTTTGGAAAAAAAAAAAAAAGCACGGTGATGCTACTTCAACATTTTCATTTGTTATTTAAAGTTGAAAGAAAATCAACTGTTTAATACTTAGAAAAAAACCAAAAAAAAAAAATTATTACACTAATAGGCGTCGCATAACAGTGTGTCTGCGTCGCCTTATATCAATAAAATGTCTTCCAAAAAATTTATTTGAAAAAACCAAAAAAAAAAAACACTGTGAAGCAGCTTAAACATTTTCACTTGTTATTTAAATTTGAAAGAAAATCAATTGTTTAATACTTACTAAAAACCCAAAAATAAAATAAAAATTGTACACTAATAGGCGACGCATAATGCTTCTGCGTCGCCTGATATCAATAATATCTCTTTCAAAAACTTTTTTGAAAAAAAGAAAAAAAAGCACTGTGATGCTGCTTAAACATTTTCACTTGTTATTTAAAGTTGAAAGAAAATCAACTGTTTAATACTTAGAAAAAACACAAAAAAAAAATTATTACACTAATAGGCGACACATAATAGTGTGTATGCGTCGCCTTATATCAATAAAATATTTTCCAAAACAATTATTTGAAAAAAAAAAAAAAGCACTGTGAAGCAGCTTAAACATTTTCACTTGTTATTTAAATTTGAAAGAAAATCAACTGTTTAATACTTACCAAAAACCCAAAAAAAAAAAGAAAATTGTACACTAATAGGCGACGCATAATGCTTCTGCGTCGCCTGATATCAATAATATGTCTTTCAAAAAATTTTTTGAAAAAAAAAAAAAAAGCACTATGAGGCTGCTTAAACATTTTCACTTGTTATTTAAAGTTGAAAGAAAATCAACTGTTTAATACTTAGAAAAAACACAAAATATATATATATATATATATATTACACTAATAGGCGATGCATAATAGTGTGTATGTGTCGCCTTATATTAATAAAATATTTTCCAAAAACTTTATTTGAAAAAACAAAAAAAAAAAAAAGCACTGTGAAGCAGCTTAAACATTTTTACTTGTTATTTAAAGTTGAAAGAAAATGAACTGTTAAATACTTACAAAAAACCAAAAAAAAATTTATATATTACACTAATAGGCGATGCATAATGCTTGCTTTTGTGTCGCCTGATATCAATTATATGTCTTCCAAAAAATTTTTTTGGAAAAAACAAAAAAAAAAGTATTGTGATGCTGTTTAAACATTTTCACTTGTTATTTAAAGTTGAAAGAAAATCAATTATTTAATAATTACAAAAAATCCAAAAAAAAATTAATAATAACTAATTGGTGAAGCATAATGCTTCTGTGTTGCCTAATATCAATAATATGTCTTACAAAAATGTTTTTAGAAAAAACAAAAAAAAAAAGCACTATGATGCTGCTTAAACATTTTCACTTGTTATTTAAAGTTGAAAGAAAATCAACTGTTAAATACTTACAAAAAACCCCAAAATAAAATATTACACTAATAGGCGACGCATAATGCTTGCTTCTGTGTTGCCTGATATCAATTATATGTCTTCCAAAAAATTTTTTTGGAAAAAAAAAAAAAAAGTACTATGATGCTGCTTAAACATTTTCATTTTTTATTTAAAGTTGAAAGAAAATCAACTGTTTAATAATTACAAAAAACCCAAAAAAAAAATTAATAATAACTAATAGGTGATGCATAATGCTTCTGTGTCGCTTGATATCAATAATATGTCTTCCAAAAAATTTTTTAGAAAAAACAAAAAAAAAAAAAGCACTATGATGCTGCTTAAACATTTTCACTTGTTATTTAAAGTTGAAAGAAAATCAACTGTTAAATACTTACAAAAAACCCCAAAATAAAATATTACACTAATAGGCGACGCATAATGCTTGCTTCTGTGTTGCCTGATATCAATTATATGTCTTCCAAAAAAGTTTTTTGGAAAAAAAAAAAAAAAGTACTATGATGCTGCTTAAACATTTTCATTTTTTATTTAAAGTTGAAAGAAAATCAACTGTTTAATAATTACAAAAAACCCAAAAAAAAAATTAATAATAACTAATAGGTGATGCATAATGCTTCTGTGTCGCTTGATATCAATAATATGTCTTCCAAAAAATTTTTTAGAAAAAACAAAAAAAAAAAAAGCACTATGATGCTGCTTAAACATTTTCACTTGTTATTTAAAGTTGAAAGAAAATCAACTGTTTAATACTTACAAAAAACCAAAAAAAAAAAATATTACACTAATAGGCGACTCATAATGCTTCTGTGTCGCCTGATATCAATAATATGTCTTCCAAAAAATTTTTTGGAAAAAACAAAAATAAAAGCACTGTGATGCTGCTTAAACATTTTCACTTGTCATTTAAAGTTGAAAGAAAATCAACTGTTTAATACTTACAAAAACGGAAAAAAAAAAAACAATAATAATAATAACTAATAGGCGACGCATAGTAGTGCTTCTACGTCGCCTGATATCAATAATATGTCTTCCAAAAAATTAGAAATCCAGCACTGTTATTTTTCTTATGTATTTTCACTAGTTTTTAAAGTTGAAAGGAAATCAGATTGATTAATATTTTATGAAAAATAAAAAAAATAAATATAAGGGCATCAGGCAACTCACAATACTCCTATGTGTTTTGGGAAAAAAAAAATTATCTTTCTCATGCTGCTTAAATATTTTCACTTGTTATTTAAAATTGAAAGAAAATCAACTGATTAATATTTTCAAAAATCCAAAAAAAATAAAATAATTTAATAGGCGACTCATAGAGTTTGTTATGCGTCGTCAGATATTTGTAAGGTGGAACGAAAAAAAAATTAAGATACAGCTCTGTAAGTTTTCTTAAATATTTTCACCTATTTGGAAAGTTGAAAGAAAATCAGATTAATTAACAATTATCTTTAGTGTAGCATTTAAACAATACAATTGATAAAAAATATAAGTACTCTATTAAAGGCGACTCTATTGGGCTGAATATTCAGCGACTCTTAACGGATGCGTCATGTGTTGTTGTTTCTCGCGACTTCTCGACGTCAACATTTTTCTTATGCGTCGTTGATTGGTCGAATTTTTACTGATGCATTAACCTCAGAGTTCACGGTTTTATTTTTTTAGACGCATTTATCTCGTAGCGCCGCTAATAATGTGTCGCTAGAGCTTAATTTTCGCGTAGTGTATTATCATAATTTTATATTTTATTTATATGTTTATAAATATTAATAGATAGTTAATAAAAATATGATAAATTTAAGTATTTTGAAAATGTTTGGGCGACGCTTTTCTCTTGAAAAGCATCGCTTGTTTTTTTGAATTTTTTTATCCATTAAATGTACCATTTAGAATATGAATCAAATATACTGAAATATTATAAATAATAATATTAAGCAAATTAATTTTTCTTTTAAATTTTAAAATCATTTATATTTGCCTCCAATTTTTTCAAATTTCACCGTTTGATGTTTTAAAATCATTATTAATATTTTAAAAAAAAATATTAGGTAACGGGTTTTACCTCAAGTTGTGTTTCGGATTGGTTGCTAGGATTATGTTAGATTTTTCATCGTTGGAAAAAAAAGTATGGTTAGTTTTATTTTTTTGTTGATAATATGGAAATTGAATTATTATATGAGTTTGAATTTCATATTTAATGTAAGCATTATTAGTTGTTATTTTACATACTTGATATCTTAAATATGTACTTCTTATATTACATTTAAATTAATGTTTGCAAATTTAGACTCCTATTTAAGCTGCCTAGAAACACCGAATGTGGTTATTATATCACGATGAGAACAAGGGATATCATTAGGAGAAATGTATCTCGGCAAAACTTAAGAACAATGTTAATTTTAACATTTTCATATACTTAATTATTTTATAATAATTACTATTTATTTATTTTGTATATGTGTTAATAATTTTTTAACATAATTTTTTTATATGCAGTATGAGGGTGTAACTTAGTCACAAGATGATATCAACCAGGTTAGAGTTAAATGGACATCAATTATGATCTCAAACCTTTCATCTCAATGAATATGATAATTTAATTGCTTTTGTTTGTACATAACTACATAACATAATTGATCAAATTCTAAAAATATTATATGAGCTAGTATTTAAATTATTTAAAATATTTGAAATATTATTTTGTTATGCAAAAATTTATTCTGATTTTGTCATCTAATTTTGCATAAATCTAGCTATTAAACAATCTCAATTTGACAAAATTAATTAAAAGCACCATCCAAAATTTTAAAAAAATAAAAAATAAAAAAGGAAGTAAAGGCGACGCTTTTTTGGAAAAACATCACCAAAATAGGGAATAGCCGACAATTTTTTAGAAAATCATCAGGTATTGTATCTATTTTTAGGACCGCTTTTTCATGAAAGCGTTGATAAATATTACGTAATAGCCGATGCTTTTTCATAAAAGCATCGGCTTTTCTTGTAAGTTTTAGTTATTACTTTACATTTCGCAACACCCTTTGAAAAAAGCATCAATTATTTAGGCACTTTTAGCGATGCTTTTATTAATAACAAGCATCGGTTTTTCTTCAGTATTAGACAACACTTTTTAAAGCGTCATTTGTTTTTTGTAATTTTAGCGACACCTCATTTGGCATCAGTTTTTCTTTTATACAATGCATTATTAGTGTCTACTATCGTTGCTATTGTTATAGTGGAGCAAGTCCACATACTAGGGTGTTGAAGCGAAAGAAAATATGAATGGATGATATTTGTCATTGCCATAAGTCGGGTAGAGAAGATGTGAGTCATGCTTTATGGTATTGTAGTAATGTCAAACGCACTAGCAGGAGATGGATTGGTTTGGAAAACTTAAAAGGGATTATTTCTAGATGTTTTCAGGATTTATTTTGCGAGTCTTAAAAAAATTTATCTAACTAGTATCATTTTTATTATTATTATTTTTTTGGGGTCTAACCAGTATCATTTTTATTATTATTATTTTTTTGGAGTCTAACTAGTATCTTTATTATTATTATTATTATTATTTTGTGGTAACTTTTAAATTAGTATCTTATCTAGGCTATTTGAAATAGAAGGAATGCAGGGCTACCATAGTGAAGAGATGAAATGTCAGGACTCGTACAAAATTCCTCACCGGAACACTAGACAATTCCTAATCCCAGGAAAATACCACCGAACCTTCCAATGGAAAATCCGGCAGCATCTCTCCTAAGGGTAGGACTTACCACAAAATTCTCTGCATAGAAAATACACTTCTATATGCACCACCTTATCCCTCCCACATTACTATAAGTTGTTTTCACAAATTTACAGCCCTTCAAATAAATAACAGGGAACCAGTGCATAATTAAATAAATAAATATCCAAACAGCATACAAAGCTTTATAAGGATATTAGTAAGTATGAAATTTAATACAACGAATGATAAAGGAAATAATACAAGATAGAGAGGAAAAGAATGGAAAGCTCCTTGGACTTTCAGCAATGAACAAAGACATCAAGCTCGCCTCCGGATGATCAACATCTACTAACCTGGGTCTAGGGGAATGAATTTAAAAATATGAGATGCTAATCATCTGAGTGAGGGACCCTAACTACCACACAATTATAATAATAATAATAATAATCATAATATAACGATAAGATAAACTTGATTAATTAATAATAAATAATCAAATAAATAATAAGCAATTGAAATATTGTTTTCTCTCAAAACCCTTACAGTTCACTCAGTTGGAACCGCTTTTAAAACATTTTCACAAAATCCAATATTTTTATCCCCCAAAAATTAAGGGAACCAGTAAATAATTTATGTAAATGGAATACAAATAAATTAGAATTTAAAATTTACATGGGAAATACTTTAAAATTTTGAATTAAATATCATATGATAAAATAAAATCATAAATAAATTTGCACTAGAGAAATTAGCAAAAAACAAAATAAAACTCAATATATAATTTGTGTAATTTATTAATTATATCAATGAAATAATCAAATAATTATTTTAATAAATTTAAAATTTCAATTTAAAATAGATAATAGAGTACACTAAATTTCATGTTAAAATCTCAAACTTAAATAAATAATACCACCCTAAATACATTTTAAAGATAAAACACAATCGGTTTGAAATTCGTATCAAGAAAATAATTTGATGCACCACACTATATACCAGTGATGTCCGACGATACCCAACGTCCTGAACACCACCTGATAGGAGGTTCAAAAAAGAAATTTACATACGGTCGCTTTGGCGTCCCAACAGCGCCGTTGCTTACAACCATCATCCCGGCCATGGAAGGGGCAGCTTATGGCCACTATATCAAACTTGTCTGCCCTCAGGTCCATAGCATTTCGCGGGAGAGCATACAACTTGCGCGCTTATCACAATCATATATCCAGTACAGAATACCAGTAGTGTATGAATGCATCTAAAATCAAAAATCATAATTTTCCAAATATAACAATTTCAGATATGCCATTGGATTAAATACTTCTTGCAAATCCATATAATTCATAATAGCTTTAAACAATTATTCTTCCTCAAATCTTTAAAATTCAATACGCATAAAAATCACATTGAAATCGCATAAAAAAATTCTACAGTGAAAATCCACAAATTCCAATGCCATAAAATAAATTCCACCATTATTTCAATGCATAATAAATTAAAATAAATAATTTTCTTCAAATCCATAAATTCAACCCATATAAAAAACGATATTAAAACCACATAAAATTCATATATTCTTAAAATCATATAAACGTAATTTTCATTAAAATTGCATAACATCCACAAATGCATAGATTCAATTAAATACATTTTTTATCAACAAAAACAATCCACAAATTAATTCAACTATAATTAATAAATATTAAATCCATAATTTCTTAAAATCAAAATACGATTCCTATGTACATATATTTATATCACCCCAAATTTGATATTAAGATTTTCGAATACAAGTGTATTATATATTCAACACATAAAATAAAATTTTCAAATATTCAATTATCACAAAATATATATAATTTAGCACTCGAAAAATACATTTGAAGGTGGATCACCCACCTTAAGCATGCAATTCAATCAAGATCCTCCATAGGATCGATTTCACAATCCGTACGTGCTTCTAAAATATCAACACCACACAAAATCAATTAAATTAATATTTTAATAAGATAAATTATACACAGTTACACGGAGGATTTAACACAAATCTTAACCAAAATTCGCAAATGATATACCGAATCGAAGCTTACAATATGAGAATCGTGAATTGAATCTTACTTCACGGAGATCAGACCCGTGGTGGTCGGAATCTTGTCGGAAAGGTTTCGATTTTAATGTCCTTGGATCTCACAAACCATTAAGAATTGGCAAAAAAGGACCTCAGATTTAGATTAAGGGAGGTCAAATTAGGGGGAAAGGGTAGGAGGTGTCGTCAGAAAGTCACAAGAAGTGGGTTTTCCAACTAGTTGGAGTGGCCATCGGAATCCACCACCATGGCAGCTTGTTCGGCGGTCATTGGTCGTGAGATTTGGTGGGGAGGTAGATCTGGTAATGGATAAGCCAATGGGACTGGAGGTGAGGCAAACAGAGGTCTGGATTGAGAGATATCGTCTAGAGAAGGAAATCAGCCACGGCCACTCACCGAAAAATGCCCTTATCTGGGAGTGTCGCTGGTAATCTGGCAGTGATTTTTGGCTGGTCGCCCGGTTTTTGAGTGGGGTCTAAGGTGGGGTGCTACGTGTGGCAAGGGGAGGCCGAAAAATGGGTCAACAGATGGTGGCTGATCCTTCCCACTTTTCCACCAATGAAAATGGGCTCCCGTGGGTGTCACTATGCACTCATGGGTTGGCCAGCAATTGACACATGGCGCACACTGTTCACATATTTAAAAATAATATTAAAATGATACGGTATTCGAAAAACTTTGCAGCTCCATAATTTTCAACTAAATGTTCAAATTAGGCGTGCCGCTAGTCTGTGTAATCGTATCGACGAGTACATCATAACCATACATGAGTCCAAACTCAATTTTACAAGAATAAAAAGTCAACTTGGTGCCCTCAGACAGTTCGGACCTCAACTTGTTTTGTTCATAACTTTCAAACCGTAGCTCTATTTTTAATGTGATACTAGTTTATGAACTAGGATCGATGCATACTTCACAACGGTGCCTTTGTCAACCTAAGATTCTTACCGAGTCAAAAAGTCAAAGTTTGACCCTTCTTGATCAACGACAGTCTAACCCGATCAACTTCGGTCAAGTAATTATTATGTTTGCAATTTTAACTTACTTGTTTGTTAAATTCCAAAACCTTGATTTTTATTTTTTATTTTTTGAAGCATTAGGTGATGTTTTTACCATCAAAAGTGTCACCTAGGTACCTTCTTTTTTAAAATTTTGTTTAATGTAATGTTTTATTCATATGTATATAAATATATATATATATATATATATAAATTGGGGAATAAGTGGTTAATAAATTAACATGGTATGTATGATACAGAAATTAGGACTTGAGATATTTGTGGATACTTGGTTTGTGATCACTAAGTAAAGGATTACTCTTCAATAACATATTCTATAAACTAATGATATATCAATTATTTATTCTTGTAAAAATATTTTTTTAAATAAAAATTATTTTTAAGAGATTTCGTCTTAATAATTATGTCATAAAGACTTGAAAAACTATTTTATGTTAAAAAAGTGTTAGGCATGCTTTTTTGAAAAAACATCACCAATCCTAACATTTAGCGACACTTTGTCAAAAAAGTGTCACCTATTCTAACATTTAGCTACGCTTTTGCAAAAGCATGTTGTCCTAACATTTAGTGACACCTTGGAAAAGCATCACTTATTCCAATATCTAGCAACGGTTTTTAGAAAAATCGTCACTTATTTGTAAATTTAGCAAGGCTTTTATCAAAAAAGCGTTGCCTTTTTTTTTTGTTTTTTTTTTTTTTTGTTTTTGGTCCAATTTGAAAGTTGCTTTAAGTTTTTTCAAATTAAAATTGTTTAATAGCTAAAATCATGCAAAAAAAAAAAAAAATTGCTAGACAATAAAATTGAAATAAATATTTACATAACAAACTAATATTTCAAATAAATTAAATATTAATTCATTTAATAAATTTATTATTTTAAAATCAATAATTTAATAGATAGTTAATACATAGTTCATAGATAATAAATAAAAATATTATAAATTTAATTATCTTAAAATTTTTAATAGATAGTTAATAGAAATATGAATCGAATATACTAAAATATTAATTAAATATATTAATTAGTAATAGGAAGTAAAATAATTAGTCTATTTACTTAATTTATTTGTGTTCCAATTTTAAAGTAATTATTTTTTAAATTAATAAAAATTTTGACGAAATTAATTATTTTATAATTTAGAAGCATTAGACGACGTTTTTAACATCCAAAATTTCGTTTATTGTCTTAACTTTTGGAATTTTAATTAATTTTATGTTTTATTTATATGTAAACAAATATTAAATATATTAGTTAGCAATATAAAGCAAAATAATTAATCTACTCATCTAATTTATTTGTGATTCAATTTGGAATTAATTATTTTTGAAATAATTAAAAGTTTGACAAAATTAATTTTTTTATAATTTAAAAGGATTAGACTACGCTTTTAATATAAAAAACATTACCTATTGGCTTAATTTTATATTTTATTTATATGTTTATAAATATTAATAGATAGTCAATCAAAATATGATACATTTAATTATTTTGAAAATGTTTGGGTGACACCTTTCTCTTGAAAAGCATCGCCTGTTTCTCTGAATTTTTTCTTTGAGTTTTTTGACCCATTAAATGTACCATTTAGAATATGAATCAAATATACTAAAATATTATAAATAATAATATTAAGCAAATAAAATTTTCTTTTAAATTTTAAAATCATTTGTATTTGCCTCCAATTTTTTCAAATTTCACCGTTTGATATTTTCAAATCATTATTAATATTTAAAAAAAAAATTAGGTAATGGGCTTGACCTCAAGTTTTGTTTCGGATTGGTTGCTAGGATTATGTTAGATTTTTCATCGTTGGAAAAAAAAGTATGGTTAATTTTATTTTTTTGTTGATAATATGGAAATTGAATTATTATATGAGTTTGAATTTCATATTTAAAGTAAGCATTATTAGTTGTTAATTTACATACTTGATATCTTAAACATGTACTTCTTATATTATATTTAAATTAATGTTTGCAAATTTAGACTCCTATGTAAGCTGCCTAGAAACACCGAATGTGGTTATTATATCACGATTATAACAAGGGATATCATTAGGAGAAATGTATCTCGGTAAAACTTAAGAACAATGTTAATTTTAACATTTTCATATACTTAATTATTTTATAATAATTACTATTTATTTATTTTGTATATGTGTTAATAATTTTTTAACATAATTTTTTTATATGCAGTATGAGGGTGTAACTTGGTCACAAGATGATGTCAACCAGGTTAGAGCTAAATGGGCACCAATTATGATGTCAAACCTTTCATCTTAATGAGTACGATACTTTAATTGCTTTTGTTTGTACATAACTATATAACATAATTGATCAAATTCTAAAAATATTATATGAGCTAGTATTTAAATTATTTAAAATATTTGAAATATTAGTTTGTTATGCAAAAATTTATTCTAATTTTGTCATCTAATTTTGCATGAAGCTAGCTATTAAACAATCTAAATTTGACCAAATTAATAAAAAGCACCATCCAAAATTTAAAAAAAAAAATAAAAAATAAAAAAGTAAGTAAAGGCGACGCTTTTCTGGAAAACACATTGCCAAAATGGCGAATAGCCGATGCTTTTTTGGAAAATCATCAGGTATTGTATATATTTTTAGAACCGCTTTTTCATGAAAGCATCGTTAAATGTTATGTAATAGCCAATGCTTTTTCACGTTGGCTTTTCTTGTAATATTTAGTTATTACTTTACATTTCGCGATACCCTTTCAAAAAAGCATCAATTATTTAGACACTTTTAGTGATGCTTTTATTAATAAAAAGCATCGGTTTTTCTTCAGTATTAGGCAACACTTTTTAAAGTGTCAATATTTTTTTTTTTGTAATTTTAGCGACACCTCATTTGGCATCAGTTTTTATTTTATACGATGCATTATTAGTGTCTACTATCATTGCGATTGTTATAGTGGGGCAAGTCCATATACTAGGGTGTTGAAGTGAAAGAAAATATGAATGGAGGATATTTGTAATTGCCGTAAGTCGGGTAGAGAAGATATGAGTCATGCTTTATGGTATTGTAGTAATGTTAAATGCACTGGCAGGAGATGGATTGGTTTAGAAAACTTAAAAGGGATTATTGCCAGATGTTTTCAGGATTTATTTTGCGAGTCTCAAAAAAATTTATCTAACTAGTATCATTTTTATTATTATTTTTTTTGGGGTCTAACTAGTATCTTTTTTTTTATTATTATTATTTTTGGATAACTTTTAAATTAGTATCTTATCTAGGCTATTTGAAATAGAAGGGATGCAAGGCTACCATAGAGAAGAGATGAAATGTCAGAACTCATTCAAAATTTTTCACCGGAACCCTAGACAAGCCTTGATCCTACGAAAACACCATTGAACCTTCCAATGAAAAATCCGGCAGCATCTCTCCTAAAGGTAGAACTTACCATAAAATTTCCTGCACCAAAAATATACTTCTATATGCACCACCTTATCCCTCCCACATTACTATAAGTTGTTTCCACAAGTTTACAGCCCTTCAAATAAATAACAGGGAACCAATGTATAATTAAATAAATAAATGTCCGAACAGTATACAAAGCTTTATAAAGATACAAGTAAGTATGAAATTTAATACAACAAAAGATAAAGAAAATAATACAAGATAGAGAGGAAAAGAAGGGAAAGCTCCTTGAACTTTCAGCAATGAACAAAGAGGTCGAGCTCACCTTCGGATGACCAACATTTGCTAACCTGGGTTTAGTGGAATGAATTTAAAAATATGAGATGCTAATCATCTGAGTGAGTTATCCTAACTACTACACAATTATAATAATAATAATAATCATAATATAATGAGAAGATAAACTTGATAAATTAAAAACAAATTATCAAATAAATAATAAGCAGTTGAAATATTCTTTTCTCTCAAAATCCTCACAATTCACTCAGTTGGAAAAGTTTCCATTTTCAACCTTTTCACAAAATCCAATATTTGTATCTCCCAAAAATTAAGGGAACCTGTAAATAATTTATGTAAATGGAATACAAATAAATTAGAATTTAAAATTTACATGGGAAATACTTTAAGGACAAATTGTTAGATTTAGAATTAAATATCATGTGATAAAATAAAATCATAAATAAATTTGCACTAGAGAAATTAGCATAAAACAAAATAAAAATCAATATATAATTTGTACAATTTATTAATTAAATCAATGAAATAATCAAATAATTATTTTAATAAATTTAAAACTTCAATTTAAAATAGATAATAGAGTACAATAAATTTCATGTTAAAATCCCGAACTTAAATAAATAATAACAGTCTAGTAAAATTAAATTCTAAAACAATAATTTAAAATAAATGATAAAATATGATAAGATACAATTTTAAACATCATTTGAAATGATGATAAAACACAATTAAATACGTTTTAAAGATAAATATAACACAATTAAATATGTTTCAAAGATACAACACAATTGGTTTGAAATTCGTATCAAGAAAATAATTTGACACACCACACTATATACCAGTGATGCCCCACGATATCCAACATCCCAGGTATCGCCTAACGGAAGGTTAAAGAGAGAAATTTGCATACGGTCGTTTCGGCGTCCCGATAGTGCCGATGCTTATAACCATCATCCCAGCAATGGAGGGTGGTGGCTTCTAGCCACTATATCAAACTTGTCTACCCTTAGGTCCATAGCATCTCACGGGAAAGCATACAACTTGCGCGCTTATCACAATTATATATACAATACTGAATATCAGTACTGTATGAGTGCGTCTAAAATCAAAAATCATAATTTTCCAAATATAACAATTTCATATATGCCATTGGATTAAATACTTCTTGCAAATCCATATAATTAATATTTCATTAAATTCATCCTCATAATTTCATTGATGCCAATATACCAAATTTCCAATGGTATAAAAATCAAATCCATAATTTTTAAATACATACGTATTTTTTTTAAGCATAATAGCTTTAAACAATTTTTTTCCTCAAATCTTTAAAATTAAAAATCACATTGAAATCGCATATAAAAATCTACAGTGCAAATCCACAAATTCCAATGTCATAAAATAAATTCCACCATTATTTCAATTCATAATAAATTAAAATAAATAATTTTCTTCAAATCCACAAATTCAACCCATATAAAAAATGATATTAAAACCACATAAAATTCATATATCCTTAAAATCATAGAAACGTAAATTTTATTAAAATTGCATAACATCCACAAATGCATAAATTCAATTAAATACATTTTTTATCGACAAAAACAATCCACAATTAAATTCAACTATAATTAATAAATATTAAATCCATAATTGCTTAAAATCAAAATATGATTTCTATGTACATATATTTATATCACCCTAAATTTGATATTAAGATTTTCGAATACAAGTGTATTAAATATTCAACACATAAAATAAAATTTTCAAATATTCAATTATCACAATATATATATATATAATTTAGGACCCGAAAAATACATTTGAAGGTGGGTCACTCATCTTGAGCATGCAATTCAATTAAGATCCTCCATAGAATTGATTCCACATTCCGCACGTGCTCCTAAAATCTCAACACTACACAAAACTTATTAAATTAATATTTTAATCAGATAAATTATACACGGTTACCCGAAGGATTTAACACAAACGTTAACCAAAATTCGTAAATGATATACCGAATTGAAGCTTACAATACAAGGATCGTGAATTGAGTCTTACCTCCCAGAGATCAGACCCGTGGTAGCTGGAATCTCGTCGGAAAGGTTTCAAGTTTAATGTCCTTGGATCTCACAAACCATTAAGAATCGGCAAAAAAATACCTCAGATTTGGATTAAGGGAGGTCAAATTAGGGGGAAAGGGTAAGAGGTATCGTCAGAAACTCACCAGAAGTGGGTTTTCCAACTAGCCGCCATGGCCACGGGAATCTGCCACCGCTGGCAGCGCGTCCGATGGCCATTGGCCATGAAATTTGGTGGGGAGGTAGATCTGATAATGGATAAGCTAATGGGATCGGCGGTGAGGCGAACAGAGGTTTGGTTTGGGAGATATCGGCTGGAGAAGGAAATCAGCCATGGCCACTCACCGAACAATGCCCTAATCCGGGGATGTTGCTAGTGATCTGGCAGTAATTTTTGGCTGGCCGTCCTATTTTTAAGTGGGCTTCAAGGTGGGGTGCTGCGTGTGGCAAGGGGTGGCCAGAAAATGGGTCAACAGATGGTGGTCGATCCTTCCCCCCATTTCCACCAATGAAATTGGCTCTCATGGGTGTCACTGTGCACTCACGGGTTGGCCAGCAATTGACACATGGCACACACTGTTCACACATTTAAAAATAATATTAAAATAATATGGTATTCTGAAAACTTTGTAGCTCCATAATTTTTTCATTAAATGTTCAAATCAGGCGTGCCGCTAGTCTATATAGTCGTATCGACGAGTAAATCACAACCATACATAAGTCAAAACTCAATTTCATAAGAATAAAAAGTCAACTCGGCACCCTTGGACAAGACTTCAATTATTTTGTTCATAACTTTTAAACCGTAGCTCCATTTTTGATATGATACTAGTCTATGAACTAGGATTAATGCATACTTCACAACGGTGCCTTGGTAAACCTAAGAGTCTTACCGAGTCAAAAAGTCAAAGTTTGACCCTTCTTGATCAATGACAGTCAAACCCGATCAATTTCGGTAACTTGAAAAATTTCTAGCATACTTCAGGATAGGGTGTTACATGAAATCTAACTATTCATTTAAATTATATTTGGCTTTCTCCTTTCAAAACTGAACTATTGGCAATCAAATTTGTTTCTGAATTGTGCTTGGAAGCAGGAATTGCAAGTGGGACAATTGAGAGTAATTCCAAAGCAACTGTGGATCTCTTTTAAGTTCAGTGGATGATAATTTGGGATCGGATTGTTCTCTAGTGGATGATATCGTGGGAAAGTTGAGTAGTTTCTGTAATTATGTCTGTGTTTATTTAAATAGAGAAACAAACTAGGTAGCTCATATGCAGAAACATAGATGGAGAAAGGACCATCTTGCCTTCAACCTTTAGTCCAAAAGGAAATTTTTTTTAATTTCATTTCTTAATAAAGTTTTTTTTTGGGCTAAAAAAAAAAAAACATATGCCAAATAATAAACTATTTAGAGCACTTCTATTAACTATGTGAATTATTTTTCATTTTTGTTGCATAGATGTCTATTTAATAAATAATCAATTAAAAAAATCAATGTTAATTAGTTTTGTCAAATATTGATGTGTCTATCTATTTTTTTCTTTTAAAAAAATAATGTTATTAAGTCTTTATTCTTAAGGATTGGTTTTTTACCTTTTATTTTTTTTCACATTAGCTTTAATAGAGTTTTTGAACAAATTCATTCGTGCAACTTTCTAAATAGTTGTCTATTACCCAAAAAATTTAATAATCTAAAAACTTCATTGAAGATGCTTTAAATTCATTTGATTAAGTGTATGTGTTCTCCCCACGCATGACCAATGGTGTGGCACACGTCTTGTGTGAGCGTCACATGAATATTGTATTTTGGCGACAATTACAAAGCTAAAGTTTATCCATGTTCATTAGCCAAGTCCATGGTCACTTGCTTAGATTTATATTTTGCTTTGTAAGAAATATTGCCATTATAATTGCTTGCATATTCTAATGTATATTCTTGCCATGATGAAAATGTCTAAATAATCGCTTTAGGAGGCGATGGCTAATCGACGAGGTGTTGGGCCAGACCATTAGCAAAGGTAAAAACTTTTAATGCAAGCTTATAAACCTTTCTACTATTATCTCCATCGGGATCCAATAAAATGAAAGTATTTCATTCAGTCCCGTTGTTGCTTTGTGTGCTTGTCTCTTTCATAATGGATTATTGTTATTTGCTTTATTGCTTGCTTGGTGCTTGTATAATACTAATATCGTATGGGTTGTTTGGTTGTGAGGGACATTAACGATTGGCTAATTACTCGGTTGACTTACTATGCACTAGGAGCTATTAAGCACTACACGGTCCACTTTTGCTTATTCCAAAGAGTGGGACTGTGACAGTTGGTATTAAAGTGCGGTTGCGAGTCGAATCACACGGATGCGAAAGAGGATGAGTGAGATGCAATTTTATGCCATTGATTAGTGGCTTGGAGAGCTCGCTAGGATCGTGAAAGCACATATCAAAGGCGATGATTGGCGTGAGGTCTTTGAAAGGTGGAGATGATTGACGATTCAGCGAGTCAAGTGAGAGTAATAAAAAAGAAACAAAACCCATGGGGGCTTGGAGGCCTTTCAAGCTCAACTGCAGGTGAGTAAGATGGTGACGTGGAAGAGGTAATAGCAAGCTTGCTGGCTACTATAAATGATTTGACTGAAGACTTTTGAGCCACTATAGAGGCATTCAAGATCGAGTTAGGCAAATGAATAACAAAGTCACTTTCACCATGCATGCCATGGAGAACCAACCTACCGCTTCAATGGGAGTGGAGTATGTGCGACTCAAAGTACTCAAGCCACATGCATATGGAGGTGCACGTAATGCGAAAGAGCTCAAAACCTTTCTATTTGATATGGAACAATACTTTCGAGTGGTGGGGCCAGATTCAAAGGAAATGAAGGTGGAAATGCCATAATATACCTAACAAATGATGCAAAATTATGATGGTGGTTCAAATATAAGGATATTAAAAATAATATATGTGTCATTGACACATGGAACCAATTGCAGAAGGACCTCAAGAATCAACTCTTCTCGGGAATATGGATTACATTGCTAGTCGACAGTTGAGAGATTACATGCAGGCTTTCTCGGCACTCATGCTAGATATCCATGATATGTCAAAAAAGGAAAACTCTTTTACTTTCTTGAAGGTTTGAAACCTTGGGCTAGGACTAAACTTCAATAACAAAGGGTGCAAGATTTAGCCTTCGTGCTAGGGGCAGTAGAACACTTAATGGATTACTCATTAGCAAGCCCTGGTAATAGGAGACCCCAACCACCTCCATTAGATACCAATAGTAGTAGGTTTTTTTTTTTAAGTTTGCCAATCTCACAAAACCGAGGGAAAGTGACAATAGGAAACCTTTGAATTTAAGATATCCTCATATCAAACTGTCAATGCCTTTGGGACCAAACCTAATGCATGGCATGCTTATAATGTAATGGTCCATATAGAGTTACTGAATGTCCTTATAAAACTGCCCTCAATGCCTTACAAGCTTCTATTCACTCATATGAGCCAGTAGAAATGTGAAAGGAAATAGTAGAAGAGAGAGAAGATATTGCCCAAGTGGGGGCATTGAGATTTTTGAATGCCTTTAAGAAGAGGTCAATGGTGATGTGATTCCGCCCGAGCCCGCTCCACCGATAACCCGCTGGGGTGATGACTCGACACGGATAAAGACTAGGCCATCACAAGAGCTCAAATTAAGAGATTTAAGGGTAACCTGGGAGTATTTATACAGAGGGTAATTAATCTCAACAGAGCTTGTCCATACTTGAAGATACAAAGCCTATTCGAAGCATCCAAGTGGTGGAAGCCGATACGGACCCGGGTGATAGTTTTGGTACATTTTTGGAGTCCGGGAAGCATGAAATTGTTCTAATGCTTTATGGGTTCAATATATATGCCTAAGAGGTCATGGAATCAAGTTAAAGCAGCCTCAAATGCAATCAAAAAGGGCTTGTACGGACAGCATCAACAATTTGGCCGAATTTGCTGTATTGTTTGCTGGCTTTACTGTATTTTACTGTTTTAGCCTTTTCTTATTTTTCCAAGCATGGGCAACGTGTGGGACTTCATATTCAGCTTATTTGGCATCCTACAAAGCATCTAGAAGCTGATTTGAAGCTCAAAGAGGTCAAAGATTGATCAAAGTCAACTTGATCAAAAAAGCTAGTATTTTAGTTTCCTAATTTTATTCTACTTTTTGTTTTAGGAAACTACCATTATTTTTTAGTTTCTATTTATTTATTTTCTGGACAAATAAGATTAGGAAAGTTATTATTTTATTATTTTCATTGTAAATTAATTAATTCCTAATTCAAAATAAAGGAATTAATTAATCCAAATTAGATTAGGAAAAGGAAAGTTTCGGCCAAGGTAGACTTCTTCATTGTGTGGCCGGTTTTTCCTAGGGTTTTTAGGGTTTATTTTGTTTCTTTCAAAGCCTATTTAAAGGCTTATTTTTCATTAATAATACAACTTTAAAAACTTTAAAACTTTGATTTGATTAAGAAAATATTTGTGAGATTAATTATCTCTTTGTTCTTTGAGAACACCTAAAACACCATTAGAGAATTGGTTGTTTTAGCTTGACTTATCAATAGGTTTTCCATCCCCTATTGTGGCGTCTACATTATACCAAGGTTTCTAACCACAGGTTGGTTAGGGGTTGAGGTCCATTCCATTAGAACTTGAACTTAATTAAAGATCCGGGCTAATATAATACGGGTTTAGGAGCAGGTCGTCCTAAGTTCGTATTGATGTGTAAAATCAACTCGCAAGTGCACGAATCGTTTTCAAGTAATAAAGTGGAAAAATAGGGTTGTCATACCCAAGGGATTAAGTATTAAGTACCAAAGATAATTAGGTTTTGATAATATTTGAACTAAAATTTAAGATGGCAATTGAAAACTAAATAAACTAAATTAAACAAAAGCAATCAATTAAAATTAGATCAATTTCAAGTAAGAGAGAGAACTGAATAATTATGAATACTAGGACATTTGATTTCACCACTAACTATTCCAATTTAATTACTTAAATATGTGAATTTAATTAACTAGTAATTTTGTTAACCATACTTAATCAAAAAATTAATCAAAAGTAGTTTCCACTCACAATTGATAATATTCACATAACCTAATTTATTCCTTCTGGCCTGTAAATTAAATCATGCAATTTCATCAAGCATAGATTAAGCAAATAATATGGCATGAGACATAATTATTTTCCAATCAATTATGCATTCATGTAAATCATTAGTGATCCATAATATTATCCTTTTCCAAGCTCAAATATTATTAAAAACATTCATTCCTTCCGGCCTATGAAAGCATTAAGTATACCAATGATTTATTAACAAAACATATTACTAATTAAATAAAACTCAACATATATTAAAATAATTAAACCTTCATAGTTAGGGCTACATCATAGCCCTAGCTATGAAAATTAGTTCATGGTAAAAATAATTTCAACATCCATAATTATTAAAAAATAATAAGATTCACAATTAAAGAGAAAGGAAAAGAGAATAAAAACTATTGAAGAAATTCTCCTCCAAGAGCTCTCAAAGTCATAGCCTTCTTCTCCAAGCAAGCCCACGTCTTTCTGCCTCCTCCAAGATCTCCAATTGATCTTCTAAAACTCTAAAACTTTAAAACCCTAGAATCCTTAAGAGAATTTTAGAAACTCCCAAAATTTGGTTTGTTTCTATGTAAGCCTCCTAAAAGCTCTTAAATAACTCTCTAAACTTGTATATCTTCCTTCAATGTGGTGGGGGCTATATATATAGGGCCTTGGGAATCTTTTTCTCTCTTTATTTTCAATGTGGGAGTCTTGGAAGATACCTTTTTTAAGCCATGAAGAGGATTGGACGAATTTCATGTGTAAAAAGGAAACTGTATATTACTTGCTCTCTACTACTTTCCTTTTATCTAATTCCTCCTAAAAAAAATAGTTAATTAGTCTAATTTACCCTTAATGAAGCATGTGACATGACATGTGCCTCATTAATGATCAATTAACCAATTATTGCCACTTGTTTTTATCTTGGCCCTCAAATTGCCTTAATTCTCTCTTTTGATCAATGGTGGAGATTTAACTAGAATATTCCTTTTTATAAATTTCAAACTTTAAATGATGATAATTCTTTGCTCGCACCTCGAAATCCAAAAATAATGAGACATTTGAAATCCTCAGATTGTAATGATTCATATGACATCCACTTCCATCATGAAATTCCCGATAGAATCTTTATGGAATCTTCAAAGTATCTTTTTGGAATCTTTTTAATGCTTAGTCTGTTCGAGCTCAAATCTTGCTTCCCACCATAATTCGACCCAAAGAATCCATTTTTATGGTTGTTTTCTTAAAATTCTTCCTCTTTTACCTAGATTAAGAAAAATACATAATTAAGTATCTTTCCATAACAAATTAACACAAACTAACAAATATTAAGCTATAAATATGGCATAAAATCATCAATATTTTAGACCTAACAAATACCCCCAAACTTAAGATTTGCTAGTCCCTAGCAAAGAAAAAGAATAAGAAAATGAAATTTTATTTAAAGAACATAAGATACTTTAATGAGGTGCCTCAAAGATTGTATAACATATGACTTTTCAAATGGTTTCAAAGTAATTATGTAACTCAATACCTTATATTCTATCCACATATATGATACTTCCAATGTGTGTGTGTGGAAATCAATTTATACACTTAATTATCATATGCTTGAATAAATTTACAAGAATTAGAAATTGATAATAAAGTATGAACTACCATATGCTTGACTTAATTATCACTCTCCGCTAATGTAGGTTAATGCACCACCTTAAATCATTAGGACTTCATGGTTTCTATTGTTAAGGTTAATGGATAAGGCTAAAGAAAGAAAAGGATAGGATATAATAAATCAAAGAAAGGAAGCTAAAATTAAATAGCAATGAATAAATTACTTGTAAAATTTGTTTCTTTATTAGAACTTCTTTTCTTATTTTAACTTCAATTTCAATATCCTTTTTCTCCTTTTTATTGTGCATACATTCTTCAAATCACACATATTCTTTCTTTATTTCTTTTTTTTTTTTTTTTTCCACTAAACCCCCAAACTTATTTTTCTTCTTATTGCACATTCAAACCTCTAATTTACACAAAAATGCATACTAGAGCCAAATTCACCAAATACTTAACCTCCAAACTTTATTTTTTTTTTCCTTTTTTTTTTTTTCAACACTCAAACAAGCTCACAAGCATATATTCATATCAATTCAATTAAAGCTCTCTTTGTAGTATGTTCAAGGTAGGAAAAAGAAATTTAAGGCTCAAAAAGGGTAAGTAAATGTGCTTTAATGAAGAAAATGCTCTAATACATCTTTATGCATCCTAAAGGCTCAAATAAGGTACTAGTGGAAGATAATGTATTAGGTTGGCTTGAAAGACTCAAACTTAAACAAAGATGGCCTAAATCATGTTCTTAGTAATGCATTCACCAAGGATTTCGCCTCAAGCAATAATCAAGCAAGTTCTAGCGTTCAATTAATAATAAAGTACTCTAATTCATGCAAACCTTCTTCAAAACACAATCTAAATTATGCATTATTGATTATGTGCTCAAAATTTATTGAAAGTAACAATATGTGAAGATAAATTCAAGCATTTAAGCATACACAAAAACAAATCCACCATCTAAAAACCAATTTATTTTCAATCATAGTCTTATCATTGGCTCATTAAAGTACTTAAGAAAACACCACAAAAACAATTTTTTTTTTTAATAATGAAGGAAAATAAAAAGTAAAACTAACATTTTTGAAAACTTATAAAAACACTTAAATGGACAAGATTTAAAAGATGCAAAGCATGCTTTTCACCCCCAAACTTAAAATGAACAATGTCCTCATTGTGAAAAACATAAAATAAAGCAAAAGTAAATAAAAGGTAAAGAATACTCCCCTTTGAAGACATGGAATGTTCCTCGTAATGTGAAAACTTGAGAAAAACCTACATGTTGCATTTTTCCTACACACCACGCGGCCAAAAAGAAGGGCATGTATCCATACAATTTGATGTACTCCAATGCATATTCAAGGTGGTTATACTCCAAAAACCTAACTTTAGACTTGAAATTCTCAACATTCGTCATTTGCTCTTTTACACCTAAACATCTTAAAACCTTGCAAAAACTCAAACAAAACACATCAAAACAACCTAAAAAACAAGAAAACAACTAAAAACAACTAAAATAAATAGATAAATATAAGGTAAAAAAAAGAAATTTGGGTTGCCTCCCAAGAGCGCTTGTTTAAAGTCATTAGCTTGACTTCATCCTTTTGATGTTCAACCTGGATTAAATATATAAATGATGTCATCCTCATAATATTGTCCAAGCTTATGATATGGAAATTGTGCATGATGATAATCTTGTGGCCTTAGCAAACTTTTAACTCCTTGTCCTATATAAGTCTCAATTTGAACTAAAAGCATGAATTGAACTTTCTTTTCGGTAGATTGGATTCTTTTAGGTCCAAAAATGCTTTGTTTGTCTCCTTTTGGGATGCATTCAACCTCAATTGCATTTTTGGAGCGTGGATATACATCTTGGGCTCTTGAAAGTTCAATATTTGGCTTGAAAAGTTGAGATTTAGCCTCTGTTGGTAAGCAATCTTCTTGAAGTGCGGCCATAGCTTTATCCTCATCGGATTTGGCCAACTTTTGGCTTGATTGATTCCTTGACTTATCCTCTTCATGATCCTTAAGCCCTTTTTGTAATGAATTTGAAGGAAAATTAGAAAATTCCCATGAACTAGTGATAGTGCGTTGGGAAACTTCTTGTGGTGGGCAATCTTGGTCATGTGTGTGTACCTCATTAAAATTATCCAAAATTGAAGATTCTTGCTGCATTTCACTCCTTATAGACACCTCTTCATATTCCTCAAATTTGTCATCATTATGTGGCTCTTGAAAGGATTCAAATTCATCAACTTGCTTATTACAAGTAATCTCCATGTTAGTTTCCAAGTCTTCTTGGGATCCTTGTGAAAAAGTTGTCATTGATTGCTCCAATTGAACTTGAAAGTTTGTACTTGGAGAATATTGATTTTGCAACTTGCCAATCGCATCATAACATTTAGAAAATGTTTCCCTATGCCTTTCCATACACTCGATCAAAGATGTGCTCACTTGATAACTTGAAAGATCTGAATTGTCATACCTTGAATAACTTTGTCGATCACTCCATCCAGAATTATATGTGTTGGGAAAGTCTTCGAATGGCTCCTCCGGAGCAAAAGGATTTCCCACTTGACAATGTTCACTTAAATGTTTGCCTCCACACCATTGACATGTTATAGCTTGAACCCCAAAATTTGCAACTTGATTATATTGTCTTCTTCTTGATAAGTCTTCAATTGAGTCTTCTGAAGCAAAAGAATTCCCCACTTGACAATTTTCACTTGAGTGATTTACTCCACACCATTCACAAGGTACAGCTTGAACTCTAAAATTTGCAACGAGTTTAGACATCATAGCAAGATTCTTTTGTAACTCGATAAAATTTTCACTTGGAGAACTAGTTGGCTCCCCATAATCCCAATAAGGTTGATGACCATAAGCTTGATATTCCATGATTTTCCTAAAAAGAAAACACTAACAAAACAAAGGTTAAAATTAATTGCAAGTTTGTCAAGCAAACAATTAAAATTAAACCTAGTATACAAACTAAAATTGAAAATAATAGAGATAAACAAAAGTTGAAAATAAGAAAAAATCCTAAGTATGCATAACTTTTAACCTAGACACCAATAAATTTAAAATAAGTATTAAAAATTCAAAGCAAGTTGGCCAAACAAGCAAAGAATTAAAACCCTAGCATGCAACACTAAAACCAAAATTAAGAAATAAATATAAAAATTTAAAATAAGAAAACAATGTTCAAAGTACTACTAAACCCAATCCGAATTAATATTAATGCCTTAATCCCCGGCAACGGCGCCAAAAACTTGATGTGTAAAATCAACTCGCAAGTGCACGAATCGTTTTCAAGTAATAAAGTGGAAAAATAGGGTTGTCATACCCAAGGGATTAAGTATTAAGTACCAAAGATAATTAGGTTTTGATAATATTTGAACTAAAATTTAAGATGGCAATTGAAAACTAAATAAACTAAATTAAACAAAAGCAATCAATTAAAATTAGATCAATTTCAAGTAAGAGAGAGAACTGAATAATTATGAATACTAGGACATTTGATTTCACCACTAACTATTCCAATTTAATTACTTAAATATGTGAATTTAATTAACTAGTAATTTTGTTAACCATACTTAATCAAAAAATTAATCAAAAGTAGTTTCCACTCACAATTGATAATATTCACATAACCTAATTTATTCCTTCTGGCCTGTAAATTAAATCATGCAATTTCATCAAGCATAGATTAAGCAAATAATATGGCATGAGACATAATTATTTTCCAATCAATTATGCATTCATGTAAATCATTAGTGATCCATAATATTATCCTTTTCCAAGCTCAAATATTATTAAAAACATTCATTCCTTCCGGCCTATGAAAGCATTAAGTATACCAATGATTTATTAACAAAACATATTACTAATTAAATAAAACTCAACATATATTAAAATAATTAAACCTTCATAGTTAGGGCTACATCATAGCCCTAGCTATGAAAATTAGTTCATGGTAAAAATAATTTCAACATCCATAATTATTAAAAAATAATAAGATTCACAATTAAAGAGAAAGGAAAAGAGAATAAAAACTATTGAAGAAATTCTCCTCCAAGAGCTCTCAAAGTCATAGCCTTCTTCTCCAAGCAAGCCCACGTCTTTCTGCCTCCTCCAAGATCTCCAATTGATCTTCTAAAACTCTAAAACTTTAAAACCCTAGAATCCTTAAGAGAATTTTAGAAACTCCCAAAATTTGGTTTGTTTCTATGTAAGCCTCCTAAAAGCTCTTAAATAACTCTCTAAACTTGTATATCTTCCTTCAATGTGGTGGGGGCTATATATATAGGGCCTTGGGAATCTTTTTCTCTCTTTATTTTCAATGTGGGAGTCTTGGAAGATACCTTTTTTAAGCCATGAAGAGGATTGGACGAATTTCATGTGTAAAAAGGAAACTGTATATTACTTGCTCTCTACTACTTTCCTTTTATCTAATTCCTCCTAAAAAAAATAGTTAATTAGTCTAATTTACCCTTAATGAAGCATGTGACATGACATGTGCCTCATTAATGATCAATTAACCAATTATTGCCACTTGTTTTTATCTTGGCCCTCAAATTGCCTTAATTCTCTCTTTTGATCAATGGTGGAGATTTAACTAGAATATTCCTTTTTATAAATTTCAAACTTTAAATGATGATAATTCTTTGCTCGCACCTCGAAATCCAAAAATAATGAGACATTTGAAATCCTCAGATTGTAATGATTCATATGACATCCACTTCCATCATGAAATTCCCGATAGAATCTTTATGGAATCTTCAAAGTATCTTTTTGGAATCTTTTTAATGCTTAGTCTGTTCGAGCTCAAATCTTGCTTCCCACCATAATTCGACCCAAAGAATCCATTTTTATGGTTGTTTTCTTAAAATTCTTCCTCTTTTACCTAGATTAAGAAAAATACATAATTAAGTATCTTTCCATAACAAATTAACACAAACTAACAAATATTAAGCTATAAATATGGCATAAAATCATCAATATTTTAGACCTAACAAATACCCCCAAACTTAAGATTTGCTAGTCCCTAGCAAAGAAAAAGAATAAGAAAATGAAATTTTATTTAAAGAACATAAGATACTTTAATGAGGTGCCTCAAAGATTGTATAACATATGACTTTTCAAATGGTTTCAAAGTAATTATGTAACTCAATACCTTATATTCTATCCACATATATGATACTTCCAATGTGTGTGTGTGGAAATCAATTTATACACTTAATTATCATATGCTTGAATAAATTTACAAGAATTAGAAATTGATAATAAAGTATGAACTACCATATGCTTGACTTAATTATCACTCTCCGCTAATGTAGGTTAATGCACCACCTTAAATCATTAGGACTTCATGGTTTCTATTGTTAAGGTTAATGGATAAGGCTAAAGAAAGAAAAGGATAGGATATAATAAATCAAAGAAAGGAAGCTAAAATTAAATAGCAATGAATAAATTACTTGTAAAATTTGTTTCTTTATTAGAACTTCTTTTCTTATTTTAACTTCAATTTCAATATCCTTTTTCTCCTTTTTATTGTGCATACATTCTTCAAATCACACATATTCTTTCTTTATTTCTTTTTTTTTTTTTTTTTCCACTAAACCCCCAAACTTATTTTTCTTCTTATTGCACATTCAAACCTCTAATTTACACAAAAATGCATACTAGAGCCAAATTCACCAAATACTTAACCTCCAAACTTTATTTTTTTTTTCCTTTTTTTTTTTTTCAACACTCAAACAAGCTCACAAGCATATATTCATATCAATTCAATTAAAGCTCTCTTTGTAGTATGTTCAAGGTAGGAAAAAGAAATTTAAGGCTCAAAAAGGGTAAGTAAATGTGCTTTAATGAAGAAAATGCTCTAATACATCTTTATGCATCCTAAAGGCTCAAATAAGGTACTAGTGGAAGATAATGTATTAGGTTGGCTTGAAAGACTCAAACTTAAACAAAGATGGCCTAAATCATGTTCTTAGTAATGCATTCACCAAGGATTTCGCCTCAAGCAATAATCAAGCAAGTTCTAGCGTTCAATTAATAATAAAGTACTCTAATTCATGCAAACCTTCTTCAAAACACAATCTAAATTATGCATTATTGATTATGTGCTCAAAATTTATTGAAAGTAACAATATGTGAAGATAAATTCAAGCATTTAAGCATACACAAAAACAAATCCACCATCTAAAAACCAATTTATTTTCAATCATAGTCTTATCATTGGCTCATTAAAGTACTTAAGAAAACACCACAAAAACAATTTTTTTTTTTAATAATGAAGGAAAATAAAAAGTAAAACTAACATTTTTGAAAACTTATAAAAACACTTAAATGGACAAGATTTAAAAGATGCAAAGCATGCTTTTCACCCCCAAACTTAAAATGAACAATGTCCTCATTGTGAAAAACATAAAATAAAGCAAAAGTAAATAAAAGGTAAAGAATACTCCCCTTTGAAGACATGGAATGTTCCTCGTAATGTGAAAACTTGAGAAAAACCTACATGTTGCATTTTTCCTACACACCACGCGGCCAAAAAGAAGGGCATGTATCCATACAATTTGATGTACTCCAATGCATATTCAAGGTGGTTATACTCCAAAAACCTAACTTTAGACTTGAAATTCTCAACATTCGTCATTTGCTCTTTTACACCTAAACATCTTAAAACCTTGCAAAAACTCAAACAAAACACATCAAAACAACCTAAAAAACAAGAAAACAACTAAAAACAACTAAAATAAATAGATAAATATAAGGTAAAAAAAAGAAATTTGGGTTGCCTCCCAAGAGCGCTTGTTTAAAGTCATTAGCTTGACTTCATCCTTTTGATGTTCAACCTGGATTAAATATATAAATGATGTCATCCTCATAATATTGTCCAAGCTTATGATATGGAAATTGTGCATGATGATAATCTTGTGGCCTTAGCAAACTTTTAACTCCTTGTCCTATATAAGTCTCAATTTGAACTAAAAGCATGAATTGAACTTTCTTTTCGGTAGATTGGATTCTTTTAGGTCCAAAAATGCTTTGTTTGTCTCCTTTTGGGATGCATTCAACCTCAATTGCATTTTTGGAGCGTGGATATACATCTTGGGCTCTTGAAAGTTCAATATTTGGCTTGAAAAGTTGAGATTTAGCCTCTGTTGGTAAGCAATCTTCTTGAAGTGCGGCCATAGCTTTATCCTCATCGGATTTGGCCAACTTTTGGCTTGATTGATTCCTTGACTTATCCTCTTCATGATCCTTAAGCCCTTTTTGTAATGAATTTGAAGGAAAATTAGAAAATTCCCATGAACTAGTGATAGTGCGTTGGGAAACTTCTTGTGGTGGGCAATCTTGGTCATGTGTGTGTACCTCATTAAAATTATCCAAAATTGAAGATTCTTGCTGCATTTCACTCCTTATAGACACCTCTTCATATTCCTCAAATTTGTCATCATTATGTGGCTCTTGAAAGGATTCAAATTCATCAACTTGCTTATTACAAGTAATCTCCATGTTAGTTTCCAAGTCTTCTTGGGATCCTTGTGAAAAAGTTGTCATTGATTGCTCCAATTGAACTTGAAAGTTTGTACTTGGAGAATATTGATTTTGCAACTTGCCAATCGCATCATAACATTTAGAAAATGTTTCCCTATGCCTTTCCATACACTCGATCAAAGATGTGCTCACTTGATAACTTGAAAGATCTGAATTGTCATACCTTGAATAACTTTGTCGATCACTCCATCCAGAATTATATGTGTTGGGAAAGTCTTCGAATGGCTCCTCCGGAGCAAAAGGATTTCCCACTTGACAATGTTCACTTAAATGTTTGCCTCCACACCATTGACATGTTATAGCTTGAACCCCAAAATTTGCAACTTGATTATATTGTCTTCTTCTTGATAAGTCTTCAATTGAGTCTTCTGAAGCAAAAGAATTCCCCACTTGACAATTTTCACTTGAGTGATTTACTCCACACCATTCACAAGGTACAGCTTGAACTCTAAAATTTGCAACGAGTTTAGACATCATAGCAAGATTCTTTTGTAACTCGATAAAATTTTCACTTGGAGAACTAGTTGGCTCCCCATAATCCCAATAAGGTTGATGACCATAAGCTTGATATTCCATGATTTTCCTAAAAAGAAAACACTAACAAAACAAAGGTTAAAATTAATTGCAAGTTTGTCAAGCAAACAATTAAAATTAAACCTAGTATACAAACTAAAATTGAAAATAATAGAGATAAACAAAAGTTGAAAATAAGAAAAAATCCTAAGTATGCATAACTTTTAACCTAGACACCAATAAATTTAAAATAAGTATTAAAAATTCAAAGCAAGTTGGCCAAACAAGCAAAGAATTAAAACCCTAGCATGCAACACTAAAACCAAAATTAAGAAATAAATATAAAAATTTAAAATAAGAAAACAATGTTCAAAGTACTACTAAACCCAATCCGAATTAATATTAATGCCTTAATCCCCGGCAACGGCGCCAAAAACTTGATGTGTAAAATCAACTCGCAAGTGCACGAATCGTTTTCAAGTAATAAAGTGGAAAAATAGGGTTGTCATACCCAAGGGATTAAGTATTAAGTACCAAAGATAATTAGGTTTTGATAATATTTGAACTAAAATTTAAGATGGCAATTGAAAACTAAATAAACTAAATTAAACAAAAGCAATCAATTAAAATTAGATCAATTTCAAGTAAGAGAGAGAACTGAATAATTATGAATACTAGGACATTTGATTTCACCACTAACTATTCCAATTTAATTACTTAAATATGTGAATTTAATTAACTAGTAATTTTGTTAACCATACTTAATCAAAAAATTAATCAAAAGTAGTTTCCACTCACAATTGATAATATTCACATAACCTAATTTATTCCTTCTGGCCTGTAAATTAAATCATGCAATTTCATCAAGCATAGATTAAGCAAATAATATGGCATGAGACATAATTATTTTCCAATCAATTATGCATTCATGTAAATCATTAGTGATCCATAATATTATCCTTTTCCAAGCTCAAATATTATTAAAAACATTCATTCCTTCCGGCCTATGAAAGCATTAAGTATACCAATGATTTATTAACAAAACATATTACTAATTAAATAAAACTCAACATATATTAAAATAATTAAACCTTCATAGTTAGGGCTACATCATAGCCCTAGCTATGAAAATTAGTTCATGGTAAAAATAATTTCAACATCCATAATTATTAAAAAATAATAAGATTCACAATTAAAGAGAAAGGAAAAGAGAATAAAAACTATTGAAGAAATTCTCCTCCAAGAGCTCTCAAAGTCATAGCCTTCTTCTCCAAGCAAGCCCACGTCTTTCTGCCTCCTCCAAGATCTCCAATTGATCTTCTAAAACTCTAAAACTTTAAAACCCTAGAATCCTTAAGAGAATTTTAGAAACTCCCAAAATTTGGTTTGTTTCTATGTAAGCCTCCTAAAAGCTCTTAAATAACTCTCTAAACTTGTATATCTTCCTTCAATGTGGTGGGGGCTATATATATAGGGCCTTGGGAATCTTTTTCTCTCTTTATTTTCAATGTGGGAGTCTTGGAAGATACCTTTTTTAAGCCATGAAGAGGATTGGACGAATTTCATGTGTAAAAAGGAAACTGTATATTACTTGCTCTCTACTACTTTCCTTTTATCTAATTCCTCCTAAAAAAAATAGTTAATTAGTCTAATTTACCCTTAATGAAGCATGTGACATGACATGTGCCTCATTAATGATCAATTAACCAATTATTGCCACTTGTTTTTATCTTGGCCCTCAAATTGCCTTAATTCTCTCTTTTGATCAATGGTGGAGATTTAACTAGAATATTCCTTTTTATAAATTTCAAACTTTAAATGATGATAATTCTTTGCTCGCACCTCGAAATCCAAAAATAATGAGACATTTGAAATCCTCAGATTGTAATGATTCATATGACATCCACTTCCATCATGAAATTCCCGATAGAATCTTTATGGAATCTTCAAAGTATCTTTTTGGAATCTTTTTAATGCTTAGTCTGTTCGAGCTCAAATCTTGCTTCCCACCATAATTCGACCCAAAGAATCCATTTTTATGGTTGTTTTCTTAAAATTCTTCCTCTTTTACCTAGATTAAGAAAAATACATAATTAAGTATCTTTCCATAACAAATTAACACAAACTAACAAATATTAAGCTATAAATATGGCATAAAATCATCAATATTTTAGACCTAACAAATACCCCCAAACTTAAGATTTGCTAGTCCCTAGCAAAGAAAAAGAATAAGAAAATGAAATTTTATTTAAAGAACATAAGATACTTTAATGAGGTGCCTCAAAGATTGTATAACATATGACTTTTCAAATGGTTTCAAAGTAATTATGTAACTCAATACCTTATATTCTATCCACATATATGATACTTCCAATGTGTGTGTGTGGAAATCAATTTATACACTTAATTATCATATGCTTGAATAAATTTACAAGAATTAGAAATTGATAATAAAGTATGAACTACCATATGCTTGACTTAATTATCACTCTCCGCTAATGTAGGTTAATGCACCACCTTAAATCATTAGGACTTCATGGTTTCTATTGTTAAGGTTAATGGATAAGGCTAAAGAAAGAAAAGGATAGGATATAATAAATCAAAGAAAGGAAGCTAAAATTAAATAGCAATGAATAAATTACTTGTAAAATTTGTTTCTTTATTAGAACTTCTTTTCTTATTTTAACTTCAATTTCAATATCCTTTTTCTCCTTTTTATTGTGCATACATTCTTCAAATCACACATATTCTTTCTTTATTTCTTTTTTTTTTTTTTTTTCCACTAAACCCCCAAACTTATTTTTCTTCTTATTGCACATTCAAACCTCTAATTTACACAAAAATGCATACTAGAGCCAAATTCACCAAATACTTAACCTCCAAACTTTATTTTTTTTTTCCTTTTTTTTTTTTTCAACACTCAAACAAGCTCACAAGCATATATTCATATCAATTCAATTAAAGCTCTCTTTGTAGTATGTTCAAGGTAGGAAAAAGAAATTTAAGGCTCAAAAAGGGTAAGTAAATGTGCTTTAATGAAGAAAATGCTCTAATACATCTTTATGCATCCTAAAGGCTCAAATAAGGTACTAGTGGAAGATAATGTATTAGGTTGGCTTGAAAGACTCAAACTTAAACAAAGATGGCCTAAATCATGTTCTTAGTAATGCATTCACCAAGGATTTCGCCTCAAGCAATAATCAAGCAAGTTCTAGCGTTCAATTAATAATAAAGTACTCTAATTCATGCAAACCTTCTTCAAAACACAATCTAAATTATGCATTATTGATTATGTGCTCAAAATTTATTGAAAGTAACAATATGTGAAGATAAATTCAAGCATTTAAGCATACACAAAAACAAATCCACCATCTAAAAACCAATTTATTTTCAATCATAGTCTTATCATTGGCTCATTAAAGTACTTAAGAAAACACCACAAAAACAATTTTTTTTTTAATAATGAAGGAAAATAAAAAGTAAAACTAACATTTTTGAAAACTTATAAAAACACTTAAATGGACAAGATTTAAAAGATGCAAAGCATGCTTTTCACCCCCAAACTTAAAATGAACAATGTCCTCATTGTGAAAAACATAAAATAAAGCAAAAGTAAATAAAAGGTAAAGAATACTCCCCTTTGAAGACATGGAATGTTCCTCGTAATGTGAAAACTTGAGAAAAACCTACATGTTGCATTTTTCCTACACACCACGCGGCCAAAAAGAAGGGCATGTATCCATACAATTTGATGTACTCCAATGCATATTCAAGGTGGTTATACTCCAAAAACCTAACTTTAGACTTGAAATTCTCAACATTCGTCATTTGCTCTTTTACACCTAAACATCTTAAAACCTTGCAAAAACTCAAACAAAACACATCAAAACAACCTAAAAAACAAGAAAACAACTAAAAACAACTAAAATAAATAGATAAATATAAGGTAAAAAAAAGAAATTTGGGTTGCCTCCCAAGAGCGCTTGTTTAAAGTCATTAGCTTGACTTCATCCTTTTGATGTTCAACCTGGATTAAATATATAAATGATGTCATCCTCATAATATTGTCCAAGCTTATGATATGGAAATTGTGCATGATGATAATCTTGTGGCCTTAGCAAACTTTTAACTCCTTGTCCTATATAAGTCTCAATTTGAACTAAAAGCATGAATTGAACTTTCTTTTCGGTAGATTGGATTCTTTTAGGTCCAAAAATGCTTTGTTTGTCTCCTTTTGGGATGCATTCAACCTCAATTGCATTTTTGGAGCGTGGATATACATCTTGGGCTCTTGAAAGTTCAATATTTGGCTTGAAAAGTTGAGATTTAGCCTCTGTTGGTAAGCAATCTTCTTGAAGTGCGGCCATAGCTTTATCCTCATCGGATTTGGCCAACTTTTGGCTTGATTGATTCCTTGACTTATCCTCTTCATGATCCTTAAGCCCTTTTTGTAATGAATTTGAAGGAAAATTAGAAAATTCCCATGAACTAGTGATAGTGCGTTGGGAAACTTCTTGTGGTGGGCAATCTTGGTCATGTGTGTGTACCTCATTAAAATTATCCAAAATTGAAGATTCTTGCTGCATTTCACTCCTTATAGACACCTCTTCATATTCCTCAAATTTGTCATCATTATGTGGCTCTTGAAAGGATTCAAATTCATCAACTTGCTTATTACAAGTAATCTCCATGTTAGTTTCCAAGTCTTCTTGGGATCCTTGTGAAAAAGTTGTCATTGATTGCTCCAATTGAACTTGAAAGTTTGTACTTGGAGAATATTGATTTTGCAACTTGCCAATCGCATCATAACATTTAGAAAATGTTTCCCTATGCCTTTCCATACACTCGATCAAAGATGTGCTCACTTGATAACTTGAAAGATCTGAATTGTCATACCTTGAATAACTTTGTCGATCACTCCATCCAGAATTATATGTGTTGGGAAAGTCTTCGAATGGCTCCTCCGGAGCAAAAGGATTTCCCACTTGACAATGTTCACTTAAATGTTTGCCTCCACACCATTGACATGTTATAGCTTGAACCCCAAAATTTGCAACTTGATTATATTGTCTTCTTCTTGATAAGTCTTCAATTGAGTCTTCTGAAGCAAAAGAATTCCCCACTTGACAATTTTCACTTGAGTGATTTACTCCACACCATTCACAAGGTACAGCTTGAACTCTAAAATTTGCAACGAGTTTAGACATCATAGCAAGATTCTTTTGTAACTCGATAAAATTTTCACTTGGAGAACTAGTTGGCTCCCCATAATCCCAATAAGGTTGATGACCATAAGCTTGATATTCCATGATTTTCCTAAAAAGAAAACACTAACAAAACAAAGGTTAAAATTAATTGCAAGTTTGTCAAGCAAACAATTAAAATTAAACCTAGTATACAAACTAAAATTGAAAATAATAAAGATAAACAAAAGTTGAAAATAAGAAAAAATCCTAAGTATGCATAACTTTTAACCTAGACACCAATAAATTTAAAATAAGTATTAAAAATTCAAAGCAAGTTGGCCAAACAAGCAAAGAATTAAAACCCTAGCATGCAACACTAAAACCAAAATTAAGAAATAAATATAAAAATTTAAAATAAGAAAACAATGTTCAAAGTACTACTAAACCCAATCCGAATTAATATTAATGCCTTAATCCCCGGCAACGGCGCCAAAAACTTGATGTGTAAAATCAACTCGCAAGTGCACGAATCGTTTTCAAGTAATAAAGTGGAAAAATAGGGTTGTCATACCCAAGGGATTAAGTATTAAGTACCAAAGATAATTAGGTTTTGATAATATTTGAACTAAAATTTAAGATGGCAATTGAAAACTAAATAAACTAAATTAAACAAAAGCAATCAATTAAAATTAGATCAATTTCAAGTAAGAGAGAGAACTGAATAATTATGAATACTAGGACATTTGATTTCACCACTAACTATTCCAATTTAATTACTTAAATATGTGAATTTAATTAACTAGTAATTTTGTTAACCATACTTAATCAAAAAATTAATCAAAAGTAGTTTCCACTCACAATTGATAATATTCACATAACCTAATTTATTCCTTCTGGCCTGTAAATTAAATCATGCAATTTCATCAAGCATAGATTAAGCAAATAATATGGCATGAGACATAATTATTTTCCAATCAATTATGCATTCATGTAAATCATTAGTGATCCATAATATTATCCTTTTCCAAGCTCAAATATTATTAAAAACATTCATTCCTTCCGGCCTATGAAAGCATTAAGTATACCAATGATTTATTAACAAAACATATTACTAATTAAATAAAACTCAACATATATTAAAATAATTAAACCTTCATAGTTAGGGCTACATCATAGCCCTAGCTATGAAAATTAGTTCATGGTAAAAATAATTTCAACATCCATAATTATTAAAAAATAATAAGATTCACAATTAAAGAGAAAGGAAAAGAGAATAAAAACTATTGAAGAAATTCTCCTCCAAGAGCTCTCAAAGTCATAGCCTTCTTCTCCAAGCAAGCCCACGTCTTTCTGCCTCCTCCAAGATCTCCAATTGATCTTCTAAAACTCTAAAACTTTAAAACCCTAGAATCCTTAAGAGAATTTTAGAAACTCCCAAAATTTGGTTTGTTTCTATGTAAGCCTCCTAAAAGCTCTTAAATAACTCTCTAAACTTGTATATCTTCCTTCAATGTGGTGGGGGCTATATATATAGGGCCTTGGGAATCTTTTTCTCTCTTTATTTTCAATGTGGGAGTCTTGGAAGATACCTTTTTTAAGCCATGAAGAGGATTGGACGAATTTCATGTGTAAAAAGGAAACTGTATATTACTTGCTCTCTACTACTTTC
This sequence comes from Ziziphus jujuba, assembly GCF_031755915.1. Classification (NCBI taxonomy): domain Eukaryota; kingdom Viridiplantae; phylum Streptophyta; class Magnoliopsida; order Rosales; family Rhamnaceae; genus Ziziphus; species Ziziphus jujuba. The sequence continues at coordinate 8,073,156 of NC_083390.1, forward strand.
CTTTTATCTAATTCCTCCTAAAAAAAATAGTTAATTAGTCTAATTTACCCTTAATGAAGCATGTGACATGACATGTGCCTCATTAATGATAAATTAACCAATTATTGCCACTTGTTTTTATCTTGGCCCTCAAATTGCCTTAATTCTCTCTTTTGATCAATGGTGGAGATTTAACTAGAATATTCCTTTTTATAAATTTCAAACTTTAAATGATGATAATTCTTTGCTCGCACCTCGAAATCCAAAAATAATGAGACATTTGAAATCCTCAGATTGTAATGATTCATATGACATCCACTTCCATCATGAAATTCCCGATAGAATCTTTATGGAATCTTCAAAGTATCTTTTTGGAATCTTTTTAATGCTTAGTCTGTTCGAGCTCAAATCTTGCTTCCCACCATAATTCGACCCAAAGAATCCATTTTTATGGTTGTTTTCTTAAAATTCTTCCTCTTTTACCTAGATTAAGAAAAATACATAATTAAGTATCTTTCCATAACAAATTAACACAAACTAACAAATATTAAGCTATAAATATGGCATAAAATCATCAATATTTTAGACCTAACAAATACCCCCAAACTTAAGATTTGCTAGTCCCTAGCAAAGAAAAAGAATAAGAAAATGAAATTTTATTTAAAGAACATAAGATACTTTAATGAGGTGCCTCAAAGATTGTATAACATATGACTTTTCAAATGGTTTCAAAGTAATTATGTAACTCAATACCTTATATTCTATCCACATATATGATACTTCCAATGTGTGTGTGTGGAAATCAATTTATACACTTAATTATCATATGCTTGAATAAATTTACAAGAATTAGAAATTGATAATAAAGTATGAACTACCATATGCTTGACTTAATTATCACTCTCCGCTAATGTAGGTTAATGCACCACCTTAAATCATTAGGACTTCATGGTTTCTATTGTTAAGGTTAATGGATAAGGCTAAAGAAAGAAAAGGATAGGATATAATAAATCAAAGAAAGGAAGCTAAAATTAAATAGCAATGAATAAATTACTTGTAAAATTTGTTTCTTTATTAGAACTTCTTTTCTTATTTTAACTTCAATTTCAATATCCTTTTTCTCCTTTTTATTGTGCATACATTCTTCAAATCACACATATTCTTTCTTTATTTCTTTTTTTTTTTTTTTTTCCACTAAACCCCCAAACTTATTTTTCTTCTTATTGCACATTCAAACCTCTAATTTACACAAAAATGCATACTAGAGCCAAATTCACCAAATACTTAACCTCCAAACTTTATTTTTTTTTTCCTTTTTTTTTTTTTCAACACTCAAACAAGCTCACAAGCATATATTCATATCAATTCAATTAAAGCTCTCTTTGTAGTATGTTCAAGGTAGGAAAAAGAAATTTAAGGCTCAAAAAGGGTAAGTAAATGTGCTTTAATGAAGAAAATGCTCTAATACATCTTTATGCATCCTAAAGGCTCAAATAAGGTACTAGTGGAAGATAATGTATTAGGTTGGCTTGAAAGACTCAAACTTAAACAAAGATGGCCTAAATCATGTTCTTAGTAATGCATTCACCAAGGATTTCGCCTCAAGCAATAATCAAGCAAGTTCTAGCGTTCAATTAATAATAAAGTACTCTAATTCATGCAAACCTTCTTCAAAACACAATCTAAATTATGCATTATTGATTATGTGCTCAAAATTTATTGAAAGTAACAATATGTGAAGATAAATTCAAGCATTTAAGCATACACAAAAACAAATCCACCATCTAAAAACCAATTTATTTTCAATCATAGTCTTATCATTGGCTCATTAAAGTACTTAAGAAAACACCACAAAAACAATTTTTTTTTTTAATAATGAAGGAAAATAAAAAGTAAAACTAACATTTTTGAAAACTTATAAAAACACTTAAATGGACAAGATTTAAAAGATGCAAAGCATGCTTTTCACCCCCAAACTTAAAATGAACAATGTCCTCATTGTGAAAAACATAAAATAAAGCAAAAGTAAATAAAAGGTAAAGAATACTCCCCTTTGAAGACATGGAATGTTCCTCGTAATGTGAAAACTTGAGAAAAACCTACATGTTGCATTTTTCCTACACACCACGCGGCCAAAAAGAAGGGCATGTATCCATACAATTTGATGTACTCCAATGCATATTCAAGGTGGTTATACTCCAAAAACCTAACTTTAGACTTGAAATTCTCAACATTCGTCATTTGCTCTTTTACACCTAAACATCTTAAAACCTTGCAAAAACTCAAACAAAACACATCAAAACAACCTAAAAAACAAGAAAACAACTAAAAACAACTAAAATAAATAGATAAATATAAGGTAAAAAAAAGAAATTTGGGTTGCCTCCCAAGAGCGCTTGTTTAAAGTCATTAGCTTGACTTCATCCTTTTGATGTTCAACCTGGATTAAATATATAAATGATGTCATCCTCATAATATTGTCCAAGCTTATGATATGGAAATTGTGCATGATGATAATCTTGTGGCCTTAGCAAACTTTTAACTCCTTGTCCTATATAAGTCTCAATTTGAACTAAAAGCATGAATTGAACTTTCTTTTCGGTAGATTGGATTCTTTTAGGTCCAAAAATGCTTTGTTTGTCTCCTTTTGGGATGCATTCAACCTCAATTGCATTTTTGGAGCGTGGATATACATCTTGGGCTCTTGAAAGTTCAATATTTGGCTTGAAAAGTTGAGATTTAGCCTCTGTTGGTAAGCAATCTTCTTGAAGTGCGGCCATAGCTTTATCCTCATCGGATTTGGCCAACTTTTGGCTTGATTGATTCCTTGACTTATCCTCTTCATGATCCTTAAGCCCTTTTTGTAATGAATTTGAAGGAAAATTAGAAAATTCCCATGAACTAGTGATAGTGCGTTGGGAAACTTCTTGTGGTGGGCAATCTTGGTCATGTGTGTGTACCTCATTAAAATTATCCAAAATTGAAGATTCTTGCTGCATTTCACTCCTTATAGACACCTCTTCATATTCCTCAAATTTGTCATCATTATGTGGCTCTTGAAAGGATTCAAATTCATCAACTTGCTTATTACAAGTAATCTCCATGTTAGTTTCCAAGTCTTCTTGGGATCCTTGTGAAAAAGTTGTCATTGATTGCTCCAATTGAACTTGAAAGTTTGTACTTGGAGAATATTGATTTTGCAACTTGCCAATCGCATCATAACATTTAGAAAATGTTTCCCTATGCCTTTCCATACACTCGATCAAAGATGTGCTCACTTGATAACTTGAAAGATCTGAATTGTCATACCTTGAATAACTTTGTCGATCACTCCATCCAGAATTATATGTGTTGGGAAAGTCTTCGAATGGCTCCTCCGGAGCAAAAGGATTTCCCACTTGACAATGTTCACTTAAATGTTTGCCTCCACACCATTGACATGTTATAGCTTGAACCCCAAAATTTGCAACTTGATTATATTGTCTTCTTCTTGATAAGTCTTCAATTGAGTCTTCTGAAGCAAAAGAATTCCCCACTTGACAATTTTCACTTGAGTGATTTACTCCACACCATTCACAAGGTACAGCTTGAACTCTAAAATTTGCAACGAGTTTAGACATCATAGCAAGATTCTTTTGTAACTCGATAAAATTTTCACTTGGAGAACTAGTTGGCTCCCCATAATCCCAATAAGGTTGATGACCATAAGCTTGATATTCCATGATTTTCCTAAAAAGAAAACACTAACAAAACAAAGGTTAAAATTAATTGCAAGTTTGTCAAGCAAACAATTAAAATTAAACCTAGTATACAAACTAAAATTGAAAATAATAGAGATAAACAAAAGTTGAAAATAAGAAAAAATCCTAAGTATGCATAACTTTTAACCTAGACACCAATAAATTTAAAATAAGTATTAAAAATTCAAAGCAAGTTGGCCAAACAAGCAAAGAATTAAAACCCTAGCATGCAACACTAAAACCAAAATTAAGAAATAAATATAAAAATTTAAAATAAGAAAACAATGTTCAAAGTACTACTAAACCCAATCCGAATTAATATTAATGCCTTAATCCCCGGCAACGGCGCCAAAAACTTGATGTGTAAAATCAACTCGCAAGTGCACGAATCGTTTTCAAGTAATAAAGTGGAAAAATAGGGTTGTCATACCCAAGGGATTAAGTATTAAGTACCAAAGATAATTAGGTTTTGATAATATTTGAACTAAAATTTAAGATGGCAATTGAAAACTAAATAAACTAAATTAAACAAAAGCAATCAATTAAAATTAGATCAATTTCAAGTAAGAGAGAGAACTGAATAATTATGAATACTAAGACATTTGATTTCACCACTAACTATTCCAATTTAATTACTTAAATATGTGAATTTAATTAACTAGTAATTTTGTTAACCATACTTAATCAAAAAATTAATCAAAAGTAGTTTCCACTCACAATTGATAATATTCACATAACCTAATTTATTCCTTCTGGCCTGTAAATTAAATCATGCAATTTCATCAAGCATAGATTAAGCAAATAATATGGCATGAGACATAATTATTTTCCAATCAATTATGCATTCATGTAAATCATTAGTGATCCATAATATTATCCTTTTCCAAGCTCAAATATTATTAAAAACATTCATTCCTTCCGGCCTATGAAAGCATTAAGTATACCAATGATTTATTAACAAAACATATTACTAATTAAATAAAACTCAACATATATTAAAATAATTAAACCTTCATAGTTAGGGCTACATCATAGCCCTAGCTATGAAAATTAGTTCATGGTAAAAATAATTTCAACATCCATAATTATTAAAAAATAATAAGATTCACAATTAAAGAGAAAGGAAAAGAGAATAAAAACTATTGAAGAAATTCTCCTCCAAGAGCTCTCAAAGTCATAGCCTTCTTCTCCAAGCAAGCCCACGTCTTTCTGCCTCCTCCAAGATCTCCAATTGATCTTCTAAAACTCTAAAACTTTAAAACCCTAGAATCCTTAAGAGAATTTTAGAAACTCCCAAAATTTGGTTTGTTTCTATGTAAGCCTCCTAAAAGCTCTTAAATAACTCTCTAAACTTGTATATCTTCCTTCAATGTGGTGGGGGCTATATATATAGGGCCTTGGGAATCTTTTTCTCTCTTTATTTTCAATGTGGGAGTCTTGGAAGATACCTTTTTTAAGCCATGAAGAGGATTGGACGAATTTCATGTGTAAAAAGGAAACTGTATATTACTTGCTCTCTACTACTTTCCTTTTATCTAATTCCTCCTAAAAAAAATAGTTAATTAGTCTAATTTACCCTTAATGAAGCATGTGACATGACATGTGCCTCATTAATGATCAATTAACCAATTATTGCCACTTGTTTTTATCTTGGCCCTCAAATTGCCTTAATTCTCTCTTTTGATCAATGGTGGAGATTTAACTAGAATATTCCTTTTTATAAATTTCAAACTTTAAATGATGATAATTCTTTGCTCGCACCTCGAAATCCAAAAATAATGAGACATTTGAAATCCTCAGATTGTAATGATTCATATGACATCCACTTCCATCATGAAATTCCCGATAGAATCTTTATGGAATCTTCAAAGTATCTTTTTGGAATCTTTTTAATGCTTAGTCTGTTCGAGCTCAAATCTTGCTTCCCACCATAATTCGACCCAAAGAATCCATTTTTATGGTTGTTTTCTTAAAATTCTTCCTCTTTTACCTAGATTAAGAAAAATACATAATTAAGTATCTTTCCATAACAAATTAACACAAACTAACAAATATTAAGCTATAAATATGGCATAAAATCATCAATATTTTAGACCTAACAAATACCCCCAAACTTAAGATTTGCTAGTCCCTAGCAAAGAAAAAGAATAAGAAAATGAAATTTTATTTAAAGAACATAAGATACTTTAATGAGGTGCCTCAAAGATTGTATAACATATGACTTTTCAAATGGTTTCAAAGTAATTATGTAACTCAATACCTTATATTCTATCCACATATATGATACTTCCAATGTGTGTGTGTGGAAATCAATTTATACACTTAATTATCATATGCTTGAATAAATTTACAAGAATTAGAAATTGATAATAAAGTATGAACTACCATATGCTTGACTTAATTATCACTCTCCGCTAATGTAGGTTAATGCACCACCTTAAATCATTAGGACTTCATGGTTTCTATTGTTAAGGTTAATGGATAAGGCTAAAGAAAGAAAAGGATAGGATATAATAAATCAAAGAAAGGAAGCTAAAATTAAATAGCAATGAATAAATTACTTGTAAAATTTGTTTCTTTATTAGAACTTCTTTTCTTATTTTAACTTCAATTTCAATATCCTTTTTCTCCTTTTTATTGTGCATACATTCTTCAAATCACACATATTCTTTCTTTATTTCTTTTTTTTTTTTTTTTTCCACTAAACCCCCAAACTTATTTTTCTTCTTATTGCACATTCAAACCTCTAATTTACACAAAAATGCATACTAGAGCCAAATTCACCAAATACTTAACCTCCAAACTTTATTTTTTTTTTCCTTTTTTTTTTTTTCAACACTCAAACAAGCTCACAAGCATATATTCATATCAATTCAATTAAAGCTCTCTTTGTAGTATGTTCAAGGTAGGAAAAAGAAATTTAAGGCTCAAAAAGGGTAAGTAAATGTGCTTTAATGAAGAAAATGCTCTAATACATCTTTATGCATCCTAAAGGCTCAAATAAGGTACTAGTGGAAGATAATGTATTAGGTTGGCTTGAAAGACTCAAACTTAAACAAAGATGGCCTAAATCATGTTCTTAGTAATGCATTCACCAAGGATTTCGCCTCAAGCAATAATCAAGCAAGTTCTAGCGTTCAATTAATAATAAAGTACTCTAATTCATGCAAACCTTCTTCAAAACACAATCTAAATTATGCATTATTGATTATGTGCTCAAAATTTATTGAAAGTAACAATATGTGAAGATAAATTCAAGCATTTAAGCATACACAAAAACAAATCCACCATCTAAAAACCAATTTATTTTCAATCATAGTCTTATCATTGGCTCATTAAAGTACTTAAGAAAACACCACAAAAACAATTTTTTTTTTTAATAATGAAGGAAAATAAAAAGTAAAACTAACATTTTTGAAAACTTATAAAAACACTTAAATGGACAAGATTTAAAAGATGCAAAGCATGCTTTTCACCCCCAAACTTAAAATGAACAATGTCCTCATTGTGAAAAACATAAAATAAAGCAAAAGTAAATAAAAGGTAAAGAATACTCCCCTTTGAAGACATGGAATGTTCCTCGTAATGTGAAAACTTGAGAAAAACCTACATGTTGCATTTTTCCTACACACCACGCGGCCAAAAAGAAGGGCATGTATCCATACAATTTGATGTACTCCAATGCATATTCAAGGTGGTTATACTCCAAAAACCTAACTTTAGACTTGAAATTCTCAACATTCGTCTTTTGCTCTTTTACACCTAAACATCTTAAAACCTTGCAAAAACTCAAACAAAACACATCAAAACAACCTAAAAAACAAGAAAACAACTAAAAACAACTAAAATAAATAGATAAATATAAGGTAAAAAAAAGAAATTTGGGTTGCCTCCCAAGAGCGCTTGTTTAAAGTCATTAGCTTGACTTCATCCTTTTGATGTTCAACCTGGATTAAATATATAAATGATGTCATCCTCATAATATTGTCCAAGCTTATGATATGGAAATTGTGCATGATGATAATCTTGTGGCCTTAGCAAACTTTTAACTCCTTGTCCTATATAAGTCTCAATTTGAACTAAAAGCATGAATTGAACTTTCTTTTCGGTAGATTGGATTCTTTTAGGTCCAAAAATGCTTTGTTTGTCTCCTTTTGGGATGCATTCAACCTCAATTGCATTTTTGGAGCGTGGATATACATCTTGGGCTCTTGAAAGTTCAATATTTGGCTTGAAAAGTTGAGATTTAGCCTCTGTTGGTAAGCAATCTTCTTGAAGTGCGGCCATAGCTTTATCCTCATCGGATTTGGCCAACTTTTGGCTTGATTGATTCCTTGACTTATCCTCTTCATGATCCTTAAGCCCTTTTTGTAATGAATTTGAAGGAAAATTAGAAAATTCCCATGAACTAGTGATAGTGCGTTGGGAAACTTCTTGTGGTGGGCAATCTTGGTCATGTGTGTGTACCTCATTAAAATTATCCAAAATTGAAGATTCTTGCTGCATTTCACTCCTTATAGACACCTCTTCATATTCCTCAAATTTGTCATCATTATGTGGCTCTTGAAAGGATTCAAATTCATCAACTTGCTTATTACAAGTAATCTCCATGTTAGTTTCCAAGTCTTCTTGGGATCCTTGTGAAAAAGTTGTCATTGATTGCTCCAATTGAACTTGAAAGTTTGTACTTGGAGAATATTGATTTTGCAACTTGCCAATCGCATCATAACATTTAGAAAATGTTTCCCTATGCCTTTCCATACACTCGATCAAAGATGTGCTCACTTGATAACTTGAAAGATCTGAATTGTCATACCTTGAATAACTTTGTCGATCACTCCATCCAGAATTATATGTGTTGGGAAAGTCTTCGAATGGCTCCTCCGGAGCAAAAGGATTTCCCACTTGACAATGTTCACTTAAATGTTTGCCTCCACACCATTGACATGTTATAGCTTGAACCCCAAAATTTGCAACTTGATTATATTGTCTTCTTCTTGATAAGTCTTCAATTGAGTCTTCTGAAGCAAAAGAATTCCCCACTTGACAATTTTCACTTGAGTGATTTACTCCACACCATTCACAAGGTACAGCTTGAACTCTAAAATTTGCAACGAGTTTAGACATCATAGCAAGATTCTTTTGTAACTCGATAAAATTTTCACTTGGAGAACTAGTTGGCTCCCCATAATCCCAATAAGGTTGATGACCATAAGCTTGATATTCCATGATTTTCCTAAAAAGAAAACACTAACAAAACAAAGGTTAAAATTAATTGCAAGTTTGTCAAGCAAACAATTAAAATTAAACCTAGTATACAAACTAAAATTGAAAATAATAGAGATAAACAAAAGTTGAAAATAAGAAAAAATCCTAAGTATGCATAACTTTTAACCTAGACACCAATAAATTTAAAATAAGTATTAAAAATTCAAAGCAAGTTGGCCAAACAAGCAAAGAATTAAAACCCTAGCATGCAACACTAAAACCAAAATTAAGAAATAAATATAAAAATTTAAAATAAGAAAACAATGTTCAAAGTACTACTAAACCCAATCCGAATTAATATTAATGCCTTAATCCCCGGCAACGGCGCCAAAAACTTGATGTGTAAAATCAACTCGCAAGTGCACGAATCGTTTTCAAGTAATAAAGTGGAAAAATAGGGTTGTCATACCCAAGGGATTAAGTATTAAGTACCAAAGATAATTAGGTTTTGATAATATTTGAACTAAAATTTAAGATGGCAATTGAAAACTAAATAAACTAAATTAAACAAAAGCAATCAATTAAAATTAGATCAATTTCAAGTAAGAGAGAGAACTGAATAATTATGAATACTAGGACATTTGATTTCACCACTAACTATTCCAATTTAATTACTTAAATATGTGAATTTAATTAACTAGTAATTTTGTTAACCATACTTAATCAAAAAATTAATCAAAAGTAGTTTCCACTCACAATTGATAATATTCACATAACCTAATTTATTCCTTCTGGCCTGTAAATTAAATCATGCAATTTCATCAAGCATAGATTAAGCAAATAATATGGCATGAGACATAATTATTTTCCAATCAATTATGCATTCATGTAAATCATTAGTGATCCATAATATTATCCTTTTCCAAGCTCAAATATTATTAAAAACATTCATTCCTTCCGGCCTATGAAAGCATTAAGTATACCAATGATTTATTAACAAAACATATTACTAATTAAATAAAACTCAACATATATTAAAATAATTAAACCTTCATAGTTAGGGCTACATCATAGCCCTAGCTATGAAAATTAGTTCATGGTAAAAATAATTTCAACATCCATAATTATTAAAAAATAATAAGATTCACAATTAAAGAGAAAGGAAAAGAGAATAAAAACTATTGAAGAAATTCTCCTCCAAGAGCTCTCAAAGTCATAGCCTTCTTCTCCAAGCAAGCCCACGTCTTTCTGCCTCCTCCAAGATCTCCAATTGATCTTCTAAAACTCTAAAACTTTAAAACCCTAGAATCCTTAAGAGAATTTTAGAAACTCCCAAAATTTGGTTTGTTTCTATGTAAGCCTCCTAAAAGCTCTTAAATAACTCTCTAAACTTGTATATCTTCCTTCAATGTGGTGGGGGCTATATATATAGGGCCTTGGGAATCTTTTTCTCTCTTTATTTTCAATGTGGGAGTCTTGGAAGATACCTTTTTTAAGCCATGAAGAGGATTGGACGAATTTCATGTGTAAAAAGGAAACTGTATATTACTTGCTCTCTACTACTTTCCTTTTATCTAATTCCTCCTAAAAAAAATAGTTAATTAGTCTAATTTACCCTTAATGAAGCATGTGACATGACATGTGCCTCATTAATGATCAATTAACCAATTATTGCCACTTGTTTTTATCTTGGCCCTCAAATTGCCTTAATTCTCTCTTTTGATCAATGGTGGAGATTTAACTAGAATATTCCTTTTTATAAATTTCAAACTTTAAATGATGATAATTCTTTGCTCGCACCTCGAAATCCAAAAATAATGAGACATTTGAAATCCTCAGATTGTAATGATTCATATGACATCCACTTCCATCATGAAATTCCCGATAGAATCTTTATGGAATCTTCAAAGTATCTTTTTGGAATCTTTTTAATGCTTAGTCTGTTCGAGCTCAAATCTTGCTTCCCACCATAATTCGACCCAAAGAATCCATTTTTATGGTTGTTTTCTTAAAATTCTTCCTCTTTTACCTAGATTAAGAAAAATACATAATTAAGTATCTTTCCATAACAAATTAACACAAACTAACAAATATTAAGCTATAAATATGGCATAAAATCATCAATATTTTAGACCTAACAAATACCCCCAAACTTAAGATTTGCTAGTCCCTAGCAAAGAAAAAGAATAAGAAAATGAAATTTTATTTAAAGAACATAAGATACTTTAATGAGGTGCCTCAAAGATTGTATAACATATGACTTTTCAAATGGTTTCAAAGTAATTATGTAACTCAATACCTTATATTCTATCCACATATATGATACTTCCAATGTGTGTGTGTGGAAATCAATTTATACACTTAATTATCATATGCTTGAATAAATTTACAAGAATTAGAAATTGATAATAAAGTATGAACTACCATATGCTTGACTTAATTATCACTCTCCGCTAATGTAGGTTAATGCACCACCTTAAATCATTAGGACTTCATGGTTTCTATTGTTAAGGTTAATGGATAAGGCTAAAGAAAGAAAAGGATAGGATATAATAAATCAAAGAAAGGAAGCTAAAATTAAATAGCAATGAATAAATTACTTGTAAAATTTGTTTCTTTATTAGAACTTCTTTTCTTATTTTAACTTCAATTTCAATATCCTTTTTCTCCTTTTTATTGTGCATACATTCTTCAAATCACACATATTCTTTCTTTATTTCTTTTTTTTTTTTTTTTTCCACTAAACCCCCAAACTTATTTTTCTTCTTATTGCACATTCAAACCTCTAATTTACACAAAAATGCATACTAGAGCCAAATTCACCAAATACTTAACCTCCAAACTTTATTTTTTTTTTCCTTTTTTTTTTTTCAACACTCAAACAAGCTCACAAGCATATATTCATATCAATTCAATTAAAGCTCTCTTTGTAGTATGTTCAAGGTAGGAAAAAGAAATTTAAGGCTCAAAAAGGGTAAGTAAATGTGCTTTAATGAAGAAAATGCTCTAATACATCTTTATGCATCCTAAAGGCTCAAATAAGGTACTAGTGGAAGATAATGTATTAGGTTGGCTTGAAAGACTCAAACTTAAACAAAGATGGCCTAAATCATGTTCTTAGTAATGCATTCACCAAGGATTTCGCCTCAAGCAATAATCAAGCAAGTTCTAGCGTTCAATTAATAATAAAGTACTCTAATTCATGCAAACCTTCTTCAAAACACAATCTAAATTATGCATTATTGATTATGTGCTCAAAATTTATTGAAAGTAACAATATGTGAAGATAAATTCAAGCATTTAAGCATACACAAAAACAAATCCACCATCTAAAAACCAATTTATTTTCAATCATAGTCTTATCATTGGCTCATTAAAGTACTTAAGAAAACACCACAAAAACAATTTTTTTTTTTAATAATGAAGGAAAATAAAAAGTAAAACTAACATTTTTGAAAACTTATAAAAACACTTAAATGGACAAGATTTAAAAGATGCAAAGCATGCTTTTCACCCCCAAACTTAAAATGAACAATGTCCTCATTGTGAAAAACATAAAATAAAGCAAAAGTAAATAAAAGGTAAAGAATACTCCCCTTTGAAGACATGGAATGTTCCTCGTAATGTGAAAACTTGAGAAAAACCTACATGTTGCATTTTTCCTACACACCACGCGGCCAAAAAGAAGGGCATGTATCCATACAATTTGATGTACTCCAATGCATATTCAAGGTGGTTATACTCCAAAAACCTAACTTTAGACTTGAAATTCTCAACATTCGTCTTTTGCTCTTTTACACCTAAACATCTTAAAACCTTGCAAAAACTCAAACAAAACACATCAAAACAACCTAAAAAACAAGAAAACAACTAAAAACAACTAAAATAAATAGATAAATATAAGGTAAAAAAAAGAAATTTGGGTTGCCTCCCAAGAGCGCTTGTTTAAAGTCATTAGCTTGACTTCATCCTTTTGATGTTCAACCTGGATTAAATATATAAATGATGTCATCCTCATAATATTGTCCAAGCTTATGATATGGAAATTGTGCATGATGATAATCTTGTGGCCTTAGCAAACTTTTAACTCCTTGTCCTATATAAGTCTCAATTTGAACTAAAAGCATGAATTGAACTTTCTTTTCGGTAGATTGGATTCTTTTAGGTCCAAAAATGCTTTGTTTGTCTCCTTTTGGGATGCATTCAACCTCAATTGCATTTTTGGAGCGTGGATATACATCTTGGGCTCTTGAAAGTTCAATATTTGGCTTGAAAAGTTGAGATTTAGCCTCTGTTGGTAAGCAATCTTCTTGAAGTGCGGCCATAGCTTTATCCTCATCGGATTTGGCCAACTTTTGGCTTGATTGATTCCTTGACTTATCCTCTTCATGATCCTTAAGCCCTTTTTGTAATGAATTTGAAGGAAAATTAGAAAATTCCCATGAACTAGTGATAGTGCGTTGGGAAACTTCTTGTGGTGGGCAATCTTGGTCATGTGTGTGTACCTCATTAAAATTATCCAAAATTGAAGATTCTTGCTGCATTTCACTCCTTATAGACACCTCTTCATATTCCTCAAATTTGTCATCATTATGTGGCTCTTGAAAGGATTCAAATTCATCAACTTGCTTATTACAAGTAATCTCCATGTTAGTTTCCAAGTCTTCTTGGGATCCTTGTGAAAAAGTTGTCATTGATTGCTCCAATTGAACTTGAAAGTTTGTACTTGGAGAATATTGATTTTGCAACTTGCCAATCGCATCATAACATTTAGAAAATGTTTCCCTATGCCTTTCCATACACTCGATCAAAGATGTGCTCACTTGATAACTTGAAAGATCTGAATTGTCATACCTTGAATAACTTTGTCGATCACTCCATCCAGAATTATATGTGTTGGGAAAGTCTTCGAATGGCTCCTCCGGAGCAAAAGGATTTCCCACTTGACAATGTTCACTTAAATGTTTGCCTCCACACCATTGACATGTTATAGCTTGAACCCCAAAATTTGCAACTTGATTATATTGTCTTCTTCTTGATAAGTCTTCAATTGAGTCTTCTGAAGCAAAAGAATTCCCCACTTGACAATTTTCACTTGAGTGATTTACTCCACACCATTCACAAGGTACAGCTTGAACTCTAAAATTTGCAACGAGTTTAGACATCATAGCAAGATTCTTTTGTAACTCGATAAAATTTTCACTTGGAGAACTAGTTGGCTCCCCATAATCCCAATAAGGTTGATGACCATAAGCTTGATATTCCATGATTTTCCTAAAAAGAAAACACTAACAAAACAAAGGTTAAAATTAATTGCAAGTTTGTCAAGCAAACAATTAAAATTAAACCTAGTATACAAACTAAAATTGAAAATAATAAAGATAAACAAAAGTTGAAAATAAGAAAAAATCCTAAGTATGCATAACTTTTAACCTAGACACCAATAAATTTAAAATAAGTATTAAAAATTCAAAGCAAGTTGGCCAAACAAGCAAAGAATTAAAACCCTAGCATGCAACACTAAAACCAAAATTAAGAAATAAATATAAAAATTTAAAATAAGAAAACAATGTTCAAAGTACTACTAAACCCAATCCGAATTAATATTAATGCCTTAATCCCCGGCAACGGCGCCAAAAACTTGATGTGTAAAATCAACTCGCAAGTGCACGAATCGTTTTCAAGTAATAAAGTGGAAAAATAGGGTTGTCATACCCAAGGGATTAAGTATTAAGTACCAAAGATAATTAGGTTTTGATAATATTTGAACTAAAATTTAAGATGGCAATTGAAAACTAAATAAACTAAATTAAACAAAAGCAATCAATTAAAATTAGATCAATTTCAAGTAAGAGAGAGAACTGAATAATTATGAATACTAGGACATTTGATTTCACCACTAACTATTCCAATTTAATTACTTAAATATGTGAATTTAATTAACTAGTAATTTTGTTAACCATACTTAATCAAAAAATTAATCAAAAGTAGTTTCCACTCACAATTGATAATATTCACATAACCTAATTTATTCCTTCTGGCCTGTAAATTAAATCATGCAATTTCATCAAGCATAGATTAAGCAAATAATATGGCATGAGACATAATTATTTTCCAATCAATTATGCATTCATGTAAATCATTAGTGATCCATAATATTATCCTTTTCCAAGCTCAAATATTATTAAAAACATTCATTCCTTCCGGCCTATGAAAGCATTAAGTATACCAATGATTTATTAACAAAACATATTACTAATTAAATAAAACTCAACATATATTAAAATAATTAAACCTTCATAGTTAGGGCTACATCATAGCCCTAGCTATGAAAATTAGTTCATGGTAAAAATAATTTCAACATCCATAATTATTAAAAAATAATAAGATTCACAATTAAAGAGAAAGGAAAAGAGAATAAAAACTATTGAAGAAATTCTCCTCCAAGAGCTCTCAAAGTCATAGCCTTCTTCTCCAAGCAAGCCCACGTCTTTCTGCCTCCTCCAAGATCTCCAATTGATCTTCTAAAACTCTAAAACTTTAAAACCCTAGAATCCTTAAGAGAATTTTAGAAACTCCCAAAATTTGGTTTGTTTCTATGTAAGCCTCCTAAAAGCTCTTAAATAACTCTCTAAACTTGTATATCTTCCTTCAATGTGGTGGGGGCTATATATATAGGGCCTTGGGAATCTTTTTCTCTCTTTATTTTCAATGTGGGAGTCTTGGAAGATACCTTTTTTAAGCCATGAAGAGGATTGGACGAATTTCATGTGTAAAAAGGAAACTGTATATTACTTGCTCTCTACTACTTTCCTTTTATCTAATTCCTCCTAAAAAAAATAGTTAATTAGTCTAATTTACCCTTAATGAAGCATGTGACATGACATGTGCCTCATTAATGATAAATTAACCAATTATTGCCACTTGTTTTTATCTTGGCCCTCAAATTGCCTTAATTCTCTCTTTTGATCAATGGTGGAGATTTAACTAGAATATTCCTTTTTATAAATTTCAAACTTTAAATGATGATAATTCTTTGCTCGCACCTCGAAATCCAAAAATAATGAGACATTTGAAATCCTCAGATTGTAATGATTCATATGACATCCACTTCCATCATGAAATTCCCGATAGAATCTTTATGGAATCTTCAAAGTATCTTTTTGGAATCTTTTTAATGCTTAGTCTGTTCGAGCTCAAATCTTGCTTCCCACCATAATTCGACCCAAAGAATCCATTTTTATGGTTGTTTTCTTAAAATTCTTCCTCTTTTACCTAGATTAAGAAAAATACATAATTAAGTATCTTTCCATAACAAATTAACACAAACTAACAAATATTAAGCTATAAATATGGCATAAAATCATCAATATTTTAGACCTAACAAATACCCCCAAACTTAAGATTTGCTAGTCCCTAGCAAAGAAAAAGAATAAGAAAATGAAATTTTATTTAAAGAACATAAGATACTTTAATGAGGTGCCTCAAAGATTGTATAACATATGACTTTTCAAATGGTTTCAAAGTAATTATGTAACTCAATACCTTATATTCTATCCACATATATGATACTTCCAATGTGTGTGTGTGGAAATCAATTTATACACTTAATTATCATATGCTTGAATAAATTTACAAGAATTAGAAATTGATAATAAAGTATGAACTACCATATGCTTGACTTAATTATCACTCTCCGCTAATGTAGGTTAATGCACCACCTTAAATCATTAGGACTTCATGGTTTCTATTGTTAAGGTTAATGGATAAGGCTAAAGAAAGAAAAGGATAGGATATAATAAATCAAAGAAATGAAGCTAAAATTAAATAGCAATGAATAAATTACTTGTAAAATTTGTTTCTTTATTAGAACTTCTTTTCTTATTTTAACTTCAATTTCAATATCCTTTTTCTCCTTTTTATTGTGCATACATTCTTCAAATCACACATATTCTTTCTTTATTTCTTTTTTTTTTTTTTTTCCACTAAACCCCCAAACTTATTTTTCTTCTTATTGCACATTCAAACCTCTAATTTACACAAAAATGCATACTAGAGCCAAATTCACCAAATACTTAACCTCCAAACTTTATTTTTTTTTTCCTTTTTTTTTTTTTCAACACTCAAACAAGCTCACAAGCATATATTCATATCAATTCAATTAAAGCTCTCTTTGTAGTATGTTCAAGGTAGGAAAAAGAAATTTAAGGCTCAAAAAGGGTAAGTAAATGTGCTTTAATGAAGAAAATGCTCTAATACATCTTTATGCATCCTAAAGGCTCAAATAAGGTACTAGTGGAAGATAATGTATTAGGTTGGCTTGAAAGACTCAAACTTAAACAAAGATGGCCTAAATCATGTTCTTAGTAATGCATTCACCAAGGATTTCGCCTCAAGCAATAATCAAGCAAGTTCTAGCGTTCAATTAATAATAAAGTACTCTAATTCATGCAAACCTTCTTCAAAACACAATCTAAATTATGCATTATTGATTATGTGCTCAAAATTTATTGAAAGTAACAATATGTGAAGATAAATTCAAGCATTTAAGCATACACAAAAACAAATCCACCATCTAAAAACCAATTTATTTTCAATCATAGTCTTATCATTGGCTCATTAAAGTACTTAAGAAAACACCACAAAAACAATTTTTTTTTTTAATAATGAAGGAAAATAAAAAGTAAAACTAACATTTTTGAAAACTTATAAAAACACTTAAATGGACAAGATTTAAAAGATGCAAAGCATGCTTTTCACCCCCAAACTTAAAATGAACAATGTCCTCATTGTGAAAAACATAAAATAAAGCAAAAGTAAATAAAAGGTAAAGAATACTCCCCTTTGAAGACATGGAATGTTCCTCGTAATGTGAAAACTTGAGAAAAACCTACATGTTGCATTTTTCCTACACACCACGCGGCCAAAAAGAAGGGCATGTATCCATACAATTTGATGTACTCCAATGCATATTCAAGGTGGTTATACTCCAAAAACCTAACTTTAGACTTGAAATTCTCAACATTCGTCTTTTGCTCTTTTACACCTAAACATCTTAAAACCTTGCAAAAACTCAAACAAAACACATCAAAACAACCTAAAAAACAAGAAAACAACTAAAAACAACTAAAATAAATAGATAAATATAAGGTAAAAAAAAGAAATTTGGGTTGCCTCCCAAGAGCGCTTGTTTAAAGTCATTAGCTTGACTTCATCCTTTTGATGTTCAACCTGGATTAAATATATAAATGATGTCATCCTCCGGAGCAAAAGGATTTCCCACTTGACAATGTTCACTTAAATGTTTGCCTCCGCACCATTGACATGTTATAGCTTGAACCCCAAAATTTGCAACTTGATTATATTGTCTTCTTCTTGATAAGTCTTCAATTGAGTCTTCTGAAGCAAAAGAATTCCCCACTTGACAATTTTCACTTGAGTGATTTACTCCACACCATTCACAAGGTACAGCTTGAACTCTAAAATTTGCAACGAGTTTAGACATCATAGCAAGATTCTTTTGTAACTCGATAAAATTTTCACTTGGAGAACTAGTTGGCTCCCCATAATCCCAATAAGGTTGATGACCATAAGCTTGATATTCCATGATTTTCCTAAAAAGAAAACACTAACAAAACAAAGGTTAAAATTAATTGCAAGTTTGTCAAGCAAACAATTAAAATTAAACCTAGTATACAAACTAAAATTGAAAATAATAAAGATAAACAAAAGTTGAAAATAAGAAAAAATCCTAAGTATGCATAACTTTTAACCTAGACACCAATAAATTTAAAATAAGTATTAAAAATTCAAAGCAAGTTGGCCAAACAAGCAAAGAATTAAAACCCTAGCATGCAACACTAAAACCAAAATTAAGAAATAAATATAAAAATTTAAAATAAGAAAACAATGTTCAAAGTACTACTAAACCCAATCCGAATTAATATTAATGCCTTAATCCCCGGCAACGGCGCCAAAAACTTGATGTGTAAAATCAACTCGCAAGTGCACGAATCGTTTTCAAGTAATAAAGTGGAAAAATAGGGTTGTCATACCCAAGGGATTAAGTATTAAGTACCAAAGATAATTAGGTTTTGATAATATTTGAACTAAAATTTAAGATGGCAATTGAAAACTAAATAAACTAAATTAAACAAAAGCAATCAATTAAAATTAGATCAATTTCAAGTAAGAGAGAGAACTGAATAATTATGAATACTAGGACATTTGATTTCACCACTAACTATTCCAATTTAATTACTTAAATATGTGAATTTAATTAACTAGTAATTTTGTTAACCATACTTAATCAAAAAATTAATCAAAAGTAGTTTCCACTCACAATTGATAATATTCACATAACCTAATTTATTCCTTCTGGCCTGTAAATTAAATCATGCAATTTCATCAAGCATAGATTAAGCAAATAATATGGCATGAGACATAATTATTTTCCAATCAATTATGCATTCATGTAAATCATTAGTGATCCATAATATTATCCTTTTCCAAGCTCAAATATTATTAAAAACATTCATTCCTTCCGGCCTATGAAAGCATTAAGTATACCAATGATTTATTAACAAAACATATTACTAATTAAATAAAACTCAACATATATTAAAATAATTAAACCTTCATAGTTAGGGCTACATCATAGCCCTAGCTATGAAAATTAGTTCATGGTAAAAATAATTTCAACATCCATAATTATTAAAAAATAATAAGATTCACAATTAAAGAGAAAGGAAAAGAGAATAAAAACTATTGAAGAAATTCTCCTCCAAGAGCTCTCAAAGTCATAGCCTTCTTCTCCAAGCAAGCCCACGTCTTTCTGCCTCCTCCAAGATCTCCAATTGATCTTCTAAAACTCTAAAACTTTAAAACCCTAGAATCCTTAAGAGAATTTTAGAAACTCCCAAAATTTGGTTTGTTTCTATGTAAGCCTCCTAAAAGCTCTTAAATAACTCTCTAAACTTGTATATCTTCCTTCAATGTGGTGGGGGCTATATATATAGGGCCTTGGGAATCTTTTTCTCTCTTTATTTTCAATGTGGGAGTCTTGGAAGATACCTTTTTTAAGCCATGAAGAGGATTGGACGAATTTCATGTGTAAAAAGGAAACTGTATATTACTTGCTCTCTACTACTTTCCTTTTATCTAATTCCTCCTAAAAAAAATAGTTAATTAGTCTAATTTACCCTTAATGAAGCATGTGACATGACATGTGCCTCATTAATGATCAATTAACCAATTATTGCCACTTGTTTTTATCTTGGCCCTCAAATTGCCTTAATTCTCTCTTTTGATCAATGGTGGAGATTTAACTAGAATATTCCTTTTTATAAATTTCAAACTTTAAATGATGATAATTCTTTGCTCGCACCTCGAAATCCAAAAATAATGAGACATTTGAAATCCTCAGATTGTAATGATTCATATGACATCCACTTCCATCATGAAATTCCCGATAGAATCTTTATGGAATCTTCAAAGTATCTTTTTGGAATCTTTTTAATGCTTAGTCTGTTCGAGCTCAAATCTTGCTTCCCACCATAATTCGACCCAAAGAATCCATTTTTATGGTTGTTTTCTTAAAATTCTTCCTCTTTTACCTAGATTAAGAAAAATACATAATTAAGTATCTTTCCATAACAAATTAACACAAACTAACAAATATTAAGCTATAAATATGGCATAAAATCATCAATATTTTAGACCTAACAAATACCCCCAAACTTAAGATTTGCTAGTCCCTAGCAAAGAAAAAGAATAAGAAAATGAAATTTTATTTAAAGAACATAAGATACTTTAATGAGGTGCCTCAAAGATTGTATAACATATGACTTTTCAAATGGTTTCAAAGTAATTATGTAACTCAATACCTTATATTCTATCCACATATATGATACTTCCAATGTGTGTGTGTGGAAATCAATTTATACACTTAATTATCATATGCTTGAATAAATTTACAAGAATTAGAAATTGATAATAAAGTATGAACTACCATATGCTTGACTTAATTATCACTCTCCGCTAATGTAGGTTAATGCACCACCTTAAATCATTAGGACTTCATGGTTTCTATTGTTAAGGTTAATGGATAAGGCTAAAGAAAGAAAAGGATAGGATATAATAAATCAAAGAAAGGAAGCTAAAATTAAATAGCAATGAATAAATTACTTGTAAAATTTGTTTCTTTATTAGAACTTCTTTTCTTATTTTAACTTCAATTTCAATATCCTTTTTCTCCTTTTTATTGTGCATACATTCTTCAAATCACACATATTCTTTCTTTATTTCTTTTTTTTTTTTTTTTTCCACTAAACCCCCAAACTTATTTTTCTTCTTATTGCACATTCAAACCTCTAATTTACACAAAAATGCATACTAGAGCCAAATTCACCAAATACTTAACCTCCAAACTTTATTTTTTTTTTCCTTTTTTTTTTTTCAACACTCAAACAAGCTCACAAGCATATATTCATATCAATTCAATTAAAGCTCTCTTTGTAGTATGTTCAAGGTAGGAAAAAGAAATTTAAGGCTCAAAAAGGGTAAGTAAATGTGCTTTAATGAAGAAAATGCTCTAATACATCTTTATGCATCCTAAAGGCTCAAATAAGGTACTAGTGGAAGATAATGTATTAGGTTGGCTTGAAAGACTCAAACTTAAACAAAGATGGCCTAAATCATGTTCTTAGTAATGCATTCACCAAGGATTTCGCCTCAAGCAATAATCAAGCAAGTTCTAGCGTTCAATTAATAATAAAGTACTCTAATTCATGCAAACCTTCTTCAAAACACAATCTAAATTATGCATTATTGATTATGTGCTCAAAATTTATTGAAAGTAACAATATGTGAAGATAAATTCAAGCATTTAAGCATACACAAAAACAAATCCACCATCTAAAAACCAATTTATTTTCAATCATAGTCTTATCATTGGCTCATTAAAGTACTTAAGAAAACACCACAAAAACAATTTTTTTTTTTAATAATGAAGGAAAATAAAAAGTAAAACTAACATTTTTGAAAACTTATAAAAACACTTAAATGGACAAGATTTAAAAGATGCAAAGCATGCTTTTCACCCCCAAACTTAAAATGAACAATGTCCTCATTGTGAAAAACATAAAATAAAGCAAAAGTAAATAAAAGGTAAAGAATACTCCCCTTTGAAGACATGGAATGTTCCTCGTAATGTGAAAACTTGAGAAAAACCTACATGTTGCATTTTTCCTACACACCACGCGGCCAAAAAGAAGGGCATGTATCCATACAATTTGATGTACTCCAATGCATATTCAAGGTGGTTATACTCCAAAAACCTAACTTTAGACTTGAAATTCTCAACATTCGTCTTTTGCTCTTTTACACCTAAACATCTTAAAACCTTGCAAAAACTCAAACAAAACACATCAAAACAACCTAAAAAACAAGAAAACAACTAAAAACAACTAAAATAAATAGATAAATATAAGGTAAAAAAAAGAAATTTGGGTTGCCTCCCAAGAGCGCTTGTTTAAAGTCATTAGCTTGACTTCATCCTTTTGATGTTCAACCTGGATTAAATATATAAATGATGTCATCCTCATAATATTGTCCAAGCTTATGATATGGAAATTGTGCATGATGATAATCTTGTGGCCTTAGCAAACTTTTAACTCCTTGTCCTATATAAGTCTCAATTTGAACTAAAAGCATGAATTGAACTTTCTTTTCGGTAGATTGGATTCTTTTAGGTCCAAAAATGCTTTGTTTGTCTCCTTTTGGGATGCATTCAACCTCAATTGCATTTTTGGAGCGTGGATATACATCTTGGGCTCTTGAAAGTTCAATATTTGGCTTGAAAAGTTGAGATTTAGCCTCTGTTGGTAAGCAATCTTCTTGAAGTGCGGCCATAGCTTTATCCTCATCGGATTTGGCCAACTTTTGGCTTGATTGATTCCTTGACTTATCCTCTTCATGATCCTTAAGCCCTTTTTGTAATGAATTTGAAGGAAAATTAGAAAATTCCCATGAACTAGTGATAGTGCGTTGGGAAACTTCTTGTGGTGGGCAATCTTGGTCATGTGTGTGTACCTCATTAAAATTATCCAAAATTGAAGATTCTTGCTGCATTTCACTCCTTATAGACACCTCTTCATATTCCTCAAATTTGTCATCATTATGTGGCTCTTGAAAGGATTCAAATTCATCAACTTGCTTATTACAAGTAATCTCCATGTTAGTTTCCAAGTCTTCTTGGGATCCTTGTGAAAAAGTTGTCATTGATTGCTCCAATTGAACTTGAAAGTTTGTACTTGGAGAATATTGATTTTGCAACTTGCCAATCGCATCATAACATTTAGAAAATGTTTCCCTATGCCTTTCCATACACTCGATCAAAGATGTGCTCACTTGATAACTTGAAAGATCTGAATTGTCATACCTTGAATAACTTTGTCGATCACTCCATCCAGAATTATATGTGTTGGGAAAGTCTTCGAATGGCTCCTCCGGAGCAAAAGGATTTCCCACTTGACAATGTTCACTTAAATGTTTGCCTCCGCACCATTGACATGTTATAGCTTGAACCCCAAAATTTGCAACTTGATTATATTGTCTTCTTCTTGATAAGTCTTCAATTGAGTCTTCTGAAGCAAAAGAATTCCCCACTTGACAATTTTCACTTGAGTGATTTACTCCACACCATTCACAAGGTACAGCTTGAACTCTAAAATTTGCAACGAGTTTAGACATCATAGCAAGATTCTTTTGTAACTCGATAAAATTTTCACTTGGAGAACTAGTTGGCTCCCCATAATCCCAATAAGGTTGATGACCATAAGCTTGATATTCCATGATTTTCCTAAAAAGAAAACACTAACAAAACAAAGGTTAAAATTAATTGCAAGTTTGTCAAGCAAACAATTAAAATTAAACCTAGTATACAAACTAAAATTGAAAATAATAAAGATAAACAAAAGTTGAAAATAAGAAAAAATCCTAAGTATGCATAACTTTTAACCTAGACACCAATAAATTTAAAATAAGTATTAAAAATTCAAAGCAAGTTGGCCAAACAAGCAAAGAATTAAAACCCTAGCATGCAACACTAAAACCAAAATTAAGAAATAAATATAAAAATTTAAAATAAGAAAACAATGTTCAAAGTACTACTAAACCCAATCCGAATTAATATTAATGCCTTAATCCCCGGCAACGGCGCCAAAAACTTGATGTGTAAAATCAACTCGCAAGTGCACGAATCGTTTTCAAGTAATAAAGTGGAAAAATAGGGTTGTCATACCCAAGGGATTAAGTATTAAGTACCAAAGATAATTAGGTTTTGATAATATTTGAACTAAAATTTAAGATGGCAATTGAAAACTAAATAAACTAAATTAAACAAAAGCAATCAATTAAAATTAGATCAATTTCAAGTAAGAGAGAGAACTGAATAATTATGAATACTAGGACATTTGATTTCACCACTAACTATTCCAATTTAATTACTTAAATATGTGAATTTAATTAACTAGTAATTTTGTTAACCATACTTAATCAAAAAATTAATCAAAAGTAGTTTCCACTCACAATTGATAATATTCACATAACCTAATTTATTCCTTCTGGCCTGTAAATTAAATCATGCAATTTCATCAAGCATAGATTAAGCAAATAATATGGCATGAGACATAATTATTTTCCAATCAATTATGCATTCATGTAAATCATTAGTGATCCATAATATTATCCTTTTCCAAGCTCAAATATTATTAAAAACATTCATTCCTTCCGGCCTATGAAAGCATTAAGTATACCAATGATTTATTAACAAAACATATTACTAATTAAATAAAACTCAACATATATTAAAATAATTAAACCTTCATAGTTAGGGCTACATCATAGCCCTAGCTATGAAAATTAGTTCATGGTAAAAATAATTTCAACATCCATAATTATTAAAAAATAATAAGATTCACAATTAAAGAGAAAGGAAAAGAGAATAAAAACTATTGAAGAAATTCTCCTCCAAGAGCTCTCAAAGTCATAGCCTTCTTCTCCAAGCAAGCCCACGTCTTTCTGCCTCCTCCAAGATCTCCAATTGATCTTCTAAAACTCTAAAACTTTAAAACCCTAGAATCCTTAAGAGAATTTTAGAAACTCCCAAAATTTGGTTTGTTTCTATGTAAGCCTCCTAAAAGCTCTTAAATAACTCTCTAAACTTGTATATCTTCCTTCAATGTGGTGGGGGCTATATATATAGGGCCTTGGGAATCTTTTTCTCTCTTTATTTTCAATGTGGGAGTCTTGGAAGATACCTTTTTTAAGCCATGAAGAGGATTGGACGAATTTCATGTGTAAAAAGGAAACTGTATATTACTTGCTCTCTACTACTTTCCTTTTATCTAATTCCTCCTAAAAAAAATAGTTAATTAGTCTAATTTACCCTTAATGAAGCATGTGACATGACATGTGCCTCATTAATGATCAATTAACCAATTATTGCCACTTGTTTTTATCTTGGCCCTCAAATTGCCTTAATTCTCTCTTTTGATCAATGGTGGAGATTTAACTAGAATATTCCTTTTTATAAATTTCAAACTTTAAATGATGATAATTCTTTGCTCGCACCTCGAAATCCAAAAATAATGAGACATTTGAAATCCTCAGATTGTAATGATTCATATGACATCCACTTCCATCATGAAATTCCCGATAGAATCTTTATGGAATCTTCAAAGTATCTTTTTGGAATCTTTTTAATGCTTAGTCTGTTCGAGCTCAAATCTTGCTTCCCACCATAATTCGACCCAAAGAATCCATTTTTATGGTTGTTTTCTTAAAATTCTTCCTCTTTTACCTAGATTAAGAAAAATACATAATTAAGTATCTTTCCATAACAAATTAACACAAACTAACAAATATTAAGCTATAAATATGGCATAAAATCATCAATATTTTAGACCTAACAAATACCCCCAAACTTAAGATTTGCTAGTCCCTAGCAAAGAAAAAGAATAAGAAAATGAAATTTTATTTAAAGAACATAAGATACTTTAATGAGGTGCCTCAAAGATTGTATAACATATGACTTTTCAAATGGTTTCAAAGTAATTATGTAACTCAATACCTTATATTCTATCCACATATATGATACTTCCAATGTGTGTGTGTGGAAATCAATTTATACACTTAATTATCATATGCTTGAATAAATTTACAAGAATTAGAAATTGATAATAAAGTATGAACTACCATATGCTTGACTTAATTATCACTCTCCGCTAATGTAGGTTAATGCACCACCTTAAATCATTAGGACTTCATGGTTTCTATTGTTAAGGTTAATGGATAAGGCTAAAGAAAGAAAAGGATAGGATATAATAAATCAAAGAAAGGAAGCTAAAATTAAATAGCAATGAATAAATTACTTGTAAAATTTGTTTCTTTATTAGAACTTCTTTTCTTATTTTAACTTCAATTTCAATATCCTTTTTCTCCTTTTTATTGTGCATACATTCTTCAAATCACACATATTCTTTCTTTATTTCTTTTTTTTTTTTTTTTCCACTAAACCCCCAAACTTATTTTTCTTCTTATTGCACATTCAAACCTCTAATTTACACAAAAATGCATACTAGAGCCAAATTCACCAAATACTTAACCTCCAAACTTTATTTTTTTTTTCCTTTTTTTTTTTTCAACACACAAACAAGCTCACAAGCATATATTCATATCAATTCAATTAAAGCTCTCTTTGTAGTATGTTCAAGGTAGGAAAAAGAAATTTAAGGCTCAAAAAGGGTAAGTAAATGTGCTTTAATGAAGAAAATGCTCTAATACATCTTTATGCATCCTAAAGGCTCAAATAAGGTACTAGTGGAAGATAATGTATTAGGTTGGCTTGAAAGACTCAAACTTAAACAAAGATGGCCTAAATCATGTTCTTAGTAATGCATTCACCAAGGATTTCGCCTCAAGCAATAATCAAGCAAGTTCTAGCGTTCAATTAATAATAAAGTACTCTAATTCATGCAAACCTTCTTCAAAACACAATCTAAATTATGCATTATTGATTATGTGCTCAAAATTTATTGAAAGTAACAATATGTGAAGATAAATTCAAGCATTTAAGCATACACAAAAACAAATCCACCATCTAAAAACCAATTTATTTTCAATCATAGTCTTATCATTGGCTCATTAAAGTACTTAAGAAAACACCACAAAAACAATTTTTTTTTTTAATAATAAAGGAAAATAAAAAGTAAAACTAACATTTTTGAAAACTTATAAAAACACTTAAATGGACAAGATTTAAAAGATGCAAAGCATGCTTTTCACCCCCAAACTTAAAATGAACAATGTCCTCATTGTGAAAAACATAAAATAAAGCAAAAGTAAATAAAAGGTAAAGAATACTCCCCTTTGAAGACATGGAATGTTCCTCGTAATGTGAAAACTTGAGAAAAACCTACATGTTGCATTTTTCCTACACACCACGCGGCCAAAAAGAAGGGCATGTATCCATACAATTTGATGTACTCCAATGCATATTCAAGGTGGTTATACTCCAAAAACCTAACTTTAGACTTGAAATTCTCAACATTCGTCTTTTGCTCTTTTACACCTAAACATCTTAAAACCTTGCAAAAACTCAAACAAAACACATCAAAACAACCTAAAAAACAAGAAAACAACTAAAAACAACTAAAATAAATAGATAAATATAAGGTAAAAAAAAGAAATTTGGGTTGCCTCCCAAGAGCGCTTGTTTAAAGTCATTAGCTTGACTTCATCCTTTTGATGTTCAACCTGGATTAAATATATAAATGATGTCATCCTCATAATATTGTCCAAGCTTATGATATGGAAATTGTGCATGATGATAATCTTGTGGCCTTAGCAAACTTTTAACTCCTTGTCCTATATAAGTCTCAATTTGAACTAAAAGCATGAATTGAACTTTCTTTTCGGTAGATTGGATTCTTTTAGGTCCAAAAATGCTTTGTTTGTCTCCTTTTGGGATGCATTCAACCTCAATTGCATTTTTGGAGCGTGGATATACATCTTGGGCTCTTGAAAGTTCAATATTTGGCTTGAAAAGTTGAGATTTAGCCTCTGTTGGTAAGCAATCTTCTTGAAGTGCGGCCATAGCTTTATCCTCATCGGATTTGGCCAACTTTTGGCTTGATTGATTCCTTGACTTATCCTCTTCATGATCCTTAAGCCCTTTTTGTAATGAATTTGAAGGAAAATTAGAAAATTCCCATGAACTAGTGATAGTGCGTTGGGAAACTTCTTGTGGTGGGCAATCTTGGTCATGTGTGTGTACCTCATTAAAATTATCCAAAATTGAAGATTCTTGCTGCATTTCACTCCTTATAGACACCTCTTCATATTCCTCAAATTTGTCATCATTATGTGGCTCTTGAAAGGATTCAAATTCATCAACTTGCTTATTACAAGTAATCTCCATGTTAGTTTCCAAGTCTTCTTGGGATCCTTGTGAAAAAGTTGTCATTGATTGCTCCAATTGAACTTGAAAGTTTGTACTTGGAGAATATTGATTTTGCAACTTGCCAATCGCATCATAACATTTAGAAAATGTTTCCCTATGCCTTTCCATACACTCGATCAAAGATGTGCTCACTTGATAACTTGAAAGATCTGAATTGTCATACCTTGAATAACTTTGTCGATCACTCCATCCAGAATTATATGTGTTGGGAAAGTCTTCGAATGGCTCCTCCGGAGCAAAAGGATTTCCCACTTGACAATGTTCACTTAAATGTTTGCCTCCACACCATTGACATGTTATAGCTTGAACCCCAAAATTTGCAACTTGATTATATTGTCTTCTTCTTGATAAGTCTTCAATTGAGTCTTCTGAAGCAAAAGAATTCCCCACTTGACAATTTTCACTTGAGTGATTTACTCCACACCATTCACAAGGTACAGCTTGAACTCTAAAATTTGCAACGAGTTTAGACATCATAGCAAGATTCTTTTGTAACTCGATAAAATTTTCACTTGGAGAACTAGTTGGCTCCCCATAATCCCAATAAGGTTGATGACCATAAGCTTGATATTCCATGATTTTCCTAAAAAGAAAACACTAACAAAACAAAGGTTAAAATTAATTGCAAGTTTGTCAAGCAAACAATTAAAATTAAACCTAGTATACAAACTAAAATTGAAAATAATAAAGATAAACAAAAGTTGAAAATAAGAAAAAATCCTAAGTATGCATAACTTTTAACCTAGACACCAATAAATTTAAAATAAGTATTAAAAATTCAAAGCAAGTTGGCCAAACAAGCAAAGAATTAAAACCCTAGCATGCAACACTAAAACCAAAATTAAGAAATAAATATAAAAATTTAAAATAAGAAAACAATGTTCAAAGTACTACTAAACCCAATCCGAATTAATATTAATGCCTTAATCCCCGGCAACGGCGCCAAAAACTTGATGTGTAAAATCAACTCGCAAGTGCACGAATCGTTTTCAAGTAATAAAGTGGAAAAATAGGGTTGTCATACCCAAGGGATTAAGTATTAAGTACCAAAGATAATTAGGTTTTGATAATATTTGAACTAAAATTTAAGATGGCAATTGAAAACTAAATAAACTAAATTAAACAAAAGCAATCAATTAAAATTAGATCAATTTCAAGTAAGAGAGAGAACTGAATAATTATGAATACTAGGACATTTGATTTCACCACTAACTATTCCAATTTAATTACTTAAATATGTGAATTTAATTAACTAGTAATTTTGTTAACCATACTTAATCAAAAAATTAATCAAAAGTAGTTTCCACTCACAATTGATAATATTCACATAACCTAATTTATTCCTTCTGGCCTGTAAATTAAATCATGCAATTTCATCAAGCATAGATTAAGCAAATAATATGGCATGAGACATAATTATTTTCCAATCAATTATGCATTCATGTAAATCATTAGTGATCCATAATATTATCCTTTTCCAAGCTCAAATATTATTAAAAACATTCATTCCTTCCGGCCTATGAAAGCATTAAGTATACCAATGATTTATTAACAAAACATATTACTAATTAAATAAAACTCAACATATATTAAAATAATTAAACCTTCATAGTTAGGGCTACATCATAGCCCTAGCTATGAAAATTAGTTCATGGTAAAAATAATTTCAACATCCATAATTATTAAAAAATAATAAGATTCACAATTAAAGAGAAAGGAAAAGAGAATAAAAACTATTGAAGAAATTCTCCTCCAAGAGCTCTCAAAGTCATAGCCTTCTTCTCCAAGCAAGCCCACGTCTTTCTGCCTCCTCCAAGATCTCCAATTGATCTTCTAAAACTCTAAAACTTTAAAACCCTAGAATCCTTAAGAGAATTTTAGAAACTCCCAAAATTTGGTTTGTTTCTATGTAAGCCTCCTAAAAGCTCTTAAATAACTCTCTAAACTTGTATATCTTCCTTCAATGTGGTGGGGGCTATATATATAGGGCCTTGGGAATCTTTTTCTCTCTTTATTTTCAATGTGGGAGTCTTGGAAGATACCTTTTTTAAGCCATGAAGAGGATTGGACGAATTTCATGTGTAAAAAGGAAACTGTATATTACTTGCTCTCTACTACTTTCCTTTTATCTAATTCCTCCTAAAAAAAATAGTTAATTAGTCTAATTTACCCTTAATGAAGCATGTGACATGACATGTGCCTCATTAATGATCAATTAACCAATTATTGCCACTTGTTTTTATCTTGGCCCTCAAATTGCCTTAATTCTCTCTTTTGATCAATGGTGGAGATTTAACTAGAATATTCCTTTTTATAAATTTCAAACTTTAAATGATGATAATTCTTTGCTCGCACCTCGAAATCCAAAAATAATGAGACATTTGAAATCCTCAGATTGTAATGATTCATATGACATCCACTTCCATCATGAAATTCCCGATAGAATCTTTATGGAATCTTCAAAGTATCTTTTTGGAATCTTTTTAATGCTTAGTCTGTTCGAGCTCAAATCTTGCTTCCCACCATAATTCGACCCAAAGAATCCATTTTTATGGTTGTTTTCTTAAAATTCTTCCTCTTTTACCTAGATTAAGAAAAATACATAATTAAGTATCTTTCCATAACAAATTAACACAAACTAACAAATATTAAGCTATAAATATGGCATAAAATCATCAATATTTTAGACCTAACACGTATCAAATGGGAAGGCCGCGAAAAGTGTGATTACGGACATAGGTGCCATCCATAACTTCTGTTCAGAAAATGAGGCAAGGAAATTGAAATTGAATGAATAGGTGTCATGGAAAGCTCGAAATCGACAAACTCTACCATCAATTCACACCTCAAAATCAGCTTTTCAAAATGAAGAATAATGAAGACTAGACTCACCCATTAGGTTAGTGAAATAGTGTTTACAACCTGAAGCTTGTAAAACCAATGCACCCATTATATTTTCTTTGATTCCAATCATATATGGCAGCAGGATTCTCCCTGTTCAACTCTATCTCTCTCCCCCCGCCACAAAAAAAAAAATTTCTAGCTCTTATGAGAAATTTCCTGGTGGTTGATGAAGTAAAACAGTGTAACTAAAACTCTCTAGCTTTAGAGAGTAATTTTGAAAACTAGATCATTTTTTCTCCATTGAACAGCTTCAAAGCTTTCCAAAATTCAAGAATTTAGAAAATCCATTCCATCTTGGGGAGGAGAAGACCTTCGTTTTACACAAGGAAATGTACAAACATGACACTATATTTTTAAATGGTTCCAAAATTGCTGAATGAAAAGACAAAAATGCTAAAGTCTTTAAAATAATAGCTAAACTTATTGAATGAGAAATATATGGTTAGAAACGACACCGCATAACCCTAACAGCTCTACTTTTTGAATGAAGTAGTTGCAGCAATGTTTGTCTTCCTTGACCACATTAGTGGTTCTTCGCCAACCTTAATTCTAAGCTTCCCGCTTTCAAGCCACAGCTGAGCGCTGAATCATAGCACATGCTTTGACACACAAGATCAATGAAAGAGATTACAAAGCTTCTCACTCAAAATTATAAACAGATTTTTTTTATTTTATTTTTTATTTTTTAAATATAATTTGCAATATAAAAGCTTTTATTTACTCACACACACACACACACACAGAGATATATAATTTAACATCTTCTTTTCATAAAATAAGATAAAACTTTCACAATATCTTAATTTAATTTCATATAATGCTCTTACCAAGGCAGCTTAGTAATAAAAGCTAATACTTTTATGCAATGACATCAGTTCAAATCTTCCATTTCAATATCAAATAATAATAATTTTATATAATGATAGGTCCATTTACAATTTATCCCTTGCTAATAAACCTGTAAATAATAGGTTCTAAAATAGTTTCCACACACCAATAAATATAATATATATATATATATATATACCCCGAATGTAAATAATGTAAAGTTGATGTTGTAAAAACTTTATTTTCTTGTATACATTTAAAAAGCATGTAAAATGCATATGTGAAGCATTGAGCGAATTTGACAAAGGATAAATTTGGTGGAAAAGAAAAATAAGGGGATAAATTTCATTATTTAAAGGGAAGCAGGTAGTTCTTTTTTCTTTTTTCCTCCCTTTTTTCTTATTTTGGAACAAATCTGATTTAATATACATAGCATTAGCATATTGAAAGTTAAATTTATAAGATACCCCATTAATTAGGAAAAGTTAATTTAATTTTCGAGTTCTATTATTTGTCATCACTAGCTATATAAATTTTAATTAGGAACTTTTAATTTTATTTTATTTTTTTATACTAAAACCTTAAAAATAAACCTTTTAATAACAACTATTTAAATTATCATATGCCATATTGATTCCACTAGTGATTATTGATCAATAGTGATAAATAGTTTTTTTTTTTTTTTTTTTGGTTTTTAGATTAGCAAATTTTGTTACAGTTTCTCATCCATCGGTTGCCAAGATTTCAACCATTGAACTTGCTTATGGTCCCTTTGATCGAGTATAATGAAAACTTTGATTCGGTTTACTATTTATATTATAATTATTTTTCAATGGAAAAGATTAATATTATTTCCTTTTATGTGTAACATTTGATTTAGGTTAATATTTTTAAAAAATTATCATTACTTTGTTTTGCATTTTACATTTCACCTATTAATTTGTATTTTAAATTGATGGTATATTTTTAAAAAGATATTTTGATTTTTGGATGTTTACAACTTTGTTAACTAAATATATCATCTAATTTACTGCTTTGTTCTTAAGGAGTATTTTAAAAGTATCACCTATCTAGATGTTTTAAAAATAATTATATATGCAATTCTGTAAAAACAATTAACTATTTATTTTAGGATTTTCTTTAATATAATATAAAATATCCTATCGTCAATTACAATTTCACCATTCAGAAAAAGAAAACACCTTATAACTTGGGCACATCAAAAATGGATTTCAGGCTGCGCCCTGTGGCAATTGCGAAACTCAGATTGGACATCCTCACTAATTGGATGTGAGATTGAGATTTTTATTCTTTTAACATAGGATGGGAGATTGAGTTTGAACGAGAGGACTAAAAAGTTAGAATCTTTCACATCTTTTATATGATTTTATTTTATTTTCCTTCAATTTGAAGTCGATATGTCGCATCTACATTTACAGAGGCTAGCTACAACGTTTTGGTTAATGATTTGAGCAACACAATGCTAAATATGTGTTAACAAAATGGCATCAAGCACAATTCAATTCACCAAAAGACATTATAGAATAGGATAGATTTAATTATGGTAAAATAAAATCTTATTTATTTTTCTTATTTTTAAATAGAGTGTGGTTGGATATAAGTATAACAATTTTAAAAGTTGTACATAGAAGAAATTTATGTTTTTAGACTAAATATATTTAATGGTCAAGATCATTTGTCAAAAACCTTCGTATGGGAATATTTCCCTTGATTAATAACTTAGTTTTAATTTTAGATTAGAAAATTTAGTTGCATAATGAAACTTTGGTATTGTTTTACTAATTATATTATAATTATGTTTTATTGGAAAGCATTACTGCTATTCCCTTTTGTGCATAATATTTAATTTAGGCTAGTGCGTTTAAAATTTTCGTTAGTTTGTTTTGTAATGTATTATATATGAACATTTCACCTTGTAATCCGTATTTGAAATGTACTATTATATTTTTCAAAACAGCTATTTTAGTTTTTGAGTGTTTACAATTTTGTTCATGAAATATACCCTCTAATATTACCTTCTGTTTTTAATAAGTCTTCTTATTAATTGAGATGTTCTAAAAATAATTATATGCA
The DNA here is from genome assembly GCF_031755915.1 of Ziziphus jujuba. Classification (NCBI taxonomy): domain Eukaryota; kingdom Viridiplantae; phylum Streptophyta; class Magnoliopsida; order Rosales; family Rhamnaceae; genus Ziziphus; species Ziziphus jujuba. The sequence continues at coordinate 8,107,431 of NC_083390.1, forward strand.
ATTTTGTAAGAATAATTAACAACTTTTTGGTCCAAAAAAAAATTAACAATTTATTTTCCGAATTTTTAATATAATATAAAAAAAACCTTAAAGCTTATGAAATTTTAAAAATTATATTTATCATAGAGAACCATGTTTTAAAAAATTGAACTGAATATCAAAATTTTAAAAATATATTTTACGGAATATAAATTAAAACATTTGATATAAAAATGTTATAATTTTTTCATTAAAAAAATAAATAAACGTTTTACAATAAGTAACTGAAAGGTAGTAAAAAGGAAAAGAAACTATATTTTCCATACAAACATGTTTAAAATTTTGAATTGGATATCAAAGCTTTGAAATTATATTAATGGAATATAAGTTAAAAACTAGATTTAAAAATTAAAAAAAGATGTTATAATCTTTTGTTGAAATAAAAAATATTTTTTTGTTATATTAAATAAATGAAGGAAGTAAAAAGACAAATTAGAAGGTGAGAAATGGTTTTAAGAATAAAGATTTTAAAATATATTTTAATTAGATTTAAAAAAAAAGAAAAATCTCTTTTTTAAATGGAATTCACAGTTGGATTGCAAAATTGTGGAAGGATTAGTTTTCGGAGAGTTGAAAGCAAAAAGAGCACTCTGCAACTAAGTTTTAAGAACATAATGCATCGACAATGAAATTAATGATTGGAAAAGCATTTAACTATTTAGGAAGATTTTAGAACTTTTTATATAAATCATCTATGTTTCAGAAGTAGATATCATGAAGGGGATTTTCATGGTACACCATAAACTATATGTTACAAAAATAGTCTGATATTATAGATTGACATATTTGCAACAGGCAGTTTAACGGCTATGGTTATGGACAAGTGCCAGTGCCAGTCTAATCCTCAACAGAGAAAACCCTCTCCTCCTTATCAGAACAAAGTTTTTGCTTCTTCCACCTGTACGCAGCTTCCAATATCTTCATATTTGCGGTTTGTGTTTCCATTTCCTCAGGGAATAAGTAATCAATGTATTCCTCATATCCAACAGGACCATCTTCAGCTACTATTCGCCTTCTCTTTTTGAGCTTTTTGGGCAACTTAGTTTGAACAAAGCTGGTATCACCTAAATCAGCAAAGCTAACCTCCATATCCATCCATTCTCCTAAAAGCATCGCTCTTTCCTCTTTTAATTCGGGAAGAGCTGATTTATAGTAGTTTACTGCTTTCTCAAAAACTCTTCTTGAACGTAAAACGCACTGTTTCTTTTGCTCTCCCAAATCAGTTTCCTTCACAACAGATGCTTCAAATTTGGCATAGCTACTCCAGACCTTCACATGTTTTGTACGGTTTAACAATCTCTCGTACAAGTCTCTGGCTCTTTCGAATTCATGCTCTGATATTTCAAAATCAATGTATGTCTTCCAAAGTGATTCTGGCATGTCAAGAGCTGGTTGAGCAATAGCAAGCTCGAACATACTTCTTGCTCGCTCTGACTCACATAAAGATATTTCCAACTCCGCATACTTGCTCCATGCATAGCAGTTCTCTGGTGCCCACTCCAGATACTTCTCGTATAATTTTCTACACCGGTCTATGTTTCCCAATTGTAATTCAATCTCTATATATTTCTTAAATATCTTATCTTTAGGAGCAATTCCAATTGCGTTTCCAAGTATTTGTCGTGCACCCTTGAGATTGAGCTGTCGTATTTCAAATTGGGCAGCAAGAATCCATAACTTTGCAAAGGAGAATTTTTTGTGAGGGATCAGTTTTAGGCACTCCCTATACACGTCTCTTGTACGTTCCATGTCTTCAGCGTCAAGCTCCTCGTACAATGCATATTTAATCCTAACAAAACAAAAGAAAGAAGAAAAAAGTAAGTAACAATTTTAATTGCTGCAAAACAAAACATAGACATAAGAGAGATTCTTAAATAAAAAACTTACCATAAGTAAATGTAACGATCCCAACCCCGCTTATCGTTAGCTGGAGGAACATTAGCAATTGCTCGCTCATAAACTTCCCTGATTCTGTCCTTATTGCCCACGCTTTCTTCAAGCTGAATGTAACGAAACCAATTGTTATACTTGAGAGGTTTTTTCCTGACTTTACGCTCACATACAATGCGCTTCTCCCTCACCATAGCATCCTCAATCTGTTCCTCAGATCCATACTGCTTCTCAAACTCCATAATTTTCTTATTCAAATTTTCAGCTTTATCCTTGGGTACATGATGGAGTGCGAAATTATAGATACACCTAGCGCGCTCAGGTTCGTTGCTCAGCTCTTCGAATTGAGCGAACGCAAGATAGAGCTTGTGTGATTCTTCAGGGTCAGGTGCTAATTGATCGGCAGCCCTCGAATATACATTCCTACACCTATCAATATCTCCATTCTTCATCTCAAATTTAGAGTAGCGAATCCAAGCTTCAGCGTTAGGGTGACACTGAACGAAGAGCTCGAAAATGGCTCTGGCACGCTCAACCTCGTTGAAACTGAGCTCGAAATTGATGTAAGAAAACCATGCCTCCTGGTCCGGCATCCAACACATCCATCTCTCGAAAATCTGCCTGGCACCGGCCACATTGCCGAGCATACGCTCCATGTGGATGTACTTGAGCCACAGCTGGTCCACTCTTGGAAGCAGAGTAACGGCACGGTCCCAGACGTTCCTGGCATGGTTGATGCACCTGTTCTTCATCTCGAACTCGGCGTACTTGAGCCATATAGAGTGGTTCCGGTAGTCGACCTCCAGCGCTCGCTCCCACACCGACCGTGCGCGTCTTAAATCCTTCTGTGATTCCTCCCACTCTGCATACTTGACCCAAACTTTCACACCCCGTCTGACACGGCGGACTAGATCCTCAAACTCCTTGCGCTTGCGGAGTCGATAATCATCGAGTTCAATGTGGTCGGTGATTTTCTGCTTCGGCGCCCGGATTTCAGCCTCCTGACGCTCTCTGGCTTCCCGGAGAATTTGCTCGGCAGTGATCTGAATTGGGGCTGGGGTTTTGCTCTTAACCCTAGTCGGACGAGGAAGCTGCACCTCCATGTCTTTGGGGGGTAGGTCGGACATCGACATTGCTAGTTCTTAGGAGAGAGATCTTTAGACGAGACTATTGAGAAACGTCTCCCAAAAAAAAAAAAAAAAAACAAAACAAAACAAAAAAACCAAAAAACAAATAAAAACCCTAACGAAAGCTATTGATGGAGGATTTTTTTTCTTTGGAAAGAAATTGAGAGAAATTAGATTTTGAGAAATTGCCGTGTCTGCATATGTGTATATATATCTAAATATTGATCGAATTAGTAAACCCATGTCTTCCAAATAACCAAACTCATTGGGATTAAACCCGTGTCTCCCAAGTAACCAAACTCATTGGGATTACTAGATACAATTAGGAAAACCAAACTCATTGGGATTACTCGATACAAATAGGAAACTTGTCGCCCAAGTTTATTCAGATAAGCTTTCTTTCTTCTTCTTTATTATTCTTATTTTTTTATATATAAATGTATCCTCACCCTTTGAATAATCGATTCATTCAAGTTTAATTTCTATTTCCTTTTAATTATAAATTATAATTATATACCTAGTTTCTTTTTTTTCTTTTCTTCTTTTTTTTTTATCAGTCATACGCAATTTCCTCTGTGTACTTTACAATTTTTTTTTGTTTTTGGGTCAGATTAGCCATCATATATATTTTTAAAATTTTCTATGTTGCTTTATTATATTTCCTCCATTTTTTTTTCGATCTGGACCCAAAATTGAAACAATCTTAATAATTTATTTATTTATTACTCTTCTTCTCTCTTGATTCTCATATGGTAAAACATTAAAAAATTGAAAATTTATCCCAACAAAATTTATTTTCTCAAAATTTTTTATTAAAGTTGAATTATACATTTCACTAATTGATAAGGGCTAAAAGTGTTAATTTGAAAAATATCATAGTTTGACTTATCAAGATTTGATAATTTATCTAGTATATTAATCAAAGAAAATTTTCGCACACAGGATGCAGAAACTATTCTAAGTATTCCGAATGCAGGTAATGGTGAATCTAATCATCACCAGTGTGCTTGGTATCACACTAATTCTGGCATACATACGGTGTGTTCTGGAGAGTGGGTGGCTTGTAAGTTAAAAGAAATGAATTATGAATTCTATTAGAGAAAGTAGCAAGAAAAAGATGTGGGATTGGTGGAAATATATTTGGAAAATTAAAATTCCAAACAAAATAAAAGTCTTTCTTTGGAGAGCTTGTCATGGAGCAATTCCATGTACTAGGGTGTTGAAGCAAAAGAAAATATGATTGGAGGATATTTGTAGTTGCCGTACGTCGGGCAGAAAAGATGTTAGTCATGCTCTATGGTATTGTAGTAATGTCAAACGCACTGGCGGGAGATGAATTGGATTGGAAAACTTAAAAGGGATTATTTCCGGATGTTTTCAAGATTTATTTTGCGGGGCTCAAAAAAATTTGTCTAACTAGTATCTTTTATTATTATTATTATTATTTTTTGGGTAATTTTTAAATTAGTATCTTATCTAGGCTATTTGAAATAGAAGGAATGCAGGGCTACCATAGAGATGAGATAAAATCTAATATATTATTATTGGATACTATAGCAACTGTGCATTTAAATTATATTTGGCTTTTTCCTCTCAAAACCGAACTATTGGCAACCAAATTTGGTTTTGAATTGTGCTTGGAAGCAGGAATTGTGGGTGGGACTATTGAGAGTAATTCCAAAGCAGCTGTGAATCTCTTTTAGGTTCAGTGAATGATAATTTGGGACTGGATTGTTCTCTAGTGGATGATATCAGAGGAAAGTTAGGCGGTTTCAGTAATTCTGTTAGTGTTTATTTAAATAGAGAAACAAACTAGGTAGCTCATGCAGCAACATAGATGGAGGAAGGACCATCTTGTCTTCAACCTTTAGTCCAAAAAGAAAGTTGTCTTAATTTCATTTCTTAATAAAGTTTTTTTTTTCTTAAAAAAAAAAAAAACATATGCCAAATAATAAACTATTTAGAGCATTTCCAATGACTATATGAATTATTTTTTATCTATGTTGCATAGATGTCTATTTAGTAAATAATCAATTAAAAAATCAATCTTAAATAGTTTTGTCTAATATCAATGTGTCTATCTATTTTTTCAGTTAAAAAAAAAAAAAAAGTGTTTGAGTTTTTATCCTTAAGGACTGGTTTTTTTATTTTATTTTATCATGTCAGCTTTAATAGAGTTTTTGAACAAATTCATTCGTGCAACTTTCTATATAGTTGTCTATTATCCAAAAAATTTACTAATCTAAAAAATACATTGAAGATACTTTAAATCCATTTGATTAAGTGTATGTATTCTCCCCATGCAAGACCAATGGGGTGGCATATATCTTGTATGAGAGTCAGATGTATATTGTATTTTGGCTATAATTATCAAGCTAAAGTTCTTCCAGGATCATTAGTCAAGTTCATGGTTATTTGCTTGGATTTATATTTTACTTTTGTAAGAAATAATGTCATTATGCTTCCTTACTTATTGTTATGTATATTCCTGCCAAGATAAACAAACTTTTTTTTTTTTGGTCAGATTAGCCATCATATATATTTTAAAAATTTTCTATGTTGCTTTATTATATTTCCTCCATTTTTATTTTCGATCTGAACCCAAAATTGAAACAATCTTAATAATTTATTCATTTATTACACTTCTTCTCTGTTGATTCTCATATGGTAAAACATTAAAAAAATGAAAATTTATCCCAACAAAATTTATTTTCTCAAATTTTTGCTTAAAGTTGAATTATACATTTCACTAATTGTTAAGGGCTAAAAGTGTTAATTTGAAAAATATCATAGTTTGACTTATCAAGAATTGATAATTTATCTAGTACAATAATCAAATAAAATTTTCGCACATAGGATGCAGAAACTATTCTAAGTATTCCGAATGAAGGTATTGGTGAATCTAATCATCACCAGTGTGCTTGGTATCACACTAATTCTGGAATACATACGGTGTGGTCTGGAGAGTGGTTGGCTTGTAAATTAAAAGAAATGAATTATGAATTCTATTAGAGAAGTAGAAAGAAAAAGATGTGGGATTGGTGGAAATATATTTGGAAAATTAAAATTCGAAACAAAATAAAAATCTTTCTTTAGAGAGCTTGTCATGGAGCATTACACCAAATTAATAAACTAGTGACTCTTATTATACGACGTTAAAAAAAAAAAAATACAAAAAGAAAACTGCGACGCTGAAGATAAACCATAAGCTAAAATTCTAAAAATATATGACACTTTCACAATACATGCATCGCTTAATATCAACAATAAGTGATATTTTTTTTTCAGTATCGTTTGATGTATGAATAAAAAATTAGCTGACGCTTTTTTTCTAAAAAGTGCTGGTAAAAATAATTTATATTAGACAACGCTTTTATGATAAACGTGTTGGTTATTATAAATTTATTTCATAATTTATACTTATTTTATTTAATCTTAACAGCAATGAAGAAGAATAATTACATTAAGGAAGCATATAATAATTGTTTTTTTATCTTATTAATAAATAAAAAGTGTTCGTGACGCTTTTGTAAACAAAGCATTGGCTTTTGTATATAATTTCTATTTTTTCATACATTTTATATTCTATTTAAATTTATTTTAATATTGAATATATTAATTAGTAACACAAAGCAAAATATGAAGCAAAAATCAACAATTTGTTTTTTATTATTTGAAGGGTAATGGTGACATTTTTTTTGTTAAAAGCATCGCCTATTTAACATTTTTATTTTAAAAAAAAAATAACATTTACAAAGTTCAGTAATTATTATATTTGCAATTTTAACTTGTTTATTAAATTTAAAAACTTAATTTTTTTTTTAATATTTCAAAACATTGGGCGACGCTTTTGATGGAAAAATGTCGCCTATTTGCTCTTTTTATTTTTTTTTTAATTTTAGTTTTTGTCATGTTTTATTCATATGTATATAATTACGTGTAATATATATATATGTATAGATAAATTGGAGAATAAGTGGCTAGTGAATTACCATGGTACATAGGATATAGAAATAAGGGCTTGACATATCTCTAGATAATTGGCTTGTGAAAATATAAGAAGAGAAGTGTGTCTATTGGGCAGTGTTGTTGCTGTTAGTGTGTTATATGTTTTACAGAACAAAGAATTTTATATTGATTCAATGGCTGCATTTTAAATGTTACATATAGTGTATGAAGAACTTGCTAAGACAATTTAATATACTAATTAGCAATATGAAGCAAAAATTAATATATTTTTTTAAACATTTTAAGTGTTCTAGGTGACGCTTGTGGCATAAAAAGCTTCACCCATTCTTTTTTTATTATAATTTTTTTGCAATATTAAGTATTTGTTATGTTTCCAATTTAAACTTAATTTTTTGCAATTGTAAATTACTTGTTTGTGAAATTCAAGAAATTGAATTTTTTTAAATATTTCAAACCATTAGGCAACACTTTTTTCATCAAAAGCGTTGCCTATTTACTGTATTTTTAAAACTTTTTTGCAATGTTAAAAAATTGTTATGTTTACAATTTTAACTTAACATTTGTAACTTTAACAACATTAGGTGATACGTATTCCATCAAAAGTATTGCCTATTTGCTTTTTTATATTTTAATTTTAATTTTTATCATATTTTATTCATATGTATATAATTATGAATATATATATATATATATATAGATAAATTGGGAAATAAGTGGTTAATGAATTAGCACGGTATATCGGATACAAAAATTAAGGCTTAAGATATCTATAGATACCTAGCTTTTGAAAACCTGAGTAGAGCAGTATATCCATTAGTATTGTTGCTATCACTATATTATCTATTTCGTAAAACAAAGAATTTTATATTGATTCAATGGCTTTATTTAAAGCGTTAAATATAGCGTGTGAAGATTTTGGTAATGCAGTTTAATATACTAATTAGCAATGTGAAGCAAAAATTGACAAGTTATTTTTTAAAAAATATTTCAATTGTTATAGTCGACACTTTTGGCATAAAAAGCGCTGTCTATTTGTTTTTTTATAATTTTTTACAATGTTAAGTAATTTTAACTTAATTTTTTTTCAAATTGAAATTATTCGTTTGTTAAATTCAAGAACTTGAATTTTTTTTTTTAATATTTCAAACCATTAGTTAACGCTTTTTTCATCAAAAGTGTTGCCTATTTATCATGTATTTTCTTTAAATTTTTTTTACAATGTCAAGTAATTATTATGTTTGCAATTTTAACTTACTTGCTTGTTAAATTCCAAAACCTTGATTTTTTTTATAAATTTTTTAAAGCATTAGGCGACGTTTTTACCATCAAAAGTGTCACCTATGTACCTTCTTTTTAAAAATTTTGTTTAATGTAATGTTTTATTCATATGTATATAAATATATATATTTATATATATATATATAAATTGGGGAATGAGTGGTTAATAAATTAACATGGTACATATGATACAAAAATTAGGACTTGAGATATTTGTGGATACTTGGTTTGTAATAACTAAGTAAAGGATTACTCTTCAACAACATATTCTATAAACTAATGATATATTAATTATTTATTCTTGTAAAAATATTTTTTTACATATAAATTATTTTTAAGAGATTTTTTCTTAATAATTATGTCATAAAGACTTGAAAAATTATTTTACAAACTTTTTTATGTTAAAAAAGTGTTAGGCATGCTTTTCTGAAATCTCGAACTTAAATAAATAATACCAGCCTAGTAAAATTAAATTCTAAAACAATAATTTAAAATAAATGATAAAATATGATAAGATACAATTTTAAACATCATTTGAAATGATGATAAAACACAATTAAATACATTTTAAAGATAAATAAAATACAATTAAATATGTTTTAAAGATAAAACACAATCGGCTTGAAATTCATATCAAGAAAATAATTTGATGCACCACACTATATACCAGTGATGCCCCACGATACCCAGCATCCCGAGCATCGCCTGACGGGAGGTTAAAGAGAGAAATTTGCATATAGTCGCTTCGACATCTCGATAGCGCTGATGCTTATAACCATCATCCCAGCCATGGGGGAGAGCATACAACTTACGCGCTTATCACAATCATATATACAGTACAGAATATCAGTACTGTATGAGTGCATCTAAAATCAAAAATCATAATTTTCCAAATATAACAATTTCATATATGCCATTGGATTAAATACTTCTTGCAAATCCATATAATTCATATTTCATTAAATTCATCCTCATAATTTCATTGATGTCAATATACCAAATTTCCAATGGTATAAAAATCAAATCCATAATTTTTAAATACATAAGTACTTTTTTTTAAGCATAATAGCTTTAAAAAATTATTTTTCCTCAAATCTTTAAAATTAAAAATCACATTGAAATCGCATATAAAAATCTACAGTGCAAATCCACAAATTCCAATGCCATAAAATAAATTCCACCATTATTTCAATTCATAATAAATTAAAATAAATAATTTTCTTCAAATCCATAAATTCAACCCATATAAAAAATGATATTAAAACCACATAAAATTCATATATCCTTAAAACCATATAAACGTAAATTTCATTAAAATTGCATAACATCCACAAATGTATAAATTCAATTAAATACATTTTTTATCGACAAAAACAATCCACAATTAAATTAAACTATAATTAATAAATATTAAATCCATAATTTCTTAAAATCAAAATATGACTCCTATGTACATATATTTATATCACCCCAAATTTGATATTAAGATTTTCGAATACAAGTGTATTAAATATTAAACACATAAAATAAAATTTTCAAATATTCAATTATCACAATATATATATATGACCCGAAAAATACATTTGAAGCTGGGTCACTCCCCTTGAGCATGCAATTCAATTAAGATCCTCCATAAGATCGATTCCACAATCCGCACGTGCTACTAAAATCTCAACACTACACAAAACCAATTAAATTAATATTTTAATCAGATAAATTATACACGGTTACCCAGAGGATTTAACACAAACGTTAACCAAAATTCGCAAATGATATACCAAATTAAAGCTTACAATACGAGGATCATGAATTGAGTCTTACCTCTTAGAGATCAGACCTGTGGTAGCTGTGATGTGATTCCGCCCGAGCCCGCTCAACCGATAACCCGCTGGGGTGCTGACTCGACACGGATGAAGACTAGGCCAATCACAAGAGCTCAAATTAAGAGATTTAAGGACAACCTGGGAGTATTTATACAGGGGGCAATCAATTTGAATAGAGCTTGTCCATACTTGAAGATACAAAGCCTATTCTAAGCATCCAAGTAGTGGAAGCTGATACGAACCCGGGTGACGGTTTTGGTACATTTTTGGAGTCCGGGAAGTATAAAATGGTTCCAATGATTTATGGGTTCAATACATATGCCTAAGAGGTCATGGAATCAAGTTAAAGCGGCCTCGAATGCAATCAAAAAGAGCTTGTACGGACAGCTTTAACAATTTGGCCGAATTTGTTGTATTGCTTGCTGGCTTTACTGTATTTTACTGTATTAGCCTTTTCTTACTTTTCCAAGCATGGGCAACGTGTGGGACATCATGTCCAGCTTATTTGGCATCCTAAAATGAATCTAGAAGCTGATTTGAAGCTCACAGAGGTCAAAGATTGATCAAAGTCAACTTGATCAAAAGGCTAGCATTTTTAGTTTCCTAATTTGTTTTTACTTTTTGTTTTAGGAAACTACCATTACTTTTTGGCTTTTATTTATTTATTTTCTGAACAAATAACTTTAGGAAGGTTTTTATTTTATTCTATCCATTGTAAATTAATTAATTTCTAATTTAATATAAAGGAATTAATTAATCAAACTTAGATTAGGAAAGGAAGTATAGTTTTGGCCAACTAGGTTTCTTTATGTATGTGGCCGGTTTTTCCTTTGTTTTTAGGGTTTTATTCCGTGGCTTTGTAGCCTATTTAAAGGCTTATTTTTCAATAATAATACAACTTTGATTTGATTGAGAAAATACTTGTGAGATTAATTATCTCTTTGTTCTTTGAGAACACCTAAAACAGCATTAGAGAATTGGTTGTTTTAGCTTGACTTATCAATAGGTTTTCCATCCCCTATTGTGGCGTCTACATTATACCAAGGTTTCTAACCATAGGTTGGTTAGGGGTTGAGGTCAATTCCACTAGAACTTGAACTTAATTAAGATCTGGGCTAATATAATACGGGTTTAGGAGCAGATCGTCCTAGGTTCGTATCAAGCTGGAATCTCGCCGGAAAAGTTTCAAGTTTAATGTCCTCGGATCTCACAAACCATTAAGAATCAGCAAAAAAAGACCTCAGATTTGGATTAGGGGAGGTCAAATTAGGGGAAAAGGGTAAGAGGTGTCGTCAGAAACTCACCGAAAGTGGGTTTTCCAACTAGCCACCATGGCCATCGAAATCTGCCACCGCCGGCAGCCATTGGCCATGAAATTTGGTGGGGAGGTAGTTCTAACAATGGATAAGCTAATGGGATCGATGGTGAGGTAAACAGAGGTTTGGTTTGGGAGATATCGATCGGAGAAGGAAATCAGCCACACCCATTCACCGAACAATGCCCTAATTCGGAAATGTCACTGGCAATCTGGCAATGATTTTTGACTGGCCGCCTGGTTTTTAAGTGGGCTTCAAGGTGGGGTGTTGCGTGTGGCAAGGGGTGGCTGGAAAATGGGTCAACGGATGGTGGTCGATCCTTCCCCCCGTTTCCACCAATGAAATTGGCTCCCATGGGTGTCACTATGCACTCACAGGTTGGCCAGCAGTTAACAAATGGCACACACTGTTCACACATTTAAAAGTAATATTAAAATAATTTTGTGGCTCCATAATTTTTCAACTAAATGTTTGTGGCTCCATAATTTTTCAACTAAATGTTTAAATCAAGCGTGCCACTAGTCTATGTAATCATATTGACGAGTAAAACACAATTATACATGAGTCAAAACTTAATTTCACAAGAATAAAAAGTCATCTCGGCACCCTCGGACAATTCGGACCTCAACTTGTTTTGTTCATAACTTTCAAACTGTAGCTCCATTTTCGATGTGCTACTAGTCTATGAACTAGGGTCAATGCATACTTCACAATGGTGCCTTGGTAAACCTAAGATTCTTACCGAGTCAAAAAGTCAAAGTTTGACCCTTCTTAATCAACGACAGTAAACCCCGATCATCTTCGGTCAACTTGAAAAATTTCCAGCATACTTCGGGATGGGATGTTACATGAAATCTAACTGTTCATTTAAATTATATTTGGCTTTCTCATTTCAAAACCAAACTATTGGCAATAAAATTTGGTTATGAATTGTGCTTGGAAGCAGGAATTGCAGGTGGGACAATTGAGAGTAATTCCAAAGCAACTGTGGATCTCTTTTAGGTTCAGTGGATGATAATTGAGGACCGGATTGTTCTCTAGTCGATGATATCACGGGAAAGTTGAGCAGTTTCTGTAATTATGTCTATGTTTATTTAAATAGAGAAACAAACTAGGTAGCTCATATGCAGAAACATAGATGGAGAAAGGACCATCTTGCCTTCAACCTTTAGTCCAAAAGGAAAGTTTTTTTAATTTCATTTCTTAATAAAGTTTTTTTTTGGGCTAAAAAAAAACATATGCCAAATAATAAACTATTTAGAGCACTTCTATTGACTATGTGAATAATTTTTCATTTTTGTTGCATAGATGTCTATTTAATAAATAATCAATTAAAAAATCAATCTTAATTAGTTTTATCAAATATTGATGTGTCTATCTATTTTTTTCTTTTAAAAAAATAATGTCATGAAGTCTTTATTCTTAAGGATTGGTTTTTTACCTTTTATTTTTTTTCACATTAGCTTTAATAGAGTTTTTGAATAGATTCATTTGTGCAATTTTCTAAATAGTTTTCTATTACCCAAAAAATTTAATAATCTAAAAAATTCATTGAAGATGCTTTAAATTCATTTGATTAAGTGTATGTGTTCTCCCCACGCATGATGTAACAGCCCAGACCACCCGCATGCAATATTGTCCGCTTTGGGCCCGGCCCGCACGGTTTTGCTCTTCCCGACCCCAGAACAACGGTGGATCACAGGAAAAGGCCTCGCAAGGGAAAGGTATCCACACCCACTTATATGGCGTGCTTCGTTCCCCTTTCCAACCGATGTGGAATGTTACAATCCACCCTCCTTAGGGCCCAGCATCCTCATTGGCACACTGATCCGGGTCCAGCTCTGATACCACTGTAACAGCCCAGACCACCCGCATGTGATATTGTCCGCTTTGGGCCTAACCCGCACGGTTTTGCTCTTCCCGACCCCAGAACAACAGTGGGTCACAGGAAAAGGCCTCGCAAGGGAAACGTATCCACACCCACTTATATGGCGTGCTTCGTTCCCCTTTCCAACCGATGTGGGATGTTACACATGACCAATGTGTGGCACACGTCTTGTGTGAGAGTCACATGAATATTGTATTTTGGCGACAATTACAAAGCTAAAGTTTATCCATGTTCATTAGCCAAGTCCATTGTCACTTTCTTAGATTTATATTTTACGTTGTAAGAAATATTGCCATTATGATTGCTTGCATATTTTAATGTATATTCTTGCCATGATGAAAATGACTAAATAATCTCTTTAGGAGGCGATGGCTAATCGACGAGGTGTTGGGCTAAACCACTAGCAAAGGTAAAAACTTTTAATGCAAGCTTATAAACCTTTCTACTATTCTCTCCATCGGGATCCAATAAAATGAAAGTATTTCATTCAGTCCCGTTGTTGCTTTGTGTACTTGTCTCTTTCATAATCTATTATTGTTATTTGCTTTATTGCTTGCTTGGTGCTTGTATAATACTAATATCGTGTGGGTTGTTTGCTAGCAAGGGACATTAATGATTAGCTAACTACCCAATTGCTTTACTATGCACGAGGAGCTAGTAAGCACTACACGGTCCACTTTTGCTTATTCCAAAGAGTGGGACTGTGACAGTTGGTATTAGAGTGCGGTTACGAGTCGAATCACACGGATGCGAAAAAGGACGAGTGAGATGCGATTTTATGCCATTGATTAGTGGCTTGGAAAGCTCACGGGGATTATGAAAGCACATGTCAAAGGCCATGATTGGCGTGAGGTCTTTGAAAGGTGGAGATGATTGATGATTCGGCGAGTCAAGTGAGAGTAATAAAAAAGAAACAAAACCCATGGGGGCTTGGAGTCCCTTCGAGCTCAACTACAGGCGAGTAAGATGGTGACATGGAAGAGGTAATAGCAAGCATGCTAGCTACTATAAATGATTTGACTGAAGACTTTTGAGCCACCATAGAGGCATTCAAGATCATGTTAGGCAAATGAATAACAAGGTCACTTTCACCATGCATGCCATGGAGAACCAACCTACCTCTTCAATGGGAGTGGAGTATATGATACGAACCTAGGACGACCTGCTCCTAAACCCGTATTATATTAGCCCGGATCTTAATTAAATTCAAGTTCTAATGGAATTGACCTCAACCCCTAACCAACCTGTGATTAGAAACCTTGGTATAATGTAGATGCCACAATAGGGGATGGAAAATCTATTGATAAGTCAAGCTAAAACAACCAATTCTCTAATGGTGTTTTAGGTGTTCTCAAAGAACAAAGAGATAATTAATCTCACAAGTATTTTCTCAATCAAATCAAGGTTGTATTCTTATTAAAAATAAGTCTTTAAATAGGCTTTGAAAGAAACAAAATAAATCCTAAAAACCCTTAGAAAAACCAGCCACACAATGAAGAGTTCTAGCTTGACCGAATCTTTCCTTTTCCTAATCTAATTAATTAATTCCCTTATTTTCAATTAGGAATTAATTAATTTACAAACAAAATAATGAAATAAAAAATTTCCTAAAGTTATTTGTTCAATAAGTAAATAAATACAAATCCAAAATTAAAGATAGTTTCCTAAAACAAAAAGTAAAAACAAATTAGGAAACTAAGTATGGTAATTTTCCGCTAGGTTGATAATGACCTTTGTTTGACCTAATTGGACTCCAAATCAGCTTCAATAGTCTTGGTGGAATGCCAAATAAGCTTATTATGAAGTTCCTCACGTTTCGCTTGCTTAGAAATATGAGAAAAGGCTAATACAGTAAAATACAGTAAAGCCAGCAAAGCATACAGCAAATTTTGGGCTTTCTTCCCCTTGTACGCAAACCACTATGTTGTTCGGCTTTGAAGCTGATTTGGCTGGTTTCTATGACTCATCCACCATATTAATTGAACCCATAAGAATGGGGATCCAATTCATACAACCCAACCTCCATATTGGCACTAAAAACGTCATACGGGCCCATTTTGGCTTCTATTGCTTGTATGAGTAGAACAAGCCTTGGTTCTTTAGATATGGACAACCCCTCTTGATTATGACTTATTCCTTGAATAAAGATAGCAAGATTGTCCTTGAACATCTTGGCTTGGGCTCTAGTGATCGGCCCCACCTTCATTTGTATTGGATCAACACCCCAGCGGGTTGTCGGTTGAACGGTCTCGAGCGGATTCGCATCATTCCCCTCCTCTTGAAAAGGATTTTTTCTCAAATCAAAGTCATCACCTGCAGTAAAAGGAGACAAATCAACAATATTGAAGGTGGCACTAACATTATACTCACCTGGTAGATCAAGTTTGTAGGCATTGTCGTTTATCCTCTCCAAAACTTAAAAAGGTCCATGACCCCTCGGCATGAGTTTTGATTTCCTTTGTGCGGGAAATCTTCCTTTTCTCAAATGTAGCCACACCCAATCTCCAGGTTCAAAGACCATTGGTTTTTGGCCTTGATTAGCCATCTTTGCATATTGCTTGGTCTTTCTCTCAATATTTGCCTTTGTCTTCTCATGAATCTATTTTACAAAATCAGCTTTTTGTTTTCCATCTAAATTAGCACGCTCACTCAAAGGTAAAGGTGTTAGATCTAATGGAGTCAAAGGATTAAAACCATAAACAATTTCAAATGGTGTATATTTAGTAGCTGAATGTAAAGACCTATTATAAGCAAATTCAACATGTGGCAAACATTCTTCCCAAGTTCTCAAATTTCTACTAATTAAAGCACGTAACAAAGTGGACAATGTTCTATTCACAACTTCGGTTTGCCCATCTGTTTGTAGGTGGTAAGTAGTTGAAAATAAAAGCTTAGTACCTAACTTAGCCCACAATGTTTTTCCAAAAATAACTTAAGAACTTAGCATCCCTATCCGAAACAATAGTTCTTGGCATTCCATGCAATCTCGCAATTACCTTGAAAAATAAATTAGCAACATTGGATGCATCATCAGTTTTATTACACGCAATAAAATGTGTCATCTTAGAAAACCTATCTACTACAACAAATATTGAATCCTTACCTATCCTTGACCTAGGCAAACCAAGAATAAAATCCATAGACAAATCTACCCAATGATAGGTAGGAATCGGCAAAGGCTTGTACAATCCATGCGGCTTCAATGTTGATTCTGTTTTTTGGCACTTCAAACATCTTTCACAAATTCTCTCAACATTTCTCCTCATGTTAGGCCAATAAAAATATTCTTACAGCAAGGATAAAGTTTTAAAAACACCAAAATGACCCATTAAAACACCCCCATGTCCTTCCCGAACCAATAATTCCCTAATGCTACAATTAGGCACAAAAAGTTTGTTTTCTTTAAACAAATACCCCTCAAATATGTAAAATTTATTAAATACATGTTTCAAACAGGTTCTCAAATTTTCTCCAAAGCCACTATCATGCTCATAAAGTTCTTTCAATTGTTCAAATCCAAGCAATCTAGCATCTAAGGTAGAAAAGAGTACATACCTTCGTAATAATGCATCGGCAACCACATTTTCCTTACCTTTTTTGTAGCGGATCACATATGGAAAGGGTTAAATAAATTCAATCCACTTGGCATGCCTTTGATTGAGCTTTCCTTGCCCCTTAATATGCTTCAAAGACTCATGATCCGTATGAATCACAAACTCCTTTGGCATGAGATAATGCTGCCACGTCTCTAAAGCCCTCACCAAAGCATACATCTCCTTGTCATATGTCGGGTACTTTAGTGCAGCTCCATTTAATTTTTCACTAAAGTGGGCTATGGATCTTCCTTCTTGCATTAAGATAGCTCCAATACCTACACCCAAATCATCACACTCAATTTCAAAAGTCTTAGAAAAATTTGGCAAAACTAATAAAGGTGCATTATACAATTTTTCTTTCAACAAATTAAAATATTTTTCTTGTACTTCCCCCCATTTAAAACCAACATTCTTCTTGACAACTTCATTCAAAGGTGCGGCTATGGTGCTAAAATCCTTGACAAATCTTCTATAAAAACTTGTCAAGCCATGGAAACTCCTCACTTAGGTGATTGTTGTAGGAACCGGCCACTCTTTAATTGCTTGCACTTTAGCTTGATCTACTTTGATTCCTGGAGGCACTTACTACAAATCCTAGAAAAACAAGCTCATCTTTGCAAAAATCATGCTTGTTCATGTTAGCAAACAATCTTTCATTTCTAAAAACTTGTAAAGCTTGCCTAAGTTTATCCACATGCTCATCCAAGTTTCGGCTAGACATCAAAATATCATCAAAATAAACAACCACAAATTTACCAATAAATGGACGCATTACATGATTCATAAGCCTCATGAAAGTACTAGGTGCATTAGATAATCCAAAAGGCATAACTAACCATTCATACAGCCCATATTTAGTTTTAAATGTGGTTTTCCATTCATCACATTCTTTCATTATAATTTGATGATAACCACTCCTAAGATCAATTTTAGTAAACATGCAAGCACCATGAAACTCATCAAGCATATCATCTAATCTAGGAATGGGATGTCTATATTTAATGGTGATGTTATTTATAGCCCTACAATCAACACAAATTCTTCAAGGACCATCCTTTTTAGGTACCAACAAAATAGGAACAGCACATGGACTTGAACTCTCACGAATGTATCCTTTATCAAGCAAGTCACTGACCTGTTTTTGCAGCTCTTTTGCTTCTTCGGGATTGCTTCTATATGCTGGTCTATTTGGTATGGCAGCCCCTGAAACAAAGTCAATTTGATGTTCTATCCCTCGAATAGGTGGTAGTCCACTTGGAATCTCATTCGGGATAACATCTCCAAATTCTTTCAAAAGAGAAATCATTGAACTTGGCAATTCAAGTTCTTCAAAGTTAGTTTGATCATTAAGATAGTTTTCTTTATATATCATGACCAGCAAGGGTTTCGTACATTCAATAGCCTTATTAATATCCCCAAAACTCAAGTAAAATTATGGTTTTTCCTCTCTTTTCTTTCTTTTCTTTTCCTTCCCTCGATTTGGCTCTCATTGGCGGAAATTTCCAGATTGTTGGTGCTCTTGAGTTTGCTCTCTTTTCTCACCCCCTCTCGGCTTTCTCTTGGTTTTTCCACTCGGTCTGGGTTTTAGAAAGCTTACCTTGATCAGCAACCTTAATCTCACCTTCTTGAAAGGATGGTGAAGCCCTTGGTGCCATACTTGTTTTCTTCTTGAGTTTTTCGGCCTCCCTCCTTTGTTGCATTTGTAGTTGATCTTTGTAGACCTCCTTGGGAGTCAATGGCTCCAGCTTGATTTTCTTCCCTTTAAACCTGAAAACAACACTATTTTCTCGACCAAAATGAGTAGCATCTTTGTCAAATTGCCATGATCTACCTAGTAAAATATGTCCGGCATGCATTGGTACAATGTCACACAAGACAACATCCTCATACCTACCTATATTAAATTTAACTTTGGCTTGCTTATTTACCCTCATCTCATCACTATCATTTAACCATTGTAACCTATAGGGTTCTGGATGCTTAATTGTTTTCAAGCCTAATTTATTAACTACAAGATTACTTATCACATTGGTACAACTCCCACTATCTATAATCATGCTACAAAACTTACCTTGTATTTCGCAGCGAGTGTGGAAAATGTTTTCTCTTTGTATATGCTCTTCATCTTTGTAGACAGCAAGTACTCTCCTTAAAACCAAGCTCAACTCAACATTAGATGCGTCTACTGGTTCAGCTTCATCATCATTGCATTTCTCCTCTCTTGGTTTCAGCTTCACTTTCTTCACTTGCAGATTCTAGCTCACCATCACCTTTTAATACCATGATTCTTCTATTTGGGCATTGGCTGGCTATGTTTCCTCTTCCTTGGCACTTAAAACAAATTATTTCTCTGGATTTTTGAGGTTTAGGATCAGATTTTATCTCACGTCCAAGTGCTTGGACAGATTCGGTCTTGGCCTCCCTTTTTGACCGATTCGTACTTTCTTCTCCAGCTTTCGGTTTTGGTTTGATTTCATTAGCTGAATTGTTTCTCTAGCCACTTGAATTGATTCTCCCACTTCTGGAAACACCTCCAAGCCATGATCCTACACCCCTCCTCTTGAATTGGTGTTCAAGCTTAATGGCTACATGCAACATCTACTCTAACTCCAAGTATTGTTGCAATTCAAGTTGGTTGGCAATGTCACGGTTCAAACCACCAAGAAATCTTGCCATTGTTGCCTCCCTGTCCTCATTCATATTCAGCCTCATCATGAGCATCTCCATCTCTTTGTAATAATCCTCCATAGACCTACTTCCTTGAGACAAAGATTGAAGGCTTTGATGCAGCAACCTATGGTAATGTGATGGCACAAACCGCTTTCTCATGGCTCCTTTCATTTGTCGCCATGTTATGATCAAGTCATCACCAACTCTCCTCCGAGTGCCTTGCTCATTTTTCCACCATTGGAGTGCATAATGGCCAAACTCCATTGCTGCCAACTTCACCTTCTTACCCTCCGAATAATTATGGCAGTCGAATATCATCTCCATCTTTTCTTCCCACTCCCAATATGACTCGGGATCACTTTTTCCCATGAATGGTGGGATGTTGATCTTGATATTGCTAAGATTGTCATCTGTTTCTTCCCTCCTATACCTTCCATGGCCAGCTCTCTCTTGGATAGCAAAGGTTTCGTCCATGCCTTCCTCAAAGTCTCCACCGAAATTCTCCTCCTTAAATTCCTCTCTCGGTCTCTCACGGCCTCCTCGTCCTCGACCTCGACCTTCATGGAATTCTTGGCTATTTCTTATGTTCGAGATTCCTTGGGAAACTTCTACCATCCTTTAATTCATGTGCTCAACTTGAGCACTCACCTGCTGTAATTGTTCCAAGACAGCTCTCAATTCCGTTTGCTCACCACTCCCAGTCGCTCGTGGATCATCATGAAATCCTACGGACTCCTCCTCATTAATCCTCAGTGGTGTGTCTCCTCTTCTTATTCTAGAATCTGCCATGTTAGTAAAATACTGCAAAAATAAAATAAATTCTCACCAGATTCACTCCCTCACATGTTTCACTCACTATAAGAACTCAACACTCGTGTTTGCACACTAATTTCGGTTTTTAACCCTCTTTTGTGCTCACACTTTCTTGCCTTTTTCCACTCAAAGAATTAACTCAAAGTTCTAATTAAAACACCCACAAAATAGCAATTAGATTACAAGTATGTTTTAATTAAACTTATCAATAAAACAATAGCTAAAAGTAGGCAATACCAAAGAATTCAACAAAACCTAGTTTTCGGCTTTTCTAGGTGAAATAAAGCAAATTAATGAGAAAATTTTGGAATTTTGAAGAACTGGACCAGATGGTAATAGATTATGAGTTCAAAAATAAAATTCTAGAAAAAGAAATTCAAATACAAACAAGAATCAAAACGAACAAAAATATAGAAAAGTGTTGGTTGTTGTTCTTGTAATTCAAGTTTTGTATCAAATCCTTTAACTAATTTTAATCCAAATAATTTAAACACCCACAATTCCAAATATCCAACAGCAAAAATATTTCTCCAGCAACTCAAATATTGAATAAATAATCACAAACCAGCAGCTACAAGAAATTTCCAGCAACAAACTTCAACACCAATTTTCAACAAACAGATATATATATATATATATATTTTTATATTCGGCTTTTTTCTTCTTCTTTTTTTCCTTCTTTTTTTTTTTCACTCACTGAATATTAGACACAACTGCAGTAGCAAGAATAAACAATAAATTTGAGATTCTAACTCCAAAAATTCACCAAACCCGTGACCTCCAAATAAACACAAATGTGCAGTTTTTTGTTTTTTAAATGTTGCTGCAAACTCTTTTTTTTTTTTTTTTTTAATAGATGAATGCAAATATTTAGGACTAAAACAGCAAATAAAAATCAACAACAACCAAATTAAAAGAACAATGATGAAAGACAACCAACAAACTAGGAAACAAAAAAAATACGATAAAAGAAGGAAATCCTAATTCAACTATGAATGAATTTTTTTTTTTAATTTTTTTTTTAAGATGCAGAACATGTATGGGAGAGATGCAACCTTAACCTAATGCTAAAATTACAGAATAATACAAAAACAAATAAAGCAAGTAAAGATAGATCAAACCTGAAAAAAATTTAACTCTGATACCAAATGATACAAACTTAGGATGACCTGCTCCTAAACCCATATTATATTAGCCTGGATCTTAATTAAGTTCAAAGTTATAATGGAATTGACCTCAACCCCTAACCAACCTATGGTTAGAAACCTTAGTATAATGTAGATGCCACAATAAGGGATGGAAAACCTATTGATAAGTCAAGCTAAAACAACCAATTCTCTAATGGTGTTTTAGGTGTTCTCAAATAACAAAGAGATAATTAATCTCACAAGTATTTTCTCAATCAAATCAAGGTTGTATTCTTATTGAAAATAAGCCTTTAAATAGGCTTCAAAAGAAAAAAAATAAACCCTAAAAACCCTAGGAAAAACCGGCCACACAATGAAGAGTTCTAGCTTGACCGAATCTTTCCTTTTCCTCATCTAATTAATTAATTCCCTTATTTTCAATTAGGAATTAATTAATTTACAAAAAAAATAATAAAATAAAAACTTTCCTAAATTTATTTGTTCAATAAGTAAATAAATACAAATCCAAAATTAAAGATAGTTTCCTAAAACAAAAAGTAAAGACAAATTAGGAAACTAAGTATGGCAATTTTCGGCTAGGTTGATAATGACCCTTCTTTGACCTAATTGGACTTCAAATCAGCTTCAATAGTCTTAGGGGAATTCCAAATAAGCTTATTATGAATTTTCTCACGTTGTCCTTGCTTAGAAATATGAGAAAAGGCTAATACAGTAAAATACAGTAAAGCTAGCAAAGAATACAGCAAATTTCGGCCTTTCTTCCCCTTGTGCGCAAACCACTATGTTGTTCGGCTTTGAAGCTGCTTTGGCTGGTTTCTATGACTCATCTACCATATTAATTGAACTCATAAGAATGGGGACCAATTCATATAACTCGACCTCCATATTGGCACTAAAAAAGTCACCCGGGCCCGTTTTGGCTTCTATTGCTTGTATGAGTAGAACATGCCTTGGTTCTTTAGATATGGACAACCCCTCTTGATTATGACTTATTCCTTGGATAAAGACAGCATCCTTGAACTTCTTGGCTTGGGCCCTAGTGATCGGCCCCACCTTCATCTGTATTGGATCAACACCCCAGCGGGTTGTCGGTTGAACGCTCTCGGGCAGATTCGCATCAATATGTGTGACTCAAAGTACTCGAGCCACATTAATATGGAGGTGCACATGATGCAAAAGAGCTTAAAACCTTTCTATTTGATATGGAACAATACTTTCAAGTGGTGGGGCTAGATTCAAAGGAAATGAAGGTGACAATGCCATAATATACCTAACAAATGATGCAAAATTGTGATGGTGGTTCAAATATAAGGATATTAAAAATAATATATGTGTCATTAACATGTGGAACCAATTGTAGAAGGACCTTAAGAATCAATTCCTGCTTGAGAATATGGATTACATTGATAGTCGACAGTTGAAAGAGCTAAGACAAACTGGTAAAGTGAGAGATTACATGTAGGCTTTCTCGGCACTCATGCTAAATATCCATGATATGTCAAAAAAGGAAAACTCTTTTACTTTCTTGAAGGTTTGAAACCTTGGGCTAGGACAAAACTTCAAAAACAAAAGGTACAAGATTTAGCCTTCGTGCTACGGCAGCAGAACACTTCATTAATTACTCATAAGCAAGCCCCAGTAATAGGAAAGCCCAACCACCTCCATCAGATACCAACAATAGTAGGTTTTTTTTTTTCTTTTTAAGTTTGCTAATCTCACAAAACAGAGGGGAAGTGACAATAGGAAACCTTCAAATTTGAGATACCCTCATATCAAACTGTCAATGCCTTCGAGACCAAACCTAATGCATATCATGCTTATAATGTAATTGTCCACATAGAGTCAACGAATGTCCTTATAAAACTGCCTACAATGCCTTACAAGCTTCTATTCATTCATATGAGCCACTAGAAATGTGAGAGGAGATAGTAAAAGAGCGAGAAGATATTGCCCAAGTGGGGGCATTGAGATTTTTGAATGCCTTTAAGAACCAGGTCAATGGGAAGGCCGCGAAAAGTGTGATTATGGACACAGGTGCCATCCATAACTTCTGTTCAGAAACTGAGGCAAGGAAATTGAAATTGAATGAATAGGTGTCATGGAGAGCTCAGAATCGACAAACTCTACCATCAATTCACACCTCAAAATCATTTTTTCAAAATGAAGAATAATGACTACTAGACTCACCCATTAGGTTAGTGAAATAGTGTTTACAACCTGAAGCTTGTAAAACCAACACACCCATTATAATTGCTTTGATTCCAATCATATATGGTGGTCAGATTCTCCTTGTTCAACTCTATCTCTCTCTTGCCCTCCCCCCCCCCCCCTAAACCCAAAAAAAAAATTCTAGCTCTTATAAGAAATTTCCTGGTGGTTGATGACGTAAAACAGTGTAACTAAAACTCTCTAGCTTTAGAGAGTAATTTTGAAAACTAGATCATTTTTTCTCCATTAAACAGCTTCAAAGCTTTCCAAAATTCAAGAATTGAGAAAATCAACTCCATCTTAGGGAGGAGAAGACCTTCCTTTTACGCAAGGAAATATACAAACATGACATTATATTTTTAAACGGTTCCAAAATTGCTGAATGAAAAGACTAAAATGCTAAAGTCTTTAAAATAATAGCTAAACTTATTGAATGAGAAATATATGGTTAGAAAGGACACCGCATAACCCTAACAAGTCTATTTTTTGAATGAAGTAGTTGCAACAATGTTTGTCTTCCTTGACCACATTAGTGGTTCTTCGCCAACCCTAATTCTAAGTTTCCCGCTTTCAAGCCACAGCTGAGCATTGAATCATAGCACATGCTTTGGCGCACAAGATCAATGAAAGTGATTATAAAGCTTCTCACTCAAAATTATAAACAAATGATTTTTAATTTATTTTTTATTTTTAAATATAATTTGCAATATAAAAGCTTTTATTTACACACACACACACACACACACACACATATATATATAATTTAACATTATCTTTTCATAAAATAAGATAAAACTTTCACAATATCTTAATTTAATTTCATATAATGCCCTTACGAAGACAGCTTAGTAATAAAAGCTAATACTTTTATGCAATGACATCAGTTCAAATCTTCCATTTCAATATCAAATAATAATAATTTTATATAATGATAGGTGCATTTACAATTTATCCCTTGCTAATAAACCTGTAAATAATAGGTTCTAAAATAGTTTCTACAACACCAATAAATATAATATATATATATATGGCGAATGTAAATAATGTAAAGTTGATGTTGTAAAAACTTTATTTTCTTGTATACATTTAAAAAGCATGTAAAATGCATATGAGAAGCATTGAGCGAATTTGACAAAGGATAAATTTGGTGGAAAAGAAAATAAGGGGATAAATTTCATTATTTAAAGGGAAGCAGGCGGTTTTTTTTTTTTTTTCCTCCCTTTTTTCTTATTTTGGAACAAATCTAATTTAATATACATAGCATTAGCATATTGAAAGTTAAATGCATAAGATACCCCATTAATTCGAAAAACTTAATTTAATTTTCGAGTTCTATTATTTGTCATCACTGGCTATATAAATTTTAATTGGGAACTTTTAATTTTATTTTATTTTTTTATACTAAAACCTTAAAAACGAACTTTTTAATAAAACTATTTAAATTATCATATGGCATATTGATTCCACTAGTGATTATTTGTAACACCCCGTCCTAAAGTACATCGAAATTTTTGCACGTTGACCGAGGTTGACCATTGACCGAGAGGGTCAAAATTTTGACTTTTTGTTCTAGATGGAATTTTGCGTTGATCGAGGGATCATTTCAAAGTACATATCGTCCCGAGTTCATAGACTAGTAGCACGTCAAAATCGGAGCTATCGTTTGAAAGTTATACGCAATGCAAGTTGCAGTCCAATTTGTCCAAGGGTGCCAAGTTTGACTTTTTATTTATGTAAAAATTCGATTTGACTCTTGTCTTGTTGTAAAGTACTCATCTATACGAGTCTATAGACTAGCGACATGCCTAATTTGGACATCAGATTAAAAAGTCATGGACCCGCAAACTTTCTATGCTAGAGATATTAAAGAAAAATGTGGGAATATGAATTTGAAAAGTGATATAATTCCCACGGTGAGTTTTGGAAAATTTGTTATTTTTAAAATAATATGGTTATCTGTTTTAGACGTACTTATACAGTACTAGTGTTCTGTACTGTGTATGTGGATGAGCGTGCAAGTTATAATGTCTCCCGTGAGTTGCCATTGAACCGAGTGCAGGCAAGTTTGCTATTGGCCATAAGCCGCCCCCCTCTATGATCGGGGTTGACGATTTAAGCAGCGACGCTATCGGGACGCCAAAGCGACCATATGCAAATTTCTCTCTTTAACCTCCCATCAAACGGTGCTCGAAATGCTGGGTATCGTAGGGCATCACTTGTATATAGTGTGGTGCGTCAAGTATTATTTTTTTGATATAAATTTCAAATCCTAAAGTTTTAAAATCGTATTTAAATTAAATGTATTTAATTTGTTTTATCACCTATTTCCAATTAGTATTTTCTAAAATGTATTTATTCATATTTTATGTCACTTATTTTAAATTAATGTTTTTAAAATGCATCTTGCCATATTTTTATTATATAGATTGATTGAATATTTCAAAATGAATTTTATAATATATTTTTACCACTTATTTTACACAATTGTTTGTAATTATTTAAATTATATTTTTGTCACTATTTATTTTAGTTTATTAAATCAAATGTTACGAATTATATATTGAATTTCACTTTTATGTTATATTTCTTTAATGCAAGTATTCTAAATTTATTTTATTATATTTTATTTGTATTTGGATTATTTAAATTTTTATAAAATTAATTATTCCTTGATTTTTGGGACATAAAATATTGGGTTTTGCGAAAATGTTTTAAAATGGGATCTTTTTCAACAGAGTGAATGGTGAGGGTTTTGAGAGAAAATATTATTTTCAATTAATTATTATCTATTTACTTATTTATTCTTAACTAATCAAGTGTACTATGATTATCGTTACTATTATAATTGCATAGTAGATAGGGTCACTCACTGAGATGATTAGCGTCTCATATTTTTAAATCCGTTCCCCTAGGTACAAAGATTGGTAGATGTTCATCCGGAGCGAGCTTTATCTTCGTTGCTGTCGTATTTCGAGAAGTTCTCTTTCTTTTCATTTATTTCTATTGTAATATGTCTTTCCATCCTTTGTTGTATAAATTTCATACCTAATTGTACCCTATGATGGCCTGTATACTGTATTGGATATATTTTATTAAATACTGCATTAATTTCCTGTTTAATTTATGGAAGTGCTGATTATTGTGAAATTAAATTGTAGTAAAGTGGAGGAATAAGGCGGTATATATATAAAAGTGTGTTTTTAGTGCAGGGAATTTGTGGTAAGTCCAACCTTTAGGGGAGGTTCTACCGGATTTTCCATTGCAAGGTCTGGTAGGGTTTCCCTGGGATCAGGGCTTGTCTAGGGTTCCGGTGAGAGATCTTGGACGGGTCCTAACAGATTGGTATCAGAGCATAGGTTCTTGTAATCCTAAGGGACTATGCATTGCTGTACATTCCATCCGTAAATTTCTACTTTTTGTAATCGTGCTTAAGTGTTTTTATCTCTAAAATCTTGTTTGTTTCTTTAGAATTTGCTACGATGCATAGGCGGGGCACATGTAGTACTCGAGAAGGCTCGGCTGAGAGTTCCGGAAGCAAATCGAGCCTTAGAAATCTTGTCTCTCAACTAACTCGAGCCTTAGGGAGTTCAAGCTCTAGTAATCATTCTGTGGACCAGGCTTCATGATTGGGAGCCGTGAGTTTTGATGGGATCCAAGGTCCAGCTGTAGGGATGCAGTGCCCTGACGAAGATATGGTTAGGATCTCCGACTTTATGTTAGAAGGTGACGCCAGGAAGTGGTGGAAGATGGAAAAGACTCATAGGAGGCACACATAGGATCAGTTTAAAATTGCCTTCACCACAGAGTACTGCCCTCCTGCCTATCGTGAGGCCAGAAGGTGAAAGTTTGAGGAGAGTGCTCCAAACTCTAAGACAGCATCAGCTTTATGCTAAATTCAATAAGTGCAAGTTTTGGTTAAATCAAGTGGGTTTTCTCGGACACATTGTGTAAGCCGAAGGTATCTATATGGACCCTGATAAGGTGAAGGCAGTGTTGAATTGGGAGTGCCCAACCAGCATGAGGGAAGTACAAAGTTTTCTTGGATTAGCGGGATACTACCGTCGTTTTATAGAAGAGTTTTCAAGAATTGCCAAACCACTTCATAACTTAACCCAAAAAAATGTTGAATTTAGCTGGACGGACAGGTATGAGCAGAGTTTTTAGGAATTGAAGCAAAGATTGACATCCGCACCTGTCTTAACTTTACCTAATGGGAATGAGGGTTTTGAAGTCTATTGTGATGCATCCCATCAAAGTTTGGGTTGCGTGCTAATGCAGAATCAAAGGGTGGTAGCATATGCCTCATGGCAATTGAAGCAGCATGAGCAAAACTACCCTACACATGACTTAGAATTGGCGGTGGTAGTCTTTGCTCTAAAGAAATGGAGACACTACTTGTATGGGGCCACATGCCAAATTTATACCTACCACAAAATCCTCAAGTACGTTTTCACTCAGAAGGAATTAAATATGAGGCAAAGGAGATGGATGGAGTTGTTGAAGGATTATGACTGTGTGATTGATTATTACCAGGGCAAGGCGAGTGTAGTAGCAGATGCTCTAAGTAGGAAGGCTACCAGATCTCTTGCCCATATTCAAGCCATCCAACTACCTCTTATGGTGGAGTTGAAGAAAATGGGGGCGTTAATCATATGCATCCTTCCGGAGTCCTTATGGCTAGTTTTCAGGTGCGATCGGTGTTAGTGGATCATATATTGGAGACTCAAATGGAATATCCTAAATTGAGAACAATTAAGAGCAAGGTACAAGAAAGTCTTGATGGAGTTGTTGAAGGATTATGACTGTGTGATTGATTATTACCAGGGCAAGGCGAGTGTAGTAGCAGATGCTCTAAGTAGGAAGGCTACCAGATCTCTTGCCCATATTCAAGCCATCCAACTACCTCTTATGGTGGAGTTGAAGAAAATGGGGGCGTTAATCATATGCATCCTTCCGGAGTCCTTATGGCTAGTTTTCAGGTGCGATCGGTGTTAGTGGATCATATATTGGAGACTCAAATGGAATATCCTAAATTGAGAACAATTAAGAGCAAGGTACAAGAAAGTCTTGATCTGGAATTTTCCATAAGGAGGGATGGAGCCCTCGCGTATAAAGGAAGACTTTGCGTTCCTGATATTCCAGAACTCAAGAAGGAGATCTTAGAGAAGGCGCATAGCTCGATGTATGTGATGCACTCTAGAAGTACCAAAATGTACCGAACGCTTGTTAAGTATTATTGGTGGATTGGCATGAAGAAGGAAATGGCAGATTTTGTATCAAAATACCTAATTTGCCAAGAAGTAAAGGCAGAAAGACAGAAGCCTTCAGGGTTAGTCCAATCCTTACCTATTCCTGTATGGAAGTGGGAAGAACTCAATATAGATTTTGTGTTCAAGCTTCCTCCTACACCTAGGAGATACGATGGGATTTTGGTGATCATTGATCATCTGACCAAGTCAGCACACTTCTTACCGATGCGAAAGCGTTTCTCACCCGAGAAATTAGTCCGGTTGTTTGTACAATGTATTGTGAGTCTTCATGGAGTACCGATCGCCATCGTATCCGATCGAGATCCACATTTTACTTCACGATTATGGCGGAAGTTGGCTGATGCGTTAGGAGCAAAACTGAACTACAGTACCTCCTTTCATCCGCAATCTGATGGACAAACTGACCGCACAATTTAGACATTAGAAGATATGCTAAGATCTTTTGTTATGCAATTTCGCGGAAGCTGGGATGAACAACTGCCGCTGATAGAATTTGTTTATAATAATAACTACCAAGCGAGTATCGAGATGTCCCCGTACGAAGCCTTATATGGGAGGCCATGTCGGACACCTTTGTGCTGGAGTCAAGTAGGAGAAGAAAAACTCCTAGTGGCGAATAATGCAGTTGGATCTGAGTATTTACGGATGACCTTGGATAAGGTAAGAATCATTCGGGATTGATTGAAGGCTGCCCAAGATCGACAAAAGAGTTATGCCGATGTGCGTAGAAAGGATTTGGAATTTGAAGTAGGAGATTGGGTATTCTTAAAGTTATCTCCATGGAAGGGAGTAGTACGCTTTGGTCAATGAGGTAAGTCGAGTCCTCGTTATATTGAGCCTTACGAGATTACGGAGAGGATTGGCCCCGTGGCATATAGATTAGCATTACCGGAAGAGCTAGCCCCGAGTGCACAACGTATTATTTAAATTTTAAAACATAAATAGATATTTTATAAAATAAATAGCGATTATTTAAAATTTTTTTATCTCTTATGTATTTTGTTTCATAAACTATATATAATTACTTTGCATCTTTATTTTTAATCCCATGTTCTAACCATGTGACATGTCTACTAAAAAGCTAACATAAAAAGGGAAGAAGATGAAATAATGTAAGGAAAAGAAATGTTCAGGTTACAAAATGCCTAAAAAGTAAAATTCAGGATATAAAATATCAAAATGTGTATAATTTAGGATGCATTGACGCCGATGTTTCTTTAAAAAAAAAAAAAAAGAGTTAAAAGAAGTAAGTAATGAAAAGTATTCTTATTTTTATATTTATTACTTTCATAAAAATGATTAGTTAATATTTAATTTAGTTAAAAGTTATTGGAACTTTTATATTCCATTTGGATTTGTTCGTTTTCTAGTTTATTATTAATTAATGATTTTTTTATTCTTTTATATTAGTGTAATCTTTTAATTTGATTAATACCTATGTATTTTAATAGTTAATTTTTGTTGGTATTTTCATTTCGCTGAATAAATAAATTCTCTAACATTGTTATTTATATTAGAGTAATTGATCATAAACATAGAACTCATGTGATTTTTACAAAATAAAAATAAGATTTCATCTAAATTATATTTATAGAGAATTATACAAAATTATTGTAAAATCAACTTAAAGGAGTTTTTTATGTTAGCAAATATTTGCATTGTTAATAATGAATAATGCTATATAGTAATTTGTTTTAGAAAACTATAAATTATGGCCCCAACTCTTTATCTGCCCCTGACTTTCTATATGTTTGTCAAAACTATAATAAACTTTTCTCACATTTGAATTTTGTTTTAATTTAACCTCAACAACATCTAACTGTATAAAAGTTTTGATAAATTTATCTTTATTTCATTAGATAGTTCTACCAGTAGAATTTTAAATAAAAACATATTGAAAGGTAAATTACACATTTCCTTTCAAACTATTAGTTACAAACAACGTACCACGAATTTTGACCCAAAAAAAAAAAAAAAATGAATACAATCACATTTAGAAAAGCTTGATATTGTACCAAATATTTGTTTCAATAGTAAGATATCAGTTAATTGTAGTTAAGCTTATCTATAAAGTTAATTCTTAATTGGACTCTCCCAAGAAATTTGGACTCCAACAGGCTAATTGTATCATATATGGGCTGCTAGATTTTTCAACCTATTTATTGAGGTTACTTGCAGTTGCCATGGATTTATATATATATATATATATATATTTTGGTTTTCGGTTAGAATGGATGATACATATATATAGGGTAATTCTAGGATGATGACTGCATCCAAAACCGATGAGCATCGGCTTTTCTATATATGTATACTTAGCATACACAGCAAAGCCGACATTTTTTTCTAAAAAGCGTCAGTTTTGGATGCAGTCCGTATGCGGCCGATGTGCATCGTAAAAACTCTTATAAATATATATATATATATATATATATATATATATATTAGGTAATTTTCATCCATAAAAAAAAAAATGGATTAGCTAATTGATAAGTAGAGTAATATTTAAGATCCAGTCCTTCAATTTTCAGAACTAAGCAAACACAGCTAAGCGCAACAGCCACCAAATGCAAGTAATATGAAAATTGAACTTTGCTACCCTATAATTACAGTGGATGAAGTATTACTTGAATTCCATGTTTTGGACGAATTGTAAGAGAATAAATGGGCAAATGGACATAAGCTGGAGAAAGAGTGAAGCTGTAGCGCTGAAGAATCATGGAAAGAGTGATCTTTGCTTCAGTGATAGCAAAGTTGGTTCCCACACAATTTCGCGGTCCCATTCCAAAGGGAAGAAATGTAGCCAGGTTGTTCTTAGTAGCCTCAGCAACTCCCCCTGAGAACCTCTCTGGTTTAAACTGATGAACATCTTTCCCCCATATTTGAGGGTCATGATGAATTGCTAAAGTTGAGACGATCAAATTCAAATTAGATGGAAGTATGAACTTTCCTAATCTAGCTTCCTTTGCAACTTTTCTTCCATTGGCAACCACTGGAGGGTATAATCTTAGAGATTCATTGATGATCATGCCCATCTGCCATTAAATTAAAATTTAAGAAAAAAAAATTTGGGATTTAAAGATTTTCTACTTTGAGTTTTTGAAGTACTTACTATTTTTAATTTTGAGATACCATCGGGATTTGGATTTCCACTACGGCCAAATAGGTTGACCACCTCTGCTCTTGCTTTCTCTTGCCAATCTGTATGTGTTGCTAGAAGAAACATTGTCCAGGCTAATAATGTGTTAGTGGTATCTTGTCCAGCAAGGTAAAATGTTTTGCACTCATCAACCAAATCGTCCACTGAAATTCTCTGGTTATAGTTGGTATCATGATGAGCCTTCAAAAGTAATCCAAAAAAATCGCTCCCAAAATTGTCTTCTTCTCCACTTTTTACCTTGTATTCTCTTTCCTTGATTATTTCAATTATGCATTTGCGTATTTTTTTCACAAGCATGTCTGATTCAATCACATCACTGGTTCTGTAAAACTTGCTGCAAAATGGATATGTATGATGATAAATTGACATGAGACAAAGGTAGTCATAATTTTCAAATTCTATGTGTTAATTATTTAATAAGGTACTTACCTGATGCCCGGGAACAGAAATTTGTAAGCATTTTTTGAAGCTAATGAAACCAACCTCGTTAACATATCAAAAATGTCCTTTCCTTTCAGGTAACTGCTACCAAATGCTGTTCTAGAAATCACTTCTGAAGTCAATATTCTAAATTCTTCGTAGACCTCAATCTCTTTGCCTTCATATAGTTTCCACCTTTCTAGCATCAGTTCAGCACTGGAGATCATTTCAGGAACCATACTCTGTAAAACAAGACCATCATACAAATTAGCATAACTAGTACCATCATTCTCCTTTGTTTTCCTTCATTAATTATTCAATTACTATTCAAATACCACTTTTTGTCTTAGAAGGTTAAAGCTTTAATGGCCTATAATTATTATTTTTTTTTTTTTCACCCCTTTGCCTCATAGTTTAACAACAAGAACAAAATTTCCCTAAAGTTTTTTTTTTTTTTTTTTTCCTTCACTTCACCTTTGATATGTTGAATTAGTATTACATTCCTCTTGACTAATGTAAAATAGTGTTTATCATACATTTAAAAAGCATGTAAAATGCAATAGTGAGGCATTGAGCGAAGTTAAGAAAGGAGCAACCTGGTGGAATTAAAAAAATTGGGATAAATTTCACTATTTAAATAGTCTAGGGAGCAGAGTTTCACAATTTTAAATAATTTAGGAATAATAGTGGTAATTCAATATATTACAGGGCAAAGTGCAGTATCAAACAAAGTTCATTGGACATTCATGCAACCAAAAAAAAAAAAATCATCACCCTTAAAAAAGGCCTATAATTAATGGTTTGGTTGCTTTAGCACTCCTTCATGGCTTAAAAAGAGAATATTTTTAAAAAAAATAAAATTAAAAAAAATAAAACCTAAAAACTAAAAACTTAACAAACTAAAAAAAAAAATTACTCCTTCATATTTATGAGTGTCTCAACTTATATTTTGAATGTTAGACACATGACATGCATTGCATTCCACTTGCAAATTGCAACAGATATGATTTTTGAAGAGTTGTAGAAGCAAGTAACTCTAGCATAATGTTAAAAAATAAAATTAAAAAAAAAAAAAAACCATTTTTTTCAAATCTTGAGTGTGTTGATGATTGATTAAGAATATTTATGGCCAGTTTGAAATGTGGAACTAATTTGGATTGAATTGATTATTTCAAATTCAATCCAAACAATTAAACTATTTTAAAATTAATTAAATTTGATTGGTCCAAACTTAAAATAATACTGTCTAAAATAATACTGTCTAATTTTCATATTCAAAATAAGCTCATGTTACACATGGAATGCATAATTGAATTATTTTAAGTTTGACCCAACAGTATTTTACATCCCAAACAGTTATATGTCCAAATTAATAAAAACATCACCAATAGATACTAGTTGTAATAGTAATAAATAGTAAAGCGAACTAGGGCTTACTTTTAAGCTCTCTCCATGAAAGGCGTAATCGGCCAGTTGTCGCAATTTCGACCATTTTCCACTTTCAGTGCTCACAAGACCGTCTCCTAACATTTTCTTGATAAAAGCTGGCATCTCAATTTTTGGATACATTCTGTCTCTATTATTAAGTATCTCTTTGATCAACTCTGGTTCCGCCACAATTAATTGCGCTTGAGATCCGTACCATTGGATATGATTTTTTCCTATCAGGAAAGTATTAAAAGTGGTCAGAATTTTAGTAAATATATATTATATATGATTTCGAAGACAGCTTAATAACAAAAATTACTGTTTTTTCATATAATAATTCTAAATATAAATCCATACTAATAAATTATGAAGAAAAATATAAAAAGAAACATATATTCAACGAATTAAAAACCAGATGATCTTACCATATATGTTGATCCATGAGTCCATATGAGGCAGCACTTTGGAGAGTACAGCATGTGATGATAAACTCATAGGTGTGGCCATGGCTTCCTTTTTCATGCTCATAATTTCTTTTGTGTTTCCATAAATAAATCTGTAAGAAGGGCCTTTGATCCCTTGTGAACCTAACAAATACTGTATACGACTAGGAACCCACCATAATATATGAAAAATCTTGATAAGAATTAGTGCAATAGAAAGGGCAAGAAAGCTTGAGGAAATTGTTACAGGGTCTGAAAAGGCACCCATTTTTCTTGCTAGCAAAGCTGCTTCATACACTTTCTGTCGACTATATCTAAAAATTAGAAATTTGCTTTTATTAATGAAAGAGCCCTATAAATTTATATATACAAGGTAGAAGATAGAGTTTTGGGCAGTGTTAATTATTATATGCTTGACTTTTTGGTTGAGTAGTTGAATCAAAATGGTGTTGGTCCACAGAGTTAAAATATGTGTGCCTTTCAAAATTGGCCTCCATTAAAAAGATGGATCAGTCATCTTTAATGGACTGACTTTAAGGACTTACATTGCGTTTTTATTTATTTTTTTGGGACTTGTTAAGAAATATGGACATTGGTTCCCATTTTACACGTCAGTTAGGAAAGTGACCGTTGAATTCAACCATTATTTCAAAACATATATATATATATATATATATTTTACTTTATTTTGTATCATAATTTTATATATTTTGTTGCTGAATGAATTCAACCGTTATACAGTATTGAATATTAGACATAAACTACATTAATTACCTAATCGCAGTAGGTGAGAGATGTGAATTCTCATAGAAACCCTTGTACGAGTTAATGGGTATAATTTTATTTTATTACAATTATGCATCGAGATCATATATATAAATTATCATTATTGGAGCTTGAAAGCAAATGATATTTCTAGATACTAACACTGTAAAAGGGTCCAACACAATAATAATAATAATAATAATAATAATAATAATAATAATAATTAAGTATTGAGGTAAAAAGGTATAATATGTTTATAAAAAAAAAAAAGAAATAATATAATTTAGTGAAAGTTTAATGCTTTCGTTTTTTTTTTTTTTTTTTTTTTTTGGAGAAAATGCTTCTGCATTTAAAAAATACAAAAATTTCATGTGCATACTTGTTTGCAAGGATAGCTTAGTGGCCAAAATTTGAATTCAAATCCCCAATCTTAATAATAAAAAAAATTGATACCTTTTTATTTTCAGAGGTTATAGAAAAACTCCATTACGTTTCCATGTTGTTGCACTCTTCCCTGTTTACAGATTTTTTTATTTTTTTTTGGAAATATTTCATCTCTATAAAATCACTTTTTTATGTAACTTATATTAGTGAATTTAAACATTTGATTCATTTGTGAATTTATAAAATATATATACACATAATTATATATATATATATATAATAAGTGATATTTGCAACAAAAATGATTTTTTTTAATAGAAATGCAAAAAGAAAAATGAATTGTCTTTTTTTAATCTAAAAAGAATAAAATAGAATGACCCTCAATTTAATTTAATTTTTAAAAAGAAGGGTACTTGTTGATCTAGAAAAAAATAATGATAAAAGGACCTGTCGGTCCAAAACTGACTCAAACTGTCAAGCATAACATTTTATTTTTTAGATGAAGTAGGTTAGTTCTAATGGTAAAATATCCCTGCTAGTACTTATGAAAGCATGAGTTCGAGTCATGTAGGAGGCAGAGGAAATAAATAGTTTATATTTAAGTAATTTACCCCCCCAAAAAAAAAAAAAGTTGTATTTTTATATCACCAAAACAAGGTGCACGTTAATAATAAATAATAATAATAATGCATAGATGTCATAGATCTCCAATGACCGATGCAAGACATCGTTATCCAAATAAATATATTTATTAATAAACATATATTATAAAATGGTTAAATTTTTTTTTAAGGAAAATGTAACGTGTAGCTTTAAAAAATATATAATTAATTAACTAAATAGGAATCAAATACATAAAGAAAGCTATCTATGACTTCTACCTGATAGGAACCAATCAACTAGGAATTGTGGTGTTAATTTAAGATTGGAAATATGTGGTTCACGATGTGTTGTGGTTTATATATATACTAGGTCTGGCCACGTGCGATGCACGTGGTTTAATATAAAATTTGGATATCTAATAGTTTATATAAAATATTTTTAATTAAAATAATTTTATGATTGTTATGATATAATAATTTGAAAACCGTCTATTTACTAATTATTTTTTTAATTTTATATTAATAGAAAGGAGAAATTTTGTTTAAATAATATTATTATATAAAGCATTTCATGAAGAGTGATTTATTTTTGTAGAAAATCAAATATATTTTTACTAAGCAAAAAATTAAATAAATAGTAAAAATATAAAGTACTTGCATTGTAAATGAGGATATTTTAGCACAATTAATAATTTTATAAGATAATTGCAAGATTTAATAGAAAAGTATGTAATATCTAAACTATTTTCTATTACATCTTGCATTTTACAAAATATTAATGTTAGTGCTATTATTGTAGGAAATTAAAAATAAAGTATTTTGTAATAGTATACAAAAAGTTATAATTGTCTATCATTCCAATATTGACGTAAAGAATATTTCATGATAGCCAATTAAGTATTCTTTGTTTGTCTTTTATGCTGAGCAAACTTTTTTCTCGCTACTCTTATCATACTGTAAGAGAGATGTTTGCATATATTATGAATTATGTTTTCATCATATAGTAAAAAAATAAAAATATTAATATTTGTTATATTTCTATTAACTTAACTAAGCTATTGATTTCTCTTCCCTTTATATTTTATTCGTTATATTATACTTTTTTTATTTTCAAGTAACTTACTAAATAAAAATTTTGATTTTTTTAATTTCTTATTGGAGTTGTGAATTTGATCTTGAAAAAACAATGTGTGAGGAGAGCTACTTGATTGTCCTCATAGACAGCATTGTTACACTTCAATAGTCAAATATGGTAAATATCAAATCCAAAATGTAGTCAAAATGTAATACTTCAGTGATATTTTCTAATTTATATGGTTATAAGTGTTGTTTGAGGTAACACTTTACTGAATTAATGTTTAAAAAACAATAATTTTATTATTGATTTTTTTTATAAAAATCCTTAAAATTTATTTAGAATAAAATGATTTATAATAATAAAATATGGAAATATAAATCTATGGCTTTATTATCCAACTCTTATTAACAGTACTCCCTTTGTTTTTACTCTTTTTATTTATTTCTGTTTTTTTGCATTACTAATAACACTCCTATTATATATTACTCTTTTCACCCAAACCATAAAATAGATATTTGAACCTGATTTTGTATTAATGTTGAAATAATGTCTAACTCTTAAGTATGACTATTATCATATTATGTGCATATCCACTGTATTTTACCACAACTATTTGCTTTTTATCATTTTAGCATCACTATTATATTAACATAATGATTTAAATATCTTTTGATGAATTAGTGTTGAATTGAGTGAAACTCAAAAACTTGCTAAGTTATTAAAGTTCAAATTCCTTTCCATATATCAAAAAGTGAAAATTACACACTTCCTTTTTATTTTGACAAAATTAGACAAAATTTGAAATAGACAATACTATCATCTTACTTGTAATTATGTTTAATATTGTAAATAAAATAAATGACATAGGCATTATTGACCTGAATTAAACAAATTTAATAGTAAGAGTAAACATTGAAATCAAGCTAAGGCCATACAAGTTATTCTCCCCCCACCCCACCCCACCCCAAAAAAAAAAGTTAACTAAAAAAAAAAGGTAATATGTTAAGACTTAAAAAATACATTTTTAATTTGCCTTAAGTATTCATTAATTTTCATGCTTACAATACATAATAACAATTATGGCTAATAAATACATATCAACCAATTACCAGTGCTATGTTACTGTCTATTTTCCTGCAAAAATTAAAAACCTTAAAAATTAATTAATGGGTAACATAATCCATAATATATGCAAAAAAGCTTTGTAATTATTTGTTAAAAAAGATAAAGACTGTAATCAAAAAACCACGTTTCTTAGAACAAATTCTTTAATTATTTAATTAACCTACATAGGCAGTAGGCAGTAGATATTTTTTATATTTAGTTAATCTTTTTTTTTTTGGGTTCTAATTAATTAAAATTCCTACCTTTTTTTTTTTTTTTTATGGATGGAATATTAAGATGATAAGTTGAACCACGCGCTAGAAAAAAAAAACATGGAATTACCAAGGGAAAAGCTTCCCGTGGACACCACGTGGCAGCTCACTTTGTCCGAAGAGCCCTTTTTCATAAACAGGTTTTGGTTTTTAGAGTCCACCTTCAAAAAAATATGAAAAAAAAAAAACAGAGAGAGAGAGAGAGACAGAGAGAGAGAACAAAACAAACGTTTCAGGATTGACGAGAATAAAACAACGTACTTATTTTTTATTATTATTATTTTTTTTTCCCTATTGTGGTTACTGGGAAAACCAGTTATTTAGATTATACGGAGGGTGTGGGAAAAAAGGTTGGCAAAACGCATGGGAGGAGTGCCGTTTTGGACCATAACGAATAGTAAAAAAGGACCAAAACCCACTTCTCTTCTCCTTTATAGTATAGACTTATAGTATAGATATATATATATATATATATATATTAATGGAACACGAATGATTTTTATTATTATTTGTATCGATCTTGTGCGCATGATATGTGTAATCGTAATATATAATTTTGAAAATAATTTATGATAATTAATTATATTCAAATCAAATTTATTAGTTATATTTTTTTACTTAGTGAAGACTAAAGACCAAAACCTAAATTTGTTATCCATTTTACAATTTTCATGGATATTGTTTGCTAATTTTGCAAAAATCAAATAATTTGGTTGTTCTTTTAATTGGTGCGGATGTGCCACTCTACCTTTAATTAGAAAAATAAAGAAAATAGGATAATAAAATAATAAAAATTCAGCAAAATAAATCTGACGATAATTAGCCAATTGTAAATTCAATTAAAGAAATAAAAAATTATGATAATAAAATAATAAAATTTCAGCAAAATAAATTTGACAAAACTTAGGCTGTGGTACTACTTTGTAGAGAACAAACAAATTAAAAATTCTTAAATGTCTTGTAATAAAAAAGACTTTAAATATAAATTTGGTCAATTAAGTAAAGCAACAAAAAATAACAATAAATTTATTAGAGAATAAAAAACAATATTATAACAAAAAATGAAATTAAAGAAAAAAAATATTATTCAATAGTTATACATTTGATTAATTGGAAGTTGAAAAATCACTTATTTCATTGCATATTTATAGGTGAAAATTTTCAAAAATTAATAAGGACACAAATATTATTTTAAAAGATGAATGCAAATTTTATCAAATTCCTAAAATCAAGCTATTAGTTAAAATCAAAGCTTTTTTTATTCATTATTTGAATCAATTTGAAAAATGACCATATATGATCACCATTCTTCTTAAACTGAATATTTTTAACTTAACTTTATTTATGCCCTCATTTATTCAAGGAAAAATTTATTTATTTTCAAAATAAATAAATAATTTTATTCAAGCTTTATTTTGCTCCAAAAAATCATTATTATTTCAAAATGGTATTAGTAGCCTTATTTATATTTATTTGTTACTCAAAAAAATTAAAGTAGCTTTATTAGGCTCCTTTAGTTCCATAGTTAATTCTCGAAGTTATTATTATTATTTAAAGATTGTAATCTTGGTGTTTATGAGGAAAAAAAAAAAAACATAATTTAGGTGTTTTGGATCAATATGCCTTAAATAATTGGCTTATAATTATTTTTTCCATATTTAAAAACTCAAATAAAATTAAATGTAGCTTAATTACGAATTGCACTATTAATCATACATAAATAACATTTAATTAATATTTATGAACTAAGCAGAATTTTTCTAATTTATTAATTAGAGAGTGTTCATTTGTAATTTATCATCTTCATTTTTACTTGATTAAGAGGATCGTTTTTAAAGCTCTGGGATTAGCAATATTCGCTTTATGGGTAGAAATTTTTAAATTTTAAATTTTAACATCTTAATATTTTAATTGATATTTCAATATGATTTTCTTTAATTACATATATTAATTACTCATTATAATAGTATGTGTAATTTAAAATTTGAATAGCCTTATATTTAAAATTTAATGTTTTAAATTAATGGACATTCAATATAGAGAATTAATTTCATTATTTATGGAAATAAAAAATTTATATAGATTAATACTTTTAAATTTAAAATTTTAAAATTTTCAATTAATAATTAACTGATTTGTGAGTGCATAATGTAATTGTAGTGTATAAAGTAGTTTATTTAATAAATTGTATGATATAGTTATACAATTTATTAAATAAAAGTAATTATATAACATTTGGCAAACAATCCTAAACAAATAAATTAATTTTTGATGCAAATAAATTTTCTTTTTTCTTTTTATTTTATTTATAAATAAAATCAAATCAAATAATATGTTTTGAATAGTAATCCTATTTTTCTATATTTAACAATTATATTTTAAAAAAGATATCTCAAATTTTTTTAATCAATAAAATAAAATCACATTATTTATGTAATTTTTTTTATACAAAATTATGTATATCATTGTTATTTTTATATAGTACTTACCTAAATAACTAGAAATAATTTTGTTGTAGTGATTGCCATATAAAATATTAATATATATATATAGATAGACAATATCAATCAAATTTTTATATGAAATATTATTAATCAATTATTCATTTCATTATTTTCATAATCAATTTTATCAAAAATAAATAAAATCAAATATTTACAATATCAATTGATTTTTTTATATGAACGTACATAATCAAATATTTATTCCATTAATTTCAAAATCAATTTTATCAAAAATGAATAAAATCAAATATATACATTTATAATATGATAAAATTTCTTTATCGTTGTTTGACAATCTAATAATAATTAATGAAATTTCTTTTTATGCTTTTGAGGGAGATTTAGATATCCACATGATGACAAACATGATAACATGTGGTAAAAATTTTATCCAAACTATCTAACTTTTATATATAATATAAATTGTTTTTTCATAATTTATTAATATTTTATTTTTTCACATGGAAAATATTTTTCCATAATTTGTTATCATAATTTTCACTTAGTTAAAATAATACATTTTTGAAAGCAATGGAATATATACATAAATAACAATTAATTTATATTTAGGAAGTAATTGTATATAACATTAGACAAACAAACCTAAACAAATAAATTAATTTTTTATGCAAATAGATTTTATTTTTTTTATTTTATTTTGTAAATAAAATAAAATCAAATGATATATTTTGAATAGTAATACTATTTTGTCATATTTAACTATTATATTCTAAAAAGGGTATCTCAAAATTTTTAAGTCTATAAAATAAAATTACATTATTTATATAATTTTTTCATATAAAATTATATATATCTTTGTTATTTTCATATAATACTTACCTAAATAACTGCAAATAATTTTGTCATAGTGATTGCTATATAAAATATTATATATATATATATTATAAATATACAATATCAATTAATTTTCTATATGAAATATTAATAATCAAATATTTATTTCATTATTTTCACAATCAATTTTTCCAAAAATAAATAAAATCAAATATTTACAATATCAATGGATTTTTTATATGAATGTCCATAATCAAATATTTATTTCATTAATTTCACAATCAATTTTATTAAAAATAAATAAAATCATATATATACATTTATAATATGATAATTTCATTATGGTTGTTTGACAACCTAATAATAATTAATGAAATTTCTTTTTATGCTTTTGGAGAGAAATTTAGATATGCACATGATAACACATGGTAAAATTTTTATCCAAACGATCTAACTTTTATATATAATATAGATTGTTTATTGATTTTGTCATTTAGCTCTAATAAATTGACCAATACCCTTTCAAGACTGGTGCTAAATTAATAAAGCTTCAAGGGTGGCATTCTTGCCAGATAAGACTGATATGGCCGCTTAAATTCCCTTCTTTTTTTTTTTTTTTTTAGATATTAGAGATGTTAAATAAATATATCAAGATTTATATTAGATATTATATATCAATATTTAATTATATTTATCCTTTTAAAAATTTATTTATGCATAATTAGATTATAATAATATATCAACCAACAAAATATTAATACATGATATTTAATATATATTTTGATATATTTATTTGATATCACTAATATCACTCTTTATTTTTTAATTTTGTATAAAATGAAATTTAAATATTATTTCTATCCTCTATACATATTATCATATTCTAATAAAAATAGAATTATCTTTACCTTTCAACTTTTTTTTTTTTTTTATTTTGGTAAAACCAAAAGTGTTAGTCATTTTGATGATAGTTTGTTGTTGTACAAAATGAGCCCGTTTTGATGCAAATGGCCAAAGAGGAGCTTGTTGATTTTCCTCCATTTGTGAACCTTTTTGAAGCTAGGTTTCAGCTTTGAAGTTTATGAAATATTTGACACCCATTACTCTCAGAACCGCTTGTTTGAATTGATAACTGTGTTTCATCAATCTTGCACTCCTTGAGATAGCTCTTTTACTCTATGTTACTTCTTTTGGTTTGGGGATTTGGTTAGGGTTTGGGAGGTTTAGTCATCAATAATATGATGGTTGCAATTAGTGTACTGATAAGGTAGTGTAGCTATACTATCTCAAAACTTGTTTTACTGTTTGTATGGATATGATTGTATCATTAGTTAGGCTCATCTTATCATATACTTATCTATTACTCTTGTATTAAGCTGTACATATACTATTTATGGTTTAATATAAAATGTGACATTTTCATACTTTGCAAATCTTTTATAAGGCATTAGAGCACAGTTTACTCCCCGAAGTTTTTTTTTTTTTTTTTTTTTCAATATCATGTCTAATTCGACAACACTAGTCTCCAAAGAATCCATTGCTACTGCACCTATAGTGATTACTATTGAACCACTATTCACCAATTTACCCTTGTGGTAATAAATGTTGTTATCCAAGCCCCATTGAAACTTACTGAAACAACCTATTTTCCTTGGAAGAAGTAGTTTGATGCTCTTCTCATTGGCTATGACTTATACGGGTTTATTGATGGCACTTTTCCTTGTCCTTCTGCAACTCTTCCTGACAAATCTTCTAATCCAGACTATCTCTTTTGGGTTCACCAAGATTCATTACTTCTTAGAGCTATTCTTGCTTCTTTGTCATTAGAGATTCATCGTTTTTTTTCAACTGCAGAAACATCAAGGGAAGCTTGGCAAAAACTTGCATTAGCTTTTGCGAAACCTTCGAGATCTTAGGTTCTTCATTTGCAAGAATGGCTTACTAGGTCTCAAGGCTCTATATGGAAGGTAGTGTCGAACCCCACTATGTCGGAAGAAGCTGGGATGAGTAATTTCCTTT
The DNA here is from genome assembly GCF_031755915.1 of Ziziphus jujuba. Taxonomy (NCBI): domain Eukaryota; kingdom Viridiplantae; phylum Streptophyta; class Magnoliopsida; order Rosales; family Rhamnaceae; genus Ziziphus; species Ziziphus jujuba. The sequence continues at coordinate 8,151,440 of NC_083390.1, forward strand.
GATAGGAGTCATTATAATATTAGCTACAAAGCGAGCATCGAAATGTCTTCACATGAGGCTCTATATGGAAGGCAGTGTTGAACCCCACTATGTTGGAATGAAGTGGGTAAGGAGAAGCACCATATGACGACCAATGTGATAGGATCTTAATACTTACGGATGACTATGGACAAGGTGAATGTCATCCGAGAAAGTTCCGAAAAAGTTTGAAGGCCACTCAGGATCGACAAAGGAATTATGCGAATGTGCGTAGAAAGGATATGAAGTTCGAGGTTGGTGATCATGTATTTCTTGGAGTTATCTCCATGAAAGAGAATCATACATTTTGGCCAACAAGGAAGTTAAGTCCTCGTCACATAGGTCCTTATGAGATTATTGAAAGAATTAGTTCTGTGGCATAATGTTAGCATTTTCGGAAGAGTTAACATGGGTATGCAACGTAATTTAAGTATTGTTGCTATGAAAGGAGAGTTGAGAGAAGACCTATCATATATTGAGCAACCAGTACAGATTTTAGATTACGAAGAATGCGTACTGGTCAATAAGATTATTTTTAAGTTAAAATCTTGTGGTAGATTTATCTAGTCGAGAAAGCGACATGGCAGCTCGAGACGTGAATCCGTGATCAATATTTTCTATGTTTAGCGATGTATGAAATTTTGAGGATGAAATTTTTTGTAGGGGGGGATTGTAACACCCCATCCCAAAGTACATCAGAATTTTTGCACATTGATCGAGGTTGACTGTTGACCGAGTGGGTCAAAATTTTGACTTTTTGTTCCGAATAAAATTTCTTATTGGCTGAGGCACTGTTGTGGAGTACACATCAATCCGAGTTCGTAGACTAGTAGCACATAAAAAACGGAGATACCATTTGAAAGTTACGACAAGGCAAGTTGAGGTCCAAACAGTTCAAGGGGTACCGGAGTTGACTTTTTGGTCATGTAAAATTGAGCTTTGACTCATGCATAGTTGTGAAGTACTCATTGATACGAGTTTATAGACTAGCGACACGCCCGTTTGGACATGTGGCCTGAAAGTTACGGACTTGCAAAATTTTCCGAATACCATAATATTTTAATATATTTTGACTTGAATGAACAGTGTGTGCCATGTGTTATGTTTTTAGCCAATCCCATGAGTGAACAGTATCACCCAGGGGTGGCTTTTGTTTTGGCTAAAACACATGTGGGCCGGGAGAGGAGAGAGAGAGAGAGAGAGAGAGAGGAGAGACTACCATCACCACTGGCCACAGATGTTTCTTCCATTCAGGCCATCGTTTTTGTACACGTGCCACCCCACCACCTTCACCTTCTCATTTCCGGCTAGCCCACCAAATCCCATGACCAGCCGATCGCCGATGCGCCCAGATCGAGGCTTTTTTTAGCGACCGCATCGATTCCTTTCAACCCCTATTTCCTCCCCATCCGACCTCAGTTTGCCTCATCGCCAATCATGTTTGTTCATTTGTTCTTTGATCTACCTTTCCTCCAAAAATCACGGCCAGTGGCCATCGGATGCGCGACCAGGAATGATGGTTTTCGGTGACCACAGCGGCTTGTCGGAAAACCCAATTTCGAAGACTTCTCAGTCACACCGCTGTCAGGACCCGTCCAGAATTCCTCCTCCGGAACCCTAGACAAGCCCTGATCCCAAGGAAACCCTACCGGACCCTCCAACGGAAAATCCGGCAGAGCCTCCCCTAAGGGATTTACTTACCACAAATTACCTGCACTGAAAACACACTTTAAAAATTCATCCCCTTATTCCTCCCACAAACTACAAATTGATTCCACAAATTTCAGCACTTCAAAAGAAACAACAGCAGCAACCCAGTGCATAAAAAAAATAACTACATGTCCAATACAGTATACATAGCATTATACAGTTACATGTGAAATTTATAAAATGACAGATAAAGAAGCAATACAAGGTCGAGAGGAAAAAAGGAAGAAAAATTGCTTGAACCTTCGGCAACGAACTGAGACGTTGGGCTCGCCCCGGACAATCAACGTCTCCAACCTGGACCTAGGGGAACGGAATTTAAGAGTGTGAGATGCTAAATCATCTCAGTGAGTGACCCTATCTACTATACAATATAATACCACGGTAATACAGTAGATAGATAATAATTAATTGGAAAATAATAATTTCTCTCAAAACCCTTACAATTCTCTCAGTTGGAAAAGTTTCCTTTTTAAAACATTTTCACAAAACCCTTGTACGTACTTCCCAAAAACCAAGGAACCAAACAAATTAATAAACAACAAATAAACAAATAAATACCCCAAATATAAATAAACTGCAATAAATTATAATAAATCATTTTAGAACGCCTTTGGGGTTTAAAACATTATTTGCATTTTACACCGACGCACCACACCATATACCGGTGATGCCCTCCGATACCCAGCATCCTGAGCATCGACTGGCGGGGGGGTTAAAGAGAGAAACCTGCAACGGTCACTTCGGCGTCCCGACAGTACCGCTGCTAAAACCATCAATCCGGCCAAGGAGGGAGGCGGCTGTGCACAACAATAACCTTGCCTGCCCACAGTCCAATGGCAACTGACGAGTGAAGTAATAACCGCACGCTAAACCACATAATAACCGCGTGCTACCATGTGTCCATACACCATACACCAGAACACCAATACTGTATGAGTGCGTCTAAAAATAAACATAAGTAACCAACCGTACCGTTTTCCAAAATTACCTTGGGAAGTATACCAAATTTTCATAAAACACCATCCCACATATTTTTATTTAATAACCCGGTACGAAACATTGATAACCAACAAACCACAATTTCCTCGAAGTATGAGATGCAACAAAAAAAATACCACGGGCATAATTTATAAAATTTAAACAAATATTTTGATAAAATATTTAACCCAATTATGCCCGAAAAATCAATACTGAAAACCACGTACAATTAATACCGAAACATACTTTGCTCATGCATAATAAATAAATTAAACCACAATAAAACCACAATTAAATCACACCACATGAGCATAATTTAAATACCAATTTAAATACTAATTAAATATAATTAATTGTCCAAGAATGATGTAAAATCCAGACACAAACAATTACTGAAAATACTTGCTCATGTGTAACAAATACCGTTTAATCACAATAAAATAATAATCGGGAATTTCTTAATGACCCCAAAATTTCATTCAGCACCAATGGGTAATTATATATATAAAATAATATTTTTCCCGATTGTATTTAAAATACGCCACATGAGCACAATTTACAGATATCAAATTAATACCATATAAATACAATTAATTACCCCAAAAATATTTTTAAAGGTGGGTCACTCACCTGGAGCACGTAATTAACCCATGATCCACCACGGGATCAATTCTACGACTCACCGGTGCTCCTAGAACAAAATTCACAGACAGTCAAATAAATTAATATTTTAATCGGGTAAATAATACCCGGTACCCGGGGGCTTAAACGCAAACGTTAACCAAAATTGACAAATTATATACCGAATCGAAGCTCGTGGAACGAGGATCACAAATCCGGTCTCCATCGACCCCAATTCCGCCGGAGGTGGCCGGAATTTGGTCGAGAAGCTTCGGCCGGTTTTGAACTTGAGGGATCTTTCAAACGGTGGGGATTTTGGGCAATCTAACCCCGAAAATGGACTCAGAGGGGTCGAAAATAGTGGGATAGAGGTATGGGACGGGCTGGGTTGGTCGGAAACGGCGAGAATCGCCGGAAAAATTTCACCTCGCCGCCGCGACTTCGCTGGCCCGATCTGGGCGCGTCCGGCGGTGGCTGGCCGGGAAACTTGGTGGCCGAGGTCGCGAGGTGGCGGGCTTGGACGGTGGTCAGCGCGTGTACTGTATGGGTGGCCGGAAAAAGTGCAGCAAGGAGAGAGAGAGGGACGGCCGGTGGGAGAAAAAACTGTGTTTTTGTGTTTTTTGGTCTCTTGGGCTCGGGGAAGAAGAAGGAAAAAAGGAAAAAAGAAAAGAAAAAGAAAAAAAGAAAGAAATGGTGTTTTTCCCACATGGGGAAAAGAAAAGAAAAAGAAAAAGGAAAAATAAAAAGAATAAATTAAAAATAATTAAATAATAATATTATTATTTAAAATAATAATAAAAATAATTTGATTTTTAAACATGGTTGACATGTGGCTTCTCAACATGGTGACACATGGTCACCTTTATTAAGTCACACATGGCACATCGTTACGCGTGTAAAAATAATATTAAAATAATACGGTATTTGAAAAACTCTACAGGTCCATAACTTTCAAACCACATGTCCAAATCAGACGTGCCGCTAGTCTACGGACTCGTATCGACGAGCACTTCACAACCATGCATGAGTCAAAGCTCAACCTTGCATGAATAAAAAGTCAACTCCGGCACCCATTGGACAGTTTAGACCTCAACTTGTTTTGCTCAAAACTTTCAAACCGTAGCTCCGTTTTCAACGTGCTACCAGTCTACGAACTCGTGCCAACGTGTACTCCATAACGGTACCTCAGTCAACCTAGAATTCCAACTGGGTCAAAAAGTCAACTTTTGACCCCTTGGGTCAACGGTCAACGGTCAACCTCAGTAAACGTGCAAAAATTTCCGACATGATTCGGGACGGGGTGTTACACCGCCCACCCTTTTCCATTAATTTGGACCCCCTCAACCCAAATCCGAGGTCGGTTGCCTCTAATTCACAGCGGTTTATGAGATCCAAGGATCCAAAACCCGAGATATTTCCAGCAAGATTCTGGCCATCTTGGGTCCAATCTCCGGGAGGTAAGACCCAGTCTGTGATCCTCATTCCCTAAGCTTCATTTTGGTATATTATTCACGAATTTTAGTTACTGTTTGTATTAGCTTCCCCGGGTACCGTGCATTAATTATCCGAATAAAATATTAATTTAATTGTTGTTGGTAATGTTGATATTTTAGGAGCACATGTGGGTCGTAAGACTAATCATGTAGAGGATCTTGATTGATACGGGTGCTCGAGATGAGTGACCCACCTTCAAAATTATTTTCGGATGTTAAATTAATTATATTTTGAGATATTTTAATATTTGAGAGTTTTATTCTACGTTAATTATTAGATAAATCGTGAATTAAATTTGGATGCCAATATTTGAATTAATTGAAATATATGATTTTTGACAGATTATGGAAATCTAAATTTTATGAGATGTGATATTTAAAGGAATTGTGAATTTAATATCATTTGATTTATTGTGGAATTTAGTTGTGATTTTATTTTGATTAATAAAAGTGCATTTATATGAATTTATGAAAATTTGAATGTTTATGTGATTTATCAGAATTCCATTTATCTTGGACCTTGAGGATGAAATTATTGTTTTAAAATTTTGTTGAAGAAAATATTTACAAATGGAATATTATGGGATTTATTTATTTATGGTGAAATTGATGGAATTTATGCAATGGATTTATGATGATGATTTTAAAAGGAATGTGAAAAATTTATGGGTTTAAATGGATAAAATAAAACTGGTGGTATTTTATATAAATGTTGATTTTATGGTTTACGAGTTTTTAGATGCACCACACGTGTACTGGTGTTTTGTATATATGGATATGATTAGTGTGCACATGGATATGATTAGCGTGCAGGTGGGTGTGAGTAGCGCATAGGTGATTTATGGGTTTGTCCTGTGGTTGCCATCGGACCAAGGGTCGGCAAGTGATATCAGTCGTAGCCACCCCCCTCCATGGCCAGGACGGTTGTTTGTAGCGGCACGATGGGATGCCATGCGACCGTATGCCGGTTTCTCTCTTTAACCTCCTGTCTAGAAGTGCTCGGGATGTTGGGTACCGTTGGCGCCACTGGTATATAGAGGGTTCCATTGGCGAAACAAATTCTTACTTTGTTATGTTTTACTTGTAAATTATTTGACTAATTATTTTCTGAATCTTGGGACATAAAATATCGGGTTTTGTGAAAATATTTTAAAAAGGAAACATTTCCAATTGAGTGACTGTGAAGGTTTTGAGAGAAATTATTTTCAATTATTATTACCAAACTATTTATGTATTTATTTATTTAATTATTATTTAATTATTTATTTATTATTACTAAATTACTTAATTATAAGTAATTAGTAGACTAGGTCACTCACTGAGATAATTAGCATATCATATTTTTTAATTTCGTTCCCTTGGGCTCAAGTGACAGACATTGTTCGATCAGGGTGATCTCGACAGTTTGACAGTTTCTGAAGGACCAAGAAGTCTCATTTTCTTCATTCCTTATTATGTAATATTTGTTTTCTATTTTGTTTGTAATAACGATCACACTTAGAATTTTATTAATACTCTGTATACTACATTGGATGTATTATTTAATTAATTATGCACTGGTTCACTGTTATTTATTTGGAGTCCTACAAACTTGTGGAAATAAATTGTAATAAAGTGGGAGGAATAAGATGGTGTATATAGAAGTGTGTTTTCAGTGCAGGAAGTTTGTGATAAGTCCAACCCTAAAGGGAGGTTCTGCTGGATTTTCCATTGGAGGGTCTGGTAGGATTTTCCTGAGATCAGGGCTTGTCTGGGGTTCTGGTGAGGAATTTTGGACGGATCCTGGTGTCTTTCATATAAAGCAAAAACTTGATGGCATATTAACTAGGTATAAAGTCCACTTGGTTGCAAAAGGATTTCATCAGAGATTGGGCATAGACTACTCTGATACATTTAGTCTGATCATTAAACCCACTACTGTAAAACTTGTATTATCCATTGCTCTTTCTGGAAACTGGAAACTTCAACAGTTAGACATTAACAATGTATTTTTGAATGGGGATCTCTCTAAAAAAGTTTACATGGCTCAACCACCAAGTTTTGTTGATCCTACCAAGCCTACTCATGTCTGTTGGTTGAAAAAGGCCATTTAAAGCCTAAAGCAAGCTCCAAGAGCTTGGTACCCAAAGCTCAAGGACTTTCTTCTCTCCTTTTGTTTGAAAAACTCCTAGGCACACACTTCTCTCTTCATCTTTACGAAAGATAGGTTAATTATTTATTTACTCGTGTATGTTGACAATATTATTTTAAGAGGGAACAATGATTCTTCATGGCTTAATTTATCCGCATTCTCTCTTAAAGACGTTGGTGATCTTAACTATTTTCTTGGTGTCAAAGTGGTTCACACAGCCAATGGCATTTCCTTGTCCTAGTAGAAATATATACTTGACATTCTTCATCATATCAACATGTTGGATTCTAAAGCTTTCTCAACTCCCAAGGTTTGACCTCAAACTTATCCTTTTAATCTGGTTCTCCTATCAAATCAGCATGAAATATAGACAAGTTGTCAATGCTCTTTAATATCTTCAATGGACTTATCCTGATATCAATTTCTGTGTCAATAAACTCTCACAAGACATGCATGAACCTACTGATGCTCGCTGGGTTGCTATCAAACGTCTCCTTCAATATCTGCATGGCACCTAATCTCTTGGCCTCTTTCTTTTTCGTCACTCCCCATTAGCTCTTCATGCATTTTTTTGATGCAAATTAAGCTAGTAATAAAGAAGACAGCACATCCACAATAACTTATGTGATATTCTTTGGCAACAATCCCATTTCATAGACTTCGAGGAAGCAATGTTCTATTTCAAGGTTCTCAACTGAAGCGGAATATCATGATGTTGCCCGTACTACTTCTAAATTGTGTTGGATAATGTCTTTGCTTGGTGAACTTGTTCTTAGTTCTACAGCAACCCCAATAATCTATTGTGATAATACTGGTACAACCTATGTTTGTGCTAATCCCAAGCTTCACTAAAAAATCAAGCATGTTAGAGTTGATTTTCATTTTGTGTGGGATAAGGTGGCTGATGGCTCTATACGTGTTTCTCATGACCAGCTTGCTGACCTTCTTACTAAACCAATGCCTCGATCAAGGCTACATTCTTTACTTTCCAAGATTGGTGTTCTTTAACGACCCACAATGTTGAAGGGGCATGATAAGGTAGTGTAGTTTTATTATCTCAAAAGTTGTTTTATTGTTTGTACAGATATGGTTGTATCATTAGTTGGGCTCATCTTATCATGCACTTATCTATTTCTGTTGTATCAAGCTGTATACATACTGTTTCTGGTTTAATAATAAATGCGAGCTTTTCATATGTTGCAAATCCCTTATATGTACCGATTTTGCACTTATTTTAACCTAAACTTAGATTTCTCTAATATTTGTTTTATGTTGATGAAGTTTAATTGGTCTATGCATTTGACTTTGGATGCTTAAATTTCATTGATTTTGTAAGTTTTTTAAATCTTTTATTATAGTGTCATCTATGTTATGGTGATAATTTCTGCAATATGCTTTATTAGAGGTAATGCTTATGAAGATGGATGGCTTTTTTATTTTATTTTATTTTATTATTCATGTTTAATAAAGAAGATATAATAGAAGTGTGACTTTATATGTTCAAATCTTAATGTGAATACATGTTGAAGACTTTTAACATCTGATTTTCTTTTCTATGCTTGATTGGTTGGCGTTTTCTGTGGTGTATATTTGTGTGTACTCACCACTCCTCTATCCTTTTGATGTTGTGCAGTATGTTTTGCTCATTGCTCATTGTAAACATTGTCACACTTGTCAGTATGTTTGGATGTTGGTATGCTTTAAATTGATGATTTTAATGATCTATTTTCCCCCATGCCCAATGAATTCCAAATTAAGTCAAACTTTGAACTTGTGGTCACTACCATATAAAAGAGGCTTTAAAATTTGGTGGAAACAAAAAAATAAAAAAAATAAAAAAATAAAATAAAAAAAATGAAAATGCCGTTGAGGATTTTATTTTTATTGTAATATAAGCTCTTGAATTTCTCCGAGTGCTAATAACATATTCTATTATATGACGATCCCTAGGCTTTCTTTATGGTTGATAGTTAACTTTCTCTTACTTTCTGAATCTTTCAATCTATTTTCCTTTAGCAATCGGGTAAATTGAAGAGAAAAATGTATTCTTGCTCTCTCTTTTGTTTTAGTTGCGTTGCTTATCTTGTCCTTTCTAGGTAAGGCTCCAGTAATATGTAACAAGAGGAGAAGCATATTGATACCAATGAAGGTTGGAAAATAATATCTGCATAGTTCTGGACAAGCATCTTGCTCATGGTTTGAAGCTTTATACATACTGAAGCTGTAGCACTCATAGCCACACAGATTTTTCATGGAAAGCATTTGTATAATTCATATGTTGTGGTAGCCAAATGTTATTTGATAATCAAACTTACGATCAAATGTTATTTAGTTTAATATTTGTAATTGAAATGGAAACTGCTTAGAATGGTTAGCAAATGAAAAACAAATAATTTTGTATTATTTTTATAATAACTTGTGATTTTGGAGCTAGTATGTGATCGAGACAAATTTGTGGAAGAATTGATATACGTGGGGAAGCAACTTCACAGAAGGTAATGTACTTGATCGAGACAAAAATAATGGAAAGCATTTCTTTTTTTTTTTTTTTTTTCCTTTATTTATCCAAACATTTTCAATTGTTGTTTTGGTTAGAATCTTATAATGAGTCTTGTATAAAACTGATGAGAGATGGACTTTAAATCAGTAAAGGCAACAAAAATTATAGTTTGGACTTAAAAAGCATATAGATGTTGACTTTCTTACTGGTTTTCCTCACTTTTGTTTTTTATTCAAACTTAAAAATATAATTTATTTCTAACTTTAGGTAATGCCTCATGGCCAATTGTCAATAAGGTTAATTAGTCATATTCATTTTTATCTTCACATATTTCTATGAAAATAACTAGACATTGTAAATACTTTTGGAGCAATCTTTTTGCATCATCTTTTTTATTTATAAGCATTACCTTCCAGGAGTAAATTCCTATAAATACTATTTCATTTGGAAATTTTGTAATGTAATCCCCTGTTTTCAAAATAAAGGATGACAATTTTTAGTTTTAAGTTTAGTTTATTCATACATATTGTTCACCTTTAATGCCTATTTTCTTAATTTTCTGGATTACAATGCAGAAGCTAGGAAGTTGGTGCATCTAGCGTAACCACTAAGAGCTCTAGGTCCCATATTGTTTTTAATTTTATCATTGAATTTTGGTGTTAGATATGAATGGATATTGGATTTTCTTTCAGTTGCTATTAGAAACAATTACTTTAAGAATGGCATTTCTAAAAGGATAGTTAATTCTTTCTTTGAATGACGTTTCCATGAACAAAATGTGCTCTTCTGTGAATTTGAGTAAAACCTATTATATATTTTTATTTATCCCTGTAAACTTATGACACTAAAATGGGTTGTATTCATTTTAAATTTGAAGCTATGATTTAAATCTATGAAGGTATTTGCAGGATTTCAAAGTGAAAACTATTCGATTGAAGGAGCCTCAAGACGCTACTGCAGGGCAAGACTCGAGGATACTGTTCTTGACTGGTAGGTACTTCGTTTCACTTGCTTGGTTCCGTCCTTGGATTTATAGGTTGGATTTGAAGAACTAGAAAGTGTTTCTGGTAAATAGGATGACAGGGACTTGTATGCTGTCCATGGGGATATGTTTTTCTTGTTTTTACTAAATATTTTCCATGTGTAATTAATTGCTGCAGTATTCCGCTTCCTGAATATCTAAGATACATACACTTTCTGCTTTTGATGTTTGTTTTGATTGTGACATGAGAATTGAAGATGGTCATTTATAGTTGTTCTTGTTAGAAATTTAGAATGAATAAAAATTATTTATGAAATATTATGACTTTTGATAGAAAGTTGTAACTTACATCGTTTCATTACTAACAGTTGTAATGTTTTCCCATGTGCTTGTCTATATTCCAATCAATATGTCTTTTCCCAATCAATATATCTTCTCTTTTAAACAATGTATCTTCTTTTGAAAGAATATGTCTTTTTTTCAAACAATGTATCTGTTTGCTTTTTCTGAATCATTATATCTCTTCTTGATATCTTTCTGAAGTTTATAAATACCATATAAGATTATTGTTGAAGGCATTAAAAACATTTAACAAACTTGTGTATAGAGAGAATTGAAAACTTTATCTGGTTCATTATTCTTTGAATTTTGAATGCTACTATTCAAAAAAGTGGTTGTTCTATCCTGAGAGACAATTGTTGTAAAACTATGAGTATCGTAGTAGAGCCAATATTGTCCTAAAGGAAAAGAGTTTAATTTTTGTCTTGATCAATGTACAAAGATCAATTTTTTTGGAATTATAATACTAACACAATATTTGTGAGTTTTTCTCCTTTATCTTATTATAATTATTTATATATTAATATACGTAGAGATATTCATATTTATATTTATTTTGTAGATATATATATATATACACATATTTTGTTTTTTAAGTTTATTAATTTCTTAACAATCTCAAAATAATATAATATTAATAAATTAAATTTGATAAATAATCTCTGTATGGTTTATATATATTTATCTACTTTGTGAAGTTTAGAAAATTGATCCATATTTACAAATATATATCTTTTATCGCTTCTTTGATATATATAAATAGTTTATATTACTTGATATAATAAAACATACAATTGTATTCTTATTATAATTGCTACTTTTCACTGGTTTACGTGTCCTTCTTTCATATATATTTTTTTTTCAATCTTTTTTTTTTTTTTTTTTTTTTTGGTTTCTTATCTTTTACGCGCACATATATATGCCTGCACGTATATTTTGTACTTGTGTGGTTATTACATAATAGTTAATATATATTATATATTAATATTTAATATCAATTTGCATATCCAGTGTTTCTTATATATATATATATATATATATATTCATTCACATATTTACCAAGTATTATATATATATATATATAAAGTATATCCTTTATATTACAATAAATATTATAGTGGAAATTAAATATTTTATATCTGCATCTTAGATTTATTAAATATTTATATTTGTACATATATTTATACACTGTTGCATATTTTAATTTTGTTTTATAAACAAAGTTATTTGTTTAGTTTAGTTATTGCTTGATTAGTAATTATTTGAATTTTTTTTTTTTTAGACATGGAATATCGTGCATCTTTACCTGTTATTACTTTGTCTACATCTTCGGTCATGCTGAAAAATTTGAGAAATTTGGTGGTTCTGATTTTAAAAAATGGCAACAAAAAATGTTATTTTGATCTTACTATTTTGAACTTAGCCAAATTTCTTACTGAGATTGCTTCCGTTCTTAATGAAAATGAGCCTGATACTCCAACGATAGCAGTAGTGGATGTATGGCACCATTCAGACTTTCTATGTAAAAATTGTATTCTCTATTGTTTAAGTGATGCATTATATAATGTATGTAGTAGTGTTAAACCTGCAAAAGATTTATGGCAATCTTTAGAGAAAAAAAAATATAAAATAGAAGATGCCGGCACAAAGAAATTCATTGTTGGTAAATTTTTGGAGTTTAAAATGAGTGATTCAAAGAGTTTCAAAAATCAAGTCCAAGAACTCTTAACTCATTTTTCATGAAATACATGCTGAAAAAATGAAAATTAGTGAGTTTTTCCAAGTGGCTGCAGTGATTGAAAAATTGCCACAATCTTGGAAGGATTTTAGAAATGATTTAAAACATAAACGTAAGGAGATGAGGTTTGAGGACTTAATTGTGAGATGGAGAATAGAAGAACATAATCAAATTTCTAAAAATATGGAGAGCAAGGCAAATATAGTGGGACAAAAGCATAAGACCAGCAAGAATAAGAAAAGGAAATTTGAAAACCAAAATTCCAATGGAAGGTCGAATGATGGTGGATCTAAAAGGCTCAATGGCAAATGTTTTGTATGTGATAAGTTGGGCCATCATGCTAAGGATTGTCATAACCATAAAGGCCAAGAGAACAAAAAGAGAAAGGCCATTCATGCCAATATCACTGAAATTGAAAATCTTTCCAACAATGTCAATGGGATGAATTTATCTACCATTGTTCTAAAGCCAACTTGGTAGGGAATTTGAGGTCATGGTGGTTGGACACTAGGGCTACTTGCCATATATGTTCTAAAAGAATATGTTCACCACTTATCAAATTCCAAATCATGAGGAAGAACAACTTTGCATAGAGAATTCTTGTACTTCTAAAGTTGAAGGAAAATGAAAGGTTATACTTAAGATGACATCTGGAAAAGAAGTTACCCTCACAAATGTATTGCATGTTCTTAATATTCATAAAAATGTTGTGTCTGGATCATTATTTAGTAAAAATGGTTTTAAGTTGGTCTTTGAGTTTGATAAATATGTACTTTTTAAAGAGGGTATATATGTGGGTAAAGGTTATTTAAGTGACGAGCCTTTTAGACTTAATGTAATGACTGTGATATCTACTATTAATAATAATAATAATAATTCTTTTGCTTATTTGATTGAGTCTTCTAATATTTGATATTGATTTATATTATAATGTGAAACTTGCGTTGAATCTAAATTAACAAAGACACATTTTTCATACCATTGATAGTAGTACTCAATCTTTAGATTTAATTCATAGTGATATATGTGATTTAAAATTTGTGCAAACAAGGGTGGTAAAAAATATTTTATCAAATTTATTATTATGTGTACTTATTAAGATCTAAAGATGAAGCTTTTGAAGCATCTAAAACTTTATAAAAATGAAGTTGAAAATCAACTTAGTAAAAAGATTAAGGTGCTAAAAAGCGATAGAGGTGGTGCATATGATACTCCTTTCGATTTATTTTATTCTGAACATGAAATTGTTCACCAAGCCACTGCTTCATATTCATCGCAATCTAATGGTATTGTAAAACGTAAAAATAGAACTTTAAAAAAGATAATGAATACTATGTTGATAAGTTCTAGTTTACTTCAAAATATGAAGGGTGGAAGCATTACTTTTCGTAAATTTGCTACTTAATAAAATACCTCATAAAAAATCTAATATGATGCCTTTTGAGTTATGAAAATGTAGAAAGGCTATCTATAAATACTTGAAAGTATGGAAGGGTCTTGCTAAAGTGATAATACATGATCCTAAGAGAATTAAGATGGGACCTAAAACTACTGATTGTATATTTATTGGATATGCAATTAATAGTAATGCTTATAGGTTCCTTGTGTATAAATATAATTTTTTTGATATGCATGTTAATACAATTATTGTATCTAGAAATGCATATTTTTATGAAGATATATTTCCTTATAAAATGGCATGTGATCCAAGTTCTTCAAAAAGAACTTATGATGAGAATGAAAATCAAGAGGGAATGGACAGTGAGCCAAGACGCAGTAAAAGAATGAAAATTTCAAAATTTTTTAGTTCAGAATGTTTAAGTTACATGTCAGAAACTGAATCAAAAAAAAATTAGAGAAGCTATGTCTACACCCGAAGCTCCTTGTTGGAAAGAAGCAATTAATAGTGAAATTGAGTTCATCATGCAAAACCATATATGGGAATTAGTAGATCTTCCACATGGAAATAAACCTTTCAGTTGCAAGTGGATCTTTAAGGAAAAGATAAAAGCTGATGGATCAATTGATAAGGCTAGATTAGTGGCAAAGGGTTACACAAAAAAAAAAAAAAGAAAAAAAAATGTGTAGATTATTTTGACACATATTCATCAGTTACAAGAATTGCATCTATTCGAATGTTAATTGCTATTGCTGCATTAAATAATTTAGAAATACATCAAACAGATGTAAAAACAGCATTTTTAGATGGTGAATTAGATGGAGAGATTTACATGGAACAACCTGAAGGATTTGTAACTCCCGGAAATGAAAATAAAGTTTTAAACTTATAAAATCATTATATGGTTTAAAATAAATTCCAAGGCAATTGCATGAGAAGTTTGACAATGTAATGAAGTCAAACAGGTTTAGAATAAATGAATGTGATAAAATATTTTTATGAGAAAGACACTAAATATGGTTAGATCATTATATGTCTTTATGTAGATGATATGGTTATTATTAGTAGCATTAAAGAAATAATACAAGCTACTAAGAAAATTTTTATTAGTAAATTTGAGATGAAAGATTTGGGTATCGCAGGTGTTATTCTGGGAATTAAAATTTTTAAAACACAAGATAGTTTTATTCTGTCTCAAAACCACTATACTGAAAAGTTGCTTAATATGTATGACAAAGACAGTGACCGCATTTCAAAAATACCAATAGACCCAAACTTTCCATCATATAAAGATCATGAGAGTGGTGTATCACAATTAGAATATTCTCGAATCATTGGTAGTCTAATGTATGTTATGAATTATACAAGACCATATATAGCTTACTCAGTTAGCAAATTGAGTAAGTACACAAGTAATCCTAATAAAGATCATTGGACGGTAATAATATTAGAGTTTTTAGATATCTAAGACATACTATGGATTATGGATTACATTATACAAGATGTCCTGCTATACTTGAGACATACAATGATGCTAATTGGATATCTTACTCAAATGATGCAAGATCCACAACTGGATATGTTTTTATGCTTGGAGGTGTAGCAGTATCTTGGAAATCTTCTAAGCAAACTTGTATTGCAAGGTCCACAATGGAATATGAATTTATTGCTCTAAATAAAGTTGGAGAATAAGCAAAATGGCTTCGACATTTTCTAGAGGATATTCGAAGATGGTCAAAATCTTTCCTGTTATTTACATTGTGATAGTCAATTTGCTATTAGAAGGGCATAAAGCCAAAATTATAATGGTAAATCTCGACATATACGTCGAAGACATAATATTATAAAACAGTTGCTCTCAAATGGAATAATATCTATAGGTTATGTGAAATCTAAGGATAATCTTACGGATCCGCTTACAAAAGGTTTAACAAAGGAGCAAGTTTACTATTCATAGAGGGGAGTGGGATTAAAGCCATTAATTTAGAGTTGTCTTGATGGAAACCCTCTTTAGTTGACTAGAAATCCTAAAATCTAAATTTAAAAGGACAACTAAATCTCAACTGACTCTACAAAATACTAAAATATATCATTTTACCCATTTCTATGATAATTAGTGTTGCTTGTAATGTGTGTTAGAATAAGCATTGCTTGTAATGACTCATGTACTTTAGAAATCCAAACGGGCTTTTTACAGGAAACTCTTAATAAGAAGTCATCTATATGAGTGTGAAGGGCTCGCTTGTATGAGAATTTTTATAAGCTTGAATTATCTAGAGCATTCATGAAAAATTAGGAATTCTATTGAAAGAACCAACAATGTTTAGGAGAGTGATTGTGTGAATTCTATTGTCTTGGTTTACAATAATGGCTAAAAGTTCAAGACATCATATTCACTTATTAGCTTGTAAATCCGATAGTTTGTCACTAAGGAAGATTCAAACCCCAAAACTATCTTTCCTAAAGCAATTACTTTCCGAATGAATTCTCTTTAAATGTGTCAATTTTTATTCATGTGAGGGATGGTTAGGAATTTAGAATGAATAAAAATTATTTCTAAACCATTATGACTTTTGATAGAAAGTTATAAATTACATCATTTTATTACTAATAGTTGTAATGTTTTCCCATATGTCTGTTTATATTCCAATCTATGTGTCTTTTCCTAATCAATATGTCTTCTCTTTGAAACAATGTGTCTTCTTTTGAAATAATATGTCTTCTCTCGAAACAATTTGTCTATTTGTTTCTTCTAAATCATTATGTCCCTTCTTGATATTCTTTTGAAGTTTATAAATACCATATGGGATTATTGTTGAAAGCATTAAAAACAGTTAACAAACGTGTGTATAGAGAGAATAGAAAACTTTATATGGTTCGTTGTTCTTTAAATATGGAGTGCTACTATTTAAAGAAGTGATCATTATATCCTAGGAGACAATCACTATAAAACTATGAGCATAATATTGTCTTAAAGAAAGAGAGTTCAACTTTTGCTTCGATCAATATACAAATATCAACTTTCTTGGAATTATAATTCTTATGCAATATTTGTGAGTTCTTCTTCTTTATCTCATTATAATTATTTATATATTGTTTTATATATTAATATACCTAGAGATATTCATATTTGTATTTATTTTGTAGTGTATATATATATACGTTTTGGTTTTTATGTTTATTAATTTCTTAACAGTTCTAGTCTTTTTTTTAAGAATTTATAAGTTGAATTTGAATTTTGAAAATTAGAAGAGATGTTCTAATTGCAATACCAAAATATTCTATATAGTTCCCATTTTTTAAAATTAATTATTCTTTTGCCCCTAAGCCTTTTCACATTCTTTTTCTTTTTTTCTTTTTTTTTTTTCAAAAACAATTGTTATTTCCTTCCATATGCAGTGTCCTCCTATGATGATGCCGATTGCTGATCTATGGTGACCCTTTTTTTTTTTTTAAAATATAAAAGAATTAGTGAAATGGAACTTTAAAGCTTTTCTTTTTTTCTTTTTTCTTTTTTCTTTTTTCGTTTTTTGGGTCAATCTATAGAGTGTTTCAATTTTAGCTCACATTTATTTTGGAAAAATTAGAAATAAATGTGAAGTAAAAGATCCTAGGAGTTTCTAAAGATATATGGGAATAACTTTCCCACATATTTCCTATTTTAGTGGGAATCTAAATCTCTGAACCCATATATTTCTACCTTATAATAAATATCCAAACAAAAAAAAGTTATTACTTTTCTAAACGAATTAGATTCCCATTAACTTTCTCTCTATCCAAACATGCCAAAGAAACTTTCATAAGTCAATTATCTAGTTGTCAGTGTCATTTTGAGAATACTAGAGAAAATAATTTTGAACTTTTTTTAAAATACATATTTATCCTTAATTTATTATACAATGTTAAATTTAATTATTTATAAATCCCAACTTTCCTATTACTTATTAAACAAACCAAGAGAAAAACTGATTTTCAGAAAACTAAATTCTAAAAAACTAAATTCCGAAAATTATTTTCTCTTTTAACTTTGATACTTCCCAAACAGAATCTTAATAGATTTTTAAAAATAGATGGCATTGCACTGACAACTAGATGCTTCATGGCAATGCATAAGAATTAATTGAGAAAAAGAAGAAATAAAAAACTTGTATGCATAGAGCCTATCTAGCCTTGGAGAACCATCAGATCCTCATTATAGATATGCTGGAACTTGAAGGCAACGTGACAGCTACTTTTTTCTGGTGGTAGAGGTGGTGACTACTGCTAAAAATATAAAACCCTAACCCCTATAATAGAAAGAGATAAATAAGGAGAGAAGAAGTTGAAAGGGCTTTTGGTAAATTATTATGTATGGAAACTATACAGAGCTCAAATGAAATTGCTAATAAAAAAAAAATTAAAAAAAATTTTTTTAAAAAAAACCTCCAACTAAAAACTAGAAAAACTCTTTGCGGATTTCTATTGCTTGAATATTTTGGCACAGGATATTTTGTTTATTTGGTCCCATTTCTGGCGTGGAGCGTTTGGAGTTGTGCTATACTATGGTTGATTGATCCTTTTTTTTTTTTTTTTGGCTAAAAATAGCTGATTGATCTTAGTAAACTGCAAATAGTTAAATATTTTGGTACCTTGGTTTTTTACAGTTATGATTTTGTATTAGATTTATATTTAATCAATACAAGTTTATTACGTTTTGCAAGCTTTGTATTGTTTGTGATGAGATTGATGTTAATCTATCATACTCCTATTTATTTGTGCTTTTTTCAGCGGAAAAAAAATTATAAAAATGAAACTATTTTCACCCAAAAAAAAAGAAAAAAAAGAAAAGAAAAAAGGATAATATCACATGGCACAGTTGGACTTTAGAATGTGAATTTGGTTCCTACATTTTTTGTTTTAAACAATTTCCTCCCTACACTATTCCAATATATCAAATAGGTCCTTTGTTGCTCATTTTGATTAGATTTAATAGACACGGCCACGTAATAGCCACTTGGGACTTTAAAATAACTCTCTTTAAGCTCAACATGCCATCTAGTTCTTCAACAAGCTGCTGCTTTTCTATTTTTATTTTTTATTTTTATTATTTTTTGAATAAGTTTGAAAGCTAATCATTCTGGATGCCGTAGATTGTAACAAGTTAAGAATTTCAATGATTTGTTCTACATTTTAGCATGATTTATTGAAAATTTCTGCCAATCTCTTAATAAATAAAGATTTGGAACTTTTTTATAAGAATAAGAGGATGGAGGTTTTTTTTCCTTTTTTTCGACGTAAGAGAAAGGAGCAATTTGAAATTAAAGCACCAGAAAAAATGGAAACCCAACCGCTCCAAAGTAATAATAATAATAATAAGAAGAAGAAGAAGAAGAAGAAGAAGATGAAGAAAAATAAAAAAATAAAAAATAGAAACATCAAAATCACAATCGCCAGCTTTCTATATCTTTTACGATTTGAGCCGTATACTTTGACAAAGACATGACAAGGTTTCTCCTATATTCAAATTTTGTCAAATATTGATGGTAATTTACATGTCAAATGTACATTAACATATATAACAAGGGCATTTTCATTTTATTTACCAAAAAAAAGGGCATTTTCATTTTTCTTAAAATATATATATATATATATATATGTTTTTATAACATGATTTTTCATCATTGTTTGACAAAATTCAAAAAAAAAAAAAAATTGTACTTGAAAGGACATTTTCAGACTTCCGTTTGAAAATATAAAGTTAGAAATTGCATCAGAAAAAAAATGAATGCATTAGATAATTAAGATCGGAGCACAAATATAGGAGTGGCCTTTTGAAAATTTTCATTATATATTTTTCTCGTGATACGAGTGTATTGGCATTTCAGTAAAATTACAGAAACGCATATTGGAAAATTGGATTAGGGGCCCATAAATGTTTTTGATCGCTAGGGGCCCATAAATTTAGTTATCTTTTATTTGCTTCCAGACCGTACATTTATTGTATATATATTTAATGAAATAAATAATAATATAATATAAAGACAAGCAAAAGTAAGCGTAAAATAAATTATGTGGGAATAAAGTTTGACCAGCGAAATCCAAATCAGTCAATTACCAATTAAAAAAAAAAAAAAAAAGAAATCCAAATCAGCCAAACGATAAGCTAACACACAAAAGCTTAATAAATCTTTAATTAAATTTTTTTTCCAATATAAAACCCCAATCCCAATAAGCTTGGGCGGCACGGTTCGTCCCTTTTGGATACGGACTAAACATAATGATAATATTTATCTAATAACAAATATGATAAATATTTATAGGCATGGCCCAGGGTGGTCTTTTTTGACTCTTGTTGACTTTTTACCAGACGTCGTTTTCTTAACCAACGGTCTCTCTCTCTCTCTCCTCCTCCTACGCCCATAGGCCACATAGCTTTCGTTGTTTCCTCAGCCGCCGGTTGCTCAGCAATGTCAGGCGAAGAAACCGGCGACGGTGATCGGAGACAGGGTTACCTGAACCCAAAAGACAGGGAGGTAAAACTCCCCCGTTCGACTAGGGTTAAGAACAAAACCCCAGCCCCCATTCAGATCACCGCCGAGCAAATCCTCCGGGAGGCCAGGGAGCATCAACAGCCCGAAATCCGACCACACCAACAGAAGATCACCGACAACTCTGAACTCGATGATTATCGTCTCCGCAAGCGAAAGGAGTTCGAGGACCTGGCTCGTCGCGTCAGGTCCAACCTGAAAGTTTGGATCAAATACGCTCAGTGGGAGGAATCGCAGAGCGATTTGGCACGCGCTCGCTCGGTTTGGGAACGCGCTCTCGAGGTCGATTACAGAAACCACTCAGTCTGGCTCAAGTACGCCGAGTTCGAGATGAGGAACAAGTGCATCAACCATGCCAGGAATGTCTGGGACCGTGCCGTTACTCTGCTTCCGAGAGTGGACCAGTTGTGGCTCAAGTACATCCACATGGAGCGTATGCTCGGCAATGTGGCCGGTGCAAGGCAGATTTTCGAGAGATGGATGCGTTGGATGCCGGACCGGGAGGCATGGCTTTCCTACATCAATTTCGAGCTCAGTTTCAACGAGGTTGAGCGTGCCAGAAAGATTTTCGAGCGCTTCGTCCAGTGTCACCCTAAGGCTGAAGCTTGGATTAGGTACGCTAAATTAGAGATGAAGAATGGAGTGATTGATAGGTGTAGGAATGTGTATGAGAGAGCTGTGGAAAAATTAGCTGACGATGATGAGGAAGCAGAGAAGATATTTGTTGCATTCGCCGAATTCGAAGTGCTCTGCAAGGAACATGAGCGAGCAAGGTGTGTCTATAAATTTGCACTTGATCATGTACCCGAGGACAGGGCTGAATATTTGAGTAGGAAACTTATGGAATTTGAAAAGCAGTACGGATCTGGGGAACAAATTGAGGATGCTATGGTGCAAAAGAAGCGCATTGTGTATGAGGATAAAGTCGGGAGAAAACCTCTTAAGTATAACAATTGGTTTCGTTACATTCAGCTTGAAGAGAGCGTGGGTAATAAGGAGAGAATTAGGGAAATTTATGAGCGTGCAATTGCGTATATTCCTCTGGCTGAAGAGAAGCAGAAGTGGGATCGGTACATTTACTTATGGTAAGTTTTCATTTTAGAATATATGCATGTCTTATGTTTGTTTTGTGGCAATTGGGGGTTTATTTGTTTACCAAATTGTTACTGATTTCTTTCTTATTTGTATTAGGATTAAATATGCATTATATGAGGAGCTTGATGCTGAAGATATGGAACGTACAAGAAATGTGTATAGGTATGCAATTTTTGTCTAACTATGGTTATTGGGATGTTATTGTGATGCATTATTAACGTGGTTGTTAGGCATGCAATTTTTGTCTATGGTTACTGTGATGCTTTGTTATTGTGGTTGTTAGGTATGCAGTTTTGTGAACTGTGGTTATTGCGGTGCTTTGTTAATGCAGTTATTGTGTTTGCTTTGTTAATGTTATGGAAAACCTTTTTTCTCATCATTAAACGCCTCCCCAACTTGAAATAATTTTCATGAATGCTTGTTGATTTTCTAACCATTTACTTTAATTTCCCAGGCAATGCCTGAAACTGATCCCTCACAAGAAATTCTCCTTTGCAAAAATATGGCTTCTTGCTGCCCAGTTTGAAATACGAGAGTTGAATCTCAAGGGTGCTCGACAAATACTTGGAAATGCTATTGGGATAGCTCCTAAACATAAGGTAATGTGCAAGTTGATGTTAAACTTGTTAATTGATTTGATTTGATATTTACTTAAAATTGATGTTTATTCATTATTTCTTCCTTTAACTCTCAGATCTTTAAGAAATATATAGAGATTGAATTACAATTGGGGCATGTAGATCGCTGTAGAAAATTGTATGAGAAGTACTTGGAGTGGGCACCGGAAAACTGCTATGCATGGATCAAGTATGCAGAGTTGGAAATATCTCTATGTGAGACAGAGCGTGCAAGGAGCATATTTGAGCTTGCAATTGATCAACCAACCCTTGACTTGCCAGAATCACTGTGGAAGGTAGTTATATTGACTATTTTTGTCTTTATACCTACATTTGATACATTTAATTCTTGTTTATTGACAACGTGTTTGTTTCATGCGTATTTTTTATAGATTTAATTCTTCTATGTTGACAATGTATTCATTTCTTTTATTGAAAATATGTTTGTTTTGATTGCAGGCATATATTGACTTTGAAATATCAGAGGGTCAATATGAAAGAACCAGGAACTTGTATGAGAGATTGTTAAACCGTACAAAACATCCGAAAGTATGGGTTAGCCTTGCCAAATTTGAGGCTACCTGGGAAACAGATTTGGAAGGGAAGAAACTATGCCTGTTGCGTTCAAGAAGTAAGTTGCTTTCCTCTTAATAATATTTTGTTATATTAGTAATGGACATCACTGATTTTGTTTTTCATAACAATTGAATGTTTTGTATTATGTTTGTGATCTTAGGAATTTTTGAGAAAGCAATAAACTATTACACATCAGCTGCTCCTGATTTAAAAGAAGAAAGAGCAATGCTTCTAGAAGAATGGCTGAATATGGAGGTTAGTTTTGGGGATTTAGGTGATGCCAGCTTAGTTCAAACTAAGTTGCCCAAGAAACTCAAGAAGCGGAGGCAAATTGTAGCAAAAGATGGTCCTGTTGGGTATGTTATCAATATACTCGATTAAGTCATGTTTGTTCTATAATATTTTTCACTGAATGGGATTGTTTTTTATATATTAATGAATATCTGAATGGGAAATATCTGAAAATTGGCAGGTTTGAGGAATATGTTGATTACCTATTCCCTGAGGAAACACAAACTCCAACTCTGAAGATTTTGGAAGCTGCCTACAAGTGGAAGAAGCGAAAACTTTCTGGTGAGGAGAAGGTTTCTTCAGATGAGGACAAGGTGGACAAGGTTTCTTCTGATTCTGAGGATTAGACCGGTTTGTCCTCAACCTTACCTATAACCATAGTTGTCAAACTGCACATTTGTATTTGTATTTGTAAACTTTTCTATTTATAATATTATTAATATTACATATTTTTGGATGCTTATATTTTATGTATAGGTATAGTTGTTTATTGTGTTCCAAAAAAATTCCCTACATAATATGCATCTGAACATAGATAATATCATAATAGCACCAATAGGTTAAACTATAAACATCACTTTTAATTCATATAGAAAGTTACTAAAATTTAGTAAAAATAAATAAATAAATAAACATTTGTTTTGCAGCCCTTGATTTTATTTTTGATGGCATTATAATCTTAACATTCTCTTATTACTAGATCTTATGATAACTGCAAAAGTTTTTTCTTTGCTTTCAACTTTGCGAGGTACTGCTGCACTGGAAGCTTTGGGAAGCTAGTATGGCAAATCAACTGCTTATTCGAGGATGTTCGAGTTTGGCTTGTCCGAAAACTTCATTCTTTTGCTTGTCAACTGTAAAGAACGGTTTGTTTTTTTATTTTTTTACTTTTTATTTTTTCTTAGAAATAACTTCTTCTTTTCCATATCCAGTTAGCATATTTCTTATGATACCTGAGTTTGCAATAGTCGGATCAAGACCAAGTACAGCAGGAACTGCCATGGCAGCTTTGAAGTTTTGAATGCTAAGTGCAATGTTGAAAATGACAACATGACAATAGTATATCATCCTATGTTGATTTTAGAAAATAGAAACATATAATACTATGAAAGTGAAGAAGATAGATACCAATACCTGACAATGTTCCCTTTCGTAAGTATTTAGTATTGAAGATGCTGCAATACCCTTTACTACAGAAGCTATTTTCCTGGCAAGATTATGTCAATCCTGAATTCCAGTATTCATTCCTGCACAAACAATTAATGTCAAATATACATAAAGTATATTCAATAGCTACAAGGTCGAAAATGGTACATCACACACATCAGGATTTTCACAATGTGAGCAGGAAAGAAAATTATTAACCAACTTCAGCATACAAACCTCTCAGCAACTTCAGCATGCATCTCCCATGGTTTCACATCTATTACATCTATGTCTACTGTTTCTCGACCAACGAATTTGAATATTAACTTAACTCCTTTCATCTCTACAAAGAGAAATTCAACAAAAAAATTACCGCAAAACTTGAGTAGATATAAAAATTAGCACCATTTTAACTGTGCCTTGCAAATTCTCAACATGTTTGTGACATGTGTTGCACACAAAGCTATGGGTAGCTTATTCAAAACGTCCTTCACCACACAAACTGGATGCGAAAATAATAATAATTTCAAACAACACGTATCTGTAATGAATTGGAAAAAATACCTTAGGACCGAAATCTTCAAGACTCTGCTGAGGTGGATAGAATGGTGTCTGAAAGATGATAATGGCCGATCAAAGAATTTACATATATGAACTGAAATGAAAATTTACTAAAAAAGTTTTAAAGCCAGAAATTCCTGTAAAACAAATTCTCCATGATTGAGATCATGAGCAACAATAACCCCAACAGCTTCAGTGTTGAAAATAAAGAAAAGCATAACAGGTCTCTCACTTAGTAAGTAATGGCCCAAGTTCTCTGCCCAAGAAATGGACGTTGACAAGCTTTCGCAAGTCACTTTCACCTTTCATATATATTCCGGCAAGCTTTCTTACAGTACTTCCAGCACCATCCGTACCAACAAGGATATTGCGTCTAATGTTCCTTTCCATATATTTTCCATCTTTTGAGAAAATATGCTGTCACACTGTCGAGATTCTCACTGAGATTAATTGACACACACTCATGACCCATTAAATCTTTTGTTTTTTCTTTCTTTAATTTTTTTTTTTCCCCTTCATATGCTAAATCTGCTTGTTTGTAGTATTTTGTCTTTCATATCCTTTTTTTGGTGTATTTTAATTCCCTTACAAAAGAAATTGTGCTAAATTCTTTTGAAAATCTGGCGACATGTAATAGTTCACAAATTTTATGATTAGGATTGATTTTTCTCTATCTTGATTTCCAAATAAAAATGCTAATCTTTTTTTTTTTTTTTTTCCCTTTCATTTGCTAAATCTGATTGATGGTATTTACTAATATATATATAATTTTTTTTTTTGTCTTTCATTTCCTTTTTAAGTGTATTTTAATTCCTTTTCAAAAGAAATTATGCTAAGTTCTTTTAAAAATCAGGTGACATGTAATAATTCACAAATTGTATGATTAAGATTAATTTTTCTCCATTTGATTTCCATTAATTTCCAAACAATTTTCTTTGCAATAAATGATTGTAATTAATTAATATATTTATGATTTTCATTAATTTTTTTGGCTATATAAAACTACCCCTTTTTAATCTCTTTTGTTCTATATTTTTTTTTTCTTTCCATTGAAACCTTGAATCCACTGTTTTTTTTTTTTTTTTTTTTTTTTTTTACTACCTTCTTAATTTGTCTCAATAATAATAAAGATATTCAAAATATTGTTGATTCAAAAGCATACTAAAAAAATGAAAAAAAAAAATTTGAAAAAACTCAAAATATTATTCGCCAACCACCTTTTTACAATCCCAAAGCCATCAATAAGCGACATAATAAAACTATAATTGGACTAAAATATTAAGAAATGAAAAAGATCTCCTAATTTTCTAATTAGATTAACGATTAATAGATTAAAATAAATAAGACAATATTTATTTTCCTAATTAAAACAAAAATTTAAACTTAAATACTAAAAAATAATATTTTACT
The DNA here is from genome assembly GCF_031755915.1 of Ziziphus jujuba. Lineage (NCBI taxonomy): Eukaryota > Viridiplantae > Streptophyta > Magnoliopsida > Rosales > Rhamnaceae > Ziziphus > Ziziphus jujuba. The sequence goes on from NC_083390.1 coordinate 8,177,572, forward strand.
ACAAATCAGACACATAAACAGTTTGTACGCATATAAATCAATTTTTTTGTTTAAAATATGAAGAAAAATTTGTCTAAGAAATGCATAATCAATGAGTTTATAAATTCAATATACACGTATATGATTTGTTATACATTAAAAAATGCAGGAGAAAAAATGTGGGTATTAATATAACTATAGTAAGATAATAATAGTTTAATATATTAGAAAAATCCAAAATAGCAAACAATAAAACAAAAATAAACGAAGAAAATTAATATATATATATATATACACATTTTTATATGTTGTCGTAAAAGAGAAAACATTTGAAAATATTTATTTTTCCAAAAATATGATTTTTTTTTTCATTTATATAATATGGTGATATGTTTAATACATGTTTTCAACTTTTTCTTTAAAAGAAATGTTTTTTTAAATTTTTTTAATACATTTGAAATTGACATAGGAAAAAATAATTTTTTTTTTTTTTTTTTTTTTGGTTTTAAGAACGTACTTACACTAATTATTCATGAAATTACTAACTAGGAATTTTGAATTATATTTTGCTGCTACATCATATTCAATCTTGCTCTGTTTCTTTCCCTCCTTCAAATAGAGAAATAACCCACCTTTAAAGTAAATAAAAAAATAAAATAAAAAAAATAAAAGAAGAAGAAGAAGAAGAAGAAAAGGAAAACATCGTAAGGGGTTAATTAAGAACTCAGTCGTCCTTTATTTCTTTCCCTCCCTTCAAACGAAAATATAAAGACCATCTTACCAAAAATAAAAAATAAAAGAAAGCATGTAAAGGCTTAGGAACTCAAGCTTCTTTTGTTTCATTCCCTCCGCCAAGGATCCTTTCCATTTGTTCTAAAATAGAGTATCTCGATTTGAATTACCCAAATGATGTCATGTAAACTTTTTCAATCCAATAGTTAGAGTTTTTCCATGTCATCATCATTTTTGGAAACAATCTCAACAGTCATTAATTGGTGCTAATTTTTTTATATAATTTAAAATTAAAAATAAATTCATAAAATGTATTGTTATTTGTTATTAGTGAAACCTATGCTAAGATGACAAATTATGACAACCCATTCTAAAATTACAAATTAGAACTAATTTTTATTTTATTTTATTGCAACTGAGTCTTTAGTTTGACTTTTTATAGGTTAACAAATTTGTTTTGACCAGTATACCATAGTATAGAGTTCATCAATACGAGTTCGTATACTGGTATAATATCTAATTTTGAGTTTTTATTAGAAAGTTATGGTTCTGAAAAAAATTTTAATATCAATATTTATTTGTATCTAAATCAATCCTGATTTTATCATCTAGAGGACCCTAAGACTATATGTATTAATGGGGATGTATATCATCATTATTTATTGAGAAAATATTCACTTTGTCCCCTCAAAACACATGAAACCAATGTGGACACACCTACACCCCCATGACCCAGTTAAATCCCATGACCTATTTCCATGGCCAACCAGGACAACGTTTGTTTCATCTTTTTTCTACCAAACAGTTGAACACGTACCATACCACCAGAATGCCAATCATCTATAAACATTAAATTTTCACCTCCTAACTTAGCCAGATGACCAGAGATCGAGCTTACAAAGCCGCAATGGCTCTATCATGGGTCTCCGACAGATTGGCCAAATTTTTGGCCATTCGAGGCCAAACCTTTTATTCTTTTTCTTTTATTTTGGATCCTTTGAGTTTATTTCCGTTTTTTGTATTTTAAGATTTCTCACCGTTTGCAAGATCCAATAACATTAAATTTGGCCAATACTCTGAGGAGCTTTTCTAGCCACCAATAATGATTTTGGATTAAGGTAAGTACACCATATATTCCTCATTTACGAGCTTTTTGTCCATATAAAATTTGTAATTTTGGACGTCGTTTGATAATTTTTAATTTTTAGGTCAATTAGTTTAATACCGAATAAATTTAAATTGTATTTGGACAAAATTCGACATATTAAATAAAATTGAAGTTATATTAGTACAATTAGATGTTAGTAGGACCCCATAAAAGAGTTAATTTCAGTACCCACAATATAATTGGACTGTTTGATATTCAATTTTAGAAATTTTAGAGTTATTAAAGTTATTTTGGAACATTGATATGTATCCAATGTCTTTGGATTAATCTTAGAGCCTAAAAATATTTTATTATTTTTTTAGATACCACCCAGATTGATATTGAAGGCAATCCGTCGGAGAAACTAGTTTTGAGCTATGATGTGTGAGTGAACTTTATTTTTTTAAATGGTTTTTGGAATTATGTTTTGATTATGTAATATTATATAAATTATTTTGTTATTATTATTATTTTTATTATTTCTATAATTATTTGAATTATATGCTTTACCACATGGTATAAAATGATTGTTTAATTTATCACGTTATAGTATACAAAAAAGAAATAGATTGACTTAAATAAATTATGGTTTATAGTTATACAAGTATATTTATATACATGTTTATGTTGGTATATATGGAAACATTTTAATATCATGATTATGAGTATTATTTAAATAGTTATATAAATATAGTGGTTGTGGATTTTTATGTATATGTACCATATTATACCATTGATGATACGAACATAGGATGACCTGCTCCTAAATCCGTATTATATTAGCCCGGATATGATTATATTCAAGTTCTAATGGTCACCTTGATCCCTAACCAACCTGTGATTAGAAACCTTGATATATAATAAAGACGCCACAATAGGTGATGGATGTCTTATTGATAAGTCAAAACTAAAACACTCATTGGTGTTTTAGGTGTTCAAAAGAATAAAGAGAATTCAATCTCACAAATAATTTTCTGTATAAAATTCAATCTTAATTCTTATTGAAAAATAAGCCTTTAAATAGGCTAAAAGTCACGAAATAAACTCTAAAAACAAAGGGAAAACCGACCATACAAAGTGGTTTCCTATGGTGGCCGAAATTCTCACTCCTTTCCTAATCTAATTTAAATTAATTAATTCCTTTATTTTGAATTAGGAATTAATTAATTTACAATGAAAATAATAAAATAATAACTTTCCTAAACTTATTTCCCCAGAAAATGAATAAATAAAAACAAAAAAGTAATGGTAATTTCCTAAAACAAAAAGTAGAATCAAATGAGTAAACTAAAATACTAGCTTTTTTATTAAGTTGACTTTGACCAATCTTTAACCTCTTTGAGCTTCAAATCAGCTTCTATATGCTTTTTAAGATGCCAAATAAGCTTATTATGGAGTCCCACACATTACCCTTGCTTGGAGGAAAAAGAAAAAGCCAACTCAGCACAAAATACAGCAAAAATAGGCCAAATTTACTAACTGTCCGTACAACCCCTTTTTGGATGACTTTGAAGCTGCTTTAACTTGATTCCATGTCCTCTTAGACATATGTGTTGAATCCATGAAACATTGTAACCATTTCATGCTTCCCGGCCTCCATAATTGCACCAAAACTACTACCCAGGTCCGTATCAGCAAGATTTTTCTTAAACTTCTTATCTTGAGCCCTAGTGATCAGCTCGATCTTCATCCGTATTGGGTCACCTCAGTGGGTTATCGATTGAGCAGATTCGGATGGATTTGCATCAATTGATATGGAATTGTTCGATTATGATTACAACATTTATTTGACCTTCCTCTGTTTGATTACATATTTATTGAGGTTGAATGGGAAATCCCAGTCTATGACTCATTTAGGACATCGAATGTTGCATTGATAGTTTTCCCTTCCCCTGGTAGTTGATGACACACTGGATGCTAGTGTGATCAAGTAATAGATTATGGTAATGGATATGGTACACAGAATTATTGTTGTTATACTACAGTTACAATATATAGTTATTTATATTTTTTATTTCTAATATTTATAATTCATTACTCATAAAAATATTATTTTAATATAATATGGAAGATATTATCTAGTTTTAATTTCATTATCTTAAGATTTATAAAATTGTTATATTAAGGATAATTTAGGATTTTATAAAAACTGTTTGTCAAAATGGAGAAAATTTCAAAGAGTGAAAGTAAGGTATTGAGAGAAATAATTTTTAAGAATAACATTTATTTACATAATACTGTAAATGTTTATTTACTAAGCTTGTCTCAAAGTTTTGTATTTTTTTAAAACTGTTTTTTTAGACATCAGCTGACAGTCGGTGCGTACTACGTCTGGAATATCTTTTCATTGCTAATATATTGCTGCTTTTCTATTTTCTTATAAGGCTTTTATACATTTTGTTTTATTTATTTTCATACCCATTTATTTTTTTTTAATATGCTTTGGTGGATTGACATAATATTTTTGCTTTTTTTTTTCTTTTTTTTTTTTTCCTCTCTTGAGTTGAAATCCTTAATGGGCATGGCTATGATTTCACAATTCCTATTAAAAGTAGTTTATTGTTTTGACTTCTCTACTATTGGGTTATATTTAATTTATGGGGAGGTTTTACTAAACTCTCGATACCGGTTTAGTGGATTTTCCCTAGATGAGGCCATCTTGGATGTCCAAAAATGACTCTAGGAATAGTTTTGTCACAAATATTAATTGAACATATTTAATTATATATTGATTTTTTTTGTTTTAAAAAAGTAATTATAGAAATTTAACCATATTTAAATAGCCAATTAAATTGCCAAATCGCATATGGGTTCCATTAGTGATCAATCATCATAACAAACAGCATTTTTCATTAATACAATATGCTAAAAAAATTAATTGCTACTTAATTATTTTTAAGAAAAAAATAATCTCAAAACAACTAAAATAATATATAATATATTTTCATAATAATTATCTTTTCACAATGTTTAGAATTAAATAATAAAATACAATAAAAATATAGAAATTAAAATCCTAATAAAATTTAATTAAGTAAAGAAACTAAACAAAGTAATATCAAAATCCTAATAAAATATTAAGCCTAATTATAAACTATGTTATAATTTTTGGACAATATCACCAAAAGTCCCTAAACTATGGGGCTAGTGATACTTATGTTCTCAAACTATTTTTTTGAAAAATTGGTAACTGAATTTATTAATTTGTTACACCATTAGCCCTAACTAACTTTTTATCCAAAATTTCATTATCATGGACCAAAGTGAAACTGTTGTATAATTTAGAGACCACTTGTGTAAACATTAAAATTACCTAAATAATATTTTTAAATAAAATAAATATTTTTTTATTAATAATCATTTAAAAATCTAAAAAAATTGATTTTTTCAATTGAAAATCATAAATCAAGAAAATAAAATTTAACAAATACTTTATCCTTTGAAATATTCTTAGAAAGATAAAAATGCTAAAACATATATATTATTTATTAATAATTTTATTCTTAAAATCAAATGTCATTTAATAAACTCTCTTTTTACTTCCTTCATTTCTTTATTATAACAATTTTTTAAATAACTTATGGGAATAATAATTTATAAACATTTTTAAATTTTTAAATTTTTGAATTGGTTTTTATTTTATATTCTCTTAAAAAATGTCAAACATTTAGCATTAATTCAATTTTCAAATATAATTTTGTATCAAAAATAAAAAATTTTAGATTTTTATGATTTTTTAAATTTGAAGTTATCTTTGAAAGAAATATTTTTCTCTCACATTTTTTTAATTATCGGAACATATTTATTTAAAAATTTTAATAGTTCAAAAATATTTTTTTTTACAATAAACAAATGGAGTATATAAAAAGAAACTTAAATAAATGGCATTTTATTTTAAGAATAAAATTTTTCAAAAATAATTTATACATATTTTAAAATTTTAACCTTTTCTAAAAATTATTTCAATGGATAAAGTATTTTTATAATTTTATTGTTATATATTTTTTTTTTCAAAAACATACTTTTTTAGATTTTTAAATAATTATTGATAAAAAATATTTATTTTATTGAAAATATATTTAAAAATATTATTTAGGTTTTTTTAGTGTTTTTTGCATATGTAATCCTTAAATTATATAAAATTTTCATTTTGATCCCTTATAATAATGAACTAATGATGTAATAAGTTGGCAAGTTTAAGAATTTGTTAAAAAAAAAAAATGATAATAGTCATTGGAGGACCTAAATGTCGCTAGCCCTATAGTTTAGGGATATCTAATGACTTTATCCCTCAGTCCTTTTCTCCATCTCAACGCCAGTCCTACTAGCTTCTTGGCATACCCTTGATTGTTAGTTTTTAGAAAAGCTTTATCTTTATTATTGATTATTTATTTGATCAATTCATGTTCCATTACAACCAGTTGTGCTTGAGATCCATACAATTAAAAATACTTCTTTCTTGATACAAAACAAAAGGGATAATATGTTGTCAAAATTTTATGTAAATATTCACAGAAAACATGTTATGTTCAAGAGAATTTTTACCATATATGTTGACCCAAGAATCAATATATCAGGCTGAACTTTAGGTAATATGGCATGTGATAAACCCATAGGTGTATGGTCATGGCTTCCATTTTCATGATAAACATTTCTCGTGTTTCTATGGATAAATATGCATGAAGGGCCGTTTATTCCTTGTCATTAATGCATCAAATATTGTACGCAAGTAGGAAACTACCATAGTTTATAAAATATCTTGATAAGAGCTAATACAAGAAACGGGACCTGAAAGGTTGAAAAAATTATTGCAAAGTCTCCAAGGCACTCATTTTTATTTCTGTTTTACCCCTTTGATTGGCTTATCTCTCAAAGCTATCATATTGTTTTCACGGAAAGAGCAAAGGAATTTATATGCTGGAAGCAGATGTGCAGAGACAAAGATACCGAGTCTGTAGTATTTGATCGCTTTTCTATGATCCTATGTGTTCTTTTGTGCATGGGTGGTCCTCCCAAATGGATTTAACTATACATAATCCACAGTAAGACAAAAATGAGCTATTTTTTACTTTATTATATTAATGGATTACACATCTGATATTTACTAGAATATTGTCCTCTCTTTCCTTGATTACTTATATTATACAGTTATGAATCCTTTCCACAAACGTGTCTGCTTCAAACTCATCACCACTTGTAAGAAACTTGCTGCAATGTGAATGAAATCATATTGGTAACTAAAGAGGTAAAGAGTTTCTAACCTAAATTTGCCTTAAAAGGAAAATCACCTGATACCAGAAAACCTAGGTTTGTAAATATCTTTGGATGTTAGCCCAACTTCATCAGCATCTAAAAAATACTTCTCCCTTTTGTAATTGCTCTCAAATATCTTTGTATACCTCCATCTCTTTCCCTTCACATACTTTCCCCCTTCCCAGCATCATCTCAACATTAGAGATTATTGCAGGAATAGCAGTCTGTGAAACAAATCCACCATACAAGCAAGAGCTTGTCAATTTTTTTTAAAATAGTGTAAGTAAAATGGGTGATCAAATTGTTATATTGTAAAATTAACTATTTTTCTTTTCCAGTATTCACTAACTCTGTCTAAATACAAATATACTTTTTAGTAAGGCAAAAAGCTTACTTTCAAATTCTCTCCATGAAATGCATAATGGTCAGTTTCCTCATTTTTCACCTTTTGTGGATATAAGGTCGTTTCTTAATATCTTCTTGACATTAGCCTTCAACATCAACTTTCGGAAATTAAAAGCTTTTTTTTTTTGTTATTCAGTATTTGTTTGATGAACTCCTGCTTCTGTCACAACCAGTTCAGGTACGATAATATTATGAATTTTATTACCAAAAATAGTAACATCATTTTCGTAAAAAGTATGAGGCATAATAAATAAGACATATGACATAATTGAGGCTGATTTCAAAATCTGGCATCTTAGAATGAAACCAGTATTGAACGAAACTTCTTCTTCTTCTTTTTTCTTTTTTTTATTTTTTTATTTTTTGCAAATAGAATTTTACAAACCAACTAGCTGAGTCATACTCACATAGGATGTTTTTGGCTCATTTATATATACAAGGGTTTTTCCCATAAATAGCCACCTTACAACTCCATTTTAGAAAAATAGCAAAATATTTTTTTTTTAAAAAACTAGCCACCTTGAGACAAAAATACCCTTGATAAAATTGAAAATTACGCAAAAGGTTTTTTTTACACCCTTTCCTTTCTTCCTCTACACAGCCGTTCGTGGGGGTGGGGTTTCTCTAAACTCTTTGTATCTCATCGCCTCTCACTCTCATTTTTTTGTATTTTCTCATATCTCAAACTAAAATCAGGTAAAAATTTTATCTTTTTTCTTATTAGATGAAAGTAAGGAAATATGTGTTTTTTTTGTTTTTTCTCTTTCTCTTTTTTCTTGTAAGTTTTATTAGTTTAGGGGTTTTTAAGCTTTTTATTTGATATGGGTATGCAAGAAATTGATTTATGAGATGTTATATGTGATTTTAAAGATACTTAGGTGGCATATGGTTTGAAAATGGGAGAAATTTTGTGTAAAACTGAAAAATCGCGAAAAACAGTAAAAACGGAGGAAATTTGGCGAAAAAGATGAATTTCCGCCAATTTCCTCCAGTTTGTCAGTTTTCGCAAATTTCCGCCACATTTCCGCCAGTTTTCCGCCAGTAGGAAAAAGCTATATTTGGCCCGAAAAAAAAAACAGAATCAACTTTTTTAATACAGTTAATATGTTTGTTTAATATTATTCAAAATTTTATATATTTATTGATTTAGTTTAACGTTATTCATTTAATTTTGTAGTAAAATGGAAGATGATGACATTGTAATTGCGGTTTTATACAATGGAACATTGGTACAAAATGATAGTGGTGATTGGGAATATCGAAATGGTAAAAATGTAATGGTTTCCGTCGGCAAGAGATGCATAAAATCAGAGTTAGAGGATGAGATTTTCAATTCTATTAAGATAGATCGAAATGAATATTTGCTAAAGCTAAAATGGATATATGGACGATGTGCAGAAAAGTTGGATCCTACAGAAATACGATGTGATAGGGATGTGAAATGCTTTCTTCAAGAAGTGAGGAATGGAGGGATGATAATGATGCGGCCTCCATTGTATGTTGAGGTGATTTCAAAAGTTGAAGATGTATGTAGAAATGTTCATCAAATAGTATTTGCTTCGGATAGTGGGAGTAATCTTCATTCTTTTTCTTGTCCTCCAATTGGCGGTCGTCTACCACAAGCTTCCGGTACTGAACCAATCCAGGCTACATCTCAGGAAATTATGGTTCAAGAAACTCAGTTTAGAGATCAAGTTGATGTTTGTGGGGCCTGGACATCATTTAACATTCACGAAGGAGTTGATGTTGGAGGTGACTATGATGAACGGTTTCCTAACGACGAGGAGTATGAGCAGTTGCATCATATTGATCATGATGAGAATTACAATGCAGCAGGGGATGATGTTGGTCATAATGATGTAGATTTTGATCATGAGTTGCCGGACAATGATAATGATATGCATCTTGAAATGAACAATGAAGGAGTTGATGATGTTAGGGTTCATCGTGCTACAAGTGACCACATATCATCGAGCAACAGAAGTGGTTCTATGGCCATATTTTCATCAAAGTTCACTGGCTGTGAGAGCATAGTAGTTGGACAATTATTTCACAACAAACGTGACCTACAGAATAAACTGAGTATCTATTGCATGCGAGAAAATAAGGAGTTCAAGGTGACACGGTCAACTACACAACGGTATGAGGTTGTATGCTTGGAAAATACTTGTAAATGGCGACTACGTGCAACCACATTTAAAAATGGAGAAATATTTGTTGTGAGAATTTTTGATAATGTACACCAGTTGCTCGTTAGATATCGTGCATCGAGAACACAAGCAAGCCAGTAGCCGGGTTATCGGGCAATGTATCAAATCTAAATATGAAGGTATTGCACGTGTTTACAAACCCAAAGAAATTCAACATGATTTTTTGCACAAATATGGGGTGAATATAAGCTACAATAAAGCATGGAGAGGTAAAGAGTATGCACTTAACAGTGTTAGGAGATCTCCAGAGGAGAATTTTGCTAAGTTACCTGCCTACTGTTATGAGTTAGTGTCGAAGAACCCTGGGACTGTTACAGGTATCAAAACAGACGATAATAACAATTTTGTATATTTCTTTATGGCGATTGGAGCAAGCATTAGGGGATTTAAATCCCACATAAGACCCGTATTGGCTGTTGATGCAACTACATTGAAAGGGAAATACAAAGGGTACATGTATATTGCATCGGGCATGGATGGCAATAAGCAAATATATCCTTTGGCTTTCGGCATTGGAGATGGAGAGAACGAGCAAGTATATACATGGTTTTTCCAAAACCTGAAGGATTCCATCGGAGATTTTCCAGATTTAGTGTTTGTGAGTGATAGACACCCCGCTATTGAAAGGGCATTACGCAAAGTTTTTCCCAATGCATACCATGCGTTGTGCACGTACCATATAAGCAGAAATATTAAAGCAAATGGACATGCAAAAGATGAATCAATAATACAATATTTCATGCTCGCAGCTAGTGCATATTTGGTTGAAGATTTTGAGTTTTATATGGGGCAAATTGAGGCAAAAAACAGTAGGGCTGCCCAGTACATTTGATCATGTGACCCTACAAGGTGGGCACGTTCTCTTTGTCCATGTAGAAGGTACACTATCATGACCACAAATATTGCAGAAAGCTTGAATGGCATTCTGCTAGATGCTAGAGAGATGCCAATAGTAGCATTAATAGAGCACATACGGGATTTACTCCAAAGGTGGTTTTATGAGCGACGTACTGCAGGTGCAAAATTGACAAAGCCTGTGACTGACCATATGGAAGAGCAACTCAAACTACGAAATTTGGAGTCCATCGGACTACGTGTGAAAGCCATTAATATGCATGAATTTCTTGTGGAAGGTGGGAGTTTGAGGGGTACAGTTAATCTCCAATAAAAAACATGCTCATGCAAAGTCTTCGATCTTAATCAATATCCTTGTGATCATTGTATTGCCGCTTGCAGAGACCGAAAAATTGCTCCTTATGGCATGTGTTCTCATTACTACACCGCGGATGCATATCGTGCAGCTTATGCTGAGTCCATTTATCCTTTGTTAGATGAAAAACAGTGGCATGTCCCAGATGACGTGGCAAGTCGCATTGTTCTTCCACCAAGATGGACACGTAGGCGAGCCGGTAGACCGAGGATGCAACGCATACCATCCGGAGGTGAAGATGTTATTGGACGTAGATGTAGCCGATGCGGTGGTGTTGGACATTATAGGCAGAGATGTACGAATCCATTGTCTTATGCTTCGAATTAGAAAGTTTTAATTTAGTGTTATGGTTTAATATGTTTTGATAATTATTTCATATCTTTTTTTTTTTTTGAATTTAATCCTAAATGAAAAGAGGCTTTCTGGAATTGATTTTCAATCTTTAGTTTACATATCATTTTATGAAATGTCCAAATGATTTTGAAAATAAAAACAAACATATATCAAATTTTTTTTATTTAAAATGGTTATTGATTTTAAATGTCACTACATTTTTTGTTAATTCCATCTTCATCTTATATAATATTTGTCTCCACTCCCAATTTTTTTTACCCTACTATTAACTTATATAATCTATTAGAAATTGATTTTCCAAGTGGAGGAAATTAGTTTCTAATAGGAGTAAAAATTATTCAACGATTTCCGCTTGGAGGAAATGTTTTCCAACAGGAGGAAAACTATTTCCGCTTGGAGGAAAATTTTTCCACCTGGCGGAAATTTATCAAGAGGCTTCAATTTTTCTTCATATGGGATTTCCGACTGGAGGAACGTTTTTCCTCCATTTTTCCTCCAGTAGGAAAATTTTTCCACCTATAGGAAATATTTCCGACAAGTGGAAAATTTTTTAAAATTTGCAATTGAGCTCTTAAGGCGTTTGTGCATAACAGAATTCTAATAAATAAACATGGCACATTTCCTATAAGGTCAATTACTTATCCTTACATCAATACCACATTGTTATCTTTGTTAAATGAACATTATAAGCCACCATTATATTTACAATTAAAAGTCAAATATAATAAATAATATGCATCTATAAACATGACAAAAGGAAAGAAAAAAGCATCACCACACAACTCATATGCTAAGTTCTTTGTTGTAAACCTCATATGCATACTTCTTCCTAAAGAACTCCATGTTATCTTGTGTGGTAATCTAGCATGTAAGAATTCGATGGTCTGGAGTGTAAATATGCCACAGTCACCACTACAAAAACAAACAATTATTATAACATATATTAGTATTATTAGAACCATATTCAATAGTTAATATTTATTCAACAAACATGTAAGTATTAAGGGGTTTTACCCGTTACTTTGCTGAGGGGTATTTTGTGCCAATTCACATGTTAACTCGTCAACGGAGTCTACAAGATCCAGCCGCTGCTCATAAAAGGATGCAGACCGCAGTAAATATGGTAACACTATGCATAATTTCTGGAAATAAATTTGTCCCTTGTATCGGTTACCAGCCTTATCTGAATCATATACAGTCATGCGACGCTCTTTTAAGTCCACGTGCCCTACCACCCAATGTATGTTGCGCTTGTTTAGTGGAATCAACAACTGTCAATACATTACAGAATTTCAATTAGCACAATAAATAAAGGAAGGCACATGAATAAATGAATTGTTAACATTACACAATTTGGACATGTATATATTACATGATTTACGTATTTCCATGGCTTGGACTCCTTCATTCGAATCCCCAGCACATATTCTTGCATTGCGTATGAGAATTGGAACTTAGATGGATTGTCGATGAACTTTCCATGACATTGCTCAATGTATACCTACAACAAAATAATTTATTAGTTATCTAAAATCACAATAGCCACATATAGGACACCTGGCCGTTACTTACCCAAAATCCTCCATCTAGCACCTCAAAACTAGGATAAAAAATATCAGGAAATTGATTGGCACGTACACGAAATAGGTAAGGCAGGACTTCCATATGCTGCATTGAAAGACGAGTTAATTTTAAATTACATCCCATGCAGTTGAACAACTATCTATGGAATTTATAAAATTATAAAATAAAAATCTTGATCGAAAAATACTTACATCGTGATTCAGCCACTTCTCACTGTTTATAAGCAACTGGAAAAAGTCTTTACCCGCAGTCAAAATGTCCATATCAACCTTTGCTGCCCAACCAGACTTCATAAATTTGTCAAAATTTTTTACAAGTCGCGTGGGTACTGGTTTGTATGGGTCGAACTTCAAAGTAGAAGATGCACCAGGTAAAGTGCGCTGTAGTTTTTTCCGCAAGCCTCCGACACTATAAGGAGTTGTAATAGCTGCTGCCGCCTTCCTATCCCTCCTCCCAATATCTATGTTTTGCTTAGCAACTGCTACCTTTCTTGCACGTCTCCCGGCAGGAAACTTTGATGGAGACACTTTCTCAATAATCGTAACACTTGGTCCTGCATCGTCGTCAACATATGGCTGTGACTGTCTATCAATGGGGGTCGCATCGGGACCATACTCTTCATTATTTTCATCCCCTTCAACGTCCATCCCATCTCCCAACCCGTCAGCACTAACTCCCACTCCTTGGTGCTTCATTAACTTATCAAGCTTGGTGTCCAAACTTGCAAACTCTCTAAGCATGGCGATTTGTAAATCCTTAACGTCTTGCCGTACACTAGCCACTTCGCCTTCAAGGATTGTTAATCTCTCTCTCAAAGGTACCTAAAAGAAATAATAATTATTAATACTTGCAATAATGAAAAAAAGATAAACATTCATACAATTTATTCAAACCTCATCATAGGATGGAGTCGTTGGAGGTTGGGATGGAGTCGATGGTTCAACATGAACATGAGCAGCAACTCCTGCAGTCGATGAAGAAGGCTGGTCTGTCGGCTTATGTCCCATTCGTCGCCTTCCTCCTTTTCCCATAATTTCCACAGATGCCTCTTTCTGTTTCTTACTTATTCCACTTCTTGTAAGTGGAATACCTTCATCTTTTTCATCATGACTTGCCTGTGGTGGCTTGTCTCGAACAGCAGGTGCAACATTGTATGGAGTACTGTCATGATGTACATCCAATGCCAAGTTGCCGATATATGCATGCTCAACTTCAGTCACATTCATTAAGCCATGAACGGGATACTGCAAAAGACAAAAGGGATTATAATCAAGTGATTAGCAAGTAATACTAATATTCATACAAATACTGCAAAAGTGTATAAATAATATTATTATGTTGGAATGTATATTTATATATATATATATATATATATTTGTACATATAAGTGGAAGAACTCATAGACTTACATCACGATGAACGAAGAGTTCAGTGGCCTTCTCAAATCTTGGCACTTGTGAAAAATGCCAATTAAGAATTCGAGGGAATGCCATGTCCGGCAACTTCTTTCCGAATGCTTGACCCAACGAAGGAATTGTCTCAAAACCCCAAATCTGTCAAACAATTAATTAGTAATGAATAAGTAACGAAATACACACCATAAATACAAGTGTAACAAACTTTAAATAATAGTGTAACAAACTTACCATGAAAGCCAAAGGAAACCCACAAAGACTATAACTCTTTGACTTGTTTAAAGCCATGGACTCTCTATGCTCAAAAGCACTCTTCAACGATCTAATGGTGGTAGTATATGATAAAGTACCCCATGGATAGTTATTGAAGTACTCTAAATCGTCCACCATCTCCAAGTGATTATGAGGTGCGGTGGCCATGCTTTCTTTGCCTAGAAGAACCGTCTCTAGGAAATATAATAAAGCCAACTTCAATCTATCATCGTCGGCTTCATCATTGTCTTGACACTGTGCAGTCATGAAAGCTTCGGTTATCTCCGAATTAGTGACCTTTCGCTTTCCGCCAAAATACGTGTCACTAATACGAGTAGAGATGTTAACCTGCCTATTGGGTTCGTAACCAAACCGTAGACCTGTAATTATGGTGAAGTCTCTCTGTGTAAATCTAGCACCACGCCCTCCAAAATTGAATACCATAGAGTCCTTGTTGTCGCAAACACATTACCTATACAGCATGCTATTGTCGATGTGGCCACTAAATTGTATCTCGTTGGCCTTCAAAAAGTGGCCAAAACAGCTATCCTCAAACTTCTTTATTTGGGCTGGAGTCAGCTTGAACTTAATATCTGACACGGCTTTCCAGAAGTTCGATCTACAATTAACCTTTGCCCTCGATATCTCCGAGTCCCAAAACCTTCGTTGGTAATCTGAATCCATTTATCTGCAAATCAAATACAACAAAACATAACAGATGGAGGAAACGTTTTTTCCGACACGAGAAAAGCCTGAAGGACAATTTTTCCGCCTGGAGGAAATTTTTTTCCTCCAGGAGTAAAAAAATTCCCGCCAGAAGAAAAAAAAGAGGAAATATTTTCCTCGGGTTGGAAAATTTTCCAGAACCAAAATAACATACACCTAACAGGATTTGTGCAACAATATAATGAAAATGGCTAAAGAATATTTTCAAACCAGCGCATAATACATTATACATTAGTAGTGTACATTATATATTGCTTCCTAAGGATAACCTATAGATATATTATGGTTTCACATTCAAACCTCCCATTAAATTCAAACAAAAACACAACTTCATAATAGTTTTAATTTCACATTTCACATTCTAACCATGCAACACAAACATTTCTGTCACACCAAATAACACAATATTATAAGCACAGCGCATAATGACAAGGTTCAAAATTGTAAAACTCATTCAATACAGCACAACTAAAGGTTTTCAGATAAGTTCGTTACATTAAAGCGAAATTAGTTTGCAAAATATTTTCTATGTTGTACAGAGAAGCAACTTACATTAATGGGGGACAAACCACCACCAATGCTTCTCTATCTATTTATATATCTCTCTCTCTCTTTATCTATCTCTGTGAGTGTATGTGTAATTTTATTAGCTTGCACTTGTAACTCCACGATCGCAAATTTTGTGCTTCAATTTTTTGCTCAGTCCATCAGTTGCTCTTCCAATGCTGAAAGAAATAGAAAATCAATATTAGTAACCATGCAACAATCAAATCTAGCATATTATATGTGTAAGATGTGCATATGAACAAGAGCATATGAGAAATTTGGAAATTTTCCACCAACAGAAAAAAACCACAAGAAGCATAAACCCTTTTAAACAAATATAATCCATACAATTAGGTATGTCTAACCAGTCATAAGCCAGATCTCAACATGAAAACCAAGAAAAACAACTAACACTCCAGTTAAAATCTCTGTTCTGGTTGCCTAATCAATTCACTCAAGTCAAAACACTCCATATCAGCAAAGATATTAGCCCATCATTGCATGAGATGTGGTATGCGATTTCAATTTGTGATAAATCCTATAATTCAAATTAACCATTTAGTGACACTTGGTTCTATCCTTTAGCGGGCAATGTCCTGTAACCAAATAGAAACGCAGACTTCCATAGTCAACCATTGGAATAACAAATTACTTGATAAACTAATTTGGGGTGGTTGAGACTGAAGGCTCCCTCTCATGGCATCACATTGTCCATAAAAACAAATATTGTTATAATTACAGCTTCACAATAAAGAACTGAGCACATAGCCTAAGAACTGAAAACAAGGCTTTAATTTAGTAATGCTGGTTTAAAGCACACGTATATGGCATGGACTAGTTGCTCTAGATGTTCATGTTATTTCTACCCAAAAAATAAAAATAAAAAAATTAAACTCCACACCTCATAAAATTTGACTAGAAAGCTAGTTTCATCATCAGAAGATAAAAGAGGAAGAGAAGTTTACTTGCCAAATCTGTTCAAGCTGAAATGCAAGAAATCCAAACTTAAAAAGCTTCAAAACTCAACAATGACATCTCACCAAACACCCATCTAAAACCACATGCAAGGTTCCCATCGGATAGAGAAGCCAACAAAGAGTGATATTGATTTGTACCAACAAAATGGAAGTAATAATTTTTTTTCTTCTCTCAAACTTGAAAGTGAAAGGAGATTGATTTTCAAAATATCATCTAGCTTCTACACCTTTAAAAACCATGACATGTACAATGAACTTAGAAATGAGAGACTCCATCAAAACTTAACTGCAACAATGATCATAACTAATTTGATTGAAGTTCAAATTCTCAACACAAATCAACCAAAATTGTTCAAGTAATAGGAACACTTATTTGTGTTGCATGCTCAAATAATGGTAGTTAATAAGCTAATAAAGTGGAAAGATGTAATCTGGTCAGCACATACAGTGATCCATGCTAATAAAAAGAACGAATATTTATAAGATAAGCACTGTCATTAAAATCATAATCATCAACCTCACTTTCACATAGGATTTCAAAAAAGGAAAAATCTCAATTTCACATAAATCGATGGTAACAACAATCAAGATAGTTTTCCAGTCAAATCATAGACCCCAAACTACATTTCCAGCAATTGGCATTGAAACCCTCCAGAATGCATGAATGGGTCCCAAATGGGACCTGTATGCACATACAATGCAGATTTAGTCCACTGAATAAATGCAGAGACAAAGGAACCAGCGAAAAACAAAACAAGAATTGAAGAACTGAGAATAGCTGTGTCCAAGTAAAATAAAATAACCTTTCGACAAAAAATGTCAGTGCTAAAAAATCACGCAGGCATAGATTGGTTAAGTAAATTTGAGTACCAAGTTTTACGCCAAGACGCTAAAAAAATTATATAAGGGATCTATTATTCTTTTACCAACTTAAAAGAGATCACAAAATTCAAAGACTGTACAGGGAAAATTTTCAAAACCATTTCTTCCAAAATTTGGAAACAAGTTCAGACTTCAGACATCATAAGAATAATAAAAGAAGTTATAAACAACAATGGAATTCAAGAAACAAAGCCAACACAAAGAATAAACTAATCAAGACAACTAAAATACCAAACAGTAATTAAATAAAACCTAAAAATTAACTGAAGAAAAAAATTTGCATTTGAAAAAGGTCTAAGATTGATACTTCTGAGAAGATGGGGCGCCAACATTTTATGAAGTCTAGATATCTGCTCCTCTTGATTGATATCCTTAAATTCTTCCTGAAACTCCTCCAGACTTCCAAACTGCAAGGCATAAATATCAATTACTGAATGTGGGAATTTATAAACATCAACTTTGATACCCATTTTAAGGTAACTTAAAATATCTGCCATTGCATTAGATGTTTAAGATACTAACCTTCCCAGCATCAAGGAAGTGCATGAGCATGAAAAGTTGATCAAGATTGTTCTGAAAGAATACCAAACAGGAGTCCATTCATAAGTTTGAACAAACAAATACCAATCATTTTATTTAAGTAAAGAAAAGAAAGGAGGTGATATATAATACTCTGAACAAGGAGGAAGATGATTCCCTTTCACCCCAAAAACACCCAGGAAATGCAGAGGAAAGAAAAGATACAACAGACATAACACCGCAAGCATTAACTGGCATAAAGTTCACATACCAAATAATGATAGCCAATGTGGAAATATGTCCAAAGGACATTAACAATCATATGGCTGCATGCATTTAGATACCTAAAATTACGTAGTAAGAGAAATTTACAACTGAAAAGGAATTGATAACAAGAAGACAAAGTACAAAACTTCTATCATTAGGAAGATAACTTGTAGCGATAAATTAGGGGTCAATTTTCCACATCACTGCAACCCATTTAACTTTGTCAGCCCAAGGCATTGGAACAAAGCCATACAAAATTCTAATTATGCAATCCCAATTTGAATCTCAAAATAAAAAGGTTTTTTTAAACCCTACACAGAAGTAAGACAGCATGTCTCATCCAAACCCACATAAAATCTGCAAATAAGCTGACCATAGAATAAATCAGCAAGACAAGCAAATTTTTCAAGTTTCATTTCACCAAAATGCTCCAATACAATATTGGCATGTTTAAAGCATACATAGAAAATCATTAACAGTTCATCTTCATCTTATCGAAAATTTTCAAACCGAAGTGTCCACAAAACCACTAAATAGTTTATTGGACTTTTACCATATGCAAACATTCTATGGACAGAGGAGCATTCTTCTATCTCTGGTAGCTCTCAATCGAACGGCTCTTGCCGACACAACAATGGACGAGGACGATGCCGGCGAATGGGAGACGAATGTCGGTGAAAATGGTGGCCGGGATGGTAATTTTTGAAATGCCCTAGCTGCGTTTTCAAACGTTTTCAAAGGGAAAGTAAAAAAAACAAAACCGAAACCAAAAAAAATAAAAGGCCTTTTGATAGAGAAAAGAACAAAAAAGAAAAAAAAAGAAAAAATAGAGATAAGGGTACTTTAGTCCAAACGGGTAAAATATTGGTTAGTTTTTAAAAAAATAAAAAAATTTGCTAGTTTTCTAAAATGGAATTGTAAGGTGGCTATTTATCGAAAAAACCCTATATACAATCTATGCTCCAAAGGCATTGCAATTTGATTGGATTGTAATATTCCAAACATTACCTCTTGCAGTTTTTAATCTCTGCGTACAGAAAGCAAATAAAGAATATACTTCTATAGCTATGAAATAGTGTTTGACGTCACAAGCAACGGTTTTGATTGGCCCATTTGCAGGATTCTAAGTACTGATGACCGACATTCAACTATCAAAGGCATTGCCTTTGCCATCCCCTCAATATTTGGTCTAAAGTTGTGCCATGAAAGCTGTTATTTTATCTATTGTCTATCAAATGAGAACAAGGTGAAGTTAAGTAGGTAAGCAGATTTTGCCTGTCTTGTCCAAGCTTCATTGACACTGTTATATGTGAATTGTCATTTATTTACCCAAAAAAATAAAAACGTTTAAATACACAACATAAAAAGAATTTTATATGATTCTTAACCAAAAAAAAAATATATATATATATATACTTTTTTAAGACATCATATTGATTTTATTTTTGGATGGGTTATTAAAATAGAAATAACAATAATGTTAGAGATTTTTTTTTTTCATGTCATATGAGAAAATGTATTTATTTTAACTAAGTAGAAGACATCCACAAATAACAAATATTAAACTACAAACAGTACAATAAGAAAAGAGCATAATTATAATCAAAATAAAACTCACACTAATAAAATAATGCCATTAATTAATAAGTAATTAGAAAATTCAAAACTTCAAAATGAAATGCCAAAAGTTATAGTGAATAGTAAATAAAATAAATATTGAATATTAATTTAAAAACAAGAACACTTACTTCTTTTAGATAAAGAATACTTGCATAATTATTTAATATATTAATTCAATTAATTAAGTTTATCATTTAGAAATACTTAAAAAAATAATAATAAAGTAGATAGAAAAGATAAACTTTTAATTATAGCGGCCTATTATATAATTATAGAGTCATTTTCATAATTTATTGAAAAAACACTATATATATATATATATATATATATCTAAAAAAAAAAAATTTTAAATGCTTGGGGGGGCATGCTCCCCACTTTAAAACGTGGCTCTGCCACTGCATTTATGGTATATCAAACAAAAAGAAAAATCAATAAACAAACAGAGTTCTATAAATATTAGAATTTGTTGGTAGATAGCAGGAATTTATTCTATTTGTTCTTTGCTGGATTCTAAAAGGGAAAAAAAATAAAAAATTCTTCACATGGCCTTTATCACCATCTAAACATTTTGGCAATCATCAAAGCTGTTATTCCATTTTGTCTATCCATTAAAAGCAGAGTAAAGCTAAGCTTGGACTTATCAACCAAAAAGCTTATAATAGTTGGTAGTATCCTGTAATTTTAAACTAATATCTCCATAAAAATGTATATATGTGTATATATATAATTTTGCTATGATTGGCATGCATACTCATCTCATTGTGCATTTATCACACCTATTCACTTGTGGATAGGCATAGAAAAATAAAATAACATCATAGGCCTATCTATGTGTGGATAAGCTTAGTACGCAAACCATAAGATGAGCATGCATGCTGATTATAATAAAACTGTATGCTTTTTACGAGAGATTGCATAAAACAAATAAAGGAGTAAGCATTTCCATGATAATTCACGAATTTTCTTACTCTACTACTAAGGAATTGGTAATTGAAACATGAGTAGATTCAATAGTATTTTTTACAGGCTTAAAACACTCAATTCTATTTATTGAGATAGTTTGGAACTTAGGATGCTTGAAAGTTACAGGAGTAATCTTCATTGATAGTCACCACAAACATTCTAAAATGTCATTCTACTGCATGCACGCCTCGCATTTAGAAGTTTATTTGTCATTCTTAATATCGTATTACAATTCCATCCATAGGACTACCAGGTGCAAGTTTTATGGAAATTCTACTACTGGTTACAGTGGCTGTAGTATCGCTTGTATGCCATGCTGTGGATGAAGTGTAAGAAGCTGAAACGGCGAGTGGACATAGGCTGGAGAAAGAGTGAAGCTGTAACGTTGAAGAATCATTGAAATGGTAATTTTTGCTTCGGTTATAGCAAAGTTTCCACCTACACAGTTTCGAGGTCCAATTCCAAAGGGTAAATATGCGGCAGGGTTGTTCTTAGTAGCTTCAGCAACCCCTTCTAGGAATCTTTCTGGTTTGAACTGATCCACATCTTCTCCCCATATTTGAGGGTCATGGTGAAGTGCTAAATTTGGAACATATAGGACAAGGTTAGCAGGAAGAGTGAGCTTTCCTACTTTTACTTTCCGTCCAACTTTTCTTATAACGCCAGCTACAGGAGGATATAATCTCAGTGATTCATTGAAGACCATGCCCATCTGCATGAAATGAAAAATTAAGAAGAAAAACAAAAGCATTTCAAATTTGGAGAGATGAGTCTCTTGCGATTAATGTGAGTTTGTGACTTACTATTTTTAGTTTGGCAATGCCTTCTGGACTTGGATTTTGATGGCCAAATATATTGAGCACCTCCTTTCTTACTTCTTCTTGCCAATCTGTATGGATTGCCAGAAGTAAAACCGTCCAAGAAAGAAAAGTATTAGTGGTTTCTTGTCCAGCAAAATAAAATGTTTTGCACTCATCAACTAAATCATCCACCGAGATCTTCTGGCTGTCGTTGGTGTCGTGATGAGCCTTTAAAAGCAAGCCAAGAAAATCACTACCAAAGCTGTCTCTTTCACCTCTCATTACCTTCTCTTCTCTTTCCTTGAGTATTTCTATGATATTGTTGCGAATATCATCCTCAAGCTTGTCTGCCTCAATCTCATCACCAGTTCTAAGAAACTTGCTACAAAATGAATGAAGTGCCATTGGTGCTGTAAAGAGGTGATCAGTTTCTTATACAAGATTTATCTAAAAGCAATTTACCTGATACCCGGAAACCTAAGTTTGTATGTATTTTTGAATGATAACAAGACCAGTCTCATAAGCATATCAAAAATACTTTTCCCTCTTTGGTAATTGCTCCCAAAGGCTGTTCTTGATATTACTTCTGAACTCAACAATCTGAATTCTTCAAATACCTCGATCTCTTTCCCTTCATATATTTTCCACTTTTCCAGCATCATCTCAACACAAGAGATCATTGTAGGAATTGTACTCTGCCAAACAACCCCATCATAATATTAGCATAATCACTCTACCATAACCTAAGACCTTGTCAATTTTTTCTAAATAGTGATTAGTAAAATGGACGATCAAACTGCAAAACTTTCTAGGTAGATTCAAGCAGCAAACACATCTCATTTACTCTCTTTTTCCTACATACTGTATCAAAATAAAATAATAATATACTTTTCAGTAAAGCAAAACAGCATACTTTTAAGCTTTCTCCATGAAATGCGTAATTGGCCAGTTTCCTCAATTTCCCCCATTTCTCACCTTCAGTGGTTACAAGGCCATCTCCTAATATCTTCTTTACATAGCCTTCATTGTCAGCTTTTGGAAAAGCTCTTTCTCTATTATTAAGTATTTCTTTGATCAATTCCGGTTCTGTTACAACCAGTTGTGCTTGATATCCATACCACTGAAGATAATTCTTTCCTGTCACAAAAGGGACAATATGTTGTCAGAATTTTATGTAAATATTCAAAGAAAACATGTATGTCCAAGAGCATTTTTACCATATATGTTGACCCAGAAATCAATATCAGGCAGAACTTTAGGAAATATGGCATGTGATAAACCCATAGGTGTGGCCATGGCTTCCTGTTTCATACTCAACATTTCTTTGGTGTTTCCATAGATGAATCTGTATGAAGGGCCTTTGATTCCTTGTGAACGCATGAAATACTGTACGCGAATAGGAAACCACCATAGTTTATGAAATATCTTGATAAGAGTTAATACAAGAAGCAGGACTAGAAAGCTTGAAAAAATGATCATGGGGTCTCTCAAGGCACTCATTTTTCTTTATGTTTTACCCTTTGATTAACTTATATCTCAAAGCTTATATATTTTATTTTATGGAAAGAGCTAAGGAATTTTTATGCTGGAAGCTGATAACACAGACAAATATACCCGTTCTGTAGTATTTGACCCCTTCTGGATGGTCCTTTATGATTGACTTTTTATAAATGGGCGGTCATCCCAATTGGATTTAACAATACATAATCCACAAGTAAGACAAAACTGAGCTATTTTTTATTTATTGCATTAATGAAGTAATCATCTGATATTTACTAGGATATTGTCACCTGTTGCAATGGACTTTGAGGTTCTTCTAGTATTCCTATTAGGTATCCTTGTCCACTTCACAAATCCCTGAGAAGAAAGAATGAGCTAAATATTCTAAAATCTATAGACATGCTTGCTGGAATATATATATATATATATATATAAAATAAAAAAATAAAAAATTATAAAAAAAAGATGCCCAGAATATTAATTCAATTACTAAAGTATTAGTTTGGTGAAACATAAGGCATAAGGAATAAAGCATGAGACATAATTAAGATTGATTTCAACAAAATAAGGCATCTTAGAGTCAAATTAGTATTTTACCGACCAATTTAGTTTTGAACCATACTTAGTACTCGCATTCTAGTGTTCAAATAAAAGTTTGAAGATAATCCTTTCATATGAATTAAATTGGAATAGATAAAAATCAATTTTGGTTTTGACCTTTATCATTTGGTATGGTTGTGGTTGCCTGTCATCATAGAAACTGCATTACTACAGAGTCTTTCAGATTTATTACCAAGGCCACAATCAAAAAGAAGTACAATCAACAAAGTAACCAAGTTAGGTTGCGACTGACCTACCAACGCTCCAGAAACAATGCAGTTTGATTGGGTTGTTATATTCAGGCATTATCTGTTGCAGTTTTTAATCCCTGCATAAGAAAGCCAATAAACAAATAAAATATATAGTTTTATAGATTTAAAATGTAGTGTTTTGCGTTAGAAGGAACATTTTTTATTTGGCCTTTTGTTGAATTATACATACAAATGACAAACATTTAAATGTCATACACATTGCATTTATCACCCGTCAAATTTGGTCTAAGAGTCCTGAAATCTGTTATTTTATATAGTGTACTATGCGTGGAAAACAAGGTGAAACTAAGATTGGACTTGTCAACCTTCTCTGTAATTGTCTATATCGCCCTAGTTTTTTTTCTTTTCTTTTTTTTATTATTTTTTTTTAATAGTATAACTTTATAATACAAATAAAATGAATAGCATTTCATGACAAATTCAGGCTACGTTGCTATAGAAAAATGTCACTATCATTGGAGTTTCCATTTGACTGCATGATTTTAATTACAAATCAGCATAAGCAATTCCAAAAGTCACTCTGATGCATACAAAAGTTTTATTCATCATGTTAATGAAGGGTTTAAAGTTACAGTACTTGGAATCTTTGCTTTAGGATTGATCAATCTCTGACAAAATGTCACTTAGGACCAAACTATTTAAGATTCTTTGCTGTCATAAAAGTTCAGACTCTGTCAAAGTTCAGCTTGTGGAACCAAGACTCCAGTATACCAAGTAGTGAAAAATGAGGCTCCGTGTCTAGAAAACATGACTGGTCTGTGAGCATCAAGTCCATATATCTAGGATATGATGAGTATCCATTCTTTGAGTACCAAGTCCATATTTAACATGGTGATTTTTTTTTTTTTTCCCCTTTTGGTTGATCACTTTTGACCATTCAAATTATAAAAAGTGTCACATTTTGAATCATTTATTTTAGATAGATGACTTTTATGAAAATTAGACATATAAAATTCATGTAATTTTATTTGGAAACTGTTTTAGTTCGTTTCATTTTCATTTTCATATTTTAGCATGTTGATTTTATCAAAATTATTTGTCAAAAATGCATTGTTATTAAAAATTTGTGATTTTCTACCGTACATTTGCTCATACTATAATGACATGATTTGGAAAAACAAGTTGAGAACAGCATGATATTTCAGAGGCTCAACCAACTTTGCATCTCGCTCATATTATTAGAAATGCCCCACTTAAACAATAAGATCAACAAAAGTGCTACTATTAAGATCTTTGAGTACTCTAAAGCATATGTCTTTGTTGATAGATGAGGTATGACTTTCCATCCCAAGGGATATATACATTCTCATCTCACTGCTGCTTTCTGTCTTGGACATCTGCATAATTAGTGTTAGAAACATAACAGAATCACACAGTACATTGAATAGAGAACCAAAATCCATAAGAATACCAACTAAAAATAATATTGAAAGACACAAGGTTAGCTTCATGGATGCAGCCATAGCTTAAAGCTTGTTTTATATCAGCTATTATATATATGGATGTGCATATCAATGAAAACGAAAACTTCTTTTTTATTGCCATCTTTGCAAATTTGTTCAATTTTGTAATCCACATAAACAATCTAAAATGTCATTCTGTTGCATACAAGCCTTGTTCTTGCACGTTTATTCATCATTCTTAAGATCAGTTTACAATTCCTGTCTTTTTGTAAAAGTACCATAACAAGAGGCTTAAGTCACTGTTTTTTGGGGTAAACGAATGGAAAGTCTCTACTACTCTTGACAGTGGCTGTAGTATCACTTGTATTCCATGATGTGGATGAACTGTAAGAAGCTGAAACGGCAAGTGGACATAGGCTGGAGAAAAGGTGAAGCTGAAGAGTTGAAGAATCATAGAAATGGTAATCTTTGCTTCAGTTATAGCAAAGTTGTTGCCCATGCAATTTCTAGGTCTTAGTCCAAAATGAAAAAATGCAGCTAGGCTGTTCTTAGTAGCTTCAGCAACCCCATCTGAGAATCTTTCTGGTTTGAACTGATTCACATCTTGTCCCCATATGTGAGGATCATGATGAAGTGCTAAATTTGAAATACACAACTCCAGGTTAGCAGGAAGAATGAGCTTTCCCACTCTCACTTCCCTTTCAGCTTTTCTTATAACACCAATAACAGGAGGATACAATCTCAGAGATTCATTAAAGACCATGCCCATCTGCATGAAATGAAAAAAGAACAATAAAAAAAATATATATATATATATATAATTTAAAAAAAAAAAAAAAAAAGGATTTTGATGCAGTTTTGCAATAAGTATGAGTCTGTTACTTACTGTTTTTAGTTTTGCAATGCCTACTGGATTTGGATTTTCATGGCCTTATTATTGAGCACCTCCTTTCTTGCTGCTTCTTGCCAATCTGTGTGGATTGCTAGAAGCAAAACAATCCAAGCAAGAAAACTATTATTGGATTCTTGCCCAGCAAAATAAAATGTTTTGCACTCATCAACAAAATCATCCACTGTAATCCTCTGGCTGGTGTTGGCATCATGATGAGCCTTTAAAAGCAATCCAAGAAAATCACTCCCAAATCCGTCTTTTTCTCCTTTCATTACCTTCTCTTCTCTTTCCTTGATTATTTCTATTATGTTGTTGTGTATTTCTTCTTCAAGCTTGTCTAATTCAATCTCATCCTTCGTTCTAAGAAACTTGCTGCAAATGGACGAATGACATATTACTGTGGAAAAAAGGTGGTGATTCTTTTCCAACTATAGATTCATAAAGAAAAACTTAACTGATACAAGGAAACCTAAGTTTGTAAGCATTTTTGAATGTTAACAATTCCAACTTCATCAGCATCTGAAAATATTTTTCCCTTTTTGATAATTGCTACCAAATGCTGTTCTTTAAATTACTTCTGAAGATAACAATATGATTTCTTCAAACACCTCAAATCTCTCTACTTTCATATATGTTCAACCTTTCTAACATCATCTCAACACTAGAGATCATTGCAGGAATGAAACTCAGTGAAATAATCCCATCATATAATAACTCCAATCACTCACCCTTCCACTAACTAAGATAGATTTTCTATACTTGTTCTAAATACTAATTAGCAAATCAAACTACTATACTTTCTCTGTTTTCCTTCAGAAACAGTCATTTACTAATTACTATGTCCCAGTGAAAAGGAAGAAAAACAGCAAGAAAAAGAAAGAAAGTGAACACTTTCTTTCTTTTTCTTGCTGTTTTTCTTCCTTTTCATGGTAGCAGAGCCAGCCTTCACGGCTACTCAGAAATATGCGTTGGTTGTTGTTTCACCTTTCTCAAGCAATGTTATGAAACTTGAGGAAGATAATTTTGTTCTATGGAGGTCACAAATTCTTCCTACTCTCAAAGGACACGATCTGGAAAAATTCATTCTAATCTTAAGAACAACGTCAGGAAAAGTTTCAGTTCTTGCAGACGATAGATCTGGCAGTGTTGCTAATGTTGATGAAGAACTTGACTATTGGGTGAAACAGGATCAATTGCTATTAGGATGGATTCGAGCTACAATTTCACGGGAAGTTCTACGGCATCTGGTTGGGTTACAAACAACATTTGATGTTTGGTAGACTCTTGAATCTAGGTATGCATCTCACTCAAGATCTCAGATTTTACGTCTTCGAACACAGTTACAATCCACTAAAAAAGGAGGTTTAAGCATTAATGAATATTGGCTCAAAATGAAGATAATTGCTGATGATCTTGAGGCTGTTGGTGAATTTGTGCATGAGACAGATTTTGTGTATTATATTCTTGGTGGTTTAGGACCTAAGTTTGATCCTGTCTCTGAAAATCTTAATTCTCGACTAGACTCAATCGGCTTGACAGAGGTTCGATCTCGGTTACTTGCGTATGAAAGCAAGTTGGAAGACTATAATTCTGCTCTTTCTATGAATCTTGGTCATTCTCATTCAGCAAATATGATAAGTTCAGTTTCTCATACTGGTTTGAATTCTGTAAACTTGGTTCAACCTCCAACTCATGGGCATGTTGAGACCTCTGGATGTAATTTTCAGTTTTCTGGTTCCAATATCAATGTTGGTCGTGGTTTCTTTCCACGAGCTCGGTTTGACAGAGGATTTGTTGGCAACTACAATGATCAAAATGAGAATTACAATACTCAAGATCGAGGTTTCTTTGGTCATGGCAGGGGTACTAATCGACCAATTTGTCAAGTCTGTAAAATGGTTGGACATACTGGTGATGTTTGTTATTATAGGTATGCTCAACCATTTCAGTAGAGTGTTCCACAGCCAAGCTTTACTGTTGGCAGTGCTAATCCTAGGACTTTCTTTGCTGGAGTTCCACACACTCTACAATCTGGTTTTTCTGATAACTTTTTGTATAATTACAATATGAGATCGCCAGTTATGCCTGAATCAACTATTGGGATGGTTGCTCCAAATTTGCAGTCATATGGTTCCATGTCTGGTTTATCTAATCCTTTTTCTTATGGTGTCTCAACACCACTTGGTAGTTCTAACAACATCTTTAGTCAAGTGCCACAACAGTCTACTGGTTTTTGTGTTCATAATGGTGTACCTCATTTCGATGCACCTCTTTTTGCTTCAATTGGCATGAATTCTGCTGGTTATCCTTTCATGCCTCCAATGTCAGCTTCCATTGGATCAAATGTTGTTGGTCATTCTTTAGTGCCTCAAATGTCAGCTAATATGAGTAATTTGTCTCTTTCTCCACATTCTAGTGCTAATGTTGTGTCTGCAATAGTGGACCCAAACCCTTCCTAGTTCTTAGACAGTGGAGCTACTAATCATGTAGCTACAGATGGTGATAGCTTGCTTGAACATATTAAGTTTCAAGGAAACAACAAACTTACTGTTGGCTATGGGCAGAATGTGGATATTACTCATATTGGTAACTCATTCATACCTTCCATCTCTATGGTAGTAAGACTTAACAATGTTTTGGTTGTTCCTTGCATAGCAAAAAACCTGTTAAGTATTTCTCAATTAACTAGAGACAATGGATTGATTGCTGAGTTTGCTGATAGCTAATGTTTTATCAAGGACAAGTTAGGCAGAACTCAACTTAGAGGAGTATTGGAAGATGGATTGTACAAATTGCAAGCTCCTGTTCTTAGAAGACAAAGACTACATCCAAATAAGATGTTCACAAGTTCTTTTGCTGCTGATTTTGGTTCAGATCGTGACAAGGGTCACTATTTCTCAAATTGTGCTACTAAATCTACTGCTGGTGTTTCTGGTGTTGTTGGTGAATCGTTTTGCTTTCCTTTAGCATGTACTACTTCTTCTCAATGTACTACTTCCTCTCAGAGTTTACCAGATGTAAGAAGTGACAGTTGTCGTAGAATCAATGTTTCAGAGTTTGCATTGTTTCATAATAGACTTGGACATCCAAATACTAAAGTTACATTGGAAGTCCTCAAAAGTTGTAATAAGAAATTTCTTAATAAAGATGAGTTCTTTTGTGATGCCTGCCAACTTGGTAAAAATCATTTGATCAATTTTCCTGTCTCTACTTCTAGAGCATTAGCACCTTTGGAAATCATTTATACAGATTTATGGGGGCCTGCTTCAGTTAGTTTCAAGGAAGGATACAAGTATTACATACAGTTCTTAGATGATTACTCAAGATATGTTTGGATATATCCTTTAAGAACCAAGTCAGAAGCTCTGGTAATTTTTTCAAGTTTTCATGTTATGGTTGAAAGGCAGTTTGATAAAAAAAATCAAAGTTTTTCAAGCTGATTGGGGAGGTGAATTCAGATCCTTTCTTCCTTATCTCTCAAAGTTTGGTATTGTCTTTAGGCATCCTTGTCCTTATATTCACACACAAAATGGAAAAGTGGAAAGGAAGCATAGACATCTTGTTGAATTGGGATTGTGTCTCTTGGCTCAAGCTCACATGTCGCTGGTTTATTGGTGGGAAGCCTTTCATTGTGCTTCTTTCTTGATCAATCAGCTACCAACTCAGGTTCTTAATCAGCTTTCTCCTTATGAGATGTTGTTTCATAAAAAACCTGATTACACTTTTCTTAAAGTTTTTGGGTGTGCTTGTTTTCCGTATTTGAGACCTTATAACAAGGTTAAGCTGAATTTTCATACAACCAAGTGTGTCTTTTTGGGATATAGCCCTGATCATAAGGGTTATCATTGCTTACATCCATCGGGAAGGGTTTATATTACAAATAGTGCTATTTTTCATGAAACTGAGTTTCCTTTTATGACTGGTTTTTCTTCAGGTTCTGCTAAGAAGGATGAACTTTCCTCTTCTTGTTCATCTTCTGATGCACCTCTGTTTGTCCTGCATAAAAATGTCTCCTCTACTCCTTTGACTGACTCCACTCCAGATATCTCTTCTCTTCCTAATAACAATTTACCAAGTTCTTTTCCTCAAAATACTTCATTTACTGAATCAATTTCTTCTCTGGCAAATTATTCTCCTTTACCTAATGTTTCTGCTCTTGTTCCTCCAGTTAATTTGTCTCCACATAATTGTTCTCCCCAGTCTGATACTTCCACTTCTGCTCCTAATACTTCAAATTCATCTTCTAGTCTTCAATCTCCTATTAGGCTAAATACTTCTTCTATTATTCCTCAACCAGTTTTGTCTAGTTCAAGAACAATGTTGAAACCCAATACTCAATCAGTTCATCCTATGATAACTAGATCAAAGAATGGTATTTTCAAACACAATGCTTCAAAAATTCTTTTAACTACTAAACATCCTTTACCTCCTACTTCTCTTAGTCAAATGGTTGTCCCAAGAACAGTCAAAGCAGCTCTTCTTGATCCTCAATGGAAATCTGCTATGGAACTTGAATATTCTGCCTTGATGAAAAATAACACTTGGCAACTAGTTCCTTGCACTTCTGATATGAATATTGTTGGCAATAAATGGGTTTTTAGAGTAAAGTATAATGCAGATGGTATTATTCAAAGGTGTAAAGCTAGATTAGTTGCTAAGGGTTTTCTACAAACACCAGGGTTGGACTATTTTGAAACCTTTAGTCCAATTATTAAACCTGCTACAATTCGGTTGATCTTAACAGTAGTTATTTCTAAAAATTGGGTGGTATGGCAGTTGGACTTTAATAATGCATTTTTGAATGGGGATCTCAATGAAACAGTGTATATGTCACAACCTGAGGGTTTTGTTTCTTCAACACATCCAACGTATGTTTGCAAGCTGCAAAAGGCTTTATATGGTTTGAGACATGCTCCACGAGCTTGGTTTGATAAACTTAAACAAGCTTTGCTTCACAAAGGATTCAAGAACTCACAAGCTGATACATCCTTGTTCATGTATAATTCTGGTACAACCTGTGCTATGATATTGGTGTATGTTGATGATATCATAATCACAGGTAACAATGCTATTTTTGTTAATCAGCTTATTGGCAATTTGAACCAACAATTTTCTCTTAAGGATCTTGGTGATTTACACTTCTTTCTTGGAATTGAAGTTCATAGATCTGAAGTTGTTATGCATCTAACTCAGAGTAAATATATTAGAGATCTATTGCAGAAAACCAAAATGGATGGTGCTAAAGAAGTTTCTTCTCCTATGTTAACTGGCAGACAGCTATCCCTATATGATGGTAACATGTTTGATAATCCTGAGCTATATAGAAGCACCGTTGGAGCACTTCAGTATCTCACAATAACTAGACCAGAAATCTCCTTTTCAGTCAACAAATTAAGTCAGTTTCTTCATGCTCCTACCACAGATCATTGGGAGGCTTGCAAGAGATTACTGAGATATCTAAAAGGTACAATTCAACATGGTCTTCAACTACAAGCCTCAAACCAGTTAGTTCTCCATGCTTTTGCAGATTCAGACTGGGCTAGTAATCCCGATGATAGAAAATCTACAAGTGGTTATTGTATTTTTCTGGGGGCAAGCTTAATTTCGTGGAGCTCTAAAAAGCAACATGTGGTTGCAAGGTCCAGTACAGAAGCTGAGTACAGGGCTTTGGCACATGTCACAGCTGAGTTGTGTTGGTTGAGGAACCTTAGTCAAGAACTGCAGTTTTTGTTTGACAAACCAATAATATGGAGTGATAATATTGGTGCAGCACTATTAGCTTCTAATCCTGTACATCATGCCCGATTCAAGTACATTGAGATTGATTTGCACTTTGTTAGAGACAAGGTTTTAGATAAAGAGCTTGACATTCGTTATGTGCCTTCAAAGGAGCAGATTGCTGATATTTTTACTAAATCATTAGGCACTTCACGTTTTTTATTTCTGAGAAACAAGTTAAGAGTGAGTGAAGTTCCTGTAGTTATGAAATCTGCATTGTTATAGCATTTGATGTTGATTAAAAGGTGTCTTCAACTTGAAAAGAAAGCATTATGGAGTGCTGCCAAGTTTTTTTTTTTAGTTGATGAAAGGAAGTATTGTCGTGGAGTACTATCAAGTTCAGTTCTGGAAGCATTGTGGAATACTGTCAAGTTCAGGTCTTTTTCATTAAGGTGAAAGGTGTCTTTAACTTGAAAGGGGGCGTATTGTGAAATGGTGCCAGCTCAGCATAGCTTTAGCACAGCCTTGGTGCCAGATTATCACACCAGTTAGTTAAATGTCATGTGACCCACCACATGCTTGTATTTTAGTTATAAGTTTGTTGTTTCTGTTTTAGAGTACTAATATAAATACTTGATGTATTAGTTTCTTGTTTTTTACTTAGTTTTACAATAACTCGAAAAAGAACTCTCTGGAAGTTTTCTCAGGAAGTTTTCTGCTTTTCTGATTTTTTCTTTCTTGAATTTTCTCTTGCACTTTCTTTCTTTTTCTTGCTGTTTTTCTTGCTTTTCACCCAGTAAAATAATGATGTAATTAATTAATTAGTAAAACAGTAAAGCCAAAAGCTTACATACCTTCAAGCTCTCTCCATGAAAGGCATAATTGGCAAGTTTCCTCAATTTCCCCCATTTCTCTCCTTCAGTGCTTGCAAGGCCATCTCCTAATATCTTCTCGATATAGCCTTCATTACCAGCTTTTGGAAAAGCTCTATTTCTATTATCAAGTTTCTCTTTGATCAACTCCTGTTCAGTTACTACTAGTTCAGGTATAGCTCCGTACCACTAAAGATAAGTCTTTCCTGTCATAAGATGGACAATTTATAGTCGGAATTATATGTAAATATTTATAGAATCATTATTATGTTCAAGATCATATACAATACCATATATGTTGACCCAAAAGTCGATATGAGGCTGGACTTAAGAAAATATAGCGATAAGCCTGTAGGATTGGCCATGGCTTCTCTTTCATGCTTAATATTTCTTTGGTGCTTCCATGGATGAATCTGTAAGACGAGCCTTTCATTCCTTGTGAACCCATCAAACACTGTATTCGAGTAGGAATCCACCATAATTTATGATATATCTTGATAAGAGCTAATACAATAAAGAGTACCAGAAAGCTTGAGAAATTTTTTGCAATGTCTCTAAAGGCATTCATTTTTCTCTTTTTTTTATTTTTTTATTTTGTATTTTTCCTCCTTACAAATTTGTTTTTTATTGAAAGAGATGAGGAATTTGTGTATACCAGTTTCGGAGGACATTTCTTGATGATCACATATGACTTTTTGTACATGAGTGGTCCTGCGGTTGACAATATGTAAGCAACAAGTCGAAACTGAGCTACTTTTAATTGACTGCAACAGAGAAGCAATTAACAAATTCCTGATAAGCAAGTGTGAGCTAAATAGTCTAATAGTAATAGTAATGCTTGTTGGATTTTAACCAAAATTATTATAGCAATATGAATTTAATTACCAAAATATTATTTCGGTGAAACATAAGCATACAACATAATTAAGAATGATTTAACAATTACGCATCCAAACTGTCATTGTCAATCCTTGTGATTCAACAGCTCGAATAGAAAGGCGCTGTATACCTAGTGTTTTATGTAAATGAAATGTTTGGAAAGAGACATAAATGAGCTTTAATTTGGACATCTCAAGCTGAAAAAGAACTCTCATCTGCAATGGTTGTCCATCACATTACCTTTCGCAATATTTTATTTCCTAAAAACAGAAAGCAAATAAATAAAGTAAAATAGTTGCATAGCTACTGTATGATGTTTGACTTTAGGAGGATGATTTGCATTTTGATTTTTCTAGATACTAAACACAAATGATAAACATTCAAATGTTGTTTGTGGTTACTCTTTCACCCCATTACTTATTTGTTACTTCCATTTCCTTATTGTCTATCCATGAAAAACAGAGTGAGGTTAATTCCAAGTTTCCTGTAACTATTGGATTGATGCTAATGCATCATCTGCATAAACATTTCCGAAAGCTACTCTGGTTTATACAAACGATTATTATACACTCTTATTCATCATCCTTATCATTGGTATACAGTTACAGATTTTGTAAAAACTCAGGTGGCTTAAAACAAATTTTATTGAGTTTTCAAATGCATCAATAGTTTTTACAGTGGCTGTAATATCACCTGTATTCCATGTCGTGGATTAAGTGTAGAAAACTGAAATGGCGAGTGTACATAGGCTGGAGAAAGGGTGAAGTTGTAGCGTTGAAGAATCATAGAAAAAGCGATCTTTGCTTGAGTTATAGCAAACTTGTTGCCCACGCAATGTCGGGGCCTCATTCCAAATGGAAAAAATGCTGCTGGGTTGTTTTCATTGGCTTCAGCAACCCTTCAGAGAATCTTTCTAGCTTGAACTGATGCACATCTTCTCCCCATATTTGTGGGTCGTGGTGAAGTGCTAAAGGTGATATAAACAGGTTTAGGTTAGCTGGAAGAATCAGCTTTCTTGGTCTAACCTCCCTTTCAACTTGTCTTATAATGCCAATAACAGGCGGATATAATCTCAGAGATTCATTGAAGACCATGCTCATCCGCAAGAAATGAAAAAATAAAAACAGAAAAAGGACTTCAAATGAATGAGTTTCTTGCTGTTTATCTAAGTTTGACTTACTGTTTTTACTTTTGCGATGTTATATGGATTTGGATTTTCATGGCCGAATAAATTTAGCAACTCCTTTCTAACTTCCTCTTTCCAATCTGAGTGGATTGCTAGAAGAAAGACAGTCCATCAAAGTAACGTGTTAGTAGTTTCTTGTCTAGCAAAATAAAATGTTCTTCACTCGTCAACCAAATTGTCCGCTGAAATTCTCTGGCTGCCATCAGCATCATGGTGAGCCTTTAAAAGTAATCCAAGAAAATCACTACCAAAGCTGTCTTTTTTGCCACTCATTACCCTCTCTTCTCTTTCCTTGATTATTTCTATAACGTAGTTGTGTATTTTTTTCATAACCATATCCGATTCAATCTCATCACCAATTTTAAAAAACTTGCTGCAAAATGGATGAATGACCAAATTGGCATGGGAAGAAGTTATCATTTACCATCTCTAAACTTAGTTAAAAGGAATATACCTGATCCCAGGGAACCTAAGCTTTAAAGTATTTTTCGATGTTAACAAGACCAACCTCATCAGCATCTCAAAAATGTCCTTTCCTTTCATGTAACTGCTTCCAAATGCTGTTCTATATATTACTTCTGAAGTCAGCAATGTGAATTCTTCATATAATTCCTCTATCCCTCCATATGATTTCCACCTTTGCAGCATCATCTTAACACTAGAGATCATTGCAGGAATCATACCCTGTCAAACAATCCCATCACACAATTACTGAAAACTCTCTCGTATCAATTATTTTTTCTTTTTTCTTTTTTTTTTTCTTTCCCCTTTTTTCTGAATTAGTAGTTCTTTGGTAGATTCAAATAATAACCACACCTAATTTATTTACTCTGTTTTCCTTCACAAATAAGAAATCACTGTACTCAAATAAAACTAACAGTAAATGGTGTATGATAAAACTTAGAGCTTACTTTCAAACTCTCTCCAAGAAAGCCATAATTTGCCAGTTTTCCGCAATCTCACCCCCTTGTCCACCTTTGGCGATCACAAGGCCATCTTCTAATAGCTTATTGATGATGCCTTCATTTTCAGTTTTTTGAAAAGCATCATCTTTATTATCAAGTATTTCCATAATCAATTCCTGTTCGGTTACAACCAGTTGAGCTTAAGCTCCATACAACTGAAGATAAACCTTTCCTGTCACAAACTGATAAAAACCATAACCAGTACTTTATAAAGATGTTCAGTAGCTTGTTACCATATCTGCTGAGCCAGAAATAGATATGAGGCTGAACTTCAGAGAATATGGCTTGTGATAAACCCGTAGGGGTAGCCATGGCTTGATTTCTCATCCTCAGTGCTTTCCATACATGAATCTGTCAAGAAGGGCCTCTATTTCCTTGTGAACCCACCAAATACGCGAGAAGGATTCTACCATAGTTTATGAAATATCTTGATCAGAGTTAACAGAAGACACAGAACTAGAAAGCTTCAAAAAATCACAATAGGGTTTCCAAACACACTCATCTTCTTGCTTTTACAGACAAAGATACCAGTTTCACCGTGTTTTTATCCTTAGGTTGAAAGATTATTCTGCCTGACTTTCTATACACTAATCGAACCTACCAAAATTGAGTTGGCAAATGTGAAGTCCACATGTAAGATATAGATACACCATTTTGGCTGTACTTTGTAGAGTAACAATAATGCTATGTAATTTGTTTGCCTAGTGTGGCCAAATGAGTTTCATTTATCTATATTTAATTGATTTTCCCACACTTTCATTTAATGAGGTCGATAACCAGTTGAGCTTCAGCTCCATAACACTGAATTTAATTCTTTCCTTTCACAGAAAGGGATAATAAGGAGTCAGAACTTATGTAAATATTCACGTAACCACATTATGTTCAAGATCATAATACTATATATGTTGATTCAAAAGTCAATGTGAGGTTGGACTTTAGAAAACATGACATGCAATGAGCCTGTTACCTCAAAACTTCCAAATTTGCTATTGTTGAAAGAGCTGTGGAATTTATGTATACCTGTTTTGGAGTGTTTGAACCTTCTTGATGATAACAAATGCATGACTTATTTTTTTAATAGATGATTGGTCCTGCAGTTGACAATATGTATTCAACAAGTCATAAATGAGCTATTTTTAATTGACTGCAATGATGGAGTACTAATAAATTCTTGAGAAGCAAGTATGAACTGAATAGTTTACTAGTAATAGTGATGCTTGCTGGATTTAAAACAAAATGGCGATAAAAATATCATTTAATTACCAAAAATAGTATTTGTGTCTATCCTTTTGATTCCATGTATAACTGTGAATCATTAGCTTTTTGATGTGATAGAAAGGCATTGATCTGCCTGCGCTCTAACAACATCTCCATCTGATTGAATTGTCATATCCAAGCATTACATTTTGCACCTTTTAGTCCCTCAAAACAGAAAGCAACTAAATAAAAGTAAAACAGATGTATAACTACTATTTGACTTTAGGAGGATTGTTTGTACTGGGCCAAAGGTTGCATCATCAAAGCTTTTATTTCCATTTAGTCTATCCATGAAAAAAAGAGTGAGGCTAAGATTGGACTTTTCAACCTGGGAGCATTTTTGGGATTATTTTTAGCCTAATATCCCCTTTTTTTCCTTTTTTTTTTTTTTGTTTTTTTGTTTTAACGTTGGTAAGATTGAAAAAAGCAAATAAAGTAGGTAATTTAGAGTTGTTCAACTGTTACTTATGTTAATCACTTAAAAGATCTGTAATAACCAATCTTTTTTCTGTGTTTGACCACCATTTGCCCAATAACTTCAGTCTTTCATGACATGTTGTGAATATATCAGAACGGAATTAAACGTAGCACTTCCGAAGAATAACACATTCTTTTGAAATCAAAACATGATGAGCATATCCAATTGTATCTTTTATGGACTAGAATGCTCAACTTATATATTGAAATTACAACCAAAGTTGCTAGTTGATGCAGTGATGTTAATCATCCTTATAAAGGGAATACATAGAGTTACACAGTATTTCTAAAGACTAAGGAGGCTCGAATCATATTACTGTGTTTATTAATGCACCAAGTGCATATGGAATTACTACAGTGGCCGTGTTATCAGTTGTATTCCATGTCGTGGACGAAGTGTAATATGCAGAACTGGCAAATGGATATAGGTTGGACAAAGGGTGAAGGGGTAGTGTTGAAGAACCATTGATAGAGCGATCTTGGCTTCCATCATAGCAAAGTTGTTGCCCACACAATTTCGAGGCCCCATTCCAAATGGTGAAAATGCAGCTGGGTTGTTTTTAGTAGCTTCAGCAACACCTTCTGACAATCTTTCTGGTTTGAACTGATTCACATCTTCTCCCCATATTTGTGGATCATGGTGAACAGATAAACGTGGGATATATACGTTAAGAATAGCAGGAAGAATCAGCTTTCCCAGTCTAACCTCCCTCCCAATGTTTCTTACAGAGGCGGTAAGAGGAGGATATAATCTTATAGATTCATTGAAGATCATGCCCATCTGTAAGAAACAAAAATTTTAAATTTTGAAGACATAATTTCAAACTACGAATGACTTTCTTGCTGCTGGTTATGAGACTTTGACTCACTATTTGTAGTTTTGCAATGCCTTCTGGATTTGGATTTTCATGACCAAACAAATTGAGCACCTCCTTTCTAACTTCCTCTTGCCAGTCTGGGTGGGTTGCCAGAAGCAAGACAGTCCATGCAAGTAAAGAGTTAGTAGTTTCTTGTCCAGCAAAATAAAACGTTTTACACTCATCAACCAAATCGTCCACTGAAATTCTCTGGCTGTCATTGGCATCATGATGAGCCTTCAAAAGTTAACCAAGGTAATCAGTTCCAAAGCTGCCTTCTTCGCCACTTGTTACATTCTGTTCTCTTTCCTTGATTATTTCAATAATGCAGTTGCGAATTCTTTTCTCAAGCATTTCCGATTCAATCTCATCGCAAGTCTTTAAAAACTTGCTGCAAAATGGATTCAATGACAAAATTGGCATTAGAAGAGGTTATCATTTTTCAACTCTAAATTTATCTAAAAGGAATTTACCTGAGGCCAGGGAACCTAACTTTGTGAAGATTTTCAGACGCTAAAAAGGTCAATTTCATCAGCATCTCAAAAATGTCCTTCCCTCTTAGATAGTTACTTCCAAATGTTGTTCTAGAAATTACTTCTGAAGTCAACAATCTGAATTCTTGAAATACCTCCACCTCTTTACCTTCATATGATTTCCACCTTTCCAGCATCATCTCAACACTAGAGATCATAGCAGGAAACATACCCTGTAAACAATCCCATCATGCAATAAGCGTCCATTATCAATTTTTTTTTTTTTTTCTGAACGGTATTACTAATTTCTTGGCATAATCAAATGACAACCACACCAAATTTACTCCTCTTTCTCAAACAATTACTTACCACATCCAAATAAAAGTTTACGTTAAATGGTATATTTGTAAAACTAAGAACTTACTTTCAAACTCTCTCCATGAAAGGCATAATTGGCTAGTTTCGGCAAATTCGCCCATTTCTCACCGTTAGTAGTCACAAGGCCATCTCCAAATATCTTCTTTAAAATGATTTGAATGTCAGTCGTTTGAAAGGCTCCATCTTTATTATTAAGTATTTCTTTGATCAATTCCTGCTCCGCTACAACCAGTTCAGCTTGAGCTCCAACCCATTGAAGATAAACCTTTCCTGTCACAAAAATGATAAAAACCATAGTCAGTATTTATAGCTTCACAAGTAAAATATCCATAAAAGGATGGATGTTCAGTAGCTTGTTACCATATCTGTTGAGCCAGAAGTCAATATGAGGCTGAACTTTAGAGCATATGGCATGTGATAAACCCAATGGGGAAGCCATGGCTTCAATTCTCATCCTCAATATTTCTTTGGTGCTTCCATGGATGAATCTGTAAGAAGGGCCTTTGATTCCTTGTAAACCCATCAAATATTGTATGCGATAAGGAATCGACCATTGTTTATGAAAAATCTTGATAAGAGTTAACAAAAAACAAAGGACTATAAAGTTTAAAAAATCATAACAGGATCTATCAATGAGTTTCCCCTTTTTCTTTTTTTTTTTTTTTTTTTTTTTTTTTTTTTTTTGGGTGCCCCTTCTCGATCCACTCGAACTTAGAGATGTGCTTTTAGTGAGAGCGTGCGATAAGGAATCCACCAGAGTCCTTATCCACCATAGTTTATGAAATATCTTGATAAAAATTAACAGAAAACAAAGAACTATAACGTTTAAAAAAAACCGTTTCAAAGCATCTCTATTTTTGCTGATGAAAACACGAATTCAAGTCAAAAAACATGTTATCCCTATTTGTGCTGATAAGAGCACGAATTCAAGTCAAAAAACATGTTGGATTTGAGTAGTGTATAAATTTGGTGATTTGATTCAAAAAGAAAAAAAAAAAAAAAATCTATCAATGAGTTTTTTTCTTTTGGTGGATTTCCATTTATTTGTACCGAGGCTCACTTTGATATGATGAATTTATATTATATTAATCTGTGTTGTAAGATTATTATGTAAGTTGCACAATAAATCTCTATAAATTGATGTATAATATTAATTATTTAAAAATTTTAACATTAAAAATTTTAAATATTTAAATGAAAATCTTATGATTTGAATTGATTTGTACTATACTAAATAAGAAAAGTGAACAAAATTGATTTTGCAATACTATTTTACCATTTATTAAAAAAATATATTATTCATTGCATAAATTATGTATTTCTTATTTTTTAGTAAAGTTATTATTATTATTATTATTATTAACATTATCTTAAAGTGTATAACATTTATTTATTTTTTTTACCAAATTATCATACATTTAACAGTTATCTAACATGTATATATATAATCTATGCATGATATAGACGTTTGTATACTTTTATTATATAGAGTTTAATATTAACAACGATTTTTTATATCCATATTACAATATGGCACAAACCGGTGCTTTAAAATTTTCTTATATATATATATATATATATATACTGGAAAGCTTTTTGGTTTTTTGATTTTTTCCTTATATATATGCATAATAAAAAGGAAAAAATCAAAAAACCAAAAAGCTTTCCAGTATATATATATATATATATGCATAATAAAAAAGAAAAAACAAAAAACAAAAAACCAAAAAGCTTTCGGTATAAATGCGTTTATTAGAGTTAAAAAATAATAATAATAATAATAATAATAACAATAATAATAACTTTTGCAAAATGAAATAGTTTTGGAAAAATAAATAAATAAAAAATGATGATGATGATGATGATGATGAAATAAGAAACATAAAAGGGCACCAACGGAGCTTATACACGCTAATCCCAACCGCCGGGTATTGACAAGGCGGTATATAATGCTGAAATTGGTGGGCCCAGTATTAACCAATGATCCTCGGATAACGTACTCATAGTAGCCAAACATTGTTTTGGGTTAAAAGAATACCATGCAGGATTTCTATAATTGGCACCAAACATGCACCAAGGAACTATAATGATAAGCGCACCTATCAATTTTTTTACGACAAATAAGTCATAAATGAAGACCCAATTTTTTTTATTTATTTATTTTTTTTTTTGAATGAATGCTTGAAGACCGTCTTGGTAAAATTACCAGACGGCAGCCCACCTGTGGTTCAGTCATCAGGGGGAAATATTATTAACGTCAACAACAGGAGGCTACGTAAAGGAGTGGACCATTTATTACTAGTTTACCGCAAACCGTGCTGGGTCATTTAAGACTTTAATCAAACATGTGGAGG
The DNA here is from genome assembly GCF_031755915.1 of Ziziphus jujuba. Classification (NCBI taxonomy): domain Eukaryota; kingdom Viridiplantae; phylum Streptophyta; class Magnoliopsida; order Rosales; family Rhamnaceae; genus Ziziphus; species Ziziphus jujuba. The sequence continues at coordinate 8,219,496 of NC_083390.1, forward strand.
GCAAGTGACTAAAGCAAAATTTCACCATTCGACTCAACTGAGTGACAAATTTCTGCAGTTTTTGACCTTTTTTTTCCTCCCTGAAACGTCGCAATTAGACCGTCTCCTAATATGTACTGGACATAAACTGTAGGACCACACCGTTTAAGATCCTATCCCCATCATATTAAGTATCACACTTTTTGACAATTCAGCTTGTGAAGCCATTGATGAATCTATAACATGGATTCATGGGTCTTCGTGTCAGAGTTCAATTGTTTCAAAAATATAACAAATAAAAAAATTAAAAACCTTAGAAGGCTCAAATCAAATTTTACTGAGTTTTCAAATGCATCAATGGTTTTTACAGTGGCTGTAATATCACTTGTATTCCATGTCGTGGATTAAGTGTAGAAAACTGAAATGGCGAGTGTACATAGGCTGGAGAAAGGGTGAAGGTGTAGCGTTGAAGAATCATAGAAAAAGCAATCTTTGCTTGAGTTATAGCAAACTTGTTGCCCACACAATGTCGAGGCCCCATTCCAAATGGGAAAAATGCTGCTGGGTTGTTTTTAGTGGCTTCAGCAACCCCTTCAGAGAATCTTTCTGGCTTGAACTGATGCACATCTTCTCCCCATATTTGTGGGTCATGATGAAGTGGTAAAGGTGATATAAACAGGTTAAGGTTAGCTGGAAGAATCAGGTTTCCTAGTCTAATCTCCCTTCCAACTTTTCTCATAATGCCAATAATAGGAGGATATAATCTCAGAGATTCATTGAAAACCATGCCCATCTGTAAGAAATAAAAGTTTTAAATTTTGAGGACATAATTTCAAACTATGAAATGACTTTCTTGCTGTTGTTTATGAGAGTTTGACTCACTGTTTTTAGTTTCGCAATGCCTTCTGGATTTGGATTTTCATGGCCAAACAAACTGAGCACCTCCTTTCTAACTTCCTCTTGCCAATCTGGGTGGATTGCTAGAAGAAAGACAGTCCATGCAAGTAAGGAGTTAGTAGTTTCTTGTCCTGCAACATAAAACGTTTTACACTCATCAACCAGATCGTCCACTGAAATTCTCTGGCTGTCATTGGCATCGTGATGAGCCTTCAAAAGTAATCCAAGGTAATCGGCCCCAAAGCTGCTGTCTTCACAACTAGTTACATTCTGTTCTCTTTCCTTGATTATTTCAATAATGCAGTTGCGAATTCTTTTCTCAAGCATTTCTGATTCAATCTCAGCGCCAGTCTTTAAAAACTTGCTGCAAAATGGATTCAATGACAAAATTGGCATTAGAAGAGGTTATCATTTTCCAACTCTAAATTTATCTAAAAGCAATTTACCTGAGGCCAGGGAACCTAACTTTGTGAAGATTTTCAGACGCTATAGAGGTCAATTTCGTCAGCATCTCAAAAATATCCTTCCCTTTCATGTAACTGCTTCCAAATGCTGTTCTAGAAATTACTTCTGAAGTCAACAATCTGAATTCTTGAAATACCTCCACCTCTTTACCTTCATATGATTTCCAACTTTCCAGCATCATCTCAACAGTAGAGATCATAGCAGGAAACATACCCTGTAAACAATCTCATCATGCAATAAGCATCCCTTGTCAATTCTTTTTTTTTTTTTTTTCATTCTTTTTATTTATTTATTTATTTAGTTTTTTGGAATGGTATTAGTAGTTTCTTGGTACATTCAAATGACAACCACACCAAATTTACTCCTCTTTCTCAAACAATTACTTACAATTTCCAAATAGAAGTAACATTAAATGGTATATTGTAAAACTAAGAACTTACTTTCAAACTCTCTCCATGAAAGGCACAATTGGCTAGTTTCCGCAAATCCGCCCATTTCTCACCGTTAGTACTCAGAAGGCCATCTCCAAATATCTTCTTTAAAAAGCTTTGAATGTCACTCTTTTGAAAGGCTCCATCTTTATTATTAAGTATTTCTTTGATCAATTCCTGATCCGCTACAACCAGTTCAGCTCGAGCTCCGATCCACTGAAGATAAACCTTTCCTGTCACAAAAATGATAAAAACCACAGAAAGTATATATTCGCTTCACAAGTAAAATATCCATAAAAGGATGGATGTTCAGTAGCTTGTTACCATATCTATTGAGCCAGAAGTCAATATGAGGCTGAACTTTGGAGAATATGGCATGTGATAAACCCAAAGGGGTAGCCATGGCTTCAATTCTCATCCTTGATATTTCTTTGGTGCTTCCATGGATGAATATGTAAGATGGGCCTTTGATTCCTTGTAAGCCCATCAAATATTGCATGCGATAAGGAATCCACCATAGTTTATGAAATATCTTGATAAGAATTAACAGAAGACAGAGGACTATAAAGCTTAAAAAAATCATAGCAGGATCTCCCAATGACCTCTTCTGTTTTTTTCTTTTTTTCGTTTTTGGCTTTCTTGCCCTTTTTGATCTACCCTTATGTCATAACTTAGAGATATGCTTTTAGGGGGACCATCCAAGGAATTTCTGTGCTGGATTTTTATATATTAGTACAGTGGATCAGTTTGATATGTTGTATTATGGTAATATTTATTATATTAGTCTGCATTAGTATTATTATACTGTGTTAGATGCAATTTGTAAACCTCTTTAAATTGATATATAATATTAATAATTTAAAAAATTGAACATTAAATATTTTAAAATATTTGAATGAATGTCTTATGATTTGAGTTAATTTTTACTATACTAAGTAAAAAGTAAGCAAATTTGATTTTGTATTACTATTTACCATTTATTTAAATAAATATATTATTCATATCATTAATTATGTATTTATTATTTTTTGGTAAAATTACTATTATTATTTTTATTATTATTATTCATAAATTATAAAAACATTATCTTAAAGTGTATAATATTAAATTTTTTTTTTTTACAAAATCATCATACACATGATAGTTATCTCATATGTGTGTGTGTGTGTATACATATATATATATATATATAACAAACAGAAAAAAAAAACAAAAAAAAAAACAAAAACAAAAACAAAAAGCTTTCCCAATATAAATGTGTTTAACATAAGATTGAAAAAACTAATTTTTGCAAAATAAAATAGCTTTCACACACACGCAGAGAGAGAGAGAGAGAGAGACACACACACACACACACACACACAAAATAATAAATAAAAGCAACCTGAAAAAAAAAAAAAAAAAAAAAAAAAAAAAAAAAAAAAAGAGATGACGATGATGACGAGGAAAGAAAGAAAAAAGGGCATCAAGGGCCTATAGACGCTCATACGACAATGTAGCATTATACAAGCTAATATGACAATGCCGCATATAACGCTGAGATTGGTAGATCCAGTATTACTATTAACCAATGTTCCTCGGTAACGTGCTTATACTGGTTAAACATTGTTCCGCATGCCACCAAGGAACTATGATGATAAGCGCACCCAACAAAACGGAGTTGGCAAATACATATTCGACAAATAAGTCACAAATAGGCTATTTGGCTGGCTGTATCTGTCAAGTAATTTACACCTTAAGTAATTTACACTTTTCTTGAAGAACTTTTTTTTTTTTTTTGGGGTTTATTTTCGTTTTTCCTTTTTTATTTTTTTTTTAAATGAATACTTGAAGACTCTCTTGGTAAAGTTACAAGACGGCAACTAGGAATGTTAATAGAACGGAATGAAGTCAATTTTTAAAATTTTATTTTTGTTTTCGTGAAAAATTTTATATTCCATTCCTATAATTTTTTCTGTTTCTTTATAGATGGGACGGAAATGGGGATTCCCCAATCGGGGACAGGATGGGGTGGTTTTTCTATTTTTTTTTTTTTTTTTACCATTCATATAATTTTTTTTGAAAATTTTATATAATTTTTTTTATGAATAAAATTTAAATAAAGTAATTAAAATACAACAAAAATATAATAAAATATATCGATATTAGCAGCCAAAATTGAGGGTTTAGTGTTGGAGCTTGTAAGAAAAGAAAAAAAATGATGTTTTACATAAATAAAACTATAAAAAAATTTAAAATATAAATATATATATATATATACTGGGCTGGGTTTGGGGCAGGGTGTTTATTCCTCGTCCCAGTCCGTTCCCAGTTCAGGTTTTAAATCTTTGTCTCGAACTTGAGCATAATTTCGATTTTTTGGGAAAAAACAGCTATGTTAAGGGCAGTGCACCACAGGGATCAGGTCATGTGGGGCAAATTGTCATTTCTAACAGCAGCCCACCTGTGGTTTAATCATCAATGGGAAACATTATCAATGTCAATAACAGGAGGCTAGGAAAGGAGTGAACCACTAACTAGACCTAACAATTTGTGTTCATGCGTCGTATTCATGTCAACACGTTTAATAATCATGTCAAAATTGCTTAATCCGAATACGACCCATTTGTTAATCGTGTCAGATACCTAAAATACTAATCCGACCTGTTTATAAACATGTCAACACGACATGATCCGTTAACATGATTACTTTAACGGGTCATGTTAATCTATTAAACTATTAACTTGAAATTGATCTGTTAACCCGAAAACTAACCTATTAACCCAAAAATTAACCTATTAACCTGAAAATTAATTTTTTTTTTGTTTTGTTAAAAATTTATTTTTTGTCTTTAAAAAATTAATAATAGAAAATTATTTTTATAAAGTTTTTAATTTATAATATTTTTTAGTTATTAAATATTATATTATGGATAAAATTATAATTTAAATGGGTTGTAATAGATATATAATCGTATCGGGTTGAAATTGATATGTTCAATAAATAGATCATAACGGGTCAATTTCGAATTAAACAAATCAACTCGAAAATGATACGATTAATAATCGTGTTAAACGGATTAATCTAATTATAATCCGAATTCATTTATAATAAACTCAAATTTATTTATTTCGTATCGTTTCCAAATCGTATCGACATGTCATGACCCAAATTACCATCTCTACCACTAACTACTAGTTTTCCGCAAGCTGTGGTGGGTCATTTAAGACTTTAATCAAACATGTAGAGGGCAAGAGACTAAAGCAAAATTTCACCTTACGACAACTGAGTGACCAGTTTCTGCAGTTTTTGACCTTTTTTCCGCCCAATGTCGCAATTAGGCCGTTGTCTCCTAATATGTTCTGTACATGAACTCGTAGGACCACACCATTTAAGATCCTTTATCACACTTTTTAACAATTTAGCTTGTGGAGCCATTGATGGATCTATAAAATGGATTCATGGTTCTTTTGTATCAGACTTAAATTGTTTTAAAAATATAACAAATAAAAGAAATTAAAAATTAAAAATTAAAAAAAATCAGACTTCAATTTCATGAATGAGCCGATTGGGACTTCCTCTATAGTCTCTTGTTTCAGATATTCCAACTTCCAATAAATTACCAACAAAATAATAATATTATTAATTTAATATTTATAATTATTTCCAATGACCAAGCAGCATTAATATGAGCATAATGTAGAATAGTTTGGTGGGCCCAGAAGAGGACAAAGAACTGAAAAAAAGACATTTATTCACAAACCTTTTTTTTTTTTTTGCTGCCCCGATGCCCTCCTCACCGTGACTCGAACCGGCGCGACTGTGGCACATGTAGTGGCTCTCAACCACGCGAGCTAACCAACTTCGTCCATTTAATCGCAAAACTTGTAAAAATAAAAATAATAACTAGACTTGTAGCACAATAAATAAATATATGATGGAAGCATAGTTATTGTTATCATTGTTATTTTTTTTAAATATTATTATTATTATTATTTTTGAATGTGGAAGCATAATTCCTGTACAGACAAGTAGGAGATATTTTTTTCACCGAAAACGTAGGAGATATTTATGATTTCCCACAGTACAAGTTACAGCCGCTTGGATTTGGGTATGGCCACCAAGTTACAGTTGCTACATCAAGTTAAGTGACCGTTGTGACTTGATTTCTTTGAGGAATATCTGAACAATTTTGAATTTCTATGGAACTTCCAAAGTTGCTTGCTGATCTTTGTCACCTTCATCTTCACTGTCATAATTTATTAGAATTTGCTGTCTATTGCCAATGTTATTCCATGACTAGAATTTTTCTTTATCAAACACCACACTATGATTTATATTAATTTTCTTGATAATAGGATTGTACAACTTGTAAGCTTTTGACTAATCACAAACACCAAGAAAAATACATTTTTTACCTTTTGCATCTAATTTTTTTCTTTTCTCGTCAGAAATATGAAAGTATACTATGCATTCAAAGATCTAACCGTTGATCTACCTCCTTTCCAAGCTTCCTCAAGGGTCAAAATATGAATACTCTATTTAACTGTTTTGGCTAGAAGCTCTTGGGAAGCTTACTTCTCCTCATAAAACTTCGTACCATATTTAGAATTGTATAATTTTTTCTCTCACACATCCCATTTTGTTGAGGTGTATACGCTACAATAAGCAGTCTTTTGATTCCATACTCTTCACAAAAATAATTAAATTCTTATGAATTAAATTCTCCAACATGATCTATGTGAAAGACTTTTATTGGTCTTCTAGTATATTTCTTAACAAATGCCTTGAAATGCTTAAAGGCAGCAAATAACTTCAGATTTTTCCTAGAAAAAAATAAATCCAACACTTCCAATTAAAATCATCAATGAACGTTATGAAATAACATTTACCTCCATTTGATGTTGGTTTTAAGGGGCTACAAAGATCAAAATGAAGTAGTTCCAACAACTTCTCAACTCTCCAAGATTGTTCTTTTGGAAAACTATCACGGTGTTGTTTGCTAATCTTCACAAACTTCTGTAAGAGAATTAAATTGTGGAAGACCATCAACCATCTTCTTCTGCTTTAAAGTCCTCAACCTACTAAAATTTAGGTGCCCATACTATAAGTGCCATAACCATGCTTTATCTTTTACACTTGTAGAGAAACTAGAATGTGTTGTCTTGTGAAGATACAATGGGAACATTCGATTTGCAGTCATTCTAACTTGGGCAATTAAACCCAAATTGTCATCTTGAATTCCACAAACACAATCCTTGATAAAGATCTCATATCCCTTTTCTTGAAGTTGTTCAACACTAAGCAAATTAGATTTCAAATCAGGAACATATAGAACATTTGGGATAGAAAGTGTAGAATTTCTCTTAGTTTGGACAGAAACTCTTCATTTACCCATAACAGATACTACAAAGTTATCACCAAACTTTACAATATTCCTAAAAGATTCATCCAAATTAGAAAACGCATATTTAACTCCACACATATGGTTGCTGCAAACAGTATCTAAATACCATAAATTCTCATTAGTTTCTTCTTGAATGTGAGACAACATAAGAAGAGAAATTCCTTCTTTCTTTTGCTACAAAATTAGATCTTTTACTACGTTCATTACAATCTTTGTTTAAATTAGTACGACATTCTAAACGATAATGTCCATACCTATGGCAACGGAAACATTCAATTTTTGATTTGTCTACATACTTGGGTTTAGGCCTAGTTGAATTTTTACCATCACGACCCTTTCCATTTCCTTGAGAGTCAGCTACTTTATTTTCTTCTGAGTTGTGATGCTTGTTGTCAGGACCCATCCAGAATTCCTCCCCGGAACCCTAGACAAGCCCTGATCCCAGGAAAACCCTACCGGACCCTCATATGAAAAATCCGGCAGAACCTCCCCTAAAGGATGGACTTACCACAATCACCTGCACTGAAAACACACTTCTATACTCGTCCCCTTATTCCTCCCGCAAACTACAATTTGATTTCACAATTTACAGCACTTCATAACAATAGCAACAGTCCAGTGCATAAATAAAACATAAGAGTCCCAATAGTATACAGAGCTTTATAAAGTGCTAATCAACAGAAATACAACAAGATGAAAGAAATAATACACTGAAATGAATGAGTACAAAGGTACTTCTCGAACACGATAGCAGCGGAAAATTGGTTCACTCCGGAAGAACGTCTACCACCACTTGCACCTAAGGGAACGGAACTTAAAAACGTGAGATGCTAATCATCTCAATGAGTAACCCTAACTACTGAACACTTTTAATGATAATAAAATAATAATAATAACAATTAAGGGAATTGATAAATACCAACAATAAGTAAATAATTAATAATAACTGTTGGAAATAATAATTTCCCTCAAAACTCTCACCAATCACTCCGTTTGAAATGTTCCCTTTTTAAAAAAATTTCACAAAACCAGATGTACATACTTCCCGAAAACCAAGGGATTAAACCATTTGATAAACAATAAATAAATAAATACATACCCCAATATAATTAAAATGTAATAAATTATAATAAATAATTTTTGAACACCTTTGGGGTTTTAAACTTTATTTGAAAACTACACTTGACGCATCACACCATATACAGGTGATGCCCTCCGATACCCAGCGTCCTGAGCACCGACTGGGGGGGGGGGATTAAAGAGAGAAACTTGCAAACGGCACGTCGGCGTCCCGACAGTACCGCTGCTGAAACCATCATCCCGGCCAAGGAAGGGGGCGGCTGAGGCCAATAACAAACTTGCCTGCCCACGGTCCAATGGCAACTCACGGGTGAAATAACAATACTTGCGCGCTGAACCACATATACATATACCAGAACACCAATACTGTATGAATGCGTCTAAAATAATTATTAAACCAACTGTACCATTTTCCAACATTTACCGTGGGAAATATACTAAAATTTCACAAAATACCATCCCACATATTTTATTTAACAAACGGCACGGAAACATCGATAACCAATAAATCACAATTTTTTCGAAGTACGGGGTTCAACAATAAAAATACCGCAGGCATAATTTATAAAATTTAAACAAATATTTTCATAAAATATTTAACCCAATTATGCCCGAAAATAATACTTAAAACCACGTACGATTATTACTGAAATATAATTTGCTCATGCATAATAAATAAATTAAATCACAATAAAACCATAATTAAATCGTACCACATGAGCATAATTTAAATACCAATTAAACATAATTAATTGCCCAAAATATTTTTTGAAGGTGGGTCACTCACCTTAAGCGCGTAAATCAACTAAGATCCTTCGCAGGACCAACTCCACTACTCGTACGCGTACCTAAAACAACCACAGTGTACCAACCAAATATATTAATATTTTATTCGGGTAATTCCCAAATGGGTACCCGGGGAGCGAACACCAAACGATATCTAAAGGTTGCGAGTTATATACCGAATCGAAGCTCGAGTGATGAGGATCACGGATTCGATCTTACTTTCCGGTGATCGAACCTGAGGTGGTCGGAATCTCGCCGGAAAGCTTTCGGGTTTCGACTCCGCAATTCTCCCAAACCATCGCGAATTGGCAGAAACGGATGCCAGATTCGGGTTCAGGAGGTCGAACACAGTGGACAGGGGCCAGCGGTGAGACTGGGTACTCGCCGAAACAGTAACTTCCGGCGAGCCGCCGCGGTCACCGGCAACCGTCGCCGGCGGCGGCACGTGCGGTGGCCGTTGGCTGGGATTTTCTGTAGATTTGTAGATCGAGGTGAGAGGAATCCAACGGGATCGGCGGTGAGGCAAACGGAGGCCGGACGGCGGAGAAATCGCGGTTTGAAGAATTTCAGCCCCTCGCCGGAAAAAGCTCCGATCCCGGCCCGTCGGTGGTCCGGTGGCAGTGAAATTTGGTGGGTAGGCCGGACTTGAGGAGGTGGTGAGGGCTGGCTGGCGCGTGTTGCCGGAAAATGGCCGAAAAGGGGTCAATCGGCGGTGGCCGGCGGTGGAGGGAAAAATCGCCGCCGATCTTCGCCGCCTCGATCCGGGCGCGTCTGGCGGCCAATGGCCGTGAAACTTTGGGGTTTTTCCCGAAACGGGGAGAGGCTTCTTGCTGACCAGCGCGTGTACAGTGAATCGGCCGGAAAATTTGAAAAACTCCGGTGGCCGATCGGACTCTCTCTCTCTTTCTCTCTCTTCCCCGAGATTTTTGTCAAATAAAAGTCATAGTGGTGACAATGTTCATCCACGTGGACCAATCAGGTGACGACACATGGTATTTCACTGTTCATCAACTCAAAAATATTAAAATATTACGGTATCCGGCAAACTTCACGCGTCCATAACTTTTTAACCGGATGTCCGTTTTAAGCGTGCCGCTAGTCGGTGAACTCGTATTGACGAGCACTTCACAATTATGCATGAGTCAAAGCTCATTTCCCCATAAATAAAAAGTCAACTCCGGCACCCCTTGGACAGTTTGGACCTCAACTTGTTTTGCTCATAACTTTCAAACCGTAGCTCCGTTTTCAACATGCTACTAGTCTACGAACTCGTCCCAACGTGTACTTCGTAACGGTACCTTAGTCAACCTAGAATTCCAACTGGAACAAAAAGTCAACTTTTGACCCATTCGGTCAACGGTCAACCTCGATCAACGTGTACGGATTCCGGTGCGATTTGGGACGGGGTGTTACACTTGTTTTTCCTTTTGAGCCACCTTTGTCATGCCGACTCCTTTTGTTTTTACCTATAACACTTGCTCCTCCTGATCTTGCTTGCTTAATTTTTGCTCATGAACCAGCAAAGAACTTTGTAATTCATCAATTTACAATGTATCAATATCTTTAGATTCCTCCATTCAACAAACGACAAAATTGAATTTTACCATCATTGATCCAATAATCTTTTCAACTATAGTGACATCCTCCAGCTTCTCTCCATGAATCTGCATTTTGTTTGCGATTGCCATCGTCCGTAAGAAATACTCTGTAACTGACTCTCTTGACTTCATTCATAAGTTCTCGAATTCAGCACGAGGGCTTGAAGTCGCACTCTTTTTGCCTTATAACCCCTAATCCCAAATCTGTTTGGAGGTGTCTTTGTTCAGAATTGTCTCTAAGATTGAACTATCAATATCTTGGAATAAATAATTCTTTGTCTTGAGATCTTACAACTTCTGTGCTTCCAACTCTGCTTCCTGTGCATCTATCCACACAATGCCAGCTACTGGTTCTGCAATCCCTTCACTAACAACATGCCACTACTCTTTAGACCTTAGGAAATTCTCCATTAACATGCTCCAATGACCATACTGACCATCAAAGTCAGGTATAGCAGGTTGCCCGAAGTTTTCAGTCGCCATGAATAAATTGTTGCTGCAATAAAGAAATTTAAGTAGAAAAGAAGATGCAATTCTCTCTTTCTCACTTCTCTCCCTTAACCATGCTCTGATACCATTGTTAAAAAAAAACTAAAGCAGATAATAAATTACACAAACTAAAAATTTATATAACATTGAAAGATACACTTTTATTCTAAGTGCAGTGCTTATATAGACATTACATCCAACAGACTCAACCAAAAATAAAAACAAGTACTACATAAAAATGGGACCACTATCCTGCAATAACAGAATTCCTAATGACTAGTTAAAGACTAGACATTTACTCAATAAAATTAAACACGTACTCATTAATAAACAAACTTCCAAGATATCAGGTCAACATAAATTTCCAACATTTCCCATATTTGTGGATCATGGTGAACTGCCAAACGTGTGATATATACATTTAGATTAGCAGGAAGAATCACCTTTCCCGGTCTAACCTCCTTTGCAACTTTTCTTACTAATTTAATAACAGGAGCATATAATCTCAGAGATTCGTTGAACACCATGCCCATATGTAAGAAATAAAAATTTTAAATTTTGAGGAAATAATTTCAAATTATGAATGATTTTCTTATTGTTGTTTATCTGAGTTTGACTCACTGTTTTTAGTTTTGCAATTCCTTCTGGATTTGGATTTTCATGGCCAAACAAATTGAGCACCTCTTTTCTAACTTCCTCTTGCCAATCTATGTGGATTGCTAGAAGAAAGACCGTCCATGCAAGTAAAGTGTTAGTAGTTTCTTGTCCGACAAAATAAAATGTTTTACACTCATCAACCAAATCATCCACAGAAATTTTGTGGCTGTTGTTGGCATCGTGATGAGCCTTCAAAAGTAATCCCAGAAAATCACCTCCAAAGCTGTCTTCTTCACCACTCGTTACCTTCTCTTCTCTTTCCTTGATCATTTCAATGATGCAGCTGCGAATTTTTTTCTCAAGCACTTTTTATTCAATCTAATAGTCATTTTTTAAAAATTTACTGCAAAATGAATACAATGATAAAATTGGCAATATAAGAGGTTGACATTTTCAAACTCTAGATTTATCTAAAAGGAGTTTACCTGAGGATAGGGAACCTAAGTTTGTAAGTATTTTTAGACGTTAACAGAGCTAATCTCCTAAGCATCTCAAAAATGTCCTTTCCTTTTTGGTAACTGCTTCCAAATGCTTTTCTAGAAATTACTTCTGAAATCAACAATCTGAATTCTTCATATACCTCCACCTCTTTGCCTTAGTATGATTTCCACCTTTCTAGCATCATCTCCACACTAGAGATCATTGCGAGGATCATACCCTGTAAACAATCCCATCATGCAATAAGCAACCCTTATCATAACTTTTTTTCTTATTATTTTTTGTCCCGACACTAGAGATCATTGCAAGGATCATACCCTGTAAACAATCCCATCATGCAAGAAGCAACACTTAACAATTTTTTTGTTATTATTATTATTTTTTCTGAACAGTATTAGTAGTTTCTTGGTATATTTAAATGGCAACCTCATCCAATTTACTCCTTTTTCATAAACAATTACTTACCAATTTCCAAATAAAAGTAATCTTAAGTAGTATAGAGTAAAACTAATTAAGAACTCACTTTCAAACTCCCTCCATGAAAGGCATAATTGGCTAGTTTCCTCATTTTCGCCCATTTTTCACCTTTAGTGGTCAGAAGGCCATCTCCTACTAGCTTCTTGACAAAGCCTTGTTTATCATTTTTTGGAAACGGTCCATCTTTATTATTAAGTATTTCTTTGATCAATTCTTGCTCCGTTACAACCAGTTGAGCTTGAGATCCGTAGCACTGAAGATACACCTTTCCTGTTGCGAAAATGATAAGAACCATAGTCAGCATTTTGTAGCTTCATAAGTAAAATACCCATAGTGGTAGCCATGGATTCATTTCTCATCCTCGATATATTTTCGATGCTTCCATGGATGAATCTGTAAGAAAGGCCTTTGATTCCTTGTGAACCCATCAAATACTGCACGCGATAAGGAATCCACCATAGTATATGCAATATCTTGATAAAAGTTAACAGAAGACAGAGAACTATAAATCTTGAAAAAATTATAACAGGGTCTCCCAATGAACTCATTTTTCTTGTTGTCTTGCCCTTGGATCCACCACCCAATTGTCAGAACTTAGAGATCTGCTTTTACTGAGGGTGTTCAAGGAACTTATATGCTGGATTAATTATTTAATATTAGTACAGCCCAAAGGAACTATTATTTATTAGCAAGCCAAGGATTATTATTTACGAGTCCAGCCAAGGAACTATCATTTTAATTGCACCTCCCAAAACGGAGTAAATATTTGACAAATAAGTCACAAATGAGTTATTTAGCTGTATTTGTTAAGTAGTTTATATTTTAGTTGAAGATCCTCTTTATAAAATCACCAAAAGGCAACCCACCAGTGGTTCAGCTGAAGATAATTCTTTCCCGTGCCAAAAGGTATTCAAATTACATCTAAATATTATGTTTTGTTGATCAAGACCATAATAAGCCTGTAGGATAGGCCATGCTCAATATTTTCGTTAGTGCTTCCATCGACGAATCTGCATAACGGGCCTTTAATTTTTTTTTTTTTTAATTTTATAAATATGGGCCTTTAATCCGTTGTGAATCCATCAAACACTTTAGTAGGAATTCACTATAGTTTATGAAATATCTTTTCTTTTTCCTTTTTTTTTTTGATAAATAGTTTATGAAATATCTAGTTAAAAGGTAACGCAAGAAATTAAGTGGAAAAACAGAACCACAAAGCTTGATTAGTTTACAAGCTTGACTCACTGGGATGCTATCGGATACACATTTTTTATATTTGTTTTAATATTCTACAATTTTTGTTTCTTTATTTTACATTTTGGATTTACTCCAAATATGCGTGAAGAAGTAGAAGAGTTTCATGAATAAAAAAAGATCCTTCTTAATTATTTTCTTTTTAAATACCAACTACAGGATGTGTGGACGAAAAGGAAAAGTTTTACTGATTAAAAAACAAAGCAAAACAAAACTAAATTTAAAAAAAAAAAAGATTACCGTTAAATTGGAGTTGGAATAAATAAAAAATAAAAGAAACACTTTCTTTTAAAGATTACTTGTAGATTGGTGTTGAAAAAAATTATAATAATTATGAATTTAGAAAGAGACTAGTTTACAACTAGTTCCGATGATGTGAAAATATAAAAGAAATATAATTAAACAATTTGTTTTAATGAGCATTCAAAAATTGTTAAACACTTATAATCTATATAAACTATCCTATCGAAGACTTTTACAAAGAGAACAAAGTAGAAAAGTAGTTTACAACTAATTCTACTGATGTAGGTTAAGGTAGACATGTGTCATTTATCATGATTATCAAGGAAATGGTTTCTAAAAAATTACAAGAGACAATGACTCTTGTTAATTTCAATTTACAAGAGGCATCGGTTCCTTGAATATATAGATAATTGGACAAAATTAGAACTTTACAACGTTCAGTAAATCTGGTAAAAATCCAAAATTCAGGTTGCAAAAAATTACAATACAATCATATATATCTTATTTACGTACTAAAATGTATGTTGTAAATCTTTAATTAATATTTACAATATGTTGTGTTTTTAAATGCTATTCTTATACATTTTACAACGTCTAATATTAGTTGCATAAATGTCACATTTTTACAATGTGTTACATTGTGCGTTTTATCACTTGCATGAATATGCAGCTTACTCATCCAAATACACAACATTTATAACACTCCGTTCAATTCTATTTACCTCGAACAAAATCTATGCTAAAATTTATTTTAATATGTCTTCAAAATATCCACAAAGATTCGGTACAACTAGGACTTGCAGATTTTTACAACATATCATAATTATCTACAAGGAACAAACAAAAAAAAAAAAAAAAAAAAAAAAGAAGATATTTCATCATCTGTGGCCCTAGTTTCCTCGATTATGCTATTTTACAAGCTTCATACACTGATCGTGGGCTGTGTAATTAAAGATAAAATAGAACCCAAAAATAATTTTCAAAAAAAAAAAGATAAAATAATGGAACAAAATTCTTTTTATAAAATTTATAGAAAACAATTTTTTTTTTTTTAAAAAAAGAACGTTATAGACAAAAAAAAAAAAGAAAAAAAAAGAAAATTGCAATATAATATTTTAAATTATCTCAAAAAATATATTTTATGAATTCAGTTAAAAAATTCAAATAACTTTTCTGAAAAATGTGGTTAATATGTGTTATATTATTAATATCTAGCATTTTATTTTTTAAAATACACATATAAAATTAAATTATAATTTTATTAATTTTCCTTACATAAATTATCAATAAATCCTTTCATTTTAATATTTGGAATTCAAGTATAAACAGCTTTTAATCAGAGAAAAAGCCAAAGAAGAATATGAAGAATAAGACGCGAAGCCCAAAACAAGAACAACAAATCTCTCTGCGCAAAGCTCATGCAGCTTCAGGAACTATCCAGAAGTAGCCCTGTATACATAGCACAATAAGCAACTTCCATGCAATTTCCTTTTTATACATTTTACCGTTTTATTATTTTATTTAAGGACCCCTAGGGCCGTAAATATAAAAGACACATTTTCAAGAATGAAATATTCATTCGTCTATTGCGGCGCAGCCATACCTAAATATTTGTCTTTATAAATTGTTTCCAAGAGCCTACAAATATTTTCAAGGTTTTACCTATGATGAACTGAGTCAAATCCATTTGATACATAATCAAATTATAATAACAATTAAGTATACAAGATAACAAATACAATGTAAGATATTTAAAAGAAATATAATTAACTCAAATAAAAAACTATAAAAAAAAAAATTAATGGTGAGTACTTTTCTAATAATAAATGAGTGTAAATTTGTTTTTAGGTGACAAAGAGTCTTTTTTTTTTTTTTTTTTTTTGCCCAATTACGTTTACGTTTTCTTTATTGTAGGAGATAATAGAAAGGTGAGGATTAAAGAGATTTAATCACATTAATTGTTATTATAATTTGATTATTGTAGGGGCAACAGCCTTATTGCCTCCCGTTGGCTCTGCCTATGTGTTTGGATGCGTATTGGATACACATTTTTACATTTTTTTCTAATATTCTATAATTCTTTTATATACATTTTGGATACGTTCCATGATAATTAAAAAATAAAAAATAAAAAAATAAAAAAAGAAATCCTTCTTACGCTTCTTCTTTTTTTTTTTTCTTTTTTTTTTTTTTGGTTGAAAAAATTACCAGTACAATAGATTAGAGGATCTGTGGAGAAGAGAAGTTAACTAACAAAGGAAACATTTTCAGGATACGTGGAGAAGAGGAGGAGTTTACTGATAACATAAACATTTTCTTTAAAAGAGTACCATGGTGAAGCATTTTCTTTCAGAGATTACTGTAAGATTGGTGTTGAAAAATTAATGATAATAATTATGAATTTAGGAGTAGACAAATGGTTCAAAACTAGCTTTTATTCATGTAAAAACATGTGCTATTTATCATGATTACCAAGATATTAAAACTTCAATGTTATTAATATCTAAAGAAAAATGTAATTAAAAAAATTTGATAGCAATTAAAAATTATTAAACACTTATCATCTATATAAACTAGCGAATCAAAATTAACAGTGTTAATATATATATATATAAGTTACGATGCTATCCATTTGCATACGGATCTACACCAATGCCATGTGTATATATATATATATATATATATTAAATGTCTTTAAATATCCGTGAATCCTGGAGTTAACAAAATATTATTTTGACTTGAAGTTACATATCATGTAATGTCGTCATATACGAATTAGGTATGTTCTTAGACTTTTGACCCTTCTGTGCTTGACTTTTGACAATATATGATCAGCAAGTCAGACTGCCAATCTGATATTAATACGTTCTTTAAGACGTATTGAGCTAAATAGTGTCTAGTAGTAATATAATGCTTGCTGACTTTTAAGCAAAATGATGATAGCACTATGAAAATTACCAAATATATATATATATATATATATATATTATTCTAGTGAAATATAAGTGATAAGACATAACTTAAGATTGATTTTACAATCAGGCGTTCAAAGCAAGTGTGTCAATCCTTGAGATTCAATATATGTAATTGTGAGTTAACATCTTGAATTTGGTAGAAAGGGATTACATACCTACCTATGCCCCATCTACATTTCAATTTTGTCTGAATTGTCATATTAATGCATATAGTTCTGCAGTTTTTGGTGCCTGAAACATTAAGGCAAATAAAATAAAGCAAAGTAGTTGTATGATGTTTGACCTATTAGGAGGATTGTTAGTATTTGGCCTCTTTTTTTTTTTTTTTTTTTTTTTTCCTGGATAGGAAGCACAATGACCATGTAATCAATTTTTACATTGTCTTTTATCACCCCTCTCAATATGGCTCCCCAGGTTGAATCATCAAAGCTGCTATTTTCCACATTGTCTTTATCACAGAGTATGATTTTATTTTTTCATAATTAATCATGTTTGGTTTGTCTACTTCCAATAGTAGTCAATAGCAATTAGAGTTTGTTAGACATTATAGTCAATTTAGGGGATAAAATAGAAACATAAACACCAAATGAAATCCAATTTGAAATTTTATTTTGTTTTTTTATTTTTATTTTTATTTATTTTCTTTAAATTTGTAGTTACTTAAGATATCTAGCAAACTTTAACTACCAACTAATAAACATTTAAAAAAAAAAAAAAACAAATTATACACAATTAATTTTTAAAAAAATAAAGCCAAAATCAAAAACCAAACACACAAATAGCAACATTTCTTTCATGAAATGTGAAGGTGTCAATTACTTTAAGGATTGGTAAATAAAACTCTTCAAACCTTTAATGAAGGCAATGGATGTGTAGATGAAAATAGTATCTGCCACTTCTAAGGATAACACATGAGAGATTGAAAGATAGAAAAACTAAGAAAGAAAAATCAAGAACAAACAAAATAGAAGCAAGAAAAATCAAGAAATGGACTGTTTGGATAACAAGAAAACCAGAGAGAAAGTTCGAGAACCAGAGAAGAACTTTTGCATTTCTGTTATTTACGTAAAAGTTAATGAAAATACAGTAACAAACTTGCATTTATACACTTGTCTAACATTAACAGCTTTTACACAATATGATTGGTTAATATCCGTATCACATGGATTGATGAGCTGTCAAAGCTACATGTGAGAGTTGGTTGAGCTGGCAGTAGTATTCTGGAAGTGGAAGTGTCTCTAACACCTGTCATAACTACAGGTGAGAGTTGGTTGAGCTGGCAGTAGTATTCTGTAAGTCTCTCTAACAGAAATCAAAACATTATGTGTACAAAAAATTGTCATACATGTTTATTTATGCATTTATAAACTCCCATATGATCAGGACTCATGAAGCTCAAATCAAATCACTATGTTTTCTTCTCTGGTGCACCAAATGCAAGTTCTATGGCAATTTCACTAGTCTTTAGAGTGGCTGTAATATAACCTGTATTCCATGTTGTGGATGCAGAGTAATAAACTGAAATGGCAAGTGGACATAGGCTGGAGAAAGGGTGAAGCTGTAGCGTTGAAGAATCATAGAAAGAGCTATCTTTGCTTCTGTGATAGCGAAGTTGCTCCCTACACAATTTCTAAGCCCCATTCCAAATGGAAAAAATGCAGCTGGGTTATTTTTAGTAGCTTCAGTAACCCCTTCTGAGAATCTTTCTGGTTTGAACTCATTCACATCTTCTCCCCATATATGTGGATCATGATGGACTGCTAAAGTTGGGAAGATCAAGTTCAGATTAGCAGGAAGAATCAGCCTTCCCACTCTAACTTCTCTTTCAACTTTTCTTTCAAAGCCAATAACAGGAGGATATAATCTCAGAGATTCATTGAAGACCATTCCCATCTGCAAGAATTGAAAATTTTAAAATAAAAAAATAAAAAAAAAATCAGGACTTTAAATTTTGAATGGCTTTCTTGATGTTTATCTGATTTTGACTTACCGTTTTCAGTTTTGCTATGCTATCTGGATTTGGATTTTCATGGCCAAATAAATTGAGCACCTCCTTTCTAACTTCTTCTTGCCAATCTGTGTGGATTGCTAGAAGAAAGACAGTCCATCCAAGTAAAGTGTTAGAAGTTTCTTGTCCAGCAAAATAAAATGTTTTACACTCATCAATCAAATCGTCCACTGAAATCGTCTGACTGTCGCTGTTATCATGGTGAGCCTTTAAAAGTAATCCAAGAAAATCATTGCCAAAGTTGTCCTCTTCACCACTTCTTACTTTCTTCTCTCTTTCCTTGATTATTTCTAAAATGCAGTTGTGTATTTTTTTCTCAAGCATGTCCGATTCAGTCTCTTCTCTGTTTTTAAAAAACTTGCTGCAAAATGGATCAATGACATATTAGTGAAACAAGAAGTCATCATTTTCCGAACTCTAGATTTAACTAAAAGGAATTTACCTGATGCCAGGAAGCCTAAGTTTGTACATATTTTTGCTTGTCAACCAGGCCAATCTCATAAGCATCTCAAAAATATCCTTCCCTCTCATATAATTGCTTCCAAATGCTGTTCTAGAAATTACTTCTGAAGTCAACAATCTGAATTCTTCATATACCTCCACTTCTTTACCTTCATATGATTTCCACCTTTGCAGCATCATCTCAGCACTAGAGATCATTGCAGGTACCATACCCTGTAAGCAATCCCATCATACAATTAGCATATAATCTCTGCCATACCTAATTGACCATGTTCTCTTCTTTCACAAACAATCACTTACTATGTCCAAATAAAACTAACAGTAAATGGTATATTAAAAACTAACGGCTTACTTTCAAACTCTCTCCGTGAAAGGCATAATTGGCCAGTTTTCGCAATTTCATCCATTTCTCACCTTTTGTGGCTACAAGGCCATCTCCTAATAGCTTCTTGACAAAGCCTTCATTGTCAATTTTTGAAACTGATCCATCTTTGTTATTAAGTAGTTCTTTGATCAATTCCTGTTCTGTTACAATCAGTTGAGCTTTAACTCCATACCATTGAAGATAATTCTTTCCTTTCACAAATAGATAAAGGCCATAGTCAGTATTTTATAGCTTCACAAGTAAAATTATTCATACAAGGTTGTTCAATAACTTCTTACCATATGTTTTGAGCCAGGAATCGATATGAGGCTGACATGTAGAGGATATGGCATGCGACAAACCCATAGGTTTGGCCATGGCTTCCTTTTTCATGCTTAATATTTCTTTTGTGCTTCCATACATGAATCGGTATGAAGGGCCTTTGATTCCTTGTGAAACCATCAAATACTGTATGCGAGAAGGAATCCACCATAGTTTATGAAATATCTTGATAAGAGCTAACACAAGAAACAGAACTAGAAAGGTTGAAAAAATCACAAGAAGGTCTCCCAATGAACTCATTTTTCTTGCTGTCTTGCTCTTTCAATCAATTCTATGTAAAAAAAAAAAAAAAAAAAAAAAAAAAAAAAAAAAAAAAAATTAGAGATATGCTTGTACTGTAAGTGTTCAAGGAATTTATAGCTGATTAGTGCAGATGAAAATAGTAAAATACCAGTTTCAAGGAGTTTTGTCCTTGTATGGAAATTTGATCCTGCTTGACTTTCTATGCATGACTGGACCTACCAAAATGGAGTTGGCAAATACTTATTCAACAAGACATAATTGAAACATTATGACTCTGCTTCTAGAATAACAGCGGCATTATCTAGGTGATTTTCTTACTAAGCATCATGATATTTGACTTTAGGGGAATTGTTTGAATCTGGTCTTGTTCTGGACACAAAAGAAAAAGGGAATAATCAAGTTGTTACCATGGAAATAAAGAGAAGCACAGAGTAATCAACAAATAAAAAATGAGTGGTCCAACAGTTGAAAATATGTAATCAACAAATAAAAAATGAGCTATTTTTAATTGACCGCAATAATGGGGAGTAGTTGAAAAATTCCGGAGCCAAATAGTTTAATAGTAATAGTAATGCTTGCTAGGTTTTCAACATAATGATGATAAGAATATGAATTTAATTACCACAATTTTATTCTGGTGAAACATAAAGCATAGAACATGATTAAGATTGAATTTAAAAGTAGGCATCCAAGTGTCATGTCAATCCTTGCGGTTTCAATAGTTAGGATTTGATAGAAAAGCACCACATGCCTTGGGTTTTATTTAACTCAATTTTTTAAGAAAATCCTTGTATATGAATTTCAATTGGGAATAGACAAAAAACAGCTTTGATTTGGAGATTTGAAGCTGAAAATGGAAACTTCCTCATTTATAATGGTTGTCCATCATCACAGAAACTGCATACTTAGTATTTTCAAGTTATTACCATGGAAATAAAGAGAAGCACAGCTTGTGCCTAACCTATATATGCTCCAATATCATTTCAATTTGTTTGAATTGCCTCACCCAAGAAATACCTTTTGCAGTTTTTTAGTTCCAAAGCAAATTAAGTAGTTGAACATACACCTATTTAATGATATTTGTCTTTAAGCAGATTTTCTGTATTAGGCCTTTCCTAGATACTAAACGCGTATGACAAAATATTCAATTGTTGGCATTGCCTCAATTACTATCCATAGTCTGCATCATCAAAGCTTTTAGTTCTATATTGTCTATGCATGAAAAACAGAGTGAGTTTGATTCTAGTTACCTATCACTTTTGTGATTATTTTCAGGATAATATCCCAATAGTTTTTTTTTTTTCCTCCAATGGTACGACTGCTTAAAACAAATAAGTTTGTAACATTTCAGGGTTGTTCTACTTCTACTTAAGTCAATTACTTAAAGGATTTGTAATAACAAATCTTCTTTTGTGTCGACCACCATTTGTCCTACACTCTTCAATCTTCTTCTTTTGTGTCAATTACCATTTGTCCTACATCTTCAATCTCTCATGAAGGTAATCAATATATCAGATTGGATAGAATCTGGCACCTCTAAGAAACATAAGAGTTTGAAATCAAAACATGATGAATAGATCCTAGTGTATCTTTTATGGGACATAATCAACCTATTTATTGAAATTACTTCAAAGCTTGCAAGTTGGAATGATGCTAATCCATGATCAGCATAAAAATTTCCAAATATCATTCTGAGGTGTAACAATTCTCGTACAGTTGCAGTACTTGTAAACTCCCATGTTAGGACTCAGGAGGCTCAAACCAAATTACTTTGTTCTCAAGCGCACTAAGTGCAAGCTCTATGGCTATTTCATTAGTCTCTAGAGTGGCTGTAACATCACTTGTATTCCATGTTGTGGATGAAGTGTAATAAACTGAAATGGCAAGTGGACATAGGCTGGAGAAAGGGTGAAGCTATAACGTTGAAGAATCATGGAAATAGCAATCTTTGCTTCAGTGATAGCAAAGTTGTTGCCCACACAATTTCGAGGCCCCATTCCAAATGGAAAAAATGCAGCTGAGTTGTTTTTAGTAGCTTCAGAAACACCTTCGGAGAATCTTTTTGGATTTGAGCTGATTCATATCTTATCCCCATATTTGTGGATCATGATGAACTGCTAAAGTTAACATATATAGGTTTAGATCAGCAGGAAGAATCAGCTTTCCCCAGTTTAACCTCCCTTTCAACTTTTCTTGCAAAGCAAATAACAGGAGGATATAATCTAAGAGTTTCATTGAAGACCATGCTCATCTGCAAGAAATATTAAAAAAATAAGTAAATAACCGGGACTTGAAATTTTAAATGATTTCGTTGCCGTTACGTGCTGTTTAGTTTGGCTATGCTATCTGAATTTGGATTTTCATGGCCAAATAAATTGATTACCTCCTTTCAAGCTTGTTTTTGCCAATCTCTGGCTGTCATTGGCATCGTGGTGAGCCTTTAAAGGCAATCCAAGAAAATCACTTCCAAACCTGTCTTCTTCACCACTTGTTACCTTCTCTTCTCTTTCCTTGATTATTCCTATGATGCAGTGATGAATTTTTTCTCAAGCATGTCCGCTTCAATCTCATCGGCAGTTTTAAAAAACTTGCTGCAAAATGGATCAATGACATCGTAGCAAAAGAAGAGAATATCATTTCCTAAATTTAGGTTATCCAAAAGGAATTTACCTGATGCCAGGGAGCCTAAGTTTATACATATTTTTGGTTGTTAACAAAGCCAATCTACTAAGCATCTCAAAAATGTCCTTCCCTCTTAGATAATTACGTCCGATTGCTGTTCTGGAAATTACTTCTGAAGTCAACAATCTGAATTCTTGAAATATGTCCACCTCTTTACCTCCATATGATTTCCACCTTTTCAGCATCATCTCAACACTAGAGATCATTGCAGGCACCATACCCTGTTAAACATTCCATCATACAATTAGCATAATCTTTTCCTCTCTTGTCAAAATTTTCTGAATAGTGATTAGTAGTTTCTTGGTAGATAACAACAACAACAACACCTAATTTATGACAGAATAGCTCAATCTCAGGCTTAATCTCAGCCCAATCTCAATCATGCAGTTGATCAATCTCAATTTGGCACCCCTTGCTAAACACCAGCAAAGAAATGACAGCAAAGGCAACGGCTAGTAATCAATCATGCAGCTGATCAATCTCAATTATGCAGCTTACCTCTTGATAAACACCAGCAAAACAATGACAGCAAAAGTTATTAATGAATGGTTAATGGAGTCAACCAGCAACTATGGAAAGAAATGATAATGTCTATCAACATTCTTAGAAATAAAATAAATCATATCCATTGTATTCTCTGAAATATTATTTTACCTTCTTTTCTTAGCTCTTCTGTTTTAGGAAATTAATCAATATTCCATCCCGTGTGTACTTTATATATGTATGCATTTCTTGTAAAAGTCAAGCCTTGATTGAATAATACCAATATTCATCAACTTCTTCATGGTATCAGAGCATTTTGCTGTGCAAAACTATATTTCCATGGAACCCCAAAATAAGAAATCCTCTCAAACACAAGATATGCCATGGCTACCTGCAATCAATCAAACAGAACCCATTCTCACAATTCAATCCTTTCACCAATGCACCAGCCTAGTTTCTGTAAAGCTGAGTGTATCTAATTTTCTGCTTTGGCAGTCTCAAATATTACCATTGGTTTGAAGCCTTGGCATAAGCCATCACCTTACCAATGCTGGACCACCAGACGAATTTCTTCAAGATGAAGAAAAGATCATTGTGATAAACCCAAATTACAATACATGGGTTAACAATGATGGAGTACTCACTACATGGCTCCTAAGCACCATGACTAAATGTTTGAATATAGGGATTGACAATGCTCATCCTCTCTAGAAATCCATTGAAGAACAGCTGCTGCCCTCTACAAAAGAGCAAGAACATCTTCTAAAGAATAAGCTTTCATCTCTCAAAAAGGGATCATCATCCATTGAAGAATATACACAAAAATTCAAGCAGGTTTGTGATAATCTTGCTGCTATAAATGTACCTGTTTCTGAAATTGAAAAGGTATTTTCCTTTGCCCGAGGACCTGGTTCAGATTATAAGGAATTCAAAATAGCCATGCTTTCAAAACCTCCATATCCATTTTTTCATCGGTTTTCCTTAGCCGTTCAGAATCATAAGCAATTAATAGGCACCGATGAACAAAAGTTTGAGCTCGATCACAATCAAGCTTTCTTCAGTCAACGCAGACGTGGACGAGGAGGCCAAGGTGGTCGTTTCAACTCAAGAGAAAGGGGTTTTACTCCTGCTGGCAGGTTCAATGAAGCTGTTGAACAAAAACAAACTGAACACAAACCACGCAAACCTACTGCAGACCAAGAAAAACAACAGAAGGTAAAAACTGAAGGAAAACTCATATGCCAGATTTGTGACAAACCGAATCATAGTGCAATAGGTTTGATTATTCCTATACAAACAAGGAGGTTCCCGAAGCACTTGCTGCATTGAATATAGCTGATAATACAGATCCAAATTTCTATGCAGACTGTGGTGCAACCTCACATATGACCAATGATGCAGGTAAGGTCTCTAATCTGATTCCTTATAATGGTATTGATGGAATTCTTTGATGATGGAAATTGTTTGAAAATTTCACATACTGGTAATACAAAAATTAAAACAGAAAATGGATCTCTTAAATTAAATAATATTTTGGTTGTTCCTCAATTAAAGAAATTTTTTTTATCTGTAAGTCAAATGACTCAAGATAACAAATACACTTTTGGATTCTCATCTTCTGTCTTTGTTATTAAGGACCGCCATCAAAAAATACTAACCACAGGCCATAAAAAGGGAAAGCTATACGTGTTGGATGAAGGAAGCCATCAAGCTTTGAATGCAACTAAAGCTTCTTCAGAACTTTGGCATCAACAAATGGTGCATCCAAACTCCAACATCTTGAAGGATTTACATTCAAAAAATAATATTACTATTTCTATTTGGAAAAATAAATTTCATGTTTGTGACAGTTGCCAAATGGGAAAGAATTGCAAACTTCCCTTTGGTGTTTCAAATAATTTCTCAACTATGCCTTTACATAAGATACATTGTGATTTATGGGAACCAGCCCCTATTATGTCTACACAACATTTTTGGTTTTATGCTATTTTTATTGATGAATTTTCTAGATTCACTTAGTATCCTTTACATAAAAAATCAGATTTCTATGACTGTTTTATCAAATTTCAAAGAATGGTGGAAAAACAGTTTGATGATCATATAAAAATCTTTCAAAGTAATGGAGGAGGTGAATTCACTTCCACAAAATTCAAAACTCACTTGCAGGAACAAGGAATTGTCCATCACATCTCTTGTGTAGGTACACCTGGGCAGAATGGATTAGCAGAAAGAAAGCATAGACATGTAGTTGAAATGGGACTCACCATGATTTTTCATGCTAATGTACCACTAAAACTATGGGTTGAATTCCAAATAGCTGTATATCTTATCAACCGTCTACCTTCTAGACCTTTATAAAAGGATACACTATTCTTCCATTTATATAGACAACACCCTAATTATGGTCATTTACTTGTCTTTGGATGTAATGCTTTCCATGCTTAAGAAATTATGGTGACCATAAATTTTCTAAGAAAACATATCCATGTGTTTTCTTAGGATAGAGCCCTCATCACAAAGGTTATAAGTGTTATTATCCAGAAACAAAAAGGGGTTTATATTTCCAGACATGTAGTTTTTGATGAATCAAGTTTTCCGTTTTGCAAAATTACTAAACTGTTTCGTATGAACCTCTTGAACTTGTGGGCTTTCCAAAACATGAAAATTATATACCTTTAAACAGAAATTCTTTTCCAGACACCACTTACAACAACAACATTCCAGAATCACATTAAAACAATGCAGAAGCTGCTGAAAGCAACAGCACCAGCAGTAAAAATAAAGAACAAAATGAACCAGAAACTGGTGCCTATGTGAACAGTAACTATGTGAATAGTAACCGTGTGACCAGTGCCTGCGCAAGCAATACCGAAGCACCAGCAGCATGCATGAGGAATAGAATGAACAAACAAGTCCTCCTTCTATCACTGATTCTTTAGAAACCAGCATCTCGAATCAACAAAGAGATGTTGATCCTTCTACATCCAACATTAAGCAAAACCGTACCAATCAATCACAAACAGAACAGCCATGCCAATATGAAAAACAACCATATCATCCTCTTATCTCAATTCATGATCCCAAAGGTATTCAAGATAATCTAACAATTGATTTGTAGGTCGCTCCAACCAATATCAATCAAACAAATTCAGAAAATCTCAATGGTCATCCAATGATTACAAGAAGAAAACTTCAAAGCAATCCCAATTGTGCATCTCAAATGGCACTTGTATCTGCTGAACCAAAGAATTTTCAAAAAGCTTTTCAAGATACATCCTGGTTTCATTCAATGCAAGAAGAAGTTACTGCTCTTCATAATAATAATACTTGGATAGTAGTTTCAAGACCTCAAAATACAAATATCATTGGATCCAAATGGGTGTACGGGACCAAATATAAAGACGTATAGAGGATCAACTGAAAACACGGTTGGTGGCACAAGGATATACACAGGTTGAAGGGGTTGATTTTGATGAAACCTTCAGTCCAGTAGTCAAGCATACCGCTGTCAGATTAGTCATCTCAATTGCTATTATATCAAACTGGACAATTCAGCAGCTTGATATTAAAAATGTTTTCTTACATGGACATTTAAAAGAAACTGTTTATATGGAGCAACCTCTAGGTTTTATCTCTTCAACTTATCCTGACCATGTTTATTTGTTAAAAAGATCACTTTATGGACTCAAACAAGCCCCTAGAGCATGGTTTGACCATTTGTCTCAATTCTTACTTTGTCTTGGTTTTAAATGTAGCAAATATGATTCCTCTATCTTTGTTTTCCAACAAAATAATATTACTATCCTATTATTGATCTATGTAGATGACTTACTTTTAATAGAAAATGATCCTGCTATGATCAATAGTTTAATAAGTAGATTGGGTACAGACTTTGCTACAAAGGACCTCGGAAAGCTGCATTATTTTCTAGGAGTTTAGGCACAGTATTTTCAAGGGGGCATCTAAGTCAAGAAAAATATACCAAAGATCTTCTACTTCGAGCAAAGATGCCAGAATTTGCTAAAATTAAGACTCCACTGGCCATAAAAGTGACACCTCAAGATGATGATAACCAGCCTACCAATGCTACAGAATATCAAAAACTGGTTGGCAGTTTACAATACCTCACATTTCACTCATTCAGATATAGCCCATGCCATTAGTAGAGTATGCCAACATTTCCAAAATCCTACCCAATCCCTTCTCCGTGAAGTCAAACACATACTTCGTTACCTCAAAGGAACAATCAATTTTAGGCTAAGATTCATTCAACAAAGTTCTTTTAATTTAACTGGTTTTTGTGATGCAGATTGGGCCGGATGTCTGGACACCCATTACATCGAAGCCAACTACATCTCTTGGTCCTCGAAGAAACAACTAATTGTTGCACTATCAAGTACAAAAGCAGAAAATCGAGCAATGGCCTCAACAACTGCTTCTTTGTGACAGTCTCAGTGCTTTGCATATGACAGTGAATCCAGTTCTTCATGGCTGTACCAAGCATGTCCAAATTGATTATCAATTTGTTAGGGAATGGGTTGCCATAGGACAGCTTGTCACACGTTTTCTTCCTTCTCACCTTCAGATTGCAGACATTCAGACAACACCATTGACCAGTGACTTGTTCTACAAGTTTCGAGGCAAGCTTGGGGTTCATTCCATTCCACCCGCTGGCTTGAGTGGGCATGACCGAATAGTGCAATCTCAGCCCAATTTCAATCATGCAACTAATCAATCTCAATTATGTAGCTCACCCGTTGTTAAACATCAGCAAAGCAATGACAGCAAAGGCAACAGCTAGTAATCAATCATGCAACTGATCAATCTCAATTATGCAGCTCACTCCTTGATAAACACCAGCAAAGCAATGACAGCAACAGTTATTAATGAACGATTAATGGAGTCAACCAGCAACTATGGAAAGAAATGATAATCTCAATCAACCAGCAACTATGGAAAGAAATGATAATCTCAATCAACATTCTTAGAAACAAATAAATAATTTCCACCGTATTCTCTACAACATTATTTTACCTTCTTTTCTTAGCTCCTTTGTTTTAGGAAATTAATCAATATCCCATCCCAGCATGTACTTTATATATATATGCATTTCTTTTAAAAGTCAAGTAAGCCTTGATTGAATAATACCAATATTCATCAACTTCTTCAATTTACTCCTCTGTTTCTTTTCACAAACAATCACTTACCATGTCCAAATAAAATTAATAGTAAATGGTATATGGCAAAACTAAGAACTTATTTTTAAACTCTCTCCAAGAAAGGTATAATTGGTCAGTTTTCGCTGTTTCGCCCACTTCACCTTTAGTGGTCACAAGACCATCTCCTAATAACTTCTTGACAAAGCCTTGATTGTCAGATTTTGATTACCAATTGGATACACATTTTTATATTTTTCGAATGTTCTATAATTCTTTTTTTTTTTTTTTCATTTTCAGACACATTTTGGATACGTTCCTTGATATATTAAAAAAAAAATAAAAAAACGATCCTTCTTAAGAGTTTTTTTTTTTTTTTTTTTTTTTTTTTTTTTTTTTTTTTGGTGGGAAAAATTACCAAATCCAATAGTCTAGAGTATATGTGGAGAAGAGGAGTTTACTGACAAAAGAAACATTTTCAGGATGCGTGGAGAAGAGAAGGAGTTTACTGATAAAAGAAACATTTTCTTTAAAAGATTACCATTAGATTGGCGAAGCATTTTCTTTCAGAGATTACTGTAAGATTGGTGTTGAAAAATTAAATATAATAATTATGAATTTAGAAGTAGACAAATGGTTTAAAACTAGTTCTAATGCATATCATGGTTATCAAGGGATTAAAACTTCAATGTTGTTAATAGCTAAAGAAAAATGTAATTAAAAAAATTTGAATGAGCAATTAAAAATTGTTAAACCCTTATCGTCTATATAAACTAGCGTGTCAAAGTTTAGCAGTGTTAAAAAAAATTTTTTTTTTTTTTTCAAAATTTCCTTAACATATCCGTATCCTAAAGTTAACAAAATATTATTTTGACTTGAATTTACATATCATGTAATGTCATATCCGAATTACGTATCTTCTTAGACTTTTGACCGTTCTGTGCTTAACTTTTGACAACATATAATCAGCAAATAAAAAAATGAGCTATTTTTAATCGACTGCAATAGTTGACTGCCCATCTAGGATTAACACGTTAGCTAAATAATCTCAAGTAGTAATATAATGCTTGCTGAATTTTAAGCAAAATAATGATAGCAATATGAAAATTACCAAAAAAAATAAATAATTATTCTAGTGAAATATAAATGATAAGACATAACTTAAAATCAGGCATTCAAAACAAGGGTCATGTCAATCCTTGAGATTCAAAACGTGTAATTGTGAATTAATATCTTGAATTTGGTAGAAAGTGATTACATACCATCTATGCTCCAGCTACGGTTCAATTTTGTCTTAATTGTCATATTGAAGCATGAAGTTCTGCAGATTTTCGTGCCTGAAACATTAAGGCAAATGAAGTGAAGCAAAGTAGTTATGTGATGTTTGACTTATTAGGAGGATTGTTTGTATTTGGTCTTAAACACAATGACCACATTGTTGTGATCCACTGATCATAAAAATACACAAAACCGACATAGAAGATGTATTATTCTTTCTAAAATTAATGCACCAAAAAATTTCTCTAAAAAAAAAAAATACATCATCTCCAATCTGTGTGATGTGTTATAGGATTGAAAACTAAACACCTATTTATAAGTTTCTAAGGTTATCCTTCCACAAAACAATTTATCCACCAAGCAAACCTAGAGAACAAATAAAGAAAACCCTAATAGGCTGAGCTTTAGTAGAAGATTGAACCCAACACATATCAATTGTTACATTGTCTTTTGTGACCCCTCTCAATACGGTTGAATCATCAAAGTTGTTACACATCTTCTTTATTGTGTTTGATTTGTTTGCTTCAAACAGTTGTTACTAGCAATTAGAGTTTGTTAGACATCACAGTCAATTTAAGGAATAAAATAGAAACACAGGCACCAAATGAAATCCAATTTGAAATTTTATTTCCTTTTCTATTTTTGTTTTTTTATTGATTTCCTTTAATTTAGTAGTTTCTTGAAATATTTAGCAAACTCTAACTACCAACTAATAGATATTTTTAAAAAAAAATCATACACAATTAATTTTTAAAAAATAAAGCCAAAACAAGAATCAAAATGACAATTAGTAACATTTATTTCATTAAATTTGAAGATTATTCTATTCTAGCAATTAGAGTTTGTTAGACATCACAGTCAATTTAAGGAATAAAATAGAAACACAAACACCAAATGAAATCCAATTTGAAATTTTATTTCCTTTTTTATTTTTGTTTTTTTTATTGATTTCCTTTAAATTAGTAGTTTCTTGAAATATCTAGCAAGCTCTAACTACCAACTAATAGATATTTAAAAAAAACAAAAAAAATTATACACAATTAATTTTAAGAAAATAAAGCCAAAAACAAGAATCAAACACATTACTAAATGACAATTAGTAACATTTATTTCATGAAATTTGAAGATTATTCTATTCTCTTATGTCAATTATTTTAAGGATTGGTAATAACACTATTCAAACCTTTAATGAGGCAATGAATATGTAGATGGAAATAGATCTGGCACTTCTAAGAATAACACATAAGAGATTGAAATCAAAACATTATGTGTAAAAACAACTGTCGTACACATTTATTTATGCATTTACAAATGCCCATATGATCAGGACTCATGAAGCTCAAATCAAATCACTGTGTTTTATTTTCTGGTGCACCAAATGCAAGTTCTATGGCAATTTCACTAGTCTTTAGAGTGGCTGTAATAGAACTTGTATTCCATGTTGTGGATGCAGTGTAATAAACTAAAATGGCAAGTGTACATAGGCTGGAGAAAGGGTGAAGCTGTAGCATTGAAGAATCATAGAAAGAGCTATCTTTGCTTCTGTGATAGCGAAGTTTGTTAGTGTAATGTCACTTTTGTTGCTGTCATAAGTTGATTTGTAATGATTAGTTATTGTACTTTCAGTTTTTGATAAAAACAGTAGTGTATTAGTTAGCCAAAGTATGGCTTGTCTTTTGGCAATATGATTACTGCAGTAGTAGGTGAAAATTAGGTGGTTTACTATTTCTGAAAACTTATGGTTATATGCTATATCTATAATGAACAAGGGTGTTGAGACCACACCAGTTTAAGCTTCTTTCTCTTTTTTTTTGCTGTGTTTTTTGTTCCAAAAATCCAACAAATGGTATCAGAGCCCTATTGATCTTAGAGGGGCTGTGAGTGAAATAGCAAAAAATACAAGAAACCTTCCTTCTACCTTTCCTTCCTTTTAAATGGCTTCAACTCATTTTTCTGTTCCATCACCTCCTATATTTTCTGGAGAAAATTATGCCATGTGGTTTATAAAAATGAAAGCTTACCTTCAAGCTTTTGACTTGTGGGAAGCAGTAGAGACCGAAAGAAATCCTCCCCCTTTGACAACAAATCCCATTATCGCTCAAATAAAGCAACATAGTGAGGAGGTTGCTAAAAAGTTTAAGGCCTTTATCTGCCTTACATGCTGGTGTTTCAGAAGTGATGTTCACCAGAATTATGGCTTGCACTACAGCTAAAGAGGTCTAGGACAAGCTAAAAGAAGAGTTCCAAGGAAGTGCAAGAACAAGACAAATGCAAGTATTGAACTTGAGGAAGGAGTTTGAAACTTTAAGAATGAAGAATTCTGAGTTAGTAAAAGACTTTATTGACAAACTTATGAAGGTAGTAAACCAAATTAGAATTCTTGGAGAGGAGCTAGGAGATAAAAGAGTGGTGGAGAAAGTGCTGGTCAGCTTACCAGAAAAGTTTGAAGCAAAGAAATCATCCTTGGAGGAGTCAAGAGATCTGAATCAGATTTCTTTGTCAAAGCTTGTTAATGCTTTACAAGCAACTGAACAAAAAAGATCTATAAGACAAGAAGAAATCTCAGAAAGTGCTTTTTTAGCATTACAAAAAGGTAAGGCTCTAGCAAACAATAATCAAAGGAAGCAGCAAGGTGGAGGAAGTAATGTCAAAGGAAAACATGGTGCTGGTACAAGCAGAGAAGGTGAAAAAAAGAAGTTTACGAAGTGCTCTTATTGCAAAAAGGACAACCATCCTAAAAAGTATTGTTGGTTTAGGCCAAATGTTCAATGTAGAGTTTGCAAACAATTGGGACATATTGAAAAAGTTTGCAAAAACAAAGGAGGACCAGTGCAACAAGCACACCAAGTACAAGTTGCTGATGAAGCACAGCAAAGTGAGGAAAGGCTGTTTGTTGCTACATGTCATGTAGAAAACGGTAGCAAAGAAGCTTGGTTGGTGGATAATGGCTGCACTCAACATATGACTCATGATGCTGATCTCTTCAAGACCTTGGATAGAAGATTTGTTTCCAAAGTGCAAATAGGAAATGGAGATTTTATTCAAGTTCAAGGCAAAGGAGAAGTGGCTGTGGAAACTTCAACAGGTACTAAACTCATTTCAAATGTGTTGTATGTAACCGAAATTAATCAAAGCTTGTTAAGTGTGGGACAAATGCTTGAAAATGGATATTCTTTGAATTTTCAAGATAAGTCTTGCATAATATATGATCAACATGGAAGTGAAATTCTAAATGTTGGAATGAAAGATAAAAGCTTTGTGTTAGAGTGGAACAAGAAGGGAAATAATGTTTTTTATGCCAAAACTAGTGATGAATCTAAGTTGTGGCATAAAAGACTTGGTCATTTTAACTATGACTCTCTGAATCTAATGCATGAAAAGAAATTGGTGGAGAATATGCCTGCTGTTAGCAAAAACCTGGAAGTATGTGAAGTGTGTTAGCTTGGTAAGTAACAAAGGCTGTCATTCCCTTCGAAAGGCACTTAGAGAGCCTTTGAAAAGCTTCAGTTAATTCATAGTGATGTATGTGGATCTATGAGTGACAATTCTATCAACGATAGTATATATTTTCTCACTTTCATAGACGATTTCTCCAGAATGTGTTGGGTGGATTTTCTGAAACAAAATTCTGAAGTTGCTGAGATTTTCACCAGCTTTAAAGCCATGGTAGAAAATTAAGAAAAATGTAGCATCAAGGTGATACAATATGATAATGGGACTGAATATACAGCTCAAAAATTTGAGTTGCAATGCAAAGAAGCTGGAATTCAACATCAGCTGACCTCTCCCTATACTCCTCAGCAAAATGGGGTTAGTGAGAGGAAGAACAGGACTATTATGGAGATGTGTAGATGCTTGTTGGTTGAAAAGCAATTACCAAAGAAGTTTTGGGCTGAAGCAGTAAATACCTCAGTGTATTGGCTAAATAGATTACCAACTAAAGCATTGGAGTTTAAAACTCCATATGAGGTGTGGTATGGGGTCAAGCCTACTGTGGAGCATTTGAAGATATTTGGGAGCATTTGTTATACACATGTTCCTGAAATTAAGAGAGATAAGTTGGATCAAAAAGCTGATATGGAAATTTTCATTGGTTACAGCAGCAACACAAAAGGGTACAGAGTATATCATTTGAAAACTAACAAGCTAATTTGTAGTAGAAATGTTAAAGTTGATAAAGCTGCTGTTTGGAATTGGGAAAAGAGTGAAGTTTAAGCCTCAAAAAAGAATTTTATCCAAGAACATGACGAGATTCAGGATGAGAATGATTCAAATGATGAAAATGCTGTTGGAATACAAGGTACAAGATCCTTGACAGATGTATATGAGAAAAGCATCCGAGGTACAAGACCTCTGACTGATGCATCCAAGATAAGCATTCGAGGTACAAGACCTCTGACTAATGCATCCGAGATAAGCATCCGAGGCACAAGACCCTTCACTGATGCATTCGAGAGAAGTGTTCGAGATACAAGACACCGATTTGATATCCGAAATACAAGATCCCTGTCCAATGTCCGAGCTACAAAACCCCTGTCCGATGTCCGAGATACAAGATTCCTGTCTGATGTTCGAGCTATAAGACCCCTGTTCGATGTCCGAAATACAAGATCCCTATCCGATGTCCGAGATACAAGATTCCTGTCCGATGTCCGAGCTATAAGACCCCTGTCCGATGTCCGAGATACAAGATCCCTGTCTGATGTCCGAAATACAAGATCCCTGTCCGATGTCCGAGATACAAGATCCATGTCCGATGTATGAGCTATAAGACCTCTGTCCAATGTTCGAGGCACGAGACCCTTGACTGATGAATATGAAATATGCAACCTAGCATTGTGTGATCCAATTACTTTCAATGATGCAAATCAGTTCAAGACATGGAGAGAGGCCATGAAAACGGAAATCAATATGATAAGCAAAAATAAAACTTGGGAATTGGTGAACAAACCCCAAGGCAAAAAGGCCATTGGAGTGAAATGGGTCTTTAGAACCAAGGTCAATGCTGATGGTACAATAAATAAGCATAAAGCAAGATTGGTAGTTAAAGGTTATGTGCAGCAACCTGGTATTGATTATGGAGATACGTTTGCACCAATTGTGAGACATGAAACAATCAGATTTCTACTAGCACTTGCCGCTCAAAAAGGCTGTAAAGTTTACCATTTAGATGTGAAATCTGCATTTCTAAATGGTTTCTTAGCAGGAAGAAATATATGTTGAACAACCTGAAGGCTTTGTTGTTCAAAGAAAAGAAGACAAGGTTTATAAATTGCATAAGGCTCTTTATGGATTGAAACAAGCTCCCAGAGCTTGGTATAGCAGAATTGACTCACACCTTGTTGGAAAAGGATTTAAAAGGAGTGAGAATGAGCCTACTTTGTACGTGAAGTCAGGTTCAAATGATGAAAAATTGATTGTTTCTCTATATGTTGATGACTTGTTTGTTATAGGAGGAGATTCAGAAAGTGTGTTGGAGTTTAAATCTTAAATGCAAAAAGTGTTTGAAATGTCAGATTTAGGAGTGATGAACTACTTTCTTTGGCATGGAGATATATCAATTTAGTCATGGCATTTTCTTATCCCAAAAGAAGTATGCTGTGGAACTACTCAAAAAGTTTGACATGGAGAAGTATAATCCAGTTGACACTCCAATGGTTTACAATCAAAAATTTGAACTTGAAGATGGTGCTGCCAAGATTGAAGTTTCAACCTATAGAAGCCTTATTGGAAGTTTGCTGTATTTATGTGCTTCTAGACCTGACATTATGTTTTCTGTGAGTCTGCTTTACAGATTTATGTATGCTCCATCACATATGCATTATTCTGCAGCTAAAAGAGTACTAAGGTATATTAGAGGCACCATAGACTATGGTGTTTTGTTTTTGAAGCAAGAAGAAGGCAATTTGATGGGCTATGTTGATAATGATTGGGCTGGAAGCATGGAGGATTCAAAAAGTACTTCAGGGTACTTATTTTCTCTTGGTTCAGGTCCTTTTTCATGGAGCTCACAAAAACAGGGTTCAGTTGCTCAATCCACAGCTAAAGCTGAATATATTGCTGCTGCAGCTGCTTCAAATCAAGCTTCATGGCTAAGGAAGTTGCTTGTTGATTTAAATGAAAGGCAAGAAGAAGCTACCACAATATACTGTGATACCAAGTCTGCAATTTCCATTGCTGAAAATCCAGGTCAATATAGAAGAACAAAGCATATTCCGGTAAAATATCATGCTATGAGAGAAGCTGAAAGAAATGGTAAAATGAAGCTGGTTCATTGCAGTTCTGAGGTCCAGCTTGCTGATATTTTGGCAAAAGCTTTGCCAAGAAATAGGTTTGAAACATTAAGAAATGATCTTAGTGTTTCCGGAAAAAGTGCCAAGGAGGAGTGTTAGTGTAATGTCACTTTTGTTGCTGTAATAAGTTGCTTTGTAATGATTAGTTACTGTGCTTTTAGTTTTTGATAAAAACACTATTGTATTACGCAGCCAAAGTATGGCTTGTCTTTTGGCAATATGATTACTGCAGTAGTAGGTGAAAATTAGATGGTTTACTGTTTCTAAAAACTTGTGGTTATATGCTATGTCTATAATGAACGAGGGTGTTAAGACCACACCAGTTTAAGCTTCTTTCTCTTTCGTTTTGCTGTGTTTTTTGTTCCAAAAATCCAACAAAGTTGCTCCATACACAATTTCTAGGCCCCATTCCAAATGGAAAAAATGCAGTTGAGTTGATTTTAGTAGCTTCAGATACCCTTTCTGAGAATCTTTCTGGTTTGAACTGATTCACATCTTCTCCCCATATATGTGGATCATGGTGGAGTGCCAAAGTTGAGAAGATCAAGTTCAAGTTCGCAGGAAGAATCAGCTCTCCCACTCTAACTTCTCTTTCAACTTTTCTTTCAAAGCCAATAACAGGAGGATATAATCTCATAGATTCATTGAAGACCATTCCCATCTGCAAGAATTGAAAATTTAAAAATAACAAAATTTAAAAAAAAAAAAAATCAGGACTTCAAATTTTGAATAGCTTTCTTGATGTATATCTGATTTTGACTTACTAATTTTAGTTTTGCTATGCTATCTGGATTTGGATTTTCGCGGCCAAATAAATTGAGCACCTCCTTTCTAACTTCTTCTTGCCAATCTATGTGGATTGCTAGAAGAAAGACAGTCCATCCAAGTAAAGTGTTAGTAGTTTCTTGCCCAGCAAAGTAAAATGTTTTACACTCTTCAACCAAATCGTCCACTGAAATTGTCTGACTGTCGCTGTTATCATGGTGAGCCTTTAAAAGTAATCCAAGAAAATCATTGCCAAAGCTGTCCTCTTCACTACTTTTTACCTTCTCCTCTCTTTCATTGATTATTTCTAAAATGCAGTTGTGTATTTTCTTTTCAAGCATGTCCGATTCAATCTCTTCGCTGGCTTTAAGCAACTTGCTGCAAAATGGATAAAGGACGTATTACTGAAAGAAGAGGTTATCATTTTCTAAACTCTAGATTTACCTAAAAAGAATTTACGTGATGCCAGGGAGCTTAAGTTTGTACATATTTTTGGTTAACAACCAGGCCAATCTCATAAGCATCTCAAACAGGTCCTTCCCTCTCAGGTAATTGCTTCCAAATGCTGTTCTAGAAATTACTTCTGAAGTCAACAATCTGAATTCTTCATATACCTCCACTTCTTTACCTTCATATGATTTCCACCTTTGCAGCATCATCTCAACACTAGAGATCATTGCAGGTACCATACCCTGTAAGCAATCCCATCATACAATTTGCATATAATCTCTACCATACCAAATTTACTATGTTTTCTTCTTTCACAAACAATCACTTACTATGTCCATATAAAACTAATATTAAATAGTATATTAAAAACTAACAGCTAGCTTACTTTCAAACTCTCTCCGTGGATGGCATAATTGGCCAGCTTCCTCAATTTCGCCCATTTCTCACCTTTTGTGGCTACAAGGCCGTCTCCTAATAGCTTCTTGGCAAAGCCTTCGATGTCAATTTTTGAAACTGATCTATCTTTGTTATAAAGTAGTTCTTTGATCAATTCCTGTTCTGTTACAATCAGTTGAGCTTTAGCTCCATACCACTGAAGATAATTTTATCCTGTCACAAAAATGATAAAAGCCATTGTCAGTATTTTATAGCTTCAAAAGTAAAATTATTCATACAAGGTTGTTAATAGCTTCTTACCATATGTTTTGAGCCAGGACTCAATATGAGGCTGACATTTAGAGAATATGGCATGTGACAAACCCGTAGGTTTGGCCATGGCTTCCTTTTTCATGCTTAATATTTCTTTTGTGCTTCCATACATGAATCTGTATGAAGGGCCTTTGATTCCTTGTGAAACCATCAAATATTGTATGCGAGAAGGAACCCACCATAATTTATGAAATATCTTGATAAGAGCTAACACAAAAAACAGAACTAGAAAGCTTGAAAAAATCACAAGAAGGTCTCCCAGTGAACTCATTTTTCTTGCTGTCTTGCTCTTTCAATCAATTCTGTGATATGCTTTTACTGAAAGTGTTCAAGGAATTTATAGCTGATTAGTACAGATAAAAATAATAAAATACCAGTTTCAGAG
Organism: Ziziphus jujuba; assembly: GCF_031755915.1. Classification (NCBI taxonomy): domain Eukaryota; kingdom Viridiplantae; phylum Streptophyta; class Magnoliopsida; order Rosales; family Rhamnaceae; genus Ziziphus; species Ziziphus jujuba. The sequence continues at coordinate 8,258,271 of NC_083390.1, forward strand.
TGTTTTGTGCTTGTATGGTAATATGGTCCCGCTTGACTATCTATGCATAAGTGGACCTATCAAAATGGAGTTGGCAAATACCTATTCAGCAAGCAAGACATAAATGCAACATTTTGACTCTGCTTCTAGAATAACGATAGTATTATCTAGGTGATTCTTTTACTTTATTGGCATTGCCTTTTTATCACCCCTCAATATTTCATCACGGCTTGCATCATTAAAGCTTTTTTTTCCACATTGTGTATCATGAAAAATAAAGTCAGATTAAATTATTTTTATTTATTTATTTATTTTCACTAGTAAGACTGCATAAAACAAATAAGTTGGTAACATTTTAGGGTTGTTCTACTTCTCCTATGTTATGTTATATACTTTAAGGACTTGTAATAAAGAAACTTCTTTTGTGTTTGATCACCAAATGTCCAAGACCCTTCAATCCCTCATGAAGGTAATGAATATTAGATCAGATTGGAATAGAATCTGGCACTTCTATAACATATAACAGTTTGAAACTGAAACATGATGAGCAGATCCAATTGTATCTTCTATGGGCTAGAATGATCGACCTATTTCCAGTTGATGGAGTGAGTAGATCCATACCATGGAAGATAATTCTTTTCTGTCACGAAAGTGACAATATGCTGTCTGAATTATATGTAAATATTCACAGAACTAAATTATGTTTAAGACCATAATACCGTATTTGTTGACCCAGGAGTCAATATGAGCTGAACTTCTAAAAATATGGCATGTGAAAAGCCTGTAGGGTTGGGCATGGCTTCCTCTTTCATGCTCAATATTTCTTTGGTGCTTCCATGAATGAATCTGTAAGGAAGGCCTATGAAGTATCTTGACAAGAGTTAATGCAAGAAACAGTGCCAGAAAGTTTGAGAAAATTTTTGCATACTCTCCCAAAGGCACTCATTCTGTTTTGCTCTTCTACACTTTTCTATCTACCATACCTCAAAACTTACGGATTTGTTATTATTGAAACAGCTGTGGAATTTATGTTTACAGGTTTAGGAGTGTTTGACACTTCTTCATGATCACAAATGCATGACCTTTTTGTAGATGAGTGTTCCTGCACTTGACAATATGTAATCAACAAATAAAAAATGAGCTATTTTTAATTGACTGAAATAATGGAGTAGTTGAAAAATTCATGAGAAGCAAGTATAAGCTAAATAGTTTAATGGTAATAGTAATGCTTGCAGGATTTTCACCATAATGATGATATCAACATGAATTTAACTACCATAATTTTATTCTGGTGAAACATAAGGCACAGTACATAATTAAGATTGATTTCAAAAGCAGGCATCTAAGTGTCATGTCAATCCTCGTGGTTTCAATATTAGGGTTTGATAGAAAAGCACCTCATACCTTGAGTTTTATTTAGATCAAATTTTTTAAGAAAATCCTTATATATGAATTTCAATTGGGAATAGACAAAAATCAGCTTTGATTTGCAGATTTGAAGCTGAAAAGGGAAACTTCCTCATTTATAATGGTTGTCCATCATCACAGAAACTGCATGCTTAGTATTTTCAAGATATAACCATGGAAATAAAGAGAAGCACTGAGTAAGCAAGCAGGTTGTGCCCAACCTAACTTATACCTCTTTTATGATGTTTGTTTTTAAGAAGATTTTCTGTATTGGGCCTTTCCTAGATACCAAACGCAGATGACAAAACATTCAACTGTTGGTATTGCCTCAATTATTAGCCACATCATCAAAGCATTTATTTCTATATTGTATAAGCATGAAAAACAGTGAGTTTTATTCCTATCACTTTTGGGATTATTTTTAGGCTGATATCCCAATATATTTTTTTTTTTTCATTTCTTTTCTTCTCAATACTAAGACTGCTTAAAATAAATCAGTTTGTAATATTTCATGACATTTCAGGTTTGTTCTACTTCTACTTAGGAGTTTTTAATAACAAATCTTCATTTGTGTCCATTTTTTACTTAATTGCTTTAAGGATTTGTAATAATAAATCTTCTTTTGTGTCGATCACCATTCGTCCTACACTCTTCAACCTTTCACATAGGTAATCAACATATCAGATTGGAATAGAACTTCGCATGTCTAATAAACATAATAGTTTGAAATCGAAACATGATGAATAGATCTAGCGTATCTTTTATGCGACACGATCAACCTATTTATTGAAATTACTTCAAGGCTTGCAAGTTGGAATGATGCTAATGTATGATCAGCATAAACATTTCCCAAAGTCATTCAGAGGTGTAACAATTCTCATACAGTTGCAGTAATTGTAAACTCCCATGTTAGGACTCAGGAGGCTCAAACCAAATTACTGTGTTCTCAAGTGCACTAAGTGCAAGTTCTATGGCTATTTTACTAGTCTCTAGAGTGGCTGTAACATCACTTGTACTCCATGTTGTGGTTGAAGTGTAATAAACTGAAAAGGCAAGTGGACATAGGCTGGAGAAAGGGTGAAGCTATAACGTTGAAGAATCATGGAAATAGCAATCTTTGCTTCAGTGATAGCAAAGTTGTTGCCCACACAATTTCGAGGCCCCATTCCAAATGGAAAAAATGCAGCTGAGTTATTTTTAGTCGCTTCGGAAACACCTTCAGAGAATCTTTCTGGTTTGAACTGATTAACATCTTCTCCCCATATTTGTGGATTATGGTGAACTGCTAAAGTTGCCATATATAAGTTCAGATTAGCAGGAAGAATCAGCTTTCCCAGTTTAACCTCCCTTTCAACTTTTCTTAAAAAGCCAATAACAGGAGGATATAATCTAAGAGATTCATTGAAGACCATGCTCATCTGCAAGAAATGAAAAAAAAAAATATATATATATATATATATATATATCAGGACTTCAAATTTTAAATGACTTTCTTGCCGTTACTTACTATTTTAAGTTTGGCTATGCCATCTGGATTTGGATTTTCATGGCCAAATAAATTGAGCACCTCCTTTCTAACTTGTTCTTGCCAATCTGTGTGGATTGCTAGAAGAAAGACTGTCCATCCAAGTAAAGTGTTGGTAGTTTCTTGTCCGGCAAAATAAAATGTTTTACACTCATGAACCAAATCGTCCAATGAAATCCTCTGGCTGTCATTGGCATCATGGTGAGCCTTTAAAAGCAATCCAAGAAAATCACTTCCAAAGCTGTCTTCTTCACCACTTGTTACCTTCTCTTCTCTTTCCTTGATTATTTCTATGAGGCAGTTGTGAAATTTTTTCTCAAGCATGTCCGATTCAATCTCATCGCCAGTTTTAAAAAACTTGCTGCAAAATGAACCAATGACAAAGTAGCAAAAGAAGAGAATATCATTTCCTAAATTTAGGTTATCCAAAAGGAATTTACCTAATGCCAGGGAGCCTAAGTTTATACACATTTTGGGTTGTCAACAAGGCCAATCTCATAATCATCTCAAAAATGTCCTTCCCTCTTAGATAATTACTTCCAAATGCTGTTCTAGAAATTACTTCTGAAGTCAACAATCTGAATTCTTGAAATACCTCCACCTCTTTACCTGCATATGATTTCCACCTTTCCAGCATCATCTCAACACTAGAGATCATTGCAGGCACCATACCCTGTTAAACATTCCACCATACAATTAGCATAATCTCTTCCTCTCTTGTCAAAATTTTCTGAATAGTGCTTAGTAGTTTCTTGGCAGATAACAACAACAACACCTAATTTACTCCTCTGTTCCTTTTTCACAAACAATCACTTACCATGTCCAAATAAAATTAATAGTAAATTGTATATAGCAAAACTAAGAACTTACTTTCAAACTCTCTCCATGAAAGGCATTATTGGCCAGTCTTCGCAGTTTCGCCCACTTCTCACCTTTAGTGGTCGCAAGACCATCTCCTAATAGCTTCTTGACAAAGCCTTGACGGTCAGTTTTTGAAAACGTTCCGTCTCTATTATTAAATATTTCTTTGATCAACTCTTGTTCCGTTATAACCAGTTGAGCTCGAGTTCCATACCACTGAAGATAATTCTTTCCTATCACAAAATTGAAAAAAAAATATTAAAAAAAAATCAATAAATAAATTATAGCTCATAAGTAAAATATTCATAGAATGATGTCCAATAGTTTGCTACCATATTTGTTGAGCCAGAAATCGATATGAGGCTCAACTTTAGGGAATATGGCATGTGATAAACCCATAGGGGTAGCCATGGCTTCATTTCTCATCCTTAGTGCTTCTTTGGTGCTTCCATACACGAATCCGTAAGAAGGGCCTTGGATTCCTTGTAAACCCATCATACACTGTATGCGAGTAGGAATCCACCATAGTTTATGAAATATCTTGATAAAAGTTAACAGAAGAGACAGAACTAGGAAGCATGAAACAATCACAACAGGGTCTCCCAACAAACTCATTTTTCTTGCTGTTTTGCTCTTTCAATCGATCCTATGTGAAAACTTAGATATATATGGTTTTGCTGGAACTGTTCAAGGAATTAACAATCATACCATTTCAGATTATTTTGTTCTTATCCAGCGTGACTTTCTAAAGACAATCATAACTACCAAAACGATGTTGGAAAAATGCATAGTCCACTAGTTAATCATAAATGGCCTATTTTTTGGCTGTCTTTGTCAAGTAATTTACTTTTACTTGAAGATCCTTTTGGTAAAATTGCCATAAGGTCACCCACTTGCGGTTCAAATCATCATTGGAAATTTTATCAATGCCCACCACAGGACTCAACCACTTGATGCCAATTACCACTAGCCGTGCTGGGTCATTTAAGAATTTAATCAAACATGTGAAGGGCATGAGACTCGGCAAAATTCTACCACTGACTTACCTTTAATTTCTGCATTTTTAACCATTTAACCACACCTGATAAAAATAAATAAATATTTAATCACAAAATTTATAAAAATAAAATAAATTCTTTAACTAGATTCCTTTCTGTATTGAGGTGGATGCATAATTATTGTACAGACAAGTAGGAGATTTGTTATGATTTGCCATAATACAACTGCTCATACATAAAACATTTTTTTTTTTTTTTCCTCACAAACATTATGAAGGGAATTTAAAGTGGAGGACCCCATGGAATAGGGTAGGACCAACAGGCTCCGTATCTCACTCACATAATATAGAAATGCCCCACATAGACAACAAGATCAGCTTTATCCGTCGTTTGGTTCTGACCAATGAGATATACATGTTTGTGGCTCATCTTTGATTGCCTGTTGCCAATGATATCTTCTATACTTGGATGAGCCATCCGTATAATCTTCCTTCCCTGCCAAACAGTTAAGAGTCCCCGAAAATACATGTATTTCTTCTTGGTAGATGATGCATAACTTTTCCATCCCAAGGGATATTTTCTCATCTAATGCTCTCATTCTTGGAACCCATCTGCATAATTATCGTTAGAAACATATCATAATCATACTTAACATTATTAAGAAGAAAAACCCCATAAAAAGTTCCAAAACCACAAGGATAGCTTCATGGATATTGTAGCCGTAGCTTATCATACTGATTTGCATATCGATGAATAAGACACACTTCTTTTTCTTGCGGTATTCGTAAATCTTATTGTCCTCGAGCCCTTAACCTTGCTTAGACTATGTGCAAATATAACAGAATTAGCTAAGACCAACATTCATGGAAGTTCCTTCAACCAATAAGTTATTGGGTGCTTTTTAAACAATCACCAATGTAAGAAAACATGTAAACCGTTTAAATAATAATAATAATAATAATAAAATAATTTGTTGTCCAATGATTTACAAAAAAGAGATCATCATGCAAATGAGATAAAATTCCCTATTGGTAAAGCCACTATTTTCTCTAGCAAAGGTCCACAGTTCGAAAAATAAAAATAAAAAAACAAAAACCCACTTAAATGAATTTCCACAATGCCTTTTGGCCCACCATTTCCAACTACCAATATTGAGGTGTTGGTGGGTACAAAAGATAAACATAGAACCAAAAATATGAAGATGGCACCGTATCCATGTGTCTGGATCTCGGTAGTTGATGCAAAGAAGAATTGCCCATGATGTATATTTACATGGCATGGTATCACATATTATAAATTTATAACCATTTGCAATTGAAAATGGAATTGCTGTGGAAAGTATACCTTATCTATACTGCTTTTTGACACTTTTTATCACCTGTAAAAGCCCGGCGTGGGAGTGGCTTTGAATTTAAGGCTCTGTCTTAGCTTTTTGATCTCTGCCTCCTCTTCCTCTTGTACCAAAAACTCAAAAGCATAAGATGTTGAGACTTGAGACGCTTTTGTAGACTAGTAAATATGAGTCCACGTCTGATGACTTAATAACAACATCTTCAACAGTAGTTATCATGGACATTTACTAGAAGACGTGAGACTCATTTGCTTTTATATGGTTTTTTTTCTTAGGCAAACATGCAGCTATACAGATAAGATGACAGGGATGGAAATATATGCCCTTACAAAATAAAAGTATATTAGGACCTTCGATTTTGATTGGAAAGGTGTTATCTCAGCTTCTTTGGCATTTGATTTTTCCTAATTTTCTTTAAAACCTGAAAAAATATCAACAAAGGTGATGATAAGATAAGTGGTAAATCAAAAGAATATTAAATAAGATGTCAAAAGGAACTAAATATGCATGCATATGTTGTGCATGTATCTATGACGGAAAAACAAAGAAACAAAAATAGATAGACAGATGTATTATTGAGAATTTGTTATGCATACCACTTTTCTTTTTTCTGCTCTTTCATCACTTTTCAAGCCAAAAGATGATGGAGTTCTAGCGTTTCTTTTATCCAGACCACCTGTTTTGAGTGACCTATAATACAGAAAATATGAAATGCACTCTTCGAGTCAGTGCCAAACTCCCCTCAAGCAATTCTTCTGCATTCCACATATCCTTCAATTTACAACCCTCAGCTTTATATAGTTCTCTCATACAGAAATATTTGCAGATAAAAAAACTAACAAAATTACAAAATTAAACAACAGAAATCAGTTATAGGATATGGAGCTCCGCAAAACTCTCGACGCTGCCCTGACATCATGAAATCCTTCAGCCAGCATGGCTTCACACGTTTCCTGATCTCACGAGGGTTGCCTGACTCTCCTACACTCTTCTTCCAATTTCCTTCTGCTTCCTTGTTGATCTCAGCTTCAGAACGGCCTCCTTCTCTGGCCGCTTCATCTTGAGTACTAGCCTGTAACATTTTCTCTTGGGCCTTAAATCCTGCCCACTTGCCCATTTGTTCCTGGACTTGGCTGCTGTCCAAAATAACTTCAACCTGGTTAACAACCTATTTCAGAATACTAATTACAATGTTAAAACACTTAAGAGTATCTATTTATAAAAAAAAAAAAAAAAAAAAAAAAAAAAAAAAAAAAAAAAAAAAGAAAGAAAGACTAAATCTGCACTTATTATTGAACAAAATGTACAGAATGAATAACCTACTCTTATATCATGATTTCCACATATCTACAGCACATAAAAATTTCAAGCAAATTTTCACAAGTACAATGAGTTACAAATTGTAATTCATTGTCCGTAGGAGGCAAAAAGAATTTAGAATCTAGAGGTAATAACACATTATGCAATATATGGTAGTAAATATATTCTCACACACAGAATAACAGTGTCATGATGCAGGTTAACATGCAGGAAAACAACAAAACTAGAAAAAAATTAAATATATAAAAAGATGCGATAATGCAATTGCCAATACATCCATAAGTTGAATAATAAATTATTACCTTCCATTTTCCTTCTTTGGAGTTATAGAAGCAGAAACCCTAAGTTTACAAAACTTTGTAGATACCTGTCCCTGATTATCATAAGCAAATTTATTAGGAATCTAGCTTTAACCTTTTCATCATCAAAGAAAATTAAATAAATCGCTTGCTAATTCAAACAAGAAATATAACAAATGGACAAACCTGATCATGCAATGCAGATCTCTCTTCACTGGAAGATTTCAATTGGCTGAAGTTGTTTTGAAATGACTTAAACGCTCTTTTGACAATGTCCTTATCCCCCATTTTCTCCATAATAAAAGACTTCCTAGCTGTGGTAGGAGAAGATGAATAGGAATTTGTGGGACCCATACCGAGTGACATGTGCAGAGATTTAGGAGCAACTTTCTTGGTATTCTTGTTCCTTGGTGTTGCTCCACTATCAACCCTATTTGCAGAAGATTTTAATGCATATACTCTACTCGAATTTGGTGTTGACTTGGGCACTACGGTAGAATTCTTAGGTGTTTTGGTCAGGGGAGCTACTGGATTCTTCTTTACCCTAGCCATATTTCCCTCCTTGTTCACTGGATTAGCCTATTTGAAAAAAAATAAATAAAAAATAAAAAAAGTAAAAAAAGAATTGGCATAAGAATATGAGACATAATATTCTACATGATATCTAGATTCAAGATTTCATACAGAAACTTAAAAAGAGTAACTTCACCTTCCGGAATTCCTTCGGATTCGGATAATCCAATTTCACCTTTTTCTTCTTAACCTTTGAATCATAGACTATGCCACTGTCCAGATCCTGCGGAGCTTCCTCCTCTTGCTCCAGGAGCTCGGCCTTCCGGGGAGCAATCTTCTTGTTAGCTACTGAACCGGGTGAGGCACACTTCTCACCCTCTTACCAAGTACTTATTCGGTGAGAATGCTGACCATTTCTCCCAAGATAGTGAATCATTTTCAAACCTTCTGAATGAGACAGACACTTCCAGAACAGAATTGGAGGTATTTGTCTCTCCCATCTGTTCATATAACAAAGGAATCAAAACCCAAGCATACATTTTCAAGCCAAAAAAAAAAAAAAAACCACAACGGCACAAACTCGGGAATTAGCAAATACAAATTGTAAATCAAATATACTATATAACCAAAGCATAGATTTGGGAAAATCAATAATTGCGACAGATTAATCAAACTGGCCACTTTTCCAAAACTAAAGACAAAGGGGGGTACTTTATCTGCATCCTTTTGAAGATCCACTATTGATTCACCCAGAAATTCTCAATTATAGGCTTGAATTGTTAGATAATAAATAATTGTAGAGTTTTCATTATTAATTTCTTGTAGAATCTGTTTATGTTTTTAATGAAATTTATTTATTTTATTATTTTATAGTAGAATTTTTGATCATATATTTTCTATAGAATTACAGTTAACTATTGGATTAGAAGACCAATTCTGTTTATAAGTACATTGATTTGTCCATATTTTTTCTATTATTATTATATTATTAAATTATTATTATTTTGTGTATATTAAAAATTAATAAATAAATCTAATTTATAGAAATTATAAAAGATCTAGGACAAGCAAACAGATAGATGCCATGCCGTACTTTTGAGATTAGAATTTTCTGAGATCAGTTGAAAGTGGTTTGAGAGTAGTATGTCTATAGGTACTATTTTATATTGTGTTCTATTTTGTGGAATTAAATATTCAATTTATAAATGACTGCATTTGGAGATTAGTAATTTATGATTAATGGAATTTATTATAAATATTTAGATCCATAAATTCTAACAATTGTCATCAGAGCCTGATTAATATGCATAATAAATTATCTTATGATTTGTGATTGTTACTGAGCGTGACTATTGATTGACAGTGTTCCTCTTTGTTGAAGGATCAGTGTTCGGATTTTGTTTCTACATATGACAGTGATTTGATCCAAAATTTAATATTGAATTTATTGATTAATTTCTTTTCATCTATTTGGACCCTTAATTGAAATAAATATATGGATATTATTTATCTGTTCAAAGCATGTGAATTTTTCTTTTGCAAAACCTGTGGTTATCAGGTTCCTATTATATTTGTGCAAAATTTGTATAATTTTGTTTTAGTTCGAATTAAAACCTAGACATGGTGGAAAATTCTTCTTTCTTGTGCTTTATATTATTTATTATCTCTAATTGGATCTGAAAACCCTTTAAAAAAAAAACAAATTTTCTTTATTTTGTTTATCTATTTATTTATTAATTATTTATTTGTTTATTTGTTTATTTGTTTATTTGTTTCTCTATTGTCCACTATTATTTTTTAAAAAAATGTTATTTATTTATTTATTTATTTATTTATATATTTAGTTATTGTTTATTTATCCCATTTTAATTTTCCTTGAATTAAATTAAATACCTATATTCAGAATTTGATTGTGTTAGCTTTTCCTAAAAAGGCTTTGTGCCTAATTGGTATAGTAGTGTGAAATTTTAGATACTCACCTGTCATGAGATTTATTTTGTCTGCATTATGTATACCAATGTAATATATGTTGGCATCGTGGATGGGATGTTTTATATTTGACTATTTTATGAAATTGCTAATATATTGATTTTCTCTCACTTATTAACCAGGGTTTATACGGGTAACTAAGCTACCCTATCGGTAGTTTTATTTGCTTTGTATGACGCTTGTAATAGCAGTGAAAGTTGATTGAATGCCATGAATCCCAAGTTCTGAGTTACCATATCGGTGATTTAGTTCAACACATTTGATTGTGGTTATTTGGTTTATTATCCCTGACACACGAAAGGGTATCTTTAGTGCTACAAAGACCCTAGCGATATTGATATTTTATGTTTTATGTTGAGGGGCTGGAAAATAGTTATTATATTATATATATTAAATGCTTTATTGTGTTTACTATTTTTACAGTTAATAGTACCCCGAATGTTCTGCCTATGACTGCCATGATAACATTGGATGGGATAAATTATCAGAAGTAGAAAAAGACCTTGGTTATGAATTTGATATTTATGAAATTGGATTTGGCTTTGGATATAGATTCACCAGAGATACCAATTGATGATAATAGTGCAGCAATTAGGAAACTTTATAAGGATTGGAAGCATTTTAATAAGTGCTGCATGATGGTGATAGAGAATTATATAGATGAAGCTATATATGCTAGTATTCCTAAGGTTGATACAGCAAAGGAACTTCCTAAGGAGATAGGAAAGAAATTTATCTAGTTTGATATGAATGAGAAGCATTATTATTTAGACCTTTTGAATAATACTAAGTATGATGATGCTTATCAGATAGGAGAAATGAAAGAGTACTTCAATGGAAGTTGTGGCTACTGCAATAAAGTTGGACACAAGAAGATAAAATGTTGGAATTTAAAGGGAAAGCAAGAGAAGAAAGACAATATTTTAATGATTGACATCAATATTATTGATGTGCCTATGAATTCTTGGTGATTAGATATTGGAGCAACAATTCATTTTACTAATTCATTTGCAGGGGATAATAAGGCAAAGGGGGCCAACCAATCTTGACCAGCATGTTTATATGAGAGATAGCTTGAAGGTGAATGTGAATATCATGGAAACAATCAAGTTGAAGCTTGCTATTGGATATACTTTAGAGTTACAAGAAGTTTCCTATGTACCATCAATAAGAAAAAATTTATTATCTATTTCTTTTTTGGATAGTCAAGGTTATAGTTTCTTTTTTGGACATAACAAATTTGAAAATGTATAATGATAGTAAAGTTGTTGGTTTGGGAACTTTATGTAGCAATTTATATATACTTGATTTATTTAATAATGGTCTTCGTTATTCTGTTAATTTTGTTGCTGCCCCTATTTTTGCTTCTAAATGTTCAGGAGTTAATGATAATTCCTCAATATTGTGGCATAAGTGTTTGGGACATATTTCTAAACATAGAACGGAAAGGTTAGTAAAGGATAGAATACTTCCTAATCTTGACTTCTCCGATTTGTCGACTTATGTTGAATGTGTGATAGAGAAACTAACTTCCAATGTTAGAAAGGATAAAATAGCAAGGTGTGGAGATGTTTTGGAGTTTATCCATACTGATATATGTGGACCATTCACATCAACTGCTTCGGGTGATTATAGGTATTTTATTACCTTCATTGATGATTTCTCTTATTATTGACATGTTGAGCTTATCTGTGAGAAGTCGGATTCTTTAGTTGCTTTTAAGGAGTTTAAGGTAAAGATGGAGCTTCAAAAGAATAAGAAGATAAAGGCTGTGAGGTCTGATAGAGGTGGTGAGTTTTATGACAGATATGATGAGACTGGACGGAACCCATGGCCTTTTGCAATATATTTACATGAGTGTGGCATTAATGTGCAATATACAATGTCTGGTACGCCTCAGCAGAATGGCATAGCTGAGAGGAGAAATCGTCCTTTATTGGATATGGTACGATCTATATTAGCAAATTCTAGCTTGTCAGATTACTTGTGGGGAGAGGCTTTAAGGACGATGGCTTATATTTTGGAATTAAGTTCCAAGTAAATCCGTTCCTAAGACTTCTTTTGAGTTGTGGTCAGGAAGAAAGCCTAATTTGGACCATTTTTGAGTATGGGGTTGCAAAGCTAAAGTAAGGATTTACAATCCCCAAATTTAGAAGTTGGATCATAAAACTATGACTAGATACTTTGTTGGCTATTGTATAGAATCTAGGGGTTCAAGATTCTTTTGTGCATCTCACATCACCAGAATTGTGGAATCAGACAAGGCTATTTATTTTGAAGATGATTTTGGATTTGAAGATAGTAATGGTCTAAGAGAGCCAATATTGTTATTCCTAATAGAGATGTTATTAATCCAGTAGTTGATGAACCAGTAGTTGATCAGGATGAACCCATTATTGAGGAGCAAGATAGTCCAGCTATTATAGATGCTGATGTGCCTTTAAGAAGGTCACAATGGACTAGAAGGTTAACTATTCCTGATAACTATAAGGTTTACTTGCAGGAACATAAGTTTGACAGAAGTGATGATTCAGATCCAGTCACTTATGAGGAGGCCATAAGCAGTTCGACTCAAATTTTTGGTTGAATGCAATGGAAGATGAAATGAAATCCATGGTATCAAATGGAGTTTGGGATTTGGTTGAGTTACAAGAAGGTAGCAAGCCTATAGGGTGCAAATGGGTCTTTAAGACTGAAAAGGATTCCAATAGTCAAGTTGAGAGATATAAGGCTAGACTAGTAGCCAAAGATTTAGCCAGAAAGAAAGAATTGATTATACAGAGCCATTCTCTCCTATATCCACAAAAGATTCTTTTAGAATCATTATGGCTATTATGGCATATTATGACCTGGAGTTGCATCAGATGGATGTTAGAACTGCTTTTCTGAATAGTGATTTGTTTGAGGATGTGTATATGGTTCAACCAGTTGGCTTCCAGCAAATAGGGGATGGTAATTTGGTTTGTAAGTTTAAGAAGTTTATTTATGGTCTTAAGCAGGCTTCAAGGCAATGGTATCTTAAGTTTGATGAGGTTGTCACCAAAAATGGCTATAAGGAGAATGTTGTTAATAGGTGCATATATATGAGGGTCAGTGGGAGTTTATTATGTATTCTGCAGTAATATCCATGTTGAGTATTATTTAGTTCTTTGAATGTTTTGATACAATGATATATATATGGATCATTATTTATTTATGAGATGATTTATTATACATATTATTGCTCCTTACTTTTACAAGCCTATTGAGACTTTTAGTCTATATATATGTGTATGTTGATCCACAAGTGCCATGGTGAATCCCTAATACCTAATTTGGGTATATTGTTGTATCCTGTCGATACAGAATGTGCTTGGATGAAATGGTATTGTGTGTTGGGAGATTACATGGTTAGGTAAATCTCTACTACCTAGACTAAGTTTATAGCATGCAAAGTGCTCAGTTGAAATGATATCATATTTTTGGAGATTTACTGAGAGAATCTCTACTACCTAATCTAGTATATTGTTCTGCCCTGTCGATATGCTATATATTTAGATGAAATGGTATTATGGTTGGGGAGATTCTGTAGTAAGTGAGTTTGGATTATATATATATGATGATTATGCAGTCCAAGTGGGAGAATGTTAGATAAATAAATAATTGTGAACTTACCATAATTAATTACTCACTTACAGGGCACATTTATGTCATTAATGGAACTGACTTATTTTATTATTTTATAGTAAGATCCTTGATCACACACTCTCTATAAGACTCTAGTTGGCCCATTGGATTGGAAGGCCAACTGTGTTTATAAGCCCATTGACTTACCCATATTTTTCCTATTATTATTATATTATTAAATTATTAAATTATTATTATTTTGTGTGTGTTAAAAATTAATGGATAAGTCTTACTTGTAGAGACTATAAAAGGTCTAAGGCAAGCAAACAGATAGATGGTATGCCGTATTTTTCAGATTAGGATTTTCAGAGATCAGTTGAGGGTGGTTTGAGATTAATGTGTCCATAGGCACTACTTTACGTTGTTTTCTATTTTGCGGGATTAAAGATTCAATTTATCAATGACTACGTTTGGAGGTTAGTAATTTATGATTAATGGAATTTATTATGTATATTTAGATCCGTAAATTCTAACATGAATTACAAAAGCTACGAGTCCAAGACACAGGTTGCTTAAAGCATGGCCCTTGACAACCATGAGCATACTATCAACCAACTGGATCAAACAAAGAGACCCAAGAATAAGAAAATTTACAATTAAGGCAAAAAGGAAGACTTTCAAATTGTGGAAATAAAAAAGATTAAAGTGTTCGGTTCTGTTACAATCATTTGAGCTTTAGCTCCATACCACTGAAGATAATTTTTTCCTTTCACAAAAATGATAAAATCCATAGTCAGTATTTTATAGCTTCATAAGTAAAATTATTCATACAAGGTTGCTAAATAGCTTCTTACCATATGTTTTGAGCCAGGACTCAGTATGAGGCTGACATTTAGAGAATATGGCATGTGACAAACACATAGGTTTGGCCATGGCTTCCTTTTTCATGCTTAATATTTCTTTTGTGCTTCCATACATGAATCTGTATGAAGGGCCTTTGATTCCATGTGAAACCATCAAATACTGTATGCGAGAAGGAACCCACCATAGTTTATGAAATATCTTGATAAGAGCTAACACAAGAAACAGAACTAGAAAGCTTGAAAAAATCACAAGAAGGTCTCCCAATGAACTCATTTTTCTTCCTGTCTTGCTCTTTCAATTAATTCTATGATATGCTTTTACTGAATGTGTTCAAGGATTTTATAGCTGATTAGTACAGATAAAAATAGTAAAATACCAGTTTAAGAGTGTTTTGTCCTTGTATGGAGAGATGGTCCTGCTTGATTTTCATGCATAAGTGGACCTACCAAAATGGAGTTGGCAAATACTTATTCAACAAGTAACACATATATGCAACATTTTGACTCTGCTTCTAGAATAACGATAGTGTTATCTAGGTGATTTTCTTACCAAGCGTCATGATACTTGACTTTAGTAGAATTGTTTGAATCTGATCTTTATCTGGACACAAAACACAAGTGACAGAAATTCAAATGTTATTGGCACTGCCTTTTTATCACCCCTTCAATATTTCATCCTGACTTGCATCATTAAAGCAGTTCTTTTCCACATTGTGTATCCATGAAAAATGAAGTGAGATTTAAATATTTTTACTTATTTATTTATTTTCACTAGTAAGACTGCTGCATAAAACAAATTAGTTGGTAACATTTCATGAAATTTCAGGGTTGTTCTACATCTATATTATGTTATGCACTACCATGAAAAATAAAGTGAGATTAAAGTATTGCCATGGAAATAAAGAGAAGCACAGAGCAAGCAAGCAGATTGTGCCTTACCTATCTATGCTCCAACAAAATTTCAATTTGTTTGAATTGCCTCACCCAAGCAATACCTTTTGCAGTTTTTTAGTCCCAGAAACAGAAAGCAACTTAAGTAAATGGTTGAACGTACGCCAATTTCATGATGTTTGTCTCTAAGAAGATTTTCTGTATTAGGCCTTTCCTAGATACTAAATGCAGATGACAAAACATTCAATTGTTGGCATTGCCTCAATTATTAGCCATATTTTGTACCATCAAATCTTTTATTTCCAAATTGTCTATGCATGAAAAGCAAGGTGAGTTTAATTCCTAGTTTCCTATCTCTTTTGGGATTTTTTTAGGCTAATATCCCAATATATATATATATGTTTTTTCAATTCTTTTCTTCTCAATGGTAAGACGGCTTAAAACAAATTAGTTTGTAACATTTCATGACATTTCAGGGTTGTTCTACTTCTACTTAATTACTTTAAGGATTTCTCATAACAAATCTTTTTTTGTGTCGATCACCTTTTGTCCTACACTCTTCAATCTTCCATGAAGGGTAACCAACATATCAGATTGGAATAGAATCTGGCACGTCTAAGAAATGAAACATGATGAATACATCCAAGTGTATCTTTCATGGGACATTGTCAACTTCTTCATTGAAATTTAATTCAAAGCTTGCAAGTTGGAATGATGCTAATCTATGAGCAGCATAAACATTTCCCAAAGTCACTCTGAAGTGTAACAATTCTCATACAGTTGCCGTACTTGTAAACTCCCATGTTAGGACTCAGGAGGCTCAAACCAAATTACTGTGTTTTTCAAGTGCACCAACAAGTTCTATGGGTATGTCATTAGTCTCTAGAGTGGCTGTAACATCACCTGTATTCCATGTTGTGGATGAAGGGTAATAAACTGAAATGGCATGTGGACATAGGCTGGAGAAAGGGTAAAGCTATAGTGTTGAAGAATCATGGAAATAGCGATCTTTGCTTCAGTGATAGCAAAGTTGTTGCCCACACAGTTTCGAGGCCCCATTCCAAATGGAAAAAATGCAGCTGAGCTGTTTTTAGTCGCTTCGGAAACACCTTCAGAGAATCTTTCTGGTTTGAACTGATTAACATCTTCTCCCCATATTTGTGGATCATGGTGAACTGCTAAAGTTGCCATATATAAGTTCAGATTAGCAGGAAGAATCAGCTTTCCCAGTCTAACCTCCCTTTCAACTTTTCTTACAAAGCCAATAACGGGAGGATATAATCGAAGAGTTTCATTGAAGACCATGCTCATCTGCAAGAAAGAAAAAAATTTAAAAAAATATATATATCAGGACTTCAAATTTTAAATGACTTTCTCGCGCTTACTTACTATTTTTAGTTTCGCTATGCTATCTGGATTTGGATTTTCATGGCCAAATAAATTGAGCACTTCCTTTCTAACTTGTTCTTGCCAATCTGTGTGGATTGCTAGAAGAAGGACTGTCCATCCAAGTAAAGTGTTAGTAGTTTCTTGTCCGGCAAAATAAAATGTTTTACACTCATCAACCAAATCGTCCAATGAAATCCTCTGCTTGTCATTGGCATCATGGTGAGCCTTTAAAAGCAATCCAAGAAAATCACTTCCAAAGCTGTCTTCTTCACCACTTGTTACCTTCTCTTCTCTTTCCTTGATTATTTCTATGATGCAGTTGCGAATTTTTTTCTCAAGCATGTCCGCTTCAATCTCATCGCCAGTTTTAAAAAACTTGCTGCAAAATGGACCAATGAAATAGTAGCAAAAGAAGAGAATATCATTTCCTAAATTTAGGTTATCCAAAAGGAATTTACCTGATGCCAGGGAGCCTAAGTTTATACATATTTTTGGTTGTCAACAAGGCCAATCTCCTAAGCATCTCAAAAATGTCCTTCCCTCTTAGATAATTACTTCCAAATGCTGTTCTAGAAATTATTTCTGAAGTCAACAATCTGAATTCTTCAAATACCTCCACCTCTGTACCTTCATATGATTTCCACCTTTCCAGCATCATCTCAACACTAGAGATCATGGCAGGAAACATACCCTGTAAACAATCCCATCATACAATTAGCATGATCTCTTCCTCTCTTGTCAAAATTTTCTGAATAGTGATTAGTACTTTGTTGGCAGATAACAACAACACCAATAACAACAACAACACCAACTTTACTCCCCTGTTTCTTTTTCACAAACAATCACTTACCATGCCCAAATAAAATTAATAGTAAATGGTATATAGCAAAGCTAAGAACTTACTTTCAAACTCTCTCCGTGAAAGGTATAATTGGCCAGTTTTCGCAGTTTCGCCCACTTCTCACCTTTAGTGGTCACAAGACCATCTCCGAGTAGCTTCTTGACAAAGCCTTGACTGTCAGTTTTTGAAAATGTTCCGTCTCTATTATTAAGTATTTCTTTGATCAACTCCTGTTCAGTTATAACCAGTTGAGCTCGAGTTCCATACCACTGAAGATAATTCTTTCCTATCAATAAAATGAAAAAAAAAAAAAAAAAAAAAAAAAACAATCAATAAATAAATTATAGCTTCATACGTAAAATATTCATAGAATGATGTCCAATAGCTTGCTACCATATTTGTTGAGCCAGAAATCGATATGAGGCTGAACTTTAGGGAATATGGCATGTGATAAACCCATAGGGGTAGCCATGGCTTCGTTTCTCATCCTCAGTGCTTCTTTGGTACTTCCATACACGAATCTGTAAGAAGGGCCTTGGATTCCTTGTGAACCCATCAAACACTGTACGCGAGTAGGAATCCACCATAGTTTATGAAATATCTTGATAAACGCTAACAGAATAGACAGAACTAGGAAGCATGAAACAATCACAACAGGGTCTCCCAACAAACTCATTTTTCTTGCTGTTTTGCTCTTTCAATCGACCCTATGTGAAAACTTAGAGATATATGGTTTTGCCGGAACTGTTCAAGGAATCGACGATCATACCATTTCAGATTGTTTTTTTCTTATCCAGCCATCGTGACTTTCTATGGAAAAGCATACCTACCAAAATGAAGTTGGAAAATTTTATATTCCACTAGTTAATCATAAACGGGCTATTTTGGCCTTATTTGTTAAGTAATTTACTTTTTCTTGTTTTCAGCCAAAAAAAAAAAAAAAAAATTACTTTTACTTGAAGATCCTCTTGGTAAAATTGCCATAAGGTTACCCCACTTGTGGTTCAAATCATCATTGGAAATTTTATCAATGCCCACCACAGGACTCAACCACTTGATGCCAATTACCACTAGCCGTGCTGGGTCATTTAAGATATGAATCAAACATGTGAAGGGCATGAGACTCGGCAAAATTCTACCGCTGACTTATCTTTAATTTCTGCATTTTTAACCATTTGTCCACACCTGATAAAAATAAATAAATATTTAATCACAAAATTTATAAAAATAAAATAAATTCTTTAACTAGGTTCCTTGCTATATTGAGGTGGATGCATAGTTATTGTACAGACAAGTGGGAGACTTTTTATGATTTCCCACAATACAACTGCTTATACATAAAATATTTTTCCTTTCTCACGAACATGATGAAGGGAATTTAAAGTGTAGGACCCCATGGAATAGGGTAGGACCAACAGGCTACGTATCTCACTCACATAATATAGAAATGCCCCACATAGAAAAAAATATCAGCTTTATCCGTCGTTTGGTTCTGACCATTGAGATATACATGTTTGTGGCTCATCTTTGATTGCCTGTTGCCAATAATATCTTCTATGCTTGGATGAGCCATCCATATAACCTTCCTTTTCTGCCAAACAGTTAAGACTCCCCAAAAATACATGTATATCTTCTTGGTAGATGATGCATAACTTTTCCATCCCAAGGGATATTTTCTCATCTACCGCTCTCATTCTTGGAACCCATCTGCATAATTATCGTTAGAAACACATCATAATCATACCTAACATGATTGAGAAGAAAAACCCCCATAAAAAGTTCCAAAACCACAAGGATAGCGTCATGGATATTGTAGCCGTAGCTTATCATACTGATTTGCATATCGATGAATAAGACACACTTCTTTTTCTTGCGGTATTCATAAATCTTATTGTCCTCGAGCCCTTAACCTTGCTTAGACCATGTGCAAATATAACAGAATTAGCTAGGACCAACATTCATGGAAGTTCCTTCTACCAATAAGTTATTGGGTGCTTTTTAAACTATGACCGATGTAAGAAAACATGTAAACCTTTTTTTTTTTTTTTTTGGGTCCAATGACCTATTGGTAAGGCCACCACTTTCTCTAGCAAAGGTCCACAGTTCGAAAAATATAAATAAAAAACAAAATCAAGAACAAACAAACAAACAAACAAAAATAGGTGACACAACACATTCATTTTGATGACAACCAACAAGACACTTATTTTAACAGCAAACCAGGGCCTGCCCAGTTCATCTGCCATAACTAGTAATAACTTGTAGAATAATGTAACATTGATTTCAGCTCAAGTTTTAAATCCCACTTAAATGAATTTCCACAAGTCCTTTTGGCCCACCATTTCCAACTACCAATATTAAAGTGTTGGTGGTTACAAAAGATAAATATAGAACCAAAAATATGGAGATGGCACCGTTATGTATCTATGTGTCTGGATCTCAGTAGTCGATGCAAAAAAGAATTGCCCATGATGCATCTTTACATGGCATGGTATCACATATTATAAATTTATAACCATTTGCAATTGAAAATGGAAGTGCTGTGGAAAGTATACCTTATCTATACTGCTTTTTGACACTTTTTGTCCCCTGTAAAAGCCCGGCATGGGAGTGGCTTTAAATTTAAGGCTCTGTCTTAGCTTTTTGATCTCTGCCTCCTCTTCCTCCTGTATCAAAACTCAAAGCATAAGATGTTGAGACTTGAGACATTTTTGTAGACTAGTAAATATGAGTCCACGTCTTATGACTTAATAACAACATCTTCAACAGTAGTTATCATGGACATTTACTCGAAGACGTGAGACTAATCTGCTTTTATATGGTTTTTTTCTTAGGCAAACGTGCAGCTATACAGATATGATGACATGGATGGAAATATATGCCCTTTATAAAATAAAAGTATATTAGAACCTTCGATTTTGATTGGAGACGTGTTCTCTCAGCTTCTTTGGCATTTGATTTTTCCTCAATTTTCTTTAAAACCTCAAAAAATATCAACAAAGGTGATGATAAGATAAGTGGTAAATCAAAAAAATATATATTAATTAAGATGTCAAAAGGAACTAAATATGCATGCATATGTTGAGCATGTATCTATGACAGAAAGACAAAGCAACAAAAATAGATAGATAGATAGATGTATTATTGAGAATTTGTTATGCATACCACTTTTCTTTTTTCTGCTCTTTCATCACTTTTCAAGCCAAAAGATGATGGGGTTTTAGCATTTCTTTTATCCAGACCACCTGTTTTGAGTGACCTATTTCAGAATAATAATTACAATGTTAAAACACTTAAGAATATCTATTAAGAAAAAATAAAAAAACAAAAATAAAAATAAAAAACAAGAGAAAAAGAAAGAAAGAAAGACTAAATCTGCATTTATTCTTGAACAAAATGTACAGAATGAATAACTTATTCTTATATCATGATTTCCACATATCTACAGCACCTAAAAATTTTAAGGAAATTTTCACAAGTAAAATGAGTTACAAATTGTAATTCATTATCGTCTGTAGGAGGCAAAAAGAATTTGGAATCTACAGGTAATAACACATTATGCAATATATGGTAGTAAATATATTCTCACACACAGAATAACAGTGTCATAATGCAGGTTAACATGCATGAAAACAACAAAACTAGAAAACAATTAAATATATAAAAAGATGCGATAATGCAATTGCCAATACATCCATAAGTTGAATAATAAATTATTACCTTCCATTTTCTTTCTTTGGAGTTATAGAAGCAGAAACCCTAAGTTTTGTCTCCTTCGTAGATACCTGTCCCTGATTATCATAAGCAAATTTATTAGGAATCTAGCTGTAACCTTTTCATCATCAAAGAAAATTAAATAAATCGCTTGCTAATTCAAACAAGAAATATAACAAATGGACAAACCTGATCATGCAATGCAGATCTCTCTTCACTGGAAGATTTCAATTGGCTGAAATTGTTTTGAAATGACTTAAACGCTCTTTTAACAATGTCCTTATCCCCCATTTTCTCCATAATAAAAGACTTCCTAGCGGTGGTAGGAGAAGATGAATAGGAATTTGTGGGACCCATACCGAGTGACATGTGCAGAGATTTAGGAGCAACTTTCTTGGTTTCTCCATCAGAAGGATTCTTGTTCCTTGGTGTTGCTCCATTATCAACCCTATTTGCAGAAGATTTTAATGCATATACTCTACTTGAATTTGGTGTTGACTTGGACACTACGGTAGAATTCTTAGGCGTTTTAGTCAGGGGGGTTACTGGACTCTTCTTTACCCTAGCCATATTTCCCTCCTTGTTCATTGGATTAGCCTATTTGAAAAAAATAAAAAAAGGGAATTGGCATAAGAATGTGAGACATAATATTCTACATAATATCTAGATTCAAGATTTCATACAGAAACTTAAAAAAAGCAACTTCACCTTCCGGGATTCCTTCGGATTCGGATAATCCAATTTCACCTTTTTCTCCTTAATCTTTGAATCACATACTATGCCACTGTCCAGATCCTGCGGAGCTTCCTTTATGCCTTGAGATCCATTAGAAATAGTCTCCATTTTCTTCACCACAACAGCATCTTCAGGTTTGCTTGTGTTGGGACTGGACAGCTTGCTATCCAATTCTTCTTTCTCTATCTCAACCGACGAACTTTGACATTCTATAGTAATTAGATCATCATCCTTCAGATCATCCAAATGGGTCTCACTCATCTCATCCAGCAAATTAGTTTCCTGCTTAACCTCTTCAGCAAAAGTTTGGTCCTTGGATATATCAGTTTCTGCACCATTGCCAAAAGTGTTCAGATCTCCTCCACTTTGATCATCTGATCTGCCAAGATCATGTTGCATTTCCTTCTCTTGCTCCAGGAGCTCGGCCTTCCGGGCAGCAATCTTCTTGTAATGAGCTTCGAAATAGGCCTTCTTCTTAGCTACTGAACCAGGTGTGGCACACTTCCCAACCTCTTCCAAGTACTTATTCGGTGAGAATGCTGACCATTTCTCCCAAGATAGTGAATCATTCTCAAACCTTCCGAATGAGACAGACACTTCCAGAACAGAATTGGAGGCATTTGTCTCTCCCATCTGTTCATATAACAAAGGAATCAAAACCCAATCATACTTTTTCAAGCAAGAACAAGATAAAAAACACCCACAACAGCACAAACTCGGGAATTAGCAATTATAAATTGTATATTAAACATACTATAACCAAAGCATAGATTTGGAAAAATCAATAATTGCGATAGATTAATCAAATTGGCCACTTCTCCAAAGATAAAGACAAAAGGGTGTACCTTATGTGCATCTTTTTGAAGATCCACTATTGATTCACCCATAAATTCTCAGTTATAGGCTTGAATTACAAAAGCTAAGAGTCCAAGATACAGGTTGCTTAAAGCATGGCCCTCGACAACAATGAGCATACCATCAACCAACTGGATCAAACAAAGAGACCCAAGAATAAGAAAATTTACAATGAAGACAAAAAGGAAGACTTTAAAATTGTGGAAATAAAAAAGATTAAAAGAATAGAACAACATGTGCCTGAGCATGTGTTCGGTTCTACCCTTTTGTTTTCTATACTTAAATTATTCCTCCACAGTCATGCACCTTTTCACAGTGGTGAAACCCTTGTCTGTTTCTGGTACTTCTGGAAACTCCTAAAATCATAGACCTAATCATTAACACAAAACACATTGGATGAAGAAAAAGAAAGGGAAGCCAAAACTAAAAAAAGAGCTCAAAGCTTTAGATATCTCATAATGTATTTAGCTTTTCAATATCATTAATGTTCCAGTTCTGATAAAAAGTTGAACAGTTTAGACCTTTTAGAAGTACAGAAGTGGGTGGTAAATGAGATTAGATAGCTCAAATGTGGGGTTTCAACAGAACAAGGTAAAGCACATTGAATAAACAGACACCAAAAGACATAAAATTATGAAAACATCAATCTCAACCGAATTTCCCTCTCCTCCATACCTATGAAATTCTCATTCAGGATTTGAATATAGAAACCCAAAAAACCCATAGAGAGTGATTCAGATGAGATTAGCCATCAAAAAAATAAATAAATAAATAACAAGATGCTAAGGAAGGCCCACTTTGGGAAATAGAGAAAAGACTTACATGTGACACCTCCCAGAGGTCACTGAATTAATTATTCAGCCTACTTTGCTCAACTTGTGGTCCCTCTGATTGAATTGGTTGAACTAAAACAATATATGGAAATAGCAAAAATTATTGACAAAGTAAATAAACAAATCTTAACTAAACAACGTCGTTTGGAAATACTAATTTAGACAACGACACCGTCTTAAAGAATCAAAGTAGGGGGAACATATGGGTCCATCGTGATGGAGCTTATTCTTGTTGCAAATTGCAAATAACGCCAATTAACACCCAAAACGAACCACATACCAAAAATGGCTTTGCTTTAAAGTTTAAAGAATTCAAGCAATAAGCTCAAAGCACGTTTAATCAAAACTGAATGTTCTATAGCAAAAAATAAATAAATAAATAATAGGAAAAAAAAAAAAAGAGAGAAAAGAAAAAACTTGACTTGCCTTGTGTTTTTCTCCTCCTCTAATGCCTCCTAAGCTACTCAATCACCCTTCCCACCACTCAGTAATTATCTCAAACACTTACTCTCCACCATTTTTTTCTCCTATATAAAGTTCTGGTTTTTTGCTTGCTAAAATCCATACAACCAAATTCTTCAACATGGGTTGTAATTCTTCATTGCTCCACATACTGCTCCTCTCCCTAACCCTTCAACTTTTACGGGTCAAACCCGACCCGGATCCACTTCAAGATTACTGTGTTGCAGATACAAAACCCAACCAAACCTTCTTCATCAATGGAGCACCATGCATCGACCCAGAGCTAGCAACAAGTTCCCATTTCACCACCTCTGCTCTATCCAAACCAGGAAGCACAAAAACCAACCCATTCGGTTTCAATGTCACCCTCACAAACAAAGTTAATCTACCTGGGCTCAACACATTGGGCCTGACACTGGCCCGAGTTGATATAGCCGAAAACGGCATCGTTCCACCCCACTCTCACCCAAGGGCCTCTGAGGTAACCATTTGTCTCCAAGGTTCGGTTCTTGTGGGCTTCGTGGACACGTCCAATCGTCTGTTTACTCAGACACTCAATGAAGGTGATTCGTTTGTGTTCCCAAAGGGTTTGATTCATTTCCTTTATAATCGTGATCTGAACCATCCAGCGTTTGCTTTGTCTGGGCTTAGTAGTCAAAACCCAGGTACACAATTAGCGGCACTCGCTTCCTTCACTTCCAAACCCGCAATTCCCAATGAGATTTTGACCAAAGCGTTTCAGATTAGTGACCAAGATGTTAACAGGATAAGGAAGAACCTTGGAGGTTAGATTATTTTATTCCCTAGCAAGCTGAGAACGATTGATTGAGAAGAAAATAATATTTATAAAAAATAAAAAAACCATTTTATATTTTCTTTTCTATTCAAACCAAATATTAAACTCTCCAAGTGGCTCATATGGTATGTGTGTTTTATTTGTGTACATATATACACAAGTCCGTACTTCGTATCTCCCTTCTTTTTCTTTTTCTTTTTTCTTTTTTTGCCCTTTTCTTCTCCTTTTTGGGTGTTGGAGAAAAGTGTTCAATCTTTAAAATAAATGTGAAAATAAGGTTATATTTAGTGGTAGAATTTCAAATAAAAGTGTATTGACCTGCGTCGCAATGCCATCACTGCTAGTGCTATACCAATATTTAACAACTTTGTGGTGCACTTGTTTTTTTTTTTTTTTTTTTTTTTTGTTCCTGCCCAAAAAAATAAATAAATAATAATAGTCTATGTCAACGCTATTTCCATATACCCATTTCCTAATTCGTTCATTTTTGCGTAAAAAAATAGAATTTTTTTTTTGTTTTGTGTGATAAATAGTTATCACAACGTATCGTGTTCATGTGAAATTTAATTAATCCAAATATTATTCGTTAAGTTTTCATATGGAAATAGATAAATTTAAATTTATTTTATTTTTTAAATTATCATGTAATATGTCATCTAATTTATTAATCTATTAAAAAAATATATAAACTCTATTTAACTTTTAAATAATAAAATAATATTTTTCAAAATAACTGAAAAGTATTTGTTTTTAGAGTTTTTTAAAAATTAAATTAAAAAAATAAATTAATACATATTTGATAATAAATTAAGCATAATTATAAATATCATTTTTATTGAATCTAATAAATTTATTATATATTATCATATTTTATTAGTTAAAATTTATTAATTTATTCAATAATATTAATAAAAATTAGGTATAATATTATTCATCCAAATTTATAAATTATGATACAGATTTGTATAATGGATGATATTTTGGCAATGATAAATAATTTGTTTGGCATGTGAGCCAATGACTCTAAAAACCGAACTTTCAGAGAAATTTTGATGCATGAACAACGCATCCAAAAGACAAAAAAAGAATTATTAAGAAAACAAGAAGGCTGTCCTTTCTGGCACTCGAATTTATAAACTTCTAATTTTATGAAGCAGAAATCTATGAGGTGGAAAATTTTGCAAAGTGACTAGTTTCTCATACTTTTAACGTACAAGACCGATTCTCATACTAACGTTTTTTTTTGGTGAATGACTAAAAGGACTTACTTGGCAAGCTTCTAAGCGCCCATTGCATCATGGAACGAGACGTGTTAAATAAGTGTGCAAGTCCAGGTCAATTTTTAGAGGTTAAAGCTTCAACTTCACCCACTAATAAATAAGTAAATCTACCTTCCAATTGAAAACCAAATTTTTTTTTTTTTTTCTTTTTAAGGGTGAGTGGGGTCCCCAAGTGGTTGACATTAACACCGAAGTGGGCTTGTCACTTTGTCAGGCTCTCTTTCTCATTCTCAATGAAGCCCCGTGAACCCACTTCTTCCCACAATTGCTTCGCAACCATTCACACCTCTATTTCAATTTTTTTTTTTTTTTCATTTCATAATACTTCAATTGTGGCCCAGAAACATACTATTCCACAAGCAACGCACAATGCGTATCAAATTTTGATTCATAAACCACAATCAAAGAAAATAAAATTTGGAGAGCTTGAAAAAATCAAAAATGAAAGAACAAAGAACAACTTTGAATCAAATGTTATTCTTCACTCAAATTACATACAAAAGAAAAATGAATCCTAATCAAAATTGTTCCACAGATTGGAACCCAAAAATTTTAGAATTCTGATATCAAAATCAAGAAATACAAATGAATCCGGAAATAAAAATTACAAACAAAAAAAAAAAAAACCCATTAATCTAATCCCTTCCTAATGTGTTTCTTAAAAAAAAAAAATCTATACAAATCTATCAAAAGAATATGTGAATGGAACAAAATAATATATGAAAGAATAAAATATCAAAACTCATAGCAACACTCTAGAATACCCAATCAACGAGGAAAACGAAGAGGAGGAAAACGACGATAAAGATAAAGATGACAAGCCGAGTGGCTGCTGATCATTGGCCGCGGCAACATTGTCATTCTCATGGTATTGTGGCTTGAACAGATCGTACGGCTTCCAAAGGCTATCTAAACGACAAGGCGTTCGAGCATCCAGTCTAACCCATGGCTTCCCTTTCCCACTCCAATGGAGCAAACTCACCGGACCCGGATGCAGAGACCTGCAACTGCCCCTCACATTGTCTCCGCCAAGTCCGTGCTGATTCCACCGGTGGTCGATGGCTTCGACGTTTCCGGCGAACACCAGCAGAAACGGCGGCAGAGAACCCAGATCGTAAATCCTTCTCTTCCGCTGCAACTCCATCCAATTCTCGATCTTCCTCTTGTAATTCCCTTCCCTCCATCTCACCAAATCCATCACCATCACGCCCGTGTTGAAGTAGCAAGGCCTCCTGGTCGAGAAGACCCGGGATAGAACCGGGTCGGACCAGAACCGGTCGGTGAAGTACTTGGTGAAGTTGGCGTGGCAGTATTCCGGGGCGCCGATTACCCGAGAACCCGTGAGCGTGGTATTCCAGAGCTTGCGAATGTCGTCGACGACGATCACATCGGAATCCAGATAGATGACCCGGTTCACACACGGGTCGAGCATGTCACCCAGGTAGTTTCTCGCGTAGTTCAACGGGTTCTCAAGGGCTTGACGAATCGAAGACGAGATTAGATTGATGACCATGTCTTCCCTGAATATGTAGACCTTGAAACTCAGCGATGGAAAAGTCGAGCGGACGAGTCTCTGTAAAACTCGGGGACTCACCGGGTCGAACTCGGCCGCGATGAAGTGGAAGAAGACATTTTCTGGGCAAGAGGCGTGCTTCAGCACTGAGTGTACGGCGGCTATGGAACCCCTGAGATACTCTGAATCCAAAGTCATGGCTATGTGGACCAGTGATGGGTCGCAGGACGATGCCTTTTCCCTATTGGTTGAAACAGCGCAGTCGTAGCCGTTACGATAGTCCGGCGCTTCAGCGAATCGAAGAAACCCTTCGCCGATTTCGATCTCTCCTCCCGGAAACATTCTAGATCCCAGACATAATGGCGTAGAAACAAGACAAACCCCGATGAGCACCAAAACGACGGCGCTTAATCTGAAGGTCTTCATGACCATTTTCAAGAAACAAAAAGAAAAGGGTTTCTTTTTTTTCTTTTTTCCTGAAACTGAAAAAAAAAAAAAAAAATTTCCAGGGCAATGGTGGAAATTTTCTAGGCTTATAGGGCTATGTTTTTTGCATTACCATAGTCTTTCATTGTCATACACTAGAAAATGTATGTGGAAAAAAAAAAAAAAAAAAAAATTCTCAACGCGGTTGTTTATTTTCTTCTTCTTCTTCGTTCAGAACAAAACCAAACGCGGTTTTCCTTCTTTTTTTTTTTCTTTTTTTTTTTTTTTTTTTGGGTCCTTCCTTCCTTAGACTAAGAAAGAAGATAAAAAGGAAGGAAGTCTTCTGGGTTTCTCTTTGGTGGTGTGTGTGTTTCGGGAATGAAAATATATATAATTACTATACATATACGTGTATTGGATTCTCACTCTCTCTCTATCTCTCTCTCTCCCTGTCTCTGTTTTCTGTCTCTTTTGGTAAATTTTTTTATATTTTTTTTCTAAAATAATAATAAAATAAAATTTTCCAGGTACGAAAAAAGGGAAAGTGGATGATTATTTATTCTGAAACCTTCTGGCAAGGTAAAGAAAGGAATATCATGGTTTCTATGTTTCTTTTTTTTTTTTTTTTTCCTCTTTTTTGCTTTTTAATTTCTGGAATTTTGTTTTACAGTTTTGGTGATATTTATTTCTTTTTTTTTTTCAAAATGAGTAGATTTTTTTTTTTGAAAATAAAATAAATAGATTATTATTGGTATAAAATACACAATCTGTTCAAATTTTTCTTATCGTAACGCATTTACGCGCTTCCTTACTTTGATTTATCCGCATCCAAAAAATAAAAAATAAAAATCCAGCTTTTTCTTTTAATTTAATTTCATCAAAATAATTCAATAAGGTTTTTCTATTAAAAATGATATAATAATAATAATAATAATACAGTTTTATCTTTTCGAGAACATTTAATATTTCACGTAATGGTTGCACAGCCGTAATGCATTATTAGGTGTGGACCAGTATTCACATTTCCTGCTCATTTTTATGATTTCATCTTTTAGCATAATTTTTTTTTTTTAAATTTATATATGCTGCTGATGATAAAGAACTCACTCCGTTAATTCATCTAATTTCATAAAATGTCTCTCTATTTTTTTTT
The DNA here is from genome assembly GCF_031755915.1 of Ziziphus jujuba. NCBI lineage: Eukaryota > Viridiplantae > Streptophyta > Magnoliopsida > Rosales > Rhamnaceae > Ziziphus > Ziziphus jujuba. The sequence goes on from NC_083390.1 coordinate 8,287,870, forward strand.
TTTGCTTTTCTTTTCTTTTTTTTTTCCTTTTCTTGCCAGGGATAAAATGTATTAAACCGTTATAGAATTTCTATTTTAGCTGTTTTATGGTAAATAAACATATCTCAATAATATTCAAATACAACAACCAAAAAAGAAAAATTCAACCAGTTTTTTGTCTCATAAAAAATTTAATAAAAATAGAAATGGGATTATTATATTTTTTTATATATATAAATAATCGGATTATTAGTTAACTTAGAACCGAACTTGTATTTATTTATTGGTTGACAGGGGAGGAGTAGGTGAGAGGGACGAATGCTGAACTAATTGATTGGGGCAGTTACTAATGAAACGGGGATAGTGAGAATGAACCATAATCGATATGAATTGACCCTTTCAATCCCAAACCAAAACTAACATTATTATTATTTTTATTATTATGATTGTTGTTGTTTGAAATAAAAACTACTATTAATTTAGTTGTAAATATACAACTTTGAGGTTGAGAGGTATTGTTCATGATCATGAAAGCCCTCCTTATTCATTCATTATTAAACTATATATTATGCATTCATTTTGAAGTTGAACCAAAAATCGCATATAAGAGGTATAAATCAAATCTCGAAACTTCCAAATCGGCTAATGACATTTCCAATGAACTATAAAAATCTAATAAAATCAAAAGGTTTGGATCATTTTAGGTACAAAATGTTTCTCTATGTTATCGTAACAATACATATAAAAATATAAAAATAAAAATAAATAAATAAATAAAAAGCTAACTTGAATCCATAAAAGTAGCCCATACATTGATATATGAATCTACACCTAACGGTCACAAAAATGATAAATAACATGTTTCAAAATTTTATACACAATTGTTATATAAATGATATAATGCAGCAAAACTATTTGTAATCCACCATTTAATATTAAATATTGCAATATGATTATTAATGGTTAAACAGATGACATGGTAGAAGCTAGATGGTTATGAGTGAAGCATATAGAAGAGAGTGAGGAGAGAGGTTGACAGGTGAGAAGGGATGGGTAATGATATGGGGTTTTATTGGAACAAGTAATATTCTTTGAGTCCAGTGGTGCAATGCCAGCTGTGACCAATAGAAGAACTGTCATCGATGTTGACGGCTGTGATCAGCCTGTCATTTTGAGCTTCCAATCCCATGTGATCACGTGCTCTCCAACTTGGATCTGCCTAATTGGTTCACTCTTTGCTTTTTTTTTTTGCCCTTTTTTAAACATCCACATCCCACACTCACAAGTCACACACCGCATTACGGTGCACCTGTTATCAATTTTTATTTTTATTTTTTTATTTTTTTTGGATTTTGGTTTAATAGCTGCTCAAGAGTCAGGAGTCGGCAAAATACAATTAACTCTTTTAAAATTGTGTAATTTATCAACATTATTTTACAAAAATAATAACCGAGAAATACATAATAAATTAACAACAATTTCAATACTCATAGATTTAGGCCAATAATTATACCATTAAAATTATATTTTCAAATTCTAGATTCAGTCATTGATTTGGAAAAAAAAAAAAAGTCTTCCTTTCCTTACAATAAAAAACATAATAATATAACTTCAATAAAAAATAAATTTATTCAAAGTTGTTGTTAGGTTTGCCAACGAATATAAATTTTTTTATTGACAGTGAACTTGACAGAAATTAGTCGTAGTTTAATACCGTTTTGGTTGGATAATTTAAACTTTTAATGCATAAAATTATAATATTGATGTAAAAGCTTCTCATATTTAAGCTTTTTTTGGTAAGAGCTATTCATATTCTTGTTGAGTACACGTTAAGATGTAGAAAATTCCTTGCCGCCGTGATAATCATTTTTTTTTTTAATTTGAGAAATAGAATAAAATAATTTAGTTTATTTTTTTTAAATTGCCAACAATAATTGGGGCAATTTTTAAATAATTCAATGTATAAAATATTTAGATGAATGCCTTTTTTCTAATTTGGATAACAGACGTGTCAAAAAGTAGTTGTTATGTAGCATTAAAGCGTCCCTAAAACAAAAAGTTAATTACTTGATGCTTCAACAACCTCATATCAAAATGTATAAAAATAAAATAAAAATAGCAGAATAAAAATTTTTTGGGTAAGTTAAACGATACTTAGACAAATTATATAATATCTTTTCCCGAATTTAAAAATAAAATAAAATATTTTCATCAAAAAATTAAAATAAAAGATTTTTAACATATTGCCAGTAGGCAATCATACATCCAGACAATGACAACTTGGATTTTCCGAGTCGGCAATAATTGTTACCAATTATACCATGACATTTGCCTTTTTCCTTAAAAAGAAAACAAGGTGTGTAAAAAAATTTATTAATCGAAGAGAAATAGTAGAGGTCTAATTTTTTTAAAATAATAATAATAATAATATTATTAATAAATTAATTTATTAAATATTGTTATATAATTTAATAAATATTTTGATAATATAATATTATTATATATAAATATATATAGTTAATTTCAAATTAATAATGAGATTTTTTTTTAAATGTTTTAAATTCCTACTTTCAAATATCATGGAAATCATGTATGATTTTATTTTTCAAAATATAAATATTCCAACTCTAATTCTATGCCCAAAAAACATAATCACTTTTGCCATTAGAAGATATAGGAAAGATTTATTGGTACATCATCAGCCATCATGGTATTGACCAACCTGTGTGTTTTTTTTTTTTGGTAAATGACCAATATATATATATATATATATATCTAGAGAGAGAGGTAAAATGAAATGCAACATAAAATTATAATATGGAGTCAGGTGAAATTAATAATTAATAATTATATTTGGAGACAGATTGGGATTTTGGGACCAACAAACTTTAGCATTATTCCAAAGTAAACAATTTTATTATTTTTATACCATTAATTCGTTTAATTTATAAGCTTCAAGTGTATTAAAGTTCCAACAGGACCGACCTGAACAATGTGATTCCAAACCTACTCAAAATAAAAACAATTTCCTTCTTAATCATATCCCTTCCCTACTTCATCAAAAAAGGAATGTTTTGCTTCGGTATTATTCAATCCATGATCTATCACATAATCACACGGTCAAGATAAAAAAGTTAAAAAAAAAAAAAGTGACATTTTTAACTGCACGTGTGGTTTAAGATTTGCAGAGCAGTTAACTTTTAGCAAATTTCCAGGAAAAATAATAATCATAATAAATAATAAATTATTTTGTTAAAATATATATATATATATATATATTGGGAAGGTGGAAGGAAAACAAAGAAGTTTGGCAGGTGGATGGTGTCGTCTGTGTTAAGCTGCATAGGATGCTCTGACGGTCTCGCACGGATCAATGGCCAAACTGCATTTTGGAGTTTTTTTTTTTTTTTTTAATTTTATTTTATTATTATTTTTTTTCTGACGGTGGTGTTCGTACACATGTGACCTATTTTAACTGGCCGCCACGTGGAAGTAATACAAGTCAAGGATAAAAAATATATTTATATATGAAAATGAAATGGCCATTAACTTTTTGTGGGCTTTCACCTCTAGACTAGTAGGATCCACTGGTGAATTTGCCGGTCCCACTGAATAAACTGAGTTGAATCGTAGTCGTCGATCTAATGTTTCTGTAGCTCGCCCGTGAAACGTGCGTGTTGCATGTTTTTAATCCTTTTCACGGTTTTCGTATGATCCGGGAGCGCTAGAACGAAAATGGATAATCCGTTTTTTGTGTGCATGAAATTGGGCTTTTTAATCCCTTTTCTTTTAGTTTCACGGGAATGGAGCAGTAATTGGATGATGCTTCATTTATAGTGGTGCATCCGTAAACATATAATTTTGCTATTAGAGCGACCACCATATAAATTATGTATAATTCAGTATATATATATTACCTGATTTTATGTATTCTTATATGTTAAAAAATCTATAAAGAATAATATTCATAATTATTTGATCTCTATGATTTTGTGATCTAATTATTATTTTTCACAGCCGTTCTGCAATAAATTTAAAAATTATTAAAATATAGGTATTTGGTCCCCTCTAAACTAAATATAATTAATTTAATTTCCATTGTAGTAAATAATAATAGTTTTAATCAACAATTACATATGTTTTTTAGTAATCATGTTATCATTATAATAAAGGTAAATAAGTTTGAATGCTTTATATTTATTTTTTGATTTAACGTAGCTAATGTTTATAAAAGTTTATTTGATTTTTCTTTTCTTTCCCACTCTAAAATTTTGATTTTCATTTTATCTTTTTCTTTTTTAAATTGGTATGGAAGTTATATTTATATATATATATATATATATTATAGATGTTGCTAAAAGATATTCTTTATAATATTAACATCCAAAGTAAATGTACTCTTCATATAATATTATTATACATAATAATTAATTGATTAAAATTTCCTTATAAATGCTTTTAATATCTATAATAATCACGTGAATATTTTTTGCTTGGTATTACTTATATAAAATTTTGCATATATTAAAAAAAAAAAAAAAAAAAAACTCCCCTCAAACCTCTAATCCTGGTTCCTTCCTTTGGACAGTAATTCTCTATTTTATTAAATATATATATAAGTATATATTTTTCATGTGACTAGTGTTAATAGTTGCGAATATTTTGCTTTATATTTTAACCAAGTGGTCTCTGAGAGCGCAAACTACAAAAAATAAAAACAAGCAAACAAATAAATAAATAAAATATGGTAACAAAAGTACAAGTGGGAAATGGTTTAAAAAAGATGAGGGTATACTGAGGTTGAAGACAAGGAATTTTGGAAGAAAAATATAAAATAAAATTAGATGGTAAAAGTTGATGATGGGCAAAATTTTAATTATTTTTGTGGAAGGACCTTCCCCCCTCTAATATTTTAATAACAAGTAGAGGCAATGCTCCAAAAACACCCCTAAAATAATTTATTAGACATCACTTTATTGTTAAATTACTAAAATGCCAAAATAAAATTTTCCTCTATTTTTCTACAAAAATAAAAATGAAAAATATTTTTTTCTTTTATTATTTCTGTATACTTCCTTTTTTCTTTTTGTGGATTAGAAAGTCAAACATTCATTAAAAAAAAAAATGAATTGTTACAATTTCACGTGTAAGAATAAAAATATGCAACAAGCTAACACGTTTGGTTATTTTTATAAAAATCAATAAATAAACAAAAACAATTGCTCGCTCTGTTCATTACCTTGTTCGGCCCAAAGTTACTATGGATGGAAATTGCCCACTGGGTGTCCTGGTTTATAAATAATAGCTACCGCAGAGTACGTCCCTCACGTATGCAGAGCACTAATAGCGTGATTAATTTATGTTTGTTTCTCAGCTTCAAAATAACTTTTTTTTTTTTTTCGTTAATCTTGGTTATATTGTGTATCTATTATGTGGGTAAGTTTTATATCCCCTACAATTGATATTAGAAAAAAAAAGAAAAGAAAAGAAAGAAGACATTAAATCTTGGCAAACCTCAAAAGGGTTTTAAATGACAACCAACATGAATGCTACTAATTGGGGTTTTAAATAACAACCAACATCTATGCTACTAATTGGAGAAGAAATGTTAGAATGTCCAAAAGAAGCTTACAAAATTGGACGGATTTTGAAATCGAGTAATCATTGCTACAATTACATATTTCGTTTTATACTTAGTTCTTTAATGTAGACAAACTTAGTTACAATATTTTATACCAATTCTTTTTTGTATTGTTGTCCTTGCTTTCTAGTGCCAATTATCAATTTTGATATTTTCTCTTTAATACAATCCATTATTATACTCCCCAAAAGGTTAGTAGTGATAAAGGGTAATGACAATCAGGCTAATAGATTAAACCTAGGCTCATCAAACAAGTTGTTGATTTATAAAGCTACATGCTCAACATAAAACTTTGAGCTCTTCTGGATAAGCTAATCAAGCAAGGTGGTTATGTTGTTGACGTAGGTACGTATAACACACTGACCACTACATTAGAGAAGGTAGGCAGGATGGTATGAATAGAACAAACTCTTTGAAAAGATGAGGACTGTGTAGAGAAGGTAGGCAGGATGGTATGAAGTGAACAAATTCTTTGAAAAGATGAGGACTAGTGGGGATTAAGGTTGTGATCTTCTGATAACAAAACCACAGAAAACCAACACAGAAAATAAAGAAAGACACAAAACAAAATATTGAGAAGAAAAAGATATATTATTCTCTTCGAAATTAATACATAAAAAAACGTCTCTAAAAACTCTCTCTTAGAATCTCTAAAAAACTATGTTGTCTCTAAGTTATGTGATGTGTTACAAGACTAAAAATTTAAGCATCTACTTATAAGGTTTAAGTTTGTCTTTTTACAAAACAATTTGCGCACCAAGTAAACTAAGCCATTAAGTAAACTTAGGGAACAAATAAAGAAAATCCTAATGGGTTAGGCTTTAGGAGAAAGATGGACCCCACAATTCTCCTCCTTCAACCGCATTTCAAAAAACCTTATGGTCACTTACCATCTATACCAATTATATCTTTACACAGCTTTAACTTTTCTTACCAACTATGTTTTTATACAAATTTAACTTCTTTGGTGTGATAAACTTCGTAAAAATATCTGTAGGATTCTCTTTTGTGTGAATCTTTACCAATTTAAGCAATTTATGCTCTATCACTTCGCTTATTCAATGATAAAAAATATCAATATGCTTTGTCCAAGAATGATACATTGAGTTTTTGCTTAAATTCATAGCACTCTGGCTGCCACAATGTATTTTATGTAGAAGGATGCTAAATTCATGGAGTAAACACTTTAACCATAATATTTTCTTATCGACTTTCGCTGCTGCAATGTACTCTTATTTTGTCATAGATAAAGCTACAATCTTACTTCCATGATACTGCTCCTCCAGCAAAAGTGTAAAGATGACCTGAAGTAGATTTACTATAATCAAGATCTCCGGCCATATTTGCATCTGTATAGCTTTTTAGAATTGCATCACCTCCCCTTAACACAAGCGTACTTTCAATGTACCTTCAAGATACCTGATAATCCACTTGATTGCTTCCCAGTGTTCCTTTCTAGGATTTTAAAAAAATCAGCTCATGGTACCAATTGTATGGACAATGTTTGGTCTGGTACATGCCATTGCATACAACAGATTTTCTACTGCTGAAGAATAAGGCTCTGAAGCCATCTCCTCTATCTCTACTTTGGATGAAGGGTACAATCTCTTACTTAACTTCAAATGATTTAATAGTGGAATGCTGACTGGTTTGGTTTTATCCATGTCAAATCTTTTTATTTCTCGTTCAACATACTTTTTCTTAGATAGTCATAACGTGTGATTCTTCCTATCTTGGGCTATTGGCATTCCCAAAATATGTTGAGTTAGACTCAAATCCTTCATATCAAATGACTTGAAATGTTTCTTATTCAGCTGACTAATTTTTATTGCATCTTGTTCAACAATCAATATGTCGTCGATGTATAGTAAAAGTGCAATGATTTTCCATTTAAAAATCTTTGGATATAAACATAGTGATCTGTATCAGTCTTCTTGTATCATTGACTCACCATAAAATAGTCAAACTTCTTATATCATTATCTAGATGCTTGCTTGAGGCCATACAAGCTCTTCTTTAGTTTGCAAATGAGATTCTCTTTCCCTAAAACCTCAAAACTTTTTGGTTGCTCCATATCAATCTTTTAATGTAGATCACCATGAAAAAATGCTATTTTCACATCCATCTACTCAAACTTTAGGTCTAAATACGCTACTAAAGTGAGAATAACTTGTATCTAAGTCATCTCCACCACTGGTGAGAAAATCTTAGTAAAGTCAATTCTTTTTTTCTGAAGGAAACCTTTGATGACTAATTGAGCTTTACGCTTCACCACCCGTCTGCTGCTATCTTTCTTAAGCTTTAACACCAATTTATTCTTTAGTGTCTTCTTTCATTTTGAAAGCTCAACTAACTTATAAGTATAGTTCTTTTGCAAACACTCCATCTCATCTTGCATTGCATACAACTATTTTTTTTGTCCTGATGAGAATTAGCTTCCTAGAAATTCTTTGACTCTCCTTATTTAGCAATCATAATATATTAATATTCTGGATATCTCTTTGATGGAATACCGTCTCGTTCAAATCTTTAGAGAGTGTACCATAATTTGACTATTGTGATGGTCCTGCAGCTTTTGGTGTTTGAGTCTCTCCCTGCTCAACATTCTCTTCTCTCTCCTATTTTGCTTCTAATAATTCTCCATGCACCTAGTTGTCATCTGTGGTAGTTTGTGCTAGTGCTAGATTAGGAACAAAATCATAGGTACTAGTACTAGAAGATTTTATAGGGCTTTTCAATGTCTTTTATAGTTTAGTTTTCATGGAATATTATATTCCTGCTTGTAATAACCTTCTTTGCCTTTGGATTCTATCGTATGTATTTGAATTTTTCATCTTCATATCCAACAAAGATGCATGGAGTAGTCCTTGTATCGAGCTTTCGTCTAAACTCCTTAAATAGATGTGCGAAGGCTAAACATCTAAATACTCTTAAATGAGTAAGGGATGGATTCTTAATAACCACACTTTCTCTGAAATTTCAAAATTCAATGGTACTAATGGCGATTTGTTAATCAAATAGCAAGTGGCATAAACAACTTCTCTCAAAAATGGCTTTGACAGCTTAGCTATACTGATCATATTTCTAATCTCCATAATCTTCTAGTTATTTCTCTCAGCTACACCATTATATTGTGAGGTAAGAGGAACTGTCTTATCATGTTGAATACCTTGTCCTCTACAGTAGGCATCAAACTTTTTGAAAGTATACTCACCTCTATTGTTTGAGCGAAGACACTTTAGCTTCTTTCCTATCTCACACTCTACCATAGCATGAAACTCTTTGAAGTGATCTAAAATTTGATCCTTCAACTTTAGGAAATAAACCCACATTTTCTGAAAAGTATCATCTATCAAGGTTAGAAAATATTTGTTACCACTTAGAGATTCCACCTCTAAAGGAACACAAACATCAAAGTGTATAAGACTAAGCAATTTTGATCTTCTCGTTGAAGAGGATCTAAATGAGATTTTATGTTGCTTACCATATAAACAATGATTACAAGCATCTAGCACAACATCGTTGGAAATAGTGATAAGCTTCTTTTTTGTCCAAATAGACAATCCTTTATCACTTATGTGACCGAGTCTCTAATGCCACAGATTTTAAGATATTTTTCATTCTGTAATATTGAGGTTATCTGCACAAATCTTCTGATGAATCTTATAAAATGTTCCACAAATATGTATTCAAGTAACAACCATAGCATATTTTATTATTTTTCATATGCCATTGTAAAAGTGATAGCCAAAACCTTCCTTATCAAAGGCTATTCTTGAGAGCAGATTAACCTGAAGATTTGGAACATGTCGGATATCCTTTAAAGTAATTATATGTCTAACGTTGTTCTTTATCTGAATATCGCCAGTTCCAACAATCTTAATAAAACTGTTATTTTCTATCTTCACCGTGCCAAAGTTTCATGCTTTGTATGTTTTCAAAAACACTATGTGTGGAGTAACATGGTAGGATGTTACAGTATCAACTACCCATTCAACTTTTTAGCTTGAAATGTGAAGGCATGTTTCTTCGTCTGTGGAACAATATGCCACTTCTCCTTTAACACTAACCAAAGTTTCACCATCCTTCTTTAGCTTATTGCTTTTCTATCCCTGCTCTCGCAATATCTTCCTACAGTATTTCTTCAAGTGACCTTTTCGACTACAATAATGACACTTATATGTTGGCCTTCTTCTATTTATGGATTTACCTTTGCTATGGCTCTTACCTTTCCCCCTGTTATGACTATCTTCTTGTTGTCTCCTCCGTTTCTCTATGACAAAGGCACGTGATTGATAATTGCTAATGCCCTTTCTCCTGGCCTTTTCATTAAATAGGGCATCCATTACCATAACCATGGTAAGTTTACCATTAAAAGCTTAATTGCTGAGAGACTTCCAATGTCTCTCAACTGTTTAAAAGAAAACTAAGAAGAAGTGCCTGATCCTAATTCCCTAGACGTAACTCCACTGCGGATAACTAATTTACCCAATTCTGAAACATACTGGTGTACTCGACTATATAAGTTCCATTCTTCAACTTCAACTTTACCAAACGTCTCATCAACAAAGTTTTATTTCCAGCAGTTTAGGCTTGATACATGTCCTCTAACTTCTTCCAGAGGATGTATATGTCTGTCTTTTGTGCAATATGATGGACGACATTATGATCCATTATTGGATTAGACCGATCATTTTTCTATTTTGCTTCTTTGGTGAGATCGAGATTCCTTCCTTTGGCATCCAAGTGGTCAAACAAATCATTGCAATTTAGAAGATCTTTCATCAGGGTCTCCAAACTGCATAGGTGGTGGTAGTAAGCTTGTTCATAGCTCCCGAAAATAATTTCTCTATAGATATTTTGCTCTACAATGGCTTTATAAAAAAAAAAAAATTGCTGAATTTGACAAAATGAAGTCAACAAATGCGTTCGGAGTGGTAAAAAATGTTGGATTTGACTCTTCTCGGGTCAAAATTCAAATATAAAAATTTGAAGGTCTAAGTGCGATTTCTAAAAACTCTGGATCAAACTACAAATACCAAAAATTCTAAAAATATTTGTAAATACCATAGCTATAGGGGTATTTTTGAAATTTTAGAAAGAATTTGGACTATTGCCAATGTGGAAAATGACGTGTTGAACTAGCATAGGTGTCACCACATGGCAGATAAGATGGCTGTTGGTGTGGCTCGGCTTGGCACATTGCTCGGCTTAGCTCAGCTCAATGAACCAGCTCGGGTGTTCGGCTTGCGCTCAACGTAATGGCATGTGGCTCATTAATTGTTGCATGAAAATTTGCATAAGGTTTTGACCAGTGTGTGGAGATGCTTGCGGTGCCAAGTGGAGGTCCAATTGGCCTCGTTCTCTTCGTATCGGTAAGATCTACCTTCTGGTATGCTTAAATCTTTTGTTTGAGCTTGTTGACGACGAACCCTATATCTAGTATCTTGGCTCTAATACCATTTATTGTGATCCTTTCATCATAAAAAACACAGAAAACCAACATAGAAAATGAAGAAGGACAAAACACGAAATATCGAGAAGAAAAATCTTTATTATTATCTCTAAAATTAATATATATATATATATAAACTTCTCTAAAAACTCTCTCTTAGAGTCTCTAAAAAAATGTGTTGTCTCTTATCTGTGTGACATGTTACAAGATTGAAAATTAAACATCTATTTATAAGTTTTTAAGGTTTCCTTTTTAGAAAACAACTTGTCCACCAAATAAACTTATGCATTAAGTAGACTTAGGAACAAATAAAGTAAACCCTAATAGACTGGGTTTGAGGATAAGGTTGGACCCCACAATTAATCCTGATATTGTTACTTTTAATACACTTATTGAAGTTCATAAAGAGACTGGCTCAACTAAAGGATGCATATAAGTTCTTCAAGATGGTGCTGGATGCAGGCTCCAATCCCAACCATATCCCTGACACACTTTGGATTTTCTCAAGAAAGATATTGATAAACTTTGGTACCAAAAGGCATCAATGATGCGAACAAGGATGATTCTGCATATAAAAATCTTCTGGTGAGGTTGGTTCAAGCACTATAAAAATAAGTTATAGTTGAATTGTTGTGAAATTATTATTTGAGTCATAATTCATTAGGTTATGTGACATTTGTATTGGTTCTTATAGCTTGAAATCATAACCTCTCATTAACTTGATGCTTATTGATTGGAAAAAGCTCATATAATGTTCTACGTGGAATTAAGAATTCTTGTGTTCTCGGTATGCTCATTTTCAACAGGTATTAAATGCGAGATTTTACTAAGATTGCATTGAGTGCAAATTTTAAGTTCGTAAAAAGTACTGGATTTCGAAGGTGCTTTCAATTTGGCTCATCTTTGTGAAGATATTGGAAACTTATTTCGTTTCAAATATTTGTAAGTGTGCCACACACCAACGTACAAGTGCTTCTAAGGTCCATAGTGAAATTGTAAAACCTAGAGACATTGAATCTAAAATATTCATTAGTACATGATCTGTTAGATGGGATCAATATACTTTACAAGTTGAAGCATCTTTTAGCATTCCGAGATCACACCAAAAAATCAGCTACCGCTCTTGCAGATATGAAGGACTAAAATTGTGAAAAGGGTTTTGGTGCTTAGCTTCTTTGCAAAAGTTATACAATGTTGATGGGCTTGTTATTGAGCTTGTGGTTTAGCAGGTTATCACAACTGAGAGAGTTGGCATCTTAAATCTAAAAGCTAAAGATGGAAATGGTATGTGTAAATGTATTAATGAGATAAAACACCTTGAATCTCTGTGAGTCTCTTTGGTAAGTGACAACGAAAACATTGATTTGGATTTCTTGTCATAACCCTCTGGATTCCTTAGGTGCCTCTACATGAAGGGTCCTTTAAGGAAGTTGTCTGAATGGATCACGAAACTTCATAACTAGCCAAACTAGAAATTGTATGGTCAAGGTTGAAAGATGAACCATTGAATGTCCTCTATAATATGCATAATTTAATAATGCTTAAGATTACTAATTATGCATACAAAGGACAAGCAACTATGCTTTAAGAAAGGAGTGTCTTCAAAATTAAAGTATATTCATCTTCAATCCTTATGTGTATTGAATTTGATGGTAATAGAGGAACAAGAAATGCCTTCTCTTGAGCAGCTTCTCTTGAGAAATGCTGCCAACTGAAGGAGGTTCCCTTTTGGCCTCCAACATCTAACCCTCTAGCTTAATTGACGTTTATCTTTATGTTTTCAATTTTCTACCTGGAGAACTTACATGAATGATAGTCATATTATATATATGTATATATATATATATATATATATATATATAAAATGAGGTTCATTTTAAAACTAATTTGAAATAGTTTTCAACTTAATATATTTTGTAAAAATAATAATTAATATTTACATATATTTTTAAATCTTGTAGCTTATTTTTTAAAACTTGTACTTAGGTGAAAAATATAATTCTCACTTAAAATACAAACCAAACAGAACTAAAGTAAAAACTTAAAAAAAATAATATTAATATTAATATAAGAAACTAAAAACATAAATATTACAAAAGTGCACTAAAAAAAAAAAGAGTCAAAAAAATTGACAATCAATACGATACGCATATTAATTAAAAAATTTTAGTTTCCAAATAAAACACGTAAAAACTTCTTTCTTCACCTAAAATGGAAATTACTCGTGATAATTCAAGCATAGCATAGCTGATAGTGTTTCATATACGTGTATATTGCGATCAACTAAATTTCAGGCAAAAAAAAAAAAATTAAAAAAAAAAAAGAAGAAAAAGAAAAAGAAAAAGAAGATCAGACGTTAGTGCGTCTAATAAAATCTAAATGCTCTGACAAATGGAAAACCAACATGAAACAATTTCAGACAATTTAACAAAATTTATGGCTTGTAAGCAAAGAAGTAGCCGACAAAGTATACAAATCTAATGGAACCGAACATAAACATAGTGGCAAAAATAAATATGCAGGTATCCCAGGACTGAATTTCTATCTCACATATCAATCACAAGTGGAATTCAACAATTCCACCACAAATTTTGAGAAGAATCAAATATCCTATACAAAAGAGAAAAAGGCATCAAATGGCAACAATTGCTAGGATGAGACAATTATCTCTACTCATACCACTTATTGTTTTTTGTTTTCTTTGCCCTGGAGAATTTGATGGATGTAATCCATTTAGGAGAACAAAAAGGCGAGTTGTCAGTTATGGGAAAGTTTCCAGTTTCGTTTTTTTGATTCATGGAAGTACAACTCTGACTTCTTTCCTATCGGCTCCAAATGACTGTAATTAAACAAAAAAATAAAAAAATAAAAAAGATCACAAAACATTAATCAAAATATAGAAAATGGTTAAAACATATCAACTTTTAATTTTTTCATGTTAAAAAGGCAGTATCTAATATCCTTCTGTTCAGACTTTACCAATATATATATATATATATATATATATATCCATTTGTTCAGAAAATTTACCTCGGCACCTAAACCTTTCACATAAATATTTGTGAAGAGTTCAGAAGGATCAGGCATTGGACTTTCCTGGAAACATGAAAAACAAAAAGGATATTAAAAGTGCAACAGCAAATAATGTCTACTTGCATCTATAATCGATGCTGAACAAAATTACTTTGGAAAACATTCGCATAATTAAATAATAAAAAATATTGAACAGCAGCATGCTTCTTACCTTAGCTTTGGCAATTGCTTCATCAACTTCTTTTCTCAGTTCCTTCTCAGTGTCCTAAAGAAATAAAGTAACACACGTATTAGCTAATATAAAACAGGATCTTAATCAACTTCCAAATTTTCCAGCTTCATTATGAAAATTTATCCTTCAGGCATGCAATCCTAAATGTAGAATTTTCAAATATTGACTAAATTTCAAAGAACTTAAAGAGGAAAATTATTTGTAAATGCAAGACCATCAATACCTTCAGCTCTTTCTCAGTAGCAAGATCATGGGCTAATATCAGCTTTCTTACCCTTTCAATGGGATCACGCTCCTATAAATCATCACCAAGAAATACAGTCAACGATAACTTCTTTACCAAAAAAAGCACTTTCCTCAAGTAAAAATTGCAAGGTAAATATCAACCTGTCTAACACCAGAGATCTCATCACGTGTACGATAGGTGCTTCCAGGATCAGACATAGAGTGACCATGGTACCTATAAGTATCCATTTCAAGAATCTGCATGCCAAGTTACAAACATCATGAAGAGAGGTCAAATAACTTAATCATCTAGAATGACAATAAACTATCAAATGAAACAACAAACTCATAACAAATACAGATCTAAGCAATACACAGGCACACTACGAAAAGCCATGTTCATGACCTTCAATATATCTAAAAAACTGAAATTCAAGTCAGGGCCAGCACAAGCAGAAAACATTGCACATTGGATTCACATATGAATCACAACTTGATTATGATGGAATATACTTTTTATAGGGGGAAAAGGGAGGTAAGCTTTAAACTTTAAGATTTAACTATTTTTCAAAAAAAGAAACCACAATCCACCAGAGAAAGAGAAGTTGAATACCAAAACTTCTGGTCTCCTAAGGAAAATAAACCATCCCAAACACCACCATTTCATGGCTAAGAAAGTAAACCATTATCATAAGATTTCCTTTTCTTCGATAATACGTTATTATGTTAATGTACAGCATTAGCGACCAGTTGTATCAGTGCCCACAGAAAAGTCCTACGATTGTGAAATGGCACCAAATTTGTCCCAAATGTCTGGCCCATTCCTCCAATCAAGAGATCAAAAATTATGCCTCCAGGAATTTAATTACAAAGCATTAAGCATTTCTTATATGCCACACATGATTTAATATGTGCTTCACAGGAATCTCCTTGAACATAGACTACATAATCTTATACTTTCAAATGATTGATTACAATTTCTCATGGTTTCAGAGGATATTCAATGAGGTTTGCTTTCTCATGGTTTCTGAGGATATTCAATGAGATTTGCACCAAAGCACATGAAAGGTTAAGCCCTCAAATCAGTCAAAAGTCAATTTTTAACCTTTCAAACAACTCTCTTATTACATTGTACGATGGTCATCACATTCTAAGAAACATGCCAAGTTTGGGGCTAGTTAAGGTAGCAATCATAATATGATACCAGTCAACACGAGATGTTACATTTATTCTGTTTCTAAAAATACACCTAAGCCATGCCTTACAAAGCATAAAGCAGTTATGTTGCAAGGCTTGGTAGACAAGCAACTATAAGATATACCATGTTCTAAAAATAACTAAAGATAGAAGATAACGACAGCACAAGCAACACAAATTCTGGCCCAATCTTTAAACTACATTCTGCAATAAGTCGAGTTAAATTTTGTAAAAGTTAATGGTCCTATCATATTAACATGATCCAATTACTCATGCCAATAACAATAATAGATTTATTCAGATTTAGCTGAATTACATACAAGAACTCATCTAGGTCCTTTCTATCATAGGCAAAAACTACGGTTCTGACATCTCTTATTTCAACCCCTGCGTTAACTAAGTACAAAATATCACCACAAAATTTTAAGAAACAGAAAATAGTCTCCCTGGTTGAAAAACTATGAATAGCAAATGGCACTTATTCTGAATTTTAGGTTTCTTTTGATTGGTCCAATAGTAAGATCCACAACAGTTTGCATGAGAACATTTGGAAAAATATATCAAAGAAACAAAACTCACAAGAGGTCCATTCTTCAAAGCATGCTCTTTGGCGAATTTGCATACTTGTTTGACGGCAAGCACGTCCATGCCATCTACCTGTTACAAAATAGAAGACATATTACAAACTATTGGATAAACAACCTAGATTACTCTCGAAATAATTAACTGGGCAACCAAATGCTCCGCTTTTTTCATACATTCCATTTCAATACATAATGGACACATGCATCTTTCCTCAGGAAGGCACTTATACGAGTAACATTTAAAGCACTTAGAAGAAAATGAGCTAGAAATGCCTAAACGACAAGAAGAAAAGCATTCTCAAAATGTAAAACAGAACAATAAGAGGTCTACTGAGAGTTGGTTAAAAAATATTAGAGAAATGACTATGCAATTAACCTAAGCACTTTAACCTAAATACCCCTAGCAGATTACAGATACATGAAAGCCAGGTCAACTTTGCACACTCAGAAATATCCGACTAGTAATCCATCAAAAAAAAAAAAAAAAAAAAAAAAAAAAAACTCACTTTTTGAACTTTTCGCGGAATGAAAATTCAACAACAAAATTACCCCTCATGGATCTTGCAGCATAATTTGACATCACAAATCGCCAAAAGGCACGACAAAACTAATTCCGTAGTGGAAATTAAAGAGATTGAAAAGGGCGTCTGAGAGACCAAAAAGTTAGTTTCTAGCTCCACTCTCACCAAATGACCAAGCAAGCTAAAGGAAGGAAAAAAAAAATTAAATAAATAAAGTACGGCTTTCTACCAAATAACTCACTCTAAAATGGTTTTTATTTCACCAGAGGCAGCTAAATTTAATGCAACCAAATCAGCACAAAGAAAAAAAAAAAAAAAAAATCCCACAAACACAACCAAAAAACATATTCATCATCACCTTCAGGCCAGGAACATAATCTCCACGCTTGTAATAGGCCGGACTCTTCGCCGCTCTCCACTCCGCCGTACCCATTCCATCTATACCCCCCAAAAAAAAAAAAATCAACATTAGAATCCAACAAATCGAAATGGTTAAAATTATAAAATTCGATTATAAACCCTGAAATTCTCTCACTACCCCCTACTCCACTTACAGTGATTGTTCTCGCAGACCAAAATCGCAGGCAGATCCCAAAGCGCAGCAATGTTAAGCGCCTCGAACAACTGCCCCTGATTGGCCGCACCATCACCGTACAGAGCGAACGTCACCGTTTCATCCTTCTTGTATTTCTGCGCGAAAGCCAAACCACAACCCAAAGGAATCTGAGCCCCAACAATGCCGTGACCGCCATAGAACCCACTCTCCTTCTTGTAGAAATGCATCGAACCCCCTTTACCTCTGGAACACCCATCCTGGCGTCCCATGAGCTCCGAGAACACCTCCAAGAGGGTCCCACCTCGTCCGATAAAGGTGCAGTGATCGCGATAAGCGGTGATGATGCTGTCTTTCTTGGTTATGGCGGCTTCCATTCCTACGGCGACTGCTTCCTGTCCGTCGTACAGGTGGCAGAATCCACGGATCAGTTTGGCCTTGTAGAGCGAGTCAGCAGCGATCTCCATACGCCGCATCAACGCCATGTCGTGGAAGAAAGAGAGGAGCTCCTTCGGTGTGGTCTCGACGGAGCGTGACGGTGCTTCGCAGTTGTGCGCCGTGAATGGGACCGAGGTCTCAATGGTTAGAGTGGTGGAATCGGAGGAAGTGGAGATCGGACGGCGGAGAGATGGAGTGCATGATAAGACGGCGGCGATTGGTTTCAGGAGATTTTTGGATCTTGACGATGAGGAAGCTATGTGTGACAGAGCCATCTCGATCGTCGGATCGGAATTTTTTTTTTTTTTTTTTTTTTTCTCCGGGTGAGACAGAGAAAGAAGGGGGTTTGGTGGGGAACTGTTTTGAGGGAGAGTTGGGGAGAATAAGAAGCTAACAGCGAGCGAGCTTGAATGGAAAATTAAAATTATATAAAATAATAAATAATATTGAAAATTAATAAAATAATAATAAATAAAAATAGAGTCTTGTTTGGCAGTCGGGTAATGATTTGACGTTTTTGCTTATTTGTGACCCGACCAGTGACAGTACTTTTTTGACTTCGTTTTTTTTCCTCTTTTTTTTTTTTTTTTTTTTTTGGTTATTTTTATCTAACGGTATCATTGATCACTTCACTCCTCGTTCAAGGGTACTATTTTAGTATTAGTGATGAAAATCATGTTGGATTTTGGGGTTTTGTAACTTTTTTTAAATTCTTTTTTCCCTTAATGGTGCATGAATCAGATTGATTGATAAGTTATTTAATTTACACAATTAAGTATTTTATAATTATTTCACAGAATTTACATGTTTAATTTTGACATTGCGTGTTATTTAGAACATATATAAAAATATAATGTTATAATAATTTTATGCACATTTTATCAATTTTTATCAATTTTTGATAGGATATACATGTTTTGTAGATTTTTCATTTGACATTATATCAAAATTTTTGGAACGTGTGTTGTCTATCATATAATAACTGTGCAAGCCTATCCTAATAAAATTAGGAGAGACCATATATGTTAATTTTTTCTTTGTGCACATGATTATTGGTTGTTACTTTTTTATTTACCATATTTTTTTAAAATATAAAATGTGGTTAATAAATTAGGTATGGTGACACTGTAAGCGACCTACAAAAATATTTTTAACAAAACTATATTTATCCAAATAGCTTTTCTTTTTATTTTAAGAAAAATCATATTTAGAGCACAAATGACTTTTTTTTTAAAAAAAAAATAATTAATACAATTACATATGTAAAATTGAGAACAAAATGAACCATTTTATCGGTGAGGTGGTTCTGATACTGAGTCAGAACTTTAAAGTAACTCATTATTAATTGGAAGGAAAAAAAAATTAAGAAAAGAAATTAATCTTTTTTTGTTTTTTTCATCAAGAAATTAATCTTTTTAATATAATGATTTGAGTATTAAAGTAAGTAATTAACTTATTATATGAAATTTAATTTTTTAAAAGTTAAAATATGAATAAAATTACAACATAAATATAATATGATTATTAATTTAATAATTAACATTATTTCCACTTTTCATATTCACAGTTTAATAAACAAAAAGTCTTTATTTTATCCAAAAAATGTTTTAATAAAAAGCAAATCCGATTTCCATAATTTATTACTATTCAAACCATGTCTTTGGATGTTACTTCACTGAAAAATATTTATGAAGGAAGATATTGAAAAAAATAAAGAAAATAAGATAAAAAGTAGAATTTTTTTACGACAATATAACAGTAATTGTCCAATATGGACTCGTCTCTGTGGTAGGAAGTTTTGACAGGCAGGTTGTACGGACGACATCAAGATTTAAAAAGGGGAGCTTGTTGGAAGTAAAGGAAGATGTGCTGCACGTGTTTGAGTGGTTGTCTTAGACTTTAATTTTAATTTTGTTTTTATTCATATTATTAATTAAAAATATATATATATATATATATATTTATATATTACAAAACATGGTGGTAGGTAGCACTGCAGCAGCAACTTGGATCGTTTAAAAATATATATATATATATATATATATCATTTTGGTTTTTATTTTTTAATTTTTTGTTGAATTTCAAAGAGATGCTTTAGATTTGGCAGCTCCATTTTAATGATCTTGGGATCATATTGGAGGTGAAAAGCATTAATTTTATTATTTCGAGAACATTGGTTTAGTTTAAAAAATATTAAATGCCACAAACACCAAAAAACTCATCCTAAAAGTAATATACTTTAACAATCAACCCCTTTGAACATGCTCAATAATTCAAAGATTTCTCTAGTAATACTAATTACAAGAAAAACTACCAAAAAAAAAAAAATCCCACATATTTGGGGAAAAAAGAAAAAGAAAAAGAAAATCAGGAGAGGGTACTAAAATAAAAGATTTCATATTGCCTTCTCAAACTTCATGATTCTTGTTCTTCCC
Source organism: Ziziphus jujuba (assembly GCF_031755915.1). Taxonomy (NCBI): domain Eukaryota; kingdom Viridiplantae; phylum Streptophyta; class Magnoliopsida; order Rosales; family Rhamnaceae; genus Ziziphus; species Ziziphus jujuba. The sequence goes on from NC_083390.1 coordinate 8,308,163, forward strand.
AAATCCAAAGTGGAAGGCGTTGATAAAAATTATACATAATATATGAATATATATGTGGAATGAAAATATAAATAAAATTATAGGAAATTAATAAAATAAAATTGAGAACATATATGTTCTTAGTTTTAATCTGTTTGTTGAGAAATAGTCCGAAGCTTGTGTGGTATCACAGTTTTTTTAAGATAATTTTCTTCCTATCAGTGCAGATGTTTTCCTGACGGTTGTCAATCAGAATACAATAGATTTGAAATCCCTCGGACACAACACCACCGAAATTTTCCTTTCAAACTTTCAGTGCACCTGATCTTTAACACACTCAATACAAAATATGCAAAAAAACTAATTTTTTTTTCCTTCTCTGTTTCCAAAACACATGTGAAAGGAGAAGACCAAAAGTCACATTCAAATTCCTCTTTTTTTTCTTTTGTTTTTCCTTTCCTTGTTCCAAAAAACCAAAACGGAAAATAATTAAAAGCCCACTAATGCCATTGAGGCCCAAATTATTCACGTTCCAATTAACCAAAAACGTTATAATTTCCTACATGAATGATTTGAGTACTTGGACTATGCAAGACTCTAGTGGTAAAGCTCTGAAATTGGAACCTGCATAAAATAGATAGATATTACTCTTTGAACCTTCCCTTATAAGACTATATCTTCTCTACTGACTAATGGTAGATGCGATATCTTTAAACCATTTCGTTGTTTGTGTAAATGACAATATAGTTCACACAAATTCCTTCCTGATACACTTCAGTTCTCACTGTTGTCTTTATTTTGGCTTTGAACACTTGTCTGGTTCTGCAAGAATTTCTAAACAATTGTGCCCTTACCAATTTTCCTTTAAAGCGACCACTTTTCTCTCTCATATAAGTGATTCATTTTTCCAATGTAATTAGTATCAATATGCAAAGATTACTAAACACACACTTATAGGAATCGTTAAAAGCATACTTCATGCTTAACGTATTTATATCACTGTTTCATCATAGAAATGGGCAAATGATTAATCCCCACAATGATCCATATCAGTCCTTACAATTGCATTGTCCCATTGAACCTAGATCTTGGGATTTTTAGTCAACTAGGTTGGGTTTCCATCGTATCGACTTTACTCATTGGCTTTAATCCCATTCCTATCGATGATTTCTCAACTAATTATCTATTTAACCATTTGGTTAGCAGATCTGCAACGTTATTTTTCTACTTTACATAGTCTATTGAGATAACTCCAGTTGAGATTAATTGCCTAATGGAATTGTGTCTACGACGAATATGTTTAGACTTTTCGTTATACTTGACATTTGTGCCTTGCCAATCACAGATTGACTATCACAATGTATATTTATTACTAGCATAGTTTTTGGCCACCTTAGAATGTCCTCCAAAAGTTCTGCCTTTTCACCACATTTATCTAATGTGATGAACTCATATTCCATCGTGGATCGAGCTATTACTGTTTGTTTTGAGGACTTCCACTTTACGGCTGTATCAGCTAATGTAAATACATAGCCATTAGTGGATTTTGAATTTTTGATATCTGATATCCAGTTAGTATCACTGTATCTTTTTAATACAGCTAGATATCTTGTATAGTACAGTTCGTGTTCATGAGTATATCGTGAGTATCTTAATACTATAATGATTCCTTTCCAATGATCATCATTCGGATTACTCATGTATCTACTCAGTCTAGTTATAGTGTAGGCTAAGTCTGGTCTTGTACAATTCATTAAGTACATTAGACTTCCAATCACTTTTATGTATTTCACTTGAGATACACTCTGTCCTTTATTCTTAGATAAGTGTAAACTCACATCTATGGGTGTTCTGGCTATATTAGTATCATCTTTAGTAGAATTAGCCAATATTTTATCCACATAATGCGTTTGACTAAGAATGGTTCCATTCGAAGTTCTCGTGATTTTCATTTATAAAATCACATCTACAAACCCTATATATTTCATATCAAATTTGGATTTCAACATTGCTTTCGTAGTTTGGATCATATTGCCGTCACTACTTACTATGAGTATGTCATCTATATATAGACAAAGAATGAAATATCAATTTTCTGTATCTTTTACATAGATACATTTATCACACTCATTTATTTTAAATACATCATTTAGCATTATACTATCAAATTTTTGATGTTATTGCTTCGGAGCTTGTTTAAATCCATATAAGGATTTCACCAATCTATGGACTTTCTTTTCTTGACCTGGAGTGGAGAAACCTCGGGTTATTCTATGTAGATCTCTTCATCAAAATCTCTATTAAGAAAGGTTGTTTTCATATCCATTTGATATATCTCAAGATCTCTCAATGCAGCAATCACCAGTACCATCCTTATGGAATTTATTCTTGTCATTGGAGAATAAGTATCAAAATAATTAAGGCTTTATTGTTACTTGTATCCTTTAATTACAAACCTTGCCTTGTATTTATCTATTGTTCCATCTACCTTCATCTTCCTTTTAATAATCCATTTGTAACTTAAAGGTTTACAACCTGGAGGAAGATCTACTAATTCTTAATTATGATTTTGCAAGATGGAATCAATCTCACTTTTTACAGCTTCTTTCCATAAATTCCCTTGAGGAGAATTTATAGCATTTTGGAAGCTTTGAGCTTCTTTCCATAAGAAAATCCGGACTGTAGAATTTTTCCGTTCTTACTCTCTTGCTAAGTCTAAGCTCAACCTTAGTCTCAACATCAGTTTCTTATTCTTGATCACTATCATGATTATCTTTATCGATAATATCATAAGTTCGTTTAAATGAACTCGGTCATTCTTCCACTTTATACGAAAAAATATGCTAAAAAAATAATACATTTCTCAATTCCATTATTGTATTTTTGTGTATATCAGGAATTTTTGATTTATATACGAGAAACTAATATGCACTACTATTTTGTGCATATCTTATGAAAATGCAATCAACAGTTTTAGGATCTATCTTTACTCTCTTTGGAGTGGGTATCACAACTTTAGCTAGACACCCCCACACTCATAAGTAATTATAGGAAGGTTGTCTTCCTTTCCATAATTCATAGGGTGTCTTTACTTGGTTCTTTTGGGACACCTTATTTAAAAAAGTCGTTTGCGGACAAAACGGCTTCCCCCCACAAGTTCTAAAGTACTTAAGAATTTATCAACATTGCTTTCATCATTTCTTTTAAAGTTCTATTTTTTCGTTCAGCCACACCATTTGATCATGGCGAATATAGTGGAGTAACTTCATGTATTATGCCATGTTGAGCACAATACTCTCCAAATGGAGTCACATACTCTGCACCACGATAACTTCTGATCACTTTAATTTTTCTGGTGAGTTGATTCTCAACTTCCATTTTATAGAGAATAAATTTCTCTATAGCCTCATCATTGCTCTTAAGTAAGTACACATAGCAATATTTCGTGCTATCATCAATAAAGGTGATAAAATACTATTACCACCTCTAGTCGATGCAAATTTTAAATCATATACATCACTATGTATTAAATCCAAACGTTCATTATTTCGTTCTATTATTTGATATGATAACTTCGTTAATTTTGCCTCTATACAAGTTTCACACTTATGTCTAGAATCAATATCAAACGTTAGAACATGATTTAAGTTAACAAACTTCTGTAGAAAATTAAAATTAACATGACCTAGTCTACCATGTCATAAAATAGAAAACTTAAGCAAGTAAATAGAAGAACAATTAGCTTTATTATTAATATTCGTTGGCTTTAGAGTCATTACATTCAATTTGAGCATTTCATTGACTACATAGCCCTTTCCCACAAACATCCCATACTTGGACAAGATAACCTTATCTGACTCAAACACTAAGCGAAATCCATGTTTATTTAGCAGTAATCCAGACACCAAATTGTTTCGAATATCTGGAACATACAATACATTATCAAGAGTCAGATCTTTCCTAGAGGTCATTTTCAGGATTATATTGCCCTCCCCTTGGATTTCGGATGTGGCAGAGTTTTCCATGAACAACTTCTCCCCATTTGCCTTTGTTTCAAAGGAGGTGAACATGCTCTTATCTTCACACACGTGGCGGGTTGCATCTGTATCTATCCACCACTCTCTAGGATTAGAACCCACTAAGTTCACCTTAGAGACAACAGTGTTTAGGTCAATCTCATCAACCTCTTTTGTGATATGTTCTATCATTGTTGCCTCTTTGTTCCTCTTTCTCTTCGGTAATCTACAATCCGCTGCTCTATGACCCATCTTGTCACAATTGAAACATTTCCTTTGGAACTTGGCTCTCTTAGAGATACCTCCTTTAGACCCCAACTTGGAACTATTTCTAATTTCTTCTTGTTCTTGGAGCTACTTCCATGTTCAACAACATTAGCCTTCATCTCGGCTTTCATGGATCTTTTATCAGACCTCCTATTGTCATCTTCAATTCGAAGCTTTCCAACAAAAGCGTCCATGTCTATTTTCTTTCTTTTGTGCTTGAGATAATTTCTAAAATCTCTTCAATTAGGAGGCAGCTTCTCAATCATAGCAGCAACTTGAAAGGCTTTACTAATGAACATCCCTTCATCTAGAAGTTCTTGGATGAGCACTTACAACTCATGTATTTGACTCATCAGTGGCTTGGTATCCACTATCATATAGTTCAAAAAACGACCTACCATAAACTTTCTGAACCCTGCGTTCTCAGTCTTGTACTTCCAGTCTAAAGTTTCCCATAGCTATTTCATTGACTTCGTGCCACAGTACACTTCATACAGAGTATCAGATATGCCATTTAAGACATAATTCCAATATAAATAATCGAAATTCTTCAACGCATCCACCGCTATCAGAGTCTCTTTGCCATTCTCTTCACTACTTGGCGGTGCGTCTTCAGTCAGGAACCTCGCAAGGCCCAACATAGTCAAGTAGAATAAGATTTTTTGTTGCCACCTCTTAAAATTAGCCCCATCGAAATTCTTAGGTCTCTCTGCTTGACTAACAGGAGGAGGCACTTGAAACATAGTAGGCACTTGTGCAACAGGCACATCTCCACTTACCATTTCTGTATAATCACAAAAAACATAAAACAATTAGTTTGTTATATTCTATCTCAACAAGCTAATTTAAATCAATTTCCAAAAGGAAAACACACAAAAATGTGATTTCTAGGGTTTCTGTATACACCACAAAAATTACTCTATACTCCTACAAAAATTACTATATACAACCACTAAGGCTGACATCATTGCTGATGTCACTACCACGTGTCATTGTAGCATTGCCACATCATCACCTACTGACGTGGCATGATACCATATCATCACTTCACGAACGTGGCAAAGCCACATGTCATCATCGGCTGATGCGGCTGTCATGTGTCACAATGGATGACGTGGCACGACACGTGTCGGTGCCTTAACTAATCGACACATGTCACATGTAACAGGTCGACACATGTCAGCCTTGATTGCTCGACACGTGGCGCAACGATTGGTCCACACATGGCCTCGCCACCGTGTGACATATTGCCTTGCCACTGTGCACCATTTGTCATTGCCTTGTCTCGCCATGTGGCACTTTCTCATCGCGACACGTGGTAAGCATATTCTCAATCGGGCCGAATATTCTTGGGCCTGAGTCAGGTCTAGGCTTGGATCTTGGACTGAATAAAAACCTATTCTAACCAGGGGCTGGGCTTTGGAACTGGATCAGATCTATCAGAATTTAAAATTCAGGCCCAGCAACCTAAAAATCTACCCATACCTATTTCTCCGATTCGTTAACCCATTTTCTAACCCATCTTCAACCTCCAGCCGGGTCGAAATCGACCCATTTTACTGGTAAACGGGTCTGCCGATCTAGTTTGAATTTTTCATCAGTTTTTACTTAATTCTGACACCGAAAAATTGCCAGTAAATCATTGAAAGGCTTAGAAATTCATGGACAACTCAATTTTTGAAAAAAAAAATATGATTTAAAACAAAATTAAATATTGCCCAAAAAATTTCAAACCCACGGGAAACAATTTTTATTTTCCTTTTTTCAAACTCGATACAAATTAAAATTTTAAAACACTAAATATCATAAAATCTCGGGCATCAAATTTAATAAAATAAAAAAAATAATTAATTAAAAAATAAAGGCCCATCACCAAGTTGTATACGGGTTTGAAGGCACACAATAAAAAAATATATGTTTATTTTCATCAACACATACGCAGATAAGCACAGTAAATCAATTATCCACATATATATTAAAATATAATTTCAGAGATTGTCTTAAGATTGTTGACAAAAATTAGACATAATATATGAGTGTATATGTGCAATGAAAATATAAATAAAATTACAGGAAATTGATAAAATAAAATTGAGAACATATATGTCCTTAGCTTTAATCTACTAGTTGAGAAATAGTCCGAGGCCTGTGTGGTACCACAGTTTCCTTAAGACAATTTCTGTCCTACCGGTGCAGATATTTTTCTGACGGTTGTCTTGCAGGATATAACGAATTCAAAAGCCCTCGGACACAGCACCAACAAAGCTTTCCTTTCGAACTTTCAGTGTATCTGATCTTTACCACACTCACAATGCAAAATATGCAGAAAAAACTATTTTTTTTTTCTTTGTTTTCAAAACACATGTAAGGGGAGGAGACCAAAAATCACATTCAAATTTCACTTTTTTTTCTTTTGTTTTTCCTTTCCTTATTCCAAAAAGCCCATTAATGCCATTAAGGCCCAAATCATTGACATTCCAATTAACCAAAAACGTTACAGAAGGTCCATAATTCTATCTGTTGGCAAAAGATAAGCATTAACAAAGTCATACCCGATGAGGTGGGCAGTTTTAGTGGTTAAACACCCATATTTATGTCCATGAAAATATGGATTCGAGTTATAGGAGATGCAAAGGGTTTGGATAATTTGTAATCTTCAAAAAATAAAAAAATAAAAAGGTCAATCATGAAAAACAAGACAAATGCAATTACCTTCATATCCTGCTAGTAAATCTCGAGCAAACACTAAGAAATCATTATAATCCCAACTTATAAACAATATCCTCCAATCCAAGCTTCTCACCCATTTCTTCTCTTTTGATTAAGCTTGAAAAACCTTAACGCAATTCCAAGCCACGTTATAAGATCCTTTTACACAAATATCCACTCTAACAAGCTCTCCATTATATAAACCTACTAAATGCTTGTCATGGTCAAGATAAGATGATATTGACAATATGAATTATGATTAGAAAATTGTAATGGTAATACATGTGCAATGTACATTGCCTCCTTCAAACTAGAATCTAATGTTACATAGCATAACAGTTGCGGTAGACAAGACAAAATTTTCCAACATAAGATATTATGTTTGCACAATAAGACAATGATACTTGAGGGTTTAAAACACAGTTAATTTTTTTTTTTTTTTGATGGTCGTAGACATCGTGGATGATGATGATCATAACTATGACCCATCACTATTATTACTGAAGGTAATCTTCATTAAAAATTATTCTACGCTGATCATTGTTTTTGTTGGATTTATGCTCCAGAAGCAATCTAAATTATTGATCAAAAGCCCTAATTAATAATGGTCGTTGAAGCCCCAAGCTAGCTAATAAAGTTACGAAGCCCATTAATTGTTTAGAGACAAGTGTTGCCCAGATTGCTTTCTAAAGAGCCTCCATATAGAGTTTCTGCAATTTTGGTTTAAACTGAAAACCTCAATGGTAAGCCAAAACAGATAGATAAAACCTTTTAAAACACATATTTTCCAAATACTGAAAATCTAAGTAGTATACCAAAATAGATAAATAAAACCTTTAAGCCTTCTTGTTTCTAGGTGTGCCTACACAGTTTTTTGGTAACTATATTGGCTTGGAAGGTCCTGCGTTTTTATTAGTAAAATTTAATGGATAATGATACTATTTTATCATATGCTTTATTCAATCTCGATCAGACTTCTATTGTATGCATGATTCCAACAATTTTTTTTCGGCATGTTAATTATGTAGGAAAATCTATGCAATTCAAAAGAGTCAGTTACATAGAGAAAAAGTTGAAAATGGAATTGAAGAGAAAGAGTGATCAGAGAATTGGAATCGGCCATGTTGTATATGTTTGAGCATATACAGCAGGCCAAGCCCATGATAGTGAGTTGTTATTTGGTGCTATATGGTAGAGTATAGTTTCAAAAAGGATAAAATCATGATAGGATAGGTGTTGGGATCCGATAGGGAGTGTTTACATTTGAGAGTGACACGTAATAAAGGAAAATTAGGAACCTTGATAGAGTAGGATCGCCACGACTTGCATGTAGCTTAGAATCAGGAAACATCGTTTTTCTTGAGAAATTTTACGATATTCTCCAATTCCACTGGAAGCTGTGACCACGACCTTGACCCTGACTCTCTATAATCAACACTACTATTATCTTCTTGTTCTTCATACCCTCCACGATCAAACTCTTTGGAATTGATAATTGTAGAAATTGCAGTGTAGTGACGGCTATTCTTCTATTTATAAGTTGTAGTTGGTTTAAGAGGATTAGAATGGAATTAGATATTTTAAAATATTTATAAATACATGTATGGATAATTAACTCCACTACTTGGCTTAATTTTGGAAATTCTTAGTTATAATAGACAAGTTAATACTACTTATGGAATTGGATTTTGCTTCGGTGCCGGGGTTTTAGGATAACTAGAAACTCTTCTTTGAGATCCAAATACGAATATATATATATATATATATATAGTATAGTGTTGTTTGACCCAAAAAAAAATATAAAATTGATTTTAAAAAAATCATGTTCTTTTGCTTTTAATCTCTGCTTCTCTGGCTTTTAACTGAGTCTACCTCAGTCAGGATGAGAATCCTCTTAGACCTCTCCTTGTCTTTGTCCCACGCTTCACTAGTCTTTCTTCTCAATTCCAAAAATATTTTATATTTTAGAGAAAGAAAAAAAATCTCACAGAATATTCCAACAAAAACGTGAATATAAATTCCTTTTGTTCTCTTTTTATTTTTCCTCTCTATCAAAGTTTACTTTCCTGGTTTATTTATTCCTAAATGAAACTTAATTATCCATTGAAATTTATAAAAATTAATGGGAGTAAAAATTTAAAAATTGCTTGACACACTCTATCAATAAAAGGGAACAAGGTTGGTTAGACAAAATTGAAACACTGCTAGGGAAGATGATTGAGCAACACAAAAATGTTTCTGTGAGTTTTTAGCAACCAAAACCAAAAAAAAATTGTTGTTGTGAGTGGTGTTGCATCTAGAATTATAGGGTTTGGCTTATGACCAATTTAGGAACTGGATAATCTCTTTTCCCGTTAATCGCAAAACAGTGAACACTCATAATGAACACTCATAAAGTGGCATGGAGATGGCGCGAGGGCAAGCCTTGTGGCCGTTGCCTAAGGACTCATGAAGAACCAAATATGTCTCTTCGTTATCATTGTTTTCAAGCATAAAGGAAGCAATCTAGGTTGTAGAGAATTGAAGACTGCAAGGGAGGAGGATGGGAGGATAAATCAATTTGTTAATTTCCAAATATCACTAGATTATGACAAACATATAGGATGAAAAAGGAAAAAAATAAATGAATAATAATTGATATACAAAAGCATCTTTCCAATAAAGATGCGGATCAAAAAAAATATATATAATATATATATATATATATATATAATATAGATAGTGTTTTAAAAAATTGCTTTTTACTAGGATTGTCATGAATGTTATAAACTGATATGTTATAGACAATGTGAAGATGAATGCTAACTTTCGCTGTCAAATGTGGTTAATTTTTTTTTAAAATAAAAAAAATTTATTTAAAAAGTCAATTTTTTCAAAACAAATTTAATAAAATATATATAATTAATTAATAACTTTAAATAACGTTTATATATTACTGTATATTTATATAATCTGAATTTTAACGATATAAATTTTTATATTAAAAAATAATAATATACAATAAAAAATGCTTCAAATTGTCATGTATTTTTAGATTATCTAAAAGTTAAGAAAGTCTTTAGATGAATAGAAAATGATCTCCTCACTTGACAGCATGTCTTGTCGTTAACATTGAATTCTTTTAGAGTTTTTTATTTTTTATTTATTTTTAATTTTTTTGGAACAAAGGGCATTTTATTTGTTTGTAAGTGGCTCATACTTATTGATATTTCCATATAAAATTTGTAGACCAATGTTTGTTTTATATGCTAGTATCTTTTAAAAAATATTTTCAATTTTTAAAATGATCCAATCCTCAAATATAAAACCAATAAAAAATATGAGATTGTTATTATTATTTTTTTTTTATTTCAAAGTTTGAAATTATTACCACATTAAAATCTTTTTATTTAAAACCGAAAGTACATGATTATAAAATTTAGAAACACTTATTATTGACATCAAACTTTATGGACTAAACTGCAAAATATTGGTGCAAAAGAATTTTTTTTCTTTTTATTTTTTTAATCAATATACTATAAGTTTTCCCATAATATAACTAGCACTTCTACATGTAGATAGCTATATATGTTAAAATAATAAATGGAGAGATAATAGTTTACAAACACACCAAACGGCATTTGACCCAACTGGATATATATACCACTGCTCAATCTCACTTGATTAGTTGCATCCTAAAAAACTCAATTTGCACCATATGAGTTGATATTAATAAAATAAAATAAAAAAAAGTAGATCTCCTAATTCTGATTTGGTATTTTATATCGAAAAATTGTAATAATAATCATTTCACCATAAATTAAAAAAAATATATGTATATATACAAAAATATAATATATCAATCAATAATATTTATTTATCTATATTTAAATTATATTAATGTATCACTTTATAATTATCTTACTATATGTTAGTAAATAAATTTTGATGCAATATACTTTTTTATTTGCAAAGAAGAAAAAAAAAAAAATTGATGTGATATCCCGCCAAAAAAGAAATGTCTATGAAGAAAAACATTAATTAAATCAATAATTAAATAGCGATAAGCCCAAAACCTTTGGACAATATCCAAAATCGCTGCAAAAAGGGCAAAAAAAAAGAAAAAAATATCTTCTCCCGCCATGAACAACACCTTCTCTACAGCCTCACACTCTTCCACCACTACGCGCTTCTCATTCCCCTCTTCTTTATTCAAACGGTTTCCTTATCCCCACCAGTTCCCTTTCACTCAAACCCTAGCTTTCTCTTTCCCCAAATCGCTTCGCACATCCTCCCCAAATCGATTTCGAATCTCCTTCAAGCAACCCCCGGCTTCAGACTTCTCTGCAGAACCTCAACTTTCCGATGCCGAAGAAGACTACGACTACGACGACGACGATGACGATGTCGCCGCTGATGAATACGACGACATTTCAGGTGAATTATCGGAGGAACCCGACCAAAGCGACCAGGAAATTGAAATTCCGATGGTGGAAGATGAGGATGAATCATCAACTCCAACCGAGGAATCCAAGTGGCAGAGAGTTGAGAAACTTAGAAATGAAGTTAAAGAGTTTGGCGATGAAGTTATCGATGTCAATGAGCTCGCGTCTATATACGATTTCCGGATAGATAAATTTCAGGTAAAAAAAATAAAATAAAATAAAGATCAATGTTTTGTTTTTTGTTTTTTTTTTTTTTTTTTTGTTTTTTTTTGTTTTTGTTTTTTTTGTTTTTTTTTTCCTGCGTAACAAAATTAATTGAATTTTCTCTATTTGAAAAGCGATTGGCCATACAAGCATTCCTGAGAGGTTCATCGATGGTGGTTTCGGCACCAACGAGCAGTGGCAAGACTTTGATAGCAGAAGCTGCGGCTGTTGCTACAGTAGCAAGGGGAAGAAGATTGTTCTATACAACTCCTCTCAAGGCATTATCCAACCAGAAGTTTCGCGAATTTCGGTATTCAACTCTTAGAACTAACTAGAACTTTTCAATTTTCAAATGTTGTAGTATATATAGCTGTATGATAGTTAATCTCTATGACTTGGTGCTTTTTTACAAGGGCTTTGTGTTACTAAGATCCAATATGTTGAACTAAGTTATTGCTCAACTTTTTTATGTCAATTTTAGCCAGACATTCGGTGACAGTTATGTTGGTCTGCTTACTGGAGATTCTGCTGTTAACAAAGATGCTCAGGTTTTGATCATGACAACGGAGATTTTGCGCAACATGTTATACCAGAGGTACAGAAAATTGGGTTTAAACAATTTTTCGATTTGGAAGTTTTCACTTTACCAATTCTTTTATGTTTGATTAATGAAAAATGCCATATAAGTTTCTAGCATACGTAACTTGTTTCGTAGATATTTCAGAAATCATTATTATTTCATTGATGCAGTAGCTACATTTTGATAATCCTTTCCCTGCAGTGTGGGAACATCTGGTGATGGACTTTTTCATGTTGATGTGATTGTTTTGGATGAAGTTCATTATTTAAGTGATATATCTCGCGGTACAGTGTGGGAAGAGATAGTGAGTAAACTTTACTGCTCATGATATCATCTAATGCCTATATAAAACATTATTCAAACATGCAGGGTGGTTTGATATTTTCAGGTTATTTATTGCCCAAAAAAAGTTCAACTCATATGTCTGTCAGCAACAGTTGCAAATCCAGATGAGCTGGCTGGTTGGATCGGTCAGGTAACATAGCTTCCTATATGATCTATCATCTGCATTCTAGTAAATGAATTGGGCATGATTGCTACTAACTACTATTTCGGTATGAGTTTTTGAACTTTCTTGATATTAGTTGTATATGGGCAAACAAATTTGATTCTAATTAATTTTCACATTGCTTACAGATTCATGGTAAAACTGAGTTGGTAACGTCATCGAAGCGACCGGTACCATTGACTTGGCATTTTTCTACAAAGACTTCTTTGTTACCTCTTCTTGATAAGTCTGGATCACACATGAATAGGTTTTCCTTTTCCCTCCTTTTAAGCTCTTAGCTCTTTCTCAAAATTGGCTCTAAATACCCACACATTTTTCCCCCTTTCCTTCTTGGAACAAGGCAAACATTTTTTGATATTGATATATTCTCTAAATGTAACAGGAAGTTGTCACTCAATTATCTACAACTTAATGCTTCAGGAATAAAATCTTACAAAGATGACGGTAGAAGGAGAAATTCAAGAAAACGTGTGAATGGGATGAGTTTTGATGGTGTTGGTGACATGTCTGGACAATCACTTTCAAAGAATGATATCAACATGATACGCCGTTCACAAGTATGGACTTGGTGCATCAAGCTGGCACACAAATACTATTGATTCGTTGGTGTTGTCTATTTGAAACATCCCTGAAGATTGTCAAATTATTCTGCTATATATTAATTTGTTTTTTTATTTTATTTTTAGGTTCCTCAAATTACTGATACATTATGGCACCTTAAGGCAAGGGATATGCTGCCAGCAATTTGGTTTATTTTTAGCAGGAAAGGATGTGATGCGGCTGTTCAGTACCTTGAAGATTGCAAGCTCTTAGATGAGTGTGAGATGGGTGAGGTTGAACTAGCCTTGAAGAGATTCCGCATTCAGTATCCTGATGCTGTCAGGGAGACTGCTGTGAAAGGTCTACGACAAGGGGTTGCTGCACATCATGCTGGCTGTTTACCTTTGTGGAAATCATTTATAGAAGAGCTGTTTCAGCGAGGACTTGTTAAGGTTGTCTTTGCTACAGAAACACTTGCTGCTGGAATTAATATGCCTGCTAGGACATCTGTTATTGCATCTCTCACCAAAAGGAGTGATAGTGGACGCGTTCAGTTAAGCGCAAACGAACTGCTTCAGATGGCTGGTCGTGCTGGACGTAGAGGCACTGATGAAAGGGGTCATGTAGTGCTTGTTCAAACTCCTTATGAAGGTGCTGAAGAATGCTGTAAGGTTCTATTTGCTGGACTTGAACCTCTTGTTTCGCAGTTTAAGGCTTCATATGGAATGGTGCTGAATCTTCTCGCTGGAGCGAAAGTTACTCGCAGTTCAAATGAATCAGAAGACATGAAGGCCAACCAGACAGGGAGAACTTTGGAAGAGGCTAGAAAATTAGTTGAGCAAAGTTTTGGAAACTATGTTAGCAGCAGTGTTATGGCTGCTGCAAAAGAGGAGCTAACTAAAATCAAGAAAGAGATTGAGATGCTGACTTCCGAAGTTAGTGATGATGCCATAGATAAAAAGAGCAGGAAGCTTTTGTCAGAGGCAGCATACAAGGAGATTGCAGATCTGCAGGAAGAATTAAGGGCACAGAAACGCCTGCGGACTGAACTGAGAAAAAGGTTGGAATCCCAGAAAATATCTTCACTGAAACCTTTACTAGAGGAGTCTGAAAATGGACGGTTACCCTTTTTGTGTTTGCAATATAAAGATTCTGACGGAGTTCAACACTCTGTCCCTGCTGTTTATTTGGGGAAGGTTGACTCACTAAGTGGTTCAAAACTTGAAAAAATGGTATCTAGTGATGACTCTTTCGCCTTAGATGTACCAAGAGAAGAGACAAGTTCTAGTGACTCTCAAATGAACTTAGACTTTGAGCCATCGTATTATGTGGCTCTGGGCTCAGATAATTCTTGGTATCTGTTTACAGAAAAGTGGGTTAAAACTGTTTATAAGACTGGCTTTCCCAATGTTGCTTTAGCTCTGGGGGATGTTTTGCCTCGGGAGATTATGAGGATGCTTCTTGATAAGTCGGAAATGAAGTGGGACAAGCTTGCTGATTCTGAAATTGGTGCATTATGGTGCATGGAAGGATCTCTTGAAACATGGTCTTGGAGTTTGAATGTGCCAGTTGTGAATAGCCTTTCCGAAAATGATGAGCTTTTACATACATCAGAAGCATACCATGGTGCCGTAGAAAGTTACAAAGACCAAAGAAATAAAGTCTCACGTTTGAAGAAGAAGATATCACGAACTGAGGGCTTTAGAGAATATAAAAAGATCATTGACATGGCCAAGTTTACCGTGGAAAAAATTAAACGCTTGAAAGCTAGATCGAGGCGATTGATTAATAGAATAGAGCAAATTGAACCATCTGGTTGGAAGGAGTTCTTGCAGATCAGCAATGTCATACACGAGACTAGGGCATTGGATATTAATACCCATGTCATATTTCCACTAGGTGAAACTGCAGCTGCAATCCGTGGAGAAAATGAACTCTGGCTTGCAATGGTTCTCCGAAACAAAGTCTTATTAGATTTGAAGCCTGCACAACTTGCTGCTGTCTTGGCAAGTTTGGTCTCTGAAGGGATTAAAGTTCGTCCGTGGAAAAATAACAGCTATATGTATGAACCTTCTACGACAGTAATCAATGTGATCAACTTCTTGGATGGACAAAGAAGCTTTCTACTAGAATTCCAAGAAAAACATGGAGTAAACATCTCTTGCTATTTGGATAGCCAATTTTCAGGAATGGTCGAAGCTTGGGCTTCTGGTCTCACTTGGAGGGAAATGATGATGGATTGTGCAATGGACGAAGGTGATCTAGCTCGTCTTCTACGACGAACAATCGATATATTGGCTCAGGTTCCTAAATTGCCTGATATTGACCCTATTCTACAAAGAAATGCCAAGGCTGCTTCTGATGTCATGGATCGTCCACCAATAAGCGAACTGGCTGGATGAATAATTGATTGCCACAAAAAATGAAACTGTAAATTCTCTATTGTTTACAGGACGATACCTGTTAAACGGAAAAACCAAAAAAAAAAAAAAGGAAGAAACTGACCACTTTCCTTGTTTCCATGAATGGGAGGTTACAAGCAGTTGATTTCCAAGAGTTAATTAACTGGTTTATAGTAGGTGAGTAGAAAACAACGTTTAGTTGGAAAAAGAGAAGAAATCACAGAGAGAGAGAGAGAGAAAGAGAGAGAGAGAGAGAGAGAGAGATGTGAAGAAAGGTATTCTATAAAGATTTCTTTTTATCTCTTTCTTCTTCTCCCCTACTTCACCAATATCTTCAATTAGAAAGATGCTATAAAGGCCTTTTGGCCTGAGAATATCTATATAAGTCTGATAACTGATTAAACTTCTTCCTTTTTTTTTTTTTTTTTTGGATAAATAATTACATGTTCTTTTACTAGCATCTAAATCTTAGAGAAATACCATAAAGGTTTTGCCTATGGATGAAATTTGATTTCTAATGTTCTTCACTAATATCTCAAACTTGGAGGGATTCTATAAACGTTTCTGTTTTTTAGGCCTAGGTGGATATTGGTGAAAATTTAGAATGGACCAACTCTAATCACAAATAGTCCATTTTTCTCAAACTGTTAATAACAGCCAAAATCAAAGGGAAAAAAAGAATATATATAGATATATATTTATTTATTTCATCAATGCCTTCTCTATTTCAATGCTGGATGGATAGGCAAGAATGGTAAAATACTTCAACAAGGATTCAAATATAAGGTGGATTGTAA
Organism: Ziziphus jujuba; assembly: GCF_031755915.1. Taxonomy (NCBI): domain Eukaryota; kingdom Viridiplantae; phylum Streptophyta; class Magnoliopsida; order Rosales; family Rhamnaceae; genus Ziziphus; species Ziziphus jujuba. Next base: position 8,324,589 of record NC_083390.1, read on the forward strand.
ACGCTGACTACTAGGGAAAAAAATAACAAATTAAAAATATAACTTCCAATGTTATAATTTTCCACTATCATAGACCAAAAAAAAAAAAGCTGTAATAATTTTCAGAAATAATAAGAGAAAAATTAAGGTAAACAAACCAATGACTAAAGAGAAAAGGGGACATAACCCATCTTCAATCTATGGCGGAAAGCTCAAAGACAAGTCCTATGGGAAAGTGGTGGCGAGTATCCAGTGACAAAGATCGACTCGGAAACAAAATCACAACTAGCTAGGATTTGTTTTTCTTAAGAGCTGATGACCTTTTGGTAGCTGGTGATTCAAGTTTTAGGGATCTTAAGAGGAGGGTTTGGTCTTAATGTATAAGGAATAGAGGAAAAATGGTTATTATTATTATTTTTTAGGTGAAAAAAGAGATTATTTGTTAAACAGCCTTTTAGTTAAATTGACATTAAAATATAATGTCACGAGGGGTGCGCTCTAAAATATGCGGATTAACTCTCTATGTAGCAATTCTGTATATATATATATATATATATATTATTTTCCAAATATTCTGTTTATTCGGTGAGGAAAAATGGATCGGCAAAAATAAAGATTAGAAGAAAAAGAAACGGATATAAAATCACAGGAGAAAAAAGAGTCCAAGCAAGAGAGATTAAGGATAATAATTTTTTATTACACATATAATATATAGACTCATATAGTATACAACATTATTTTTATATCTTAGTATTTAAAACAGTTTAAAAATTAATAGTAAAAATCCAAATGGTTTACCATAGATGTTTTATTGGAAAAGTGACTATATATGTAAATATTTAGATGGTACGTGCTAATAGAAAAATAATTATCTTATAATAATAATAATATTTATATGACTATATGTATAATTTGGTGACTCCTAGTATTATTAATATATGGACCAGAAAATTATAATACATATATATATATATATATATATATATAAAATATAGTCGCTTTAATTTTACTTTGAAATGTTTCGAATTTATATATTCTTATTGGTCCGGGTTAGGGTAATATGTTCACCATCAGCCTTATGTTCATGCAAATATATAAACTTATTTTATTTTATTTGTTTTTTATATGTTTATAGGCACCTAAGGGAACACCTCTTATATATTAAAATTAAAATTAGAATAATAGAAATATTATTGAAATGCTAGATTAAATAATTAGAAAAATAAAAAAAAATAATATTGAAATTAAAATTAGAAATTCTCATATAAAACAATTACATTTGAAAATGTCTATAATGTTGTAAGATGGTTACAAGTTATAGTGTGACTAAAATTTTCAACATGGCTCTCTCACTATGTAGTATGGGTTGATGAATGAAGCCTTAAATCTTGATATGTGAGGAGTATCTAGTGTTGGCATAAGACATAAATTAGTGCCACAAAAAATGATAGCTCAGTAGAAGGAAGTGATTGAGTTTCATGTATATGAGTTTGATATTACTGTATATAATAGGAGGGATCTTTTTTCGTTTAGGATCTTTTTTCGTTTAAAGAAAAAAAGGACATCAAATTAGTGAAGGCCTTAACTCGGTTATTGAGCTCATTTTTCTCGAGCCTGAGCCTTCTGATTGTTTCCCTGCGCAGAGTAATTTCCTTCTTTTTCCTCGTGACTAATTGCCTACCTCTTTGAACCTTTGGTCGACATTGTTGCAAAGCAAAGCTCAAGAAGAAGAAGATAGATAGAGATGGAGGTTTATAGAATCTATCAATGTAGAGAGAGAATGTAGAGCGAGAAAAAATAGGGTTTGGGGAGGACGAATGCGGCGATGCCTATTTGTAGAAAGAGATAGCTCATCATCAACGCTAGATGTACAGAAAGAATCTACAGCCACAAAAATAGGGGGTTTGTGGCGGAAGGCGGTGGTTCCGGTTGCCAATTTTTACAGAAAGGGATAAGCTTAGAGGGATAGCTTAAAATTGACGCCCTTTGGTTTTTGTGAAAATAATCAAAATAATAATAATAAAATAAAAAAGGCCCTATTGTTAAACCTTTGCATAATTATATCTAGGCACCATATTTTTTAAAAATTATAGTTTGCTTCCTTTTCATCAAAATGGTAAAAATACAAAGGCTAAATTAGGGGTGGGCTCGGTGCGGTTTGGTTCGGTTTTATAGATTTTTTTAAACCGAATCGACCAATTCGGTTTGGATTGGATACGAAACCAAGTCAAACCGACCACCATGTTCAACCCGAACCGAACCAAACCAATGATCTTTGGTCGGTTTGGGTTGGATTAACGGTTTAGATCGGTTTGGATCTCGGCCCAATTTTTTTTATTTATGCTATTTTGAGATAACAATTGTACACATTGGGTTCAAAATTGTATAAAGGTTTTTTAGGCCTTTTTAATTATCAATCTTCAATCATATTCATGCATTATATTTTGAATTAAGCATCTTTTTCAAGCTATTATCTAAATTAAATAATATCTAAATTAAATAATTTTAATATACATTCAACTAGCAAAAATACCAAATAAACTAACTATTAACTATAATGCAACATGAAACCATACAACTACAATACAAGTAAGATAATACAAAATAAAACCATATAACTATAATATAAGTCTACAACTACAACCTAATTATACAAATACATCATACACCAACAAATAAATTCTATAACAAATCTACAACCATTATTAATTATAAAATAGAATACAATCCATATTTGAAATCTTAAATTTTAAAATGAACTTATAATTAAATAAACTAACAATCCATAAAAATAAAAATTATTTTAAAAAGTCTTCTTCCACACTCTTCAATCACATTCTCACAATAAATAAAATAATAGTTTTATTTTATAATTATATACTATATTTATATATAAAAGTAAAATAAAATGTTAGTTTAATTGATGATCGGTTTGGTGCGGGTTGGGTTGGATAAATTTCATCCAACCTACAATCCGAACCGACCGTTTCGATTTTTTTTATATATTTAACCGAACCAAACCGATTAATAAATTAAAACCACCCAAATCAAACCAAATATGTCGGTTTGGTCGGTTTGATCGGTCCGGTTCGGTTTTTGCCCACCCCTAGGCTAAATAATACATTTAGCCTCTTTAACTATAAAATTTTTTATATTTTACCATTTAAATTTTTAAAAAAATGTCATATTATCACATAAATTATCGTTTTTATGTTATTTTAGTTTAATTATACATTTTTGATTGGTAAATTTTGCGAAATTATTTATATACAACTAGTGTAATTCTATAGAAATACAATTTTATTCTATTTTATTTCAATTTTTAATGGATATTTATAGCTTAATTTAAGTTTAGTAGAAAAAAATTGAAGAATTGTACTAAAATGACATAAAAACAATAGCTTAAATGGCAACGTGATGCTTTTTGAAATTTAAATGATAAATTGCAAAACATGTAAATTCATCAGGATAAAGTGTATTTAACCCAAGATATAATTATGACCTTTTTTTTTTCTTTTTTTGGTCATTACAATTATGGCGTTTAAATTTATTACTCTCTATTGTCGGCTAACTTATATAAATAAAAATTTATACAATAATTAAAAATAAAAAAAATTATAAAAAAATTACAAGATAAAAAATAGAGAACTTCTTTTTACATCATTAAAATAACTCAAATATTTGAATTTTCAAAATATTTGTATTTATTTATTTATTTTAATTTTAAATATATCTTAGTTGTCATAAAAACTACACCATTCTTAGTTTCTTTTTTAGTTTTAAATATATCTTAGTTGTTATATAGGCTACACCACTTTTAGATTTACTGCCAGTTCACCATCTCAATTCTTCTTCTTCTTCTTCTTATTCTTTTTTTAATTTTTATTCTTTTAGAAAAAAGATCCTTGTTGGCAGGAGCCTTGCTTCTTCATAGCCAACAGAACAAAACCCAATTCTTCTTCGTAAAGGATGCATTATTTACTGAGATTTTGTAGGAAACAAAGTTTATAGCAGTAGATTAACATGTCAAAGAACCCTCTTTTAACAAATTATTGCAAAGAAATTCAATGTTCTCCACCTATTTTCCTACGTTTTCTCAGCAACCATATACAAGGAGCAGCTTCCCTTGAGCCAATCTTCAAATAAAATTTCCAAAGAAACCAATTTTCTCCTTGTATAGGGTGGACACAATAGGTCCACTACCATAATAGCTCTCTCTATTTGTATTCTTTCGTATCCATAAGATTTGAATTTAAAATTTTCCATAGTAGTTAATTTCCCAATTTTCTCTTCGAGTCATAGGAGAGGCTTTGACAATTTTATGGTTTTGTCATTTTGTTTTAATTATTATTATTTTTTTAATCTTTGTTTTATTCATAATGGAGATGGAAAATGGAGACATATAGGCGTAGAAGGTCGTGACCGTGGAGGAAGAAAGACTGCAAAGACAATCATATTTTACCTCCGCTAAGAGAAAAAAAAAAAACACAACGACGAGCTGGAATGACATGATAATTATTTAACACATTAAAATAATCAATTTGGAATAATGACTTGAAGTTTGATTTTTTGAATAATGCCCTTAAAGTTTGATTTTTTGAATAATGCTGTTAAGTGAATTTAATATGTTATTGATTGATATATTTATATAATTTAAAAATAAAAAAATATTTAAATGTATAAATAAATTAAAAAAACCAATTAAGTATTATTATAATTTTTATAATATTATTTAATAAATAAATTTGATGAATATTTTGTTATCTTTAGTATTATTGAAAAATAAAAATGAAAATACAAAAAAAAAATGGAGAGAAAATTAAAGTGAAAAAGTAGTGAGAGAAAACGGTGAAAGAAATTAATTATTTTAATTTATATGTATAGTGCAATGTTAAGGGGTTTATTGTCCCAAAAAAGCCAATTCATCTAAACTCAAACTAAAATGCAATAACTTCCAGCACATCTATACAGACATACATAGAAAGAGAGAGCCCTTAAGTGTATGAGATGAACCCAAGACTATAAATGTAATCTATATAATCTGCAACCTTATATGCCCTTCGACATGGACACCCTAAATCAATTCTAGACCATCTCAACATCCAAAATCCTAATCATTCCGAAATCAGTCTCGTAAGGGGAAAAAATTCTAGTCATTTCTAAAGTTTTACATAAATTAAAATGTTATTTTTATTATTTGTAAATATTTTCTCTCATTAAATCAAAGCAAGAGGCCGAAAATAAAAACATACCGGACATAATAGCTTAAACCTTTGAAATAAAATTTTCTAACATGATTCTTATTGCGGATTTTATGGAATCTAACTTAATAACAAAAGCATATAAACAAAAGTTATCCAGGAATAATTCTTTCACTTACTAAACCGAACTGAGAGGTCTGAAACCAAAGCATATGATAGCTCATGTCTGTCAATTTTGCCATTGGAAATGGTTTAAGAGTACTTTTAATAATAAATGTTTTTTTTTATTTTTTATTGTCATCTCTGAAGTTTGATATTGTCATATGCTTTTTAATGATAAATGTATATGTCAAATTGTGAAATTGTTTCTCAAATGATGTCAAATGCTAGAAAATAATATTGGCAAATTATAAGTTTTATTAATTGACTCTACTTTTAGCAATTAAAAGTAAAAATAATAACAATAAGTCAATAATAATAATAATTTCAAAAAAAAAAAAAAAAAAAGGTATTAGGAAATGAAAACAAGCTGAGGGAATCATAAAGTAAAAACCACTTCTGCATGGGGAAAAAAAATAAGAATTTTAAGAAGTACTTTCCAATTAGACTAACTTATATATTTATATAATTAATATTCGACAGATTGAGGGGAAGCTATTGTGTGACTGTGGTGATTTATGGCTTTTAAGATTTTTATTATATTTTTGAATTATCAATTTCATTTGGCAAACCAACTTATCATATTCAAATTAGTTGATAGTATTTAAATTGATTTGTTTTATTAATTTAGCGACTTTTTGAGTTAAAAAACCTAAACTAATATTTAAAGTCTGTGAATTTTAGACAATTAATAACATTTAATATGTCTAAAGTCCAAATTAGAATTAATCAATTTAGGAAAATATTTACCATAGACCTTAGAATTGTGGATTGTCCGTTACTTTCGAAAGTTAAAACCGATTACCACAATTATAAATGATTGATTGCCAAATTAAATTAATGACTAGATGATAAAAATTTTGACATGTAACCCAATTAAAATTAATGGGTTGCCAAATTAAAAATTAAAGACACCCAAATAAATATTGGATTATTAATGTTCTAAATAATTTACGGGATGTAACTAAACTTTATGATTTATTAATTAGTTAATTGGAGGTATAATTAAATTGTCTGATAAAATAAAATAAACATTTTAATTTAAATATTACTCGGCTTTCAAACAATCAAAATATTAGGTTGTCAATTAAATTAATTTTATCCCATTAATTTTAGAAGACTAATTGTCAAATATTTTAATAGTCTAATTAAATGAAAAAGGATTTTCAAATATTTCAAAAAAAACCAAAAAATGCTTTCAAAATTAATAGTCATATCAAATAAATATTGATTATTAAACAAATCCTTTTCAAATAAATTTCAATTAACAAACAACAATTTAACTAAAATTAAATGACAACCATGAATTTATTATCTGGCATATAACTTAACTACACTAAGGGCATATTTGATATATCAAATGATTATTCTTAATAAGATAGAAATAGCTATGTATGAGAATAAAAAAATTGAAAATGAAGTCACATGGGAATAAAAAAAGTTGAAAATGAATAATCATTCTTATTTATATGTATAGGAAAAATATTGAATAAGAATAGGTTTAGACTTTTAAAAATATTTTTGGTTTCAAAAATATGTAAATCTGGTAAAAATTAATTAAAAGTTTGTTTTTATATTTATTTATGTTTCTTAATTGTATGATAATCATCTATATCTAAATTTATCAAGATATAGTAAGTATATTTTTTAAAGTTTATCTAAATTAGAATGCAAGGAATAACAATTATAAAAGATCTTTAATGATAAATACAAATTGCTGTTTATGTGACATAAAAATTGATATCGTCTAAATATGATGTTATAAATATATAACCCATTTTAAAATTGTTTTTACATGGTAATGCGTAAAATGATATTTATGACTATTAATTAATTATACATATTTTATCATTATTATTATTTTGAAAAATATTGATTTTTTTTTTTTTAAAAATTGATTTTAAGGAAACTTTATACTGTGTGACAGAGCCTCCAAAAGCATAAGGTTATCTTGACAGTGTATATATTTTTTTGTTTTTGCTACATTAACTTAATAAGAGATATTTAGACAGATCCATTAAAGATTTTTTTTTTTAAGCTGTTTATTTTTTTGATATGGTAAAAAAAATCTAATAATAAATAAAGGTATTATAGATATTCTAAGATTTTTCTAAAAGAATTGTTATTTTTTTAAATAAAAGCTTATCTATTTCTGTAGAATTGCTATTATCAAATTTAAAAAAGTATCAAATGCATGAAAAACTAAACCTATGGAGTAGCCATTCTATTCCTGAATCTATTTCATAAACCAAACGTGATCTAAGACTTGTCGGATAATAAACTCAATAAATTAAAGTTATTTGACTATCTTTTTAATTTAATAATGGTCAAATAAATATTAAGAAATGTTTGCATATAATTAAGACTTTGAGAGGTGCCAACTTAATTGAGATGTTTCATTATTCTTGTGATACATAAATAACTTAGTTTAAATTTAACAAATTAATTCTCCAAATTAAATAGCCTAAACAAATATTATAGATTATTAAATCAATCAATAAAATTTATAATCAAAAACGTTTTAGCGAATAACTATTGACTTGATTCTACAAAATATACAAAAGCAACCTAGTCCAAAGCTAAGTGTAGTTCAAATTTCAAATAAATTATCCAAATTTTAAAATTTCAAAGCTTCTAAATTCAAATTTCCAACATCCACAAAATAAAAGTCGAAATTTCTAAATTTCCTAAGCAAACAGCAATTATTTATTTATTTATTTTTTTAAAATTACAAGTTGCTTGATCCTATCTTAGGGTATATAGGCAAAAAAATTTGTTGTCTAAAAACTGTAAGTGACCTGATCCCTATCTTAGGATATGTAGTCAGCTCAATTAACGAAAGTGCAGCTATAAAAATATTTTCAAAACCATTTTTAAAATATATAATTAGAATCGAAGGGTATTTCTTTGCACCAAAGAATTGTAATTAAATGCTATACAACCTAGAATGAGTTGAATTACTATTTTAATAAACTCATATATTCGCAACAAAATGTAGGTGGAATATTGATTTGTTAATGTCATATTTTGCACAATCAAAATCTTCTTTTTTTTTTTTTTTTTTTTTTGGGGTTAAGTCTGAGATATGGTTTGTTAGCATAGTTGTTTATCCACATATCCTTTTATGATTTTTTTTTTTTAAAATTTTTAGAAGTAAACTATAGATTTTGTAACTTGTAAATTTTTCAATATATCAAAAGTTTATATATTTTTCATTATTATATTTTCTTCACTGTCATACTAACAAATTGCATACCCTTATCGCCGAAAAGGAAAGTTGGTTTTAAATAGAGAGTTTGTAACTGGTATGGTTGCAAATAAGCCAATTCGAGCTAAGTATTAGAATTTTCAAGCTCGATTTGTATAATTTTAAAAATGATTAAGCTCATAAAATTTTCAAATTCTTTGTTCAAGTACGGCTTGATTCAGTTCATTCTAAAATAGTAATATATATTTATAATTATTGGATTAATTCATATAAAAATCTCAAAACATATATTAAAAAGAATAAATGCATTAAAAAATAACAATATTAAAAAAGGATATTGATTGATTTTCAAAATAAAATGAGAAAAATTATGCGATAAATTAAAAGTTTAGTAAAATTAATATAATTGATCAATAATACTAAAACTATTAGCTACTAATCAAATTTAAGAAAATTTGAATAACAAGGGTGCGATAATTTTTTAGTCCTTAAAAGTAAATTTACACTCATTCAAAAGTAAGTGTTGGCAAATTGATGAAAGCAAATTGTATTGTGCCACGTTACGAACTATCCAAAATTTCAATACATTAATTTGAAACTTTATAAAGTTAATTATCTTGTTAATCACACATACACGTTTGAAATAATTAAACGAGGGCTAGATATACTTTGCTCCTCTATACTACTACTCCTTTTGTACTTTACCACTAAAACTTTAAAAAGGTGTCATATTATCAACTAAATCATTGTTTTTTTGTCACTTTAGTGTAATTCTTCCTCTCTTTCTTTTTAAAATAAATTTGGTAAAATTAGACCATAAACATTAGTTAAAAATGAAATAAAACAGAATAAATTGTTTTCCAATAGAATTAGATTACTTGTACATGATAATTTTATAAACTTCATCTATTAGAATAACAAAATTACACTAAAGTGACAAAAAAAATTCAAGTGATAATATAAAACTTTTTTTAAAATTTAAGTGGTAAAGTGTTAATAATTCAGATGACAAAGTGTACTTAACCCTTAAATTGAGAACAAAAGAACAAAAATGTTGAAGTTAAAAATTAAAAACAATTATAACTTTGTGTGATCTCAAAAAGGTTTTTAAAATAAATGAAGTATGATTTCAATAATGAAATCGATTTCTTTCTTCTTCTTCTTTCTTCTTTATATATATATATATATATATACACACACACACACACGACAATTGTTAAATATGACAGTAGACTTGATTTAGTTAATTAATATCAAGCAAAATAATAAAAAGAAGAAAATCTAAAATTTGATTTTTGCACTAAAAGAAAAAAAGGCTATTATATAAATATGGACCTACATTAAAATATCATATATATACAAGAAAATTTTAAGGTGTAGATTGATCTGCATACAAACCATATTTAAATCGACGTTTTTTTTTAAAAAGAATTGATTTAGATGTGGTCTGTATCGTAGAACTACTATATATATATATATATATATATAAAGTTTACTTTTATATTTGGAAAAAAAAAAGTTTATTTTCATATTTGTTTTTTTAGATTATTTGATACTTTAAATTTTAATTTTTTTTATAAAATATAAATTTAACATACAATTTGTCCTACTTTATGAAGACCTCAAGACAATGTGCACAATATTAAATAGCTTATTACATTCGTACATTATAGTATTAATTTAATAATTTAATGACGTTATTTAATTCAAGTGAGTTATAATATAGACAACAAAGTGTCTAACATACATAAGTACTTTATTGTATTAATAATACATACTGGGATAAAGTGGCTTTCAGTCAGTTTTCCTTACCTTACCTAAAACATCTTGAGTTCGCATCACATGTCCTCAATTCAACTATACATTTTGTTTTGTTTTAGTATGTAAATTAGTTTTAAATTTGTAATATATTTTCTGATATGAGATAATTGCATAGTTTAAAAGATTCGTTAAATTATTTTTTCTATAAAAATAATTTATTACATACATTTATAAATAAATTTCGTATGCCTATTTTGATCTTAATATATTTTCTAATATGAGATAATTGCATAGTTTAAAAGATTCTTTAAATTATTTTATCTATTAAAATAATTCATTACATACATTTATAAATAAATTTCGTATGCCTATTTTGATCTTACATGTCGGAGCGAGCTTAGTTGAACAAGCCTAATCAAACTAAATTTAACTATATCATGATTAAAATCTAGTGACTCATGAGTGCTCAAAATCAACATTTTACCAACAATCTAAATTTGTTAATCAAAATTGGCTCATTTTTTTAACAAATCGAGTTTGAGCAAGCCAAAATCAAACCGAATTCGATACAATTTACAGCCTTAATAACTAGTGATGATTATTATTGAAATTTACTATTGACATAACAATAATTAATTGGTTACATTAAGTTTTTGAATTCTCAAAACCAAAATCCTATAAGAGATGTAAAAACAATCAGTTAAATGATCATATAAACATAAAGATCCCACTAGTAATGGATATTAATGTAATCAGTTAGGCTTGTTTGGTACCATTTTGCAAAACGGTTTTTCATTTTGCACAAGTTAAAATTGATATTAAAAAAAAAAAAATTAGCTATTTTTGAATATAGAATTTGAAAAAAAAAAGTTGAAAATGTTTTCTAAAATATACATAAATTTAGAAAAATATCCTAAATATGTTTTACTATAATTGAGACATTTTGGAAACAGGGATATTAAAAATATATATTTATTATACATAGATATATGCCATATTTAACATATATTATATTCAAATATGGATAATGTTTACTCAACATCAATTTTTTTTTCCACATATATATATATATATATATATATAATAGATATATGTATATATATGTCATTTTTAATCTTAATCAAATATGATTTTATTATTTCATTCTTATAAAATATTTGTACATATTTACCAAATATATTTTAAATTGTAAAAATACAAAATCGAATTTACCATTTTATTTTACAAAATAAATCTATAAAAAATGTTTTTGAAAAGATTACCTAACGGGACATAAAATTCTCCTCACCAAATTATCAAAATAAAGAATAGTCTCTCAATAATAATAAATAATGATGATTATGAATTGAAAGATCATACACAATAATAATTGTAGACCATGTAATCAATGCCATCCATATAAATGGAGCCCATAAGCAATACCTCAATTCACTCAAAACTATCGATTTAAAAAACCACACGAGAAGTCCCAACCTTTTTTCGTTTTGGAAATGCTTATCGAGTGAAACAGAACATTTTAAAAATACCCTTCCTCTAATTCCATAATTTTCCACCTTTATATCCTTATACTAAACGTTCATGTGATTTTACCGCTACAATAACGTTCTTGGTTTTCACTACACAATTATAGCAACAAGTATCCCGAGCCTTGAAGCTTAATTACAACAAAATATAACAAATATGATGAAGTGGGTGCGCAGAAGAGACGCCTGTGTGCAAGTAAAACTAGATTTAACAAGAATATAGATGAATTGAATGATCATGTATCTCAAGTTTACATCACAAATTACCTCTATTTACACAATTGTGGCTCAAAATGCCACCACCAACTCACAGTATGCTACAACTTTCGAGCCATGTCCTCCCCCCTCAATTCTTTATTTGATCGGTGAGACAGAAATAGGATAATACATGAAAAAAGTAATTCCACAGTAGCTTTTTTTCTTTTTCTTTTTCTTTTTTTTTTTTGGGGTCGCGGCGCCTCAATTTTCAATTTCCAGCACCCCTGTCAAAAGTATGCGAGCAAAATGCTACACGAGAACAAAATAAAAACAAAAAAAGACAAACGATCAGAGACATCATCTCAAAGTCAGAAAAGTATTTAGAGGCTATGTTGCTAGGATACAAAAATTTTGGGACAACATTGGCAAGAATGCCATCAATCTTGGAATCAGGCCTAATGGAATAGAACCATCTATTTTCTGGGTTAAATTTTGTTTGAAAAAGTTAAATATATAGCAAAAACAGCCATTCCATCATGTCATTCAATTACATATTACCATACAGGAATGCGAGCATATGGAAATGAGGCATCCGTATCACAATTCAGTAACAAGGTCAAGTACATACTGTATTTACTTCATGTCGCAGAAAGGCATATTTATGAGCTAGAAAGCAATCTTTGAAACCGCTGAACTCTGTTAGAACCATTTGAAGACCTAGCTTGGCTGTGGCACGAGCTGTCTCGCTGCAAAGTCCTCCTTTTCTTTTTTGTCCGAAACAAAAAGTCTTCTGTATCTAAAACGTAAGAAACCTAAAACATAGACGAGTTCAGCAAATCAGTACAAAGTAGCTTCATATATACAAACCAACTAGTCAACTAAATATACATAAATTGCTTCAATGCATTGCAATGCAATGCAAATGTTACTAAACACATCTACCAAACAAGAGTGGGAAAGAAAAAACAGACGTCAAAAAATGTACCTTGGATGAATTGCAGGCTATCTTACACTCCAGACCATTGACAACTTGAAGTCCTTCCATGGCCTGGCAAGTAGTGGACAAATCGTCACTACTGGCATATCTGCGTTTGTTCCTACAAACACCAGCAAAATTATCAGCCAAGACAACTCAGGTGCAAAACCCTTTGTCATTTCAATAGTCTACAAACCTCTTCAAGAAGATCCCAGATTTCTCCTTTTTGTCAGGAAGAACTGAGAGGAAATCATTATGCAAATAGGCTGAAAAATTAGGGTCCATTGAAACAGCAGTCACTTCTGGCTTATCATGCCCATAGTCCATAAGCTGAATGGACAGGTGGGTTGGCAAGGATGTCTGCAGTTACAAAGAATTAAGATAAATTTCAAGCATACTCTTTCCTAGCCAATGAAAAATAAATAAATAAATTAATAAATTCAACAAAGAAAGAAACAATCACAAAATTACTGAAGACCTACACATTCAATACGGTATATGTTCTCATCATGAAGGAGGACACGGGCATTTTCGTGATAAACTATATCAACAAATCTTCCAGGTTTTCTCGATTTTTCATAGGTATATAGCTGGAGGAGTTTGTTGTCCATCTCATCAGCTGCAACTGTTTGGAGCTGAAATAAAATGCAGAACACTTTTGGTCAAATAGAGAAGCAAAACCAGGATACTAAATAAATTAACAGAAAAGAAGAATGATACACATATTACCTGTTTAACAAGTTTATAAATCAGCTTGTCTAATGTAAATAAAACGTACGATTGAGTTCCAATAATAGCTCGGCAATCATCCTCAAACTTTGTATTATCAGAAGAACCATCAAGTAGATTGTAAAGTGCACTCATGAATCTGTAACAGAAAATATAAGTTACAAAAATTAATATGCATTGTACGCTTCAAAATTGTGTGAAATTAATAATTAGTGATTTTTATTTTTTTTTAAAAAGGCACTTCTTCAAAATTGTGTGAAATTAATAATTAGCGATTTTTTTTATTTTATTTTATTTTTTTTAAATAAGGCACCTGGCATAGAGATCAGTAGGGCTTGTATCATTTGAACCCCTCCACTTCCTATCAGCAGAAGATGAATTAATCTTGGCTGATTGTATTCTCTCATATAATGTCTGCCAAATGAGGGAATAAGGATATGTGATGTTGGACAACCATACACAGTACGAAAATGTCAATTGCAGGCAGACACAACAATATTTCAAGTCTAATAAGCCTACCTGGTGAAGCCTGAAAAGTACATAGAAAGAATCATTTCCATAAAAAACACGTGAATCCTTTTCTTTGTCGTGCAAAGCTGGAGGAACATGCTTCGCAAGAGGCTTCACAGTCAGGAGAAAACGTTCTGAAAGTGGTAATGATGTTCCGTCACCCTCAACATCGTGGGCATCCGCCATTCCTTCAGCCTCGCCTTCACTCTCAGCTTTAGTGTCATGCTCATCATGATCCCCATCTTCCTCATGCTCTTCACGAGAACATTCCTCAGCATCACCAGACTCACTTCCAGAAACATCACCATTCTCAGAAGCATTTTCACTGTCCTCTGATGATCTCTGAGCACTTTCCTCGCCTTCATCATCAGCATCAGCATCATTCTCACCTCCTGCCTCTCCACAACACACTTCCTCTTCTCCATGTCTGGATTGATATTGTCTGTTGAGAGAACCATCCTTAGCTTTATGCACAGCCTCCAAACCAGCTTCCCCATAGTTTGCAAAATTGTCCTCCTCAAAATCTCCATTGGGAGATAGTTCACCCTCTTCTCTTTCAACTTTAAAGTGTCCAACAGATTCTTCATGATATCTCTGAGTTTTGGTGCCTTCAGTAATAGCACCGTTCGAAGATATAACAGGTCTTGTAGAATCACCACCCTAATTTTCAATTTATAACAAAAACTATTCAGCGTACTCGTCAGTATCATGAGCCCTACCTTGCTAACCACAAATCTTCTGTCTTTAGCCTTTAGCAAGATAAACGGACGTATAAAAGGAACATTGCCTTAAATAAAAAAATTTCTATTTATCTTGTGCTATCAGCAAAAGACCTACCCAAATATGTTATTTAAAAAATAATAATAATAAAAAATAAAAAAAAGATCTATCTGACTGGTTGCAGAGATTGAAAATCCAACCTCTAAAGAAGCAACTTCAGATCCAACCTATTAAGCAGTTAATTTATTGGAAATATTTCCAGGCTTGTGGAAGATCAACACATCACAAAGCCAAATATTATAAAATGCACATTTGTTCCATAAATTACTGCCAAGCTGACAGGTCAATAACCACTGAGGTCTGCTGCCAGAGATACGAACCTTAACACCATTCCTACCATTCCTTTGCACCAGTCCTACCTATGTTTAATGCATCTCAAATTGAGAAAAAATTAAAGTTAAAATTTATCATACCCTTTAATATTCACGTATTGAATGACTTCAAAATTGAATCTTACTTATATCAATCTAACTCCCTAATAACTTGCCAGTCATACATCAGTTTCATCAAAGCCACCAAGGTCAAAATCATATAGCCTAGCATTGATTAGAGTTGTTGCTATATTAGAAGCTACATTAAGCATACCTCTGATGAAGGTAACTCAAGCCCACCCTCAACAGTGCCATTACCAGGTCTGGAAGATGCAGTGTTAAGCCCTTGCAACCAAAAACCAAAAACCGAAGGAATCTCAGAACTCAAATCAACAGATTAAGAAAAATTGAGGAACAAAAAAAAGAAAACAGGAACAAAAAAAAGAAAACAGGGATAAATACATAACATTGGATTGCTTGAATAAAGACAGTTTCAGAGGTATGACAGCATTTTGCAAACCTGATGTGTCATCTATGTTTTTTTTTCCATTACTTTGCTCAATGCCAGTGGCAAGTAATGCATTAGAATTGACTAATCGATCAGTGGAATTGTCTTGTTTGCTGACTCCTGATACTTCATCAGCCACAGATGAATGAACCTGCACTTTACCATGTTGAGCGGCATTGCTAGTATCATCCTTACGTGCACGATCTGCATCTAGAGAACATTCTTCCTTAACACCATTATCTCCACTTGCTGGCCAAGTCCTGCAAGAACTTGATTGTTCTGGTGGGATATTTTCATCTCCATTTCTGGAAGGATTTAACTGTTTGGAATTCACAACAGTAGCACCACCACCAGGACTGTCATCACTCTCTCCTACACTTGCAGCAGCATTTTTGACGGAATGAATTTTTGCCTTGACTACATCTTCCGTATCCTCTGCGCCCTGAGGTCGAGAAGGAACACCTAGCATGGGTTCCAGGAAGGTTGTCCATATCTTCATTACTTTATCCAACTGTTCAGTTGTACAAACTTCTCCACACGAATATTTAATAAGCTGGTACAGGTCTTCATGGATGTCATGATCAGGATACTCAAATTCCAAATTAGGGATGATAGGTCGCCTATTGCCCGCAGCGATAGCTAGAAGGACATCATCTTCTTTTCGCTTCTTCTCACTGATTTCTTTTATCTCTGCCAATAAGGCTGAAAAAAAAAATCATGTAAAATGAACCTTGAGAACTACAATGAATGAGGCAACCAACGGTCCTTTTATGTTTGATGTAGAAGATGATCTAGCAGGTGGTTAGTACTACACAATAGCCTAGGCTATTTTTGGTTCTAAACTCAAAGTTTGATTCCCTTTTTCTAGGTATAAAAAACAAGTGTATGAAATAACATTTCTTTAATTCAAACCAACTCCTTGAGATCACAACAAAAGGTAATGAGATGACCATCTTTTCAATACCACATTTAACTTCCATCATCATCTATTTTCTAGCACTTCCCCCCCCTCTCTCTCCCTTAAGTATATAATAAATTGCATATCGACTCAATAAATTTACAAAACATTTTCAAATTATATTGAATGCTATTAATCATATGAAAACTGCTAATCAAATACAACCTTAATAACTTTTCCACATACTACGATACCAAAATTGGTCCTTTTTTTTTTTCCTATCCCTATACATGCCAGAATATTGAATTGCATGTTACCTTTTGTGCTTGAGCTTTTTGAGTCCTGCTGCTTAAAATAGAAGCTGCGATGATCAAGTGACTTGTGATAGTTCTTTGAATATATTTCAGCCCAAACTTTATTAAAATCAGACCGGCATCTTGCCCACTCTTCTTGCTTTTGCTTCAGTCGGGTTAAGATAACAGGCAAAGCAAGAGGAGCATTCTTCCTTAACACATCCATCACATCAAGCCCATGATCACCGTATAATCGTTCAATGCACCTCAGATTTAGAGCTAAAAGAACATACCAGGAGAAAAAGGGAAAACATCAAAATGTGAAATATTCAATATCTGAATGCATATTACAGAAATAGATATCCTGAAATTATCAAGTCATAAAACAGACTAACCTGTGAAGTGATCTTCAATACGAATTGGACTGTCTGCTTTGATTGTATTGTTATTGATCTTTTCTAAAAGCTCTTCTACACGCTTGGTTGTTACATTCACAGACTCTAACAACATGTCAAGTTCAAATCTGACAATGACAACAAGAAAACATTACTAACTACCAAAACACATTCAGCACAACACAGAGAACTCTTTCAAGCAATTCCGACTTATTAGAGAAAAACAAGAACAAAATAATAATGCACAACCTATTACCATCCTCTGCTATAGAAAAAGGGATATCATGTAAAGAAATTCAATTTAGGCATTGATTCACAATCATCATATGGCAAAGATGCAGCTAAGGGGATAAGATAATAACTTTTGCCTAGTGGTAAAGATAGAAATAAAAAAATAATCCATTATCAGTGCCATCAACTATATTAAAATGAAAAGAGGAATCTAACAAGTAGGAAAGCTCAAACACCTGTCATCTTCACATCGAAACAAACTTTCTTCATACTGGTTTTTGCGCATGTGTTTAAAAGAATAATCCTCACTTCCTGAAGTAACAGACACCCAGTGATCATTTAATACTTCAGCACCGAGCTCTGTTCTCTGGCTAGCAGAAGGTATTGGATACTGAATCAAACAAACCATAAATATAAAATCAGTACTAGCATATTAACATCACCAAAGGAAAAAAGAAATAAATTTTAAGAAAAACAATATATACATTCTTTGGCAGAAGACGGTAGCTAGGAGTGCAACGCTCACAGTTTGAAAGGTCAAGTTCATTAATTGGCTTAGCAATATACTTATCCTTGGGAAATATAGTCATCTTATGGGCCCCAGTGTCTTTACTTCCAAAGGCACCACCTTTGTCACTTCTATCCCTTTCTCGATTTTCACGGTCTCTGTCTTTAATTCCATCATCCCTATCACGATCTCGGTCTCTATCCCTGTCCTCTACTTTCACTGGTCTAGATAAATGCCCTTCATTCCACAAGGATTCTGTGATGAATTCACAATTCAGAAAGAATTCATAAAACTATAAATAAAACAAAATAAAAAAATGAACATTAAAAAAAAAAAAAAAATGCTTCCATGAATAATTTCATCCTCTCATAACAAGGGTTCTGTTGTGTTCCAGCCCCAGAACTCTTACAATAAACTAAGAGGAGCATCTAGCTTTGTAGATAACAAAAAGGGAACAATCATTTTACGTACTTTTACTCATGACACCAGCAAGGAACCCATCTGCAGGACAGGATTCAATTAGATACAAGTAGTGCAGCATCGAGATCAGAGAAAAAATATCAGATTAGATCATTACCATTCTTCTCACAACTTGCCAAAAATTCATTGAACCCATCCATGAGGTCTGGGTATCTTCCAAGCAAATCACCAACCTGAATGCAAGTGAAAGTCACCACCAATTAGAGATCACATTACCTTGGATTATGAAGATGTGTCTAGTATAGCCAACCTAAAAATTGAGGCTACATTTATTATTTTAAAAAGTGATTTTTCTAGTTTCTTAATTCCGAAAACAAGTCAACCAAACAACAATTTTTTATCCCATAACCAATTTTCAAAAACTGAAAAAGGTAGTGGGACCCACTGCATTTTCTTAACTGTGTCTTAATACATTTCTATTATGTTTTTTAAGTTTGAAAACCATTTTAAAATTCTATGCCAAAAACATTTTTCATTTTCACACCAAATATGCATAATTCTTAACACTAACTATTGCTAAAAATTTTCAAACTTTCTCTGTTAAGAGAAAGTTTGAACCACTCTTAATCCATACCAAAGATTGTAATTCAGCTCGTGTTATGATTTCTTTGCTGTAGATGTGGAGGCACTTCAAAAATTCCTGGTAATCATCAGGATTCCGTAACTTCTCCTTCACCTTCTCACAAAAGGCAAACTCTTGCCCATAAACATCTGCAATGGCATGGACTAAATAAGAGCTGGAGTAACACAAAAAGGCAGTAAAAAATGTGCGAGTAAAGTTCAATAAAAAGAATTGATGTATAATCAGAAAAGCTAAGCCCATATTGGATAAATGACATCAGTGTCCATGTCAAAATGTTCTTAGATAACTGCAATCAGCTATACTTTAAAACTATGTTGTAGACTTCAATACGCGTAACAACCATGCAAACTGGTAAAGCAAGAGTTGTGTTTACTGAAAATATTAACCTAAACATTGAGATTATAACTCCAGCCTTAAAATGCCAAAAGATACCTAATAGAAAGGTGACAAACATATGGAACAACCCAAAATGAAAATAGCACAAGTGCAAAAGTCCTCAACGAAGAAAATACAAGAGGGCCTCTCTCTCAAAAGGTGAAAAAAAAAGTTTCTTAAGCATTATTATATACTAAGTTGTTGATTAAAGGCAAAAAGTTTGGTTTTCAAAATGTTAAAACAGATTTGTTGAACACTCACTTTTCGCAGAATTTTTATCATCATATGAGGATGAAATTGGACGTATTCCAAAGTTTTCATCACCTTCTCCAACTTGATGTAATTGTTCAGCAGATGAGTCTTCAACCCTACGTGTAGATTTCCTTTTGTTGGGATAACGATGCATGTTGGAGTCTCTATTGCCATCGTGCTCAAAATCTCTATCATCTCTTCTATCTCTGTCTTCTCTCCTCTCTTTTTCCTTCTCACCACGCTTCCGTTGCTCTTTGTCTGCTCTCATTGCAGATCTATCATGGTCTGGATCAGGACGGTCAACACTAAGGTCACGGTCAGCATGTGAAGCCATGACCCTATCCTTCTGTTAAAACAAAAAAAAAAAAAAAAAAAGAACAAATGCAAGGACCAGAGATGTTAGCTACATGATTAAGATGAAATAAAGAAACAGGCAAAAGGGTTAATAAACATAAAAACCTTGTCAACATGTATTTGCCGCATCGTGGCCATAGCAGAGCTCCTATCACGGAGCAAAGAGTTCCTGCCAGATGGAGCATAAAGAGTGCTAGCAGTTGCAGAAGTATCTGGTAGAAAATGAGTAAACTCCACAAGCAGATCAGGGTGATCTTGGAAAAGAGTTGCAACCTGAAAATTGTCAAACATTAAAAATATGAATTAAATTTCAAGCCTTAAAAACATAAGCACAAGTGAATGACTTCGATTGCCATAGTATGGGGAAAAGGTAAAAGAAAATGAGTGGCAAAAAACACACCTCCTGGTAGACCTCAGTAATGGACTTATTTTCCTTTCTGTACATATTTAAAATATCCAAAAAAGATTTATAAACGTGATCATCACCTTGAAACCGTGTCTGCATGTAGGGAATTCATCAGGTTATAACACTTGAAAGCAAAACTGCAAGCTAAAACTAATGTATCAAATCGTATGCCTACCTTAATCTTGTTAACAAAATTTATAGCCTCTTCAAATTCAACAGGCTTCTTTTGTGGGGGCTGTTCATCCTCAAGTGGTAGGGTAATCTCATATCCTTTTGGCAAGAAGGTATTAAACCCCAAAATTAGGTCACGATGTCCTTTGAACAAGTCCTTCACTCTCTCTATCACACCCGCAGTGTCAATTCTACAATAAATGCAATAAAAATGACAAATTAACAAGAAGCTGCCATAAACAAATTCCAACCCCCAGCCCAACCACAAAAGAATTTAGATGGGAGGGAAAAAAAAAGCGCCTAATTTATTTCATGATCAGAACCTTTGAGCCTTAAAGTCTTTCATAACTTCAAGAAAGTCTTCATATTTATCCCTTTTGTCTTGAAATATGTCCTTCACAGCTTTTAGGTATGCAAGGGCATCGTTTGTTGTAAGTTTCTGAGCACCACCTGCACTCGTCATCTGGGGTTGCCCAGAGCTTCATTTCCCATAAAAGAAAAAAATAAATAAATTAAATAATTAATCAACGAATTGAAATTCCCAATTCCAGTAGATCAAAACCTAAAATAACAAATTTTTCACGTGAAACTAAAACATAATCTCAACCTCCCATAAAAGAGAGGTCAGTGATGTGTGCAAAAATGGAAGAATAATAATTGCTAATTTTGGTTCTTCGAATTAAAAATTCTCACAGAATTAGGAACAAAACCGTAACAAAAATATGATATTTTTCTCATAAGGCCAGAAAAGAAGAAAGATTTTGCTCAAAAATTAAACAATTGGTTTTAAAAGGTAGTAAAATGAACAGATATAAACTATCTCAATTTTACAACAATTAGCTCAATCTCACAGAAAATGAAAGTTCGATAAACACAAAAAACTAGGAATTATTACAAAATTAAGCAAAAATAAAATTATAAAGAAAAAAATGGAAATCTAAGAAAAAGAGATTGAACTTACGCTTCTCCTCGAGAAGAGACCATAGGCCGCTTGAGTTGAGAGCCCATGTAAACGTCCTCTCTGGACCTTTTCATCTCAACAAAAAATACAAAAAAAAAAAAAACAAACTCCTTTGTCTTCTTCAACAACAAATCATGCTACTAAACTCCGATTTCCAAAGTCAATAAAAAAAATCCTACAAAAACCCAAAAAACTCTCATTCAAACCAAAAGCAACAAACACAAAGCAGATCTAAACCAAAACAAGCAAGAATTCAAACGCAATTTTCAATTTTCCATGAAATACATTAATACATACCTACGAAACAAGAATTTTCCAAACCCAAGCCTCTGAAACAGATCACCTCCTTTAAAACAACCACACCAAGAAAAAAAAAATCCTAAACCACAGAAAAAAAAAAAAAAAACAAAAATTCCATTACTTGAACAAAAAGCAACGCTGAGAAAGAAAAACAAGAAAAAAAAATTGCAGAGAAATACCAAAAGCAATTACAGAAGCGAAAATTACAAAGAGAGATCGTTAAGTCGTCGAATAGCCTTAAGACTTCCAAAACAAGCTCTTTTTTTTTTTTTCTTTTTTTTTTGGGCAAACAAACTATAAAATGGAAGAAGATTATGTGATTATTCCCCAAACAACAGACTTAGAGGGAGGGAATACGACAATTGAAAAAAAAAAAAAAAAAAAAAAAACTCTCTTTCTTATTTTCTCGGGATACAATCAGAAAAACAAAATAGAGGATTACAAATGTATAAGAAGAGAAAAAGAGTTTAGAATGCGATATATATACGAGGGATATAAAACACTCTCTCTAATAAGAGAGAAAAAAAAAAAACCAAAAAAAAAAATTGAGAAGGAGACGAGAGAGGGGTGTGGCGGTAGTAATTTTGACAACAATCCGTTTCCCGGTAACTTTATGGATGGATTACCGGTTATTGCCGGTCGTATAGTAATCCTCTCCGTTTATGCAAAATTAGGGCTGGCTCTTATTGGAAGAGGCTTTAGAACCCCCATAGTGTAATTAAAAAGGGAACCAAGGACATTTTCGGGTGATTAAGTTTGTGATTAAGGGTATATTAGTCAATTTGATGGAATTTTATTTATTTATTTTTTTAACCGTGGTCGAGAAATGATGAATTTTTATAAATATATATATATATATATATATGTTTTGGATTTTTTTTTTTTTTTTTAGGTATTTTAGATTGGGAATTTGGATTTAAGTTAAATGTGTACATTTTATAAAGGTATGGTGATTTAGGAGTTGGTTTGGTAGAGTATGTGGGCGGTTGTTAGTAAATGAATGTGTGGTTTTTTTTTTTATTCTAGATAATGATGGATAATTAGGTCTAACAAAGTAAGTATTATAACAATTCTAGCCTTCTGATTAATTCTATAGTTTTCTTAATTAATCCTCTCATTTGACCTTGAAATGACTATTTCTTTGGCAAGCTAAATAACTATATTTTAAACTTCTTTATAAAATATATATATATATATATATATATACATATACATATTTTTAAAATTTGGATTTCATTGCGAAAAGAAAAGATAAGATAGAAGTTATTTTGAATTTTGTTACGCTTAAATTATCTAATATAATATATATTTTTTTGGAAATAAATCTATATATAATATAAAAAATATAAAAAATAAAAATAACAAAAACTTAACCAAGTGGGATGCGTTGGGCCAGACCAAGAATGGGCCTCATGATTCAATATCTTGCTTCGTTGACAGCCTTGTAGGATATAATTGGACGGCAGCAAACCCAATGCCTCCTGGGCATTCTATCCAAAAGACATTATGGGCCTTATTTGAGAGTCCAACTAAGAGAAAAGACAGAGCCTTAATATCGTGTGAAACTAGGTAGAAGAATATTTCATTACCCTACCTTTTTTTAATTTTTTTTCCCCTCTTCTGGACATATGTTAAATTAGGAAAATGAGGATTTTTTTTATTCTAAGCATGATTAAGCCTAATCTTAGAGGTTTCCCCTATTATCAGTAAACATTGTCATTTGAGTGGTTTCGGAAAAATGATATGATATACTATTTGCTTAAGTGTTATCTAAACATATCCAAAATACTTTCAGTTATAAAATACAGGAGTTGGAATTCTATTACTAAGTCTGAAACCTAAAAGGTTTGTTATAGTTTCAATATTTTAGGTACCAAAAGGTTTAAGTTCAAATCCCTCACTTGCAAGATCCAATAAAGATAATTACAATGTGAACAATCAATTAGACTAATTATACAAGTATCATTTAGTTACAATCATAGGATTTCAATTAATTTACGCAGAATTAGTGCCTAACAAAAATTTATTGTAATTTTTTTCAATAAAGCTCCAAGTAGCAATCATTTAGTGTTCTAAATCCCCTATAGAAAAGAGATCTCATTCTTTCATAGAAGAGGGATGAGCATTTTTTTTTTTGTCTTTGTTGTTGCTTATATAGTTGTTGGGAAACTTGTGAAGAATATGGCAGAAGATTGCAATTTTGTCTTAAAGTGGAGTATGCTTCCAAACATGTTATTATTATCTACTCAATTTTGAAATATCTTACTTCACTTTCTTGTAGTCCTTGAGTTTATGATGACTATTTCTTAGCACCCAACCACAAAAAAAAAAAAAAAAAAAAAAAAAAAAAAAATGTTTATGAAAACTCTTCTAGAAAGCAATCTATTCAAAACGTAATTACCAAAAATATAAATATACATATATATATATATATATATATGGGATATCTACAATGAGGACCATATGCATAAATACATTGAGGACAAAAAATGTGGGCAAAATAGGAGCCGTTGGATTTCATTTTTTGCATGAATAGCCCAGATTCTGAGTTGCTCACGTGTGGAATTTTGCCCAAGACTTCCCTTCCCAAAGCAAAATTTTTACCTACAATCCGATGTATCATGCGGTTTCTTTTAAAACCCTTCAATTTAGTGAAGCAAATTAACTGAAGAGTCCAAGTCATTAGGTGATCTTGTTTTCCTCTCTCAAGTTTCTTTTTTCCATGGATATCATTTTGTTGCAGAATCACAAAATATTCCCATTTTCCAAATCAATTTGTTATGTTTATCTCATTTCATGATGTATAATACATTTGGAAATTACTTTTATGTTTACCCATCTTGAGAGAGAAAAGAAAGTTTGCATATTTTTAGCAAAAATTTGAATACCCATAAAAGAAATCGAATAAAGAAATTATGGGTAATAGGTTTTTAGCCATTGCAATAACTACATTTAGAAATTTTACTACCAAAACTAGTATAAAAACCAAAAAGTGGTTTGGAAATAGATACAGGAAGAAAATCATTGAGAAAGAACTCGTAGAAGGTAGAACTAGTATCAAATGGATTGACCAACAGAAATAGGTCATAAGTGCAGTTTCTTTGGGTCATTTTGTGTTCATTACAAGCTCGGCTGGCTGGAACTATGGGTGAAAGTGTGGAAGCAGAGGGGAAGGGGAGAAGAGAAGAGAAATGTGTGAAAGGGAAAGGGAGTCCTAGGCAAAATTTCGCACGTGAGCAACTTAAAATTTGGATCGTTCATGCAAAAAATGAAATCCAACGGCTCTCATTTTGCCCATATTTTTTGTTCTCATTATATCTATCTGGATGGTCCTCATTGTAGACACCCCTATATATATATATATATATATATATATATATATATTGCTCTAAAACGTACCATGCGGACCATTCCAATGTGCCCCGAGGCTTTTGTAGACTCTAACTCCACCATCTTTTGGGTTATCCAACCGGCGAGTTGGATCACAACCCATGGGCCAATAAAAATAAAATCGGGCTTAATGGCTTTATGCTTCACATCCTTTGTGAGCTGCTTGGAAACACTACTGTTCTAGGCCTTTACATTGTATATCTAGGAGTATGACTTTGGGAAGCAAATTGTCCAAATATGGGCTAATACTTCAAAGTGCTGGGTTTTGGGGCTTCCATAAGTACTTTGGGTTTTGCAGAGGTGGGCCCTCATGGGTAGCTAACAACTAATATGGGCTGGGTAACAAGATCCTAAAAAACGTTAGGTGAAGTCGTCCATTTGAAAGAGAGAATGACCATCCTTAATTAATGGGATTTATATGCTCACCATCACAAACTTTTTTTTTTTTTTTAATTTTTGGGGGCAAATAAGTTATAAGAGAATCATTTATTAATGAGAAACATAATGCGACAAAATACAAACCAGGTCAGGCTGATTATTAGGGGACCAATTTAGTGGAAACCATCACAATTTAATTGGTTATTTTTATGTGCTCACTTATATATATATATACATAAATATATAAGTTTTAGTTTAATTTTTATTTTTTTAATATGGAAGAAGAGAAAATGGAGCTCGGATCGTTGCCTTAAAGAAATGATAACTTCTACATTAGATTATGTAGAAACTTTTAGCTTTGAAACGTTTAAAAAAGTAAATTTCCATTTTTAAAAATGCTGAAAAACATTAAATACAATCAATTAATATTTGTTTTATAAATAATAGATCCTTCTGTTGATTATTAATTGTAGACAAATAACAAAATTTTATAAAATTCATCAAAAAAATAAAAATAAAACCAAACTTTATAAAAGAAGGTAGACACTCAAAATAATAATTTAATATTTTCGATACAAGATTTTTACTAGTGCCCAATGAAATAACTAAAAAACAAGTTATAATATACAAAATATAACATTGTAAGGTTGATTTTTAATCTTCGTCTTATGTGAGAGAAATCGTTAAAAGAAGAAAAAAAATAAAAAAATAAAAAAATAGTAAATTTGATTCTTAGGAGGTAATGGCCCTAGGGATGTCAATTTGCCCCGTTCATCCCTAAAACCGCGGTGCACCGTTCCGTTCTCCGAAAATTCAGGGATGCGGGATGGGCTCGGGGCAAATGCCTAAAAACCGAGTCGGGGACGGGGAATAATAACCCCGCCCCGAACCCGCCCCGATATATATAAATATATATATATATATATATATATATATTTATTATTTTTTTTATAAAATTTTATTTATGTAAAATCATTTTCTTCTTCTTTTTTTATTTATTTTTCTAAATATGTATTTTATTATAATTATAAATTTGTTCCTTGATGTATTTTATTATATTTTTATTGTATTGTAGTTATTTTTTTTATATTTTAATCATAAAATAATTTTTTTATATAAATTTTTTTAAAAAAATATCAATTAAAAAATAAAATAGGAAAAACCGTTATGCCCCGTAAAATCCCCGATGCTGCCCCGCACCTAAAGAAACAGAGAAAATCGCGGAGATAGGATATAAAATTTCCGCTAAAAAATGAACGGGATTTTAAAAACCGATCCCGCCCCACCCCGTTGACATTCCTAAATGGCCAAGCACCGAAATGAAAATGGGCATTCCGAAAGGCCAGGAAATAATCGGATCGTAGCTGGAGGAATGGGCAAGTCAACATTGATAATTCCACACAAAGAAAAGTCAACATAAATAATTGGGGAAATCTAATTCCATATTCTCCATAAGAAATTTTCATTTTCATTGTCTGGGTGACAAACCAGTTTTATGCACTTACTTGGTACATACATAAATAATAAGGATGATATTTATGTTACTGTTCATTGGTTCAAGGAGCCCCTAATCTTAACAAATATTTTCACATCTATATTTATAAAATTAAATTATTAATTAGAAATATTGAAAATTGAATAAATTATTATAAATGATAAAAAAGAAGAAGAATTTCTTCAACTATTATGCATTGTACATTGTACTTTTAAACCAAGTAACATGTTAAAAATTCCTTTAAATATGATAAAAGTACCCTTTTTACATATCCTTTATACAATTTTCCAATTAATTGAATCAGAAATATTCTAATTATCTAAATATTATAAATAATATATTTTTAAAAAAGATTAAAAATAATAGTTTCTTAAAAAGTAATATTTAAAGTAATAATTTCTTCAAAATTAAGAGTAATATTTTCTTCAAAAAATATTAAAAATAATAATATTATTAGTTAAATGAATTTATTCATTACCATCATTTAAGTAATTTAAATTTTATATTTTTTTTATAAGGATATATATATTTTTTTTATGTATACTTTTTCTTTGACTTATAAGTTTTTAATAGTTTAAGCAGGTCTTCTGCATTATCATATTATTATGTATTTCAAGGGATTTTATGTAATTTATCCTTGAGTTGATAATCAATTTATTATATATGATTAATGAAATAAATAGTGATATTATTAAATGCATAAATTAAGTATTGAATTGCACTTTTAGTTTCTAATTTTAGGTTTTTTGATGCTTTGTTTATTTATTTATTTATTTTTGATATTTTTGTCCTTTAACTATGCTACTTGTTGCATTTGCACTTATCTCTTTCTGATAGTGGTTTTTTTTTTTTTTTTTTTGACATTTCTCTTTTTCTTATATAATTGAATTTTAAAATACATTTAAAAATAATAGTAATTGCCAAAACAAAAAAAGCAAAAACCAACACATCATCAAACGAAAGCTAATACTTTTTGAATTCTATTATGTATTTGATAAGGACTTTTTTTAGGTAGAAATTTTTGGTAAGGATTGTCTTCATAGTTTTTTGGTGTATTTGTAATTAGAGTATTTTATTTATTTTTGGTAACAACAATTAGAGCATTTCTATGAGGATATAGGGATGGTAGTATTGTCAAATTCTGAAGGAACATTATTATTCATCGATCACTGCTGGTAATAGTCAAATAGCATTTTACAAAGTGATGATTTTATTTTTAAATTTTTTTAAATAAAATTTATACAAACAAAAGATAGTTTATAGTATTTACGTAAAAGGCATCGACATATTAATTGTCACCCTAGTATTACTGAATTGTTACTTAACTAGTATTTATTTTTTCTTTCAAAAAAAAAAAAAAAACTAGTTTTATTCATTAAAAAAATATAGCGTTTGTTTGTGGTGGTATCAAAATACAATATTTGTTTCAAAAGTTTCCTAAGGAATAATTTTTTGTCCCAAAAGAAAAAAGGAAAAAATTCTTTTATTCCAATAAAAAAGGAATAATTTTTATCAAATATAATAAATATATTTATTTATTTGTTTTTTGGTCTTATATATTTATCAAAAAAAACTTATTTAAATATTTAAGCTTCATTAAGAAAGAACCACACACACTGATGTAGAGTATTATTGAATTTCCGAGGAAAGTCCAACTTAAGTTTGTAAAACCCATTCACTAAACTAACCAAATTTGCCTCAAAGTTCTAGCCCTAACTAAATAGCCAGATATTCTTGTGTCTCTTACTGAGTTACTCCAAGTTATCAATCCTTTACTGTGACCTAAAACATGAAAGTTCATTAATAACAAGATCCATTGTCTACGGTGAGCGTTTTGATATCTTCCTTTCATTTAATTATTTATTTCGTCTCTAATCTTTTCTCTTTAATTTATTGACTAAAGCTACCTCAATTCTATTCTGTAGTTTTAAGTGCTGTTTATCTAGAAGATATATAATACATCTTGGTTTATAGATTCTATCTTTGTTTAACAAATCATTTATGGTACTATTTATATATATATCTACACTGACAGTTATACTGACGACCATCCAAAAAGATAATAATAAAAAGAATAGCTTGCACTCTGTATTGCCAGTATGGTTCCAGCACACTTATCAATTAGCTTCTATATACAATATCTAACAATAGTGCTCTTCTTTTATAAACATTAACTAGTTCATAAATATATAATAATCTTAATAGTGGACATAGAAGAAAAAGCTTAGTATATAATATACATTCCTTTGCAGGAACATAAATAAAAAATTCCTCCCACTACAGAGAGATGAAGACAAACCAGTATATATGATTGGTTTGCAGCTTCCATGTGGAATTATTAAGGTTTTTTGGTGAATATGTGGAATTATTAAGGTTGGTAGTCTACATATATATAAATAATACATGTACTTATGTTTTCTATTATTTGCAACATGTAACACAGCAGAGTCATGACAAAATACCAGAGAAGATGACCCTCTTTGCCATGTTGCAGATAGCTGCAGTCCCCTACAACTCTAGGACTGCCCCACCATTCACAGCCGGAATCATTCATAAAATGAAAAAGATTTAGCGAAAAAGATCAAACCTCCTCTCTCTATTATAAAACTTTTCTATGATGGGGTCAGACAAGCAATTAATCAATCATAAAAAAGGCATCTATATGTTTTTGAATCCTCTCAGATTCCACCAATGTGGATATTGACGTCTATCATTATAATAGTATCTAAATTTTCAAAACTTATAGTTCATATGAGCTACTTACTAGCAATTTAGAATTGTTTGGCAGATTATGACTTCGCATGTGAAATCACACTGAATAACTATGATTCATCAAATTCTGTACACATTTCTTCTAACTAGCTCACGTGAGCTAGTAACTAGCAATTGAGCTTTTTACAATTGTTTCAGCTAGTAACTAGCAATATTGAGCTAAAAACTAGTAATTTTACAGTTTGGCAAATTATGCCTTCACATGTGAAAACGCACTCAAGGACTTTGATTCATCAAAACTTTTTTCTTCCACTTTTGTTTTTGTTTTTTAGAAAATTTTCCAATATTTACATGTAGAGACAATAATTTGCCGAACTTTTTCCTCCTTACTATATATACACCAACACTTTTTTAATGCAATATCTAAGATGGTTATGACCTAATAATCTGGTAGAAGGATTTCAATTGATTTAAACCTTTTAATCTGGATAACGCCATTTTTTTTTTCAGTTAATCAAATTAAATCTAGTTAATTAAAATCACTTTTATTAGAAACTTATATTGTTTAACAAACATGAAATCATCGGGATGTACAATCATTTTATTGTTTAATAGGTACTATTGGTTAAAAAGAATGTTATACGTAAAATCCAAGTCCATAAAATAATTATAACAAGCTAACAAAGCAATAACATAAAAGGAATGACAAGACGAAGGAGATAGCGAGGAATGTTTTTGTGAGGATGCCTCCTTTTGCGTTCGTATTTACTTGTGAGTGTGAGGATGCCCCCCTTTGCCTTCCTATCTACTTATGAGTGTGAGGATGCCCCCCTTTGCCTTCCTATCTACTTGTACTTGGTTATAAATTTCAATGAAACTCAATTAAATAGAATTAATTTTTTGGGTCCATGAAAAATCAAATACATTGAAATGGGTATTTAATTTTCTTCCTCCCCAAACAGAGACTGCATGTGAGGTTTGTCTCCCAAGAAGGAAGGCACACATGGGGAGAGACATGAGGATGTTGAAAGAATTCGATGGTTTTGGTGAATAAAATCGGCCACCACCCCCCATGTGAATTGGCTGATCGATTGGACTTTGTCTTTCTGTCAAACAACATGTTAAATGGAATGGAACGGATTTGAACCACTCAATATTCAAGTCGGTCGGGTCCCCCGGGCCGGTATCCCTATTTATAAGCCTTTTCCAATACCCTTTTCTTTTGTTTTCATTGGCTCATCTCCACAAGTACTGAAAACTCATCATTAACTCTTCCTGCCTGGTTTCCATATAACTAACTAGATTGACAAAATTGTGGGTTTCTTCCACTTATTTTATGCATGCATGCATCGGGATTGACAAATATTAATTACCATATCTTCAATTGCTTATATTCACATATCTTTGCAATATATCTTTCTATTTTCTTTTTCAAATATTATTTATTGGTATATACGATGAC
This sequence comes from Ziziphus jujuba, assembly GCF_031755915.1. Classification (NCBI taxonomy): domain Eukaryota; kingdom Viridiplantae; phylum Streptophyta; class Magnoliopsida; order Rosales; family Rhamnaceae; genus Ziziphus; species Ziziphus jujuba. The sequence goes on from NC_083390.1 coordinate 8,356,076, forward strand.
CAAACCAGAACAATTTCTTATTAATAATGCTTTGAGTGCTAAGTTGGCTAGTAAAAGAGTGCTAAGTTGTATAGTAACTGATGGTACAATGTTATCATTTTATTGATTTATATTGAATTTAATGTTTAATGTTGTTGTTGTTCTTCTTCTTCTTGTTAATATTAGTATTATAAGGATTTAGAAATTCAATACACAATTATTATCTTAGACAATAATAACTTTGTTATTGGACTCTGTTCATAAATATTTTTTTTTGGATAAATTAAAATAGAGAGATTTTAACACTAAGTCTTAAATCTAGGATCTAAAAAGTAGATTGTCCTAAGGGACCCCATAGATATTTGTTAGTAAAACAATTGTTTTGATCGAGTTATAATAATTTTTATTTTAAAGGAAACAATTTACTTATATTATTATTATTATTATTATTATTATTTTTTGAGCAGAGATCAACAACATTTATGGTCAATGGTTTACGTATATAGGATTAGTTTTTTTTTTTTTTTTTTGTTCATTTGTTTTTGTCAATAAAGAGTTTAGAGTTTTACTAAATTTACAAATTTGTCAATAAATTCCCTTCTAGTTTTAAAATTTATCAAGAAATTCATTTATTGTGAACCATAATTAATTTTAAATGAATTTTCAAATCAATAATGATTTCTCGTAAGTATATAACAACTAAAAAGATGGTGCATTCATATACTTGGTCCGAGGTGGGCATCAGCCTGGCTCGGTCAATTTTTTTTTTTTTTTTTTTTTTTGGTTTGCGAACGAAATTGAAGTGACCATTATTTAATATTGTTTTATAATTCTTTTGAATTTTTAATAATTTTTTAATTTTTTTAATTTTTCAAATGATTTGAATTTAATATTATTAATATATTTAACTAAAAATATATATAATTATAATAAAATCAAAAAAAAAATTATATATTATATACGGTAGGGTTAATTCAGTTTTTTAGGTTAAAAATTACCTAAATCAAACTGAACCTATCATAGGTCAAAAATCAAATTGAACCAAAGTATTTCAGTTTAATCTGTTTGAATGGTTTATATGCACTTATTTTGGTCTACTGATAAAACTACAAAAAATGCATCTTTAGATCTAGAATCCAAATCTTAACTTAGATAAAAATATCTGGGTGAAAATTGTCCCTTCCAGAAATGTAATAAAAAAAACAATTAAAATATGACTAATTACATTTTGATATCTTCAAATTTCAGAATTTTACAATTTAGATTTTTAATTTGTAATTTATTGCAATTTGAATTTTTTTTATTTTTTATTTTAAACTACTAGAGCTGATGTTAAACAATATAAAATTAAACTAAAAGATATTTGGTTTTTGATGAAACTTATATTAAACTATATCATATTTCAAATTAAAATATATTATTAAAGAGCAAAATTTTAAAAATAGTTTTAAAAATTTATATTTCTAGTATATTTCAATTTCAAATTTGATATAATTTAATACCAGTTAGATGTTATGCACCAATTTATTAAAAAAAATAGATGGTAATAAAGAGTAAAATTTTAAAAATAATTTTAATATTTTTTCATTTAAAAATTAATACAATTTGATACCATACGAGACTCTCGTAGTAAAAAATCAAATAAAATTTAAATTATAAAAAATACAAAAATTAAAGATCTAAATTATTTAATAAAAAATATAATATCTTAATTATAAAACTTTGACAGTTGAAAATAACAAAATATATAATTAACTTGTTAAATATATTTTTTAGGAGATTTATTAATATAATATTATTTCTTTACTTTTGATTCTATTTCGTTTTGCCCTGTTTTTTTTCTCTTTATTAACTATTGAAGTTCTACTTATCCCAAAATGTGGTGGGAAAAAAAAAACAAAAAGATTTTCTCCTAATGGAATTGCTTTCGGCACATAAAGCAGTCACAAGACCCACTAACTAAATTAAATTTACATCCTATGTGTACTAGTTGTTTGGATATAAGCAAGCAGAATCTACTTAAAAGCTGAATTGGTTTATTTCCATTTTTTATTTTATATAAATCTTATTTCATTTGTAAACATAAATTACCCAACATAGATTTGTCATCATCGTCTCGTGAGTGTATTTTTAATCTTATAGAATCAATTTCACATGCTTCTTCTATTTCATTTTTCATTTATATCTTTGGGGTATCAGAAAAAATAAAAAAAACTCACTATGGCTATCATTTACTTTCTTACTCGTCAGATTCCCATCTAACGTCAATTCAAATTTTTTTTTTTTTTTTGGCTAAAGTCAATTTAAATAATAGATTTAAAATGTTAAGTAATATGCAATGATGGGTTTCCACTTGACATATATAGAGTCTTACAAATTTGGGCATTCGTGATTACAAGTTCTAAAAACTTGTTATGTAATTCTTACATGTTTTAATCACATTATTATTATTATTATTATTATTATTATTATTATTATTATTATTATTATTATAATATTTTGGATTCTATTACAACAATTTAATGATAAAACTATTATTTTTTTCAATGATAAAATTATTATTTTTTTAGCAAAATATTCAGAATTCAAATCCATTTAATAATTAATATTAACAAAAAATAAAAAATGATTTTTCCCAATTATGTCAAGCTTTTATTAGATCTTAAGTAACATTTTATACATGTTCTGTAGTTGGAATTATTTAAACTTAATTTTATCAAATATTTATTTATTATTTTAAGAGGCTCCTCACAAGGAGCATTCTAATTACTCTATTGCTTATTTAATGAACTTGAAATTATATTATAATTTAACTGTTTCTTTTCGATTGAGTTCAATATAATTTCAAATAATTTTATTAGAACCAAAAAAAAAAAAAAAAAAAAATTGCTTTCCCGTTTCTTGTTCCTTTTAATCATGAATTTGGTTCAACATATTGACTTGAATATGCATTATTCCATCTAACCTAAAGTCAATATATGTCTGCAATGATGTTGAAAGAATTGGTAGTTCTTGATCTTTAATATTGTTTTTTTTTGCTTGAATTGATCTTTAATATTGTTTATTATTCTTATTCTTATTATTTTGATTTTTCTATTTTGGAGAATATATTTTTGGCTACATGTATACATCAAGTGAAGCAAATGTGATTCGTTCAATATTCATCAACAGCAAAAATTAGTTGAGCTTAATTTCATAATTTTCATCCCGATTTTAGTGTCGGTGGTTGACTTTCAAAATCTATCCTAAAAATGTTATAATCAATCACATAAAAATCAAGGTTTTTCATACATTAATTTGAGAGTTGGGTGGTGTGTCATGGTTTGGCTAACCAAATTATTGCAAAAATAAACTTTTTAGATTAATCTAAAATTAAGTTAGTTAAGCTTACCATGTCTTTAAAACCTATGACATATTTAGTCCACATTCGACGCAATCAAATGGGGTATAGCTATAAAGCATGATAACTATTAAGGCATGCATTTTAATTCGCAGCAAAAAATACATTTTAGCGCTGAATCTTTCTTTTTCTAATATATTATTTAATACAAAAGCAAATACTAAAAAATCGATTCCAAAACAATGTTAATTTAGGGTTTGTAGGAAACAATTGTCTAATCACCCGAAAAAAAAAAAAAAAGAAGAAAAAACCCTCTAATAATTTAGTTCATTAATAATAATATATAATTATAAAATATAAAACTCCAATTATTCAGGAAGATGTAGAATGAAACGTTTGCTCTACACCATTCGTTTTAGCTCATAAAAAAAAGATATATGGCACAAAAAGAATATGTGGTACTGTTGTTGCTAGTTTGGATATAAATTTAACCAGCGCTTCCAATAATCTGATAAGAACAGCACAGGCCCTAAAACAGCCAAAAACCCCTTTGCCATAAAAAAATCAAAGCAAGTCACATGAATTCTAACTTATTTAGTGTCACCATCTTCCCTTCAAAGTTCAAATAGGGTATTACCAAAAAAAAAAAAAAAAAAAAAAAAAATTCTCTTCAAATAGGGCTATGATATCATATATGCATATACATTCATTTTTCCTATCATGATCTTCTTTGCCTTTACGTTGATTTGCTTCAAATCATTGAGATTCAAATAGCATTTATAGAATATATGATTATAGTGAAATATTAAATCCTAAAACCACAAAGCTAATTCTTTTATGAATTCAAATAAACTTCTAATATATCCACAAAGTTAATTCTTTTATGAATTCAAATAAACTTCTAATATATCTTCAAATTTTGATTCTTTTGAATAATTCAATCACTAATAAATGGGTTAGAAGAGTTTTAATTTGAAAATTCCTATACACTATCTAGTTAATCAATCTCTTATCCAAGGATTTTGGACAATTTTTATTCGAAAACTCTTCGTTACATTTAGTTAGGCATAATCTTTCTATTTTTTGCTGCCTTATCACAAGTAGAAGCAAAGGTTTAAACGAATAAAAATTTGTCCAGGAATAAGAGAGACCAACTACACATATAATTGTTGATAAACTATAGGTATCTTTCAATTTATATAATAACAAATTGTATTGGTGATGTATTAATAAATGATTGAAAACTAAAATTTAGTTTGGAATTTGACAAGGGTTAGCATTTATCATGAATTATGAATTGTGACTTATATTATAAATTGGTTATTGTTATTATTATTATTATTATTTTTTAGAGAGAGAGAGAGAGAGAGAGAGAGAGACTATTGTCAGTTGGGAGACAAATCTACAATATCCAACATATACATAGATATAGATATATGGTATATACATAGGTATAGATGTATGGTATATTCAATCATTTCCTTTTTTTTTTTTTTTTTTTCCCTCCCTCTGTTCATCATCTTCATGCATCCATAATCTCAATTTTAACAAAAATCACGGGACTCTTTATTCTTTTACACCAATTGGGTTTCCTTTTCTCACACTCTTTTAGTTAAAAAAAGTTTTCAGATGCCCCGTAATTGATTGCGCTTTGGCAATGACATGTATTAGCTTCTATTAGGTTAGTAGGTAGACGGATATAATAAGAGGAGTTGACAAAACCAAACCCCACACTTTGATTGGGTCCCATTTAAATGACCTCCATCAACGTTCGTGATCATCATCGCATTGCACGTTTATGATGAAGTAGGTTGATAAGTAACTATCTTTCATCGAAGTAAACGGATCAGATGGTTATCTGACTTTGGAATCATGATAAAAGATAATCAAATGGACCCCGTTATTCCTCTATTTAGTAGACCCCTTTGGTCAAAGATAAAAAAAGAATCAGTAAGCAAATCAAGTTGAAAGGCAGAGAGCAACTTTTCTACGCTTTACCCTGTAAAATCCCACCCAATTTTAGTCCCTTCTACTAGAAGACACTCTCTCAAGATTTGGTTCATTGAATGTCCACCCTCGTTGTCACATGACTACCTCCACTAAGAGCACTTCTCTTTTTCACATGTTCCATCTCCCGGTGTTCCTACGTGATTTAAGTTTACTATTTCACCTACATATAATATATATATATATATATATATATATATATATATAAGAAAATTTTATAGTGCGGACGATCCGAATGCAAATCACATCTAAAATCGATATTTTTTGAATGAAAATATCAATTTTGATATATACAATATACAATAAAACCGATATTTTGTTTGTATCCATATCTCAAATACAATTAAAATCCAAAACTAGCCTACATGCGCTTATAAGCATCTAATATCAGCTTTTATTAGGTGCCTATTAGCACAGTCAGTTTTTAAACTTTAAATTTAATTAACAATGTATAAAAGAATCTATTTATGCATTTGGTTGATTTGAAAATTTTAATATCATGATTTCATTTTTTCAGTTTTTAGATCTAAAGACTGTGATTGGTTTATCATATTTATATATATCCAAATTATTATATGGGATTTTAATATTTTATTAATTTATATAGATTATTAATATAATTTTAAATTTTAATTTTTGAAATAATTTAAAAACAGATAAAAGAAAATTGATAAGGTTGTAAGGATGACTCTATAATCAATTTGATAAATACGCTATTAATTTATATAGATTATTAATATAATTTTAAATCTTAATTTTTGAAATAATTTAAAAACAGATAAAAGAAAATTGATAAGGTTGTAAGGATGACTCTATAATCAATTTGATAAATACGCTTCCCTGTAGGCTTTTCAAACAAAACATATTTTTGAAACCAATTTTCTTTTTGTTCTTTTTGCTTTGCTTATTTATAGGATGCCACATGGAGAAGAGGATGATGCTCTGCTTACATGTGGGATGGTCATGTGGTTCATTGTCAACGACATGCATAGCATGTTATAGGGGTTTTTTTTTGGATAAGAATATATATTTAGTTTGGCATTTCCTAAATGTTAACGTGGTTTCCTTATTATTCAATTTTTATGTTCTCTCTGCTTCCCATCTGTCATTCCTGTTTTTATATTTAACTATGAGTAATTTTTATCTTTTATAACGTCCAAATAATTGACATTCAAACTTTCAATCATGGAACTTTCAAAAATAAAAAATAAAAAAGAAAAGAAAAGAAAAACTTTCAATCATGGATTAAACTAAAATCAAGATTCTAAAATAATTTTTTATGAAAAACATTTATGGTGATTAAAAACTCAAATATATGGTGCATGGTTATAAATGATGTATATACTTTACCATACATGATAGAACTATGTACAAAAAAAGGAAAAAAATAAAAATAAAAATGAAGGCAATTAAGGATAAAAGTAAGATGAATTTTCTTTTCAAATGAGAAAGTGACAAATATATGATAATGATTCTTAATAAACTTAATTTGCAAAATTACAATAAAATATGTGAAAGATTCCATCTTTTATTCTTCTTACTCGGGACTAAAATTTGTAACACTCATTTTTCTCTTTTGCATCTTTTAGATTTTTGTATACAAAATAAATTAAAAGTTAAATAACACTCTTACAATCCTAAATACGAAAACCTCATTTTTATATATAAAATTTTTCAATGGATTTAATTTGTAAGTACATAAATGAATTTTCCTATTCCATATCATATCTCTCTCAAACCTCTTTTTTTTTTTTTTTTTTTTTTCCTTCTCTCATACCTTCAAATTGCCCTCAATTTATTAAATGTCCATAAGGTTTCAACATCATAAAAAAGCAAGACTGCTATTTCTAGTCTTCCAAAATTTATTATCTTTGCAATTATTGTTACCAACAATCCTTTTCTTCTATAATTAAAACACGGTTAAAAATTTTGATTATATTTTAAAAATGTCTTCCAAATTTTCATTTTCCATTTTGTTTACTTTTCCTCGAGCTACAGGCCTACAAATAACGTGTCTATCATGTAACGTTTTTATTTCCCTATAATTTCGCTATTAACTTAATTATTAAATGGCAAAAAAAGGAATAACGTGCCGTTCAGGTCTGTCATGCATTTAGAAAACATTATTAGGCATACAGGACGCTTTGGTGTTGAAATTTATAAAAATTACATAAAAATCATAAAAAAAGGGATCTATTTACGCGAAGTGCAAATTTGACCTTGCCTAAAAAAAATGCAGAAACTATTTTGATAATATATATATATATATTTTTTCCCCAAAATGCAGAGGTGTTTCACTCAATTTACCCATATAAAAAAATATGAAATATGAATGAAGAAGAAAAAGAGAAAAGGAAAAAAAAAAAAAAAACTCTGCAATATACTTATTTATTTTGTACTTTGATATAAAAAAAATTCCACCGTCCAAGTCTTGGAGTTCAAGAATGTCTCCGGGTATCTTTTTACTGTTTTACCCATTCAGCATTTCTACAACGAAACAACCGCATGGGTAGCCCACAGCTTTTTGTTTCCCAAGAAAACAGAAAAAGAAATAAAAAAAACAAAACAAAGTTTTGGTCCGCCATTCACTGCAGGGGTAAAACAGTAATTCCACTGCCCTACACTCCCTCTCACTCTCACATTTAAAAGCACTCAAACCCACGCTTTGGTAGCCAGAAGGAAACCGATATATTCATTGCCTCCAATTTCCAGACTCTGCCGCCAAATCACTATCTCCACCGATAACTGCCTCTACCACACGCTTTAGTCGGCAGCGCTAAACAATCTCTCGGAGAGAAAAAGAAAAAAAAAAAAAAAAAAAAATCACTAACGCCACCCATAAATGCCACAACGATCCAGTTTCTAATTTCTAACAGTTTTTTGATAAATAAAATCCTCAAAAAAACACTATTTCCACTATGTCTCTCTCCAGGCGGTCTTCACTGAGTAATAGTCCACCTCAACTCGCTGTGTCGACTCAGGAACTCAAGTACCGAGTCATAACCTGTCTGAACAAGCTCTCCGACCGTGATACTCTCGCTCTCGCTTCCTCCGAGCTCGAATCCATAGCTCGGAGCTTGAACCACGACTCGTTCTCGCCGTTCCTTGCCTGCATTCACAACACCGATTCTTCTTCCAAACCACCGGTGAGGAAGCAATGCGTTCAACTTCTAGGTTTCCTTTCAAGTTCCCATGGTGATGCGCTATCACCGTTCCTTTCTAAGATGGTTTCCACCGTCGTCCGCCGTCTCCGGGATCCAGATTCCGCAGTACGGTCGGCGTGCGTTGATGCCGTCAGCGCTATGTCGTCGCAGATCACGAAACCGCCGTTTTCGGCTTCGTTCTTGAAGCCTTTGATGGATACGCTTTCGCTCGAGCAGGATTTGAACTCGCAGATTGGGTCGGCCCTCTGCCTCGCTGCGGCGATCGAAGCGTCGCCGGACCCGGATGCGGTTCAGTTGAGGAAGAGCTTGCCGCGGTTGGGGAAATTGGCGAAGAGTGAAGGGTTTAAAGCTAAAGCGGCGTTGCTGGTGCTCGTCGGGAGCATTGTCGGTGCCGGTGGGGCTTCGAGTCGGGGCGTGTTGGATTGGTTGGTTCCGAGTGTGGTTGAGTTATTGAGCAGCGAAGATTGGGCGGTGAGGAAGGCTGCCGCCGAGACGTTGGGGAGAGTGGCCGTGGCGGAGAAGGATTTCGCTTCACAGTTCAAAGCTTCGTGTTTGAATGCCTTGGAAAGTCGCAGATTTGATAAGGTATACTGCTCTCTCTCTCTATCTCTCTTTTTTTTTTATTCTTTTATTTTTTTGTTTTTTTATTTTTTTTAAGAGCTTGGTTTAGACCGTGTTTCGAAGTATAATTTGAGATTTCAAGTACTATAATTTTTTTTTTTCGTTAGTGTTTTATTATTATTATTGTTTTTGATTGGGTTTTTGCTGTTAATAGGTGAAAGTAGTCCGGGAGACCATGAATCAAACACGGGATTTGTGGAAGGAGGTCGCTACTGTTGTTTCTGAGGAGATTTCTGCTCCAGCCCAATCTAGATCTTCTTCAATAGGTAAAAGCATTTTCTTTTAATTGTTTTATTCTGTTAAGCATTAATTATTTTTGCAAATATGGAAATAAAGGCAATAATTGAGCTGTGCTAGTTCATTAGTTTCACTTCAATGTTGATCAAAAAATTTCAGATAGGAAGAAAGCTTACAGAAGTAAAAAAAAAAAAAAAAAAAGATGTATGTTTTTTCTTTTTCCCCTTACAGAGCTATGATTTTGAAATATATGAATGTCTTCATTTGGTGTAAATTTGTCTATTTGTATGGTCCCAAAGCGGGACACAGGCTTTTAAAACAATTTACCCAAAAATAAAAAATAAAAAAAAAATAAAAATTGCGTGATTTGTCAAAGGTTACTATCATCTATTTTCTTTTGTGTATAAATGCTTCAATTTTGATTTGAGCAATCTCTGGTGAATGGTTAAGGTATCCAATATTATCTAATCAGTTACTTTCTTTTTCTGGGTTTTTGGTGATGGGGCCAGATAATGACACTAGCCGATGCTTCCCTCCGATTTCTAAAAGTTCTTATGATTCCGGTTCCAAGACTCATCAACCAAAGAAAACAGTCCCCACGAATAGGGCCCCTCCTCCGTCTGAAGGGTCATTGGTGAACACTGCCAAAAAAGGAAGTCTTCCAAAGAGTAATGACAGAAATTCTAGCACAACTATCATGTGTAAGCTGGACCACCCCAAGAAACCCTCTGATTGGAAGGTTGAAGTTGCTGTTCCAAGTTCAATGTCTTCGAAGGTGGTTCATGAGGATGATACTGGAAAGAATGGCTCAATGGTTCTGGAATCAGTAAAGGATGAGCACAGTAGGGATTCTGTGGTGGAGAAAAAACATCTCTTCAGCAAGATCAATGAGGAAAAAATGCACAAATTTGGTGGTTTTAGGTCAGGCTCTCGTGTGGTTCCAGTTCTTGATGATGAGGATCACAACTTGGATGTTTTAGTCGGCAATGCCGCAGAGGAAGCTTGTGAGAGCCAGAAGGATGCGGAAGATCTGTCTTTGATTCGTGAACAACTTCTTCAGATTGAAAACCAGCAGTCCAGTTTGTTAGACCTTCTTCAGGTGTGTATTGAGACGTAACAAGCTTTATGTCCCCATTTTCCCTTTGGGTACCAAATATCCTATTTACTGTTTTAAATTATGAGTGTCTGGTGGTGTTTATCAGATTTAGTTTTAGTTTTATCAACTTCGCTTTTACCTCTGTTTAACGTCATTCCACTTAAGATATGTTTCATTCTGACATTGAATATTGAATATGAATCGCTCTGCTGACTTATCTCATTGGTTTTGTGAAACCCAGAGATTTATTGGGAGCTCGCAGAGTGGTTTGAATTCTTTGGAGACACGTGTACATGGTCTAGAGATGGCACTTGAGGAAATATCATATGATTTGGCATTATCAAGTGGAAGAATCCCGAACACCGATTCTGCAGAAAACACATGTTGCAAGCTTCCTGGTGCAGAATTTTTGAGCTCCAAGTTCTGGCGCAGAACGGACGGCCGGTATTCTAATCAAAGGTTCTCTTCTTCGGGAGTGGTGCCTTCTCTCAATGCTGTGCACCACAGCATACTTGATAGAGATGCTGGTGCTGAGTTTTATAAGTCTGATAGCCGCAGATTTCAGCACCCAAATGGGGGTGCATTTGTTTTGAACCAATTGGCTGAAGGTCACAACAACTCTAGGGGAAGTAATGGGGGCTACTCAAACAGAATGTCAAAGAATATACTGCAAGCTGCTGAGAATGTGCGAGTTTGCAATGGCAATGGGCTTGATGGGGCTCTTGTTAACCTGAGCAGTAGGTAATTGCAAATCTAATTTTAACATTTGGATTTTCTATGCACAGTACTGCTATGATCTATCTAACATTTGGATTTCATCACCATATTCAGATAAGTTGTTAAGAAGGATAATCTCTTTCTTGTTGTAACAACTTCTTGAAATTATGATTGCATTTATCAAAATAGCTGCACTGGGAAGCAACTTCAAATAAATTATCTAAATAAAACTTTTATAGATTTGCTTTCTTCTTCTTCCCTTTTTTTTTTTTTTTTTTTTTTTTTTTTTTAAGCAAAAAAGGAAGTTTGTATTTTTTTTGAGAAAACTACCATAATTGTTATTTTCCTTCGCTATATGATTTGCACATCTAGCCTATTAGAATTTGGTACCCCTTTTTGGTATCAAACAATCTAATTTTTTTTTTTTTTTTTCTTGTTGTTTTTTAATTAAGCAGACTGTCTGCTTAGTTGGAGTTGGAATTGAAGTTGAAGTTTAGAATACTAATTTTTGTCGAGGGGCGAGCACAACAGGCAATTAGAAAAACTGACGACATGAAAATGAATTGTTGTTGCTGAATGCTGATCCATTCTACCATCAGAGGTGCCAATCTGAGTTACGCGATTCGATATGGCCTTCAAGGTTCAAACACACAGGAAACAATTTAAAACATTTTCATTTTATAAATTTTTAGCAGTGCAAGGTTTTGTAAATCCTATTTGTATTTTTGCACCGTAGCCGTTCGCCAGGTTGAGCTGTACAGATTAGTGTTTCCATAATTCCACGCCATTTTTTTGGGTTGTTGTTCGTTGTTAGCAGCTGTATATGTTGCATTAAAATTTATTTGAAGCTATACATAACCCTCCAGTTGTTTGAAGTATCAAATATGCTCCTGCTACATGGAATTAGTCTGGACTATAGGTTGTCAACAATGTCACCATAAAATCATATGGATCCTACTCATATTATCCATATTAGCATGATAAGTTGGGAAGGGGATCAATTCTGTTCTTTCCAGTTGTAAAAGGGATTAATTTCTATAATACGAATATATAATAAGAAAAACTAGTTGGGGAGAGGATTCAAATGTAATAGTGATGATTCTAAAATATCAATATATATATATATATATATACATATATAATTTTTTATAACGTGTTTAAGAAATAGTATTTCAAAAACGAAAAGGCAATAACCAAAAAAAAAAAAAAAAGGATTACATATGTAGAGACTTCAACGTCCAAATTATGCGTGTCAAGGATACGTATTAACAATTTTTAAAAAAATTTTTTTTTTTGGGACATCGGATATTAATAATTAACTGGCCAATATTGATCCTAAAGAGTTGGTTCAACATCAAATAAGTGGGGATACTACTGCATCAATTGCCTGGATCAACGTTCTGTTAAACAGAGCTCTCCTTGCGAATTAAGCAGCAATGTATACAGGTACTTTGCCTTCCTAAATTTTATATGTTTATTATGATGCACTGTTTCTACAAAAGGGTGCCTTGCAACCTTGTACTGCTATCATGGCGTTTTGTTTGTATTATTATTATTATCATTATTTTTTTTTTTTGGTCAAAATTTTGTTTGCATTAAACAGCATGAATTATGTACGCATAATTACATACAAAGTTCAACCAAAAAACATAACAATCTTGCCTTATATAACTTTGTTTATAAACAATTATCATGTTTTATTTTGTTTTTGTATGGTGTGTATGATAATATGACCAGATTGGTCAAATCCTTTAAAAAAAATTGCATAATTGGACTAGAGTGATACGAAAAAAGATATTTTATGAGGCAACGTGGAAAATTTTTTAGTTTGAGGGATAGAGTGAAAAATGTATCTGATATAAACCCTTAACTTTATGTAAACTATCAATCTTTGACATGAATTAGCAGGTTAAGTTTCCGATTTCTTCAAAAAAATTGACTCCTTATTATATGGGATTCTTTAATTTGTTGTCATGTCATGTATGAATTGCCCCATAAAGGATAAAACTGCAAAATCCTCTAAGATTTTTAATTTTTTAGTGCTTTATTTAAAACTTGAGTTGCAATTCTTTGTTCCAAAATAATTCTTTCATTAACCTTGGGAGGTTTGGTTTATTTGGCCATTTTCTTTAAAACATATGTTGAACGGAAGGGAGAGAATTTTTCAGCCATAGGCCTAATCGAACTAGGCTTCGAAATTCTGTACTGTTTATTTTTCTTTGTGTAAGCACAAACATATAGCCAAACAAGTAAACGGTGCTCTATTAATCATATGAACAATTGAGATATAAATACAAAGTAATGATTTTACCTCTAGCACTGCATTGTTATCAAATATATACAACATTATCTAAACTACTGATATAGCTAAATACAATTGATTACAATAGCTAACTATTTATTAGTGAGACGCTTATCTAGAGTTTTATCATGAGACACCCCACTAACTAATACATCTAGGCAATTATCCCCCCTCAAGTTAAATGTAAGATACACAACATCTAGCTTGGTTCGAAGCTATTGGAAACAAGTTGTGACCCGCAGTTTTGTAAGAATGCCAGCAACTTGTTCCTTTGTGGGTATAGACCAAATGTTCTGGGAGTGCTATACCACCTTGTCACAGACAAAGTGAACGTCAACTTTGATATGTTTTGTCTGCAGATGAAAAATAGGATTTGCTGCAATGGAATCAACTCGCATATTATCACACCATAGGATTAGGATGGCTAGAGAAGAAACTTGTAGCTCTTTCAGAAGTTGTTACAACAATGAAATTTCAGCCACACCTTTTTCCAGGGCACAATATTTGGAGTTAGTAACAGAAAGAGCTACTATATTTTGTTTTTTTGAAGACTATGAGACCAAGGGAACCCAAGGTAGATACAATATCCACCTATACACTTGCGATCATTGATGTTTGATCCCTAATCAGCATCCGTGAAGCCGGTAAGGTTAAGATGACGAGATGGTCATAGTAGAAGACCAAAGTGCTTCATTGCTCCAAGATGATGAATAATTCTTTTACAAGCAGACTAATGTAGTTCTGTTGGATGGTGCATGTATTGACTAAGTTTATTCACAACAAAAGAAATTTCAGAAGTTTGTTCACAACAACGGAAATTTTAGGTCTTGTTACTGTGAGATACTGTAGCATACTAATTATGCTATGATATAAAAAATGATTTGAGAAAGGATTGCCTACAATAGCAGCATGCTAGACAGAGGAGTTGGTGTAATGAAGAAGCTCACTAATATAAGCGGAATGAGAATGATGCATTCCAAGTTTTGAATGGTGAACCTTTATGCCAAAAAAATAATTTAAGGAGCCCAACTCTTTTAATGAAAAGGTGATGTCCAATCTGTGAATAAACTTGTCAATCAAAAGCTTTTGTTTCCAGTAACTAAGATGTCATCCACATATACCAAAATCCAAACCATATCAATGGAGTTGTGAAAGAGAAAAAGAGTGAATCCATCTTGGAATTATAGAACCCCTAAGCACATAGTGTTGTCCTTAATTGTTCATACTAAGCCCGAAGAGCTTGTCAAAGTCCATACAAAAACTGATGAATTTTACACACTACAGTTGGTTGTGATGGATCGACAAAGCCTTCTAGTTGCTTCATATACACATCCTCAGTACGTACTCCATTTAGGAAAACATTATTGAAATTTATCAAACATCCTAATTTCTAGAAATAGCAATAGAGATACAACATGCACCATGGATAGCTTGATTACTGGGCTAAACATCTATTTGAAGTGCAATTCAAGTTTATGATGAAAGTCCTTGGCAACCAATTGAGCTTGTGATGTCATATTGAACCATTAGGGTGCTATTTAATTTTGAAGACCCATTTATTTCCAACAAGACGTTCATGTGGTTGAAAAGGAATTAGAGACCAAGTATTATTTTTTTTTTAAAGCACCAAACTTAGTCGATTTCCATTGTGGATAGAGTAGAGCGGAGGCCAACAATGATGGCTCAAATAGAGAAGATGCATATTTGATTTTGGTAGAAAAGAGTTTCAGCTTGAATGTGATTGCTTTGGCATGCGTGATCATCGGATGAATAGGTTGTAAAGAACAAGTGGGAGCAGAGTGGAAGGACTATCATATGAAGACAGAAGGATTTGTGTTAGTGATGCAGTTGAAGCGAGCAACAGGTATGTCGAAGTACAATTACTGAGTATGTGCAAGGTTTGCGTAATCGAATAAGTGGGAACCAAATCAATGTGATCAACATATCGACTTTGAGGTTGCGCTGTTTGAGAAGGAGTGACAGCTGGCTCATTTGGTTTGTGAGAAGTCAAGGTGGAATGGAACTCATCTTTTTTGTTTTGACTAGACAAGTTTGAAGGAGTTGTCTTAAGGGAGTTGCTAAGGACGGCTCAATGTAGATTCTGACCCATTGCGGTTTAACTTACGAAGAAAAAACTAGAGAAAATAGGAAACTAGGATTAAAGTTATTAGACCTAATATTTCTAAATTGTGGGGTCCAGTTGATTCATAATAATGTAGCAATTTACATTAAAAATTATATCTAGTGATAAATAAAGTTTGCCAGTGACTAAACTTAAGCATTTATACCTTTTATAAGATGAGCTGTATCCAATGAAAACACATAGTTCAGAGTGAAAGCTAATTTTTATTTTTTATTTTATTTTTTGATTTTTGATTTTTTGTTTCTGTAAGGTTTGGAAAAGGAAAAACACTCACACCAAAACTCTTTAAGAAAGAAAAAAAAAATTTAAAGAATTTTTGAAAAAGAGAGGGAAATTTTTGAACTTTAGTAGGAAATCTATTATTAAAAAAATAGAAATAGAACAAGCATTCCACCACTAGTTAAAAGGCATTGAATTTTGTGCCAATAGAGTGAGGACAATTTCAGTAATATGATGATAGTTTCTCTCAACTTTGCTATTTTGGTTATGATTATGAGGAAATAGATGTTGAAAAATTATACTGAAATTATTTAGAACTGCTTTTAGGGGTCGATATTCACCTTCCTAATTGGCTTGAAAGATTTTAATTTTTTTTATTAGTTAAATTTTCAATAATTTTTTTAAAATGCAAAAATATTATTGTTACTTCTGATTTCAATCTCATGGGATAAATCCAAGAAAAATGGGTTCAATTATCCTCGAATAGTAAATAATATTTGTACCTTTCTAGAGACTTAACTGGGGTTGGACGCTACACATTTGAAAATATTAAATCTAATGGTGCATGACTAGCAGTTGAAGATGCTGAAGCATATAAGCATTTTGTTTTTGCCTAATTGACAAGCAGTGCAAAAAGAATCACAAGAAGATGGGACGAAAAAAGAATTATTACAATGTGATGCCATTTTATTCAAAACAGTATAACTGGGATGTCCTAACCTATAGTACCAAAGTTTATGCAATGGAAATTTAAAGCTAAAACATGATAAAGAGTCTAAAGCATTATTCAAATGGGGAATAAAAGTCCTAGGAGAAATATAAAAAATTCTTAGGTAGCATCACTTGATAGAGCCCATCCTTTAGCAATCCACTGAGAAAAATCCTCTTCGTATTTTTATCTTTCACAAAAACAAACTGGTTAATAAATTCCACAATAACATTGTTGTCATTGGTTAATCTGGATATACTCAGTAAATTTTTGTAATTTTGGCAACATGTAACATGTTATTTAGTTTCATTGTTCCAGAACTTGTATCAAAAGAATAACAACTTGTGTGAGTTATGGAAAAACCTTGACCTTCTCCTACAATTAATTTATTACCACAATAGTATTCACTTCGTTTAGCAATGTTTGAAGGATTAGAAGTGACATGGCTGGTTACAACACTATCAAACAACCATTAAATATTGGTTTAGACTTCTTGTAAAGCATAAAAAGCATTAATGTTATTTTGATTTAAACAATTTTCATCATAATGAAACCAACAACGATTTGCATTATGGCCAGGAATTTTGCAAATTTGGCAATAAACCTTGTTGTTAGAACCACTCTGACCATGACTTTGACCTCGTCCCTTACTAGAAGAGGACCCACGACCTTGTAGTTGAGTGTTTGATGATGGAGCATGGTTTGGGTCATTACCATGCCCAGGATTGAAGCCACATCCAGGTTCATGGGTTTTTAGCTCTTTAGTTGTAACATTAGCAGAGACAATATCAGGTAGTGTGGTTTGCTGGATTTGTACTTCTTGATTCAAAAGAAGAGACTATACTTCCACTGCCATGGTGTGTGACTAGCATGAATATTGGCTATGACAGCCTCGTACTCCAAGGGTAAACCTACAAGTGATTGCATGATAAAATCCTTGTTAGAGATGGGATAACCTGCCATTGTTAAGGAATCAGCAATATTCTTCATTTTTGAGAAATAAGAATTGATGGATAAAGAGTCTTTCTCTGTCATTTGAAACTATATCTTCAGTTTCATAATCTTGGCCTTTGATTTGGTTGCCAAATAATTGTTCAAGAGCACTCCATAGTTGATAAACAGTGATCAGATTTGAAGCTTTGGTGATTCGTGTCTAAATATCTGATGAGTTGGAGGAAAGAATCCAACCAAAAGGGCTTGATCAAGGCGTCTCCAATGATGAAAAGTTAGATTTGAAACTGTCAGATTCACTGTTTGGCCATCGTTGATTTTGTTGACAATAGAAGTAAGAGGAGGTGCCTAAAAAGTACCATAAACAAAACCTTCCAAGTTGCAATCGACAATTGCTAGTAGAATTTGTGACCTTCAAATTATATAGTTGTCTTAATCTAATTGAAAGGGAAATGTATAATTTGGTAGGGTAATTTCAGATAGGGAAGAAAAAATAGATGCATGCACCATAACAAATGAACTAACGGAAAAGCTGGCCATTTGGATAAAAAAAAAAAAAACTCATTTGACTATATCACTACTCTGATACCATATAAGCACAAACATTTAGTTAAGAAAGTAAAAGGTGCTCTATTAATCATATAAACAATTGAGATATAAATACATAGTAAGGACTTTATCTTTAGCACTGCATAGTTATCGAATATATACTACATTATCTTAACTACTGATATAGTTAAATAGAATTGATTGCAATAGCTAACTATTTATCGGTGCGACGTTTATCTAGAGCCTTATCATGAGATACCTCTCTAACTAATACATGTAGGCGGACCATTGGTTTGTGCTTGCAAGGTTTTGTTTAAATTATTTTTCTTTTAGAATTTTATCTAGGAGATTTCACTTTTTAACTTGCTTTTCTGTTAGTAGTTTTTGCTTTTACTTTTTGTTAGAGGAGATTGAGCTTTTATCCAAATGGAGATATAAAGAACAATGCAAGGGGCCCATATCTTTCTCTATTTTCTCATTTCCAAGACAACAACTTATCCTCTTGTTAGATATCAATTTTAAATTGTTTCCTTATAATCAAATTAAGAACAAATTATTTAATGATCCATGGTAAACATACGTATTCGATTTTCTCTTTTCCAATGAATTTTTCTATTTATCACAAAAAGCTACTATTTGTCACTACTTAATATTTGATTGAATTTTAATAATTTTGACTTCTTAAAATTAAAATCCTAATTGGGAAAATAAACCACTTATTAAAAAATAAAAGCAATTTTGGTTTCTATATTCATACTTAACAGAATACTTATTACTTTATAAGACATGAGAGAACAAGCTCAAAATTCAAGGATAACATTGGATGCGGATTTCTTACAGGAATACTGTAACGTGTTTTAATTTAATGTGAATGATTTGATTGGGCCTTAATGGCTTTATTGGGCTTTTAATTGTTTTCCGTTTTAGGGTTTTGGAATAAGGAAAAGGGAAAAGAAGAAAAAAATTCTTTTCTTTTTTTTTGGGTTAAATTTTGAATCATCTTTCTCCGTCATGTGTGTTTTGAAAAAATCGAGAGAAACTAGTTTTTCTTCATTTATTTGCATAGTAGCATGGAAAACACACATAGGCCAAATTTATACAACTGTGGTACCACACAGGCCTCGAACTGATTTTCAACAAGCAGATCCATATTTAAGGACATACAGGTTCTTAATTTATTTTATTTATTTTCCTGTATCTTGTTTATGATTGTTATTCCACATATATACACATGTATTCATATATTTTTCTCACAATCTTAAGACTACCCCTTAAATACATGTTGATATATGTGGATTTTCATTTGTTGTTTATTTTGGTCTGTGTATGTGTTGTGGGAATATATATATATATATATCTATATTTATATATGTATATTTTTAATTTTGGTTTCCAACCGGGTACAATTTTGTGAATGGGCTTTTAATTAAATTTTTTTTAAACAATTTATATTGCCCATGTTTTTATGGTTATGAATCTATATTTTTGTACCAGATTTGAAAGGAATTAGTAGAAGGAAAAATTTTCTTTTGTTTGTTCGCGTGGCTTTACAAAACTCTTGGGCATATGTTTATTTTCTTTAAATCAAAATTTTTTCTCAAAATTGAATTGCCCATGAATTTCAAAATATTTGGGTGATTTTTCATACTTTTCCATTGCCGGAATAGTAAAAAATGGTTGAAAAATTGGAACAAGGCCTGAAAACCCATTTATCAGAGAAACAAGACGAGAAAACCCGGTTGGAGGTTGAAGACGAGTTGAAAATCGGGTTGACGGATCAGAAAAATGGGTGGGTAAGATTCTGGGTTAGTGGGACTAAATTTATAATTCTGATGGACCTGACCTAGTCTCAAAGCCTAACCCATGGTTAGAAACAGCTACTGTTTAGCTCAAGATCTAGACTCATGTTGTACAATTGCGAGGCCACATGTCGACCAGTCGTGGTGCCACATGTCGTGCGCTCAAGGGTGACACATGTCAACCTGTGACTGGCGACATGTGTTGGACTATGGCATAAGCCACATGTCCCGCTGAGGAGATACCATGTATCGATTTGTTATGGGTGACACGTGTTGTCTCTGGAGAGCAACACGCATCTGTTGGAGAACATGCCATGCATTAAACCCCAGACAGGCCATGTGACAATTTTGTGAGTGTATACAAAATTTTTTATGGATGTATACAGTAATTCTTTGGTGTGTATAGAAATTTTGTGGTGCATACAGAAAGCCTAAAAATCACATTTTTTGTGTTTTTCTATTAGAAATTGGTTATAATTAGTTTGTTGAGATAGAAAATAACAACTAATTGATTTTTGTTTTTGTGATTTTACAGAAATGGTAAGTGGAGATGTGCCCGTTGCACAAGTGCTAACTCAAACTCCTATATTTCAAGTGCCTCATCCTGTAAATCTTGCAGAGAGATGGGAGAAATTTGATGGAGCTAATTTTAATAGGTGACAATAGAAGATGTTATTCTATTTGACGACGTTGGGCTTTATGAGGTTCCTGACTGAGGATGTACCACTAAGTGATGAACAGAGTAATAAAGAGACTCTGATGGCAATGGATGCGTGGAAGAATTCTGATTATTTATGTCGAAATTATGTCCTGAATGGCTTATTTGATGCCTTATACGGAGTGTACTGTGGCATGAAGTCAGCGAAATAGCTATGGGAAATTTTGGACTGGAAGTATAAGACTAAAAATGTTGGATCAAGAAAGTTTATTGTAGGCCAATTTTTGGACTGCATGATGGTGGATACCAAGCCATTGATGAGTTAAGTACATGAGTTGCGAGTACTCATCCTAGAACTTCTTGCCGAAGGGATGTTCATTAATGAAGCCTTTCAAGTTATTGCTATAATCGAGAAACTGCCTTCTAGTTGGGGAGACTTCAGAAATTATCTCAAGCACAAGAGAAAGGAAATGGATATGGAGGCTCTTGTTGGAAAGCTTTGAAATGAAAATGACAATAGGAGGTTTGACAAAAGATCCTTGAAGGCTATGGTGAAGGCCAATGTTGTGGAGCATGGAAGTAGTTCCAAGAATAAGAAGAAACTTAGGAAATGTTCCAAGTTGGGCCTAAAGGAGACATCTCCAAAAAGGTTAAGTTCCAAGGGAAATATTTCAATTATGATAAGATGGGTCACAAAGTGGCGGACTATAGATAGCAGAAAATAAAGAGGAACAAAGAGACATAAATGATGGAGCACATCACAAGCGAGGTTGATGAGATTGACCTAAGCGTTTTCGTCTCTGAGGTGAACTTAGTGGGTTCTAATCCAAGAGAGTGGTGGATAGATACGGGTGCAACTCATCACATGTGTGCAGATAAGAGCATGTTCACCTCCTTTCAACTAAAGGTGAATGGGGAGAAATTGTTCATGGAAAATTTTGCCATTTAAAAATCTAGGGGAGGGAAAGATAGTCATGAAGATGACCTTTGGGAAGGATTTTACTCTTAACAAATAATGTATTGTATGTTCCAGACATTTGGAAGAATTTGGTGTTTGGATCGCTGCTAAGCAAACATGGCTGTCGCTGAGTATTTGAGTCAAATAAGGTGATTTTGTTCAAGTTTGGAATATTTATGGGTAAGGCCTATGTAGTCAATGGATTATTCAAATTGAATGTTATGACTGTAAAGCCAAAGAATATTAATAATAAAGCTAGTACTTCTTCGTTCACTTGTTTGAGTCTTCCATTTTGTGACGTGGTAGACTAGACCATGTTAATTTTAATTCTCTGCGAAGATTAATTAACTTGAATCATGTTCTCATATTTGAAAATGATTCCAAATATAAACGTGAAACTTGTGTAGAGGCAAAATCAACGAGGTTATCATATCAAACAATTGAAAGAAATAATGAAGCTTTGGATTTAATACATAGCGATGCATGTGATTTAAAATTCACACTAACTAGAGGTGGTAATAAATATTTTATCACCTTCATTGATGATAAGACGAAATATTCCTATGTGTACTTGCTTAAGAGCAAGGATGAGACTATAGAGAAATTTATTCTCTAAAAATGGAAGTTAAGAATCAACTCAATAAAAAAGTTAAAGTGATCAGAAGTGATCGTGGTGGTGAGTATATAACTCTATTTGGAAAGTATTGTGCTTAACATGGCATTATACATGAAGTTACTCAGCCATATTCGCGATAATTAAATGGTGTGGCTGAACAGCAAAATAGAGCTTTGAAAGAAATAATGAATGGAATGCTGATAAGGTCTGGAGTACCTTAGAAATTGTACGGGGAAGCCGTTTTGTCGGAAAACGACCTTTCAAATAAGATGCCCCGGAAGGACCAAGTAAAGACACCCTATAAGTTTTGGAAAGGAAGTTAACCTTCCTATCAATACGTACAAGTGTGGGGTGTCTAGCCAAAGATGTGGTACCAACTCCAAAGAGAGTGAAGATAGGTCCTAAAATAGTTGATTGCATTTTCATAGGATATGCACAAAATAGTAGTGCATATCGTTTTCTCGTGTATAAGTCAGAAGTTCTTG
Source organism: Ziziphus jujuba (assembly GCF_031755915.1). NCBI lineage: Eukaryota > Viridiplantae > Streptophyta > Magnoliopsida > Rosales > Rhamnaceae > Ziziphus > Ziziphus jujuba. Next base: position 8,378,626 of record NC_083390.1, read on the forward strand.
ATATACATAAGAATACAATAATGGAATCGAAAAATGCATCATTTTTTGAACAAAATTTTCCTTATAAACTGGAAGAAGGACTGATTTCATCTAACTGAACTTATAAAACTATCAATGAAGATAATCATGATAGTGATCAAAAATAAGAAACTGATATTGAGACTGATGTTGAGCTTAGACATAGCAAGAGAGTACGAACAGAAAATCCCATGGTCTGGATTTTCTTACTTATATGGTAGAAAGTGAACCTTAAAGCTTCCAAGAGACTATAAATTCTCCTAAAGGAAATTTATGGAATGAAGCTATAAGAAGTGAAATAGATTCTATCTTGCAAAATCACACTTGGGAGTTGGTAGATTTTCCTCCAGGTTGTAAACCTTTGGGTTATAAATGGATTTTTAAAAAGGAAGATGAAAGCAGACGAAATTATAGATAAATACGTGGCAAAGCTTTTAATTAAAGGATACAAGCAACAAGAAGGCCTTGATTGTTTTGATACATATTCTCCAATGACGAGAATAAATTCCATAAAGATGGTATTGGCGATCACTGCATTGCGGGATTTTGAGATATATCAAATGGATGTGAAAACAACCTTTCTTAATGGAGATCTTGATGAAGAAATCTACATGGAGCAACCTGAATGGTTTCTCCGCTCCAGGACAAGAAAAGAAAGTCTGTAGATTGGTAAAGTTCTTGTATGGACTTAAACAAGCTTTGAAGCAATGACATCAAAAATTTGATAATGTCATGCTTAGTGATGGATTGAAAATAAATGACTGTGACAAGTGTATCTATATAAAAGACATAGAGAATGGATACGTCATTCTTTGTTTGTATGTAGATGACATACTCATCATAGGTAGTGATGATAATATGATCCGAACTAGAAAAGCTATGTTAAAATCTGGATTTGATATGAAAGATACGAGGCTTGTTGATGTGATTTTAGGAATGAAAATCACTAGGACTTTGAATGGAATTATTCTTAGTTAAGCGCATTATGTAGATAAAATACAGGCTAATTTTAGTAAAGATGATACTAGTATAGCCAGAAAACCATAATTGTGAGGTTACATTTATCCAAAAATAAAGGAGAGAGTGTATCTCAAGTGGAATATATAAGGGTGATTGGAAGTCTAATGTGCTTGATAAATTATATAAGACCAGACATAGCCTACGCTACAAGTAGATTGAATAGATACACGAGTAATCCAAATGATGATCATTGGAAAAGAATTATTAGAATACTGAGGTACTTACGGTATACTCTTTAATACGGACTACACTATTCTAGATATTATGCTGTATTAGAAGGATATAGTGATGCAAATTGGATATCAGATATAAAGGATTCAGAATTCACTGGTGGCTATATGTTCATATTAGCAGGTGCAGCCGTAACATGGAAGTCCTCAAAACAAACTGTGATAGCTCGATCCACAGTAGAATCTAAGTTCATCGCATTAGATAAATGTGGTAAAGAGGCAAAATGGCTACGTCAAATTTTGGAAGACATTCCAAGGTGGCCTAAATTTGTGCCAGCAATAAGTATACATTATGATAGTCAATCTGCGATTGGACGGGCACAAAATGTCATGTCTAATGGAAAGTTTAGGCATATTCATCGTAGACACAATTCCATTAGATAGTTAATCTCAGCTGGAGTTATTTCTATAGATTATGTAAAATTGAAAGATAATGTAGTGGATCCGCTAACCAAAGGGATAAATAAAGAATTAGTTGAGAAATCATCGAGGGGAATGGGATTAAAGCCCATAAGTAAAGTCGATACGATTAAAACCCAACCTAGTTATTGGAGATCTTAAGATCTAGGTTTAATGGGACAATGCAATTGTAAAGATTGGTATGTATCAATGTGGGGGTTAATCCTCTGCCCAATCTTATGATAAAACAGTGATAGAAAGAGATTAAGCATAAAGTATACTCTTAACGATTCCTGTAAGTGTGTGTGTGGTTAATAGATGCATAGTTATGCTGATCACAATGAAAATAGGAATAACTTATGTGAGAGAGAAGAGTGGCCGCTTTAAAGGAGAATTGTTAAGGGTGCAATTCTTTAGAAACTCTCATAGAATCAGGCAGGTGTTCAAGGCCAAAATGAACACAACAATGAGAATTAAAGTGTACCAGCAAGAATCTATGTGAACTATGTTGTCATTTACACAAACAACGAAATGGTTCAAAGATATCGTATCTACCATTAGTCCGCAAAGAAGATACAGTCTCACAAGGAAAGGTTCAAAGAGTAACATGTAGCTATTCTATGCAAGTTCCAACTGCAGAGCTTTACCACCCGAGTCTTGCATTGTCTTAAGTAGTCAAATAATTCATGTGGGGGATTGTAATGTATTTTAATTTAATGTGAATGATTTGATTAGGCCTTAATGGCTTTAATGGGCTTTTAATTGTTTTCCATTTTGGGGTTTTGGAATAAGGAAAAGGGAAAAGAAGGAAAAAATGGTTTTTTGTTTTTTTTTTTTAATAAACTCTCTCCCTCATGTGTGTTTTGGAAAAATAGAGAGAAAATAGTTTCCTCAATTTTTTGACAATAGTCCAATATATAAATCCAATATAAATAAAATAAATATAAAAAATCCAATATAAATCAAATCTAGAAATGGAATCTATATTTGTTAATATGTTTAACATAGATTTTTTAGATTTTTTGAATAGATTTATATAATTAATATATGTTTAATAGATATATTCTGTATTTTATATAATATAAAAATAGAAAAAAGAAATAGAAAAAAGAAAAAATAGAAATAATGAAAAATAAAAATAAAAAATGATATTATAGTAGGGTGGAAAAGCGAAGGCACTCTGAAAGTTGGAGAAAAAACTCTGGTGGTGCTGTGTCTAGAAGCTTTAGAATCCATTGTATCCTGGGAGATGACCGTCAGAAAATACCCGCATTGGTGGGATGGGAATAGTCTTAAGGATACTGTGATACCGCACAGGCCTCAGACTGATTTTCAACAAGCAGATCCATATCTAAGGACATACAAGTTCTTAATTTGTTTTATTTATTTTCCTGTATTTTGTTTACGATTGTTATTCCACATAAATACACATCTATTCATATATTTTTCTTACAAATACTATATTTCTTCTGCCTAAGTTTGAGTAATTTCTAAATCTTTGCTTTTCAATTCCAGACCTCGACATATCAAATAAATCTTTCTAACAAAGATCTTGTAGCTCTAGGCATCAACCATTACACATTTTTAAATAGTAAACCCTTAGTATTACTCTTATAGTAATTGACATAAAAACATAAATTTGATAGCAAACACATAAATATGGATTGGATTCTATTGGTAATGAGTACTAATAAATATTATTTTTCTAGCATTAGTGGTGATTATCATTGCTAATGTGATAATTAATTAATTGTATTCAATTTTTTCTTTGAATTTTTTAGCAAAAATTTTTTGTTTGACTTTTTGGTACTAAAAAAACTGAATTCTTATTGACAATCAATTAAATGACATATTGGTATGAATATCTCACATCCATGATTATTTTCATTGCTGACACATAATATGCATATATATATATATATTAATAGCAAATTAGCTTTTGTTCAGTGGTAGAAATTGCTAAGAATGCAACCAAGTTTTAAGTTTGGATGTTCTAGCTTAAATTCCCTTACCTTATTTTATTGTAATGTTGACCAAAATATATTTATTAGCATATATAGTCAGTTTCGAATAAAGTCCATCTTATTTAGGTTCATTTTTAATAACCATTTAATCACATCATATGCTATAATTTAAAATTAAAAAGTGGTTAAGTATGAATTTAGTAATATACTAAAACTCTATTTAGGGAAAGTGAACCTTATCAGGATCTGGTAATTAATAAATGTAATTTTAAATCTCAGTAGATGAAAAGAAGCAAAAGACCTTAACTTTTGATAGGATGTCCGATGGTAGTGGTAGCAATTTGGTAGTTACTGTTTTCAACAAAGAGGCATGTAGGATGGCATGTGCTAAAATGATAATTTTAGATGAGTTGCCTCTTAGTTTTGTAAAAGGCCACGGGTTTAGACACTTTTGTAGTGTTGCATGTCCTAAGTTTGATCCTCCATCTAGAAGAACCATTGTGAGCGACATTTATCAATTATATTTGGATGAGAAGTTGGCTTTAAGATCAATGTTTTTTGCAAAGCAACAAAGAGTTAGTCTTACAACTAATATATGGACTTCTATTCAAAATGTTTGTTATATGTCATTGACTGCCCATTATATTGATGATGATTGGATGTTACATAAAAGAATTTTAAATTTTTGTGTGGTTCCTAGTCATAAAGGATAGGCAATTGGAAAGCTAATTGAGGTTTGTTTGCATGATTGGGGTATTGAAAAAGTGTTCACATTAACCCTTGATAATGCAAGTGCAAACAATAATGTAATTTCATATCTTAAGAGGAAAATGGTACATTGGAATGCTGTGAGATCTGTTAGATCCCTTCCTTCTCGATTGCAAAAATTTAAGGAGTGTATAAGTCAAGAGAAAATTGATAGCAAAGCTTTAGTATGTTTGGATGTTCCAACTAGATGGAATTCCACATACTTAATGTTAGCGTCAACTTTGAAATTTCAAAAAGCCTTTAAGAGAATGGAGGAGGAAGATGGACATTATGCTTCCTATTTTGGAGAGGATGATTGTGGTAGAAAGAAGGTTGGACCTCCTTTACTTTGGCATTGGGATGATGCCAAAGTTTTTGTCCAATTTCTTAAGGGATTTTATGATGTGACTCTTAAACTTAGTGCCTCTTTACATGTTTGCTCCAACATATACTTCCATCAAGTTTCTTCCATACAAAAATAATTGGATGACTTGTGTGTTAGTGAGGATGACTGGTTGTATGTTATGGCAAGGAAAATGAGAGAAAAATATAATAAATATTGGGGTTCCATGGGAAATGTCAATAAATTGCTTCTAATTGCAGCAGTGCTTAATCCAAGATATAAGTTGGATTATGTGTCATTTAGCTACGGGAGCTTTATGACAACGATGAAAGCATGGTTACTGAATTGTTAAATGGTTTGAAAAAGACTTTAATGAGGCTGTATAATTGGTATAATGAAAAAGAAATAGGTTTAGATAGCAGTTGTCAATCTTCCACTGGTGTTGAATCATCTGGAACTAGTTTGGATAGTAATAGCAGTGGATTAGAGCATGCCAACTATAGTGACCAGGTTTGGATTGCTTATTTGAAGAAGAGAGAACAAAGCCAACATAAAGAGGTAAAAAATAATGTGGATAGGTATCTGGCCAACCATTGTGAATCTGGTTTAAATAAGGATTTTGATATCTTAAATTGGTAGAGGGTCAATGGAGAGAAATACCCTATGTTAGAGAAGATTGCAAAGGATGTCTATGCCATTCAAGTCTCCATTGTGGCTTTCGAGAGTGCTTTTAGTAGTGGAGGTAGGATACTTGATCTTTTTAGGAGCTCTTTGACTGCTAAAATGGTGGAGGCTTTGATATGTTGTCAAACTTGGCTTAATGCTTCTCCAAGTTTGGATAGATTCTTTTAGAAGAGATCGAGTATTATGAAAGTTTAGATGCAGATAATATAATATGCAATTGAGATTATTTTCTGCTTGTATGCAAATCATTTTTTTTTGAATGTTTTTATAATATTTGCTTCTGTTTGCCGTTTGGTGTCACTCCAAAACCTATGCCAAAGCCAACCAGTAGCAGTGACTTCAGATAGTAGCAACAAAAAGAATTGATGGTGCATTGAGTAGAATCAGTGGATGGACTTGAAACTTGAAAGCTTTTGACAATGAAAGTAACTTTTTTTGTTTTGTTTTTCATTTCTTAATAATCACATTATTAAACTAATAATGAATTGGTTTAATTTATTTTGGTGTCCTTTGTGATTGTAGGCTTTGTAGCAGTGACAGTGGAGGATTTGACAATGCTAATTGTAGGCTTCTTATATTTTTTCCTACTGTTTTTTTTTTTTTTTTTACATTTACTGTCAATGTATTACCATTTCTCTTAAGTCATTTGTAACACTTGCTTATTAGTTTCTTTGATAGTAGTTGTCATTTTTTGTTTTTGTTTTTTGTTTTTGTTTCTGTCTTTTTGGGAACAGATGGGGATGTGGGGTTGTTATTTTGATGGAACTAGTTTTGTGTCTGCGTTTCTCATTCTCCATTTTGGTGAGTGGTAGTGGCATTACATTTCTCAATTTCAATTTTCCTTTTGATATATTAATATATTGAAATTTTGATCATTTCATATCTAAAAAGTAAAAAATTTGCCATTTCATTTCATACCGCGTTGGATAGTTTTTTGAAAAATTTTAAACCTTCAAAATAATTGAAAAGCAAAACTAATGAAGGTAATTTCTAATTGGATATTGGACAAGCCAAAAATTATAGGTTCAAAAATAAACCCAGCCCGATCAGCTGAAAGTATGCCCAAAGTTATAGGCCTAAAGATAATTTCAGGCCCAATAATTCGAAAACAAGCCCAAAATTAGAGGCCCAAATATAAGCCCAAACCGACTAGCCCGAACCTAAACCAAAGCGACCCGCTTATTCGGTTAAATGTTTAGTTTTCCACTGCTCCACAAGTCGGTTCGGATTAGTTTCTGTGGGTAACTGAATTATCGGTACGATTGAAATTTTCGAATGGAACCGATCCAAATCGAACCGTGCCCATCCCTAGTGTGAGGTTTTGAAAGAAAAAATTACAATACTAAATTATTAATTTCTTAGATACTATACTGTGCTATACGTTGAGATATCTTTATATCATGTTTTATTGTTTTTTTAATTCGGTCCTTTACATTTAGGCAGTTAGTAGATAGTTTTTGCATATCACTTCTTTGTTTTCGTATTCCATGGTAGTAAAAGTATTTTTATCTTTTTCTGTTGATCTTTATTTTTTTAACCATTCTTATTATTGTATAACTAAATTTATAATTTCTTTTAGAAGGTTTTAACCAAATTATGGATATGCGATGGTGGCCACACTTATGTCATGTGTAGTAATGGCTTGTAGTATGAATAGCTTTGTTAATTATAGTTGGAGAATATGCACTATTTTGTATCTATCTGTATGTTGGAGTATCATGCTTTTAATTGTATGTGTTTGGTTGTCCATAATTTTATTGAGGTTATATTGGACTATTCTTAAAAATAACTCAATGGAATCCGAAGTTCATAAATAATTTCTAGAACAGGTCATAATAATAATAATAATAATAATAATAGTGAGCCTGTCATTGAAAGGGTTCACAAAGAAGAAATCGGGCCTCAGCCTCCACATCATCAGAAGCAAAAATGGACCGTTGGTGATATAGCTGAAGCATTTGATATGCAATGTTGGAGGCTTGGGAAGGTAGCAAAAGTGTTGAAGAATAACCGCTTGGTTATCAAATTTTTTGGGTCAATCCAACTTAAGGAATTTCATGCATTTGATCTAAGGATTCGGCAAGCTTGGCATGAGAATAACTGGTCTATGATTGTAAAGGTAAGGGAATGAATTCTTGCTCTTGAACCTTGCAAAATGTAAAACTAATATTTGTTTTGCTTGCTTTTTTTGCTACAAAGAACACCTAGTTTGTTTGTAGTTATTCATTTACATGAATTTGAACAAATGATTAACATACAAGCACAATTCTTCATAGTTATGATTGTTAAAAGTTTTGCAAGCTCACCTTTTATGATAATTCCACATGCAAATTCTCCTTGATGTTTATAATTTGGGGAAAACGTTTTAACTTTTGATTGTATTTCTACATTTTTCTTTTAATCTTAGTCCTTGAACCAATCTGAATCTTGGTAAATAAAGTCTTGATGACAAAATCATAATATTTCGACTTAATGTGACTTAATTCTATATTTATATATCTTCATTTACAACACCATTCATGTAATTTTTCATTTCTTTTAAGCAATATTGTCCATCTAGATATCAGTATTCCAAAACAAGATGATCATTTAGGGCTTGAACCTAAACATGGAAGCATAGTTTCATATCCAACATCTATAGAATGATTAATAGAATATAACCAAAGTAAGCTAAAGTGTTAGTAGTTAATCATCTATTATCTATTGCCTTTCTCGGATGTTGTGACTGCATCCATAGAACCATTTATATCCCATTTTATTGCATGTGACACAACCAAATTACGGCTAAAACGTTAACCTAATTTCATAAAGATCCCATATAATTTATGGATGGTTGTCAAGCTAGTATTTAGCATATTTGTTTTTATTCTTCTCTATTTCCTTAAAAATTCTACTTGTCAAATGGATATGTTGTTTAACCATAGATTGTGATTATGTTCTTCCCCTTTCTACTTATGGTATGACCAAAAGGTCCTAACATTAGAACATCAAGAGTCCCAATATTCTTAATTTTAAGCCATCTATGAGGATTTTTAATCTTTTTATCTCTAAACGGAATCAGTAATTAAGGCATATTATCAAAATAACTATTGAAGTCTCTCCAGTAAGAATCATAAGACACTAAAATGACTTCTAGCTAGTCTTCAGCTTTTGATGAGATTGCCAAATAGGTGGACTTGAGCCTAAGAAAGTTGCACTTAGGCGATAGTTGTAGGCTGAGAAGAAGAGTATTAGATGTTAGCTAACCAAGTCTTACACCAATATCTTGTTAGAAATTTATAATGAATAAAAATTATTTCTGAAATATTATGACTTTTGACAGAAAGTTACAACTTATATTGTTTCATCTATAACAGTTGTGTCTTTTTCCAATCAATGTGTTCTCTCTTTTTGAAATAATGTGTTTTCTTGAAACAGTGTATCTTCTCTTGAAACAATATGTCTTATTTTGAAACAATATATCTGTTTGAATCATCATGTCCTTTCTTAATATCCTTCTGAAGTCTATAAATACCATATGGAGCTATTGTTGCAGGTACTGGAAAATAATTGAAAAACGTGTGAGTATAGAGAATTGAAACTTTGTCTAGTTTGTGGTTCTTTGAATTTGGGGTGGTACTATTCAGAGAAGAGATCGTTGTATCCTGAGAAACAATCACTGTAAACATAGTAAAGCGAATATTGTCTTAAAAAAAAAGAGCTCAACTATTGCCTCGATCGTTACATAAAGATCACCTTTATTTGGAATTATAATATAAACACAACACCTATGAGTTCTTCTTCTTTATCTTACTATAATTATTTATATATTGTTTTATATATTTAATATACATAGAGATATTTATATTTATTTTGTAGATATAAATAATATATATATATATACACTTTGGTTTTTAGATTTATTAATTTACTAACAATCTTAAGACAATATTATATTAGTAAGTTAATTTCTTTCAAACGTTAGGTTCTCTATATTGTTTATATATACATTTAATTATTTAGTGAAGTTAAGAAAGTTTATCAATATTTACATTAATATCTTCTTTGTCACTTCTTTGATATATATATATATATATATATATATTTATTATTACTTGATATAATAATACACATATAATTCTAGTCTTACTATAACTCCTGCCTCCTATTTCTATTTCACTGATTTACGTGCTTGTTTTTATACACGCGTATATACATATTTTTTGTACTATTGTAGGTATTATATAATATTTAATATATATTATATATTAATAGATAATATTTAACTTATATTTTATTTAATATACATTTAATATATACTTGCATGCAGTGCTTGTGTTTATTTACGTGTTCTATGTTTATATACATTATATATATATATATATATATATATATATATATATATTTACGTGTTCTGTGTTTATTATATTATATATATATATATATATATATATTCACATATTTTATCAAGTATTTATATATAAAGTTTATTTTTTAAGTATTACAGTGAAAGTTAAATATTTATATTTGCAAATATTTATATATTGTAGATACATAGTTTCATAGTTTAATTTTGTTTTATTGATTAAATTATTTGTTTAGTTTAATTGTTGCTTAATTAGTAATTATTTGGTAATATATATATATTTTTTTTATAGAAATGGCATATAGTGCATCTTTACCTCTTACTACTTTGCCTACATCTTTGGGTCATGCTAAGAAACAAGAGAAATTTGGTGGTTCTGATTTTAAAAAATGGCAACAAAAAATGTTATTTTATTTCACTACTTTGAACCAAGCCAAATTTCTCACTGAGGTTGCTCCCCATTCTTAATGAAAATGAGTCTAATATTCAAACGGTAGCAGCGGTGGATGCATGGTAACATTTGGATTTTCTATGTAAAAATTATATTCTCAATGGTCTAAGTGACACACTATATAATGTATGTAGTAGTGTTAAAACTGCAAAAGATTTATGGCAATCTTTGGAGAAAAAATATAAAACGGAAGATGCAGGCACAAAGAAATTCGTTGTTGGTAAGTTTTTGGATTTTAAAATAATTGATTCAAAATGTCATAAATCAAGTCCAAGAGCTTAAACTCATTTTTTGTGAAATACATGCTGAAAAAATGGAAATTAGTGCATCTTTCCAAGTGGTTGCAGTGATTGAAAAATTGTCACCATCTTGGAAAGATTTCAAAAATTATTTAAAATATAAACGTAAAGAAATGGGGCTTGAGGACTTAATTGTGAGATTGAGAATAGAAGAAGATAATCGATTTTCTAAAAATAAAAATAGAAATCCGATGGAGAGCAAGGCAAATTTAGTGGAACAAACATGTAAAATCAACAAGAACAAGAAAAGGAAATTTGAAAATCAAAGTTCCAATGGAGGGATTAATTGCGGTGGATCTAAAAGGTTCAATCACAAATGTTTTGAATGTGACAAGCCGGGGCATTGTGCTAAGGATTTTCTTAACCGTAAAGGCCGAGTAAACAAAAAGAGAAAGACCATTCATGCCAATGTCATTGAAATTGAAAATCTTTCCAACAATGTCAATGAGATGAATCTATCTATTGTTGTTTCTGAAGCCAATTTGGTAGGGAATCCAAAGTCATGGTGGTTGGACACTGGGGCTACTCGCCATATATGTTCTAACAAGAATATGTTCACCACTTATCAAAATCCAAATCATGAGGAGAAACAACTATTCATGAGAAATTCTTCTACTTCTAAAGTTGAAGGAAAAAGAAAGGTTATACTTAAGATGATATCCAAAAAAGAAGTTACCCTTACAAATTTGTTACATGTTCCTGATATTCGCAAAAATCTTATGTCTGGATCATTACTTAGTAAAAATGGTTTTAAGTTGGTCTTTAAGTCCGATAAATTTGTACTTTTGAAAGGGGTATGTATGTGGGTAAAGGTTATTTGAGCGAGGGCCTTTTTAAACTTAATGCAATGACTATGATGCCCACTATTAATAATAGTATTAACAATTTTACTTATTTGATTGAGTCTTCTAATATTTGGCATGGTAGACTAGGACATGTTAGTTATATTACTATGAAAATATTAATTAATTTAAATTTAATACCAAAATTTGATATTGATTTAAATTATAAATGTGAAACGTGTGTTGAATCTAAATTAACAAAGACACCTTTTCATACTATTGATAGAAATACTCAATCTTTAGATTTCATTCATACTGATATATGTGATTTAAAATTTGTTCAAACAAGAGGTGGTAAAATATATTTTATCACATTTATTGATGATTGTACATGTTATTGTTATTTGTACTTATTAAGATCCAAAGATGAGGCTTTAGAAGCATTTAAACTTTACAAAAATGAAGTTGAAAATCAACTTAGTAAAAAGATTAAGGTGTTAAGAAGTGAGTATGATACTCCTTTTAAATTATTTTATTCTGAATATGAAATTATTCACCAAACCACTGCTCCATATTCACCCCAATCTAATGGTGTTGTAGAACACAAAAATAGAAATTTAAAAGAGATGATGAATGCTATGTTAATAAGTTCTGGTTTGCCTCAAAATATGTGGGGGAAAGCATTACTTTCTGCAAATTTGCTTCTTAATAAAATACCTCATAAGAAATCTAATATGACGCCTTATGAGTTATGGAAAGAAAGAAAGCCTACCTATAAATACTTGAAAGTATGGGGATGTCTTGCTAAGGTAATAATACATGATCGTAAGAGAATTAAGATAGGACCTAAAACTATTGATTGTATATTTATTGGATATGCAATTAATAATAATGCTTATAGGTGCCTTGTGTATAAATCTGAAATTTCTGACATGCATGTTAATATAATAATTGAATCTAGAAATGCTTATTTTTATGAAGATGTATTTCCTTATAAAATGGCAAGTGATCCAAGTTCCTCAAAAAGAACTTATGATGAGAATTGTAATCAAGAAGAAATGGACAGTGAGCCAAGACACAGTAAAAAAATGAAAATTTCAAAATCTTTTGGTCCGGAATTTTTAACTTACATGTTAGAAACTGAATTAAAGAATTTTAGAGAAGCTATGTCTACACCCGAAGCTCCTTATTGGAAAGAAGCAATTAATAGTGAAATTGAGTCCATCATGCAAAACCATACATGGGAATTAGTAGATCTTCCATCTGGAAGCAAACCTTTAGGTTGCAAGTGGATCTTTAAGAAAAAGATAAAAGCTGATTGATCAATTGATAAATATAAGGCTAGATTAGTGCCAAAGGGCTACAAACAAAAAGAAGGTGTAGATTATTTTGATACATATTCACCAGTTACCAGAATTACATTTGTTTGAATGTTAATTGCTATTGCCGCATTAAAGAATTTAGAAATACATCAAATGGATATAAAAATGACATTTTTTAAATGGGGAATAAATACATCAAATGGATGTAAAAACGACATTTTTTAAATGGTGAATTAGATGAAAAGATTTACATGGAACAATCTGAGGAATTTGTAGCTCCTAGAAATCAAAATAAAGTTTGTAAACTTGTAAAATCACTATATGGTTTAAAACAAGCTCCAAAACAATAGCATCAAAAGTTTGACAATGTAATGAAGTCAAATGAGTTTAGAATAAATGTGTTTATGAGAAAGATACTAAGTATGGTTATGTCATTGTATGTCTTTATGTAGTTGATATACTCATCATTGGTAGCACTAAAGAAATAATTCAAGCTGCTAAGAAAATCTTGATTAGTAAATTTGAGATGAAAGATTTGGGTATCATAGATGTTATTCTAGGAATTAAAATTTCTAGAACACAAGATGGTTTTATTTTGTCTCAAAACCACTATATTGAAAAGTTGCTTAATATGTTTGACAAAGACAGTGATTGTATTTCAAAAACACCAATAGACCCAAACTTTCCATTATATAAAAATCATGGGAATAGTGTATCATAATTAGAATATTCTCGAATTATTGGTAGTCTAATGTATGTTATGAATTGTACAAGACCAGATATAGCTTACTCAGTTATTAAATTGTGTAGGTACATAAGTAATATGAGTAAAGATCATTTGACGACAATAATTAGAGTTCTTAGATATCTAAGACATATCATGGATTATGGATTACATTATACAAGATATCTTGCTGTACGTGAGGGATACAATGATGCTAATTGGATATTTGACTCAAATGATTCAAGATCCACTAGTGGATATAACTTTATGCTTGGAGGTGCAGCGATATCTTGGAAATCTTCCAAGTAGACTTGTATTGCAAGGTCCACAATGGAATCTAAATTTATTGCTTTAGATAAAGATGGAGAAGAAGCAGAATGGCTTCAACATTTTCTAGAGGATATTCCAAGATGGTCAAAACCTCTATCTGCTATTTGCATAAGTTACAATAGTCAATATGCTATTGGAAGGGCATAAAACCAAAATTATAATGGTAAATCTCGACATATACGTCGAAAATATAATACTGTAAAACAGTTGCTCTCAAATGGAATAATATCTATAAATTATGTTAGGATAATCATTGCTTTTAGTGACTCCTATACTTTTGAAATTCAAATGAGATTTTTATAGGAAACTCTTAATAGGAAGTCACCTATATGAGTGTGAAGGAGCCACTTCTATGTGAATTTTTATAGACTTGAATTCTCTAGAGCACTCATGAAAAAAACCAAGAATGTTCAGGGCCAAAATGAACACAACCGAAAGAACCAACAATGTTTAGGAAAGTGATTGTGTGGATTCTATTGTCTTGGTTTACAACAATGGCTAAAAGTTCAAGACATTATGTTCACTTATCAGCTTGTAAATCCGATAGTTTGTCACTAAGGAAGATTCAAAGCCAAAAGCTGTCTTTCCTAAAGCAATTTCTTGTTGAGTGGATTCTTTCTAAATGTGTCAATTTTTATTCATGTGGAGGATTGTTAGAAATTTATAATGAATAAAAATTATTCCTGAAACATTATGGCTTTTGACAGAAAGTTACAACTTACGTCGTTTTATCTATAACAGTTGTGTCTTTTCCCAATCAATGTGTTTTCTCTTTTTGAAACAATGTGTCTTCATGAAACAGTGTGTCCTCTCTTGAAATAATATGTCTTCTCTTAAAACAATAATATCCTTCTGAAGTCTATAAATACCATATGGAACTATTGTTGAAGGTACTGGAAAATAACTAAAAAACGTGTGAGTAGAGAGAATTGAAACTTTGTCTGGTTCATGGTTCTTTGAATTTGGAGTGCTACTATTTAGAGAAGAGATCGTTGTATCGTAGGAGACAATCCCTGTAAACTGTGAGCACCGTAGCAGAGCGAATATTGTCTTAAGGAAAGAGAGTTCAACTCTTGCCTCGATTGTTATATAAAGATGAACTTTATTTGGAATTATAATACAAACACGACACCTGTGAGTTCTTCATCTTTATCTTACTATAATTATTTATATATTGTTTTATATATTTGATATACATAGAGATATTTATATTTATATTTATTTTGTAGATATAAATATAATATATATACACTTTGGTTTTTAGATTTATTAATTTACTAACATATCTAAGTAAACAAAAGATAATTAAATGAAAATGTCAGACATATCAAACATGTTTCTAAAAACACATTGCCAACCATGGCATTGTTGATAAGCATTGCCTGAATTTTTGCCTGTTCAGTCTTTAGAAATGTAAATCACCTTAAACAATGTTAGTAATCATAAGCTCATCGTGTGCCTTCTCAAGCACTCAAAAAAAAATTGGCAGAATTAGTGTCCAATCCCTTTCCAAAATAAAACCCAATTGTTTTATTCTCAAGCTTTGACATATTAGTTGGACTAAAAAAAAAAAAATGATTTGAAAGAATTAATAATAGACTCATTAAAGATCTAACCTTTTAGATAGTAAATATTATAAAGTAATTAATTATGTTTACCACAATGAGATTTTTAGCATCCTATAGATTGGAACTAAGCAGATAATCCAAATCCAAGATTAAGTGTATACTTTGCTTCTTTTTTGTGAATTTTTCTTGATCTTTCAAATAGTTAATTCTTTTAATTGTGAACAAAAATGCTTGTTCATGCAAATCCCAGATGCTTTTCGTACTTGTATAGGTGATTTTGCCATTCACCCCCACAATCACAACATTAGGCATAACCACACCCTTGTTTCTTAACCTCATGTTGAGCCTATTAATGGTACGGTGATAAAAAAAAATGAGATAGTTAGGCATGGTAATTTGGAAAAATATTAATCAAAGTGTTGTTCATGTTGATCTATTAAAACGTATATGAGTTCAAAGAATTCCTGTCCAAGCTTTTTGTACACATCCATTGAACAGGGTATGAAGCATTGATATGTATGGTTTGAGAAAGATCAAAAATAGAAACTGGTTACTTTTCCTGTTAAATTGGATATCGGAATTTGTATAAACTAACACAAAAACAAAATCATTGTTTTAGTTCTAATTAGGTTTCTAAATAATAAAACCAAGAATTCAAAAACTGAATCTTAACAAAAACCAATTACTTTTACTAACAAAGAATTCTTGTTTTTAGTAATTCTAAGGTTCTAAATAATAAACCAAGAAATCAAAGGTTGAATCTTAACAAAACCTAATTATTTTTCCTGTTAGAATAAATATCAAAACCTATAGAAATTAATGTAGAATCCTTGTTTTTGTAATTCTAAGTTTTATAAACAAAAACCAAGAATTAAGAAGATGAATGTTAAGGAAAACCCAAGGAAATGCAAGTTTCTAATAGATGAAAACAACAACAATTCAAATTCTGATAAATTACAGTAACAGAGCAAAATATTATTCCAAATAATTAGATTTAGCTTAGTTACTATTCTAGTAATTCTAGGTTTCTAAACAAAACGAATAATTCAGAAGATGAATGTTAACAAAAACCCAACAAGATGCAAGTTTCTAATAGATTAAAAAAAAAAAAAAAAACAATGATTCAAACTCACAAAATTGTTGATGTCGAAATTCGACTAGCCTCCAACTCAGCAAAATACTGACACGGGAGTTGAGGATATGGCAACTGGAGCAAAACCCATACACGTGCTAGACAGGAGAATGAACGACAGATCACCTAGGCACTGATGTGGTACCGACCAAAGGCACTTCGACGCTCAACTCAGATGATGAACTATAGAAGCTGAAATTTTTAGTGTGGTTGATTTCTCATACCTTGGAACGGGATGCCTTTGTATCTTTTATAGCAATTTGAGTTTGAATATGTTGGATAGCATAATCCTAGGAGGATTTTGGGGGTTCTGTTGACTCGATTCAATTTGTAGTTAATTTCCTTCCGAAGACAATCTTGGTTGTTATCTTACCCGTTTCACTCCTGCTCTTCAGGGTCTTGTTAACAGAATCTCGATATTTATTCAAAGATAATTTGACTTGTGTATTTTATCTTCAGTAGTCCAATATTTATGTCGGACATCGGATCTGAGCTATCTCAGATCGTGAGGAGTTATCTCAAATGATTTTTATTTTGTATATACGTACTGTCTTAACCTCCTTTACTGAGGCTTTGTTGCCGTTAACACCTTTTTGATGACGTGTAACATACTGATGATGTATATCTTTGAATAACTTCGATTATCACACGTGGCGACTTGATTTTCATGATGTGTCACCGGTTCCTTATGTTACCCATAGAAAAGTAAAATATGATTCTAATCAATTAGATTAGTTACTATTTAGAGTAAGACAATAATTTAGTTTTTTGGCAAAACAACAACCAAGAAATGATTCAAGATCATAAAAACTTACCCTTTCTCATTGTTGTTTATCAAATGATCTCTTTTCTTGGTCCTCAGAGTCTGCAATATCAGTTCTTGAAAGCTTCTCTTAACCATTGTTGAGTGACGTTGAAACAAAATCTTGATGACTAAACATTGATCTTGAGCAATGGTGTAAATCACAAGTGGTTAACTGTCTTCAATGATGTCAAATGAGAAACATGTTGGCTTTCTTTAGCATCTTTATTGATGAGAATCATGAGTCACTAGATTTCTTCAACTACATTGTTTGTGAATCAGGTTAGTTGGTTAAAGTTTCTTGTAACCCACTGTGAGTAACAGTTATATTTACATATATTTATTTAAATATAACTGCTACTTATATTTATGTATATTTTAATAAAGCCATGCACTACTACTACATAAGATCTGTTAATTTGCACAAATTGCACTTGGTTGAAAGCCAATGGCGCAAAGCCATTGTATGTTGGATTATGATTGAAGCCTCTAGTCTGGGTTAGAAGCAATGCATGTGCCATCCACCTATTTGCCGACCAATGCAGGCTTTGCAGTATCGTTTCATCATGTGGCTATGAGCATAGAATTCCTAGCCCAAGAAGACGACAAGCATATATAAAGACCAAGTAAGAAACATCTAATAAGTATGGATTAAGCAATCAGTTAAGGTTATTCTGATTTGACGAGCCAAGAAACTAATGTCGGAAGTAATGTAATTTACCTCTCTCATCTTCTCTCTACAATCCAATATAATCCAAACAAAGCACACACTAACCCTCTTCCTTTCTGTAATTAAACTTTGTAAATTGATCTCGTTATTAAGTTCCAAATTGAAAAGGATATGTTAAAGATAGAAACTTGCAATAGCACCCACTAGAAAAGAAGCTCAGTTGGGTGGACTGGCCACCTCAACATGCATATGTGGTTTGTATGCCCAAATACACTTGTTTTTTTTTTTTTTTTTAAATAATAAATATTGCTGAATTTCATGGACAGTATATTTACATGACCTTTATTCCAACATGATCAACGTGGTTAGACGTTCTTGGTCCAAATACAGTTGGGCCTTTCTGGACCTCGATTATGATAGTGTGACATAATGAAATGGTCTCCGAGCTTGATATGCGGTTAAGCATTTTAAACTTTTGATTGGGGCTCCCAGCTCCCAGAAGCAATAAGCATTTCTAGATCTTAATCAAACATTCCCAGTTAAGATCCTGAGATATAAAAGTATACTTTTCTAGAACTTTAAGAAATTACAATAAAACTCTTTACAAGAATTATTAATTTAATGAGGTTATATATTTATTGATAAATGAATAATGTATTAATTTATGGATAAACAAATATTTATTAATTTAAAAAAATTTACATTTTTGAGAAATAATTTTGGTATTATACATATATATATATATATATATTTCATATTTCATTTATACATATAATATTTATCACACAATCAGTACCCTTATAGGATTTGTATTATCTATATAAAATGTGTACGGATACTTTAATAACTAACGCTAAAAATAAAGTAAAGGGTGATACAACTTGTAATAGTCAGGTGGATTGTTGATATTTATAATGTATAGTAAAAAGAAAATTTTACCCTAAATTGGAAAAAAAAAAATTAAAGCTATAAGTAATTTTTTTTTTAATATTTAATGGGTCCTCAAGGATTTTTTAAAAATGTAATATCTTATGCAAATTTATTCATTTAATATATAACTCAAGTTAGAATTGAATAATTTTAATTATTTAGCCAAATTATTCATTTATTGATGTTTTACTATAATCTAATTAATTTAATTACAATAAAACCTCTATCATAGAATTGCAACTGAACTAAATTTATAATTATGAGAAGATTATAACTTAGTAGAGATGTGGTTAAAAATTTTATTGTATAACAAAATTTATGTAACACTTAATCAATCAAGTATTACCTTTCCTTTATTAAGAAAAAAATCTACAAACAATTTAATTCGGTATTTAAATATTTTAACTTCAATTTGAAGGTGTCCATATTGGCTACTATTACATATTCACAAGTTCATAATTATTGTAACACCTCTAAAAAAATAATTGCCCAAAAAAATTTACATAAATATTTTATTTCATTTTAAACATTTAATGTAATATATTATATATTTTTTTGCAATATACATATAATTATTATTTTGTGAAGGCAAAATTTTTTAATATGAGATCTAAAAAAATTATAATTTATTATAATGTGAAGTTTATTTTTATTTATAATTGATCTAAATTGAGACAAAATTTTTAAGACTAGATAAATGTTGGAATAGATAAAGGTTATTCCAATGTAAAGGTTTCACTAAAAGAAGATTTTACTATTTATTTGTTATTGATGTTAAGGGCATTTTAATGAAAGTGGTTTTATTCCATTCTTAATTCCAAAATTCAAGCAAAGAAAGGAGTCAATTTCACCATCCATTCGGCCATTAATTTCATTCCATTCCATTACGCTCTCATTTTTTATTCCATTACCCCCACTATTTCTACAACCAAACACCATCTAGATTTCCAAAGGAGGCTAAGATGCCGTTTAATGTGACTTCTAAAATGTTAATTGGGGTCTTATAAGCTTCAACCTATGGTTTGAAGCGGATTTCTAAGTTTTGGGCACAACCAGGTTAGTAAGAGGTCATGAACAAAATGCATAACAACGTCTTTGCTAAGGCAAAATATTGTAAGGCAGGATTGACACAAAAAATTAATTAAAAAAAAAACAAAAAAAAAAAAAAAAAAACAATGAAGACAGGCACATTAACAAAAATGCATGTGTTATGTTCCAAATTTGTCTGAAAAATGTTATGTGCTCAGGGTGCAGAACCATCCCAAAAAGTATGCGTTATTAATTTAGTAAATTTGATTATTTTTGTACTTCGGAAAATTAGTTAACATTTTATACATACACCAAAATATAACTCTATGCAATCGCTTCTTTGTATTTTATCATCTCTGTTTTCTAAGGCGTTGCGTAGAAGTATTATGTTGGGTGTATTAAGAAAACATTTTGGTTTTTTTGCCCTTTTCGTTCTCTTATTTCATTTTGTCCGCCCGAAATGTCAGACACCTTGTTTTAAAGTTGCTTTGGAGTCCAGCCCCAAAAGCATCAAGCATGAAAACATTAAGGTGTCTATACGGAATGCTGTAGTTTACTGGAAAAATTGAACTACTTTATATATGGTTTTGGTTCAGTTCCGTTCAGTCCCAAGTTTTTGTTTCATGATTAAAAACATGTTTCATATAAGTTTACCAAAATTTGAGCAATTGATTAGTTATTAAGTGCGTAAAACAAAAACAAAAATGATTTATGGTTGCTTAGCATTTTCCTTCATATTAATTGTTAGTTTATAATAGTTGTTTCCTCTCCGACTGCTGGTATTTCTTCCTAATTTGAACTTTCATGGACATTCCAACAATATTTTGTCCCCTATTTTTTTTTTTTTTTAATTTCTTAAATCTAAATTTGTGTGGTTTTGCATGAGACATACCAACAAATCCATAAAAAGGAGGCCACCTTCTTTCTCACGAAACCACTAGGCAATGGGCATCAGGTTGAATTTTCCTGGTGTTATCAGCTTTTGAAGTCAAGTCAATATTTGCCTACTTACGAATTGTATATTGCATATTGAATAGTTGGTGCGAATTCATTCATAATATTATTTTTCTTTCTTACTTTAAGTTGAATAATTCTACAAATGGAATCAACTAGATTTTCTTATAAAATTGACTGTCACTTTTTTTTTTTCTTTTTTTTTCTTTTTTTATTAAAAAGTGACATTGTAAAAGTAGAGTTTGGACTGGCTAGTAAATCTTTATTTTACTGACTAAGAATCTTCCTTCTTGTTTTATTCCATATTTGTATTTTGGTCTTTTAATTAATTAAGGTTTACTTTATTAAGATTTTAAAAAAATTACACGGTAGATATGACACAGAGACAAAGCTCTCGGTTTTTAGAGGAGGCTGAGTTTGGACTTTGGAGTAAAATTTGGGTTTTATAGAAGTTTTGCGGTAGAGAATCTAATTCATATAACATGTGCATGTCTGCTCAAAGCAGAAAATGGTTGTCATTACGAAGAAAAAATAAAATAAAAAAGAGCAGAAAATGGTTGTTTGATCGACCAAATATATATATATATATATATGGGTGGCGTCCAATGTACGAAAATAATTAACAAATCATCATCATTGCCTACATTCATAAGCATTGAAAAATATAGTAATTATCTATATAATTTATATATAGTTCAATTCAAGTGTTCAATAAATAAGATAATATTTATCCTATTAAAAAAATAGTAAATAATGATAAAGATATTCTCTAATCTATTAAGTTATTCATTAAGTATACATATATCATTATTTAATTAATTAATATATTAATATAATGTGGATATGAATAAGTTAACTTTATAAAAATTAGTGTAATTAAATATAAATCAATAACACATATCTACTTAGTGAATAACTTAGTAAACTAATTGATGTGTTTAGTAATATTCAATAATAATAATTATAATATTTGTCAAAATTCTTGAACTAGCCCTGTTTATATATATATATATATATATATATATATGTAGATGGTAATTTTGGATAAAAAAACATGGTAATCTTACTAAAATGTAAAATTTACCACAAAATTTGGTAAGAATCCCATGTATATTTTTAACAAATTTAACAGAGCTCATACCACATAATGAATGCCATAATTTTATTTTTATTTTTATTTTTTTTATGGTGAAACCCGGTAAATTTTATGTTGCTATGTTTTTATTAAAATTACGGGCTAACTATAATTTTGGCGATAAAAAAAAATATTAATACAAAATATATATATATATATATATATATATATATATATATATATATATATATATATATATATATATATATGTATGTATATACTTTTGGGCCTCTAATTTGCCCCAAATTTGGAGTTTTATTTATTTTCAAAGATTGTACTAGTTTGTATTGTATGCTGTTGCCATATTATATTAATGTTATGCAATATATTGGGAAAGATCGTACTTTAATACAAATAAAAATTCTAACGAGAAAAATATAGATAAAACTGATTTATTTATTATTATTTATAATTTTTTGTAAATTAACTACATTATTCAAAATAGATTAAATTTAAATTAACTACATTATTCAAAATAGATTAAATTGATTTGTATTATTCTTATAATAATATTAAATAATTACATTATCCGTAATATATGAAATATAATTTTGATTATTATTTATGACAATAATACATTATTAAAGTTATATAATATTAAAAATATTAAGAAAAAAGAATTATATTGAAAAATAAAAATTAGTCTCTACTTTCCACCCAACATTATTATTATTATTATTCTCACTACTTTATGGGTGAGTTATTCAACATTTAAAATTATATTATCGATCTCATTTCCAATTGAGTAATTGAAAGTCTAGCCAATAAATTATTTTCACCTTGAATTAGTTATTTTATATTGAATACATTATTATTATTTTTATTTGGCTGAATAATGGAATTCTTTTTTCTTCCCAAATAATTCAAGGCTGAATTGAAGAATCATTGAATTACAGAGTAAGTTGAAGTAGCAGCCAAGACGCAAGCAGCCTATGTATATGACTAAAATGGTTGTCAATTTAGACTGCTGAAATTGCATGGTTTTTGGTCCTTATAGAAAGAGACAAAAGTGGACCCTAATTTTATCTCCTTTTTTCAGGCAATTTGCCAATTTATAATATCATTTTCTCAATCACTGTCTAATTATTAAAAAAACAGTTATTACACCCCACAAAATGCTCTGGATCTCCGAATCATTTAAATACGTATATGTTGAATATATTGTCTTATTAACATGCATTTGGTCCATTATCTTCTATTTTTATTTTTTTTAATCTTATGTTTCTCATTTTCCATTTGTTAATTAATTAGATTAGATGTTGACATTAATTTTGGTAAATTGTGTACGTCACTTTTATTGTGACATTTTCCTTTGTTCCTTTCCCCCCTGCTTTGATTATATTCATTGCACCTTAAATGAGAACTTGTTAGAGATTCATGGGGTCCTATTGGCATATACAATTTAGTTATAAATTTCTTTGATAAATTATTTTAAAATTTTAATAGGTAGACATCACTTAAAAAGATATTCAAAAGGTGCGCTTTTACATAACATGTTATAATTTATGTTATATTTTTTCTAACATTATTATTTTTATAAGAGATTCTAAATAACAATGAACTCTAATATTAATATTTAAATTTTGGATCAAATGAACATCTCGTATATTGGAATTCATGATTATGGACATGAATCTATTAGTGCGGAACATTTTCTTTCACAGGTGAAATCCCTTTAGTTCGATAGGCTTTTGAATGGATAAATCTACCACCTCATTTATTATTAATAAAGTTAAAGATACTAAATTATTTATCAAATAAAGAGATAAAATAATATATTGTCAGTGATTTGGTAAGCTATAATATCATGCGCACCATCTACAGCATTTCTATTTGGTAAAAGCAGTGCTACTCCAATATTTTCATACAGTTATTAGTCTTCTAGTTAATCACTAACCATCAAAAAACATAATAATCACATATTACTACAAGAAATAGTGGAGTACTCAATTTTTCATTGAAATAAAAAAATTTGGCTTAATTTTCTTTACATCCATGGGTGATATCTTTCACCTATTTATAGTGATTTTTGCGTTAGAATGTTAATTATTGGCATTGGCACCTATCCACCGTGTGACAAAAATGACAATATAATGACATGCATAATTTATATCTATCAAGCTTCAACAAATTCAAAATTTTTTTTTTTTAAAAGTAAGTTTATTAATTATAATCTTACAGAAAACATTAAATAGGAATAATAATATATATTTAAACAATATTAGTTGACACAAATGGATTTATTCAATGATATATATCCTCGTCAATTATACCCGAAAAGAATGTCTACCTAAAATTATTAATAAGTTGAATTACACCACATATCCCATTAAAATCAAACTTTATATTTGTCGGTCTTGGTTGCTATATAATTTATTCCATAAACTGACAACCTCCCACAACTTGAAACAATTATTTCTCTAATTTATTCTTGTCCTTTTATTACTTCCACCCACATAGAAAATAAATAAATAAATAAACACAAAAAAAATTTATAAATTCATAAAGGAAAAAAACAAAAAACAGAGAAAATAAATTAAAACATTTCTTTTCATGTTTACATCACATATTTATATTATTCACAACTTTCAATTAACTAAACAAAATAAACATAAAAATAATTTTCTTTTCCTTTCTTAGGTTACTTAACTTACAATTTACAATTATAATGTAGGAATCCTATCGTCTATATGAGGACAAGCTAATCGTAATGTCCAACCCTTCTATATATATGAAGTTTTTTGTCATAATGACGACCTAATAATAAAAAGAAATAATGATAATATAATTTAGGAGTTTTATCTTTTTGGGGGAGATAACATGTTGAACACAAAGTTATGAGCATTGAATATAATTTGGTTAATAATATATTAAAAATTTAGAAGTAAAAAGCAGGAAATAATGATATCACATGGTGAAGCAAAATAAAGAGCTTAAATTGCTTGCTTTACAAACCAGCAGAGACAACCATCGGCAAGTAATTCCTAGAAAATTCGTAAAGTAAAGGTTTAGGTGACAGCCAAAAGGTCCTGTCCAAAGTGTTTGGGTTTGAAGAATAATCCAGCACCAGCTCAGCTAATTGCACTGGTATTTGGCTTCATCTTCTGAAGCAATAGATCAATTACGCAACTGGATTATATTTCAACGCCTTTCAATTTTTCAATTTCATTTTCTATAGCTACATTACAAAAATCCCATGACGTAGTCTTACCCATGTCTTTTCTATCTCTTTAATTTAATCTCAAATTCTATACGCAAATTTTACTTTTCTTTATTCCAACTCCTGGTACGCATTATTACCCACCAAAAAAAATAATAATAAAATAAAAATTCATGGTATTCATTTTCATACCAAAAAATAATAATAATAATAATACTAAAAATTCTGTTACACATTCTGTGAATGACATTAGCAGACCCTTCCGTTTTTTTTTTCCTCCCTTATCACTTCAGCATGTCACTCTATATTTAAATATGTAGTCTCCTTCTTAGATTTAATTTTGTTTATTTAATTTATATATATAGTTTCAATCCAATCAAATAAATTTAAAATAAAAATAAAAAAAATCAAGGGCTGTGATATTAATATAAAATTTTGATAAAAAAAAAAGTGGTTGTATGTTATATATATATATATATATATATATGTATGTATGTATATAATTTAGGTGTGGCTGCGTTAATAACCAAATTTCAGAGGGAAAATTTAATATTAGACACGTTTTAAAAAACTGATAATTTTAACCAACTTTTACTAAATTTTTCTAGTATACCCCTGAGTATTTATTTTATTAATTAAAGAATATGAAGTTTTAGGAAGGGTCCTCAGCCCCCTAAACAATTTGCAAATTTACATTTTTATTTCTTGGAACCCCTTCTCAAATAAAGACAGTGGGTGTGAGATTTATTGCCAATTATTTTAGAAAGACTCCACTTTTCGCAACCCTTCTAAACAGATTTGCAAATTTGAATTATATTTTAGAAGGGCACTGAAAATTTTGTCACCCCTTTTTAAAAAAAATTGCAAGTTCGCAATTTTGTCATTTAGAAAGGATTTGGAAAGTTTTTGCACCCAATCTAAAAATATTTGTCAATTTGCATTTTTGTTTTTAGAAGAGGTTCGAATATTTTCGCATCCCTTCGTAAATATATATATATATATATATATATATATATATATATATATAATTGACTAAAATTTTTAATTGCAATGGTTTACTTGGAAAAAATGGTAAGAGCTTGGTTAAAATTATCAATTTATCAAAAGGTGACTAAAATGAAATATGTGGTTACCATATGCAATTTTTTGGGGAAAAAAAATTGATACCTCAACTAATGAATTAAAGGTAAAAACCTAGTTGTGTCAAAAGGTTCCCAATAATCAAAATCCTTCAAATATATATGTGTACAATCAAGTGTATATCAAATGATTTTTCTTTATCAATCTTTAAATCATCTTACAAATTTAAATTTAAAAATTCATTAATAATTTTTTGAATTTATTAGGGTTTACGTTATCTAAATTGAATTTTATTATATCACTAAAATTTTGGCCAAATAGATTTTTGTTATATCTCAAAATCTATGTGAGACTACTATTTAATTTTTAAATATTAACCCTTCTAAGTCTCTAATGCTAAAATCAAGTCGATGTAAGCCAAAATCATATATATATATATATATATACATATATAATATGTATACACATCGTTGGAAGGGTTTTGTGTCTTGGATTTTTGGAACACCTCTAACACAAATCTATCTAAGGAACACGTCAAGTAAATAAAATTCGTCTCTCTAATTAGGGGACAGTAAAGTAGATAACTTTGTTTTAGCAAGCAAAGCAAAGCCGTTTTCTTTGATTGAAAAAAAAAAAAAAAAATTCTAATAGGAAATCTAAAAGCTAAATTCACGGCCCATAAAATTAGCAATCAAATAAAATAAACAAAGCGGTTTTGCAAAGACCAAATAACTCAATCAAATACCAAATCGAAAAGCAAAAAAGAGGAAAAGAAACTCCATTAGAGGGATAAAAAAAGGAAAAAAAAAATAATAATAAACGTACTTTCACTGCAAGCCACAGAACACAAAACAGCGACTTTGACTTGTTTTCCATTTGATTCCTTTTGCGGAAATTCTTCTTTCCCTTTAGATGTTATTTTCCTTCATTTTCTTGGCATTAAATTAAAAAAAAAGAAAAATTACAAAAGAAAATTAAATGAGACTCTAATATCAAAATCAAAGTCCACTTCAAAAATCTAAACTAATAAAAAAATAAAGTAAAATCACAGGCAAAGAACAAAAACAGCAGCCTTTCTTCCAAGGCTGACCCATTTTTCACAAAAACGTGTTCTTTCTCTTTCTCTCTCTCCAAACACACAGCGACATATATTTATATATACATATATATATATATATATATATATTTGTCGGTATCACTGTATCAGATCTGTAACCCCTCTATTGCCCAATCTCTTCCTTTCCTAGATTATATATCTTCTTCTTCTGGGTTTCCATTTTTTTTTTTAACTTTTAGACTCGGCCAGAAAATAAAAATAAAAAAAAAAAACAAAGAAAGAAAGAAAAAAAGAAAAATGGATTCCGAGCAACGACGCAAGCTAAAGCGCGTTGGAAGGCCGTACTCACAGAGCCGGTTATTGTCTATGAGATCTCTGGTACTCTGCCTCTGCTTCTTCGTCTTCCTGTTGTTCTTATACTCCGCACGCTTCCCTATCTACTCCGCAGCGTTTCGACCTGTTCTAACTTCCTCAACCCTCTTGTCCTCTTACGCTAGCAATTCCATACTCGATTCTTTTACCAATGGAGGAGGAAGGTCATCTTCTTTGCGTTTCAGAGTCGAAGATCGAATCTTGTTCCCTGATCAACTGCTTTTGTTGGTTGCCAACAGTATCCCAATTTCCGATCCTTTGGATTGCGTTTACTACAGCTTCTTAAACCATGCCGATGAAGTTCTTGAAAACGTCAGGAACCCGGAAGTTAAGGTTTTTGTTCGTCCCGCTTTGTCCACTGACGCCTATGATGAGCTCAGGTCGATCGTCAGGTGCCCACTTCCGCCGGCGAATTACTCGGCCGCCGCGGATTTGCGGCGTCGCGGTGATGCTGTTAATGAGGATTGGGCATCCAGGATTAACCAGACGGTGTATTCATGGGACAAGGTGGTTTATGAAGCAGTTCTTGATGGAGATACAGTGGCTGTTTTTGTGAAAGGATTGAATCTCAGACCCCATAGGAATTCTGATCCGACCCAGTTCAGCTGCCATTTCGGATTCGGAAATTCGATCAAAGAAGAAGAATTCGTCCTCAAAACTGAAGCAGTGACGGCTGCTCAGGAAGTTGTGAGGTGCCAGTTACCCCTGAGTATTCGAAACAATCCAGACAAGGTTAAGGGAATTCGTGTAACCATTGAACATCCCAGTTGGAATCCCAGATCCTCAGTTGCTGTGAAAAAACCTTCTGTGGCCAGAATTTTCAGCTCCAAATCCTATCAGCAGAAAAGAAGTAATCAGGCGAAGAAGCATGAGCTTTGTGCTTGTACCATGTTGTGGAACCAAGCTTCTTCACTGAGGGAGTGGATTATGTACCATGCTTGGCTTGGAGTTGAGCGCTGGTTTATCTATGATAACAACAGTGACGATGGAATTGAGGAGGTGATTCAGGAGCTCAATCTGCAAGATTACAATGTAAGCAGGCAGACATGGCCATGGATTAAAACCCAAGAAGCTGGTTTTTCACACTGCGTTTTGAGAGCAAGAGATGAATGCAACTGGGTTGGATTCTTTGATGTGGACGAGTTCTTCTACTTCCCATATGCTTTTCGCCACAAGCGAGGACCTGGTCTTCCAGGGCAGAATTCGCTTCAGGACCTGGTTGCAAATTACTCATCCTCGACAACAATTGCGGAGATCAGAACAGCTTGTCACAACTTTGGGCCATCTGGCTTGAGTAGACACCCTGCACAAGGGGTGACTGTAGGGTATACTTGCCGGTTGCAGAACCCTGAAAGACATAAATCTATTGTCCGTCCAGATAGGTTGGATAGTACCCTTCTCAATGTGGTGCACCATTTCCGGCTTGCAGAGGGATACAGAGCTCTCAACATCCCTGAAAAGACTGCTCTGATAAACCATTACAAATACCAGGTGTGGGAGACCTTTAGGGCCAAGTTCTACAGGAGGGTTGCTACTTATGTGGTTGACTGGCAAGAAGACCAAAATAAAGGATCAAAGGATAGAGCACCTGGTTTAGGGACTGAGGCAATTGAACCACCCAATTGGCGGCTACAGTTCTGTGAGGTTTGGGACACCGGCCTGAGGGACTTCGTTTTGGCAAATTTTGCTGATCCTGTAACTGGGTCATTGCCTTGGGAGAGGTCTCTTCTGTGAAAAATTCAGAACAGGTGTGTCTCCAGCTAGATGCTCATTTAAAATAGAGCAGTCATATAAAGCAGCCATTCTTTTTGTTCTAATTTTTGTTCTCTTTTTTCTATCTGATTTTTCAACCTTACAAACATGCAAGGAATTAATTACAGGATTCTTACACGGTTGTAAATTTGTAACCATATGAAATGAAATTTTTTCATTTTGTTTCGATGTTCGGATAATGAAATATAAATTTATTCTAATGCTCTTCCATTTATGCTATACATATATATGCAAGTAATTGTGGCATTTTCATGTCCGGTGATTAGAATGCTGTAATTAGGAGAGCACGTTGAGGTGGGTTGCACAATAGGTACCTAGGAAAAGAGTTGAATGATAATAGAGACCGATTGCAAAATGGACAAGTTGTGCTAGTAGAAGTATACGTAGCAAATAGAAAATATGTCCCTTGTATTCAACAAGCAAAACGGTTGGTTCAATAACAATACGTAAAGTATGACTCACTGGACATGCTTTAGCTCAAAACTAGAAATATACAAGAATACCATACAATCCTTTTTGACCGTTTGGCATAAAACCATATATAGACGTAAAAACAGGGCTTATCATTAAGCTCTTGTTCTGCATTGTATTAAAAGAATGTAACTTTTTTAAAACCAAAATATCATTCAACAATTGAACAATTTTTATGTTTCTAAAGTCAAAAGTCAGCTTATCACATGGCCAAACGAGCATCACACTGTATAAGGAAAGAGTAAAAGAGGAGACAAACTATATATTCAAGGATGTTTGCCTGGCAGCAGCTACGATCTTGATCATTGCTATTCTCCGCTCACGTATGTAAGCTGTCATGCAAAATTTACGTCATTGAAATTTAGAGTTTTAGCTGTAATATCACAAGACAGAAAATAAAATAAAATGTTAAAAAAAATAATAATAATAATAATAAAGAAAATTTTAGAAATGTTTTTACCAAACAAAGAATAAAATACTAGAAATATACTACAGAACATGATATGGAAGACTATTTTTAATAAAGAAATGTATAGCTACATGGAAAGACTTGATTTTCTGAGTTAGAATTTTGAGTTTCTGAGTTACTGTGAGCCGAGTGAAAATTTTTAATGGGATCTTGGAAGTTGCTACATCGTCCAAATCCCATTTTCTCCATTTATTTTCCCCAGGAATTATAATATTTTTATGAATTTTTAAGTTAAAATCATTTGACATATTCAAGTCATATAAAAAATGCCATAAAATATTGTTAGCCATGACTAGAAGCATTTTCTACCCATCTCACCTTCGTTGAAAAGTAAGATTTTAAACTGTGGACATCGCTTGAAACTTTGGCGTCACCCTTCAATTCCCAATTATAATACAAAAGTATAAAGCAAATAGTGTTGCCAATTGGCACATATGTAGTGCCATGGTAAACGACAAACAACTATATTAATCTGTCCAAAGTGCTATCTCATCTACTACACTAAATTTATAAAATCAAAGTTTTCCATATGTGATAAGTACTATATGTTTTTATCTAATATTTTTAATTTTTAATTATTGAGTCCGGCAGAAGATTATCAAAGTGAAAAAGGAAAGGAAAAAAGGAAAAAAGTGAGATACTACAACCGACAACATAAAATTTGTGCCCACAACCTATGATAACACATTTAAACTTTAAGAGTACAATAATCTGGAGCGTTTTTAGGCCACAAATGAAAATTACCTTGCAAGGATATGACTGTTGTAACACTCATTTGGTTACAATGAAGTTCAAAGATATTTCAAACTTTATCCAGCATATCAACTCAGAAGTTCACCAAACATTTCACCAGAGTAGCATCCAGCTTCTCTCCAATGAATGATATCCATGCCTGTAACAATTTAAATCATTACTACAAAATTTATGTAAAAATAAATAAAACAAACATAACCATTACAAATTTGATTATGTCAACAATTTTGATTGACTGACTACAAGTAATGATTATTTTTCTAAATAATATAAGATTAATGATATATACTGCTATCGACTTTCTAAAACATAGAATGCAAGACAAAAGAGTTTTCTTAACTTGTAAGGCAGGAAAGATTACAGGAGCCATAGGCAAGAGTAGTCACAAACTTAATTTCAACACCATAGCGATAATCATAGAGTCAAAATTTCAAAGCTTAAAAGGAACACCTGGTCAGATGTCGTGAAGCCCCTAATTGTGTCACCACCAATTATTGCAATCCCTCTGTCTCCCAATGGCTGCAGAATTACTGCCTGACGAAGTTGGAATTGTACCAAAAAACTTAATAAACATGAAGAATCCAAACTTGAGAAACTAGAGAGAGAGAGAGAGAGAGAGTATTATGAAAAAGGTATTGATTTCTTTTTAATCTTGATTTTACATATAAATGGAAACTATGAGGATTGTGTATTATCTAAATCTTTAAGATGAAACACATGCAACCTAACTCATTTCATATTCTCGGCAAAAGGATGGGCAAGGGCTGACCATTTATCTAAGGAAGCAACAGCAACTTAATTTCTATGTTTTTACATCAATAGGTAGCATATACTGCACAGTCCGTAGTCCATTGAAACAAATTCCGAAATTACCTCTTGGTTATTATTATTATAGCAGATGCTACAAAGAAAATAACTAAAACAGATACAGGGAAGGATTAAAAGAACACAGATATAAACTTTTCATCTTATCAAAATAGAGCTTGTATAAAGCAAGTACTTAAATAACTAAAATAAAATATAAACATCAAATTGTGAAATAAACTTTCCATGTTGAAAGTAGAGCTTATTACAGCAAGGAATGGCCTATAACCTATAAGTAGGAAAAATATGCCTCACTAGTATAAGTAATTACAATGTTAATCACGTAAATCAGCTGAAAGTACAACACCATGTTCCTTGACGGATCACCCAAAAAAACATTTAGATTTTACTCTTAACATTTTCTTAAAAGATTCTTGCAGCAAAACTAAGTAGTTGAGATATGACACTATACAGACAATCATGTCCTTATAAACCTACTCTACCACACTGTACCCACCTTGAATTTTAAAATTTGGAAGATAAATAAAACTACAAGGCATAAAATACACACCACTAACTAAAAATGCACAATATTCTTTCTTATCGTTTCTAGAATTGCCATAGAAATTGGGAGTAGGGAGAACTATAAAAGCAGCGATATGAAATATGAAACATAACTTCACCAGGATTCATAGCATTAAAAGAAAAATGTCTCTGTGCTTTTGATTCTTTTATCAACTTTCTGATTTCGAAAACTCTGAAAGGAACTGGAAGAATTACTCGTTAAAGAATCTAATTTATATGTAAATGTAGAATAAAATTCATTTCCAAGATTTTTGCAGTCAAAATACAAGGATTTCAGTTACCATTTGAATGCGCCAATAACAGCATCATAAATTTGTAGTTATTTTTATTAGTGAAGAACTGTCTCTCAGATAATAATTTTTAATTCCAGCTCCTTTATAAAGTATAGAAACGCATTGTAACTTTTTCAACCGTATCAGGAAAACCACAAACCTACCTGTGTATTCAAAGGCAGAAATGGCAGCTCGGATTTTCCAGGATAAAGAGATAGGTTAGCCAAATAGTTCTCTGCAAGAAAAAATTCCAACAGTTCGTCATAACGATCCAATATTTGGTGGAAATCTTGTTTTTGTCATGGCTACTAAATGAAAACTCCAAAGTAAAATCGGCATCTGTCAGTAAGTACTTACGCACTCCTGATTTCATAACACCTTGATAAAGTGATCCTTGCATCAACGTAATGGCATCCACAGAAACTGCCTCTCCCTCAATTTCAGAAGATTCAGCTGCAAAACCAATTTGAAGGATACAACTCCTATCATAAACAACTACAAGAGACATGCAGCATGTAACATCTGAAAGAGATTCCCATATCCTGAGAAGCATAGGCAACAAGAAGGCAATCAAAAAACATGATACATACTATAGTGCAATTGCCTGCTAATTACTACAAACACTTTTTCCGTCAGACAACTTTGGCAACTTTTTCTATCTTTCAACTCCTAGAAAATTGAAAATCACACCACTATTTATAGAAGATTCAGGAATTTGGGGTCAGTATCTCTCAACCATGCTCAAAACTCAAATCATTTCAACATTTACAGCTAAACTCAACTAGCTCCAACAAAAACATGTGCTCTTTCTATGAACATTCAAACTGTAAAATTGTGAAACATGGATTACCATAGCAATTCAGAAACCACAGGAGTAGGAAGCTGAGGATTTATTCTCTGGCATTCAATCCCTATAGGATTTACCTGAAATTTAAAAACGAAACAAAATATATATAAATTTAAAAAAAAAAAATGCAATAGTGAAATAATGTGGAAAAGACCCAATAATCCAATTAGCTAAAAGTTTGAGAGAAAATAAAAAACTTGTCAAATTCCTCACCATAGAAATAGTTTTGGGTCTGACAGAAAGCCATACCAGACCACTCAGAATATTGGTTACAGCCAATCCAAGTGTCAATAAATCAGCTCTCGACTGTGAGCTAAACAAATATTCCATGGAAAAAAAAAAAAAATTTTGTCAACCAGAAAAACTCAAAATTCACGTGAAAAAAAGAATCAAAAAGCAAAAGAAAAAGAAAAACATTTTCAAAAATTTCCACTACCTGCTGGCATCGGCCACCGGAGCAATGCCGGAAACAGTCCGGTTAAAAAGAACGGCCAAGAGGGAGGTTCCTCCGACGTATATCGGCAAGCTCCGAACAAAGTCGTCGTTTTTGGAGACCCAATTGGCCACCAAATCTCTCGTCGGTTTTGGGCCTCTGTAACCTCCATCCGAACTCGCAGAATCAGAAACCCTAACGGAGCGCGGGAAAGCAGAGTCGATACGACGCCGGAATGGGCTTTTGGGAGTCCATGGAATAGGATTTCGTACGAAGCTTCCCGCTTCCATTGAAAATTATAATTTAATTCTTAAAAAATAAAGAAATAAAAAATAATTCGGAGCTCAAGATTTGGATTGGATATAATAGATATTTTTCTTTGTCTCGAAGATATAGTTAAAATTTAGAAACTGCATTGGAAAATGATTATCTGCGGTCTGGTTTGTGAAACGAGTCTGTGCAGCTACTTATTATCTGTCCGCTTAAGCAATTTTGACCGTTGGATTTATCGGGAATTTTTGAATGATAGTGGACGATGATTGGATAATGCGCAGCATAGAGGGTGATACACATTAGCACAGCATGGTCAAGGTCAACCTTATCCATTGACATACAACCACAAGAAGGGCAGGTTACATGTTGCCCACTTCCAACATTTGCTATTATTCTATTACCCACAAAAAAAAAAAAAAAAGTGAAATTTATTTTGTTGGCATGAATTTAATTTATTGAATGTATATATGTAAACTTTATTAATTTTTTTTTCAATTAATAAACAAATTGATCCTTTATATTCCTGAATTTGAAGTGAGCACATTCTTACCTAAGATTTTTCTAGTTCAAGAAGCTCAAATTCCTCTGCTTTTTTCTTAACGCAATGGACCAACCCTTCTTCAGGGATTATAAAGTTTACTGTTGATGTCTCTTATAGGATTGGTGGCAAATATTGTTGTTTTGGTATTGTAGCATGAGACTAGGTTGGAAAAGTTCTCTTTTTGCATCACCTTTTACTACCTGCTAATTCTTCTTCTATGGCTGAAAGTTTAGCTGGGTTTCATGCTGTCTCATCTGCAAGATCACTTGGATTTGTGAATAATAGAAGTTGAATCAGACAATGTAAAACACATGATTTATAAGAACTCCATCATGTAGGTGCCCTTGGGAGTGTTGTAGTTGCAAAATGTATTTGCTTCCTGTTCTTTTTTTTTTTCTTTTTTTTTTTTTGGTTAAAAAAGTTAGGAATGCTTTGGGTAGATATCTCTCTCTTTTTTTTTTTTTTTTTTTGGAAGAATGATCTTCCACAAGAACTTCCAAGACTGATCTAGATTGATGTACATTCATCTTTTTAATGAAAATGGCCATTATTATTGATTAAAAAAAAAAAAACACAAATTTAGTTGTTGCAATTGTAATATATTAGAAATGCAACATGAATTAATTTTTTTTCTTCTTTTTTTTCCAAAAAAAAAATACGATAATAACATTTTTAGCCCTAGGGATTTTTTTTTTGGTTTTTGTTTTTGTTTTTTTTTGTTTTTTGTTTTTTGAAAAGGGCCCTATGAGAGTTATCATTAGTATAATGTGATGGTTTTCTAACCGTTTAGAAGACAAAGTAAAAAATAAATAATAGTTTTGGAAGCCAAAATGCTATTCATGCCCCAAATTTTATTTCTATGAATGTTGTGTCAATACAAATAAATTTAGTTTTCAAGTTAATAGTCAAGAATATTAAGTAGTCCTATAAACAATTAGTCATGGGATAGGGATGCAAACTCCTATTCTTTTATCGGATTTTGGATTAATATCAATTTACTCCTGAATTATTGCAAAGTTTTGCATTTATTTTCTGGTTCACTGCAACAAAAATATAAATCAAGAACATGCATTGCATCTTGTCGATAGGTTTTAACATACTAGTGCGTGTTCTCTACCAACATGTGGTTGAAAGTATTAGTATTTGTAATAGTTTTTTATTTTTATTTTTTGTAATAAATGGGTGTGAATGATTTTTCATTAATGGGATTTAATGGCATATTTTAATTGTGGCCTTTTAACTTTTTTTAACGGTTTTGGCTTTGAAAAAAGGCTGCATGAGTTAAGTAAAACTGGTTTTTGAGGAAAATTGTAGAAAAACGTCATTTTTGAGTTCCTGAAGCATTTAGAGAGAAAACTTGTGAGGAAACATTGGGTTGTATAGAGTGGTAAAGCTTGGGTATCGACAGTTCGAAGAGTAAGACTTTGGTAATGTTGTGTCCAAAGCTTGAAGAATCTGTTGTATCCTGAAAAACGAGCGTCAGAAAACCATCTGCACCGATAAAACGAAAATTGTTTTAAGGATACTGCGATATTACATAGACCTTGGATAGATCAATCTACAAATATACAGATAAACAGATTCTGAAAATTTGTTTTTTATTATTCTACAATTTTTATTTTCCTTATTTTCCTACAGTATTTAACAACACACGCTGCATGTTGTCAATACATTTAACGTCATTCTAAATTTGTTGTTAAACAACTAAATGTATGTTGTCAATGCATTATTTAACAACATAAATAGAATGTTGTATATTCTTTTAAGAACATTATTATGCATGTTGTTAAAGGCCCAAAGCTCATATATAAAACATTAGCATTTCATTTGATTTAACCAATATGATCCAAATAAAAGAATCTCATTTTACAATGAAATTATAAAATCTATACTTTAAATCAATGAATCCACAAGATATTACATCATTAACAAGGCTATGCTATAAGCTATAAGGTAATTGTGTTTGGTTAATTGTTCAAAGTACTAGCAAGGAGTAATAGTGGTATAGTTCACATTCAAGGCCGAAACCAATAGTATAGTTCACATTCACTGTTAGAAATCCTCAATCTTCAATCTTCAATCTCCATCTTCAGATACTTTACTTTAAGCTCAGCAGCTTTACCATGACCTAGATTCTTTGTGCATTGAATCAATTGTATGATTTAGCCAACTTCTTTATCTTTTCTTTTTCTAACAATGTTGAAAATGATGTTTTCATTGCCTTTTAATAGCGCCATCGGGTGCAATCTAAAGGCATTCAAGCTTCTTTTGTCCATGACAAGTTTAAATTGCCATTGTAGCTTTGTGTCAAGAACATCATCAACCTTGAAAACACCAAAACACAATCAAATTTTCAAATTATTTTGAAATCACCTCACAACATAATCTTAATATATGAACAAGATAACTTCAAATTCTAATGATTTCGAAATTTTAGACCCTACCAGAGTATCTAACAAAATCAAATCCTCATTATTTCAGAGATTAAGATCATAATAAAGACACTTGTTCTGGATTCCCATATACGAAGAATCAGATAATTTCAATTCAGATGATTTTTTACTATATGAGTAAAATCCAGCATTACAAGCATATGCCATATGCACAATATATATTCAAAGTTGCCTACACTAAATATGTGACAATCCAAGAAGGGAAAATGACATTATACAACTATAATTAAGAGACTTTTACAAACCAAGTTAGTTTACCCACATAAAAAGCCTCAAATAAAATAAATAAATTTTAGTCTT
This sequence comes from Ziziphus jujuba, assembly GCF_031755915.1. Taxonomy (NCBI): domain Eukaryota; kingdom Viridiplantae; phylum Streptophyta; class Magnoliopsida; order Rosales; family Rhamnaceae; genus Ziziphus; species Ziziphus jujuba. Next base: position 8,416,147 of record NC_083390.1, read on the forward strand.
GGAGAAGCACGAAGATAATTGAAATGATTGATACTATCTAACATTAAATGTCCAAATTGATAATGCCATATCATAGAAACAATGAAAATAGAAAACTTCTGCATAGGAATACAGAAAATAATAGAATATAGATGTCACACTCCATTTTATAGGGCACAAAACTATTTCATGGCATAAATTGATATCATCCTTAAAAGGATAGAGAAATTATATAAGTGAATTTTATAATTCCACATAGTCTAGAAGTTTGAGCATACCAAGAAATTAATATTAGCAAACCCATCACGCTGTGTAAGGCTTAGAGAAAGGTCAATAGCTCCCTCACCATAATCATTTCCTCTCAAATCAATCAGAAATTCACCATTATTTTTTGTAACCAAGCTCAAATGTCAACCACGAGTTTAAAATTTAAAGTTCAAAGTTCAAGCTCAATATCTTCCCAAAGAATGTCCAGAAATTCACCATTTTTCATGTAACCAAGTACTTAAATGTCAACCAAAGAGTAACCAAGATAAGATATAGATGATAAAAAGGCAATTAATGATACAATTGTTATGTCTTCCTTTTCAAAAAATAATCTTAACCAAATAATCACAACATCACAGGCAAATAATCACAAATATCTTTAATAGTAGGAAGCATGATCATTTGGTTATTGCTTTACCAAACCAATATTCTTAGTTTTGAGTTACATAGACACTTATGCTGTCTACCAAAACAAACACAAACCAAATCAGCACATATGTGATTTTATATTATTCATATTCATATACAATCAGACAGCTAATCTTAGGCAAACAAAGTTCCTATTTGGCTTACTCTTTCTAAAATTCACACATACGCAGTAAACAATACGAGACAAGACTTACCAAATCATGCAGTCGAGCAAAGAAACTCCAACCTTGCAGTTGATCAAAGTGAAATAGTTCAAAATATATTAATTCGAAAAAGAAAAAATGGAGAGAGACATCGAAATTGAGACCTATTTGAGCAACATTGATTGAGCAAAGAGCAAATTGAAAACGCGACTAAGCAAACGAGAATGAAATCAAAGAGCATATTGATTGTGCTTCAACAAAACCACTTTGTGCACTATTGATAAAGGAAGAAGTTTAAAATCATTCAAGTAACAAAAATCCAACATACTAGATTTAGAAACTAACAAACTCCGAGTCAAATCGAATATATAGCATTTAAACTAACCTAACGAAGTTTTCTAGATAGAAGAAGTAGATCGATTAGGACGATGACCGTGAAACTTGTAAACGAATACAACGCCGAGGAATGGTGATGAAGACCATGCCTATGATCGGTGATGAAGACATCGTTGCCGATTGGTGATGACCACATTGACGACGAGTATAAAATTTTAGGAGGCAATTTTGAAATTGACTTAGATGAACAGTTTTGGATTTTAGGACATCAGGATTCTTAAACGCAAAGATAGTTATTTTAAAAGGAAAGAAAAAAATTCAAAAATTCAAAAATAGAAAATAAAAAGAAATATAAAAGGAATTATAATTTAAATAAAAAGAAGAGTTCTTTTTAGAATTCCAAAATAACTCAATACAGTTTCATTTTTTATACACTAGTATTTAAATATTTAAAAAATATAAAATTATTTAATGCAATATTATTAATATCTAAAATATTTCTAATTCATACCATCCAAAAATTATATATCTTTTACAAATAAATTTTTTTTTACAATTCCAAATTGACTACATACAGTTCCATAAAACTTAATTTTACTAGATTATTATTTTCTTATTTCTCATTTTGAATTAGGGTTGGTTTTCATCCTCTTTATTTTTTTATATTTTTATCATTTTTTAATGGCATGAAGTGTTATTTACTTGAAAGGAAAGAAACCAACCATCATGAACAATGGAGGATAGATGGCGATTGGGATTAATATGACTTATGACCATATTTGAAATATTTGAATTTGTTTAATCCAGCAGTTTCGTAACTTTTTTCTAAAGTATATGTTTAGATGGTTCGATTATAAACTTTTGTTAAATTTTGAAGTAGTTTAGTTGAAAGTTTTTGAACAGATTTAAAGTAGTTCATTCCTATACTTTTGAACATATTTAAAGTTGCAACTAATTATTTTGGAGCATTCAGTCATAAACTTTTATCCAAATTTTCAAATGTTTAGTTGAAAACTTCTAAATGTTGTCATTTTGTTTAGTTGTATACTTCTAAACATACAATTCCACACAGATACATTTTTAGACGCTCGATTGTAAACTGTTATGCAGCTTTAAAATGTTCGTTTGTATACTTTTGAACATGTTAAAATTGTTTAATTGTAAATGGTCAAACCAAATTTAGAGATATTCAATTATGGACTAAATTAACAAATGTCCTAATTTTATTTAGAGATAAAAGCGCAAAACTACAATTGACCTTCTTTATATCAATCATACAAAATAAAAGCACAAAAAGATCAGTTTGAGATCGCATTTAGTGTCATAATCACAAACTAATTTGTTCAAAACTATGAACTGTCTAAATCTATTGTCTCCTGAATGGCCATGTCATCTAAAATTAAGTTCTTGAAAGCTTTTATTTGGAATGCATATGTTGTTTCCCATCCTTGGGCACATATTTAATAATGTTTAAACCATTTATCATCAACTGAGGGTGTAGGACATCCTGTTACCATGAATAACTACAACAACAACAAAGGTAACAAAAATATTGTCAACATAAATATTAATATAATTAAATTAAATAAACTTTATTAAAAAAAATTACAATTCCTTGACAAAATGATTATCATTGACAAATACAATGGATATAATTTTATGACAATCCACATGTGGTGGTTTTGAACAAAGAGAAAGAAAGGTAAGGCATTGTCTTTTAGATATATGCATTAAAACCAAATCATATTTGGAAGCTATCAAATGGCCCATGTCTGGCATTGTCATCCATTGATTGAAACTTGGATTGCTCTCAAAATATGATAAAGTATGAATAAGCTTTTCTCCTCTTTCACTGGTTTCATATAAAGCAATGTACTCATCTGTATTAGACTTCAACTCATCTATCAAGTCTCTCCTTACCTGATCTTATTCATCGCCATATCAATCAAATATTAGTTTCTTGCTCAGTAAGTCTTCCGGCAAATGAATATCCTTCTATATGTTGGGTTACTGGATGATTATGAACCCCACAAATAACTTGCAAACTCTAATCATCATAGCCAGCCAATTTACACCCTTTCAAAATAAATGGATAATTGCACTTCTTGGTTCCACTTACCTTGTATCTCTTTCGCTTTGGTTGACCTTTAACTTTTACAAAAGGTCTATAAAAACAACTTCTTTCATAAGTAAGAAATAATCTTGCATTCTTCCTATCACTACCCTTAGTAGATGTTTTAATCATAATCATTATGTCATTTCTTTTTCTTATGTCCCTTACCCAATTATAAAAGCATTAAAATTTACAATGAAAAATTTATATGTACATTAAAAATTAAACGTAAATGTGCAAAAAACAGCAAAAAAAAAAAAATTGATTACCCTGTCTATTGTAAATATATTGGTGTAATCAACTACACATTCTAATCCAACACTTCCATTATCTATATCTTTTTCATCTTGCATATTTTTTTACATTCAACTAGATCTAAACCATTAGTGATTAAAAAAAAATGGGCATGTTTCATGATGTATGGTATTTAATATTCGTGTATATATATACATATATATACAATGTTCGGTAGATAAAAGTCAAACATGTTAAGAATGTTCGGATGGACACTTCTAAACAATTAAAAAATGTTCAATTTTAAACTTTTAAATAAAAGTTGAATTTTAATGTATCAGAATCAAATATAAGAGTATTGTTTCGACCTAGTCATTGGTAGGCGATAGAAAAAAAAATCCAAACTAAAATAATCATCACAAAATTAAAAAGAAAATTAAAGAAAAAAACTAAATCCATTTTACTGTTTCATATTTTTGGGCTTCCATAATTTATGAATAATTGTTGTATCTGCAACCCTAGCTTATAATGGAGTATAAGTTAGATGGAGATTTAACATATTTTTTTGAGAGGAAGAATGAGACTATATAAAGAGATTATTTAAATATATTTAATAAATATCCTTAATAGTAATTTTAAATGGGGATACAAATGTAAATGAACAATAAGGCTGTATAAAGTTAAAATGATAGTGCGACTAGACATTCTCTAAAAGGAAATATAACAGGCCTCATTAAAATAATATAAATATATATATATATATATGTATGTATTTTTATTTTTTGGTAGATATTTAAATTTTGTCAAATTTAATGAGATATAAATTAAATAAGTCTCTTTAATTTGTAAAAAAATATTGTTTAAATAATTTATCAATTAACTAACTTTCAACAACAAGTACATGCTTATTGTGGTATTAAATTTTTAACAACTTGCTTTTATTTGTGGTTATATCAAACTTTTAACGGCACACTTTAAAAGTATGTTGCCAAATGCTAAATTACATTTATTTTAGATAACAAGCACTCAAAGAGTGTTGTCATGAGTTATTTTTGACAACAAACAACGACATTCATTGTTGTTAGATGTTGTCTTTTCTTATTTTTCTTGTAGTTATTTTTGTTTTTATCAATTTAGTTTAATCATGCAATTTTTTTTCTAATAAATATAGCTAAATTCATCATATGCATTGCATAAAATTAAATTAAAAAAAATTTGTTTCCAATAAATTTATGAGTTGCATATGGTAGATAAAGGGCAAAATGTAGGGTAGTACCTTCTACTTTCACTTTTGTTAGTTTGGAGTCTGTAAAAATAATTTTGACAGATAATACCATATACTATTCAAACTGTTAAAACTAAATAGTTCTGTTAAAAAATTTGTCATATGAGTATCACATGACAAATAATTTTTTTTTAATAATTTCGTTTTTTTAGAAATTGTTTTAAGGGAAAAATGGTTTAAAAATTGAAAATTTCTAAATATCCAAAGCAAAAAACAAAAACGGAAAAAACAGTCTAAAAAAACTCCCAAACCACCTGCTCCTTTGTTTATCCGAATCTCTATGCTCTATTCTTCTCTATTTCTCTTATATTTCACATAAATTCATCATAAAAAAAGATAGAAAATTAAAAAAAAAAAAAGAAGAAAAAGAAAAAAGCAAATAATGGGTTGGTGGTGGGCAGGAGCAATGGGAGCCACTAAGGCAAGTACTTCAAAATTCCAATTTATCTATTTTTTTATTTCTTTATTTTTTTTTAATTTTTGGTTTGAAAAATGAAAACCCATTAATTGTTAGCCAAAAAAATTTGATTCAAAACAATGCTCCGACCAAGCACCATATCATAACACTCATTGTTGGCGTGACTGGTATCGTTGGCAACAGTCTTGTCGAGTTCTTCCTTTCTCCAACACACCTGGAAAACCATGGAAAGTCTACAACAATGCTCATCATCCTCGGCCTTCCTAGAAGGTTTTAGAGGGAAAAGGGAGCTCAACTTCTTTTCATGTGAAAAGGGTTGTTTACGCTTGAAAATGCTTCCTTTCCTTTTGTTACAAATAAGGGAAGATGGCCAGGGAGGATTTACTCAAAGATAGAAGTGAGCGGGATTGCCTGTTAGGGGAGTGATGTACAAGGGATTGGCTATCCTGCATGAATTGTAACATCCCATCCCGAAGTACATCAGAAATTTTCCGCATGTTAACCGAGTTTGACCAATTGATCAACTTTGACCGAGTGGGGCCCACATTGACTTTTTGTTCTGGATAGAGTTTTGCTTTGACTGAAGAACCATTGCAAAGTATGCATCAATCCAATTTTGTGGGCTAATAGCACATAAAAAATGAAGTTGTGGTTTGAAAGTTATAAACGAAACAGATTGCAGTCCGAATTGTCCGAGTGGTAACGTATTTGACTTTTTATTCTTGTAAAATTTGGTTTTGGCCTATATATGGTTACTTATTTATACGAGTTTATAGACTAGCAACATGCTTACTTTAGATATTTGGTTAGAAAGTTATGAATCAACGAAGTTTTTTCGAGACAGCATTTACCGTATATCAATCTGTACATGTACATAATGTTCAATGATAGTGTGCCACATGTCAAGTTTTTTCCCAATCCCCTGAGTGCACAGTGGCACCCATAGGTGGTTTTTTTATTGGCTGATGTGGCGTGTGGGGAGAGAAGGAGGAGAAAGAGGAGAGCGAAAAAAGAGAGAAATAGGAGAGAGAAGAGAGAAATCAACCTCACACCATTGACCGTGCTTCGGCCACCGCCAATGTGCATGTGCAGAAGCACCTGGTTGGCCACCTAGAGACCGACCGACCGGCCAAGTTCCATGGTCAATGGTCTGGTGACATGCTAGGGTCGGGGCAATTTTGGCCGGCGATGCTGCCTAATTCGCCGATCGATTTCTCTCAATCCGACCACCTATTTTTGACACCACCTACACCACTGTGAAGTTCACTCTCCAACCTAGCTTCCTCCCAATCTTCTCAACCAACGGCCGCTAGAAGAGCTGGTGCACATTTACCAACGACGATGGCGGCTCATCGGAATCCTTGGTTCCAGTGAGTTTCCAACGTGTTCATCAACCTTTCCCCACTATTTTGACCTCCCTAAACCCAAATCCAAGGTCCATTTCATCAAAATCACAATGGATCGGGAGATTCAGGGAGATTTAATTGCAAGTTTCTCCGTTAAATCCCAACCTCCACCGGTCCGATCTTCTAAAGGTAAAACCTAATCCGTAATCCTGGTGTTACAAGCTTCACTTTGGTATATCGTTTTTGTATTTTGAACAACTATTTTATTAGCTCCTCTGGATAATCCATGTATATTATACCTAATTAAATATTATTTTAATCAATATTGTGTGTTGTTGATACTTTAGGCACCCGTATGAACCGTGGGATTGATCCCTTAGAGGATCTCGAGTGATCCACGAGTCTGAGGTGAGTGATCCTTTTTCAAAAACTATTTTAGGGCTATTAATATATATATATATATATATATTGTGTTATTTGAATTTTTGAAACATATTATATATTTAATATTTAAGAGAAATGGCTATTTAAATTTATGATGCCAATTTGTGTTGATTTAAAGGTATGTGTTGCTCCAAATTTATATTTTGGTTTTAAAGAAATTATGGTTTTAAATTATTGTTAAATTTTATTGTTGAATTTATTATGCATAATAAAATGTATTTATGTGAATTTAATGTTACATGGATTTTATGTGATTTTGAAAGTAATTCTTGTATAAATTAATTTTAAGGATTGGAGAAAAATATTTATATTAAGTTATTGTGCTCAAAATATATTTATGCATTTAAATATTTATGGATTTTGTTTTATTGTCGTAAAAATCCATGTATTTAAATTGATGGATTTTTTTGGTGGCTTAAAAGGAAATGTGAAATCTTATGGCTTTAAAAGGACATACTAAACCTGATGGTATTTTATATGATTTCCGATACTCTTGAGATTTATGATTTTATGGTTTTAAATGCACCATACAGTATTGGTTAATTGTACTGTATCTATTAATTAGCGTGCAAATATGTATGGTCATCCTGTGGAAGCCATGGACCTGATGATTGGCAAGTATATTTGCACAGTATGCATCAGCCATTCCCTCTATGACCAAGACGATTGTTTATTAGCTTTGGCGCCGTTGGGATGCCAAGGCGACTGTTTGCAAGTTTCTATCTTTAACCTCCTCGTCAGAGTGGTATTTGGGATGCTGGGTTCCGCCTAGCACAACTTGGTATATAGTGTAGTAAATCAAGTTATTTTTTCAACACGTTTTTCAAAACAAATGTTTTAAAATGTATTTTATTATGCTTATTCATTTATTTCAAATTGATGTTTTAATACGTATTTTATCATATTTTTATTATTTATTTTAAATTGATGTTTTAAAGTGCATTTTATTTTTATTATTTATTTCAATTTGATGTTTTAAAATGGATTTTATCATATTTTTATTATATATTTCAAATAGATGTTTTAAAATTAACTGAAACATTTCTTTATTATTTCATTGATCTATTTAAATAAATTTTATAAATTATATATTGAGGTTAATTTTGTTTTTTATATTAAATTTTTGATTAATTTTGTTTTTTATATTAAAATTTTCTAATACAAAATTTATTTATGATTTTATTTTATCTTATAATGTTTTATTCTAAATTTAATAAATTGTTACTAAATTATTTTCAATGTCAATTTTAATTTTAAATTCTTTGTATTTTACTTATGTTTTTATTTCCTTGATTTTTGGATTATAAAAATGATGGATTTTGTGAAAATGGTTTCAAAAGGGGAACTTTTCCAACTGAGTGAAATTGTGAGGGTTTTGTGACAAAGTTGTTATTTTCACTTATTCATTATTTTCTTTAACTACTTATTATTTATTTGTGTAGTTATTATTATTAATAATTGCCTTTATTTTATTATACGTATATTACTATAATTTATGTACTAGTTAGGGTCACTCATTGGAATGATTAGGATCTCTTATTTTTAATCCATTTCCCTAGGCCCAGGTTAGTAGGTGTTGACCGTTCGGGGGTGAGCTTGACATGTTTGCTCGTTACTAAACTCTAAGAAGCCTTTTTCCTTCCTTTTTCTTCCTATCTTGTAATATTCTTTCTATCTCTCTGTTGTATTAAATTCTCTACTTAATTGTAAACCCTATGATGCTCTATATACTGTATTGAACTATTATTTACTTAATACTATGTTTGTTTTTTTTTTTTTTATTCAAAAGTGCTGCAAATTGTGGAATCTTTTGTAATAAGGTGGAAGGAATAAGGTGATACCTTTTACAAGTGTGTTTTTTGTACAAAGAATTTTATAGCATGTCCAATCCTTGGGGGAAATGCTGCCCAATTTTACGTAGGAAGGTCTGGTATCCCTAGAATCAGGGCTTATCTAGGTTTTTGGTTAGGGATCCTGTATGGGTCCTGATAGAGTGGTATCAAAGCTCTAGGTTTCTGTATCCTTAAGGGACTATACATTGTTGTATGTCCCATTCGAAAGTTATTCTTTATTTTGACTGTGTTGAAGTGTCATTCCTTTGTCTCGAAAAGAATTTGTTGTCTGAGTTGGTGTAACTCCAATTCCTCTAGGATATCAATTAGGAATTGCAACTCCTGTAGGAGAGTCCCTAAGGCTTGGTCAAATAGTCAAGGGTTGCCTCTTCTATATCGAAGATCAGGTGATGGAAGTAGACCTGATTCTGTTGGATATTTTTAGGCTTGATGTGATCCTAGGCATGGATTGGTTAGCTGTGAATCATGCCTTCGTGGTTTGCTACAATAACAAATGTGACGTTTAGACGATTAGGTTTACTTGAAATGGTGTTTCATAGAAAAGTTAGTAGGCCTTTACCGGGGTTAATTTCTGCCCTCACTGCCAAAAAGTTATTGAAGAAGGGTTGTAACACCCCATCCCGAAATACATTAGAATTTTCTCAAGTTGATCGAGTTGACTTTTTATTCTTGTGGAATTGAGCTTTGACTTCATGTATGGTTGTAAATTACTCATAGATATGAGTCCATAGACTAGTTTTGGATATTTCGTTGAAAAGTCATGGACTTGCAAAGTTTTCTGAATACCGTATTATTTTAATATTATTTTTAAACATGTGCACAATGTATACCATGTGTCGGCTTGTTAGCCAATCCCGTGAGTGCGCGGTGGCACCCCATGGGCAGGGCTATTCAAAAAATCCAATACCCCGATAAATCCGACCAACCTGACCTGATCCAATCTATTAATAAAAGAAACCAATATAGTTTAGAAGGGTTGCGGTTTGGTTTTTTTCAACCCGAATCCATCGGGTCAGGTTTTGGATTATAAATTAAAAACTCGATAAACCCAACCCGACCCCTACTTTACCCGCACTCATGTAGACGACCTGTAGTTAAAAGATTAAAAAATATGTAAATATGTATATTTACCTAACATTATCATGAAGTAGATTTGAGATCCCCAATTCTGCCCTAGCCACTCTGTCATTTTTTCTTCTTAGCATTAGCATCACCAATCACAGTCTCCATCATCTCACCACTGATCACCATCTCCATCATGTTGCCACTAATCTTTGTAGCCCAGCCACTACTGACCGCTCTTTTAGTTCTCATAGCTGATGGTGCCATCTCCCATTTCTCTCTTTAACTTTATTTTTTCTTAATGAAGATTTTTTTATTGATTTTATTTTTAGGGTTTTATGGAATTTGGAGGTGCTATGTAGGTTGGCTTAAGTCTAAACTTTTATGGGTTATTTTTTTTGTAGCTTAAGTGTGAAATTTCATGGCAATGGTTTTTATTTATTTATTTTGTTTTACTTATTTATATTTTTATGTCAGTTAATTGGGGTTTTTAGTTTTGGATGATTATAGTCCATCATCTCACCGCCGATCACCATCTCATCATGCTGCCACTAATCTCTATAGCATAGCCACCAGTGACCGCTGTCTTAGTTTTCACAGCTAATGGTGCCATCTTCCATTTCTCTCTCTAACTTTATTTTCTCTTAATGAAGATTTTTTATTGATTTTATTTTTTAGGGTTTTATGAAATTTGGAGGTGCTGTGGGTGTAGGTTGGCTTAAGTCTAAACTTTTATGGGTTTTTTTGTGTAGCAGTTAAGTGTGTAAAATTTCATGGCATTGGTTTTTTTTTTTATTTGTTTATATTTTTATGTCAATTAATTGGGGTTTTCAGTTTTGGATGATTATAGGTTGAATGGAGACATGCACTTTGATTTAGATCTTTCTGTCTTTTTTTTCTCTCTTTCTCTTTGTTTTTGTCACCTTCCTCTCTGTTTTTTTCTTCTAAATCAATGATCCAACCTAGCTCAAATCAAGCACCCTGTTAAAAAGGATCAAAATTAACATTTGGGCTTAGACCCAACTTGAGCCCAATATTTAAATTTAATATTTAAGCTTAAGCCCATCTTGAGATCCAATCCGATTATCCAATCCAACCCAACCCGATTATTATTGGGTTGAATTGGATTGGGTTGTTATGGGCTATAGGTTGGGTCGAATGGAAATCCAATCAAACCGATTTGATCGGGTTGGTTATTATTTTTCTTCCAACCCGACTCGTATTCAACCCCCACCCACAGGTGGGTCTTTTATTGGGTAAATGGGCGTGTGTGGGTTGAGAGAAGAGTGAGAAAGAGAGATAAATGAGAGAAACCACCACCACCGGCCACCACTGTTGACCGCCGTTCTGTCAGTCCCCATCCACATGCGCCAGACACCCATAACTACCCTTCCATTTTCGGCCGGTTAGTTGGAAATCACGGCCAACCGACCAGCCATGAGCTGGGATTGGGGATTTTTCCGTTGACGGTGCCGATCGTGTTTTTAGCTGATTTCTCCCAATCCAGGCACCCATTTTTACCACCACTGGTCCCATTAGAACACCCATCCTCCGATCTACCTCCCCACCAATTTTCATAGCCATTGGCCACCGAATGCACCACCAACGATGAGCTTTTCCGGTGGGGCACGACGGCTTGCCAAAAAATACCATTCCATTGAGTTCCTGGTGATCCCACATACCTTTCCCCACTAATTTGATCTCTCTGAACCCAAATCTGAGATCAGTTTCCATCAATTCATGATGGGTTGTGAGATTCAAGGACTTGAATTTTGATAGCTTTCAGGCGAGATTTTGGCCACCACAGGTCCGATCTCTGGAAGGTAAGACTCGATTCTTAATCCTCGCGTTTTAAGCTTCGTTTTGATATATCATTTGCGAATTTTGGTTAACGTTTGTGTTACATCCTCTGGGTAACCGCGTATAATTTACTTGATTAAAATATTAATTTAATCGGTTTGTGTATTGTTGATATTTTAGAAGCACGTATGAATTGTGGAATCGATCCCGTGGAGGATCTTGATTGAATTGCCTACGCGAGGTGAGTAGCCCACCTTCAAAATTGTTTTGGGTTGATAAATTGTATATATTTTGTGTTGATTATATATTTGGAAATGACATTTTATGTGTTAAATATTTAGTAAATTTATATTTGGGAAATTTGATGCCAAAGTTGAGTGAAATTAAAATATTTGTGCACTAAGAAATGTTTTGATTTTAAGAATTTTTATGGATTTGGAATTTTATTAATAATTATTAGATTTTATTATTGGAATATTGCACAGCTAAATATTTGAAAAGTATGTTTTATGTATTTGATATTAAGAGAATTTCTATCTAGAATTATATTGCCAATTTATGATAATTTTTAATATATGTTTGTTACCAAAAATATACTTGGGAATTTAAAGGAATTTCCATTTAATTTTACAAGGCCAATTTATGATGATTTTTATATATGTATTGTTGCCAAAAATACATTTTGGATTTTAAATGTATTATGGTTTTTATTTTTTATTAAATTATTATTGAATTTAATTGTGGATTAATTATGATTAAGAAAATAATACATTTATATAAATATTTGCATTTATGAGTTTTATGTGATTTTAATGAAATTCTGTTTACCTTGAATTTTGAGAATATAAGGATATTGTTTTAAAATTATGTTTAAAGAATATATTTACGCATTTGAATATTGTGGATTTGAATTAATTATGGCCAATTGGTGGAATTTAAGCAATGAATTTGTGATGATGATTTAAGAGGGAATTGTGAAAAATTATGGGTTTAAATGGATAAAATAAACCTGATAGTATTTACGAGATTTCGAGATTTGAAAAATATATTCATTTTATGATGCGTAAATGTTGATTTTATATTTTGCGAGCTTTTAAATGCACCATACGGTACTGGTGTTCTATACTGTATATGGATATGATTAGTGCGCACATAGATATGATTAGCACGCAGGTAGATGTAATTAACGCATAGGTGATTATGGGGTTGTCCTACGGTTGCCATTGGATCGAGAGTAGGCAAGTTGATATTAGCCATAGCCGCCCTTCTCCATGGCTAAGATGCCTATTAGCACCATTGTTGTGGGACGCCACGCGACCATTAGTTTGGTGTATCAAGTGATTTTTGCGACATGATTTTCAAAATAAATTTTTTTTAAAAGAGTATTTAAAATTTAAATGTATTTAATGGTGTTTTTATTATTTATTTCAATTTGAGATTTTAATGTGAATTTTATGGAATTTTGTTTTGTTTATACTATCTATTCATATTAATATTTTAAAATGCATTTCATATTGATTTTGCTATTTAGATTGATTTGGTATTTTGAAATAAATTTTATTATATTTTTACCATTTATTTCAAATGGATATTTTAAATTGATTTTAAATATTTCTTCTATTATTTAATTGATTTATTCCACTTATTTAAATATTTTCTGGATTAATTATAAATTCAATTATTGGTTATTAAAGTATCTTCAAGGTTTTATGGTAAGATTTGAATAATTGTATATTATTTATTGATTAATCCTTGATTTTTGGGGTGCAAATATTGGGTTTTGTGAAAATGTTTAACAATAGGAACATTTCCAACAAAGTAAATTGTGAGGATTTTGAGAGAAAACATTATTTTAACTATATAATATTTAATTACTTGTTTAGCATTGATTTATTGAGTTTCTTTTATTTGATATATTATTATTATTATTATAATTGTGTAGTAGCTAGGGTCACTCAAGGAGATAATTAGCATTTCACGTTTTTAAATTCGTTCCCCTAGACTCAGGTTAGTAGACGTTGATCGTTCGGAGGCAAGCTCGTCGTCTTTGTTCGTTGCTGAAAGTCCAAGGAGCTTTCCCTTCTTTTCCTCTCTATCTTGTATTATTTCCTTTATCTTTTGTTATATTAAATTTCATACTTACTTGTATCTTTATAAAGCTCTGTATACTGTTTAGTTATTTATTTATTTAATTATGCACTGGTTCCCTGCTATTTATTTGAAGTTCTGTAAACTTGTGGAAACAACTTGTAGTAATGTGGGAGGGATAAGGTGGTGCATATAGAAATGTATTTTCTGTACAGAGAATTTTATGGTAAGGTCTACTCTTAGGGGAGATGCTGTCGGATTTTCCACTGGAAGGTCTGGTAGGGTTTCCCTGTGATTAGAGCTTGTCTAGGGTTCTTATGAGGAATTTTAGATGGGTCCTAAAGAGGGTCGTCAAGGGTATCTAGCCCATGTGGTTGATACCCAAGTAAGTGGTATAAGGTTGGAAGACGTGCCCATAGTGAGAGATTTACTGAGCGTGTTTTTCGAGGAGTTACTAGGGTTACCACTGGAAAGAGAGATCGACTTTTTCATTGAATTGATTTGGGGCACTATGCCTATTTTTTTACCACCGTATCATATGGCTCCAACATATTTAAGGAAGCTAAAGGTTCAGATGCAAGATCTAATGGATAAAGGTTTCATTAGACCAAGTGTGTCACATTGAGGAGCACCCATCCTTTTTATAAAGAAGAAAGATGATAGCCTAAGATTGTGCATCAATTACGGGCAACTTAACAAGGTGATCACAATTGGCTCACTAAATCAATCCATTTCTTGCTAGTTCGAGAGCGTTTCTCACAAGAAGAGTTGGCCGAGCTGTTCATGAAGTATATCTTGAGTCTACATGGAGTACCTGTCACCATTATACTGGATCGAGATCAGTGCTTTACTTCACAACTGTGGCGAAAGTTAGCAGGTGCGCTTGGAGCGAGACTCAACTATAATACCGCCTTTTGCCCATAGGCCGACAGACAAATGTAGCGTACCATTCATACCTTGAAAGATATCTAAAATTGTGCATCATGCAATTTTGAGGGAACTGGGACGAGCAATTGCTGTTGGTAGAGTTTGTTTATAATTATAGCTACCAAGCGAGCATTGGAATGTCCCCATATGAGCACTTATATAGGAGATAATATCGAACCCCACTATTTTGGAATGAAGTGAGTGAGGAGAAGCTCCTTATGGCGATCAATGTGATTGGATTTGAATATCTACGGATGACTATGGACAAGGTGAGCGTCATCCAAGAAAGGTTGAAAGCTACTCAGGACTGATAGGAGAGTTACGTCGATATGCACTTTGGCCAACGAGGGAAGCTAAGTCCTCTTATATAAATCCCTACAAGATAATTGAAAGAATTGGTTCAGTGTCATGCAAATTAGCACCACAATAAGAGTTAATAAAGGTACAAAAAGTGTTTCATGTTTCAATGCTATGGAAGTACATTGCAGACCCATCGCATGTGCTTGAGACTCCCCTAGGCCATGCTTCAGCCACCACGTGCACCCACCGAACCACCTGGTTGACCACCCCGAGACCGATCAGTTGACCAAGTTCCACCGCTAGCGAGCTGGCAATATGCAGGGATCCGGGTAGACCTAGCAATGTGTCGTGTTGAATCGTATTCATTTCGTGTTGTGTTGTGTTCATATGGAATTTAGTTAACCCAACACCATCCGTTAAGCTTTCGTGTGAAAATAGATAAATTCGAACCCATTTGATAAATTATTGTGTAACTCGTCATCCAAACCGTTAATTCATTCAGAATGAACATAAATTTAAAAATTTAAATTAGATGTGGCTTTCAAATAATAAAATAATTTTTAAAAAAAACTTACAAAGATTCTTGTTTGTTTTTAGATTTTTTAAAAATTAAACTAACAAACAAATTAATACATGATTAAGAATAAATTAAATAATTTTAATATTATAAAACTTGTACAATTACAAAAATACCTTTCTTTAATGGGTCTAATAGGTTTATTGTGTATTGTCATGCTTCACCCATTAAAACCTGTTAATTTATTGGATCTTATTGGGTAACACTTATACGGATCCGGGATGATATTGTCAACCTAAATTCATAAATTATCGTGTGGGTTTGTGTCATGTTATCATGTCGTATGAGATTTTACAAGGCCTAGATCAAGGTCATTTCTGACAATGGCACCGCCTGCTTCGCCGATCAATTTCTCTTAATCTGGCCATCTATTTTTAACACCGTCCACACTATCATGAAGCCCACCCTCCAATCTATCTTCCCAGCAGACTTCACAGTCAACGGCTATCAGATGCGCGGGCGCCGGTGATGTTTACCTATGATAGTGGTGGTTAACCGGAATCCTTAGTTCCAGAGAGTTTTCGACGTGTTCACTAACCTTTCCCCACTGTTTTGATCTACCTAAACCTAAATCCGAGGTTCATTTCGTCCAAATCGCAACAGATTGGGAGATTCAGGAACATTTATTTCTCGAGTTTCCCCCGGCCATCATCGATTCAATCTTCTAGAGGTAAGTCCTAATCTGTAATTCTAATGTTACAAGCTTCATTTTGGTATATCATTTGTGTATTTTGGACAATGTTTGTCTTAGCTTCTTTGGGTAACCCGCATATATTATACCCGATTAAAATATTAGTTTAATAGATATTGTGCGTTGTTGATATTTTAGGTACCGATGTGAACTGTGGAACTGATCCTATAGAGGATCTCGAGTAATCCATGAGTTTGACGTGAGTAATCATTTTTCAAAAATTATTTTGGGGCTGTTAAAATGTATATATACTTTGTTGTTTGAATTTTTGAAATATATTGTGTTTAATATTAAAGAGAAATTGCTATTTAAATTTATGATGCCAATTTATGTTAATTTAAATGTACGTGTTGCTCCAAATTTATATTTTGGTTTTAAAGAAATTATGGCTTTAAATTATTGTTAAATTTTGTTGTTGAATTTATTGTGCATAATAAAATGTATTTATGTGAATTTAATTATACATGGATTTTATGTGATTTTAAAAGTAATTCTTGTATAAATTAATTTTAAGGAGTTGAGAAAAATATTTGATTAAATTATTGTGCTCAAAATATATTTATGCATTTAAATATTTATGGAATTGGTTTTACTGTGGGAAAAATTGATGTATTCAAATTGATGGATCTTTTACGATGGTTTAAAAGGAAATTTGAAATTTTATGGGTTTAAAAAGATGTACTAAATCCGATGGTATTTTATAAGATTTATGATTTTATGGTTTTAAATGCACCATACAACACTGATGAGCTATACTGTATTTGTTGATTAGCATGCAAGTATGTATGGTCGTCGTATGGGATCCATGGATCTGAACGTTAGCAAGTATATTTGCACAGTGAGTATCAGTCATCCCCTTCCATGGTCTGGATGATTGTTTATTAACATCGGTGTTGTTGGGATGCCAAAGTGACCATTTGCAAGTTTCTCTCTTTAACCTACTCGTCAGAGTAATACTTGGGATGTTGGCTACCACCTGACACCACTTGATATATAGTGTGGTACATCAAATTGTTTTCTTAACACATTTTTCAAAATAAAATGTTTTAAAATGTATTTTATTATATTTTTTCATTTATTTCAAATTGATGTTTTAAAATGTATTTTATCATATTTTTATTATTTATTTTAAATTGATGTTTTAAAGTGCATTTTATTATGTTTTTATTATTTATTCCAATTTGATGTTTTGAAATGGATTTTATCGTATTTTTATTATCTATTTCAAATTGATATTTTAAAACTAATTAAAATTTCTTTTATTATTTCATTGATTTATTTAATTGAAATTTTGTAAATTATATATTGAGGTTAATTTTGTTTTTATATTAAATTTTTCTAGTACAAATTTTATTTATGATTTTATTTTATCTTATGATGTTTTATTCTAAATTTAATAAATTATTACTATATTATTTTCAATGTCAATTTTAATTTTAATTTATTTGTATTTTACTTATATATTTATTTTCTTGAATTTTGGGGGTGGAAAAATGATGGGTTTTGTGAACATGGTTTTAAAAGAGGAACACTGAAATAATAAGGATTTTGAGAGAAAATTGTTATTTTCACTTATTTATTATTTTTTACCTACTTATTATTTATTTACTTAGCTACTAATATTAATAATCGCCTTTATTTTATTATACCTATATTATTATAATTTATGTAGTAGTTGGGGCACTAACTGGGATTAGCATCTTATGTTCTTAATTCGTTCTCCTAGGCCCAGGTCGATGTCTTTGTTTGTTGCTAAATTCTAAGAAACCTTCTTCTTTCCTTTTTCTTCCTATCTTGTAATATCTCTTCATATCTCTGTGTTGTATTAAATTCTCTACTTAATTATAAACCCTATGATGCTCTGTATACTGCATTGGACTATTATTTATTTAATATTATGTCTTTTCCCTGTTTGATTTATTAAGAAGTACTGTAAATTGTGGAATCTTTTATAGTATGGTGGAAGGAATAATGTGGTGCTTTTTAGAAGTTTGTTTTCTGTACAGAAAATTTTGTAGCATGTCTATTCTTTAGGGGAGATGTTGCCGAATTTTCCATAGGAAGCCTGGTAGGGTTTTTCTGGAATTAAGACTTATTTAGGGTTTTGGGAAGAGGTCATGGAAAACCATGAATATTCGACTTTACTGGTGGAGTGACGTGGGAACTAGTTCCAAATCTTGGGGTTCAGCCGAGTCTTCTTCTTCTTCTTCACACTCAATTGAAAGGGAAGCTAAAGAACCTACTCCAGCTAAAGATTGAGGCGTAACTTGACTGTCCAATCCATGACATCCAATGTGACATCCTCAATTCCCAACAAACCAATGAAAAACTTTTTGACCTCACTTACGTAACCCATATATTCTACGTCACGTGGACTAGCAGACCTTAGTGAAGCAAAGAACTGCAACATCAATGGCGGAATGTTATTCAATGTGCTAAACACAATCATTCCAATCGCACCCATTCCAAATGGCATCCATTCTAAACAACCCATGTACAAACATGAAAGAAAACAGCTACATTTTTAAGCTTCATTTTTCATAAAGCTAATGTTCATACATACCTCATCTTTAATCTCATTTTTCCCTTAGACATTTCTCAGAAAAACACATGAAATTATTAAAAAATATATTTTATTTGTCATGTGATACTTACGTAATAAATTTTTTAACAGAAACCATTTGATTTTAACGGTTTGGATAGTAAAGGGTATTATCTGTCAAATTTTTTTTTACAGATTCCAAACTAAAAAAACGTGAAAGTAGAGGTACTAATCTATATTTTGCCCTAAATAAAATGTTTGATTAGCTTAAAGTAATGCAAAAACTATAGTCCATGGGGTAATACTAGAATTTTAATAATTTAAAAATAAAGTACAAAATATGTCATAGAGTGTCATTTGCAAAATGATGATTTTAGAATGAACAAAATCACTTTCAAAGAGATAAAAAAAAAAATTAAAAAAAAGGGGGCTCCCTATAATAATTGGGAAGGGAATGAGCAAATCAACTATCATTGATTTTGTTTTTGGAAAATCATTTAAAGAACCACTAAATAGATAATTTTAGACAAAACACTTTCTAAGGTAGAAATGATTCCTAAGAATTAGTTGTAGAAATCAGTACCAAACTGTTAAAAGAGTATGGTAGCATATTTATCCTTTGATTTTCCTCTATCTCTTTTTCGTGCAAAAAATAAATCAAATTAAAATGAGGATAAAATTATGGAGGGGATTGAAATGAGTAAGGCATTTGTGAATGAGACAAACATATCAAAACTCGATCATAAAAATAAATAAAAAGAAAAAGACAAGGGAAAGGTGAGAAAGAGGGTCATAACAAATTTGAATTTTGTTATTTGTGTGATCAAGAGGGCTTATACTGATTTGATATGTATTAATTGGTTGATAGGTATTAATCGGTTGTATTTAATATATATATACATATATATATATATATTCAAACCAAATTTAAAATCAAAAAATGAACATAATGATAGCCTATTAATATGTTACAATAAATACCATATATATAAATATATTTTCAAACCACATTTAAAATCAAAAAATGAACATTGAATGATAGCCTATTAATATGTCACAATAAATACGATTTTTCTAATAGTTTTTAGGAAGTTGATTTTTTCAAAAAATAAAGAGAAACCTTTAAACAAAGCATGAGAAATAATGGTCTTCACACTTCAAAGAAAAATTCCAAATTTAAGGATTACTTTTGCTATACAAAATGATTACTCCGCTTAAAATAGAAACATGTATTTATAAGAATTATAAAAAGAAAAAAGGAATAGTTATTCATATTAATATATTTAGTTATTCTATTGAATTAAATTTAATGTTTAACACTCGTAAATATTTTTTTTTAAATATCAAATTTGGTCGAAACAATTAAAAGTTAAATTTTATAGTTATTTATGTATTTTTAATTTAGAATAATCAATTTAAATTTAAATATATTTTAAATATGATTGTTTGTTTATTCTTGAAATTAAGGAATATCAAGGAATGATTATTTTTTAAAAGGGGAAAATATGCATTCATAAGTAATGGAAATTTTTTTGAAATTGAAAATATACCAAAGATATTTAAACCTATTAATAGTTATTATAGTTCTATGTTTATTCTGCATATAAAAAATACCCTTACTTCTTTAATTTTTTTCCCACATTAATTTATTTTTTATATATTTAAATTTAATTTGCCATATTCTTTTCCATATTTATTGCATTATTACCTTATTTTTGTACTACATTTTCTCATATTTTTAATCAAAAAATAAAACAAAATACTTCAAATATTTTTCCTTGTTCCTTAACTTTTGTTTGTTTGTTTTTTTTTTTTTTGAAAGAAAAAAAATTATTAGCTAAGCGACAATTTTACATAGATCATCCTTCGTCAAGGAAACATGCCACTCTGGACATGATTCCATACAGGAATTAAAATCAGAAAAAAAAATAAATAAATAGCCTTCCTAGCTATAAATGAGCAACTTGGTTTATAACTCTTGAAACATGACAACGCAAAACAAAATCCCTACAACTAAGAATTTGCTTAGTCTCCTCAACAATAAAAGCATCATCGTCTAAATAATTTGAAAAATTATGCAAAAGACCAGTAACCTGCAAAGAGTCACTTTCTAATTCAATATGAAAAAATCCAGATTCAAAACAAAAAGCAAACCTTAACATAACAAGCCTTGTTCCTTAACCCAAACAGAATCTAAGCTTCAAAAATTTTGATCTTATTTTTATGTTATATTTTCTCATAGTATCCTTTTAATCAAACAATTAAACAGATTATCCTTGTTCATGAATGTTAAAAGCAAAGGAATATGGTCATCGATAGCTGCTTAAGAACTTCTCCTCCGTACATTCTCAATTCTTATGCTCAAAATCAAACTTTTCACACTTTTTTTTTTTTTTGGTTCCCTGTTTTTTATTATAGAGAATATCATGAAAAATCCTCTGGATATGTAATTTCAAGCTTCTCGTGCATATCAGCTTTTCATATATAACTTCTCCACACAACAACTTGTTAGCTGTTTTTAAGAAAATATATTAATCTTAGAACTATGATCAAACTAGCAGTTATCATGAGGAATCTTTAATTATGAAAAATGTGGTATATTACGTAGTGGCGATTGACAATGAAACTAACAAAGCAATATAATCATTGTTATATAATTGGCAGAGTCACATGTGCACCTTTCTATAGCGATAATTTCCCAGCCCCCTGAAGTTTTCATTAATTTCAACTAGACCCCTTTTGATAGTGGAAATGTCACTCATACTCGTTATCAAGATTTTCACTGGATCTTACTCATTATCAATTGTACTCTTATAGAAATGTGTCAATTATTGAAATTGAGTCAAAGTCATGTGAATATATAGATATATACATATAAATGGTGAATTTTCGAAGTGTTAATATAGCAGAGAGGAAGATAGATTAAAATTTTTTAAACCGTTGGAGAAGTAAATGATATTTTGAAAATTGGAGGTGTCTAATTGAATTTAAGCTATCTTATGGAAGCAAAATGATCTTAATCTTTATTTTTATATTTTTTAAAAAGTTACAAATAGAAATATATGTAAACAAAAAGTAACAACATATTCTATTCTTAAAATAAATTTTATGTTCTTGGTACAATTTTGCAGTGGGATGAGGGCCACGAATTTTACAAAATCCAAGGCACATCAATATTTAAGATCTTTGGTTGGCCATCCAAATCAGAAAGACAAAAGAGGACAAGTCTTTTATCCTTATTTGCCACAAGAATTCATGCATAAAAAACCGCTTGAAATTTTTGGGAGCCCTTGGGTTCACCATGGTCTCCTTCTCCAAGCTCCAACCGTGATTCCCTTTAGCTCTTCATGAATGTATGCAGACAAAACCATGCGGGGTCTACAACTGCAGTACTGCATCGCATTAACTACGACAGCTTCAATGAATGTCCTCCATGTCTTCACAACGTGTTCCCAGCATTTCATTTTTGCTGATATTTTGGATAATTATGATCTATTATCCGTTTAAAGAGTATTTGTCATTTATTTATTTATTATTTCTCTTTTCCTTCCTTTTTTTTTAAAAAAAAAAAGAAAAATAAAATGAAGAGAGAAATGGCAAGTCTTGCAGTTTTTTCAGACTTAATTTATTTAATATATTGGGTTAATTATACTTTGCTACTACGAAATATTATATTTTCTGCACTTTTCCCCTCAAAGCTAGAAAAATAATCTAAAGCCAGTTGAAAAATATATTTTTTTTCTTGTGACATTATTCTGATTATATGATTTTGTCTAATGACTTTGGGAAGTTTAGTATATGCATGCAGTCAAAATTGAAATAAATTTAAAGCATAATAAAACAATTTTTCTATTAGAGTTACATAAGTCAGCGTATGGTTATTTTTATCAAAATCATATATAGTTAAAATGAAGTGATAGAAAACAACAATTTGGGTGGCGATATGAAACCTTTTGTAGTTCAGAATTTAGGTGACATGCAAAATGTATAATAGTTTAAGGGAGCCTAAGTGTACTTAACCGTAACATATATTATTTTTGGACTTGTAGTATTATAATATGCACCATGTCATTGTAACCCCAAATTTTTGAATCTCATTAATTAGTTATAGAATTTTGTATAGCTTTTGTTTGTTAAAATGAACAAATATTTGAAAAATTAAGGAAAAAATAAAATTTGGAAAAGTCAACATCAAAAGGTTGGGGCAGGCTAAAATAGTGTGCCAACAGCACATATAGGATTTTCAACGATGATCCCAATAAGGATAATATAGATATGCTTTTCCTATAGATAAATAGGTTTGCAGTTGGGGCGATCTCTACGAGGATAGTGAAAAAAAGCAGAGTATTTAATATGAAAAAAGAAGGGTAAGAAGAGAGGGAAGCACACTTCAACTTATTATACTAAACGACTTTCGGCTTCTTTTTTTAGAATTAACGTTCTGCTTTTACTTTCCAACAACTACGTCCATGATTGTCACTTGTTTTATTGTTGTCTTACTATCGAATCTATTAATCAATAAGTTTTCCATTTCTGAATTATTAGTTTTGTTGAATGAAAAGAACTTCTTTTTGCCATTCTATTGCCTTTTCCTTTTTCTTTTTCTTTTTTTCTTTTTTCTTTTTTTTTTTTGGGTTGCTGTGGCTAACAAATTATTGCTTAACAGGAACGTGCATAATATGCCGATTTTCTATCTTGTTTTAGTAATAAAACAAGTGAATTATAAACAAGTGAATTATGAAAAATTAGTATCTCTAAAAAGGTTTAAAGTTTGAATTTTCTACTTCCAATAATAAAGTTTAATGAAAAAATCCATAATACTAATAATAATAATAATAAGTTCGATCACTAAAAATAAAGTTGAATGACATGCTAAATTTGTTTCTAAAATCACTAATATTGTTTGTATGAATTTATGGGATAATTACATTTACCTTCTGAATTATGCTATATTTTTCACTTCACCTCGTATGCTACAAGTCTACAACCCTTTCTCATATTGCTCTTGCACAGTTCAACTATTATTTTCCTATTACTCAAGTCCAATGATGCATTTTGCAAGGTTTTTTATTTTATTTTTTTATTTTATTTTATTTTATTTTTTTTGTTATGCATTTTGAAAGTTGAAATTCATGAAATTAAACATTTAACTCTATTTTAAAATCGTATCATTCTATTTTTATAATACTTTTGGATAGTATGCAATATCAATTTTGCTTAGAGAAAATTGCACGGTTGGATTAAACTAACGGAAAAATTTTTGTTTAGGGCGCAATATTAAAGGATTTTGTAGTTCAAGGAGGTGAAAGGCAATATAAATGAGAGAAGCATGTTTAATTTGGTATTGCTGTTGCTTCTAAAATTATCAACTTTAGTTGTGCTACAAAAAGAATTGGCTAAGAGTCTTAAAAACTATGATATCGTAATTGTTGTTTGATTCAAAATCAATATTTGAGTATTTAGTAAATAATAGTATTTAATTATTATTATGGTATAGAAATATCTATTTACTTGTAGTATTATATTTTTATTATATACACTAAATATTTAACATAATTTTTTTTTATCACAACTATAGTAGATGTTAATTAAAAAAACCAATAGTTAATAAAAAAAAATAAAAATAAAAAATGGATCAATGGCCAAAGAAAAATTTTTTTTAAAAAAAATTGAAGATGGTTTTGCTAACATGAATCCATCTACATTGGTAAATATGGTAAAAGAGATTTATAATGTTGTTCAATGAAATGCTAATAAATCTAGGATGAGAATGATATGAACTTGTTTTTAATAAAGGCTAAAATTAATATTTTAATTATAAATATTTAGAAAAGTTAAAATCAAAATCTTAAAGTTAGTTTTTTGTTGTTTCTAAAAAATAACTGTCAAAAAATATAGATTTTTTTAAAATTTAAATTTTAAAATTTTATTAAACACTTAAAATAGCTTTAGATTTTCTGATAATTAATTTTTGAGTTCCAAAATCAATCATAAACAGAGGTACAATTATCCTTAAATTTATAAGTAAGCTAACAATATTAGAGGTACAATTATCCTTAAATTTATAAGTAAGCTAACAATATTAATTTTTACTTACCAATTGATGTGATAGATAATATTTGTTTAGACAATTATTTTGAATTTGAATTTTTATTTTAAATAAATTAGAAGGAACAATAATTTTTATACCAAGACTACAACAATTCAAGTTTAATATTACTAAACACTTTAAATAATAAGAGGATCAATATTATATAATTAACTGATAATCAAAAAGCACGGTTACTATTAGGATACAAAAATATTTATTAAATTTATTAATCAAATAATATGATATATATCGATAATCAAAATTTTTATATAATTTTTATATAGATAAATGAATATATAAATAAAATTAAATAAAACCAAATAGCTAATCAATTAAAAATATTATTCGATAAATAAATTTATTGAACAAATTAATATTTATAATATAATTGTAAAAAGAAAAAGTAAAAAGGAATATGGCGTTTAGATTAGAGTCGTCTTATCCAGAATTTGAAAAAGATACATATAATCTTTGTGTTTGGGGAACCACAAGCTTCCACTAAGAGTGGTATAATTGGGAAGGGAATCAATTTCCATCAGAGCTTCAATCACAATATGTTCACAGATCCCTTAACACACAGAGCGATATGTCCAATCACAGATGCTAACTTTCACCAATTAATTATAAAAAAAAAAAAAAAAGTTATCAGCTTATATCAACGTAGTTATTGGACGAACCTTTAATTATTTTTGTGCGACTTTTTGAGCGCCAGTCCCACAAATTTATATGTTATCGTTCTTTTTTTATTTTTTTTATTTTTTTAATAATTATAAATTATTTTAAACTTTTTTATCCTCATTATTTGAATTTATACTTTGATAATATAAATAAATATATTCAACAACTGAAATTTTTTTTTTTATCAAAATAAATGTTATCGTCATGTTATATTATTTGTTATATCTTATCTGGGCAATATACTATTTATTATCTGCAACTTGCTTATGTATATATCAAAATAAAATATGTAAATTTTATATAAATCCTATAAAATAATTATTAAATGTTTATTATTAATAACTCCTTGCTCTTTGTCACCAAATATGCAATAGCTATTAGCTATATCAATAAGTGTTCTCCCTAAATACGTCCAACATCTACTCACGATTTCTATTCATGATTTATATTAATTGCATTTTTTTACCTTTTGGTTTGGAAGAGTTTTCATTTTAACATATAAATTTAAAATGTTTTAATTTAAGTCTTCAATTTCAATTTTTTATAAATGACTGTTAAATATTTGAGGATATTAAAATATATTTTCTTTTCTTTTTAGGATATTAAATTTACTTGGATCGACACCTAACAAAAAATTGAAATTTGCGAGTGAAAATGAGAATGCTTTAAATTTGAGGACAAAAAAGTAACTTTGTAAAACAAACGAATAGTTTAAAGTATAATTGACAAAATGAATTGATTAAAGTATTTGAGATGGGCATAAAAGATTAAAATAATAATAATAAAATAAAATAGATGCCTTTGGTCTCAGCTTGGAGTTCTATGTATGGTGTTGGTGAATGAATAAAGATAAAGCCACCCACTTTTCATCGCCCCATGAGGTTTGCTACTATATGATAGATATTTTTGTCAACGGTTATTTGTCAATCCCAGGATAACACATTTTTTTTTTTTTCTTATTGATAACTTTTTTTAATAATAATAAAAAAAAGAACATGCGTGCAAATGAAATTGACGTTTATTTTTAAAATATTTCTCTACCTTAAAAGAAAATAGTTGAATTTATAAATTTTATTTTATTCCCCCCGATTTTTTTTTTTTTTTGGGGGGGGTAATATATTCCCTTCAAATGGTTGCTTTGCAATTAAATCATCAATAGCTTTTGCTTTGTTGACAATCAAATAATTATCCACTTTTTCTTAATTTAATCAATGCTATTAGTAAGATACGGAATACCCATTTTCAGTTTAATTTTTCCGATTAACTTCTTTATATTTTTATACAAACATTTTTATGTTTGAAGTATCCTATTTTATTTCTTCATATTATCATGTCCCTTAGAAAGTTTATTTATTTATTTATCATCATTATTATTATTTTTTTTATAAAAGAATTGAAGAAACGGGCATGAAATTTAAACCATTATAAGCCAAGATAAATTTGACGTATTAGGCCCTATATGATAATTTCAATAAATTTTTAATTACTTATATTCCAAATTAAAATAATACTTTAATCGTGAAACCCAACAAAATGCGACAAATTATATATAATTGAAGAAAAAACAAAAGAAAGAAAGAAGAGGATATGGGGAAGATAAGGTTTATAGTTGAAGAAATTGATTGCAAAAGATAGAAATGGTTCAATGTTTTCGTAACTAATAAGGTGCTTTTTAAATGACAAGAAATATTAGCCGCCACAAACATTGTGTGTGCCAAAATTGCACTAACTACGTAGACATCGATTCAGAACATGTGAGAAAAGCCACAACAAAACAAGGTGCGGAGTCAGGACAAACAACCACCGTAGAAAATAAAAATAAGATAAAATATTTAAATAATATTAAAATTAAAATAAACTAAGAAAAATTGTGGCCCCCCAAAACTAATGGACAAAAATCTTCGAAAGCAGCAGAGATAGTGAGGAACACGTGCTTCCAAAAGAGCATTGTTAAACTCACGCAGTGCATTTCTATTTTTGCCAAAACAGCATAGAAGAAAAAGAGATCTTGCTTATGTGGCATGATTCTATTGGGCTTTCTTGGGTTATGTACCAAATCGGGCAAAGCAAAACCCTTACGGTTCATGAAATAAAATAATAATAATATATATATATAAAATGAAACAGTATGCGTATTCCACCAAAAAAAGAGAGCGAAGCCACATAGAAAGGTAGAGGTAAAGAGAAGGTGCATGGGTGATGGGTGGGGTCCAGATTTACTTATCCTCCACATCCACACCCACCACCATGGATGATTAAATAAGAAAGGTGAACAAAGGACGACACACAACACAAACATTGAGAGACAACCAAATCTTTCTCAAAGAGCTACCGAATATGCCATCTTGACGGTCGACACACACTTTGCTCCTCCACCATCCTTTTATTTTTAATTTTTCTAATATTTTTAAAACCAATAGTACATAAGTGCTTGTTTTTTAACTTCAATAAAATTATATTAGATTAGACTTAGATTTGTTTGAAATTGATTCACGTGATTTTATTTTATTATGAACTCTATGTGAATTAATTTATTAACAAATCCAACAAATGATATAATAATATTTTTATTTGTTTGCATTGAGTTTATTTATGTTATCAAGAATTATTTTTTCAATAAATAAAATTATTATCGTATTAATTATAATATAAAAGTGTTTAAATAAATTTTGTGCCTGCAGCATCATTGTTTTTTTTATTAGCTTATTTTGAATTTTATTTACACCATTTATGAACAAATAGGTAAACAAAATTGGTGCTTATGGTAGTACTTTTCTGAAAAAATTTCAAACTTGGATTTTCTATTAATGTACAAACATTTTTGGGCCAATAATATAGGCTAGGATAATTTAGGGGTAACCAAAATATACCTTATATTTAAAGTTCATGTGACTTGTGGATTATTGATTTTGGATGGTCTATATATATATATATATATATAACGGTTGCAACATGATTTATACTTGGACCAACCAAAAGTAGTCCCAAGTCAATAACTAGAGATAGCATGGTGGGAAACTTAGAATATACTTTTTATTTATTTATTTCTGTAATAAATTAATAAAAATTGTGGATGAAATTTGGAAATATGATCCATAATTGTACGGTGGAAATTACAAAACCACGCGGCTTTGGGTGTATCGACTGGACAACATCTGATGGGGAGGATTATAACGGATATGATTTGGAGAATGTGATATGAGGGAATGGTCTATGTCGGTAGTTGATGGTGCGTGTATATTGAAAACGATGCTAGTGCGGAGCACAGGATCGTTTCTTTTTGCAGATCCTTTTTAGCCTCTCTTTCATGCTAGTACAGATAACACACACACACGAAATAAAGCGGAATCAAAACCCTAAATACTCACTTCTATATCAACCAGAGCTGCTCTCTTTTCTCTTTTCCATTCGCCACCAAAAATCCTTTTTATTTCTCTCTCTATCTTTTTTTTCTTTTTCTCTGCATGTTTTGCTAGATTTATTCATAAACGACGCGTCGTTTCCATGATGTCTCGCACTTGCTCGCAGTGCGGGAACAACGGCCACAACTCGCGCACATGCACGGAGAACGGCGGTGGTGGAGGAGGAGGAAGTGGTGGCTTCGGTGCCGGCTCCGGCGAGAACGCGATCATGCTATTCGGTGTGAGAGTTACGGAGGGAAGCTCGTTCCGGAAGAGTGCTAGTATGACCAATCTTTCTCAGTACGATCAGCTTCAGGACTCTTCCAACGCCGAAGCCGGTTACGCATCTGACGACGTCGTTCACGCTTCTGGTCGGAGTCGCGAGCGCAAGAGAGGTATTTGGATTTGAATTTATTTTCTGATTTCGTTTCCGCATCTGTTTAATTTCCATTTTCTGGATTAATTTTAATTTTAACTAATTTTTTTTTTCTCTGTGTGGCTTTAATTAGGTGTCCCATGGACGGAGGAGGAACACAGACTTTTCTTGTTGGGATTGCAGAAGGTAGGGAAAGGAGATTGGAGAGGAATTTCTAGAAACTTCGTGAAAACTCGGACGCCGACTCAGGTAGCGAGTCACGCTCAGAAATATTTTCTCCGACGAAACAATCAGAATCGCCGCCGCCGCAGATCTAGTCTCTTCGACATCACTACTGATTCCGCTGTATGCATTTAATCTCTTACAAGTTTCTATTTTCTATTATTAAAAAAAAAAAAATCTAGGTCGTTGACGAACCTTTTTTTTTTTTTAATATTTTTATAATTAATTGTTTTTGACAGTTTGTGACGAATTCGTCGATAGAGGAAGATCTAGAATCTGGATCACTACCAGTACTTCCACATCCACCGCAACCACCACCACAACAGCAGCCTCATTTGATTGGCGGATTTCCGGTGTCAAATTTCCCGATGACTCTGGCCTCCGTGGTTGTGCCGGTCGCCGCCGAAGAAAGCTCATCGGAGAGTATGGTATTAGGAGGAGGACAAAGCAATTACCAAGCGAAAAAACCGACCTGCAAGCCTATCCGTCCGATTCCGATCCATCCTGTTCCTCCGTCGTCCAAAATGGCTAATCTAAATCTAAATAAAAAAACCAAGTCAACCGCCACCATGGACCCATTGCCTCTATCTCTGAATATTAATACGACGTCGTCTTCGTCCCCGAGTGATCAGTCTCCTCCACCTACAACGACGACGACTCGTGCTTCTGCGTTTCAGGCTATGTCCAACGGCGATAGCATTATCAGTGTTGCCTGAAAAAAAAAAAAAAAAAAGAAGAATATTATTATTATTATTATTCGATAACGATAATCTATTTTCTGTATAATACAGCTAGCTAAGTGGAATATTAGATAAGATTTAAAAAGAAAAAAAATGGATTAATTAGATAGATTAATTAGGTGATTAATTAGCTAGGTGATTAATTCCTTTTTATGTACAGCAGGGTAGAATAAAATAAAAAATTAAAAAAAAAAAGAAAAAAAAAAAGATTTAAGGAAAAGATGAGATGTCGTTTTCATGTAAGGATTCTTGTTTGATTTTGTGTGGTTCCTTTGGGGGATTGGAACGATAAAAGAGCACCAGGTGCGCAATGTTATTTGATGTGGCTTGCTTTTGAAACCTCAACAACTTGGAAAATAATAATAATAATAATTACGTGGTGGTGATGCTATAATTGAATATATGATTATTATAATATTTATTTGATTTATTTATTTAAAAGTTTGATTATCCATAATCATGTTATATTTTTAATAATTCACCTATCATATATTGATATTTCATTGACAATATATATATATATATATATATATATGTATATATATTTTAGCTGGAATCATTGACAATATATATATATATATTAAAATTGGATAAGTGGTTTTTTATAACTAATTTGGTTTCTATAGCATCATTATTGTTTGTGTAATATATATATATATATATATATATATATCCAGCTTTCCTTTTCGGTATGAAGAATGTTTCGGGCTGTTTTTGTTGTGATTGACTCACCAAATTAGACTCCGTTTGAAATGCTGGAATGAGCTAATTATGCAGTACTATAGACGAGCTTTTGGATTATTCTAGTAAGTATATGAAATTATTCATTAATATATATATATATATATAATTGAAAGATGGAAATTGTTAAATCAAATTTTTTCTGCTAAGTAATTTGGATGCGGGACTGGGGTGTAATCCATTTTTTATTTATTTATAATAATAATAATAATAATGATAAGTAATTCAAATGGATTCGTTATTTTTATTGGTTTATCTTAATTCAATATGATTTTTAAGTTTAATATGCACCAATAAATATGAGATCAAATAGATGTTTAAAAATATACCGATTGATAATTCCATTTTATTCAAAGCTATCAAATTCTACAACTAATTCAAATAAAAAATAAATTGATCGGTAATATAATTAGATTGGATATGATTATTTTATAAAAAGTTCGGTTGAATAATTTTAATACTACTCCTGAAAATGGATTTATCTAGTTGACAAAGAAAAGATAAAATGAGAACATCAATATCATACATTCTACAGCTAAGAAAGAGCTAAAGATAAACTCTTATTTTCACATATCATAATCTGCCTGCTCATTTTCCTTGTTTATTTTTTTTTTTATTTTTGGGGTTAAAATTTTAATCTGACTTTTTTATTTTGGCAAAAAAATGAAATGTGCCAACAGGGAGCACAAAATTGTTCGCCAGGCCCCTGCATGACATACATGAATTCTGCAAACATCTCTTGGTTGAGATTGGCTTGATGGGACAGTCTAGGAACTGGAAAACTAGTCTTAGGTAAACATTATTTCACTTAAAAATAAGAAAAGTTATATTTGCAAGTTGTCTGCATTTTTTAAAATTCCGCCTCTATTCTAACCCTTTTTCGCGTTCTTTTTCAAGTTTTAATTTTGTTAAACTTTCTTTCCTCCAATATGCAACATCCTCCTATGATTGTGGCAATTTCCGATCTATCGTGACTATTTTTTTATTTTTGAAAAGAAATAAAAAAAATTAATGATATAGAACCTTTAAAATCAATTTTTTTTTTCCCAATCTATGTAAGTGTTTCAATTTTAACTTACATTTTCTAGAAAAAAAAATAGTAAAATATGTCTTAGAAATTTCTTAAGCAATTTTTTTGATTTGATAGCTGGAACTTACCTCCATATCTCTTGTTGAAACCAACTGGTGATGGAGTGTTCAAGCATGTTTGTTTCTTTGGTTTTCCCTTGATTTTTTCTGAGATTGTTGTTAAATTTTTTGAATCCTATAGGCAATTTAATTCAAATGAATTGAGTTTTATTTGTTTCATCAAATTAGAAAAGATCTTGAAAATTTATGAATAAAATGAATAGACTTTTAAAAATAGATTACGAGTTAGCAGTGCACAAGAATTAATTGAGAAAAAAAAAGAAATAGAAAAACTTGTATTTTGTTCGAGATTAGCTTGCATTGGAGACCCATTAAGTTAGCAGTGCACAAGAATTAATTGAGAAAAAAAAGAAATAGAAAAACTTGTATTTTGTTCGAGATTAGCTTGCATTGGAGACCCATTAAGTCCTCATTGTAGGTATGCTGAATCATGAAGGCAAAGTGACGAGTGACTCTTTTTGGTGGTGGAGGCAGTGGTTATTGCTAAATGTATAAAACCATAACCTTAATAAAAGAAAGAGAGAAATAAGGAGGGGAGAAAATGAACGGGTTTTTGGTCAATTATTATGTATGAAGACTGTATAGAATTTAAATGGAATTGCAAAAAAAACCTTTTGAAAAACAAAGAGCGTGCTTGCACAATTGATCAACATTGATAATTAAGAAAAATATTGCCGACCTTTTCCATGGAAAATAAAAATAATCAAAAAAATTATCCTAAATTTGTATTGTTTTAAGTCCAAATCTTTTAAATTTTTGTTGATCATCCAAATCTTTTAATTTGATATGTCATTGATGGATTGGAATTGGAATTGGTTTCCTTTATTTCCTTTTTCCAAACGTATTTTTCGTAAAAGCATGCATATTTTGTTCATGTATGCTTTCCGTTTTCACCTTCTTAGAAATTGAAGGTTTATCCAAAAAGAGTAATTTGTGAGTCTTACATATTAATCTCCAATTTTTCTTTTGAGCATTGAGTAAGAAAACGAAAGGGAGATTAACAAATGTATTTTAGGGAAGACTTAGGCCTTGTTTGATATAATTTTTGTTTTTACTTTTCAAAGCTTTTCCTTCTTGAAAAATACTTCTTGATGGAGACATTCAAACCAACTTTGATTAAAGCACTTCTACAGGCTAAAAGCACTTTTAGAAAACTTTCTAAACACTGTTTAGCAGTTAAACTTAAAAGTCAAAAACAACTTTTTAGGAGCTATGCCAAAATGTAAATAGGATTTTCAAAAAAGTGACACAACTAGTTAACATTTGGCATAGTGAAAAACAATTATTAATTGTTTTATTATTGTGTTTTTGTAAAACAATTATGATTTTAAACTTCACTTCATATTAAAAAACTATCAATTTTCTATTATTTGTAACCAATCCTCTTTTTGAGATCTACAATAAGCTTTTCAAGTTCAAAAATTAAAGAAAAATGCTTTTGTTATATAGCCAAAATTTCAGCTTTCAACACTTTTTTCAAAAGAAATATTAAATCTCTTAATAATTTACAGTTAGACAATTTAGATATCACTAGAATATACTTCTAGTCTAGTTGTTCATAAGACTCCAATTCATTATCCTTTTCATCTAATTCATCTTCTATATCATTATATGCACAATTATTTCCCTTTCCCTTTGGAATCCTTGATTTCAACTTGATCACCATAGCTTTTCATGTGGTGTTAAATGTGAGTTTCTAATTTTTTATTAAATTATATCTTAGCTCTTTTTTTTTTAATTAATAAATAAGTAAATAAAATAATTAAATTTATTTTATGAAAATTATTTTATTTCATTTTTTGGGGAAAAGTCCCACACGTTTTCACACCTAGGCCTTCCTTTTGACGGTCAAAGCATTGTTGACCATCTTTTCCCCTATTTAGGCCATATACGAGACTTTTACTCCATGCCTTACGCAAAGCACACCTAGTCTCTGCCTTTTTATGCCTTTTAGAAAATTGATTCCAGGTGCTTGCTATAATTATTCTTATCTGAATCCAATTGTGTTAACACATACTAGAAGAGCTTATAATCACATGCAATTAGGGTTATGTGTGCTACTATATGCTTATCGGAATCCAACAGTGTTAATAGGCACTAGAAGAGCTTATCATCAGGTGAAATTGGTAGACAGGATAGTTGGGTTACCACTAACTTGTACAAGTCTTTTTATATTTCAGTTTGCTTTCTGTTCAAATCTAATTTCTAGTCCCTTTTCTAACCAAAAAATGTGCATCTCTCAATACTTTATTAACATGTTCACATCTAGTTTCTTGGTCAAAATCAACAAATAAAATAGGTATAAAATTCTCTTGAATGTAGTTACTTTATAGATCTGTTGTGATCCTTTGATCACCAAAAACACAAAAAACTAATACAGAAGAAAAATAAAGAGAGACGAAAGCATGAAAATTGAGAAGAAAAAGATGTATTATACTATAAAATTTATACACAAAAAAACTTCTTTCAGCCTCTCTCAAAACCTGTATTGTTCATACTGTATGTTATATGTGATACAAGAATGAGAAATTAAACATCTATTTGTAATGCTTTCTCTGGGGCTTCTAGGGTTGAAACCCTAATGAGCTTGGGTTTTAGGAGATAATATGTTGAACCCCACAATTCTCCCCCTCTAGCCGCATTTCAAAAACTTGATGGTCACCCACCATCTAAACCAGCTATGTCTCTACACAGCTTCAACTCTTCTGATGTAACAACTTTTGTAAACATATCTACTGGATTCTCCTTTGTGTGAATCTTTACTAACCTGAACAATTTATGCTCAGTCACATCGTGTATCCAATGATAATGAATATCAATATGCTTTGTCCGGAAATGATACATTGAATTCTTGCTTAAATCCATAGCACTCTGGCTGTCACAATGTATCTTGTAGTCATTATGGTTTATGCCCAGTTCATGTAGCAAACGGTTTAACCACAACATCTCCTTACCAGCTTTCGCTGCGACAATATACTCTACTTCTGTTGTTGATAAAGCTACACACTTTTGCAATCTTGACTGCCATGACACAGCTCCTCCAGCAAAAGTGTAAATATAACTTGAAATAGATTTCCTACTATCAAGATCTCTGGCCATATTTGCATCTGTATAGCCATGTAGAACCGAATCACTTTTCCCGTAACATAAGCATACTTTTGATGTACCCTTAAGATACTTGAGAATCCACTTGATTGCTTCCCAATATTCCTTTCCAGGATTTGAAAGAAATCTGCTCACAGTATCAACTGCATGAGTAATGTCCAGTCTAGTACACACCATTGCATACATTAGACTTCCCACCACTGAAGAATAAGGCTTTGAAGCCATCTCCGCTATCTCTACTTTGGATAAGGGGCACGATCTCTTGCTCAACTTGAAATGGTTTGCTAATGGAATGCTAACTGGTTTGGCCTTCTCCATGCTAAATCTCTTTATCACTCATTCGACATACTTCTCTTAAGATAGCCATAACTTGTGATTTTTCCTATCTTGAACTATTTGCATTCCTAAAATCTATTAAGCTGGTCCCAAGTCCTTCATATCAAATGACTTGGAAAGTTTCTTCTTCAGATGACTAATTTTCATTGCATTTTGTCCAACGATCAACATGTTGTTGACATATAGCAAAAGTGCAATGAATTTTCCATCTAGAAATCTCTGAATATAAACACACTGGTCTGTATCAGTATTTTTGTATCCTTGACTCATCATAAAAGAGTCAAATTTCTTGTACCACGACCTAGGTGCTTGCTTGGGGCTATACAAGCTCTTCTCTAACTTGCAAACGAGGTTCTCCTTCCCTGAAACTTCAAAACCATCTGATTGCTCCATATAAATCTCTTCATATAGATCACCATGAAAGAACGCTGTTTTCACATCCATCTGTTCAAGCTTTAGGTCTAGACAGGCTACTGGACCAAGAATAATTCGTACCGAAGTCATCTTCATTACTGGTGAGAAAATCTCATCAAAGTCAATTCCTTTTTTCTGAAGGAAACCTTTGATGACCAATCGAGTTTTATGCTTCACCACCTGTCGGTTGCCATCTTTCTTGAGTTTGAATACCCATTTGTCTCAATGCCTTCTTTCCCTTTGGAAGCTTAACCAACTCATAGGTATGATTCTTCTGCAAAGATTCCATCTCATCTTGCATTGCATGTATCCATTTTTCGTTGTCTTGATGTGAATTAGCTTCTTGAAAGCTCTCTGGCTTCCCCTCTTCAGTAAGCAGAATATATTGAGATTTTGGATATCTCTTTGATGGAATACAGCTTTGTTTAGATCTTCGAAAAGGTGTACCTTCATTTGACTGTTCTGATGGTCCTGCAGCTTCTGGTGTTTGAGCATCTCCCTGCTCAATATCCTCTTCTCTCTTCTGTTCTGCTTCTGGTAATTCCCTATACACCTTATCATCATCTGTGGTTGGTTGTGTTGGTTTTGGATTAGGAAAAAAATCATGGGCACTGGTACTAGAAGACTTCATTGGCTTCTTAAAATCTTTTATAGTATGGTTTTCTTGAAATACCATATTCCTGCTTCTGATAACCTTCTTTGCCTTCAGATCCCATAATTTGTATATGAGTTCTTACGTCAAGCTTCTGTCTAAGCTCTTTGGATATATGTACAAAGGCTAAACATCCAAATACTCTTAGATGAGAGTATGAGAGATTCTTACCAGATCACATTTTCTCCGAAATTTCAAAATTTAGTGGTACTGATGGCGATCTGTTAATCAAATAGCAGGTGGCACGAACAGCTTCTCCCTAGAATGACTTTCTCAGCTTAACCATACTGATCATACTTCTGACCTTCTTCATAATCGTCTAATTCATTCTTTTATCTATGCCATTATATTGTGGGGTATGAGGGACCGTTTTCTCATGCCGAATGCCCTGTCCTTTGCAGTAGGCCTCACACTTCCGGGAAGTATACTCATCCCCGTTGTCTGAGCGAAGACACTTTACCTTCTTTCCTGTCTCACGCTCTACCATGGCATGGAACTCTTTGAAGTGATCTAAAACTTGATCCTTCGTCTTTAGGAAATAAACCCACACCTTCCGAGAAGCATCATCTATAAGGTTAGGAAATATCTGTTGCCACCTAGAGATCCCTCTTCCAAAGGTCCACCAACATCAGAATGCATCAGACTAAGCAATTCTGATCTTCTCATTGAAATGGAGTTAAATGAGACTCTGTGTTGCGTACCATACAAACAATGATTGCAAGGATCTAACACAGCATCCTTGGAAATAGTGATAAGCCTTTTATTCATCAAGGTAGACAATCCTTTCTCACTTATGTGACCGAGTCTCTGGTGCCACAGATTTTGATATACCTCTCTTTCTGTAATGTTGAGGCTATCTGTATAAATTTTCACATGAGTCTTGTAAAGTATTACACAAATATGTCCTTGAGCAACAACCATAGCACCTTTTGTCATTTTTCATGTGCTGTTGTAAAAGTGGTTGCTGAAGCCTTCCTTGTTAAAGGCTATTCTTGAGAGCAAATTGAGCCGAATGTCTGGAACATGTCGGACATTCTTCAAAGTAATTATATGTCCAACATTAGTCCTTATCTGAACATCTCCAATTCCAACAATCTTGACAAAACTGTTACTTCCCATCTTCACTGTGCCAAAGTCTTCTGCTTTATATGTCTTGAAAAAACTTACATGTGAAGTAACGTGGTAGGATGCTACAGTATTAACGACCCACTCGACTTCTAGGCTTGAAGTGTGAAGGCATGATTCTTCATGTGTGGAACAATATGCTACTTCTCCTCTGACAATGACCAAAGTTTCACCATCCTTCTCCAGTTGATTGTTTTTCTGCCCCTGCTCTTGCAATATCTTCCTACAGTACTTCTTCAAGTGTCCTTCTCGGCCACAATAGTGACACTTATATGATGACCTCCTTCCACCTGTAGATCTACCTCTGTTTTGGCTTCTGCCTCTTCCCTTATCATGAGTACTTTCTTGCTATCTTCCTCGTTTCTCTGTGACAAGGGCATGTGTTTGATCATTATCAATGTTCTTCTCCTGGCTTCCTTATTAAATAAGGCATTCGTTACCATAGCTATGGTAAGTTTTCTATTCGGGACCGAATTTCTAAAAGAGACGACTAGTGTCTCCCAACTGTCTGGAAGAGAGCTAAGAAGTAAAAGTGCCTATTCTTCATCCCTTAATTGTAACTTCACTGCAGACAATTGGTTTACCAAGTTCTGAAACATACTGGTGTGCTTGGCTACAGAAATTCCATTCTTCAACTTCAAATTCACCAAACGCCTCATCAATAAGGCTTTATTCCAAGCAGTCTTGGCTTGGTACATGTCCTCCAATTTCTTCCAGAGGGTGTATGCGTCCATCTCTTGTACAACATGATGGAAGACACTGTGGCCGATCCATTGTCGGATTTAACTGATTGTTTTCCTATTCATCTTCTTCCATTCCGCTTCTTTGGTGGGATCGGGATTCTTTCTTTTGGCATCTAAGGGGTTAAACAAATCCTTGTAATTTAGAAGATCTTCCATCTAAGGTCTCCAAAATGCATAGTTGGTGGCAGTAAGCTTGATCATAGCTCCCGAATGTGACTCATCCATTGACATCTTGTCCTGTAAAAAATTGGAGCTAAATTTGGAAAATGGAGTCCACCAATGCATTTGGAATGGTAGAAAAATGTTAGGTTTGACTCTTCTCATGCCAAAATCCAAATCTTCAAATTTTTAGGGTCAAAGTGCAATTTTCAAAAATTATGGGCCAATCTGCAAATATTAAAATTTCTGGAAAAACCTGCAAATATAAAAAATATAGGGGTATATCTACAATTTTAGAAAATTCTTGGATCGGTATTGATGTGTCAGATGACGTGGTAGAAAGCTGGCTGATGACGTGTCAGGTGACATGTCACGACTCGGCTCCTATCTCGTCTCTCAGCTTGGCTCGAAGGTGTGGCTCACAGCTCGACTAGTCTGGAGTGGCACGTGTGTGGCACATGTGAGTTGACCGACGCATGAAAACCTACACAAAAACTTTGACCGGCATGTGGGGGTGCATGTAGCGGCGGATTGAGGTCCAGTTGGGCTCACTCTCTTCATCTCGGCGAGATCTACCTCCTGGTATGCTCAAATACGCCGTTTAAGCTTTTGGACGGCAAACCTTATACCTGGAACCAGGCTCTGATACCACTTGTTGTGATCTTTTGATCACAAAAAAACACACAAAACTAATACAGAGAAATAAAGAGAGACAAAAGCACAAAAATTAAGAAGAAAAAGATGTATTATAACTGTAAAATTTTTATACAAAAAAACTTCTCTCAGTCTCTCTCAAAACTTGTATTGTCTATACTGTATGTTATATGTCAGGACCCGTCCAGAATTCCTTTTCCGGAACCCTAGACAAGCTCTGATCCCAGGAAAATACTACCGAACCTTCCAACGGAAAATCCGGCAGCACCTCCCCTAAGGGTAGGATTAACCAAAAATTTCTTGCACTGAAAACACACTTCTATAAACATCCCTTTATTCCTCCCACAATACTACAAATTGATTTCACAAATTTCAGCTCTTCAAATAACAACAGCAGCAACCCAGTGCATAAATAAAAACTACACGTCCAATACAGTATACAGAGCATTATACAGATAAATGTGGAATTTATACAATGACAGATAAGAAGTAATACAGATAGAGAGGAAAAAGGGAAGAAATACTTCTCGAACCTTCGGCAACGAACTGAGACGTTGGGCTCGTCTCGGAAAATCAACGTCTCCAACTTGGACCTAGGGGAACAGAGTTTAAGAATGTGAGATGCTAATCATCTCAGTGACTGACCCTATCTACTATACAATATAATACCACGGTAATAAATAGATAAATAATAATAAATTGGAAATAATAATTTCTCTTAAAACCCTTACGATTCTCTCGGTTGGAAAAGTTCCCCTTTTAAAATCTTTTCACAAAACCCTTTGTTCGTATTCCCCGAAACCAAGACATCAAATAAATACCAGAAACGGTAATAATTATATTTTTAATTCCAATACAGTTTCAAAATATTTATTTTAAAATCACAGTTCTGAAAATCACGTGATGCACCCACTATATACCAGTGGCGCCAATAGTACCCAGCGTCCCAAGGTACCGCCAGACAGGAGGTTATAGAAAGAAACCGACATACGGTCGCGTGGCGTCCTACCGCACCGCTGCTAACCTGGTGTCCCGGCCATGGAAGGGTGGCCTACCCTCATCCGATGGCAACCACAGGACAACCTCATAATATCACCTGCACGCTACTACCCACCTGCGCGCTAATCACATCCGTGTGCACAATATCCATATCACATATAAACAGAACACCAGTACGTGCACGGTGCATCTAAAATCATAAAATCCACATATTTAATTTATATATATATCAAATCTCACATTTTGCATAAACATAGTGGGTATATTCCATCCGCTTGAACCCGGAAATTCTCCACAATTTAATTATAATCAACACCATAAATTCCATGATTTTCAAATCCACCAACTCCCAAATCTACCAATTCAAATATCCACATTTTTCCAATAGCATAAATAATTCTCGAAATATAATAATTAAATCTCATAATATTCCATGGGCATATTTTATAAAAATTGGAGTCACCAACATAAACAAATATTTTTCTTGAAATATTTGAAAATCAAATCATGCCTGATTTAATGTTACAACCACAAGAATTTCAAAATTCTCAAACCATAAAATAATTTCACATGGCATAAATTTATAGAATGCACATTTTCTTAAATCCAATAAATTCACCAATAATTCCACAATAAATTAAATAAATATTTGGCATATAGAATTTAAATTCCAAATATTCAAATCACACATAATATTCACCAATTTAATTCCCGAAATTAATTTGAAGGTGGGTCACTCACCTGGAGCACGCAATTAAACCATGATCCACTATGGGATCAATTCCACGACTCACCGGTGCTCCTAAAACACAATTCATACAAAGACAAATAAATTAATATTTTATTCAAATAAATAATACCTGGTACCCGGGGGGTCAAACAAAAACGTTATCCAAAATTGACAAATTATATACCGAATCGAAGCTTGAGCGACGAGGATTACAAATCCGGTCTCCATCGACCCCAATTCAGCCGGAGGTGGCCGGAAAGCTTCGGCTGATTTTCAATTCCTCGTATCTCGCAAATCGACGAGAGTTGAGTTAATTAGAGCTCAGAATCAGAATCAGAGGGTCCAAATTAGTGGGAAAGGACCGGTTGCACGACCGGTGGCTTCCG
Organism: Ziziphus jujuba; assembly: GCF_031755915.1. NCBI lineage: Eukaryota > Viridiplantae > Streptophyta > Magnoliopsida > Rosales > Rhamnaceae > Ziziphus > Ziziphus jujuba. The sequence goes on from NC_083390.1 coordinate 8,457,682, forward strand.
GAAAATGGCCAAACCAGCGACACACCGGCCGCCGGCGTTGGAGGCCGATCACGGCGCGTCCACTGGCCATTCGGCCGAAAATTTGGCTGCCGGTGTCGCCTAGCTGTGGGCTTTCATGTCGGCCGGCGCATGAGTGGTTCCGGTGGCCGGGAAATGTGCAGCAGGGAGAGAGAGAGGGACGGGCGGTGGGAAGGAAGGAAGAACGAAAGGAAGAAGAAGAAGAAGAAGAAGAAGAAGAAGAAGAAAAGGAATCGGGCCCCGCTGGCCTTTTTTCCCACGTGGGGAAAGAAAAAAGAAAAGAAAAAGGAAAAGAAAAAGAAAAATAAAATAAAATAAAAATAATTAAATAATAATATTATTATTTAAAATAATAATAAAATAATATGATATTACACATGGTTGACATGTGGCTTCTCAACATAGTGACACATGGTCACCTTCATTAAGTCACACGTGGCACATCGTTACACGTTTCAAAAATAATATTAAAATAATACAGTATTTGAAAAACTCTACAGGTCCATAACTTTCAAACCACATGTCCAAATCGGACGTGCCGGTCTACGGACTCGTATCGACGAGCACTTCACAACCATGCATGAGTCAAAGCTCAACCTTGCATGAATAAAAAGTCAACTCCGACACCCCTTGGACAGTTTGGACCTCAACTTGTTTTGCTCATAACTTTCAAACCGTAGCTCCGTTTTCAACGTGCTATTAGTCTACGAACTCGTGCCAATGTGTACTTCGTAACGGTACCTCAATCAACCTAGAATTCCAATCGGATCAAAAAGTCAACTTTTGACCCCTTGGGTCAATGGTCAACAGTCAACCTCGGTAAACGTGCGAAAATTCCGACATGGTTCGGGACGGGGTGTTACATTATATGTGATACAAGAATGAGAAATTAAGCATCTATTTATAATGCTCTCTCTAGGGTTTCTAGGGTTAAAACCCTAAGGGACTTGGGCTTTGGGAGATAATAGGATGGACCCCACAAGATCGATTAGATGATGATTAATACGTTTACTCAGAAACAATCAAGACGGATATTTACAAACATGCCCAACCGATTGAGGAAAAATGCCCTAAACCTTAAACTTTCTAATAAAAAAAAAAAAATCGTTGGCAACCATCATACATTCACTACAAAAAAAGTAAGCATCAACTACAAGCTCTTTTTGAAGCAAATTAATGATTTTGTAGCTTAAAGCTGTTTAGCTACGAAATTGTATGTAGCTAGTTTGTAAATGTAGGCCATAACAAATTCTCAACAGTTAACAGAAAAAAATATTTCCAAACTAAAATTGTACTTTTACTATGGAGTATTGTTTGTAGTTAAACAAGGGTACAAATAGCTAAGGACTTTTTCATAGCAAAACCCATATATTTTGTTTCACTGAAAGCTCAGGTTTGCAGCTGACAGGGTAATCTTCATCCTGTATCATGCCTTCAGCTACAAAATTAAATTTTCTGTAGCTGCTGACCAATTGCACAAAATTGTCACTTCACCGATAGCTATAACTTACAAATAGTCAATGTTAATCAATAGCTCCAAAATCATATTTGTACTAAAATTTCATTTTGTACTTCGCTACATAAACATTTGTAGCTTAAGATATATAGTGTTCATCTACGAATTATTTTTGGAGATAAATACTTACATGGAAATTTATTTTATATAATATCTTTTTTTTTCATAACACTAAATATAAATTTTAGGTGTCCATCTATCTACACAAATACTAAAGTAACAACACAAGATTTCAAAATCAAATTAATTCTCATATTATTGCATTAATTGTTGAAACCAAATGTTTTCACATTAGCAGCATTGAAGTTTGATACAAATTTTATATACTAACAACTCTCAAACACCTATCCTAAAATAATCTAACTCCTACTTAAAAAGCTAAAATCTAATGCCTCATTTTTGCATGCATTTTCAATCCTGGTGACACCTTCTATGCTAGCATACCTGCGGTATGAGAAACACAACCACATTATAATGTTAGACCTCTGGATCAACAATTTAATGAAATTAAATGAACTTTTAGTGTTAACATTGTGTTCCAGGCTTTTCAATATGTACAAATTGGCACAGGTCATAAGTATTCCTTGTGTTAACATAAGTGTCCGTGTTAACGTTATGTTAATCATAGCCTGCTTTAAAATAAGATTTTCATTTGCATAATTTCACCCAAATGAGTACTATCATATGATTAACATAAAAGGAAAGCTGTCCAGTTCTATTGACAAAGCATATTCCATAGAAAAGTGTACATAATGAATGATAGAGAAAAAGATATCAACCAAAAGAGGCAAGAAACAAATATTTGAGCTACAGGAAATATATATGCCCCGAAAAGGAATCTAAACTAACACTTAACTATCCTAAAGTAATCTTATACTTGTGTATCAAGTTAACTATAATGTCTTAATGAATCCTCAATTTGTATAAATCTTAAGTTTTGGTGACAGCTCCCATTCTTTCCATACCTGCCATATAGAAAACAAATGAGTCAATAAGGATCTTATACATGGGTCTTAAACAAAACCACGGTCAAAGAACATAAGTAACAAAGAAAGCAAAGGCCAAAGAAAAAAAGGAAAAAGGAAAAAAAAAAAAAATTAGGAAGAGTATAATAACTTTTTATTTAAAATTTTGAAACGTGGGAAGTGATTGCGCCAATATAATCTATTTAGTTACAAAAATCAGTGACACCAAAAAATTTACCAACTAATGAAATTCAAAGACATTAGCTACAAATTTCTTTGCTATCACAAAAGTATCCTTAAGATGCAAAACAATATTTTTGTAGCTGGAAAATGTAGCTGTTGCTTGCTTCTTTGTTTTATTTTATTTTTTGGATTAAATATCTATTGGTATCAAAATGGCCATCAAGAGTACTTGACGGTTTGTTCTTCTCACAGATTGGTTGCAATCAGCCAAAAGGAAGAAAAAGAAATAAAAGTTGTAAGCCAAATATGGTTAAAAACAGAAAAAAAATTAAAAAAAAAAAAAACTAAGAACAAAAAACAAACTATAAACGATTGATAGATGGGAAAACATATATGAGACAAACCTAAAGAGCCAAAGTTCATCAAACAAGTACTCTAAAACCAACTCTTATATACAGCATTGGGAAACAAAATAATTAAGAGTTTAACATGACAAAGACAGTTCAAAGTATCACACCTTGTTTCCACCATTCTTAAGCTGCTTCAAGCAAGAGTCTTTGTAGATGGTCAGTGTAATAGGCTCTCGCATAGGCAATATCCTCCAAGACATCTGCACCATACAATCCAAACCCGCAGATACGAAGACCATTGTTATACATACCGCAGATATGGAGCAGCACATTCAAATCAAAGCAACATATGATACCTGTTTGCTATCTATAATAGTCTTTGCGGTCTGAATGTGCCCTCAGCATCAATGTACATAGCTTTCTCCTCACCACATCCTTGGTCTAATGGAAGCTGAAACATCAAAAGATCGTGCAATGAATGATTATAGGCTAGGGGAGTGAGCGAATAAAGCATATCTTAATAGATGACTCTGCCTATAAAGTAAGACCTGCAACTCAGCTGCATCCATCGCATTTAATTTTCCTTAATCACAAGATCATTATACAGGAAAAGAAGGAAATTTATGAGGGCACAGGTAGATTGCAATTTTCACCTTGTAAGTTAAGAATAAATAGAAATATGCAATGAGAAACACTGTTCCATGGGTAGTAAAGCAAATGTTAAAAAGGCTGGCAAGTGACACAGTTAAAGTCTGTCCAGAGTGAAATTCACCGTACATATCAGTAATAGATCCAGGTTCTACTCCTCCTGGCAGAAAAGAGGCATGAAGAAGTTTCCTACAGAGCTGAGACCAAGAAATGGCATTTCCATTTCTACCCACAAAAAAAAAAAAAAAAAAAAAATTCAACTTTACCAAGACTTACTGTTTTGGGTTGTGATAAGCTACAGACATGCCTAGCGAGTTTCCAATCAAAAATCAACTTAAGCATCGAAAAAATATAACAAGATTCATCAGAAGAAAGACAAAAGAACCGAAATGAGCAATCTATGTTAATATAAAACTTTTACTTGACATTATATATAGATAAACTACAATTTGCAGCCTAAAGAATGAGGGGGCAAAAACAAAAAAAAAAAAGAAAAAAAAAAAAGGAAATTAAACACAATGAACTTTTTAACGCTTCCATTTGAATCTTACATATCCTTGATGTGTAAGTACACAGGCATGTCACTACATGCTCAAACAACTAAACCATGTCCACTGAGAAAATTTCTGTGACAGTACTGGTGCAGAAATATGCCCAAATAAAGGTAAGTTGCTGTCGATGGTAATAATGAAATCTTATTGATTTAAGTATCCATACCTCTACGCCTTTATGTAATTCTTCACCTTCTGTTCTGGTATAGGCATGCAAAATCACAATATTAAGTTAATGAGAAACCACAGGAATATTCTACGACAATAAAATGCTATAGGAAATCAGGCCCCTAATATCACAATAATAAGTCATTTTCTTGTGAACTAAATGGAATTCAAAGGAAAATTTATAAGTGAAATGAAAGCTGCCCTGTTTCCAGACAGAGAAATAGTATAAGTATCCTCTATAAGTATCATTCTAACTCTAAGCTGTATAACACACATCAGTAGAAAATGGTTAATGAAAAAGTAATTTTAACCAGGCACAAGCTAAAGAAAAATATGTTCATATACAAAGGCTTCTTATCTAACAATTTCTTTATCACAACTACTTATTCAAAAATATGGGCACTTCCCAATTAGACTGACTCCAGAGATCTTACTGGCACCTCTACACAAAAGTAGTTCATATTACCATAAGACATCGTTCAGCAATAGCAAAAATATGCACTCCAGGCCCGAGTATTATATAGACAAGGTTAATGTTAAAAAGCACTAAAACATAGAGTATAAAGGGAAAGTACATGCCTGCTCCCTCATGCCCGATAGAAACAAGAGTCCCTTTCTCAAGGGTTAATCTCTTAGTTTCTTCCTTCAGCAACTTTCAAAGATTCTGCAAATTAAAACAAACAAGAATGAGCCAACAATCAAGAAACAATTTTCTAAACAAGTATTTTACAATATGGGATAATGCTTCCTGAAACATTATGAATCAATTAACTAAATTCTTTTTCCTTTTCCATTTAAAAAGTACAGAAAGAAGTTACTCAACAAAGTCAGCCCAAGAACTCTGAATAGCTCCTATTTCATGGAAGTATAATTGGCATTTGGGTTCCACGATGGTCAACTAAACGTAAAAATAAAAAAAAATAAAAAAAGGGATTAAATTGAAACTCAAAAGCAGCGAAGAAAGGATTAATCCATCAATATAGATTAGAATCGAGATACTGGAACAAATTAGAAATTGATGAACTTGATAGTAAAATTCAAATGCAGATAAGCGTTTGGAATCTTAAAAGCAATTTAAAAAATTAATCAAACAAATGGATGAAACTGGGAGTGAAATCCCAAACGAGAGAACAAACAAATAAATTATCGATAAAATTATAAAAATTATAAATATTTAATTTAAAATATAGATTTTTGCATATGAAATAAAATAATATAGTAAAATAGTATAAAAATACAATAATTAAAATATAATAATAATAAAATAGTTCATAAATATTAAAAATTATTGTAAGAAAAGAATATACAATGTTTCTTATACCAATATTCAAACATTTTTTTACCATTAGTCAAAAGCATATTTAAAGTTTCTGCCTATTGAAATTTAAGTGAAAAATGATATAAAAAGTGTTGATGTTTGTATAATATAGTATTTATTAATAAACAATATTTATTTAAAATTCTTTTCCAATAAATTTGGTTTAAAATTTTAAATAGAATGTATTAGTATATTCAAAAAAGAATTAATATTATATAAACCCTTATATTTTACCTATATTTTAAAAAATATCATATAATTTGAAACAATTTAAAAATATCCGTTTTTTTGTTCATTAATTCCCATTAAATTTAACTTAAATGTGATAAAAAAAAAATAATTGAGTACGATTCAAAAATTTAGCAAAACTATCAATTTGTGTTGAAAAGTTCTAAAATATATTATATCAATAAAATAATATATTATAAAAATATAAATTAAACTAAATATACTATTAATAATTATTTTATTTTATCAAAGAATAGACAAAAGATAGGTTTGATTTGATTTATTATTATTATTATTACACCCCCTTCTTTTTCTCCTTCTACGTTCTTTCTTTTCTTCCCAGATCATTTTGTTTTCTTTTTCCTTTTTTTTTTGTTTTTTTGTTTTTTTTTGGGTTTTCCCCCTCTTCCTCTTCTTCCTTTCTCTCTCAACGTCTCACATCCTTCCTTTTTACCATATCATGTGGGAATATCCTTTACATTTTTCATTGTAATAAAAAGCTGTGCAATCTTTTCTGTTTCAAATTTATAATCATCGGATAAGCATATCTAGTTGTAGATCATAACATTGATATTTGACTTGTCAAGTTCTTTGTATTTACCTTTCATTTGGATTTTGATTAGGTGGAGGTCCCGACACTCAAACAGTTAAACAACCCAGCAGGGTCACCGTTGTTGGGAAAGATAACTGGTTGGGATTCTTGGGAAAGATCAGAAAAGATGAGAAACAGAGGTAGCCATCGAATTTCATCGGAATTTCCACAAGTTTCCTGACATTTCCACCGATTAGTTCTGACAATGATGAAACTAAGCGACACCAACCATGTTTCCATGACATGGCCAATAGAAATTGCTTCCCCCCTCTTCGGAGTCGATGGATGGCAACACCCGATAATTTCGGCATATTTCGGTAAATTCACCGATATTTTCTTCCTTGGGTGAGACTCGAATATTGGCCGCTGAAGGGGTTTGGCTATTCTTCTAAGCTCTCATTCAGCCACGTTCCACTACCCAATGGGCTCTAGTAGCAACTAGAGGTGGCAATTCGTGTCCACGTGTCGTGTTTGTGTTGACCCGTTTAATAATAGTGTAAAAAATGCTTAACTCTAATCCGATCCATTTATTAATTGTGTCAGGTATCTAAAACACAGAACCCAACTTGTTTATAAATAGGTCAATCCAACACAACCCATTTAACATGATTACTTTAACAAGTCATGTTAATTTGTTAACCTATTAACTTGAATGTTAACCTATTAACATAAAAATTAACTTATTTATTGAAAATTAACATATTAATTTAAAACTAATCTATTTATTGAAAATTAACTTGTTTATTAATATATCTATTCTACTAACTTGAAAATCAAGCTCCCTATTTGAAAATGATTTAAAAATAATAATTAAAAAGACAACATAAAAATAATTTAAGTATTAAAAAATTAAGATACAATATTTAAATTTTATAGTAATATACCCTCAAATTATATTTGCAAATCCTAATACACAATACATAAATCTCAATATATGTCCTTTTATAAAAAATCACTTTGGGTAAAATTATAATTTAAAATTAAATTTAAATAGGTTGTAATAGGTATATAATCATGTTGGGTCGAAACTGACACGTTTAATAAATGGGTCATAATGGATCGATTTTGAGTTATATGGGTCAACCCAAAAAAAGGGTTAACCTAATTATGATCCGAACCTATTTATGATAAACCCAAACTCATTTATTCTGTATTGTTTTCGAGTTGTGTCACCATGTCATGATTCAAATTGCCACCCTTAGTAGCAACGGTACATTTACAAAAAATAGCCGTTGTAAATTCAAATAATTCAAGAGTAGAAGTGAAAAAACAGAACCAAGTATATAAACTAAAAAATATAAATAAATAAAGTGCAACATATACTAGGATTTGGGGTAGTTAAAGAAGAAGCTGAACCAAAAAAATAAACTTGCAAAGTTGTTTACACATATACAGTTAGGTAAAGAAGAAAGAAACCAAATTATTACAATAACATGTAAAAAGAGACCCCTTTTTTTGTCCTACACGATTGTTACCAAACCCATATCCCAATTTCTTTTAAATTTAGAAGGAAAAGACAACTATCAGGTAATTCAACTTGCTTCTATGTTTTTACACAATAAATTTGATATTTTAAGATTGGACGAGCAATGGGATTTAGTCTATAACCCTCTCTTTCTCACTTCTTGATTTGCTTGCTAGTCAATGGAGAAGAGAAAACGAAGTAAAATCCAGCATCTTAGAGACTACATGGGAGCTACTATCAAATCGAGGATTTTTGATTTAGAGAGGCTTTGAAGCTAGACAACATGACTACAACAGGGTTGAACTTGTTCTACAAATAATCAACCAGAATAAGGAAGAATATCGGTCCAAACTTCAAAAAATCGATCAACGTATTCAAAAATACCAAACTGAGAAACAATCTTTCGTCATTCACTTCACCCTCTGTGCTGTCAAATAGGCCAACCAAGGAATATATGATGAGGAAATGACTTCCTTCCCAAGCACAATACAGAAGATAAGTCCAATAAATGGTTCTATTCCTACATTTTTCTGACTATTTTATTCATTTATTTAAGTTATTTATTTATTTATTGGGAATTTGGATTAGGTTGAAAATTTAAAACTACATCAAGATTGTTCAACTTCGATTTCCTCTAAGGCAATAGATGAAAATTCGACCATTAAAGACTCGAGGTACATATACACAAAGTCAACATTTTTATTTGCTAGACTTTTTTTTTTTATTTTTATTTTGCCTCTAGATTTTGATTAGACTCTATTGCTCTTTTTTTATTTATTTATTTTTCTTATGGGTAATAAAAAGTTGTTTGAAGGAATTGGCAATAGAAAGTTTCTATTTTGAACTTTCTCTTTGTGTTGTTTATAGAAAAGAAAATAATCTATATAATATATAAAAGAAGAAGAGTATGCACCACATGTCAGCATACCCTTCTCCCAAATTTTCTCCAAAAATATATTTTTATGCACCACATGTCAGCATACCCTTCTCCCAAATTTTCTCCAAAAATATATTTTTTATTTATATTATTTTATTTATTATCTTATTTTTTATGATTATAACTAAATATATATATATATATAATCAATTTTTTATATAACTATTAATAACTATCAAACAATTGATAAAATAACATATGGTAACAATTTTGAAATAAATTTAAAATAAATAGAATATTTGATTTTATTTTATTTATCAAATAAGTCAAATATGTATTTGCACATATACTTTAAATAATTTTACATATACAAATATGGTTATATAGAAATTAATAAAAATATCTTTTTATATAGATATAAAAATATAATATCATAAATTATAATTGTTAAACATAGTAAACTAAGATTTATTTTTAAAATAAATTATTTGATCTTATTTTATTACCAACTAATATATATATATGTATATATATATTATTATATTAGATAGACGATTTAGGAAGACCAAATTTTGATCAAGTATATTCAGGCTCATAGGGAAGATCTTGGAGATAATTATCCAATAATGCAGCTATTACTATTTTTAAATTATAAATTATTATTATTATTATTATTATAATAACTACATATGTAATAATTTTGAAACAAATTTAAAATAAATAAAATATTTAATTTTATTTATTTACCAAATAAATCAAATATATTTGGCTATAAATTAATAAGTGACACATTCTGGTTATTTTAAAGTTATGATAATATATATATATATATATATAGTAAATAATATTGTGTATATATATATATATATATTTATACCATATTCTCAATAGATAATAAAAAATACAAAATGCAAAATAAGGAAACAACGATAAAGAATATTGTATGTATATATTTGAATTAGAGTACATATATTTTATGTGCTTATAAGAAAATATTAAAAAAAATATATAATTCATATAAATATTATTATTAGTTTGTATGTTTATTTTATTGCAAAATAACAAGATTTTGTATACAATAATTGAGAATTAGATTAATCTCCTTATTTTATTATATAATAAAGATATTCTTTTTATTAAATATATTTCACTTAAAAAATTCATATACTAATACATATTCATATATGTATATGTAATAAATGAAATTTTAATATTCTAATATATAGATTTCAATTATAAGATTGATATTCTTATTTGATATCCTTAAAAAATATGTAACCATAAATACACTAATAATGAGATTTAGCTTCTTATTCAGTTTCTTTTTAAAATTTTAAAAGATAAGGAAAAATATATATATATATATATGTGTGTGTGTGTGTGTGTGTGTGTGTGTAATAAAAGATTTTTTTATCATTACAATATTTTGCATAATAATTTGATAAACTAATGCATATCCATATCAATAGATATGTAATAAATGTAATTTTATTATAAAATAATAAGATTAAAATACACTAACTAATGATGAGATTTATTTTCTTACCAAGAAATTTATGATGAATAATGCATTTTTTTTTTAACATTTTTCAAAAAACGTTTAAGATGTACTTATATATATATATATATATATATATATATGTTGACAAAAGATATATATGTGTATATATATATATATATATTTAAGATGTACTTAAATAGATGTAATCATATATATATATATATATTGTAAGTTGCATTTAAAAGTAATCTTAAAATTATGGTAATATATATATATATATGATCAGTAATAAATAGAATTTAATTAGAAAATAATAAGATTTAAATGCGGTAATAAATAATGAGATTTATTTTCTTACTAAAATATTTATGATAAATAATGTATTTTTTTAATATTTTCCAAAAAATGTTTAAGATATACATATAGTGTTTGATAATCGTAATAATGTTTGATAAAAGTGTGATAAATATTATTATTTTTCTATAAGAAAAAATGAAACGCAATGACTAGAATACTTTTATTTTAATAAATTTTTGTTTGATATAAACATTACATAAATGTTGGATTCATTAATAACAATATATAATCAATTTTAATTATATTATTTAAAAACTTATTATAATGAGATTTAGAATATTAAACACATTTATGCAAAAATTTTGAATTATATTATAAGAATTTAAAATAAAATTTTTTATAATTTGCAAAGAAAAAAAAAATATTTGGATTTGAATTTGAATTCCATGGATGGAAAATATTATATAAATGTATTTGCATTTGAATTAAATTACATGAATACCTTTGAATTTGAATTTTATAAATGAAAAAAATTAAATAAATATTTTTTAATTTGAATTTCATAAATAAATTACCTTATAAGTTAAAAATGTGTTTATAGGATAAATAATAACAACAACAACAATAATAATAATAATTAATTAAATAATCAAATTACATTATGAGTTTTTAATATATAGAAATTAATTATTTACAAGGAATAAAAAAATACATTTGAATTTGAATTTAAATTCTATAGATGTAAAATATTATTTAAATATATTTGAATTTGAATTAAATTACATAAATGCATTTTAATTTGAATTTAAATTCCATAAATGAAAAAATTAGATAGAAAAATTTCATATATGTAAAAATTATATCGGTCAATATTTTTAAATTTGAATTCTATGATTGTATAGTATTATATGTAAAGGTTAAATTTATAATTCTTAACAAACTTTTATAGTATAGATTGAAAAAAAAAATCTAAATATACTTATTAGAAATAAATTTTTTAAATATAATTAATTATTATATATTATTTTTAAAATCATCTATTATGGCATATGCCGTACATCATACGGGGATAGATGCTAGTTTCATTAATATAAATAACTTCTTAATCAAATAGAATAGGACAAGAAAATCCCAAAAACTATTTTGCATGAATATTACATCTACTTTTGCCTTTCCTTCATTTATGCTTCTTCTACCTCGATTGGATGTCCCACCTCCACTATGTAATTTTGTTCTCATTCACTATTTGAATATCCTAAAGTTGTCCTATCATTTTCCTTTTGTCAATCTAAACATACAAGATACATTATCCTTAATAAAGTTATAAACCACAGAAAAAGAGATATTTTGGGATAATGCATATATCTATATATCTGTATATTATATATATTCTACGTGGATACATGGTGTTAGAATTTTTTAGTGAACTAGAAAGAAAGTATTCTAATATGTTTAACCTTTTAGCTTCCCTTCTAAAGCTTTATGGTTCATTTTTGTCATCTAGACATTAATATTGTGTAATGATACAAATATATATTTTTCAAAAAAAAAAAAATTGTTCCAGCTGGTAATTTATTTTACCAAGTTTCTTCTTCTTTTTTTTTTTTTCCCTATAAGATGTTTTATGCAAGTAGGTTAAAGAAGCAAGAGCTAGCATCATGTGCACGATTGCAGAATCAAAAGAAGAAGTGTTGAAACTTGTGGAGTCTGTACAGAAAGGGCTTCATAAGCTGTTTGTTTTTATTAGGGATGGTAAATTGTATTACCGTGTCGCATTCGTGTTAACTAGTTTATTAATCATGTTGAAATTGCTCAACCCGAATTCAACCCGTTTATTAATTGTGTAAGAAATCTTCAACTCGAACACGGTCCGTTTAATAAACAGGTAACCTGATACGACCCGTATAACCCGTTTATTAAACGGGTCAATTTAGGTCAACACGATCCGTTTACACGAAATTGACCCATTTATACGAAATTAACTCATTTACATGAAATTTATCTAATTCAATATATTATCTTATTTAAATTAATTATTTCATATAAAATAAAAATAATTTAGCCATTAATTAATTCAAAATTAAAATATATATGTAAAACCATATAATTATAGTTACAAATTTACAATAATATAACATTTGATTTGATAATATAACAATCTCATATAATAGTTAAATATAGATACATATATATACATAATAAATCTAATACTACTTTTTTAAAAATAATATAAAAAACTTTATTAATAATTATGTTTTTAATTTTCTACATCTCCAATACTCTTGGGCAAATTGATTTTTATTTTCTGGATGTTGATAAATCCATATATGTTTAAACATGTTATATTTAAGTAAATAAACATTATTTCAATAATTTTTATTTTTTATTTTTAATTAATAAAAGAAAATTAATAGTATAACATTAACTAAGCTTGATATATAGTAATAAAAAAGTATTAGTTAAAGTTTTATTAATAATAAATTTGATATATTAAAGTTATAATTTAAACCGATAATAATCGTGTGGGGTTTGGGTTAAATAGATCAACACGAAATTGATACGCTTAATTAAACGGATCAATTTGGATCAATTTTGGGTTAAACAGGTCAATCCGAAACTGACACGTTTATCAATCGTGTTAAATGGGTTTATCCGAATTTAATCCGAATCCTATTTATAATAAACTCAAACCCGTTAACTTCATGTTATTTTCTAATCGTGTCACCGTATCATGATTTAAATTGCTACCCTTAGTTTTGATGGCCATTGTAGAAGGACCATCGAAATCTCAAAATGAAGGGTTACCATTGCTCTCTATGCTCAAGATAAGGAAGGAGCTCATCAATTTTGCATTTACTCTGTATGTTAACATTTAACTTACCATGAACGTTCACAAATTTTCAATGGAAAAATACTTGGAAACACTAGGTGAAAAGGATTCTCTTTTGTTTTTATTGATAAATAGGGAAAAGGATTTTAGTGATAAAGGAATTTATTTTTCATTGTTCAGTTAAAATAAAACTCTGGAATAGAAAAACTATCATGAGATATTATATTAAAAATTGAACTTTTCATCAACCATGTGAGAGTTTTTTTTTTTTTCTTCTGTTTTTGTTTTTCCTTTTGTTTTTTCTTTTCTTTCTTTTTTTTTTTCTGTTTTTTGTTTTTGTTTTTTTTTTGTTCTTTTTTTTTTTTTTTAAATTTCCCTTTAGTAGGTTTCAAGCTTCTATTTTATAGGGTTTTATAAAAAGTCATTAAGATGTTTACCCAAGATAAAAGATTTGGTGTTTGGGATAACTTTGAATGAATTTTGTTTGATTATTTGGTGGTATGAATTGCATATACTCTTTTATTTATTTGTCTAAGCTCTATGCTTTTGCTTTTAGATCATTTTCATGTTAAATCTCTCATAAAATTTCTTGTCAGATTGTTTATGATCTTTATTCCTCTCTATTTTACATAAGATGTTTACATAATGTCATTACATTACAAATTTTGTTAATGATATTTTTAGTATATAATGGGAGTTATATGTTATCAAAATATTTGAACTATTCAAGTAAACCTTTTCTAATTGTATCGGATGACAAGTTGGAGCCGCTGTTTAAATTGTATGCAGATAATGTTGAACTTGACCAGCAGAATTTAGTGATCTGTTTTGATGGAGAGAAAGTTGGTGCAGAAGCAACCCCTGATAACATTTGGACTGAAGGATGATGATATCATTTTGGTGCACGTTAAGCCTAGGTAATGTATTAGTGCTTTATTTATTTATTAATTATTTATCATTTTTTATTTCTAATTATTCATATAAATGTCCTTAATTTCAAATCTATTATTTCCCTGCTTTATCATCAGGTTTTTGGACATCAAGGACACTCAAAAGCCAACTTGATTTTGCATTTTGGATGCCACACAAAAAGTTTTAGTATAAGAATTATAATTCACATATACATATTTTTTTTAACTGAAAAGTTTTCTTGTAATTTGGCTGTGGAAAAATTCCCCCTAATTGTATAGTTTAATTTATTTTTTCTGCTACAAGTGTATGTCAGTGCTACCATAACATGAATAATTAATATGTATCAATTACAACACTATAAACCTAGGATTTATACACATGCATATACTATATTTGAATATATAATGTACTAGCCTTTAAGCACAACTATTGATTTTTCAAATCCTTTAAATCTATCTGCAAAACAGAACACAGGGGTAGTGCCTAATAGACACACTTCTCTTTAACATTTCTCCCCTAGATTTTCACCAAATAGGCATCGTAGATGCTTCATAATCCTAATCTAAATTGTATGTATCATATTATTCTCTCGAGTTACTTATTCCCAATTTATTTATATGTATATATATATATATAATATTTAATAAAATAATAATAGTGATAATAATAAATATAATATATAATGAATGATAATAATATTATAATATAATGATAAAAACAGGGGAATAAGCCAACTGGGCTTTTAGAGAGAATGGGTCATTCAGTCCGATAGGTCAATTAAAGTATTACAGAGAGTATGTGCCTAAGGGCTCTATTGAAAAAGTTAATAAACAAGTCAGTCCCATTACTGATATTAACAAGTTCTATAAGCGAATTACATGATTATGTCTAGTTACAAAATATCTAATAGTCTTCCACTAGGATTGTATAATCATCACAAATAACAACAAACTCATTTATTACAGAATTTCCTAAATCAAAATACCATTTCATCTAAGCATATAGCATGCCGACATGACACAACAATATACCAGACTAGGTAGTAGAGATTCCCTCAGTAAATCTCCCAAAACTTGATACCATTTCAATAGAGTACTTTGCATGCCATAAACTCAATCTAGGTATTAGAAATTTACCTTACCACGAGCAATCCCCAACACATGATACCATTTCATTCAAGCACATTGTGTACTGACATGGTATAACAACATAATTAAATTAGGTAGTAGGGACTAACCATGATATCTATGGATCAACGTATATATATATATATATACAGAGACTAAAATCCCAAACAATCCTGCTAGCATAAGGAGTAATAATATTTGTAATAAACATCAAATTATAATGGTCCACATACATGCATGTATTGCTCACAAGGCAATACTCAATCATGTATTATATATAACATGAAAATTATTACAAATTACAAAACTCCAATTGGGCTATAGTAATCTCAACTGCTACACACCCATACAGAGATATATGCTCCTCAAATAAGTCTATAGGCTAGCCTTTGTTACTGGGTCTACCACCATCTTGTAGCAGGTGTGTACACTATAAAATGAAACCTCAACCAAAATGATATAGCTGCCGACTTACCATAACTATATAATTGGCCATATTATAAAAGTGTATCCAAAATCCTGTATCATAGTATCAAACATGTCATGTAATTTGCCTCTACAATCAATGAAGTTATAAGTGCTTGTTCAATTCATAAAATAGCTTCTATTGTCATGATAAATAACATTTCTAAAGTTAAATGTTTAAACATATATATATATAGCCATTATAATCAGCTTACAAAACCCCATTGCATCAAAGTAGTGGTGCGCTGGTGTCAAAATAAAAAATGGCTGTTTCATAGTATATATAACCAGGAATACTCAACACCATTTACAAGAACACATCCACAATATAAACAATATCCAATTGTGTGCAATCTTGAATGAACAAAAAACTGTTAAATGCAAAAGAATATCAAACTATTATAATTATTCCCTTTTATCACTCTCCCATCATTAGGATACAGGTCCCTGGAGAGTTTATAACTGATACCGCCGATACTATATTAGGAGAATATTGTACATATTAAAACGTAATAAAATTTTATCAATATAGGCTCTACCTAAGACAATTACAATATACACTTAGCCTTGTCTTGAAGAATCTTTGTTTTTAGTACCAATAAAATCTCTTTAAGATTCTTCATATCAAAATGGCAACAAAACAACTGTTTTGTCTTAGTCAATAGGTCAGTATCAATGGTTGCTGATAGTATATCTTTAACATACAATAGTATGAATATTAAATTGCTCCCATTGATCTTTAAATATATGCACCGATCAATAACATTCTCTCTAAAACCATTTTAGGTGACAACTTCATAAAAATGAGATATCATTGCATGAGGCTTACTTAAGATCATAAATAGGCATCTTAAATTTTCATTCCCAACTGCTCAAAAGCCAAGTAGTTGGACTATATATATTTAAGAAAGCAGTTCTAGCATCTATATAATACAACTTTCAAATCAAAATTAATCATAATCACTTTATTGATTCTAAAAAAGAAAAAAGAAAAAAAAAGCCTTCTTAGATACACGAGAGAACGTCTCTTTATAGTCAATTACCTCCTTCTGACTAAACCTTTCGGTAACGAGTCAAGCTTATGCCTGTTCACTAGTCTCTCTTGGTCTTCATAAGTGATTAAACTTAGTTAATTACTTATGTTAAACTCATGTTCTTGCAAATAAACCTTATAGTCATTGGTATAATAAATTTTCAAACCCTCTGTGACCTTGTCAAAAGGCATATATTAGCATCAGCTGTAACCAAAATATCTCATTTTATTTCAATGTGTTCAATCCTGACTGACTACTACTTCCACAATTATTGAACAACAAAATCTTTGACAAGAACATCAAAAGTGGGAATCAACACATTTTTATCTTTGACAAACAAGAAATTTTGGACCTTTGCTCTCACTGATGAGAATCCGCTCGAGCTCGCACAACTGACAACATACTGGGGTGATAACCTGAGATGGATGAAGACTAGGCTAATCACTAGGGGTCAAGCTATGAGATTTAAGGACAATCTAACTGCTTTTATTCAGGGAGTAATTAATTCTCAAAAGAGCTTGTCAATACTTGAAGAGACAAGACCCATTTTAAGTATCCAAGTGGTGGAGACCGATATGGACCTGGGTAGCTATTTTCGTGTCAATATGAACTCCAGGCAGCAAGAAATGGTTCCAAAAATTTATGGGTTCAATGAATATCATTAAGAGGTTATGGAATCAAGTAAAAGTAGCTTCAAAGGCAATTAAAATGGGCTTGTACGGATAGCAAGTAAATTTGGCCGAAAATGTGATGTTTAGCCGCTAGCTTTGACTGTTCTTCTTGTTCAAGCAAGTTTGACCTATTTCAATCAAGGGGAAATATGTGAGAATCATTATTAATAATATTTGGCATCCTACATAGCATATGGAAGCTAATTTAGAGCCCAAACAAGCTGGAGATTGATTTTGACTTTTTGTTTTAGGAAATTAGTCTTTTATTTGGTTTTTATTTATTTATTTGCTGGACAAATAAACCTTGGAAAGTTATTATTTTATTATTTTTATTTTAAATTAATTAATTCCTATTTCAAAATTAAGGAATTAATTAATCCAAATTAGATTTGGAAAGGAGGTGATTTTCGGCTATCATTAGGTTTCTTATTCTATGTGGCCAGTTTTACCTAGTTAATTAGGGTTTTATTTTGTAACTTTTTAGCCTATTTAAAGGCTTGTTTTATCAATAATATTTAGTATATTATTCATACGAAAAATTATTTGTGAGATTGAATTCTCTTTGTTCTCTCTGAACACCTAAAACACCATTAGTGAGTGAGTGTTTTAGTTTGACTTATCAATAGGATATCCATCAGGTATTGTGGCATCTTTGTTATACCAAAGTTTCTAATCACAGGTTGGTTAGAGGTTGAGGTAGCCATTAGAACTTGAATATAACTAGATCCGAGCTAATATAATACGGGTTTAGGTGTAGGTCATCCTAGGTCCGTATCATTTGGTATCATAGCCAAATTTTATTCAGGTTTGATCTATCTTTATTTGTTTTTATTTTTTTTGTGTTAATCTACAATTTTAGCATTAGGTTAAGGTTGCATCCATCTCATACATATTCAGCATCTTAAAAAAAAAAAAATTTCATTCCTAGTTAAATTAGGATTTCCTTGTTTTACCGTATTTTTGTTTCCTAGTTTGTTGGTTGTTTTCATCTTTGTTCTTCGTAATCTAGTTTATTGGGGATTTTTCTTTGCTGTTTTGATCTTAAATATTTGCGTTCATATATTCAAAAAAAAGAAAAAGTGTGTTTGCGGCAACATATATAGATTTACAAAAAAAGTTGCAAATTTATATTTTGTTGTTGGAGGTCACGGGTTTAGTGGATTTTTGGTGTGGAATTGCTATTTTTGGTGTTGCTGGAACTTTATTTGCTGCTGAAAATTTGTATTTGTGAGTGCTAAAATTATTTGGATTAAAATTAGTTAAAGGATTTGATACAAAAACTTGAATTACAAAGAACAACAACCAACAACTATCTTATATTTTTGTTTGATTTGATTCTCGTTTGTGTTTGAATTTCTTTTTCTAAATTTTATTCTTGAACTCTTAATTTTCTACCATCTGGTCCAGTTCTTATTGATTTTAAAAATTCCTTTGTTAAATTGCCTTATTTTTGCTTAGAAAAGCCAAGAATTAGGTATTTAAAAATTCACTCGGTATTGTTTACTTTTTTGCTACTGTTTTGTTGATAAGTTTAATTAAAACATACTTGTGATCTAATTGCTATTTTGTGGGTGTTTTAATTAGAACTTTGAGATAATTCTTCGAGTGGAAAAAGGCAAGAGAGTGTGAGCTTAAAAAAATGTAAAAGCCTAAACTAGTGTGCAAACATGAATGTCGAGACCTTGATCGAGTGAAACAAGTAAGGGAGTGAATTTGGTGAGGTCCTATTTTATTTTTGTGTTATTCATACTAACATGGCAGATTCAAGGGTGAGAAAAGGAGATCCACCATTGAGAATTAATGAAGAAGAGTCCGTAGGATTTAAAGGTGAATCCCGAGCTACGGGGAGTGATGAGCAAACGGATATGAGGGCTGTCTTAGAGCAATTATAGCAGATGAATACTAAATTTGACCATATAAATCAAAGGATGGACAGATTAGAAACATCCCAAGGAATTTCGAATATAAGGTTTGATGCTCATGGGGGCCGAGGGCAACCTAGAGAGTAATTTTGGGAAGGTAACTTTGAACATGACTTGGAGGAGGAGTTTGTTGACAATTTTGCACTCCAAGGAAGGCAAAACCATGGGAGACCAGCAAGGAATGAAGATAATGATCTTGGGAATATCAAGGTAAACATTCCACCTTTCATAGTAAAAAGTGACATGGAAGCTTATTTGGAATGGGAGGAGTGAATGGAGATGATTTTTAACTATCATAACTATTCGAAGGCCAAGAAAGTTAAATTGACAGCCATGGAATTTGGACACTATGCACTCCAATGGTGGACTAATGAGCAAAACACCTAAAGAAGAGTTGGTGATGACTTCATTACTACATGGCGACAAATGAAATGAGCCATGAGGAAGCGATTTGTACCATCACACTATCATAGGTTGCTGCATCAAAGACTTCAATCTTTATCTCAAGAAAATAGGTTCGTAGAGGATTATTACAAGAAGACGGACAAGCCAATCCCATTACTGGTCTAAACAAACCCTGTAAATGAATTATATGATTATGTTTATTGCATACAAAATATCTAACAGTGTAAAGTAGCTTATAAAGTGAAAATATGAAAAGTGAATAGGATGTTGATTTTAATTACACTCTATAGCATTTGGCTTTTTTTGGGCAATGATAAATTGGAATAAAAGTAATTTTTCTCATTATTTGCTTTAATTACTTCCCACAACTGTATTCCTTCTCCATTTTCTTTGGAGCTCCAAATCTAGTTTGTGAATGTAGTGCAGATTAGCATAACCTTATTAGCTATACTTGTTGGAGGAAAGGATTTAACTTTCTTCTTAGCTTTATTTTTCTTCGTGTTAGACATTTTATTATTTCTTTCATCTGCTTTTTTATCAGATTATTGATTGGATTCTTATTGGATAAATCATTGGTGTGTATGATGGTAAAACTATAGCATAATTTAGTGACAGTACTTTGTTATGTTGTCAATGAATGTTATATTTAACTGTTATAAATTTGTCACTGATCATGACTTTTTTTCTTAATCAATTTCTTGTTCTTACAAATTACCAAAAAAGATTTTCGAGAAAAAAAAAAAAAGTAATGGGTTTGTAGGGTACACCATGTGATTATTGGGGCATCTTCTCCCGTAGACCGTAAAGCATGTGTCGCATAAAAAAGTTTTTTTATTTATTGCTGCATTTATTTTGTATGATAAAATGTATTTATGTGAAATTAAATTATATGTGAATTTTATGTGATTTAATATAATTTTTGCATAAATAAATTTTAATGATTTAAGAAAATAATAAATTTTAGTGTATACAATATATTTTGTATTTTGATAATTGCGAAATTGACATTATTGTGGAAGAAATTAATTTTATGAAATTGTTGGATTTATATGGTTGTTTAAAAGAGAACATGACATTTTATGGATTTAGTAAAAGTGTATAAATTCGGTTATATTTTATCGAATCTCGATATTTATGATATTGTAAAGTATTTATAGTTTTTAGATGCACCATACAGTACTAGTGTTCTATACTGTATTGTTGATTAGCATGCAAGTATGTGTGGTCATCCTGTGGGAGCCATGGACCTAAGGGTTGGCAAGTACACTTGGACAGTGAGCATCAGCCGCCCCTTCCTCAGCCGCAAGATGATTGTTTATTATGTTATGAATCAGCAAGCAAGTTATATTCATGGTTGCCCTTTGTGAGCTATGTTGAGAGAGGATAGGCAAGTATAATACAGAGTAAACACCAGCCATATCTGCCTTTAACCGCAAGATGGTTGTCATTATGGATTAAGGTGCATATAATGTATGGGCATCCTGTAGGAGTTATGGGCTCGAGGTATGGCAAATATAGCGCAAAGTGAGAATCAACCATCTTTCTCTTGGTCGAAGGGCGATTGTTTTAATCATGGCAAGCTATTAGCAATCAGCGTTGTGGGATGCCAAAGTAACTGATTGAAGTTTCTCTCTTTCACCTTCTTGTCAGGTAGTACTCAGGATGCTGGGTATTGTTTGGCACCACTGATATATCGTATGGTGCATCAAGTATCTTTTTCATATATATATATATATATATATTATGTTATGTCTCTATGTACCACACCGTATGGGGGCAATGATCCTATTCGGCTCATGAATAGCTTAGCCTTGTAATTTTGTTGTCTATAAGTCCCGTAGATCGGATGACCATTATAGGCAACCACTCCGGACCGTATTGATAGCATTGTAACTGCGACATATGATATCATGGGATCACATATTAACATGTCATATGGTATCATATGTACCTCCGCTATGAGTGTGTATATTTTTTAGTATATTTATTAATTTTAAAATTTTATTTTACTTTATTTTAGTTTATCTTATTTATTCATGATTATGATTTTCTATTATTATCCTTATTTGTTATTATTATTATTATTAATAAAATTATTAATTGTTATGGGATTATTATTATTTGTCGTTAATGACTTACTATTATTATTTTTAATTATTATTACTATTTATCATTATTATTGTTACTAGTATTGTTATTGTCATTATTATTATTATTGTTGTTGTTGGTGTTACTATTTTTAGTATTATTATTATTTATCAATGATATTGTCGTTAATTATGATCGTAGTTGTTATTATTAATTATTGTGATAATTATTATTTTTATTATAAGTAATTATTTATTTATAATTATTATCATTACTATTTTTTGTTATTCTTATTAATATTATCATTATTGCAAATTATTATTGTACTTATTATTATGTTCATTTTTATTGTTACTATTATTATTGTTACTTTTTCATATTTTTATCTATATTTATGCATTTGGTATGTTCATAAAGCATATAGAAATGTAGTACTGTATTGAATGGGTGGTGTGGGTAGACATGAATATTTAAAAATATTATTTTTTATTAAATTGTTTATAGTATATATTCTTATACTTTGTTACTGAAGTGTTGCATTTTGTGAAATATCTTGTGCTGAGATAGGAGGAATAAGGTGGTATGATATAAGACTATGTTTTTGTGCAGGGAATTTTTGAAGCATGCACAACCCTTAGGGGAGATGTTACCTGACTTTTCGTAGGATGATCTGGTAGGATTTCTTCTAGGATCATGACTTATCTAAGGTTCTGGTAAAAGATTATAAATGAGTCCTGACAAAATGGCTTAAACTTATTGAGTCGGTGTTAAGAATGCTTGTAAATAAACTATTATGGTACTTAAAGGACGACTGAAGCATTTATTCCTCTCTCTTGCGGTAGTTTTCTGTTTCTCCAATAGTTGTTAATGTATCCTCATCCATGAGGCTGTTAGAGGTATGAAAGTTAATTATCGGTATGTCATAAACCTACTTATACTTGAATCAAAGTTGAATCTTGAGTGAAGAAGAAAGCTAACGGTCCAAAACATTATTTCCAGCCTTTATGCTGGTCAACCAATTTGAATAGTAGTGAACTATTAAGGTAAACAAGATTGTGCTCCCTGAACTATCACATATATTGTACTTTGCCTTTCCAAACAACATATAGAAACCGCCACAATAACCATTGGAAACTCTAATATCATTGTTTCAAGTTATCTAGTAAACAAACTTGACAAGTTCTACATGTAAATAAATTAAATTCTATATCTTTATAGCTTGATATATAAAAATCCAATACTACTCAAAACTAGTAAATAAAATATTACAAACAGATCAGTAATACATAGATTATCTAAAGATTATCTAAAGATGGTTACTTAATTTCTTTGGAAACTCTAATTAACCATTGGAAATTTCTTTCGAACTATATATATATATATATATATATAGAACCGTCACATCAACCATTGGAAACTCTAATTTCACGAAAAACACATTGTTACAAAAATCCTACCCCAGTTATCAACTTGTTATCCAGTATCTTGAACTATCACTAGTAAATAAACTATGGCTCTATATATATGTAAATTAATAAATAAATTCTATGTGTTTTCATTTAAAAAAAATAAAAAATTCTATATGTTTATAACTTTGATATATAAAGATCCAATGATACACTTAAACTAGTAAATAAAAGATTATCGAAAAATGGTTAGATAATTTCTCCAACATAATAGTCGAACAAGTAAGTAAAAGATTACATACAGATCAGCAAATACAAAGAATTGCCTAAAGATGGTATCTAAATTTCTTTGATGGAGACATCAATGTTGAAGGGTAAAGACCTATCAGTATTCGAGAGAAACGAAAGCTGAAGCAAATGTGCTTCTACTTCGTTATCATCATCTTTGTTCATTGTCAACAAGTCAAACTTCACGGGGACCCATCTAGGTATATCCTTCTTTCGTGAAAATCTGTGACTAAGAGAGTAGAGGCGAGGTGTTTAGAGTCAACAACTTAATTGGTTTCCTCCCGTTCGGTTCGTTAGTTTTGCAAGCTATTTAATTTACTTGCACAACAAGCTAAGAATATTATGGTCAAGAAAAAAAAAATATTAAAATTAAGGATAATCCTTCTCAATCCCAATTCAGATACGCGTATTCTTTACCAAAAATTTAAAAAACTGAAATACATATTTTCTTCTTGAATGGATGAATAAATTCCTCCTTCAATTTCAATCCCTATACTTATTATTTAATATTTTTATTATTTCACAACTTAAATGTGTCAGATAGTTATTTAATTAATTGAAGTTATTTAGCTTTAATTAGTTGTTTTATTAATATGAAGTTATTTTTGTTTTTGATCGTAATTAGAAGTTATTTAACAAATTATAAATGCAGGCATATATACGGTTTAAATTAAAAGAAAGCCACCTTTTTCCTTCCTTTTTTTTTTCTTTTTTTTTTTTTTTTGGGTAATAGGTTAAAATTAAAAGCTGCTAACATTCTACTACCTGGACAAAACTACTATCTGGGAGTTTAGCGCAAGTTATTAGACTCAAAAAAAAAAAAAAAAGTGTCTTGTTTTATTTTTTATTTTTTACCTCAAATGTCTCTTTTTCTTTTTCTTTTTAACAGAGATAAAAGATGCAATTAAGGTGTCATGTAAAATGAAAAGCCGATACTTAACAAAGCGTCACCTAATATAATATCACTAAAATTATCAAAACAAAACTAACGCTTTTCAAAGCATCGCCTGATTAGGTATCTACCTCTTGATTAGGCATCTAGCGATGCTTTTATTAAGAAAAGTGTCGCCTGATTAGTATTTAGTGATGCTTTTATTAGATAAAGCGTCGCATGATCTGGTATCTAGGGACATTTTTTTTTTTAAATATCTTATATGATATTTACCATGATTTAAAAAAAAAAAAGGGGGTCACCTTATGTGGTATCTAGCGACAATTTTATTAGAAAAACATCGCTTGATTTGCTATCTAGCGATGCTTGCCTGATCTTATCTAGTGAGGCTTTGCAAGAAAAGCGTCTCCTGATTTTGGTAGCTAGCAAATTTTTTTGCATGTAATTAGTGATGCTTTCACATTCAAAACCTCGCCTGATATAGGTTTTAGCGACACTTACATTTTGTAGCATAAGATGATATGGTATTTAGTGACTTTTTTTTAAAAAAAAAATATTTTAATATTATGTTTAATTTTGTCAAATTAAAATTATTTAATAGTTGGATGCAAAATAAATAATTGATAACAAAATTCAAATAAATTTTTGCATAACAAAAAAATATTTCAAATAAATTAAATACTAATTCATATAATAATTTTACTATTTAATCAATTATTTTATATATAGTTATGTACAAACAAAAGAAATTAAACTACTATACTCATTAAGATAAAATGTTTGAGATCATCATTGACACTCATTCAACTCTAAGCTAGTTGACATCTTCTTGTAACCAAGTTACACCCTCATACTGTGCATGAAAAAATTATGTTAAAAAATTATTAAAACATATACAAAATAAATAAATATTAATTAGTATAAAGAAAATAATTATTAAAATGTTAAAAATTAGCATTGTTTGTAAGTTTTGATAAAGTATATTTCTCCTAATGTTATCTTTCATTATAACAATGATATAATAACCACATTCAGTGTTTCACAAGCTGCTTAGGAGTCTAAATTTGTAAACATTAATTTAAACATATTATTAGATAAGAAGTATGTAACATAACAAATATGGAAATTAACAACTAATAATGCTCACTTTAAATATAATAATTACCTTTGTGTTATTTTGCCATCGAAGCTTTTTTTCGGGTGTCTTCCCTTGATTCCATTCAATAAATGCACTATACAAATATAAATATTCAAAACAAATTTAAATATTATGAAAAATTATTATACAATTAATTAAATGAAATATTATCTAATTAACTTACTTATCGAGCAAAAATCTAAATTCCGTAGGAATATAATTTTTCAATGAAACATAAAATCATACTACTACTCGGTAGAGATCACCAACATCTAACATCTGATTATTGCTAAA
Organism: Ziziphus jujuba; assembly: GCF_031755915.1. Lineage (NCBI taxonomy): Eukaryota > Viridiplantae > Streptophyta > Magnoliopsida > Rosales > Rhamnaceae > Ziziphus > Ziziphus jujuba. The sequence continues at coordinate 8,483,831 of NC_083390.1, forward strand.
AAAAACTCATAAATTATTAGTTAATATGTCATATAATTAAATTAATTATGTAACAAAGTATATTAATACAACATGCCTTGCATAATATGGAAAGAATAGTAGATGACATTGTCTTGCATATTGCTATCTACTCAATATATTTATTATTCTTTCATGAGAATTTGCATGACCAATTGCTGCAATGATCACAAGATAAACAAAACAATAATTTCCTTCAGCTTGTGTACCCATCAATCCATTATATAAGTGCTTGTATAACCAAACTACAAATAAAATGTAATTTTATATAATGATAATTCTAATTAATTGATTTGAAAAATTATAAATAAACACATTTAAATTTAAGTTACCTTACATAGAACAAGATGCACTCGAAAGATAACTCAGTTATGTTGTTCTTTGATATGCACAAATATTATTCATACCCTACGGTTCCTTCAGTCATACGAAATGTCCATAAATGATTTATAACGACAACATCGATTCGATGTCTCACGGATTAGAGGGGTAACTATTGATAAGGTAGCACCACCATCAAATTGATCATCCTCAAAAGGTGCATCCTTACATGTAGCATGTTTTTTTTTTTTCAAACTTCCTTACAAATATCAACAAACAAAATATTAGTATAACAAAAAAGTATATATATTATTCACACATACATTTAAATTATTATATACAGTTGCACAAATGGTACCTCATCTGATGGTGAAATAACAATATGTTTAAGCCATGCAATAAATCTCCTTCTATATAATTGACACGTTTGATATCAAATGATGATACAAGTAAAGGGGCAAACTCATCAATCACCTCATCGACAGTGACTTTCAAATTTTGATCATCTAGGATAATACCACGGCACACATCCAATGGGATAGAAGGAATCAAAATACAACGTGCTACTATATTTTCACCACTGCCTTGTACAAGACTACATTTAACAACCTGTATTATAAACAAAGTTAGAATAACTAAGATATGAAAAAATATGTATACATTTATATACTTCTTATAGCAATAATGATAACAAAATTAAACATAAATATAACAAAATGAATAAAAATAATTTAAATTATACATATATATTAATTGTAAATATAAATTCGAATTGTTTTTTTTTGTTTGTTATAATACCTTTGAAGATGTCATAGGTGATGAATCAATAAGAAGAGCATCAAGTCTAGCAGTAGATGAGGTCCTAGATTGGTAACATCGTCATTATATACTGCATGGTCTTTATGTGGTAATTGAGTATGAGTATGAGAATGTGATGCCTCTCCATGCAAAGACTGTGGTCTAGGTGTATGAAGCTGAGACTGTAGGTTAATACCTCATGGAGATACTAATTCACTAATATTTTCGATGTCACACATTTTTTTTTTTGAATGTTTGCAAAAGACCACTAATAACGAGTTCTAACTTGGTAATTCTCTCACTTTTCTCAAACTTATTCATTTTTTGTGAACTTTGCCTAGGTATGTAGAAAAAATTAGTCACTGTATAGTATTTGCCCTACACCTAAGTCGACCTTCATACTCATCAGTCTTCAAAGCTTTTGTAAGTATATCATCTAGAGGTGAAGACTAAATTTTTCCTTACTTTACCGTCTTCCTTAGGACATTCTATAATATATATTAAATGATTAAACGATTAAAAAATTACAATATTTAACTCAAAATTAATATATTATGCATGGAAACAATAATAATAAAATTAAGCATTTGAAAACTAAACAAAAATATCTATATTTCAATCATAACAACATATAGCGGTAAAAAATAACTAATAGTTCATAAAATTTATATTAAATGAATATTTACTTACAATATTTAACTAAAAATTAATATATGTTGCATGGAAACAATGATAATAAAATTAGCATATTTAAGTAAATGAATAAAAATATAAAATTAAAAATAAAAAAAAATCTGTATTTCAGTCATCAAAATATATAAGCTATAAACTTGATCATATGTGATAAAAGTTAACAGTTAAACACTACAATTATACATTTTATGTAAATAAAATACTCACAATTTTTTCCACCAACATTTCAATTTCTACATTTGCATATTTTCCAGATTCCCCCATCCATACCCCTATCCATAGATCCTCACATTCTATGTAATCTTGGGTGCCTCTTTCAATTTACTACAAAATTTACAAATAAATATTAATAATACATTGTGAATTAAATTAAAAATGAATATATAAATGCAAATAAAAATAGAAAACATACCATAGTTTTTTCCCAATCTTATATATCCCAATGCATCCATTCTATGAGGATATTTGTTCAATTTTCTTCTCACATATCCAAACGAACCCACTCTATAGGGATGCATATAGTAAAAAAAAAATATATATATATATATATATATATGTATATATATATTTAATTTATAAAAAAATTGCTTTATCATTGAAACAAAAATCAATTAATTAATTAATTAATTATTTTGGTGTACACTTCTAATTTATATATTTATTCGTTTTTATACTACTCAATAAATGAGAATAAATCATGAAAAAAATATAGTATAGCTGGCGCGTTTGTCATAAAACTTGTCACCCAATATAAATTTTTTCAGTTTTTACCTAATTTACTACAAATAACTTTATCACTGAAACAAAAATAAACTAATTAAATAGTTAATTTTTTTGGTAGCACAAATCAAATAATTAAATAGTTTATTTATATTTGTGTATATTGCTAATTAATACATTTAGTTTGTTTATACTACATAAAGTAAATATAATGAGACTAAATTTCTAATATTTTTCTTTGTCTTTTCAAGTTGTTAATTTTGACTAATGCTATAAGTAAATGTTTTATAGAGGTGAGTCTTACTTGGTATATTGTTCTTAGTTCAAGGTTCTTTCTTCTTTTTTTTTTTTTTTCTTTTTTTTTAAGAAAATGGAAAATAATAGCCAATGCTTTTATCCTTAAAAGTGTTGCTCAAAAATCATATAAAAATAAATTTCTTACAATTTTTTTTAATTTATAGGTTAATAACTTTAACATTGGAACACAAATCAATTCATTAAATATTTTATTTACTTTGGTGTATTTTTCTTATTAATATATTTAATATTTTTACATAGTTAAATTGTCAGGATCCGTCCAAAATTCCTCACCGGAACCCTAGACAAGCCCTGATCCCATGGAAACCCTACCGGACTCTCCTATGGAAAATCCGGCAGAACCTCCCCTAAGGGATGGACTTACCACAAATTCCTGCACTGAAAACACACTTCTATACACATCTCCTTATTCCTCCCACGATACTACAAATTGATTCCACAAATTTCAGCACTTCAAAATAAATAACAGTAATCCAGTGCATAATGAATACATAAGTGTCCCATACAGTATACAGAGCTTCATGAAGTACCACTAAGTATAGAATACAACAAGAGTGAAAGAAGTATTACAACTGCAATAAAGAAGAACAGGGTACTTCACGAACTAAGACAGCGATGAGGATCAAATCTGCTCCGGATGAACACCAACAACCTGGTACCTAGAGGAACGGAATTTGAAAATATGAGATGCTAATCATCTCAGTGAGTGACCCTATCTACTATACAATAATAATATCATGGTAATAACGTAGATAAGTAATAATTAATTGGAAATAATAATTTCTCTCAAAACCCTTACAATTCTCTCGGTTGGAAAAGTTCTCCTTTTAAAACCTTTTCACAAAACCCTTTGTTTGTATTCCCCGAAAACCTAGACATCGATTAATTCACTAAATATCAAATAAAATATAATAAGTCAAGCATCCAAAATATTTAAAATCCCAAATCAAATAAATACCAGAAACAGTATATAATTATATTTTTAACTCCAATACGATTTCAAAATATTTATTTTAAAATTCCAGTTCTGAAAATCACTTGATGCACCCACTATATACCAGTGGTGCCAACAGTACTCAGCGTCCCAAGGTACCGCCAGACAGGAGGTTATAGAAAGAAACGGCATACGGTTGCGTGGTGTCCCACCGCGCCGCTGCTAACTGGTGTCCCGGCCATGGAGGGGTGGCCTACCCTCATCCGATGGCAACCACAGGACAACCTCATAAAATCACCTGTGCGCTACTCACACCCACCCGCGCGCTAATCACATCCGTGTGCACATTAACCATATCACATATAAACAGAACACCAATACGTGCACGGTGCATCTAAAAATCGTAAAAATCTACATATTTAATTTATATATCAAAATCTCAAATTTTCCATAAACATAACGGGTTTATTCCATCCAATTGAACCCGAAAATTCTCCACAATTTCTTTATAATCAACATCATAATTCCATGATTTTCAAATCCACCAACTCCCAAATCCACCACTTTAAATATTCACATTTTCCCAATGGCATAAATAATTCTTGAAGTATAATAATTAAATCACATAATATTCCATGGGCATGCTTACAAAAATTGAAGTCACCAATATAAACAAATATTTTCCTTGAAATATTTGAAAATCAAATCATGCCCGATTTAATGTTAAAACCACAAGAATTTCAAAATTCTCAAGACCATAAAATAATTTTTCACATGGCATAAATTTATATAATGCATATTTTTTTTAATCAAAATAAATTCACCAATAATTCCACAATAAATCAATTAAATATTTGGCACATAGAATTTAAATTCCAAATATTCAAATCACACATAATAATCACAAATTTTATTCTCGAAATTACTTTGAAGGTGGATCACTCACCTGGAGCACGCAATTAACCTACGATCCACCATAGGATCGATTCCACAACTCACCCGTGCTCCTAGAACACAATTCACACACAGTCAAATAAAATAATATTTTATTCGGGTAAATAATACCCGGTACCCGGGGGGTTAAACACAAACGTTAACCAAAATGGTCGAATAATATACCGAATCGAAGCTCGTGGAACGAGGATCGCATTACCGGTCTCCATCCACCCCAATTCCGCCGGAGGTGGCCGGAAAGCTTCGGCCGATTTTCAATTCCTCGTATCTCGCAAACCGCTTCGAATTTTTGAGATTGGAGGCCATATTTGAACTCAGATGACCCAAAATAGGGGGAGAGGGGTGGCAATTTGGACTGGGCTGGCCGGAAAACACAAGAAAAGAGGAGAGAGAAACTTTTCCGGAGGGGCGCGTCCAGCGGCCGGTGACCGTGAAAATTGGCGGCCGAGCTCGCCTCCTCCCTCCGCTCATCACTGGCTGGCGCGTGTAGCTTATGGGTGGCCGGAATTTGAAAAATACAGTGAGGCCGAGAGGGAGAAAGGAAAGGAAAGGAAGAAGAAAAGAAGAAAAGAAGAAGAAGAGGAAGAAGAACAGAAACGGGGCTGGGTCCCCTTTTTTCCCACGTGGGGAAAAGAAAAAAAAGAAAAAGAAAAAGAAAAAGAAAAAGGAAAATAAAAAAAGAAATAAATTAAAATTAATTAAATAATATTAATAATAATATTATTATTTAAAATAATAATAAAATAATATGATATTACACATGGTTGACATGTGGCTTCTCAACATGGTGACACATGGTCACCTTCATTAAGTCACACGTGGCACATCGTTACACGTTCAAAAATAATATTAAAATAATACAGTATTTGAAAAACTCTACAGGTCCATAACTTTCAAACCACATGTTCAAATCGGACGTGCCGCTAGTCTACGGACTTGTATCGACGAACACTTTACAACCATGCATGAGTCAAAGCTCAACTTTGCATGAATAAAAAGTCAACTCCGGCACCCCTTGGACAGTTTGGACCTCAACTTGTTTTGCTCATAACTTTCAAACCGTAGCTCCGTTTTCAACGTGCTACTAGTCTACGAACTCGTGCCAACGTGTACTTCGTAACGGTACCTCAATCAACCTAGAATTCCAATCAGGTCAAAAATTCAACTTTTGACCCCTTTGGTCAACGGTCAAAGTCAACAGTCAACCTCGGTCAACGTGTAAAAATTCCTATATGGTTCGGGATGGGGTGTTACATAAATGGTATACATATGTTGAAAAATATATTTAAAAGAAATCCAACGCTTTTAACAAAAAAAGCGCCATCCAAATTAGTATTTTTTTAGTATTTTTATTATTATAGAGCTTAATTATATATATATATATATATATATTATATTTAAAAATTATTTTGTAGAATTGGCCAACTCTAATTCCATAATTATAATATTTTAATTTTCCAAATAATTAGTTAGTTCATTTATAATATATCAATCGAAAAATTAATTAATTTAATTTCCATTTTTCCTGGCTATGTAATTCATTCAAATAATTATTTTGATATAAAATAATATTTATTTCTTTATTAAATCCAAAAAAGCTGAAGTTTTTGTCTTTAAAAGCGTCGCATATTACTTAATTTTAGGCGATGCTTTAAGCACCGTATTATTTACGACTTTTACAAACCTTTTGTTTATAAAAGGGTTAGTTAATATTTTTTACTCAAAGAATAAATGAGGCTAAAAGAAAGTTGTCGTGTATCGTTGTTATTAAAGCGTCATTTGATTTTAATATTCAGCCAACGCTTTATACTCAACATCCCGACTTTTTTTGGAAGATGCAACTTGTGTGCAGCGTTGTGTAATTAGCATCATTAATTTACTATTTTGGTGTAGCAACTTCTGAACATTGATTCTTGAAGTTAATCAAGATTAAAGGAATTTGTATTACTAAACCCCGCTTCATTACTAAAAATTGAAAGAAATAAATGAATTCAAAAATTCAAAATTAACAAATAAACCTAAAAGACAGTCAAAGCAAATATAGTACACTGGATTTCTTCTCCTTTGTTCAACTCTGAAATTCTAGATGTGAACACTCAGATCCTTGACTAAGAGAGTAGAGGCGAGGTGTTTAGAGTTGACAACTTAATTGGTTTGCTTGCACAACAAGCTAAGAATATTATCGTCAAGAAAAAAATAATAAAATTAAGGATTGTCTTTCTCAATCCCAACTCAAATACGCGTATTCTTGAACAAAAAAATAAAAAAATAAAAAAAAATGAGTTTTCCTCTTAAATGAATGAATAAATTTCTCCTTCAATTTCAATCCCTATACTTTTTATTTAATATTTTTATTATTTCACAACTTAAATGTGTCAGACAGTTATTTAATTAATTGAAGTTATTTAATTAGCTTTAATTAGTTATTTAATTAATATGAACTTATTTTTGTTTTTGATCATAATTAGAAATTATTTAACACATTATTTAACAGGTGCCATTTTCCTTTTTTTGGCGAGTTTCTAACTGAATGACTCCTTGTTTCCGCTAGTTTTGGGTCTCTACTAAACCCAAATCCAAGATCCTTTCAACTCAGTTCGAGCTATTTTAAGAGACAAAAGGAGCTTGAATTTGGGTCAAATTTTTCCTATGAAATTCTGGCCATCATTGTTCGTGTCTACGTAGTGACCATTGTTTATTAGCAACCAAAATGCTAACATTCGATTATCAATAGAATGGTCGCTGAAAATGATCATTTTAGTTGCACCGTGAGACTTTACTCTGTGCATCCTTTTTCCTTTTTTTTTTTCTTTTTTTTTTTTTTTTTTGGGGGGGGGGGGGGGGGGGGGGGGGGGGGTCCTATTGTGCACCCCAAACTTGTGTAAGCATTGGACCATTGGTTATTTTTACAATTTATGTGAAAAGATGTAAAAGAACCACAATGCAAGGGCAGTCCTTTAACACAGTTACTTTTATTTTTACACAGGGATTGGGGTAAAATATATATATTTATTTTTTTCCTTACTAACAATAAAAGCAATGGAAATGGATATGTTATTTTTATTGGTTTGATCTTAATTCAATATGATTTAAAGTTTAATGTGCCCTTTTAAATATGAAATTAAGCAGATGTTTCATTTGCTAATTGATAATTCAATTAGATTTAAAAATCTAAAACTGTAAACAACTAAAAATTTTTATTTAACAACTAGTGCAAATTAAAAAATAAATTGATGGGCTAATATTAATTCGATTGGATATGATAATTTTATATAGTTTTGGTTGATTATATATTTTAATACAAAGGAAAAGATTAAATATGAACATCAATTTGGCACATTTTTACATTGTCCAGCGCTAAGCAAAAATGGTCTAAAGATAAAATTTCCTTCTTTATCATTTGGATATGATGATACTCTAGGTTTTATTATTTGGGTTAATTTTTTTTCCTTTTTCTTTTTGAGTTAAAAAAAAAAATATATATATATATATATATCATAATCTGCCTATTGGGAGCCCAAAATTGTTCCCCGGCACCACGAAAGAACATGAATTTTGCAAAAGTTCTCTATGTTATCATAATGGCAATAGATCAACGTTAGACTCGCGAAAATTAATGTCAACCTTTTTTCCAAAAAAGTAAAAGCAAAGTTATACTAAACATTTAATGTTTTAAATACAAACCTTTTAATTTGATGTTTTGCTGATGGATTAGATAATTGAAATTCGTTTTCTTTTATTTCTTTTCTCCAATTTAAAAGAAATTTATTCATAATTTATGAAAGCATGCATATTTTAGTCTGCTTTTCGTTTCACCTTTTTAAAACAGAGTTTATCTCTTTTTCTTTCTTTTTTTAATTTCTTTCTAAATAAAGTAATTGTGAGTATTAATTTTAATATCCATTTTTTCTTTTTGACTTTAAGTAAGAAAGCGAATGGGAGATGAACAAATGCATAATAAATGGAAGACTCAAGGGGCAGTTTACTCGTTTGTCTGTTTGTTGTTATTATAGTTTTTTGTTTTTTTCTTTGTTCTTTCGTCTATTTTTTTTTTAATTTTTAATTTTTTATTTTTTAAGTAAAGCTTAATAGATATACGCGATTCTTGTTATAACTAATAATAGTGGATCAATTAATTATTATTTGATAAACTATTTTACATCCCACTAATTAATTATTTTAGAACTAAAATATCATTTACAAATCTAAAATGATACTTATTACCTATTTTATTACCACCAAATATCTTTTACATAAAAATTCCAACACTAAATACACCATACAAGGTGCACTAAATACAATAAACTTAAACATGTAACATTTTGTATTAAGTGTGATTGATTTGATTTTAATGTGCATTGATTAGTTGCCTTTCAAGTTTTCAAAACGTTTGTTTTGGCAAAAATGAGTTTTTAACTAAAAAGAAATATAGTGCACAAAAGACTGACACACTCATGTTGGTTTTTTAGAAAAAAGAGAGGAAATTGTTTCTGCATTTTGGCATAATAGTGTAGTAAAGTGAATGTGCATATAGGTTCAAGGGAAAATCTTGGTGGTGCCATGCCCGAGATTTGAGAATCTGTTGTATCCTGAAATACGACCATCAAAAAACACCCGCACCGATGGGACGGAAATAATCTTAAGGAGACTATGGTAACACACAGGCCTATGACAAATCGTTTAACTAGCAGATCATCAAATCGAAAGCACGCAGGTTTCATTTCTAATTTATATTATTTATTTCCCGTATTTTTGTTTGACTTATCATTCCACATTTAAGTACATATATTATCCATACTTTTTTAATAGTCTTATGACTATTTCCGAAATATATGTTTATATATGGCGAGATGTGATTTTGTATATTTTTTAATTTTAGATCTGTGTGTTTTAGGTGGAAAGAAAGATTTTAAGGATTTTATTTTTTTTTTTATTTTTTTTACTTTACTTCACACCTATTTGTAAGAATTTGTAATGGGCATTTGTTTATTTTGTTGATCAAAATTGTTTTCAACAAATTTACTAGCCCATGATATAATTTATATGTATGTTTGAGTTAAAAAAAAAATTCAAATTTATTTTTTGAAGAACTAGTGTATAATATTGTGGGTGAGTTTCTATTTATTTTTTGTTTTATCATAAATATTTTCATAAAAATGCTTGCTCATGATATTATGAATTTTTTGTTGATTTTTCAGTATTTTTTGGTGGCCAGAACAGTGAAAAAATGATGAAAAAATTCAAACCGGGTTGGTAGACTCATTTATCAATTAAACGAGTCGAGAAAACTCAGCTGGAGGTTGAAGATGGGTCAAAAAATGGGTTAACGGGTAAAAAAAAATGGATATGGGCAGGTTCTGGGTTATTGGAATTGAATTTTAAATTCTGATGGACTTGGCGAAGTTCCAAAGCCCAGCCTAAGGTTAGAACATGTTACTGTTCAGTTCAAAACCCAAGCCTAATCGTGATGCCACATGTCCCCTAATCGTGATGCCACATGTCCCCTAACCATGATGCCACATGTCATGCACGGAAGGGTGACATGTGTCTACCTGTGACAGATTACATGTGTTCAATTCTAAACAGTGCCACGTGACGTGCTAAGGAGATGCCACGTGTCGACCTGATATAAGTGGCACGTGCTGGCCTCTGCGAGTAACACGTGTCTGTCAAAGAGCACGCCATGTGTTGGACGACAGCTGATACGTCGGGAGCCACATCAGCAACAGTGCCATGTGGGAGGCACCACGTTAGTATGGTGTGACATGTGGTAGGTGCCACATCAGCATGTGGTGCCATGTGGCAGTGCCAGAACAATGACATGCAGTGATGATGTAATCGTTGTGCAATTGATGATGTTAGTCTGGTGAGTGTGCAAAGTAATTTTGTGAGTGTATATAGCAATTTTATGGGTGTATACAGAAAATTTTGTGGTGTATATAGAAACCTTAAAAAATTACATTTTTTGTGTTTTTCTATTTGAAATTGGTTGTAATTAGTTAGTTAAGATAGAAAAGAACAACTAATTGATTTTCAGTTTTTGTGATTTTACAGAAATGGCAAGTGGAGATAATGAGACTGTGTGTGTTGCACAAGTGCCCACTTAGACTCCTGTGCTTCAAGTGCCGCCTTCTGCAAATCATGCAGAGAGACCAGAAAAGTTCGATGGAGCCAATTTTAAGAGCTGGCAATAAAAAATGCTGTTCTACTTGACTACATTAGGCCCTTACGAGGTTCTTAACTGAAGATGCACCACCAAGTAATGAAGAGAGTGATTAAGAGACACTTATGGTGGTGGACGCGTAGAAGAATTTCGATTATTTATGTCAGAGTTAATATTATCATTTTTAACAATTATTATTATTATTATTATTAGACTCACTGTCATTAATATTGTTATTGTTTTTATTGTCATTATTATTGTTGTTGTGTTTGTTACTATTATTTTTTGTGATTATTTTTATTATTATTTTCATTATTTTTATTATTATTATTATAATTATTTTCAATATCATTATTATAATTGTTATTGTTACTATTTTTATTATCAATGGTATTTACCAATAAAATTTATTTCTATTATTATTGTGGTTGTTATTATTAATTGTTGGGATTTTTATAATCATTATCATTTGTTATTATTATAATAATTATTATTTATTTATTCATTATTGTTACTTATTATTATCATCATCATTAATATTATTTTTATTGTTATCATTATTGATTATTATTATGATTATCATTATTATTACATGTGAAAGCCTTCGGGCAAGTGTAAGCTTACGAGCAAGTGTGGAAGCCTACAGGCAAGTTATAGTGTTATTGTTATCAATATTATTATTTTTGTTGTGTTATTACCCTCTTTCCTCCATTATGTATTGGTACATTTGTTAAACAGTATTGAAATGTAATATAACACTAAGTGGGTGGTGTGGGCGGACATGACTAATAAAAGGTATTTCGTGTTTATTAAATTATTTTTTTATATGCGCATCTATATCTATATCAGTTGTCGAAGTGCTGCAAATTATGAAATTTATTATAGTAAGATGGGAAGAATAAGATGGTATGATATAGGAGTGCGTTTTCGTGTAGATAATGTTTGGGGTATGCTCTATCTTTAAGGGAAATGCTATCGGATTTTTTATAGGATGGATGAGTAGGATTCTTCCTCTTAAGATTCCAAAAATTGATCCTGGATGGGTTCAGACAACATTTAAGAGTGCATAAACAAGCATCATAGAACCTAATAAGAAATATCCTTCATCAAATTCCAAAAAGATTACAGGAACTAAATGGGCAGCAGGCAAATTCAAAACGTTCCACCATGTGAAAATGAAAATTTTCATTTAAAAAAAAAAAAAAACTTTCTTTTTCTTTTTTTGCGCAAAACTGCAAAACTGCAAAAGCGCAAAACCATAATATTAATAGAAATTTAATATTCTATATGATATAATCTAATATAAAATTTTGACACTATTGTAAATATTTATATTATTTACGGAAGCAAACTTCCTATTATAAAATGAAATATTTGACTAATGCTTAAGGACTATATATATATATACAATTTTTTTTCTGGCAACATACAAATTTACTCTTTTTTTTTTTTTTCTTTTCTTTTGGACACCGTACAAATTTGTTCTTTTGAAAAATATATTTACTTTATAAATCATAAACCATAATATTTGCTATTTTGCTACATCAATATATTTTCCATTACAAAATAAGAGATGACTCTATTATAAAAAATGAAAAAAAATGCAAATCTTATTTTATCAAATTCATAAAATAATATCCATAATACCAATATATCTATATTTTTAATGTGTATGTTAAATCTAAACACGTATATACCCTTTAAGTTATCTATTTTATAATACCTATTTTATCTATATTTTTAGTTAATTTATATATATATATATATATATTTTTTTTTTTTGTATTTTCTGTATGTATATACAAACCAACTCTTACCTATAAAATTAAGTGCTACCCTTTTTAAATTGTAAAGTTATTTTTTAATTTTTTTAAATCAAATTGAAAAATAAATAAATGGTGCTCTCCAATCCAATTAAAAGTGGTATCAATATTTTTAACATTGATTAGTCATTATGTATTACCTTCACGTGTTTATCCTAGCTTTTAACAATAAGACCAATAAAATTTCTACCTTTAAATTTTATTATGGTAGTTTTTATTTTTATTTTTTTTGAAAAATCGAGTATGGGGATTTAATATCAAGCCTGATCGAATCGGAACCTAGAGCTTTCACTTGTAATCCTCGTCAAAGGAAAATTCATTACTGTATTTTTTTTTTCCTTTTTTCTTTTTAGAGATATTAGTACTATACACTTCAAACAATATTGTTGATTATGAAAAATTGAATATTTATAAATTTATTTTTCACCTATACCCTACAAGAATTTATTAAAAATTATGGTTTGACTTATTCAAGATTATATATTCTTTAATTACAATTTCTTAATATAAGTAAATCCCTTTAATTTCAATTATATTTTGAAATAATAGTTCGAAAATATTTTTGCAACTGCATTCAGTTGCAAATACTAAGCAGCCTATATACCCTTTTTAAAGGGATCAAGCTAGTTATAATTATTAGAAAAGTTTTGTTGTTTGTTGGAAAAAAAGTATAGAAGATTTGGATTTGATTTGAGAATTTGGAATTTGAAAAATTGGATGATTTATTTAGAAACTAGACTAAATTTTAGCATTAGACTAAACTGTCTGCTATTATTGGCGGAATCAAATCAGCAATAGTTCATTAAAAAAAATGATTTTGGAATTAATTGTTAGAAAATCATGGCATTGTTAGCTATGGACAAGACAAACTCGAGACCAATCAAGGTGCCTTGGCCAAAGGTCACTTTTATATTTTGTTTTGTACTTTGTAAAGCCATTTTGTGTAATCTAGGCTTGTTAAATTGGTGCACAAAAACACCAAAATGTGTTAATGAAAGTGTATTAGCCAAATTAGGGTTTTAGGAAGTTTAGGAAATTTAAGCACCTTAGTGACAAGGATGGTGACATGGAGCCTTACTATTCGGCCAACCTATCCTCCAGTACATGTAAAGATATGTGGAATCATGCATGAGGACTACTTCACCATGAAGTACCCAATGAGACAGCAACACTTGTCAATAACCTAAGATGCATGTCATGAAGTTACTTTACACATGTGTTTTGCTTCACCATGAAGGACTTGTTTAACATTGGAGCATAGAACCGACCATAGTGTGCTTTCACACCTCTTTTGTATGCTATAAGTATGTATGACATTTCAATGAATAATGAGTTCATTTGTCGGAGAAAAATACCTTAGTTTCCTTTTGAAACCAAGAGAAAATAGAACCGGCTTTGTGGAAAATTTTCCAGCAGCTTATTCAAACAAAGCCGAGTACAATACCATCCATAAATCAATTTCCACCAACTTATAAAACTTGTTCTCTTTAGTTTAACCTTGCCCTCAACCTTTCATTAATTAACTTTAAAACATAAAAATGCTTGTTTAGATGATTGGATTTGGGAAATTTTTGAAGAAATAATTTCTTTAATATTTAGGCTAAAAGATTTATTTATCACAATAACAAATAGACTTCCTAATTGCTTTGGTACCCATTACAATATCAATCATATGCAAACATGCCTTAGTATTTATTTAACCATTATTGATTTCATGAAAACAGTTAAATAATTTTAATTTCCAAAATTTATTATCTAACAACTCTTAATTTGGTTTTTTTTTTTTTGGCTAAATAATAAACTCGTAGTTATTTATTTTACAACAAGAATTGCTATTTTATTATTTAAGTAATATTTATTTGATATGATTATTAATTTTTAAAAGCTTGAATTGTTATTATATTTAATAATCTTTTAGTTTTATTGGACTATTAAAATATTTAATAATTAGTAATCATATAAATTTAATTAGATATTTTTATTTGATATTTGATTTGGTTGTATGCTAAATTAGCTAACCTTTTATGATGGGTTGAAAGCCAAATAATTTTTAAATGAAAAGTCCATGAAACTTATTTAGAACAATCTATTCATAAAATGCATTTTAATTAATTATATAAAATTAAATTAGGCATTTAGATCGTGGTCTATTAAACTAATTAGATTTTTAATTTATTAATGGCTCAGTATTTGTTTGGGCTACCAACAAAATTCTAGACCTCCAAATGATTAATGATTTTTTAGATAACAAGCCAACTAATTAGGCCCAATTAAAATTGAATTGGTTTAAAAGGACCAATTTTAGGGTTTTTTTGAAAAGTAGCCACTTGTCTGATTCACAATTGAAAAATAGCAAAAAATTTTTTTTTTTTTTAAAATAACCAACTTTTAACACATTTGGACCAAAATATCCTTTATTATATTTTTTTCTTGGTTTCCCTTTCCCTTTCCCTTTCAAAACTTAGCTAGGGCTTTCTCTTTCTAATTTTCCTTTCAAAAAACACCATTGCAGTCACCACCAAGAGTCAGTCATCACCGCAGCCACATCATTGCCATAGCCATCAAGAGCTAGTCATCACTGCAGTTGCACCATTATTGTCGCCACCAAGAGCCAGTCGTCGCAGCACCAACACCATTGCCATCGCCGCATCTGCACCATTGCTGTCACCACCAAAAGCTAGTTATCGCCATAACTGCAGGTTGCGTCTGTGTTGATGCCGCCACAACCACCTATTCCTTCTTTCTCTACTTTTTTTTTTTTTTTTTTTTGGCTAGTGGTTGATTATTTATGAACTGTTGTAATATTGGAATTTTGCTATAGCAGGGTAATTAATCCAAGAAAATTTTATATATGAAACTCATTGAAAAAAAAAAAAAAAGGATTTAGACATGGCCATTGAAGATTTGGAAGTAGAAGAGGAGGACCCATTTCTTAGATTCATCGAATATGCCAGATCCATAATATCCCCTGAAGAAAAAAAAGAAGAAGACCAAGATATAGATCCCAAAATTGGAAATGGAAAAGAGACCAAATGACCCAGTTGAAATTGGATTGCTTCTCGAATCCTCAAGACTTGTACTGCTTATTCCAGTGATGCTACCCCAGCAATTCTTCTCTTTGATATCACTCAGGAGGTACAGAGCTTTTTTTTTTTTTTTTTACACTTAATTTCATATTTTTTCAATGTATTCTCTGGTGTTTGGTTAATGAGAAAATTGAGGGAAAAGAAAAAAAAAACCAAAGTTTGAACCTTTGTTTTGGGTTTTTGGTTATGGAAATGGGTAAAGGTAAAGATTTTAGATTGGCCAAGTTTTATTTCTACTAATGGGGAATTGGGGATGTGTGGAATGTTGTAGGCATGGAGTGAGCAACATAGAGATGGGACTACTAAGAAGAGGCCTGAATATATCAACCAGTTGAGGAAGAAATATAGAAGAGCAAAGCTTCCAAACACTATTATGATTGACTTCATTTATGAAAAAAATTTCTTGTCTTTGAGTAGTGTTTTGGAAGGTATTATTGTCAATGCTTATTTGCTCCCAGGTACTCTTTGCAAATCTAAAAATCCTCATGTTGTTTTACTTCAATGGAGGCTTCGTGTGGCTAAATAATAAAGCGAAGTGGAATAAATCTATTATGCAAAAAACTTTCATTTAAAAGGAAAAAGATATATAAAAGTATACATTTAGATTCTTCTTCTTCATTGCTCCAATTGATTTCCTTTTTCCCTTTAGGTTTTTTCATCTGTACTTCTTTTTCTTCTTCCATGAGTGATCTGGAAAGTGAGTTCTGTAAACTAGATAGTTGACTCATAATCATGCCATTGATAAATTTGGTTCCTCATGTTAAATTTGGTTCCTACTTTAGAAACTTATTTCAAACTGAAAAAGGAAATTTCCTATGGTTGAATGTGGATATCCTATTGAAGAAAAAGAGTAAAACTTACAACAAAAAATTAAGCATATGAACTGGGTGGTGATACTTTTTTTTTTTTTTTTTACTTTTGTCATGTTTATAGATGCATATTCTTTATTATATTAGATTTTTAATTGTAAAGATAATGGTGGCTTATAATGTTCATTTAACTAAGATAACGATGTGTTATTGATGTAAGGATAACTAATTGACCTTAAAGAAAATGTACCACGTTTATTTATTAGAATTCCATTATGCACAAACATATTACGAGCTCAATTGCAGATTCTGAAAAATTTTCCACTTGTTGGAAAAATTTTCCTCCTGGAGGAAAAATTTTCCTCTAGTCGGAAATCCCATATGGAATCAATTGAAGCTTCTGGATAATTTTCCGCCAAGCAGAAATCGTTTTCCTCCTGTTGGAAAATTTTTCTTTCTGTTGGAAAATTTTTCTTCCAAGCAAAAATTGTTGAATAATATTTACTTCTATCGGAGACTAATTTCCTCCACTTGGAAAACCAATTTTTAATAGATTATTTAAGTTAATAGTGGGGTAAAAAAATTGAAAGTGGAGACAAATATTATATAAGATGAAGATGGATTTAACAAAAAATATATTGATATTTAAAATCAATAACCATTTTAAAGAAAAAAAAATGATATATATTTGTTTTTCTTTTCAAAATCATTTGGACATTTCATAAAATGAGATGTAAACTAAAGATTTAAAATCAACTCCAAAAAGCCTCTTTTCATTTGGGATTAAATTCTAAAAAAAAAATTGCTAATAAATCTTCCACCGTCGAGTAGAAAATATAATATCCAAAATATGAAATAATTATCAAAATATATTAAACCATAACACTAAATTAAAACTTCCTAATTCGAAGCATAAGACAATAGATTCGTACATTTTTGCCTATAATGTCCAACATCACCGCATCGGCTACATCTACGTCCAATAACATCTTCACCTTCGGATGGTATGCGTTGCATCCTTGACCTAGCGGCTGGCCTACGTGCCCTTCTCGGTGGAAGAACAATACGACTTGCCACGTCATCTGGAGCATGCCACTATTTTTCATCTAACACAGGGTAAATGGACTCAACATAAGCTGCACGATATGCATCCGCAGTGTAATAATAAGAACACATTCTATAAGGAGCAATTGTTATTATCGTCTGTTTTGACACGTGTAAGAGTCTCAGGGTTCTGCGATACTAACTCATAACCATAGGCAGGTAACTTAGCAAAATTCTCCTCTGGAGATCCCCTAACACTGTTAAGTGTATACTCTTTACCTCTCCATGCTTTGTTGTAGCTTATATTCACCCCATATTTCTGTAAAAAATCATGTTGAATTTCTTTGGGTTTGTAAACACGTGCAATCCTTTCATATTTAGATTTGATACATTGCCCGATAATCTAGCTACTAGCCTGCTTATGTTCTCGATGCACGATATCTAACGAGCAACTACGTACATTATCAAAACTTCTCATAACAAATATTTCTCCATTTTTAAATGTGGTTGCACGTAATCGCCATTTACAAGTATTTTCCAAGCATACAACCTCATACCGTTGTGTAGTTGACCGTGTCACCTTGAACTCCTTATTTTCTTGCATGCAATAGATACTCAGTTTATTCTGTAAGTCACATTTTTTGTGAAATAATTGTCCAACTACTATGCTTTCACAGCCAGTGAACTTTGACGAGAATATGACCATAGAACCACTTCTGTTGCTCGATGATATGTGGTTACTTGTAGCACGATGAACCCTAACATCATCAACTCCTTCATTGTTCGGCAACTCATGATCAAAATCTACATCATTATGATCAACTTAATCCCCTGCTGCATTGTAATTCTCATCATGCTCAATATTATGCAACTGTTCATACTCCTCATCGTTAGGAAACTGTTCAGCATAGTCACCTCCAACATCAACTCCTTCGTGGATGTTAAATGATGTCCAGGCCCCACGAATATCAACTTAATCTCTAAATTGAGTTTCTTGAACCATAATTTCCTGAGATGTAGCCTGAATAAGTTCAGTACCGGAAACTTGTGGTAGACGAACGCCAATTGAAAGACAAGAAAAAGAATGAAGATTACTCCCACTATCCGAAGCAAAGGCTGTTTGATGAACATTTCTACATACATGTTCAACTTTCAAAATCACCTCAACATACAATGGAGGCCGCATCATTGTCATCCCTCCATTCCTCACTTTTTGAAGAAAGCATTTCACATCCCTACCACAGCGTATTTCTATAGGATCCAACTTTTCTGCACATCGTCCATATATCCATTTTAGCTTTAGCAAATATTTATTTTGATCTATCTCAATAGAATTGAAAATCTCATTTTCTAACTCTGATTTTATGCATCTCTTGCTGATGGAAAGCATTATATTTTTACCATTTCGATATTCCCAATCACCACCATCATTTTGTAACAATGTTCCATTGTATAAAACTGCAATTACAATATCATCATCTTCCATTTTACTACAAAATTAAATAAATAACGTTAAACTAAATCAATAAATATATAAAATTTTGAATAATACTAAACAACCATATTAACTGTATTAAAAAAGTTGATTCTATTTTTTCTTTTTTCGGCTAAATATAGCTTTTTCCTACTGGCGGAAAAATGGCAGAAACTTGGCAGAAAATTGGCAAAAAATTAGTGGAAAACTTGCAAAATCTGACAAACTGGAGGAAAATGGCAGAAGTTCATCTTTTTCACCAAATTTCCTCCGTTTTTACTGTTTTTCGCAATTTTTCAGTTTTACACAAATTTTCCCACATTTTCAAACCATATGCCACCTAAGTATCTTTAAAATCACATATAACAGCTCATAAATTAATTTCTTGCATACCCATATTGAATAAAAAGCTTAAAAATTCCAAAACTAACAAAAAATACAAGAAAAAAGAGAAAAAGAAAAAAAAAACACATATTTCCTTACTTTCATCTAATAAGATAAAAGATAAAAAAATTTCCTGAGTTTAGTTTCAGATATGAGAAAATACAAAAAAATGAGAGTGAGAGGAGATGAGATGCAAAGAATGGCCTGTTAGAGAAACCCTTACATGAACGGCTATGTAGAGGAAGAAGGAAAAGGTAAAAAAAAACCTTTTGCGTAATTTTCAATTTTATCAAGGGTATTTTTGTCCCAAGATGGCTAGTTTTTTTTTAAAAAAAATTTTGCTATTCTTAAAAAATCATGTTACGGGGTGGCTATTTTTCGAAATAACCCCCAATTTTAAATTTGATTGGATTAAAGTAAGTGAAATTTGGCTCAATGCCCTTTTTGATAGGCTACCCTAAGGAAATTTACCATCTCTTTTTAATCTTTTTTGTTTTACCCCTTTTATACATATTTTAACCCTAATAAAAATTGTAAATGATGTGCATATCTTTTTATTTTTCCCTTCATCTAGCATACCACTAAAGAACTGTTTCTTGCAAAGCTTTCCATTCAAAACAAAAACCCTACTTTCTTCCTTTTATTTTTACTCTCAACTTTTATAGTATCAAGATTGCCAAAGAGCCATCAGTATTACGATAGAAGTCATCGGTTATTTTTTCAAAATTTGAGAGGCTTATTGGAAAAATTACTGACAGCACCTATTGATAATATCGATGGTCCTTCGGTAAATTTTTATACTATTTTTTAATATAAATTACCAAAATTCATTCCAACTGCTTGTATATTATGTATTGCATCATGTTCCATGTTGAGTACCACCCTCTTTTATGATAAAAAACATAAAAAATAAAATAAAATACAATAAAATGTTAAGAAACGAACAAAAAATTTTTAGTATTGAGATCACGGAATGGCTATTGGTATTACTGATGGGTGTTGTCAGTAATTTTTTCAAAATTTGACAAGGTTGCTGGAAAATTATTGACGGCTCCCATCAGTAATATCGATGGCCCATCGGTAATTTTTCATTTTAATTTTTTTTTAATATAAATCATCAAAATTCATTATAGTAATTTTTATATTATGTGTTGCACCACAAAATATGTTGAGTGCCACTTTCTTTAATGATAAAAAACATAAGTAAGAAAAGAAAACACAATAATACACTACCAAAGAGCAAAAAAATTCAAAATATCTTAATTATTGAAGGACCATCGGTATCACCGATGGGAGCCATTGGTAATCTTTCCAAAATTTGTCAAGCTTATTGGAAAAATTACCAATGGCCCATTGATAATTTTACGTTTTAAATTTTTTTTTTTAATACAAAGCATCAAAATTCATGATATATTGCCCCATAGAACATATTAGCAGCCTTTTGGCTAAGATCAAGTTATGGCATCGTTTCTTATCAGTTTAATATGATATTATTATTATTATTATTATATTTTTGAACTGGGAATTTCGTATATAACTTGTTCTACATCCTCTGGCATTTATATCAAGCTCCTTGCTTTTGATAGTTAAGATCATTGCATTTCTTGGTAGATGTTATGATAGAGAAAATAGAGCAACCTTTATTGCATCAAATAATTGAAAAAAAAAAAAAAACAACAACAAAAGGATATAACTGAAGATCATTGTCATGTTTTCTTTTCTCATTTTTGGAGGTTGAATTTGTTTTGCCACTGTTAGGAAATTGAAGTATAAAACTCACAATTGTAGATGAAGTAGAAATGAGAAAATGAGAAATTGTTGCATAAAATTTACAAATAAAATACACATAAACTAACTTGCAATTGTAGAAAGATTTTATTATAGCAAAAGAATATAACAATTTCTCTATAAAATAAGGAGAGTACAATTAGCAATAAAATCTCTCTTATAATAGGAGAAAAACACAAATATTTAGGAGAAAATCCCTTGTATAATTCTCTCTCTAATACTCTCCTCTTTCTCTTTGTTTTCCATATTTTTCTCTTACCAAAATGGAATCCATTTGCTTCAAAATGGGATGGATGTATATATAGATGTTGGAGGCGATAATGCTAGTGAAATCAAAATTGAACTCCTCTTGTTACAAGCTATCAACAGTTGCTACTTTTCATTGATTGTCCCTCTTTTTTTTTTTTTTTTTAATAGTAAGTCTCCACCCCCTTAAAAGAAGAATGAAGAAAAAAGAAGAAGCTTGCTGTAATAGCAGCTATAATTATAGCACCTCCTTTGACGGAGTCAATTTACTTAATTGATAAGCAAAGGTGGCTTTACCTGCCGCCACATATCTCCCACTTAAAATCACTTTTGCTATAACCATCCTATCTTTTCTACTTGCCATTTCATTTTCATGCTTGCTTATGTTTCTACTAGGCCAATAGAGGAGCTACTCCACACAAACTTGTCAATATTAATTGGCTTTGTTAGAAAATCTATCAGGTTGTCTCTAGTATGGATTTTCTGTAGATCCACACTACCTTCTTCCACCTTCTCAGGGGCCAAGTGAAATGGAACTCATATGTGTTTTGTCTTAAAGTGATATGCTGGATTCTTTGCTAAATGCAAAGCGCTTTGACTATCACAAAACAAAGTTATCTTCTTTTGTTTGTGTCCAAGCTCCTCCTGTACCATTTGCAACCAAATTACTTTTTTGCTAGCTTGCAAAGTTGCAATATATTCTGCCTTTGTTGTAAAGGTAGCTACGACGGACTGTAGTTTCGAAACCTAGCTTACAGCTCCTCCAGCAAGAGTAAACAAGTATCCCATGGTGGACTTGCTTTTGTTAAGATCACCTACATAATCTGAATCAACATAGCCTCTGACAGTAAAGCCTGATCCTCCATAACATAATGCAGCATTTGAGGTACCCTTCACATATCTTAGGATCCTCTTCACAACATTACATGCTTTCTACAAAGATTCGCCATGGACCGACTAACAGCTCTCACTGCTTGTGCAATGTCTTATCTCGTGCATACCATAGTGAACATTAAACGACCCACTACTGATGCATACAGTACTCGAGGCATTTCCATCCTCTCTTTTTCATTGCTAGGACTCAATACTTGAGGATAAATTAAAATTAATAGGAAGAGGGATAAGAATTGGCTTACAATTTTGCATGTTGAAACGCTGCAAAATTTTCTTCACGTAAGTTTTTCTAAGAAAGACATATCTTCCTATTATTTCTATCTCGGTAAATTTGCATCCCTAGAATCTTGTTTTCCGGTCTCAAGTCCTTCATTTCAAACTCCCTAGCAAACTATGCCTTCTTTAGTGAGATCTTTGTTGGGGCCTGCTACCAATATGTCGTCAACATACAACAGTAAAATAATAAAATCACCATCACCAAATCTCTTGTAGTAAGCACAAGAATCTGAACTAAGTCTGTTGTATCCATGGCTCATGATGAATGAATCAAATCTCTTATAACAACATCTCGATGCCTATTTGAGACCATATAGAGATTTGTTCAACCTGCAAACTAAGTTCTCATTTTCCTTTTCTTCAAAACCTCCTAGTTGGAGCATATAAATCTCTTCTTCAAGTTGTCCATGAAAAAATACAGTTTTCACATCCAACTGTTCTAAATACAAGTCAAATGTAGCACACATCGCCAAGACCACACGAGCTGTTGTAAGTCAAACAACAGGAGTAAATATCTCATTGAAATCCTTCTTTCTAAGCAAATCCTTTCACTACCAATCTAGCACGATACCTCTCCATTTGGTCATTGCTATCTCGTTTGATCTTATAAAACCATTTGTTATCGATAGCCTTCCTTCTTGTGGTAGGGGAACAAGATTCTATGTCTTGTTTTTGTGGAGCGCTTCAACTTCTTCTCGCATTCCTGTCATCCATAGAGAAGCTTCTGGGCTCTTGGTAGCCTATTGGAAGGTTGATGACTCTCCATCTTCTGTTAGAAGGCAGTATGCAACATTATCCTCCATAACGTATTTTGAGTGCCAAGCTGGTTCTCTTCTCTCCCTGGTTGACCATCAAACCTGTGGAGTTGCAAACTTAGCTTGCTCTTGTTCTTCGTACTCTGGTGCTGCTTCAGAAGAATGCAGAAAATTTGTTCTTATCTTTCTTTGACTTAAACGATAGTAGTCTCTCATTTCTCTTTCGAAGTGCTATCATTTTCATTTTCTTGTATTTTGTCATCTTTAAATATCACATCTCTACTGATTATCACCTTGTGGGCAGTGAGATCCCACAGGTGGTACCCTTTAACTCCATCAGCATACCCTATGAAAATACATTTTCTGAATTTTGGATCCAGCTTTTATGTTTCTTGGGTGTTGTACATAACATAAACAAGACTTCCAAATATATGTAAGTGAGAATAATTAGCCGGCTTACCAGTCCATATCTCCATTGGCATTTTCAGATCAATTTCAGTTAATGGTGACCGATTGATCACATAGTAAGTGGTCTTAACAGCTTCTTGCCCAAAATGACTTGGCAATTCCTGACATCGCTCTTATCCGTTCCAATAAGGTTCTATTCATCTGTTCTGCTACTCCATTTTGTTGTGGAGTGTACGCCACCATGAACTACTTCTTGATACCTTCTTGTTGACAGAAGCTATCAAATTTTACACTAGCATATTCTCCTCCATTGTCCATCCTCAAACACTTGATCTTCTCCTCAAATTCAAGTTCCACCCGCGCTTTGAATATTTTGAAAACTAGAAATACATGTGCTTTCTTTTTGATTGGATACACCTAACATCGCCTAGAGTAATTATCAATAAAAGAAACAAAGTATCTTGCACCTCCTAAGGACAGAACTGGTGCTTGCCAAACATTGGAGTGGATCAACTCTAAAATAGCTTTGCTTCTAACGTTAGAACTGCTAAACTTTAATTTATGCTGCTTACTAATAACACAATGCTCACAAAATGGTAATGAAACCTTTTTGAGCCCTGGAAGATGCTTTTATTCAGCAAGAATCTTCAACCCTCGTTCTGACATGTGGCCAAGCTTATGGTGCCACATCATCGTTGATTCTTAAGGAGAGCTTGCCGACACTATAGATGCTTATCCTTCTTGTTATGTTTCTCCTTTAAGCATGTACAGATTTACAGCTATCTTTTCCACTTTCATCACCACAAGCGCGCCTTTAATAATTTTCATGATTCCATCTTGAATATGGGTTTTACACCCACTCCTATCTAATTGTCCCAAAGACAATAGATTTTTCTTTAGGCCTTTTACATGTCGTACCTTCTAGATAGTGTGAATCATACCATCATACATCTTCAATTTGACGGTACCAATATCAGCAATCTCCAAGGCATGATCATCTCCTATGAATATAGATCTTCCTGAGATAGGTTCATATAGGTGGAACCATTCTCTACAGGGGATCATATGCCATGTTGCTCCTCAATCTATAAGCCAGACATCGGCGAATTTTCTTCTGCCTTCAGTAACTATTGTTGCTTTGCTGTATAAAATATCACCATCATCTGAGGTACTTGCCACACAACCATGAACTTTTGATGACTTAGTACCTTTTCTTTTGGCTTCTTCATTCTTCTTAAGATGCCAACACTCTGTTTTGTAGTGCCCTTTCTTGCCACAGTAATGACACTTGACATTCTTCTTACTTCTGGATTTTGATCTACTCTAATTTTGACTCTCACTGGGACCACGTTCCATTGATCTCCCTCTCGTCATCGTCAAAGCTTCAACTTGTTGTGAGCTTCCTGATCTGTCTTCTTTGCTTTTGTGCTGAATTTCTTTCTCAAGAACCATAGATGCAATATCATCGAAGACTAAAATTTCTACGTTGTTGGTTATGTTGACAATGAGTTGATCATACGAATCAGGTAGACTTTGAAGCAGATTTCCAACACGTTCACCCGTATTGATGTTATGCCCCATTGCTGTGAGCTGTGAAAATAAAGTATTGAGAGTGTTGATATGGTTAGTCACAATAGTTGATTCCAATATCCAAAGAGTGTAAAGCCTTTTCTTTAAGAAAATTTTGTTGTGTAGTGATTTAGCCTCGTACAATTTGGTGAGAGTGTCCCAAATTTCTTTTTCCGTCTTTTTCTCCACCATGCTTGACAATACTTCATCGGCTAGCACTAGATGCAGATTAGCAATCGCATTGTCATCCATCTCGTTCCACTTATCATCGTCAAAGAACTCCACGGGCCTTTCGCCAATTGCTGCCAATCAGTTATCTTTTCTTAAAACTGCTTTTATTCTCATTTTCCACAATGAAAAATTATTCCCATTGAATTTTTCTATTTCATACTTCGCCGCCATTGTTACAAATACCTATGAACCGGGCTCTGATACCACGGTTAGGAAATTGAGGTATAAAACTCACAATTGCAGCTGAAGTAGAAATGACGAAATGAGAAATTTGTGTATAAAATATACAAATAAAATACACACAAACTAATTGGCAATTGTAGAAGGATTTTATTATAGCAAAAGAATATACTAATTTCTCTCTAAAATGAGGAAAGCACAATTAACAATATCCTCTCTCTTGTAATAGGAGAAAAACACATACTTTCTCTTACAAAGGAAAAATACAAATATTTAGGAGAAAGTCCCTTGTATAATTCTCTCTTTAATACTCTCCTTTTCTTTTTGATTTATATATTTTTCTCTTACCAAAATGGAATCCATTTGCTTCCAAATGGGATGGATGTATATATGGATGTTGGAGGCAGTGGCGCTGGTGAAATTAAAATTGAACTCCTCTTGTTACAAGCTATCAACAGTTGCTGCTTTTCATTAATTGTCCCCCTCCCCCCCCCCCCCCCCCCTCCTTTTTTTTTTTTTATTTAGTAAGTCTCCACCGCCTTAGAAGAAGAATGAAGAAGAAAGAAGAAGCTTGGAAGCTGTAATAACAGCTATAATTATAGCACCTCCTTTGACTGAGTCAATTTACCTAATTGATAAGCAAAGGTGGCTTTACCTGCTGCTACAGCCATGACATGAGAGTTTTCCAAATTTTTCCATCACTTTGGAGAATAATTGTAGTGTTGATTGTAATAACACATAGAGTTGTGAAAAAGCTCATCTTATTGAGTAAAAACCAATGCATTTATACAAAGCCAATATACACGATAAACATAGAAATAACAACCAATACAAGGTAATAAAAGAGTACAACATCACAACAGATAAATACAACAAAGATTGCTTTTTAGCCTTTTGATTACCTTACTTTCTGAAATAGTATTGTTATATTTGTGATAATTTATCTACTAAGAATTCGATGCTTCTTATTTGGAAATAGAATTCATCTTGGCAGAACGATCTGGCGTTTCCGGTCAAACACTCTAGTATGGCCTTCCTGCTTTGCCATGCCAGTGAAAACTGTGATGGCTAACATACAAGCCGAAGTGATCCAAACATAGGCAACAAAGTAATAATTGAAAGCAACTATCTCGCAAGCAATATTGCTAGTGGGCTCAAATATTCATTTGGTCTGGGGTCCGTTGATGCATGATGGATGAGGAATATGTATATGTTTGGGCACGTACATGGATATATATATATATATATATATATGGACTAAAAGATAATTGCATAGTACAAGACAAAGTCTATGCTTCACAAGAAAACGGCTGTTGGATCTGAATTCATCCACCATATCAACAAATAAAATAAATTTTCAAAAGCTGTGAAAGTAACTCAATTGTCCTTGTCTTCATTGGAAGCTTTGCCTTTGAAAAAGAGAGGGAGGGGGGGGAACTATGTTAAACTAGATGTAATCACAAGTAATTTTTTATATTAAACACCATGCGAACCTATATGACACTTTAAACACATATTTACATAAAATGCCTGGTATATGAAATCTAAATGGTAATGAGCACCATGCAGGACTAACTTACTAAGAATATAATGGATGGAGAATTTCGAAATTACAGTACAAGCAAGAAATCAATAGTTCAGGGAACTCAACATGAGTTGATATCGAAATAAAGAAAAAGAGCCAAATAGTAGACAAATCAATCTCCAAATATAAGGTGTAAGCGAAGAAGAAACAGAACGATTTGAAATTTCAAGTAGTAAAATCAACAATCAGCTAGTTTCTGCAAGTGACTTAACAAATATCATCTCAAGAATTTAAACCATTGAATATGGGAAAAACATACACACACACACACACAGATTCAACAACCATGTGCACAGTTAGCAAGCAATGTCAGCCAAATCAACTTAGCAACAAGCACACTCTTTTGAAACAAGTTTAACTTTGATAACTATAACATTTAACTTAGTTAAACTAACATCCTCCAAATTAGATACAGAAAAAACTGAATTCCATGTTTAAGCTGATTTGGTGTGATCACAAAACTATCAAATCAAGTGAAGATAGATGATTGGGATAATGTCATCAACTTATCTCCACACTATAACAATTTACAAGCCATTGGCACAAATAAAGGAACTGCAAATCTATGCTAAAAATCGTCATGCCAAACGGGCAGTGCAATAGAAAACAATCATATTTTCCTTTGCCTAAGCAAAGTAGTAATAGTACAAATCCTAGAAACCTTAATTCGATCATTTCTATTTGCTTTCTACAACTCCAGAAATGTAAACCAAACCTCCTTAAAATAGGGCTTCTCTAGAAATTATATACTTTGACAATAATGATAAAAATCAATCTATCTTAAATGCCCATATCTAGACTTTATACAATTCGTATCAATTTGAACAAATGTACACCCAGTTGGCTTGCAGTTTCACTTTCACCAACACATGATACTTAGCTTAAAATCTAGCTAAAGCAAACCAAAAACTACCGGCATTACAAACAAAAACCAGTTTTCATAAACAAACAAAAGTACGATTTTTCCAAAATTCCAATAAAGCTAAGAAAACGTTAAGACCAACCCACCTTCTTAAACATTAGGGATATCGCAGAACCGCTACTGTCATATAATGGTATAATTACCCTGAGGATCATCTGAGAGTAGAGCACCAAAAGGTGATTCTCGGTCCTCCATTACAAGATCCTCGATGCCCCTTAACACCGCATGCAAGCAAACCAACACGACCACAATCGTAATCGAAACAATGACCTTATCCCACACTCCCGTCAGCAAAAGAGTTGCGACCGTGACCACCTACAGCCCCACCACGACGATCCCGTCGTCAATGGAGAAACCAAGCAGAATGAGAGCGTAGTCATGAAAAAAGTAGAGGAAGAGCCAGGCAACGAAGACGAGCAAGAAGACGATCATGGAGATTGGGTGGAAGATGAGGCTAAGGTAGAAAGCAAGCAAGAGGACCAGAGTCTAGTTTAAGCGAAAATGGGTCAAGTTCTAGGTGAGTCGGGTCATGGCATCGGAGAGACTAGAAGGGATGCTCAGTGCAATGGGGTCCAGGTGTTCACCCCACGGCCGACGCATGGCGAACACTGATTGGCTCACTTCCATGAAACGGGACATCAATCCGGTGGTGTGGCTGGGCATTGGTTCACTGATCTTCGGTAGCTCAAATTGGATGATAACAAAAACCATAGGGAAATTGAAGGTGAAATGTGGAAGGTGGTATATTAGTAAAAGAGAGAGAGAAATTGTACATGATGGATAGATAAAAAAAAATTTTGAAACAAGAAGGGTAATTTTTATTAACGCCTTCAAAACAGAGGTATTCGGCCAAATTCCCTTTAAAGTACGTTTGATTTGGGTTTTGGGCTTATAGGTTTTATTGGATTTTTGAGTGCTGCGAGGAATAACATTTCCCGCAACAAATTTATTTAAATTACAAAAAGGTCCTTTAATTCTCTTTTTTGTGGTTTTTTCTTTTTTCAACCCGATTTTTTGAGGTTTTTATGGTAGCTTTTTCTTCGTTGCATGGCCAACAGATTCCTGCCCTTTGCTGATCTGGCCATGATCCAACACCTTCAAAAGCTCGACATATTTCTTTTAATGGATCTCTTCTACAGGAGCTCTTCAACGCTTCACGACTTCAGTTTCTTGATTGATAAACAATTGGATCTCTGACGACATGTCCGAGGATGTGACATTAAATTTTGGCTTCTCTTCCACTAAAACTCCCATCATTAAAAGTATGTTTTTATTTTTATTTTTATTTTTATTTTTTTATGAACCGATTGAAAAGATATGCACAAAATTTTTGCATTGATAACATGTCGCTCTTTCTTGTCAACTTGAACAAGATCAATCGATGATAACAGGGCTCGATTAAGGCATAGGCCACTAGGCCAATGCCTAAGGCCCCCATTTTATTGGGGCTCCAAAAAAATAATTTATATATATAATATATACATATATTTATTAAATAGAATATAATTATTAGTTTATTTTGAAAATATAAAAATTTTGATTTAAAAAGAATTCTAAATTATCTTTTAATTGATTATTTAATTTTTTGAATGAATTCTAATTGACTATTTATTGTAATAATTATCTTTAATTATTTTTATTTTTGGAAAATAACATTAATTGAGTTCAATTAAACATTTTATATTCCATAATTAATTAAATTTTAATAATAAAAAAATATTAAATATTCTTCTTGTTTGTACACTTTTTCTCATTTCTTTATGTATTTTTTCTCATCTAACTCACTTATTTTCATTAATTATCATTCGCTCGTCTTTTATATTTGTCTACTTTTTGTATGTGATCCAAATGGCTCTAAAATAAAAGGTAAACTTATAAGTTAATATTTATTTTAAATTTCAAATATATCTTATTTTTTCATATAAAAGATTTAATTTGATTAGATAAAGAATTTGATTTAAATTAAATAATTGTATTCTCACAAATCTCTTCCACTATCTAATATACTTTTTTTAAAAAAAGTTAGGTATTTTTCTTGTTATATAGAAAGATCACTTTCATTATTAATTAACATATATTAATTTTATTATTGGCCAATCAAATTACATTTATTACATATCCATATATAAATATGTATTAGTGTATAGAGATTTTGTGTAAAATATCGTTAATAATAAAAATATATTTTATTACATACATGGTTCTTTATCTTATCTTTGAAAATTTTCAAAAAAAAAAAAAAAAGAAGGAAAAAAAAATCTCCTCTTACCGAGTTTCGTTCCACACCAACAATAAAATCTTCGTACCCACATATGATGGAAATTTTCAAAAATGAAAATTAATTTTTTCTTCCGAGCTTTATGAAGATTGTAGAATTTTTATTTGTGGAAATATTATTTATGTAATTTATTTGTGGAGATATTATTTATATAAATTATGTTAAAACCATCATATATTATTATAAAGATTGATAGTCAAATCTTGATAATACCCACACATTATGAAAATTTTCAAAAATCAAGATCAAATTATTTTTTTCAAGTCTTGTTAAGAATATAAAATTTTCCAAACAATTTTATTTCTAAAAGGAAATAAAATAAATATAAGGATGATATATGACAATGATTTTAAGATAGTGAAATTTTTAAGAAAATTTTTTTTTAATTTTTTTTTTTTTTTTTTTGGTAATGCTTTTGTAGAAAAAAGAATGAATATTATATAGATTATTATTATTATTATACTTGGAGATTAATATTTTGAGATCCTTCACAATTATAAGGTAATTTAGGAAAAAATAAATAAATATTTTTGGAGGTTGAATTCAGTTTATTTTTCAATTACACAGGCACCCATATAACCCTAAGGTCTAAGTCATTGAGTTTCATAGAAATACTCTAGAATTAAGATACTAACAATGAAAAATATATAGTTTTAAAAAATTAAATTAAATTCACCAGCATCCACGTAGGACTAATTAAAGTAATTTCTAGGTCATTAATTCTCCAGATTTTTTTAAGGCAAAAACAAATATAACCATTGTTGAGATGATATCATAGATGTGAAAATGGATGGTGCTGCTTTGGCATGGCATGGTTAAAGGTTGGCCCGTTCGTACTCGTTCCAATCCATTTATTTATTGTGTTGTGTGCTTGTGTCGACCCATTTAGTCATCATGTCATACTCATTTCGGCACATTCGTGTTTCAAACCAATCGATTTTATATTGATGCCAATTCAAATATGAATACGAATAGAAATTCCTTTTAAATGAAGTGAAATTAGAGGAATTTCAATCCATATCATTTTTTATTAGTATAAGATCATTATTTCACAACTAATTAATGTGTCAAATGGCTATTTAATTAGTAATATGAAGTCATTTAATTTGCTTTAATTAGTTATTTAATTATTCAAGGTACATTGATAGGTGAAGCCAAAATTTTATTTAATTAATAGAAGTTATCAAATCAAAATTGAAAGTGTTAGAATGTGCAATCGCTTGATTAGCGTAAATTACTCTAACTAATAAAATAGAATTTAAATATTTAAAAGGAATAAAAACAAATAACATATATATATGACATAATTGTTCTTGGGGTTCTTCTTGAACACCAAAAACGATCATGTCTAGGGATAATCTCACCGAACATTTTATTAAAAATTCAACAGAATGTTTCTATAAATTTAATATAATCCTATTTGTACTTTTGGATAAGAATATTTCTAATAGTACTCAACAGCAAATCACAGCCATAATGGCTACACAACTCCAACTATATACGTACACATATTTTTCAAATATTATAAGCAAGAAATCTTAGACAAGATCATCCCAAAAAAGGGAAAAATAAGAAATTTATAATTGTATACATCATAGATAGTTCACTAGAGAGTTCAAGTGTCTACACAAAGAAAGAGAATATATATACAAGTATATGTTCATTAGAGTAGCAAAAGAAATAAAACATATACCATCAGTAGTAGAAGAATGGATGTGATGGATGTAACACTCCGTCTCAAAATATATCGGAAATTTTCTCATGTTAACCGAGTTTGACCGTCTTTCACCAAATATGGTCATTTTGACTTTTTGCTCGGATGGAATTTTATGTTAATCGAGGCACCATTGTGGAGTACACATTGAACCGAGTTCTTAGACTAGTGTAGCATGTTGAAAACAGAACTATGGTTTGAAAGTTATGAACGGAACAAGTTGCAGTCCAAACTGTCCGAGGCTGTCGAGTTTGACTTTTTATTGTTGTGAAATTTTGCTTTGACTCATGTATGGTGGTAAAGTACTCATCGAGACGAGTCTGTAGACTTATGGCACACTTAATTTGGATCTACTGTTGAAAAGTTATAGATCTGTAAAGTTGTATCCATTTTTTTTTTAGATCAAGTTCAAAGGGGACTTTAAAGTGCGTCATGTGTTGCATTTATAAAGCACCATGTGTCATTCCAAATATAATATAATTTTATTATTATTTATTTTTCTTTTTTTCCTCTTTTTCTTTTCTTTTTCTTTTTCCCCCATTTGGGGAAAACACCCCAGCCACCTCCCCCATTTTACTTCCTTCTTCTTCTTCCTCTCCCTCTCTCCCTCTCTTTCCTTCTCCCTCCCTCTCCCTCTCAAGTCCTTCCCCTTTTTGTTTTCTCCAACCACCAAACTGCCACACGCACTGGCCAATGTGAAAGCCCACGACTAGGTGATGCTGGTGGCCAAATTCCCTTTTGGCCACTGGACACACCGAGATTGACCATCCAAAGCTGATAGTCGATGAGCCTCCGATTGCCATTTGACCAGTCCTTCTCCCCAGTTTTCAACACTCTGACCTCAAAAATGACCTTCATTTGTCCAAATTCCAAGCCATTCATGAGATACATAGAGGGGAGGTTTGGCCGAAACGTTCCGATCATTTTTCGACCAATCCCGAGTGCTTTGAGTTCAACTAAGGTTGGTTTCGTGTTCCTTGTTCTCCTAGCTTTTTATTAGTACCTTGTTTGTGAATTATGGTGGACTATTTAGAATGATGCCATTTTTGAATAAAATACTATTTTAAAGGTGGAAATTTGACAAAATGTACATGTTTAATATTTAAATTTATAATGCCAAATTTATGTTGAATTAAATAAGTATGACATTGAATTATTATTTTCAAAATTTAGGAAGCTGTAGTTTAAATGACTGCTAAATTATTGTTAAATTTGACTATTGAAATTATGGTACATAAAAAAATATTTTTATATTTTGTTAGATGTGAAATGGCATGTGATCTTAAATGATATTTTGGTATAAATTATTTTGGAGGTTATAAAATAATTATATTAAATTACTGTGACAAAAAAATATATCCATGCAATTAATTTTTTATTTATTTATGAATTTGGTTTTATGTTGGTGAAAATTGAAATATTTAAATTGATGGATTTATGATGTTTTGTATACATACATTTTATGAAGTAAGAAAAATATTTGTATTAGATTATGGAGTCCAAAATGTATTTAGGTAAGTTTAAATGCTTGTGTATATATCTGTATGTGTATATATTTATATATACACATAATTGTTAAAAGGTTGTAAATACGTGTTTGTGCGTATGAAAGCATATTGTGTTATTTAGAATTTTGGAAAGCATTATGTATTTTTGAAGATTAAGAAAATTATGATTTAATTTTATTATGCAATTTGTGTGATTTAAGCATATTTGTTATATAATATGTATTCTATAGTTTGGAGAAATTGATTATATTTATTGAATATTGAATATATTGTTATATTTATTTTGTATGATAAAATGTAATCATGTGAAAATTAAATTATATGTGAATTTATGTTTTTGATATAATTTTTACATAAAAAAATTTTAATGATTTAAGAAGAATACTAAGTATGAGTGTATAAAATATATGGTGTATTTGGATAATCGTGAAATTGAATTCTTATGAAAGAAATTAATTTTATGAGATTGATCGATTTATTTTGATGATAAGAGAAATATGGAATTTGACGGATTTAGTAATAGTATATAAATTTGAATGTATTTTATCTAATTTCGGTAACTATAATATTATAAAATTTTATAAAATTATACTAGTTTTTAAGATGCATCATGCAGTACTGGTGTTCTATACTGTATTATTATTAAGCGCACAAGTTTGTATGATCGTCTTGTGGGATGCCATGGATCTTAGGGTTAGCAAGTATTATAAAATGAGTATAAGCCACTCCCTCTATGGTCAGGATGATTTTTCATTATATTTTGATCATTTTGTGGTTGCCATAGACCTGAAGGTTGATAAATATATCTATACAGTGAGCATCAGCCACCTCTCTCCTTGGCCGTAGGATGGATGTTTATTAAGAGTGCAAGTTATATTCATAGTCATTCCTGTGAAGATAGGCAAGTATAATATAGAGTGAGCACCAACCGTCTCCCAGTTGGCCACGGGATGACTGTCATTACGAATCAGTATGCATATATGTATGGCCATTATGTGGGAGCTTTGGGTTCGAGGTATGGCAAGTTTAGTGCACAGTAAGCATAAATCGCCCTCACAATCGATTGTTTAGCCATGGCAGATTGTAAGCAATCAGTGCTGCATGACGCTAAGGTATCGATTGCAAGTTTTTCTCTTTAACCTTCCCGTCAGGTGGTGCTTGGAACGCTAGGTACCGTTAGACACAAGTGGCATACAGTATGATGCATCAAGTATCTTTTCATATACACATGTATCTATATACATATATATATATATATACATATATATATTTACTATGTTATGTTTGTATGTTCCACACCACAAGGGCAACGAGCTGACGTAGTCCATGAAGAGCTAGCCACGCAACTATGTTGCCTATGAGTCCAGAAGAATCAGATAGCCAATATGGGCAACCACCCCCAGTCTGTATTGGTAGCCAAGTGTCATCGACAGCTGAAATCATAGATCGCCCAGTATGCTAGTTGGTATCATATGCACCTCCGATACGAGTGTGCATATTTCCTAATATGTTTTAAATTTAAAATATTATTTTATTTTATTTATTTTATTTTATGTTATGTTACCTTTTTTATTCATAAATTAACTTTTTTTAATATTATTCTTATTTGTCTTTCTTGTTATTGCTATTATTATATTAACATTATTGTTGTTATTAACATTGTCATTATTATTATCTTTATTATTGTTTATTTACTTATCTATTAATTAGTATCATCATTATTAGTAGTCATTATTGTTAGTATTCATTTTTTTAACAATTATTATTATTATTATTATTATTATTTTATCATCCTCACTATTTATTATTATTTTCATCATTTATTATTATCATTATAATTATTTTCATTATCATTATTATAATTATTGTTATTACTATATTTATTATCAATGGTATTTACCAATAAAATTGCTGTCAATTATTATTAGGGTTGTTATTATTAATTGTTGGGATTTTTATAATCATTATTATTTGTTATTATTATAATTATTATTATTTATTTATTCATTATTATTACTTGTTATTATTATCATCATCATCATCATCATCGCTAATATTATTTTTATTGTTATTGTTATTATTATTGATTATTATTATTATTATTATTATTATTATTATTATTAGTATTATCATTATTATTATATGTGAAAGTCTTCGAGCAAGTGTGAAAGCCTTCGGGCAAATGTGTAAGCCTTCGAGCAAGCATGTAAGCTTACGAGCAAGTGTGGAAGCCTATGGCAAGTTATGGTGTTATTGTCATCAATATTATCATTATTTTTATTGTGTTGTAAAACAGTATTAGAATGTAGCATGCTACTAAGAGGGTAGTGTGGACGGACATGGTTAATTAAAGGTATTTCTTGTTTCAAAATTATTTCTATTATATGTATCTATATTGATATTTTGTTATCAAAGTGCTGCAAAATTTGGAATTTATTGAAGTAAGGTGGGAGGGATAAGGTGGTACCATATAAGAGTGCATTTTCATGCTAGAAATTTTTGGGGCATGCTCTACCCTTATGAGAGATGCTGATGAATTTTCCATAAGACAGTCCAGTAGAATTTCCCCTAGGATCAGAGCTTATTTAGGGTTTCGAGAAGGGATCCTGGATGGGTCTTGACAATAGAGATGCTTGGATGTGTGGTGAGGACCTAGCAACAATATTTTGAGGTAATAGTTGAAAAGATACAAAATGTGAGACAATAGTATATAGAAATATATATACATACATATATATATATATATATATGTTCAAAAATCTATCTCTCCAAGCCTTACTCCCTCTCTTTTTAAAGATTCCCCAATTTTGAAAAATAATTTTAGAAGACCTATAGAACATGTTCCCAAAATAAAAGAAATTTCAAAGCTCACCGAACATCATCAAATCTATAGAAAAGTTTCAAAGGTCATAATACACTATCGAAATTCATGGAAACATTTTAAAATACAAAGAATATCATAAAACTTCAAAGAGAATCAAATATATAATTATAAGGATCCTATCCAAGATCACTTATCAGAATCCTAGATAAGCTCTAATCTTAGGGAAACCTTACCAAACCTTCTAATGGAAAGGCTGATAGCATCTCCCTTAAGGGTTGGACATGCCATAAAATTTTCTGTAAAGAAAATACATTTCTAAATGACACCCCCTTATTACTCTCATCTTACTATAAAGATTTCCACAACAACAGCACTTTAAAATAATACAATACATGGAACAAGCATAATAATAATCCAACACAGTATATAGAGTATCATAGAGTTTACAAATGAATACAGAGTTTAATACAACATAAAGGAATAAAGAAGAAATATTACAAGAAAGCAAGAAAAAGAAAAAGGACTTCTTAGGATTCTACACGAACAAAAAATGTTGAACTTGTCTTCGAACGGTCAACGCCTACTAACCTGAGCCTAGGGGAACGAAATAAAAAATATGAAATGCTAATCATCCTAATGAGTTATCCAAACCACTACATAAATTATAATAATGTAGATAAATAAAAGTAAAGGAGATTAATAATAAATAAATAAATAAATAATGAGTAGTTAAAAATAATGAATGAGTGCAATAAGAGTTTTCTCTCAAAACACTTACAGTTTCACTCAGTTGGTAAAATTCTCCTTTTTAAAACTATTTTCGCAAAACCATCATTTTATACGCCAAATATCAAGGAAATAAATAAACAAGTTAAATACAAATAATTTAAAATCAAAATCGACATTGAAAATAATTTGATAAGAAATTATTAAATTTAACGTAAAACATCATAAAGTAAAATAAAATCATAAATAACATTTATATTTGAAAATTTTTATAACAAAGCAAAATTAGCCTCAATATATAATTTATAAAATCTTAATGAAATGATTTAGTTAAATAATAAAAGAAATATTTTAATTTAAAACATCAATTAGAAATGAATAATTAAAAAAAATGATAAAATTCATTTAAAACGTCAAATTGAAATAAATAATAAAAATATGATAAAATGCATTTTAAAATATCAGTTTAAAATAAATAACAAAATTTTGATAAAATACATTTTAAAACATCAATTTAAAATAAATGATAAAAACATGATAAAATACATTTTAAAACATTTTATTTTGAAAAACGTGTCAAGAAAACAACTTGATGTACCACATTACATATCAAGTGGTGCCAACCTGTACCCAACATTCCAAAAACCATTCTGATGGGGAGGTTAAATAGAAAACTTGCAAACAGTCACGTTAGCGTCCTAGTAATGCCAATGTTTATAACAATCAACCTGGCCATGGAAGGATACAGCTGATGCTCACTATGCATTATATTTGCTAACTCTTAGGTTGATGACTCTTAGAAGAAGACAATATATACTTCTGCGCTAATCAACAGAAATAATACAAAACACACCAGTATTATATGATACATCTAAAATCATAAAATTATAAACCTCATGAGTATTGAAAATCTCATAAAATGCCTTCGAGTTTAGTACATCTTTTTAAGCCCATAAAATTCCACATTTCCTTTTAAACCATCATGATACATTCATCAATTTAAATACACCAATATTTACCACCATAAAAACAAATCCATAAATATTAAAATGCACAAACATACTTTTGAGTACAATAATTTAATACTAATATTTTTTGTAAATCCTTAAAATTAATTTATCAGAAAATAACATTAAAATCACATTAAATTCACATAGATACATTTCATTATACATAATAAATTCAACAATAAAATTTAACAATAATTTAAAACCATAATTTCTTTAAAACCAAAATACAAATTTGATGCAATACATATATTTAAATCAATATAAATTGGCATCATAAATTTAAATAGCAATTTTTCTTAAATATTAAACCTATAATATTTTTCAGAAATTCAGATAATACAATATACATATATATAACACAATATATATATATATATATATATATATATATATATATATATATATATATATATATATATATTACAACCCCAAAATAGTTTTTTGAAAGAGGATCACTGATCTCACATGTATGGATCACTCAAGATCCTCTACGGAATCGGTTCCATGATTCACACGTGTGCCTAAAATATCAACAACACACATCACCGATTACAATAATATTTTAATCGAATATTATATACGTAGGTTACTAGGTGAAGCTAACACGAATATTGTCCAAAATATATAAATTATAAACCAAAACGAAGCTTGTAATATGAGGATTATGGATTAGGTCTTACCTTTCGAAGATCGGAATAATGGTCGACAGGATCTGACCATGAAGGTCGGGAACCAACTATCCCGAATCTCCCCATCTGTTGAGATTTGGATGAAACAAACGTTGGATTTGAATTTAGGAAAGTCAAAATAGGGGGGATATATCTGTGGTCTCGTTGGAAACTCTCCGGAACCAAGGATTGTGGCATCGCCATGATTGTCGGTGAACGTCATCAGTGACGGGGCATCCGATGATCATTGGTCTTGAAATTTGGTAGAAAGGTAGATCGGAGTGTGGGCTTCAAAGTGATGTGGGCGGTATAAAAAATGGATGGCTGGATTGTGAGAAATCGACAGTGGAGCCGATGATGCTGCCCCTTAAAATCTCCCCGATCTTGGAACGTCACCGGCATACTAGTCATGAAGCTTAGCCAGCCGATCGGTCTCAAGGCTGACCTAGTGGTCTGGTGCATGCACTCCAATAGTGGCCGGAGCATGGTGGATCACAGCTGGCCTATTTCTCTCTTCTCTCTCATCTTTCTCCCTCCTCTCTCTCCTACTTCTTTACCCAACACATGCCCATTAGCCAATAAAAACACCATGCATGGGTGTCACTGTGCACTCATAAGATTGGTCAAAATCTTGACACATGGCACAATATCATTGGGCACTGTACACATGTTTTCATACACATAGATTGGTACATGGTAATGCAGTCTTCAAAAAATTTCTCAGATCCATAACTTTTTAATCAAATATCCAAATTAAGTGTGCTCTTAGTCTATGAACTAATATTGATGAGTACTTACAACAATATATAAGTCAAAACCAAACTTTAGAAGAATAAAAAGCCAAACACGATACTATTTAGACAATTCATATCGCAATTTGTTTTGCTTATAACTTTCGAATCGTAACCTTGTTTTTAACATGCTTCTAGTATAGGAACTCGGATCGATATGCATTTTGCAGTGATGACTCGGTCAATGCAAAACTCTATTTGGAGTAAAAAGTAAACTTAGACCCACTCGGTCAACATCAATCAACTCAGTCAACATACAAAGAATTTTGATATATTTCGGAATGGGACGTTGCATAATCATACCAATCTCATATATAACCATATAATATCTATAATATTCATAAAACCCATGCGCTGTCAAGTGGCCTTCTCTTTTCTTGATGCAAATACTCAAATCCGTAACTAAGAGACTAGAGGAGAGGTGTTTAGGGCTGACAACTAAATTGGTCTCATCATCGATGGCTTCCTTATTTTTATAGGCTCTTTAATTAATAAGATTTCCTTTTCCTTCTGTTTTTTGGACAACGGCTAGCTGGTTCAACAAGCAAGGATCTTTGAAGACACGTTGTTTACCGTTAAAATTAAAAGCTACTAATCATTCCCTCATAGCCCTGTTCACTTCTACTACAAAGAGTCGTTCTATTCAGCTGCATGCCTGCACTTACAATATTTAACATGGGAAAAAAAAACTATCAAAAGGGTTAAAAAAATTATAAACAACAAATTCAAATATTAAATTTCATTTATTTTTCCTTAAAAATTCAGTCGCAACTAATACTTAATATCATATAATATTAAGAAAATTATAAATTTATTTTTTAAAAAAATTTTAATTTTTTAAATTTAGATTTTAAATTTTAGATTTTAAAAATTGAATGATTTAATATATTATACGTTTTTAGGCATATATAGTTGGGACACAATAGAAAATAAAATAAGTGTTTATTTATTTTTCTTTTACCTCTTCATGAATAATGATAAATTGTCAAAAAAATAAAATAAAAAAATAAAAATGGGATTGAAGAGTTAAGAAGTGGGGGCTAAATAGAAAAAAACTCTTTACACGAATAAACATCAATTCATTGATTTGATTACAAATTCTCCTCTGACAGGATTGGCAAAAGAAACCCGCCTGATCAAGTATATAGGGTATACTTGGTTTGGGTCCAGGCATAAACTTTCATACCCATGCCATGTCAAGTTTGGGATAAGATCGGGTATCTGCTAAACTTTCACAAATGTATTTTATTTATTTATTTATTTTCTTTTTCCTCTTCAATCTCGTATTTTGCTAGGCAAAAACTTAAATGGTTAACAGTATTTTAGTATTCTCTAATTTCATGGTTTTGAAATTTGAGTTCTTTTGTTTTAAAATCCCACATCTTAGTATTTTAATATTTTATGCACGTTGATCCAATTGGATTTAATCTCAAACATAACTTTTAGGCTTTAAAATACAAAATTTAATGAATATAATTTAATAC
The DNA here is from genome assembly GCF_031755915.1 of Ziziphus jujuba. Lineage (NCBI taxonomy): Eukaryota > Viridiplantae > Streptophyta > Magnoliopsida > Rosales > Rhamnaceae > Ziziphus > Ziziphus jujuba. The sequence goes on from NC_083390.1 coordinate 8,525,227, forward strand.
TTCATGTTAGAGCTTAATTCATGCCAAATATATTATTGGCATCGTGTAAATTGGCTTCATTTACGCTTTAATATGGTAAGTTTTGAAACACATGAGGTGAGTTGCAACTCGTTAAAACTAAAAGGTACCAATTTAACCTAGACTTAAATATAACCATTATGCAGGTGAATTGGAGATTTCAAATGGGCCGTGCCATGTTACCACTTGGCAGGGTCCGATTAAAGGTTGGTCTCTTCATGCTTATTGTGTCGTGCTTGCTAGCCCATTTGTTTTTTTATGTGTCGTGCTTGTCTGGCACATTCATCCATTTGTTTTTTATTTGCCGTTGTCTAGTTCTCCAGATGAATTTCTCCCACAGACATATATATATCATACAAATAAAACCGAAGCAACTACAACAACATTGTGCTCAGGTGGTTAACCAATTTGACTGTTCACTACTAAGCTAAACAAGTTTTTAGTAGATTAAAACTTGATACTACTTTTTATTATATTAATCTTATTAATATAGATATATATATATATATTAGTCTTATTCTAATTTTCCAACATGTTGGGTATTAGTGAACCAATTACATAGATTATCTAAACAAGTTACAAAACACAGTTTTATTCCAATCCTCATGGTGGTTAAACAATTTGAGCAACATTGTGCTCCCTGAACTATCACATATTTAGTGCTTTACCTTTCAAACTATATATAAAGAAACCGTCACTTTAAACGTATGAAACTCTATAATTTCACACACACACACACACACACATATCGTTACAAGCATCTAACACCAAATTAACAAATTAACAAGTTAACTAGTATCTAGAAAATAAACTTGATGGTTCTATATGTAAATTAAAAAATTTATTTAATTATAACTTTGATATATAAAAATCCAATATACTGAAGCTAGTCAATAAAATATTACAAACATTAAATAAAAGATTATCTTAAGATGGTTAGATAATTTCTCCACTATAATACTCAAACTAGTAAATAAATGATTCCAAACAGCTCGGTAAATACAAAATTATCAAAAGATGGTTACGTAATTTCTTTGATGGTGATATCGATGTTGAAGGGTAAAGATCCATCAGTATTTGGGAGATACGGAAGTTGAAGCAAATGCGCTTCAACCTCATTATCATCATCTTTGTTCACTCTCAACAGGTCAAACTTCATGGGGACCCATCTAGGATGAAGACGTGCTAGTAGATCTCTCGCCTCCTCATCCCCATTATTTGCAAGATTTGTCATAAACTCTATGATCTTCTCATCACTTGAGGCAACATCTTTAAACAATTCTCTGTTCTGGTCATTAATCTCCCAGCCCGGAGGGAAAAGAATAGATGCCTCAATATCAACATTCATATAGGTGTTGTCGATACGATTAAATGATATCCAAGAATGATAAGAACGCTTGGTGAGGACAGATCGGACCCCGTGCTTGTGTTCATGAAGAATAAGGGTCTTGTCCTCATCGGGATCTAAGGTAATCTGAAAGGACTCATTTAACACAAACAACAGATGCTCCTGCTCCGCTGTTGAATCATTGTTATGTTGAAACGCAAAGTCACCATCACCACCAACGCGGGACACAATAACGAAGCAGTCTGGGTATTAACATGTGAAATAGAAAAGCGGGTTGAACTTTTCCTTAAGCAAAGGATTTATTTCATTGCAGCTATACCCTCTATAGGGTACCACGGAACCTGTTGGGGAAGAGCAGAAAACACATGGGGTATTCATCGTTGCTTTCACACTGATCGAATAATTACCTAACCCAAAAATTATAAAAAATAAAAAAAAAAGTAATCAGTAAACAATAATTAGACTTCCGAATGTTGATTCTTGCAGTTAATGGAGATTAAAGGTATTTATATTACTAAACCCTATAATGCAAGAGCCGTATTACTAAACCCCGCCATATTACGAAAACTTAAAAGAAAGAATAAATTCAAAAAAAGTCAAAATTAACAAATAAACCTGAAAGACAATCAAAGCAACTATAGTACACTGGATTTCTTCTTCTTTTTTCAACTCTGAAATTCTAGATGCGTACACTCAAATCCGTGACCCAAAAAGTAGAGGAGAGGTGTTTAGTGTTGACAACCTAATTGGTTTTATTACCGTTCGGTTGCTTAGTTTTATAGGCTATTTAATTTCCTTGCTCAACAAGCTAAAAATATTATCATTAAAAGAAAACAAAAAATTAAGGATAGCCCTTCTCAATATCCCAACTTAAATACGCGTATTCATTACCAAACATTTAAAAAACTCAAATACACTTCTTTCTGTTAAATGAAGGAATAAAATCCTCCTTCACTTTCAATCCCTATATTTATTATTTAATTTTTTTATTATTTCCGAACATAATGTGTCAAATATTTATTTAATTAATTGAAGTTATTTAATTAGCTTTAATTAGTTATTTAATTAATATGAAGTTATTTTCATTTTTGATCGTAATTAAAACTTATTTAACACATTATAGATGTAGGAATATATACCATTTGAATTAATTAAAAGCTAGGTTAAAATTGAAAGCTATTAATCATTCTACTACGTGGACCAAACTGTTACTTGGGACTTTAGGGCAAGTGAGAAACAAAAGCCGACATTTACACGACTTTAACTAAAGGTTATTGTCTTATCGTGACTCATTCCTCTCGATCCAAATTTTGTGTTGTCTGCTCTACATAGGATTGTTCTTCTCTTAACTTGATGCCTAGTGCCTCTAGCACATGCAATAGATCAATGATGTACTTACGCAGCATGGAAACATGGAACACGTTGCGCACTCGTGACAGCTAATCTAATAAGGCCAATTTGCATGCCACTGGGCGAACTCTCTTAGCCATTGCGTTCGAGCTTATGTATCGAGGGGTTAGTTTCCCTCGTTGCCAAATCACATAACTCCTTTTGATAATTTTCAAATTTTGAGAATCGCTTCCAAAGATCACAAAGCCAAACTTTCTCTCTCTAAAACCTAGAGTTTCTATCTGTACAATCTACCTTGATTCTTATGTCTCCTTCTACCTAGTATTTCAGGACCCTTTCAGAAGTCTCTATTAGAACTTTAGAAATAGCCCTGACTAGGGGAAACTATACCTAAAATTCTATAGAAAATCCAGCAGTGTCTCCTCCATAAAATGGACTTTTTCAAATTTTTCGTGCACAAAAAACACACTCCTCACATACATTTACCTTATTCCTCCCCTATTTACTATAAAATTTCTATAAGATTACAACACTTCCAAAATACCAACACACAACACAATAATAATTAATAAGCATAAATAATCTTATACAAATTTTCAGGTCCATTATTTAGCATCAAAGCATTATAAGAGTATTCAAAGAAAATAAAAATATTACAAATATAGAAGAAATAATAATAATAATAAAGAAGCAAATAAATAGGAAATAATTCAACTTGATATGGTAATGGAAGTTTGCGGCTGAAGGGGATGCATAGCTTGGACATCAATCCGCTATCCACTTGGACCTAGGAGAATAGTTTGTAAAATAAAATATATAAAAAATAATGAGATGCTAATCATCTTAATGAATGATATTTTTCTAATATTTACAGTAATAATAATAATAATGATGATAATAATAATAATTAAAAAATTAAAAGAATCAATATCACATTAATATTGATGATAACAATAATAGGGATAATTTAAGAGATTAAAGTAAATGTTTAGAAAAATGAGTTTCTCTCAAAACTTTCACTAATATACTCAATTTGAAAGGTTGTTAAAATCATTTTTAAAAAAACCCATAATTTTGTATACCCAAATATTTAAATATTATTGTAGAAAATAAAATAAGATGATATTATTTAAATAAATATCCACAAAAATAATTTTTTTAAATAAATAAGTAAAATTAAATTGGAAATAGTATAATATAATAAATATTATATTTAGGAAAATTAAATAAATTAATAAATGATTAGTTAAATAATTAAAACCATAAATCAAATAAATACATTGAAAACATTCTAAAGCACATGAAATATCAGATATATACCTGATACCAAGATTTAAAATTTCAATATCGGTGAAAATATTGGAGGTTTAGAATATGAAAATTTCTATAGAAATATCATAAAGTATCGAATATGGATAAAAATTTACAAAAAATGATGAAAATTTATTTTAAAAAAATAAAAATTTTTGTTGAAACTTTAGCACTAGCTTATTTAATTAATCAATTATCAAAGTAACAATAAAAATTGTAAAATATTGAATATATATTATATTTCTCTTAATCAATTTAATTTATAGTATACAATAATGATTATAAATAAAATATTATTAATAAAAATATATAATAATAAAAAGTATATATTTGATCACATTATTTATTAATTAAGATAAAATCATTATCACAATTATATTATATCTAATAAATATTATCGCAATACTCATTAAACTTTTAATTAATTGAAAATTATTAATCTCTTCCTCATTCTCGTTTTGAGATGTGAAATATATATAATAATTATTAAAATATGTATATCTTTAATAATATTTTATGTAATTATTAACATGTCAACTATAAAGATCTTGTGTTAAATATAGTTGTCCTTGATGTTTAGTATAATATATTCTATCAGTTTTTATTTTTATTTGCTTAATGTTACTAATTTAAATGTTATCAATACAAATTCTATATATTATTGAATTTCCATGTTCTTATTTTATATTATTAGTTTCCATTTTTATATATTCAATTATTAACTTGTAATTATGGAATTTTGATGAATCTATCTTCTAAAAAATATATAGTAAGTATATATATATAGATATATATATATATATATATATATATGTATGTATATATATTTTATCAATGAATATAACCTATTAAGGTTATTGAATTTAATTCATTCTGTTTATTTATATAATTAAATATTTAAAACACAATGAAAACGTAAAAAATAAAAATAAAAAAAATAAAAAAACTATCACTAAAGTTAATTTGGTAAAATAATATACTAAACATCAATAATATTGTTGAATTTTTTTATAAAAATTTTTAAAAGTTTCATAGATATTTCTAAAATTTCCATAGAAATTTTGGAAATTTCCATATTGTTAAGGATTTCACCAAATTGTTAAAGATTTGATGTGGATATTTTGATAAAACTTTCCGTGGAAATTTTGACAAAATTTCAAAAATTTCTATAGATATTATAAAAATTTTATCCGTTTATATTTGAAACCTAAATTTCTTTTTTACCCCTTATAAAAACTAAAATTTTGATATTTAAAACCTTGCTTGATGCAGCACCCTATACTGAGTAATATCAGATGGCACTTGGTGTCCCAAACACCACCTGACAAAAAGAGTGGGGAAGAGATATCTGCAATCGACCTCGGCATCCCAACAGTGCCAATGCCATCAACCTGTCATCTTATGGCTAAGGGAAGACGGATGATGCTCATATAAAAAAATACCTGTCTATCCTCTCTCTTTAGTTCCTATAGGATGGCTAATTATTACCTGTGACTACTCAATGACAACAACATTACAGATCACTAATATTGCATGATGCATCTAAATAATAATAACAAAACATTATTTTTAACCAAACAATTTAAATAAATTGTACTAAAATTGATAAAATGAACCATCCTTCACAGTATCAAAATCTAAAACCATAGACCAACTTTTAAAATGATTGAATATGCAATTAAAATATTTACTAAATATGGTTAATATCAACAAATGATCTTACAAAATTATTCATAAAAATTTGTAAATACATACGCAATAACAATTTTATTAAACCAAATAAAATAATAATAAATCCAATTTAATAATGATTATCTAATTAAACCCAAAAAATAAAATATACCACTAACGTAAAAATGGAGATCACTCTAAATCCTTTATGGGATCCATTCATCAGTTCACACAAGTGTCTCTTGGAAATTTGACTGCAGATGGTTGGAATCTCATTGGAATCTCACTGGAAAAACTTAGCCAACTTTAGGCTCTTAGATCTTTTAATCTAGCTTGACTTGAGCCAAAAGAATTTTGGATTCAAGCTTAAAGGGGTCAAAAATGATGGAAAATGGGTGGTGGTTTAATCTGAAACTCATCAGAAAAGTGAGAAACGGCAGGCCATGGCCATCATAAGCAAATGGTCTAACCCCAGTGCATCTCTGACGATCTGGCCGTGAAAATTAGGCAGCCAACCGATCCCAAGGTGAGTGTCATAAGGGTGGTGACAATGAGAGAGGTGGGTGGTTGAAGAGGGGTATGTTTGAGGGGAAATGTGGCTACCATCGTCATTGTGAAACACTCCGATCCTATCTTGCCTTGATTTTTTGCCAATTGGTCAAGTTCAGAGTGGGCTTCGTGGCAGTGCTGGCAGTGAGAAAGGGAGATGGCCTGAGGTGGGTCAATTCTAGCTCTCTCCCACAGATTCTCTCTTCTCTCTTTCTCCTCTCCATTAGGTTCATGTGGACCAATAAAAAGACAACTTGGTGTCACTGTTCATCCATGTGCCACTCAAATGCTAACATGTGGCACATCTCAGCCGATATTTTAATTCCCCACTTCGCATATTTTCAGGAAATATCAATAAAACGAGTTCTAAAAAAAATAATTATAAGTTCATAAATTCATAACATTTCAACCGTAATTCCAAATTAACCATGCTGCAGTCTACGGACTAGTATAGATGAACACCATACAGTGGCACACATGTCAAAACCTTTACTTGTACAAGTAAAAAGTTAACATCGAGCCTTATTTGATCAGTTCGGACCATACCTTATTTTTATCATAACTTTCAAATCTCAACTCCAAATCTAGTATAGTGCTAATCTATGAACTTATGATTATGTGTATTTTAAGATGGTGTCCTGGTTAAAACACAATTTTAGCTATAATAAAAATTCAACTGTGGAACCCGCTCAATCAACCCTAATAAATTTTAGTCAAACTTGGTTAAAATATAAAAAAATTCATGTACAATTTGGTACGCTGTCTTACAGAGTATACTTTTTGTAACACCCCGACCCAAATCACATTGAAATTCGTGCACGTTGACCGAGGTTAACCGTTGACAGAGTGGGTCAAAAGTTGACTTTTTGTTCCAGTTGAAATTTCTAGTTGACCATGGTACCGTGGCGAAGTGCATGATGCCCCGAGTTCGTAGACTAGTAGAACGTCAAAAACGGAGCTACGGTTTGAAAGTTATGGGCAAAACAAGTCCAGGTGCAAAGAGTCCAAAAGGTGCCAGAGTTGACTTTTTGTGTTGTGTAATTTTGTTTTGACTCTTGTATGGTTGTAAAGTACTCGTCGATATGAGTTCATAGACTAGCAGCACGCTTAAATTGGACATCTGGTTAAAAAGTTATGGACATTTGAAGTTCGCCGGATACTGTAATATTTTATTATATCTGGCTTAAGTGCATAGTAATGCCACATGTCGCCACCTGATTGGTCCACGTGGATTAACAGTGTCACCCACGGTGGCTTTTATTTGGCAAAAACGCCTGGGAGGAGAGAGAAAGAGAGAGAGGAGAGAGAGAGAAAGAGAAAGAGACGACCAGCTGCCGGAATCGTCCAATTTTCCCGCCGACCCTTGCTACACGCGCCGACCAGACGGGAGTGCCTTCCCATTTTCGGCCGAACCCTGAAATTTCACGACCGCCGGTCGCCGGACATGCCCAGATCGAGCCGGCGAAGCTTGACGGCGATTTTCCCCTCCACCGCCGGCCACCGCCGTTTGACCCCTTTCCGGCCATTTTCAGGCCACACGCGCCAGCCACCCCTCACCACCTCCTCATTTCCGGCCAGCCCACCAAATTTCACGGCAACCGGACCTCCGACGTGCGGGGATCGGAGCGTTTTCCGGCGAGGTGCCGAAAATCTTCAAATCCCGATCTCTCAGCCGTCCGGCCTCCGTTTGCCTCACCGCCGGTTCCATTGGAATCCTCTCTCCTCGATCTACAAAATCGCCAAAAATCTCAGCCAACGGCCACCGCACGCGCCTCTCCCGGCGACGGTTTCCGGTGACCGCAGCAGCTCGCCGGAAGTCACTGTTCCGATGAGTACCCAGTTGCACCGCCGGTCCCTGTCCATTGATTCCGACCTCTTGAATCCAAATCTGGCATCCTTTTCCTCCAATTCACGACAGTTTGGGAGAATTGAGAAGTCGAACCCTGAAAGCTTTCCGGCGAGATTCCATCCACCTCGGGTCCGATCTCCGGGAAGTAAGACCGAATCCGTGATCCTCATCACTCAAGCTTCGATTCAATATATCACTTGTAATTTTTAGTTGTTGTTTGTGTTCGCTCCCGGGGTACCCATTTGGGAGTTACCCGATTAAAATATTAATATATTTGGTTGGTGTACTGTGGATGTTTTAGGTGCGCGTGTGAGTAGTGGAGTTGATCTTGCGGAGGATCTTAGCTGATATACGCGCTTAAGGTGAGTGACCCACCTTTAAAAATATTTTGGGGCAATTAATTATATTTAATTGGTGTTTATTTGATATTTGAATTATGCTCATGTGGTGCAATTTAATTATCATTTTATTGTGATTTAATTTTAATTATTATGCATGAGCAAGGTATTTTCAGTAATAAATCGTATGTGGTTTTAAATATTATTTTTGGGCATAATTGGTTTAAATATTTTATGAAAATATTTGTTTAAATTGGTGGTTTAATTTTATAATTATGCCCACGGTATTTTATTTGTTGAACCTCGTATTACGAGAAAAATTATTGTTTTATTGGTTATCGATGTTTTCGTACCGGGTTTGTTAAATGGAAATATGTGGGATGGTAAATGTGAAAATTGGTATATTTCCCACGGTAATTTTGGAAAGAACGGTACGGTTGATTTAATAATTATTTTAGACGCATTCATACAGTATTGGTGTTCTGGTGTATGTATATGTGGTTTAGCACGCAAGTATTATGTCTCCCGTGAGTTGCCATTGGACCATGAGCAAGCAAGTTTGATATTGGCCACAGCCGCCCCCCTCCTTGGCCGGGATGACGGTTTCAGCAGCAGTACTGTCGGGAGGCCGAAGTGCCATTTGCAAGTTTCTCTCTTTAATCTCCCCGCCAGTCGGTGCTCAGGACGCTGGGTATCGGAGGGCATCACTGGTATATGGTGTGGTGCGTCAAGTGTAAATTTTCAAATAAAATTTCAAACCCCAAAGGTGTTCAAAAATTTATTTATTATAATTTATTACATTTTAATTATATTTGGGGTATTTATTTATTTATTGTTTATTAAATTGTTTGATCCCTTGGTTTTCGGGAAATACGAATATCGGGTTTTGTGAAAATGTTTTAAAAAGAGAACATTTCCAACGGAGTGATTAGTGAGAGTTTTTAGGGAAATTATTATTTCCAACTGCTATTATTTATTTACCTATTTAATTGCCGGTATTACTTAAGTTCCCTTATTTGTTATATTATTATTGTTAATATTAAAGGTATTCAGTAACTAGGGTCGCTCACTGAGATGATTAGCATCTCACGTTTTTAAATTCCGTTCCCTTAGGTGCAAGGGGTGGTAGACGTTCTTCCGGAGCGAACCAATTCTCCGCCGCTATCGTGTCTCGAGAAGTACTTTTGTACTCGTCCATTTCAGTTGTAATATTTCTTTCATCTTTGTTGTATTTTCTATTGAATAGCACTTCATGAAGCTCTGTATACTATTCTGGACACTTATGTTTTAATTATGCACTGGATTGCTGTTATTGTTGCGAAGTGCTGTAAATTTGTGGTATCAATTTGTAATTTTGTGGGAGGAATAAGGGGATGATTATAGAAGTGCGTTTTCAGTGCAGGAAGTTTTTGGTAAGTCCCACCCTTAGGGGAGATGCTGCCGGATTTTCCGTTGGAAGGTTCGGTGGTATTTCCTTGGGATCAGGGCTTATCTAGGGTTCCGGGAAAGGAATTCTGGACGGGTCCTGACACTTTTTTCCTCTTTGACTAATAATCATCCTCCTCACTTGAGAACATGCTAAAATTAACCTTCCAAGAAAGGTCAATCTAGCCATAAAAAAATTGATTTAAAGGCAAGGATTAGCTTCTTAGAGATCAATCATTAAACATTTGGCAAGAGTGCGCAATATAAGGGTGTGGACATGCCAAAGGTACTAAATAAGGGAGCAAAGGCTAGAAAAATAGAGTCTGGAGTTGAGTTGGGCAAGCCATAGCTATTATTTGGAAGCTATAACTGAAATTCTAGGTAGCATGGCACGCTAGGGCACGCCTCATGGTGCTTGGGCACAATAGCTGCTGCATGACACGGCTAATTGATATTTTAAACAACTCTCCATGTTTTAAGGCACGTCAGATGTGCAATAGAAGGCACCCACACGCCAAAGGTGCTGTATTTTGCTCTTTGAAAGCTCCTTTGAGTGAGTTTAAGCTTCTCCATATTCCCTTGAGCTCCCATAAAGCCTTCAAATTGTAGAGCTTTTTTTTATGGCTTCAAAAGTCATCCATTTTGCAACAAAATCTCAATTTAAAGGTTTCACACAAAACCAAACAAAACAACTTCTCAAAATAGCATGAAAGCTTGAGTTCTTACAAATAATTAAGTTTTAGAAAAATGACCAATAAATAAGTAAAATCCTCAACAGCATTGATTTTTATGGAATTTAATACATACATTACTAACTTTAGTCATTTATTATTCCATTGAACTAAAAATAAATAAATAAATAAAATAAAAAAGATGCTACATTATACACATGTAAAAGGTATAAGCAAATCAATGTTGACAGTTTCCAAGAGGTATTGAGAGGAAACTACCGAAATAAAATAATAAAGAGGGGAGAACAAAAAATTCAAAGAAAGACGCCTCCAAGTTTGTGATCATTTGCTGCCTAAAAGCATCTTCCGGATGAATCTGTTGTAGAACCATCAAATATAAAGTGTACGAAAGATCATATTTCCTCGTGCAAAACAACTTGAAATTTTGCAATAACAAACAAAGGAAGCAAGGGAATCACAGTTAAACCTGTAGACACAGAATCGTACAATGAAATATAATAACAGGAAGAAATTGCTGAAAATACTTTTGATGCCCAGCCAACTACATCATAGATTGAATCTGGATCCAATTATAACAAAATGCATTCTGCAACTATAAAAGTTGACAGGCTGATAAAAATATTAGAGGTAAGAAAATCATTACTCCTTCAAGAGTGCAATACTTGTGAATTTAAATCCGAAAACAACACCATAACCAAAGATACAAAATAAAAAATATAAATAAATAATAAATAAAATGCAACATATATACTGGGATTGATCATATTAGACTAGCATATGTGTTTGGTTAAATATAAGAAAAACTGTTCATATATATTACTTAAAAAAGAAATCTTCTACACCTTATTACTGAGCCCAAATCTAAAATTCTTTCATTTTTCTGGAGTCATAAAATTTAGAAGGAAAAGAATATCATTTACATTGTAGCTACGGTATTCAACTTTCCCATCAATGTTTATGTACTAGATTTCAAGTTATAAGATTGGAGTAGCAATGTTACAAGCACATTTAGTGCAACTTAATATTATAACCCCTCTTTTTCTCTTTTTGTTTTTTTTCTTTTTTTTCGCTAGTCAATTGAGAAAGATCACAAGAGAAAGCGAAGTACAATTCAGAATCTAAATGACTATATAAGAGCTACCATGAAATCAAAAATTTTATCTAGAAAAGCTTATTGAAGCCAGAGAAAAAAGAGTACAGGAATGTAGAATGTTTTCTACAAAATATCGATTGAAAGGGTTTTCCTTGGAGGTGATCAATAGGAACAGGAAAGACTCCAGAATACCAACTTCAAAACAAAATGATGCTAGACTCATTTGTTATGCAAAATAAGTGCTTATTATCCATTTGTTTTGTTTTGCTTTTGTTTTTGGATAATAAGAATGGGAATTAATTTTTGATCATACCCTTTATATGTGATATATATATATATATATATATTTTATATCATGGATTACAATACATAGATCTCAGTTATATTTTTATTTTAATTATTAAGAATTCTAATATATTCTAAACAAAGAGTTTGGATTTAAATATATAAATCTTAGTGTTAATAGCATTAAACTGGTTTTAATTTTCTTTTATAGTTGTTAAATGTATTCTAATTCAAAAATATGGAAAATATAATTTTCCTTTAATCTTTAATATTACTTTTTCAAAGTATACTTCAACAAAAACTTGAGATCTAATAATAAAATTTGAAATGAAATAATTTATTTACTAAATACAAAACCAAAAGAATAATACTAGATACCAAATAAATATATCAAAATGTATAACAATACTAAATAAATATGCCCAGATGCATATAAAATATAATGTGTTAATATTTGATTAATTTATATCTAATTACATTTATCTCTTTAAATGTTTAGTTTTTCATAATTGTGTTATAATAGTATGTTAATCAATAAAATATTGATATATAGCACTTAATACACATCTTGGCACATTTTTTTGGTACCCTAGCATTAAATTTCTAAATATTTATTTTTTTCTACCCAAATATTAGATTTAAATTTATAAATTTTATATAAAATTTGTCATAAAATTATTAAATATTATTAGATCATGAATTCTGTTGAAGTACGTTTATTAAATTGAAATAATAAATGGCTAAGAAAAATCAAAGATAAAAAAAAAATTTATTTGGCACAATAATTCCATTTAAAATATCATATATATGATTATTTGGTGCAAGTATGCATAAAAGTAAATTAACACCATTTTAATACTATTAAAATATTTTCTGATTTAAAAACCATAATTGTCATATATGTTAACCTTTTTTGTTTTTGTTTTTTTTTTTTTTTTTTTTTGCCAAATTATTTATAACTATTTTAGTTTATTGTATTGATATGACATAAAACAATGAAGGCTAATCGAGACATTCCCCTACTTATATTCAAGTTATGGCCAAATCCTCCATTTAATGAAGGGCATCTCGTTAGTAAATTCATTAATAATATACGTAATATATTTTTGAAAAAAAAATTATATTTTTTTTGTATTGATTTCAAATGCAAGCAAAAATTATTTTGCGAAAAGTTTAAAACATGTATTAAATTTATTGTCATATTATACACGTGAAAAAAACGTATTTTTATAAAAATGAATAATTCTAATTATTTTTTTCTTTTCCAACAACATAAAAAATATTTTTATTTTATTTTTATTCTTTTAATTATTTTCAATTTGAGTTTGTTTTAATATATTCAATCATTATTATTTTATTACTAGTTATATTTTTGTCATGTATATTAAAAATAATCAATTTTAATATATATTTAATAACTGTACATATTTGTTCTGTATTTTTTTAATTTATAATTTATTATACACATACATATTGAATTTATAATAAACTCTTTCGTTTACATATTTTTTGACAAATTTTTTCTTCATATTTTTTCAAATAAATAAAATAATTTATAACATACATACTATTTATATATTTTTATAATCTCGTATTTAACTAATTATGGGTGGGTTTTTCGATTTCAGAGGCATTTGCTTTCCACCACTCAGTGAAAATGTCTTGACTTGACTTAAATTCTTACCAAAATCCGGGTCAAAGTGTCTTTAATTACTTCGTTTCACCAGAAATATATATTTATACTTTCAATTGCTGGATGCATATCAAGGGTAGATAAATTTATTAATAAAAAAAATAAAAAATAAAAAATAAAAAAGGTATATATGAACATTTACATGCATTAAAGGAAACTGGAAATGCAAAAAAATAAAAAAGAAGAAAAAAGAAATTGGGAATGCACTGATTACTAGATAGGCCACCAATCTGAATCGTTACTATCAAATCTATTTACTAGGAAGGAAAAACCTGACTTGTTATCAAGACATATAACTGCAAGACATAAACTTAGAGATATACAAGAAAAAGATGGCGATATATTTACATGTCCAAAGTAATTAGAGACATGTAACTGCAAGACATATATAGACTTATGAAGTTCTTGTTTATATGCATAAATAGTCAAATGCCATTTTATTTGGACGGTGAAACCCACTTGCAACAATATTAAATCTGCGGCGGTTGATCATCATATTTGGAGACATTTTGGTTCTTCTCTTGCTTCCAACGAATAAAATCTGTGGCTCTGACATCAATATCCTCAGGTGCTGAATATGGCCTAGAGCCAGTTTGTTCAGGTACTTCTTGCTGCAACTGTGGCCTTGGCCTTCTAGGACGCTGGGATGCTAATAAAGCCTTGGTTGTAGCCAGTTTAGCACCCGCCGGGACACCCGGTTTTTCATTGTCGCCCGCCATCGGTAAGCTATAGACCGATGTTCCAAAACTGAAGCTAGCAAGAGATGCAGAAGATAGCTTAATGATATTTGCCACTAACAACATGGATTTCTCACATAGAGATTTCTTCTTCTTGTATACTTTAGCCTTGTGTTTCATTTCTCTCTGCGGGGAAATTTTTGAGTTTCAAGTACGTTCTACTTTCTAAGAAGAAGAAAAAAGGATTTGAATTTGTATAATAATGAGATAGAAACAAAAAAAATGATGCTTAATGACTTATCTGATAATTGCTTTTTCAAAAAGGGAAGTTGAATTAAAGTCAAAATTGTTCCATGGGGCTCATAATAGTCCATGTAAGGAGTACTTGATTCCTGCCATAAAGGAGCAAACTTTTTGGTGGGGTCCTAAGAACCCATATTATTTAAAGCATTTTGTAATAAAGCCATAGAAATAGAGATTATTATTGGAGGAAAATAAAGAGTAACATAGAAAATCTTGCTCCAAGCAAAAGAAAGCCTTGGCACTTGGCACACGAAGGGTTGTATATATTTTAAGCTTCACCACAAATTTGAGTTTGCTCGGCATGAAAAATGTGTGTAAAGGGGAGTGTCAAAAAAACCCAAAGAATTTGACAACTCATTCCAACTATATCTTGACATGACTTTAGTGTACTATATAGGGAACTGAGATAAGTAATTAAACATATGTACCAGATTTCTAGTTTTCAATATTATATCTTATACAAGATTTTAGTTTAAATTCAGCGAACATACTTCGTCTTTAATCCAAAATTCTGAATTAAATTCTCATTATGTATATATATATATATATATATATATATACTGGAAGAAACTACTTCAATGACCAAGATGATTTATCAAAAAAACTCCTAAAGTACCCAAAAAGCTAAAAAAATTCTAACTTAAACTTTGAATGGTTGAATTAAAGAAGATACTTTTTTGTTTTGATAGAAAGAGGAGATGAGTGATGTTTGATCAACATCAACTTTAATAATTACGTATTGAATATCCCACTAAAAAGTTAGCAATTAGATCAACAGAGAACTGATTCTAACTTTGGTGAAAGTTTCTTGACCTGTCTTGCTCTTGTCTGTTGCCACACCCGTTGCTCCATTTAAAAAATTCTAATACACTGCATTTTGGGTTTAGCAGATACGACAAGTTATTAAAAAGAAAAAGGCTTATCATAAAAGATTCTTCATCAGGTTATTATTGCTGCTTTTCTTTTTTCATTTTTTTCCATTTTCACGGGCACAGAATCATTGAATTACGTATCCATATATATATATATATATATATATATAAATTCGATGCCAACTATATGAAGTTGGAGTCCTATGAACGATAGGTTCCAATCAGAATCTCTGTAACCTTCATTGCGAATCCAAACATGATTTATGTGATAAGTCACTGCTGCGAGTATAGCTGCCTCACTTATTTCCTCATTGTTTTGTCACCTAACTATAGTACTGCTCATGCTTCATCTATAAAATAAATAAATGAACAACTACAGTACTACTCTTTTTCTCTTTGTATACTTTTTTATTTCTTTTTTTCTATTTCTTTTTAAATGGCATGCTTATTTTTGACAAAGTTTGGCCCTTGATCAATTTTTTTCTTTAATTGATATATATATATATATATTGGTTACGACATTTGAAAATTAATAGAAATATATATATGTATATTACCTCTATTTTTTTTCAATCAAATCATAAATCTCTTATCATATATATTTTTTTTTATTATCCTTTATAAATGAATAAGGTAATATTATATCAATGGTTAAAAAAGAGTTAAAAAAAAAAGGGACAGAATATCTATATTTATACTTTTCAGTTCTTTTTTTCAGAAGTAGAGTTCCTAAACTGTTAAAAAGTAGTGGAAGAAGAAAAAAAATCGGTGAACATTTTTATGTTAAAAAAGTTAAATAAATAAAAACTGAGCTCATGGGCTGACATATACACCATGAGTTGGGCTCCTTGTTATTTAAGCCCACCTAAGCCCAACTTGATGAAAATAGGCACTAAAATAACAGTCCAATAAAAGAAGACAAAAATAAATTAAAAATAAATAAATAAAAGTCTGAAAAAGCAGAAGCAGTTTACGTGCTGATTTGGGAAAATGAAAAACAAAGATTCCCCAGAAAAGAGTGATTAGGTGGAATTTCAGTTAAACTCAGCCAATAGTTTTTACATTTTAATTAAAAAAAAATGTTATTTACATATTATTTGTCTCACTCTCAGCCTCTCGGCCTCACAAAACCTTAACAACAATTAATTAATTTCTGAAAGTACCATCTTTATCTCAAATTACTAATCTGATTAATACGACGTCGTAATCTTGCATCCAGATATGGAAACCGAAAACAAAGAGGGAAAATAAAATTAAAAAAAAAAATTTAAATCAACAGGCAGTCAAAAGTGGAAACACCACCAATCTCATTTCCCTGTCATTTGAAAGAGTCTAAAACACAGTCAAAATGGCAGCTTATATTCTGTGACCCTTCACCATCTTCTTCTTCCCCACACCGCCACCACCACAACCTGAAACCCAAAAAAAAAAAGAAAAAAAAAATCAAAAATTTCCCATAAATGACAACGCTCATTACCCAAGACCCAAAACCCAAAACCCTAAATCCCAAAACCTAAAAAAAATTTTAAAAAAAAAAAAAAAATTACCCATGAAGATTTTCTTCCTTTTTTGCCTCTTTTCAATCTTGATCTTCCACTCCTTCTTCCTCAGTTTCTCCATTGAAGACGATGTCAAATGCTTGGAAGGCGTAAGGGATTCACTCTCTGACCCACTTCACAAGCTCAGTTCATGGACCTTCACTAACACTTCCGTCGCATCAATCTGCAAGCTTGTGGGTGTGAATTGCTGGAACGAGAAGGAGAACCGCCTTTTCAGCCTTCAGCTACGTTCCATGGAGCTTGCCGGAGAGCTACCGGAATCTCTCAAGTACTGCCAGAGTCTCCAAAACTTGGATCTTTCCGATAATGCCCTCACCGGTTCGATCCCTCCCCAAATCTGTACCTGGTTGCCTTATCTTGTCAACCTAGATCTCTCAAATAACCGTCTCTCCGGTTCGATCCCTCCAGAGATTGTCAACTGTAAGTTCTTGAACACTTTGATTCTGAATGATAACGAGTTGTCCGGTTCGATTCCTTATGAGCTGGGCCGGCTCGAGAGGTTGAAGAAGCTTTCCTTGGCGAACAATGATCTGGCGGGTTTGATACCGTCAGATTTGTCGAAATATGAGAAAGATGTGTTTGATGGGAACGGTGGGCTTTGCGGTGAACCGTTTGGGTCTAAATGTGGCGGATTAAGCAGCAAAAGCCTCGGCATTATCATCGCCGCCGGTGCTACCGGTGCGGCGGGTTCTCTGATTCTGGGTTTGGCTCTCTGGTGGTGGTTCTACGTCAGGGCCAGTAGGAAGAAGGGTGATGGCTATGGCGGTGCTGCTGATGATAAGGTTGATGGTGGTTGGGTTGGGTTATTGAGGTCCCACAAGCTTGTTCAGGTGTCTCTGTTTCAGAAACCCATTGTCAAGGTCAGATTGGCAGATTTGTTGGTGGCCACCAACAATTTTGATTCCCAAAACATTGTGATTTCCACAAGAACTGGGGTTTCATATAGAGCTGTATTGCCAGATGGGTCTGCGCTTGGAATCAAGCGTATGAATGCGTGTAAACTTGGAGAGAAGCAATTCAGGTTGGAAATGAATAGGTTGGGGCAGCTTAGGCATCCCAATTTGGTGCCTTTATTGGGTTTATGTGTTGTTGAGGAAGAGAAGCTTTTGGTGTACAAGCACATGTATAATGGGACATTGTATTCTCAGTTGCATGGAAGTGGTAATGCAAATAGTCAGTATGCTTTCTTGGATTGGCCTACTCGGCTCAGGATTGGTGTTGGTGCAGCTAGAGGGCTTGCTTGGCTTCACCATTCCTGTCAACCACCTTATATGCATCAGAACATTAGTTCCAATGTCATACTTCTTGATTATGATTTCGAAGCTCGGATTACAGATTTCGGTCTGGCAAGGCTCATGCCCTCTCGAGATTCTAATGATAGCTCGTTTGTTAATGGGGATTTAGGGGAATTTGGTTATGTTGCTCCAGAGTACTCGAGCACGATGGTGGCATCGCTCAAAGGAGATGTTTATGGTTTTGGGGTTGTGCTTTTGGAATTAGTAACTGGGCAGAAGCCCCTGGAGATCAGTAATGCAGGAGAAGGATTCAAGGGCAATTTGGTGGATTGGGTCAGTCACTTATCGAATGCTGGTCGACTTGTAGATGCCATAGATAATGTTCTATCAGGGAAAGGTCATGATGATGAAATTATGCAATTTATGAGGGTTGCTTGTACTTGTGTGGTCTCTAGACCTAAAGATAGACCTTCCATGTACCAAGTCTATCAATCTTTAAAGAGCTTGGGTGAAAAACATAGTTTCTCTGAGCAGTATGATGAATTCCCTTTAACAGGATGTTGATTACAAGGAGTAGCCGAAGAGGAAGAGATTGATAAGTACACCAATTGTCAACACATTCAAGTAGGGCTTATATCAAGCATTTTCCATAAATTGTTATTGTTTCCACTTGAGCATGATTTGCTGTTCCACTGCTCCTGTATAATTCAAGAAGCATGGTGAATTACATAACCCTTATGTAGTCGAGGAAATTTCAGGTTTACCGCTTGGAAATAGGTTGTTTCCAAAACTCCGTTTGTAATGTGGCATTCTGTTCTTTCTAGATAGTTTACCAATATGCACTTGAAGTTATGCCAGTTGGTGTCACTGAAAGCAAGACCATTTTTCTGATTATGTTGCTTTCATCAGTACAAAAAAGATTTCCCTGTTGTGTTAAATTCTACATTGTCTTCTTCCATTTTAAGTTTTTCCAATTCTGATAAAAAACAAGCTGTAGTTTTCATAAGTTATTTCATTTTCAACCTGCATGGCTATTGTAAATTGGTTCAAAAGCATAGGTTTAATCTAAATAGTAACGTTTGGAATGGGCAAAAGGAAAGTTAAATGTTCTTCATATGGTGATCAAATTCATCACATTCTGATGTCTGTCTATGTTTAGATGTGTCAATCTGTGAAAACCAAATGTTGTTGTGGGGTTGTTCCCTTAAAGCTATGGGTTCCTAGAGCTTGATGTATATGGTGGAACTTCTGTTTGCCAACATGATTGTGCAAGATGTTATTTCAAGGTAGATTTCATGCTATATTCACTAGTGTCAATAGTTGGTAAGGTATTCTTAAACTTAAAAACCAAAAAAAAAAAAAAAAAACAAAATATCCCAACCTCTGAATCTCCCAGTTGACCATGGAATAATACATTCTTTAAAAGCAAATAAATTACTAATTTAAGTTAATGCACAAAGATGTAAAGTAAGAACTGAAAAAAGCAATATCTAGGTGCATCTCTCTTATCCAGTCATCTGCATATTTCATGATTGGGAGCATCCAACGCTATAAACTTTTTATATACACCTTTTCGGTTCTACCATTAATAATTGATCAGGATTCATTATAAAAAAAAAAAAAGGGTTGCACATGATAATCTTATATATCAATTGCTATGTTGTTAGCTACGCAACCACTTACTCCATTTTTTTACTATTAAAAAAAATAAAAATAAAAAGATAACCACTTTCTTCATTTTCCAGGAAAAAAAACGAAAAAGAAATCACTTCCTGTAGGCGCTGTTTAATAAAAAGTCAATACGCAAGTCTAATTCATTGTATTTTGCTGTATCAAGCAAACCAGAGACCAAAAAAAACAAAAAAAAGGAAAAAATGGTATATCATTTTCTCTCCCAATTCCTCATGTTATTTTATACAACATTTTCAATGGATATTGAGTTATAAATTTGTCATTGCAGGATAATCTGGTGGCAAAATCATTAGTTTTTTCATACAATCATTATTAGTTTGAATCCCCTCATACCATAATGCACAGCTGGGATTAAAGCTCTACGTGAATCTAACGAAGGTGCAAGGATGACCATCTTTTAGCACATCCATTCCATTTATTGGGCATAAAACAAAATCTGAACCGTCCTTTTCATGGAAACAGAACAAAAAGAGAGAAGGAATTCATGAAGATGGTGGTGGGAACACAAAACACACAATGCTCGTGAAAACATTTAACTGCTGTGCAGAAAAGATTAATTTAAAAACTATCGGTGAAAGTGGACCCGATGAGATAGATGGGAGATTTTGGACCCAACTTGGTCATGTGGGGCCTCGTGGACAATGTGCCCAAAAGTGTTGCGACAGATTAAGGGAATTTTTGGGTTAGGAAGCGAGGAGTGGCTAAGTTGATTAGTTGAAGTTGGGGGGCAGAGCTCGTGTTACAGGGATGCTTGCACACATGCTTTGTTTGTGGTCCTGTTTGTAGGTGTTTTGTTTTTTTTCAGAGATCTTCTTAAGTCTGAATTTTCAATCAAATGGGAATTGGTGAAGTTGCCTCTATTGGCTGTTCACAATGCGTGATTGCATTCAATATCTATTGCATGTGACACCTGGTCTTATTCTACACTCTCCACAAAGAAAAAAATTGTGATACGGTATAATTGACCATTTCAATTCGATTATATTGTACGTATATGCTTCTATAAGATTTGTATTGAAGTTTTTCTCCTCTACAGTCCCTTTAAGAGCCAAAATAATGTAACAATTTAGTGCAACAACTTAAAGTCTTAAGGAGGGATCTGAAATTGATTTGATGGGTCAATACGTATATAAATTTGAGGCTTGCATTTGCATTTTATACAACAAAATTTTCTCCTCCCACTTCAATTTCATCAGTTTTTTTATGTTTACAATTTTAACCCTATTTAAAAGTACTAAAAAGGATTTACCATATCAATTACTTGATACGCATCCCAACTATGAAATCAAAATGTTCCATCTCACGTCCAAAAATCATATGACTGTTCAACTTTTCATACAAACCATTTGCCTAACTTCATTTTGCAACTTTCATCTTCTTCTTTTTATTAGAGATTTTTTTTTTAATTTATTATTACATTTGAATTTAAAAAGAAGTTTTACATTTATTCGATTATTTAAAATAGAACAACCACAGAACGTTCAGTACACATCCGAACATATTTATGTGAAGTTCTGTAACATAAATTTAAACAATCCTATAATATTTGATTGAATGCAACCAAATATTGAAAGGATTGTTTGGATATTTATAACCAAACATTTTGTGGTTGTTCCATTTGAAATGAATTAACTTCTTAGCTATAACAGTAGAATGAAAATATTAGAAAACCATGACCAAATCACTTGTCCTCAGTGCAATAGTTATTGGAGAAAACCGAATAAACAAAAATAATAATTTAAAGAATCATACTAGTTTCAAACACAAAATAGCCTCTATTGAAGATAGTTCTTTTATGAGGCCCATTTCATATTATGCCAGGCCCAATCCATTCGGTTTTTTTTTTTTTTTTTTTTTTTTTGCTATGCCCCAGGCGCCCATATCCCACCAAGACTAGACCCAGCTCTCACAATCTGGGCTGCGGTGCTCACCCAACCGAGCTACCACGTGAGGCTCCAGTTCCATTAGATATTTTGCAGGCTATACACGGATCAAATATTATTTTTTGCTAAAAGGTTTGGAACTAATTAATATTACCATTTATTGGAATAATTTCATAACCTTCCCGTTTGAGACGTCGGAACTTAATATTTTTTTTTCTTTTTTTTTTTATGTAAAATTCTCTTTAAATTATAATTTTTTAAAATGATTGATCTATTATTAACATGCAATTGAACATTGAAATGAAATGAATTGAAAGATCCAATAACTTAGGAATAGAATTCACCGTTTAATATTTAAGAAGTTCAAGTTTTAAAATTTCGAGCCTCTTAGTTTGTTTTTTTTTTTTTTAATTTGCAATAGAATTTTATATTTTACTACTTAAGTCACTTTGTCTTTTCAATCATAAAAATAGAAAGAAAATGAAATTCAAAGGGGAAGATGAAAATGTAATACTGGTACACAAAGAAGTTTGTAAACGTATTCACTATTTATTCTATCATACTTTTTAAAGTGTCTTTTAAAACAAAATTTAAAGTGTGGAAAAGTTATGAGAGAGACAGAGGGAGAGAATAGGTTATGTGCTTTTAGTAAACATTAATATAAGATGTTTGTGCATTAACTTTTGTTGGTGATATATCATGTATAGAAAATCATCCTGTACCAATCATTTTCGGTAGAGTTTATTACCAAAACAAAACAAAAACAACAACAACAACAACAAACAATAATAATAATAATTAATTTTTGGTAGAGCTGATGTTAATTGTAAAATATCTTTTAAATGCGTGTTTATATCAGTCTCTCCATTTTGGTCTGCATGTTGATATCGATGGTAATAGATGCAGAAATATTTAAAATACAAGAAAAAGGAAATCCCTTTTCATTATTTGAGAACTAAAAATCAAAGAAACCACAATCTTCAATAAAAGGAAGAGTAAAGGTCAATAAAAGGAAGAGTAAAGGTTCGACCAACCCAACTTACCAAAAAAAAAAACATTAAAAGTCCAATTTTTTGTCTTTTTTTAAGAAGATCATGGTCAACAATTTTTATTATTATTATTATTATTATTATCTTGATCAAAATACTATTTTCGTCTGTCTAAAATCATAATATTAGTTTTAGGATAAAATACATTTTACCTTAAATTACTGTTTGGTTTGCACTTTGCACTCATATTATTATTTTTTTGATAATAGCAATCATATAATTATTATTATTATTAGTGCACTCATATTATTCTAGACTATTGTTTTTATTATCCTTATGATCTAATGAATAACAAACATTTTGAAATGGTAACAAAATGAATCATATGTTCATTTTTCAAAAAAAAAAAAAAATTTCATATTCATTTTATAATAAATAACACTTTGCCCCTCAAATTTTCACGTATTTGACTTTTTTTTTTTCCCCATACAAACAAATAAAATGCTTACATTTGTCTTCAACTTCTCCTACTTTTTTTAAATGTTTATTATTGACTGGACCAAAATGATACAGAAACGATATTTGATGCGGTAATTTTTGAAAGGGCAAAATAGAAAAGTAC
This sequence comes from Ziziphus jujuba, assembly GCF_031755915.1. NCBI lineage: Eukaryota > Viridiplantae > Streptophyta > Magnoliopsida > Rosales > Rhamnaceae > Ziziphus > Ziziphus jujuba. Next base: position 8,548,681 of record NC_083390.1, read on the forward strand.
CTAATGATTTAAAGCAACAAAATATATTTTACCTTATTTTTATATTTAGTGCTGTAACTCTGCTAAATGAAATTGAAGGTAGGTTATTTACATTGGAAGTCCAAAGTCAAAAAGGCACACAAGAAGAAGCTTCTTGCAAATGGTAAAACTTATTTATTTATTTATTTATTTAAAAATGGAAAAACACCAAATGAAGCAGAGGACGCCACGGTAAAGAGAAAAAGAGAAGGGCAAGGAAGCAAATATGGCTTCTGATTCACTTCGTATGCTCCTTCTCTTGCTCTTCATCGTCATCTTAGGCTCAGGGCCTTCCCTTTACGCCCTAGCTCAAGAAACGTAAGCCCCCAATCTCCAATCTCTCTTTTTCTCTGTTTATATCTACATGTGTATATATATATATATATATATGTATATATGTATATGCAAATTATGGAGATGTATTGATTGATGTTGATTAATAATCTGATTCATGGAGATTAAAGTTATTAAGAACTGGGTAATTGGATTTAGCAGGAATGATGAAGGAGAAGGGATTAGACAAAGAGTTCTGCTGAGTTTCAAAGAAACTCCTCGTGGAACTAACGCTACATATGAATGCTCTCCTTCTGGTCCATGCGTTCCCTGCATATACTCCGAAAAGGTATTTTCTTCAACTTGGAATTCTACTTTTCTGTTACTGAAGCATTATGCCTTGTGATTCTGAGCTTGGCAATTATTTCAAATTGGATCTAGGAGCTAGATATGTAACACTGTATTAGGATGTGGGGTTATTTGTTGCTCATGAGTTTTGGATCCTAGTTAATTCTTTAGATTTATGCTCGATTAGAATAAATGCTTGTTTTTTCTTTAGTTAAGATTGCGCATTTTACTAATGAATAATACCCATGAAAAGAATTCCATTTAATTTCGTTAATTGTTCATTAATTTTTATTTTTGAGGAAATTTCATTGCATAATTGAGAAGAGGGTTCTGGCTGGGGTAGGTATTGCTGATTGTTCTATGGGGTTCTAACATATGGAGGGTGTCTGTAAAAGGCTTCATCTTTCTGGTTGGTCTAGTGGGTTTGGCTACACAGCAAGTGTTAGTCGTACCCATCATCTTGTATTTAGATTTAAATCTAGGACTAGTGCCTTTATGCATCTGGCAAGGTGTCTGGCACATAGGCTTTTTGTAAACGAAATTGGGAGGAGATCTAAAATAGTTTGGAATATCTGCTAATGTGTTCGATTTTAGAATTGAAGTCAGATTTGTTACTTAAAATATTTGACCTCTTTTTCCAGAAATTCCATCTTGAATTTGGCTCAAATGAGCTCGGGGAGAGCTCTAAACATAAGATCACAAACTACTGCACAAGTTAGATAGTAGTTCATTTGCGTCAGTAGCCTTTCTATCAATTTGTCATTTACTATGATTCTTCATGATGTAACACTTTTTATTTCAGTAGTAAAATGTTGTATAATTCATGCTTCTGTTCTGTTTTGCTTACTAAGTACCATGCTTGGCCTCATAATTTGGATGCCATTCCTTTTTGGGTAGAATGATGAAAAGTACCGCTGCAGTGAGACTGGGTATCGTATCCCTCTGAAATGCATAGAAATCAAAAATGGTTTGAAAGGTGGCCATGAGAAAACTTCTCAAAAGGGACGGTCCACTCTGGAGATCTCTGCCAATAATATGAAACTGCATCCAGTCTTGCACAACTTAGAAGAATTATATACTTTCATCAAACATAGAAGATTGTTAACTGAACCATCCGATCAAGATAATGAAGGACAGGCTTACACTACTTATCGAAGCTGTATACCAGCAGTTAATGAAGAGAAGTTGTCAGTACTTGGATTTGAGGTACGCGCGTGTAATTTATGATTATTTGAAGCCTGATTGGCTTTTATGCATAAGTTTTTCATAAAACCACATCGTATTAGAATTGCTATATGTTCTCTTGATATTAGAAATAGAGGTAAATTTATTTCTTGCTAGGATCTTAGGAATAGATTCTTGTGCAAATGCTGAACTCTCTTGTCGTAGCCTTGGACTTATGTGGCAATAACTTGGCTTGAATGACCAATGCATGTCAAACACTTAAACATATATAGAGGGCATGAAGGACAAATCTCTCTTATGATCTCTTGATTTGTTAGTTGAGATCGTACATTTATTTCTTCCAAGATAATTAACATAACCTTTTTGAATACTACAACATCCATATAAAAAGAAGTGTAAATAACTTATATGAATCAAGTGAAAAATCCAATAGTTGGATTTTTGTGATCATAATCTAAGATGGAGAGCATGATCACATGTTTGCGCAAATGCATTATTAGCTCAGCTTAATTTAGATTGTTAATGGAAAATTTTTTAACTATCCTGGACAGGGAATTATTTTGTGCTTATTATTCATCAGTGGTTCAGCTGTATACTACAAAAGAAAGCGGGCTAATGCCACGTCAGGATTTGGGCCAGGAAGGATTCAAACCTATGCTAGGATCTGACTTGAAAGCCCTTGCGAAGATGAGATTCCTAAATGTGAAGCCTAGTTTCAAGTATATGTTTTTGTTCAGTTTTAGCACAGAATTGGAAGTCATGTAAAAGGATTCTTTTATTTTAATGTTACTATAAATTTTCTTTGCATTCTTGCCTTTCAAAAAGCACTCATACCTTATGCTCAAATTGTAGAAATATTTGTTTTCAAATGGTGAAATATTTCCATAGATCGGCCATTCTTCTCCAATAGTTAATGTATAAGAGTTGCTCATTTCTTTCTCGGCGTAAATCTTTCTGCCCAAGAAAAAGGTGAATTTTAATTCAGCAACTCATTTTCAGGACTAAGTTTGAATATTAAATAGCCACATTGATTGCTGCAGCTCGTTCCGTAGCAGCTCGTAATGCTTCGAATTTATATATTAAAAACTTGAACCAAAATACTTGGCCTTGGAATGAAGCGCATTCACTTTCAAACTGTCGCATTGAGTAGAATATTTACAAGTATACTAGAAAGAGCAGCCTATGATTGGACAATGAAAAAGATGCAAACAGAAACTGACCTGATGATTCAAAAAAAAAGATGATAAAGATCCACATGGGATCTCACCTAACGTCCAAAAAGAAAGTTCATGACAACCACCTAATCATACAAATCACATTGGCAACCAGATTGGCTATTTAATCTATGTGATCTGAACAAAATTTCCAATAGCTTAAACATCTTAACCACTATCAACATGGATGTATCAAAACAATGAAACCGCATATGAAACGAAGAACTTCTAATAATAATAATAATTATTATTATTATTTTAAAAAAATAAAATAAAATAAAAAAATAAAAAAATAAATTAAACACCTGAAGGTAATTGTGAAGAGAAGAATTAAGTAGATAGACAATCAATTAGCAACCCCCTACGTCAAAACTGCCACAGGAGCGCAATGCCTGGTAAACATTTGCCATCTGTACCATGATTTCTTCAACTTTCCTCAACCATTTCAACAAGTTGAGCAACAAAAAGTTCCAAAAAATCTGCTTTCCATGTTGATATTGCAAATTACAGAACAAGATACACCATGTTATTGCCCCTTCTCAAAAATATACAAGACAACATGCCATTGCTGGCCACTGTCAGTTCTCCTATTGAGTTTCCAGAGCAAATCAACAAAGCAGCAGCAGGACAAAAACTCCAAACAAAAGAATGATGTTGATGATAAACCCTCAACTTAAACAACCGAACTCCTCTTTTAAAGACACATCTACAGTATTACAGCAGAAAACAAGGTTTACAAACAGCTGGCAGATATATGGAAATTACAAAAAATAATCGGGCGTCTTGCGTGTATTGTCAGGTTCTATTTGCCGTGGGGCTGGATCAAATTGCAGAAAGTTCTGGTCCATATTCTCTCCAATTTCCAGTATTGCAGCCATATTCCCACACCGATAACAATAGTTCGGAGCACTAAATACAGTCACTACATTCTTTTCCTACAAAAGATGTTGGAATAGAAGTTAATATATTATTGAAGTTAGTAATAAAAATTGCAGACGTAAAAAAGTGGGAAGAAAACAACTTCAATTCCTTCTACAAAGGTTCACACACCTGACACCAATTATATCCTTCCATGACAAGCTGGTGAGCTCTTGAAATCAGAGAAAGTCCATTGGTATGGTTAAACTGAGCAGCTATATCCTGTCCAAAAGTATAACCAGCACCACGTGGGGATATTCCCCACCCGCAGCGATCATCTGGATCGGACCACAAAAGATCGCACATTGGTCCTTCATGTGGAACCTGCTCACGCAGCAAACTTGTCATACACACAATCAGGACAACAAATACTAGAATCATTCGTTCAGCAATTAACATCAGCCTTTATGCAGTTATTACTTGAGCAGACCATAGAGAAACCAAAAAAAAATAAAAAAATTGACCACCCACAATCTCAGATATCAATGAAGAAATGAAACCACTTAAAAAAGAAAATTAAGAAATTGAAGATAATTTAACATACCTCCTGTATTCGATCCAAAGCTCGGATGTTATCCAAAGTATCCAAAGAAGGTGAAAGGCCTCCATGCAAACAGAAGATCTATGATTTATACAGAAGTTAGAAGCTGTCAAGAAAAAGCCAAAATATTTTGTCTACAAGAAACCAATTGAATTGGCTGTAACTCAAACCTGACTCTCAATAAGGGCGGTGAGGGGTAGATAATCAAATAAGTCGGTGAAATACTTCCAAACATTAGCATTTCCATATTTTCGTAAGCATTCATCATAAAAACCATACCTGAAAATGAGAGGACAAATGGAATGAATACAAATTGAGAGCCAACCGCAGGGAAACAAATGTTTGATCATCCTGTTTAAACTAGTAGCCATGCAGTTCCCTGCGTTACATTTTGCCAATTCATAAGCCACTTGGATACCTCCAAGGATATTAGCTTCTATACATTCCTTAATCCTATCCATGTAACAAATGTCAAGGCATAAATTTTCTGATCCTATAATATTATAATCTATTCCACTTGATACCTTAAAAACTCTCCCATAAAGGGTTGCATGAATTCCCCATCAAAATTCAAAACCATTAGATGCTTTGCATAAAGTGGGTTGTGAACATTTATCAGATCTCTCTCCCTCTTTCACACCAGAAAAAGTATAACCAAAAAGACAAGGACCGAAAAAGAAACATAATAATTATTTTTGGTAAAAAGCCATTTTTCACATTCTAATTACTTTAAAAAGATAAGGACCGAAAAAGAAACATAATAATTATTTTCGTTAAAAAGTCATTTTTCACATCCTGATTACTTTTTCCTAATCTGTGTGCAAGATAATCATGGTAGACAACTAAATTCACTTAAATATGGAAAGCAAGACACTTGCAATTTCTTGCACATAGCTTACCCTGTTAGGCTAGGCTTCAGATACACCCAATATGCTTATTTAAAGTATTGCAACACCAATAGAATAATATCCTTACAGGATAACGATATTCCAGCTTTGGAGAGCATTTGAATACCATCAGAGACAGAAAGTTAAGGATATGGACAGGCAACATATTTTACAGTCCTATAATGCCATTTTCAGAAAGTTTAACCACAACTAGACAAAGAATGTAAAAGACTATCTAATAAGAAAAATAGTGGCCCAGGGTAAAGAAGGGACAAAAAGTATAGTTCAAACTCCCAATTCTTTTCTTAGATTTTATTTTCAAGTAAATAAAGCCCAAAACTAGCATACTGTTTTTAATTATTAACTACATCAATCGCTAAGGCAACTTTAAGGTCCATCAACTAAACAAGATACATAAGGAACACCATCTTGAGTTCACAACAAAATTAAAATACTCCTTCTAGCTCTTTGACTGGTATCATAACTTTTTCAAAATAGAGGAAGGTTTTAAAAGGAAACCTACACTTGAGTAATTTGTCGACTTTCATGATTTCCTCTAAGGATTGTAATTCTATCCCTATAACGGACTTTCAACGCCACCAGAAGTGTGACAGTCTCCACTGAATAGTATCCGCGATCTGCAATTTGTCAACCAAGAATATATACATAAAACTTCCAATAATGACACAAACTTGTAGCAATGGTCACATTCTAATAATTATAATGAACACATAGAATGAAAAATAACCAAGTGAATAGGGAGAAAATAAAGATAAACCAATGAAAAAAAGTCCTATAACATATTTCATACAAAAGCATGTGCGAAAACGAGACCTTTCTGAAACATAGAACCAATATAAGAGGGATAGATTCTTTTATTTGCTAGTGCGGATCAACCAAAAGACTTCATTTTCCTAACTCTTTGCCTCAAAAAAAAAAAAAGAAAAAAAAAAAAAGATGTAGCTACACTCGATACGGATGGGACGCTACGAAATGCGCTCTCGGATGTATATCAGATTTCTCATACAAAACAAACACGTGAAACAAACAATCTTTGATCCATATGCCAAATCATCCTTTATAACATGCTAAATATGACCCAAGGTAAAGGAAGATATAATATTAATCATCAAAACAAGGAATGTGAACAGAGAAAGTCGGGCTCTTATAGACCCAAATAATTTAGGGCCTTTTGTTTGCATAACAATTATTGGCGAAACAATTTTCACTAAGTACCACTAATTTGCCAAAGCAGATATTTATTGGTCCAAAAAATTTTTAGCAAAATCAATAACTTCCCTGCCACACTATAAACTAGCAACTTCAACCCAAAATTCTTCAGCAGCCGTATAGATCACGAAAATAGAAAAACGCATAGCCAGGTAACTATACTGTACACCCGAGTCACAAATAACGATCAAAATCACATAACCCCAGTTTCCAATTCAGCATAATAAAAGAGATAAACGACCCAGCATATAAAAAACCGGCCTTCATAATCCAAAGAAATCATATAAAAGTATACAAAGGAGGAAAATAGTATCAGCAGCCAAACAAGGTATGCCTTTTTTCCAAAAAGAAAATAAAAGTAAAGGGAAAAAAAAAAGGAATATATCAAAAAAAGAATAAAATTCAAAATCAACAATAAAAGGAAACTAAAGAAAGTAAGAATTAGAAACTCACCTACATAATCACCCATGAAAAGGTAATTGGTATCAGGAGCATTCCCTCCTATCCGAAACAGCTCAATGAGATCGTAGAACTGGCCATGAATATCACCGCACACCGTCACGGGGCATTTCACCGGCTGTACATTCCACTCCTCCACCAGAATCGCCCTGGCTTGCTCGCATAGCGTCTTAACCTCTCCCTCCGGCAACGGCTTGCACTCCATCAGATGTTCGATCTGACGGTCCAGATCCGCGTGAGACGGCATCGTTTTATTCAATCCTCAAATCAATCTCAGATCCGCCAAAACTCCAAAAAGATCTCCGATTCCAAACAGATCGATCAAATCGAGGAAAAAAAAAAAAAAAAAGAAACTCACCGCCGACCGACTAACTCCGACAGGTAAATTAATCCTTCCGATAACGTTACTGTTAGGGTTTGAGATCGAAACCCAAAGAGCGAGACGAAAGGTTTAGGAGATCGGTGTAGCATCGACCTCTCGATCATTCCTCGCCGTCCCCTCTCTCTCTCTCTCTCTCTCTCTCTTTTTCTCGGTAAAATTTAAAAAGAAAAAGAAAATATAGAAATCGAATAAAAAAAATATACTGAGAGAAAAATTAAATAAAAATTGTATTTATGCAAAAGCTTTTAGAAAAGAAGAGGGAAATGAAAACACGAACAAAAAGAAAGAACGGAAAAAAACATGAAGATGTAATTGTAAGGAAGGCGAAAAGAAAGTATGGCCCAGACGGCCAAATGAAACGGAAATGAAACCCAAATGCAAATGCAAATGCAAATGAATGCGAAATTGCGAATTGAGTTTCGTGTATATTATTATTGTAAGAAACGAAGAAAATAAAAAATAATTAATAATTTATAAAATAATTAAAAATAAATATTTTTTTTTCTCTCTCCGGTGGCTCCGCCGAGTCAAAATCAAAGGGGGACCGACACGTGTCGAACCAGCTGCTCTTTTTGGACGGTTCTACATCTTTGCTCCCGTGGAAGGTTATAGACAAAACGTTTCCGTTGCCTCCCCCACCATTGAAATATTTTTTTTTTCTTTTAGTTTTTAATTTTAATTTTTCTTCCATGTGTGAGTCAATGGCTCAATGGATATGGATGTGATTCAAAAAATAAAATAAAATAATATTAAATTCAAATATATATATATATATATGATATTATTTGAAAGGCTAAAAGTTTCTTGAATTTTATTTTGGTCCAACAAATCATACATTCCACTTTTTTGAATGTAGACTAGAGAATTATTGACTGCATCTTGTGGGCTGGTTCAATGGTGGAGTGCCTATGTTAGTTTATTTTGGAATCTTAGCAAAGAAACGATATATATATATATATATATATATTATAATTTAATATCAAATTATTTAGTCTATTTTTATTTTTATTTTTATTTTTTGGTAGAGTTTGATAAAATTCATTATCTAATATAATCATTTATATAAATAATGTATGCTTGACTTATAACATGATTTGAAATAAAATTGAAAAATAACACCAAAAGAGACTATTTTAATTCATTTTATTTTCTTACACTTTTTAAATATATAATATTTTGATATGTATATATTTCTATTTATGTGAATAATCTATCTAATATTAGGTTTAATTTAAGATTACTGTAGGTTATAAAAACAGCAAAAATTCTTCTAAGGTTGGTAAATTGTTATTTTAAAATTGCTAAAAATTACAAAATTAAAATTTGAATGTTTGATAACTAACATACTTTACAATTAAATTTGTATATAATGATTAAAATGGACATTAATTATTATTTTTTTATATATTTTATTATTTCCAATAATACTCTGTTAGTATATTTGTCTTTTTAATAATAAAATTCATATAATTAGAATTAATAACATATTTACATTTTTTTCTCTTCCCAACTACATTCGAATTAAGAAAAAATATATAAAATAATTATTTAATTGATCAATATAAAAAATTTATAAATTGACTCTTGAGCGGGTGATTATTTTAAAAGTTACATATGAATACAAAGGAATTTTATTACTAGTTGAAGGTAATAATAATAATAATTATTATAATTGTTGAATGCAAAAATCTACCTCGATCAAAGCTTCCATCTCCTCGATCTCCAAGCTACAAAAAATGTCAAAAAAATCTTGGGATATCTATATGGTATTGGTTAAAGGTACTACGATGTTCAAGTTGTATCGGTATATTTGAATAAAAGTAGAGAATTCATGGAAAGATTTCAAATGCCATACCACTGATGTTGATGTAGTCTGTATTTATAGTACCTTTGGGATACTTGATAAGCCTCATAGATGAGATTTGATTATATTGTTTATTTTTTAAAATTTATTGAATAACTACTGAGCAAGCCTTGAGATCACGCAATCTTTAAAATTTAACAATTGCTATGTCTATCAAGAGGTTAGATCAAATTATTCTCTCACTTTTAATTAGATTTTAGAGATTATATCTTAGGATATCTTATTATTTGTAATAGTAAACTGTTTCAGTAGTAATCCAATATTTGATTGCTAATGTCACATAGGATTATGATGCCTAGTAGGATGACTACGTAGGATAATAATGTCGCACAAGCAAATAGTACCATATAGGATTGACACATAAGCATGAACAAAATTCAACAACAATTTCAATCCCCCAGCTATGTTGCACAATCCAAAAATGGCATAAGTAGCTTTTGAAATATCCTGAAGCATTAGTTGTATATTGAATGTTGCTCAATGTAAGTCAATGTCATATAATCACGATTCCGTGTTGTGTAATTCTGACTTCATGTCATATATCAAAATATTTATGTTGAGTAACGTCGACTTCACTTCAAGTAATGCATATCTCATTCAATAATCACCAATCTATACCAAGCAATGAGGACTTCAATCCTCACCAAAGGTATAACCTACTTTTACTATTCTCTTTGTACTTTTTCATATTTTGGTTGTTCACTTTTAGTTGTCGTCCACAATTTCATTGACTCTTAAAGCTTAAGGGAACATTTGTGCACTTGAGTATGAGGTCACCCTTGAAATAGAGATGATTCCTAAGAATGAGATAATTCCTAAAAATAAGATTATCCTAAAAAATCCTATAGTATCGAGAACAAATATGATTCCCACTTTGTTCCTAAGGGCAATGCAATACTTAAGAATGTTCAAACTTTTGAGATTAAGCCAAATTCTGACAAAGTGTCTCTTGAAAATAATTTAGCTCTAAAGAGTAACTCAATACTCCCAAAGATCATGTATCCTCTTAACAAAATCATTAAACAAATGACCTGTGAAGTAAAAAGAAAACACAAAGAAGAAAGTTCAAATAAAATTTTCAATTCATCACTCAGAAAGAAAGGCAAGGTTGTTTGTGATCCTTTCAAGAAATCATAAAAGGTTGGCAACATGGATACTGATCTTAAGGGTGTTCCACTAGTGGAGCCATTGCTTGGCCGCTCTAATGCTTAAGCTAACCCTCTAGATTCTTTCAATCGATGAGTTAAACAAGCCATTATACCACATGTAGCCAAAGTTGAAATAGTCATCTTAACAAAGACTACATGATTGAAAATCGTAGTGACAAATCGAACTATTAGTGAGCTTTCTATCATGTACCTTGACATTTTTGTCATTTTTCCTAGCATTTTATGACATGTTTCCTTTTCTTATGTCATGTTACATACACCATATTCGACTGCTGAACTCATTACGGTTCATTGTTATTTGATTCTCATGATAGATTGATTCAACTTAAGAATGTGAAGCTTCACTTATTAGAGTGCCAGAAAGAACTAACTCTTAAAAAAAGAAAATTTACTTATCTTCAAGAAAAAATACTTCACCTTGAAAAAAAAATGCTTTGATTTTGTAAATCTCAAGGAGATTGAAAAAGTTAAGGTAGCCTAGAAAGCAGTAGAAAAATTTAAACATTCTACCTAGATGGTAAAATTAATGAACAAGAAGGTGCCTTAAGGATATTTAGATAGCCAACATGAAGTAGCTAATAGAAACCTTGGTGTCAACATCAAATGAGATTGGATGAAAGATTTAGACCTTCGGGATGGTGATGACACTCTTTAAAAATGATGCACCATCACTAACCCCTTCAAAGTAGTTTGAGTATTAGAGAATAGATTTGTTGCAGCTTGTTTGTAGGACAATATATTTGATGGTGTCATATTTATTTACTAATGATGTAGGACAACATTTTCTATAACCTCATATTTATTTTTGTCGTTTCAGTACTTTTAAGGACACATCTTTTTAGCATCTTGCAAAATATTTAAGTTATTAGCAAATTAATTTTGTATGCTTAAGTGAGTTCTGATGAAGCTTTAGATGTGTGATGATCATCATATCTTTAGCACTTTCTTGACCTTAAGTCATACATTGCTTTTCCATATAATTTTTATTCATGCAATGGGTCAACATTATATCATGCACTGCATAATCCATGATGTTCTATGTAAAGTGATGTCAATTTTATGTTGTGTGTTGTTTAATATCATCCAATGTCGCCTCTACATAGTACATTGCATTTTCCATGACATTCATGTCATGGTGTTTATTTAATATTCATTAAATGTTGATTTTATGTCGAACATTGCATTATTCATGGCATTGAAGTCGTCATGTTGCATTATTCTTCATCCAATGTCAACTTTATATCATACATTTCTTTGTCCATGACATTTATGTCATGCATTTTATTTATTTTCAGCCAATGCCAACTTTATATGGTACACTATATTGTCCATGATATTTATGTCTTGCATTTTTATGTCGCTTGCTTTTCTATCCAAGCTTCTTTGTTTTGATTTGTATATTGTATTAAGGTATCTATTGTCCCCCATTCCATTTAGCTAATTGATAAAATCCAAACTAGGTGAATGGAATTTAAGTCATGATCATCGTTCTCCTTAAGTGAAAATGTGATCCTTTTGAGATTAACATTCCTACCTCAATTGGTGTCATAGCCTCAACCTCAAAGTTGAGAATGAATAGTATTTCACTAGTTTAAGTTCTTGCTGTGGTTTTGTAAGCCCAAAAAATATCAAGCAACTCATCAATCTAAGCTTCTTTTAATTTTTCTAACTTTTCTAACTTTGTCTTAAAGTTAATTTTGATTACCTTGTTAGTTACTTCAACCTGTGCATTTATTTATAGGTGAGTTTGGGGAGGAAAATGAGTTCATTATTCTCAACTCCTCACACATATTTCTAAATTTAATATTGTCAAACTATTTTCCCTTATCAATAATGATAGCATGTGGAATACTAAATCTACTAATAACGTTGTTCCTAATGAAATTTGAGGTCTTGCTCTTAGTGATTGATGCCAAAAGTTCTGCTTCAACCTACTTCGTGAAATCGTCGATTGTCACGATAACAATACTTACACTGCCTTTTTCCAATAGGAAGTGGTCCAATGATGTCAATTCCCCATTGAGCAAAAGGCCATGCATTTATTGCAGAGATCAACTGTTGAGTCAGAAGGCGTGGGATCATCGCATGATGTTGACATTTATCACATTTTTTGGAAAATTGCTTGGAATGCTCAAACATTGTCAACCAAAAATATATCTGCCTTAGAGGTTTATATGCTAAAGCTCTTCTTCCAAAATGGTTTCCATATATCATCTTGGAGATCTCACGTAAGACATACCCAACTTTATCAGGCCCCAAGCAACGTAAATATGAAAAAGAGAATCCTATCTTGTATAAGACTCCATCGATGAGTGTGTATTGGGCTAACCTGTATCTATGTTGACATGCCTCCATCTTTTCATAACTCACCACTTTCTAGATATTGCTTGATTGGTTTGATCTAACATGGTGCTATTCCTGAGGCAAGTCTTATAAGAGCATTTGCATATGCATTTTCAGATCTAGGAATTTACAATATTGTCTACTCATGAAATTTCACAAGCAACGCTTTAGACTTTGTTAGATATGCCACCATGTTGTCTCCTTTTGCTTAGTACTCATTTTATATTTAATTCACAAACAATTGAAAGTCACTATAGCTTTGTAATTTTTTGACTCTCATTGCTGCAACAAATCTAAACACGGCTAACAGAGTCTCATTTTCAACTTCATTATTCAAGGCTTTAAAATTGAAGTGCAAAAAATACTCAAATTTTTCAGCCAGCTCCACTTCCTTGATCATTTGACTATCCGTTTACATACAAGATCTAAACATAAGATAGCAAATTTGGTTTACCTTCAAGAGATGAATCCTCAAGAACATAAGAGAACTTGACAATAAAATTAGTGATAGCTTGTCCTTAGATGCTGTTCGAGGTTTGTATCAAATGTTGAGCTCTCTAAGCTTAACTGAGCATTTCATGAGATGATTTGATGCTTTAAGTATATACAAAATCTATTTCAGGGGCTGGTTTATTGGTACCATGATTGTATGTGCTTGGAAATATGGATGAAGCTTTTCTGCTAACATAACAAGGGCCAATACCAACTTCTCTATCTCTGGATTTCCAGTTTCCGCCAAAGCCAACAACTTGCTCACATAATAAATTGGATGCTGGGTTATCCCATCTTTTCTGACTAATGTTGAACTCACAATATTACATGATACTATGAGGTATAGCAACAAAGTTTCTCATGGAAAAGGTTCTGAGAGGAATGGAAGGGAACTGAGGTACTGTTTCAGTTGTTGAATGTTTGTTCACATTACTCATTCCACTTAAACTTTTTATTACCTTATAATGCTTTAAAAAAGTGCTAAGCATCTATCAATGCTTTAACAAACCTATTTAATCTGTAATTCTTTTAATCAGGCGTTTTATTTTCTTAATAGTTTAAGGTGATTGCATGCCAAGTAGAACTTTAATCTTGTTAGGATTTACTTCGTACCACGTTGGGTTCGTTAAAAAACCAAGAAACTTTCCAAATCCAACTCCAAATGTGCATTTCTTTGGATGCAATCTTATCTTGTACTTTATCAGAATATTGAAAGTTTCCCATAGGTTTGCAACATGATCAATCGACTTTATGCTTTTGACTAACATATTGTTGACATACACCTCCAAAATTTATCAATTTGTTTCTAAAACATCTTGTTGACTAATCGTTGATAGGTAGCACTAGTGTTTTTTAGTTCGAAACGCATGACTATATAGCAATTAACTCTCAATCAGTGATGAATGCAGTTTTTTGTTAGTTAGGCTCCTACAAATAGAAAGCGTTCATGAATGACAGCATCTCATTCTCAGCTGTTGTATCCACCAATTGATCAATTCTCAAAATGGAAAAGCTGGTTTTTGGAGATACTTTATTAAGATCTATAAAGTCGACACAGACCTTCCATTCACTATTTACTTTCTTGACAAGGACAATGTTAGCTAACCAATCAGGATATTCAACCTCTAAATGAATCCGACTTTTAGTAGTTTTTTGGTCTTCTTCAACGATTACAGTAGACTTCTTAGCATTAAATGTTCTTCTTTTCTGTCTTATATGTTTGAAATTTAGATCGTTCAACCTATTCTTGATGATCTTGTGGTCAATTTTGAGCATGTCATTGTGTGACCATGCAAAGATGTCACGATATTCCATCAGTAACTCGATCAAATGAGCTTGGAGTTCTGGATCTAGATTTTTTTATGCATATGGATTTGGTGTGATATCGTGGGGTTATCTCTATGACCTCTAACTCCTCTGCTGGTTTTGTTATGTGAACATTATCATTCCTCAAAGTTTATCCCTTTACAATTTGGCAAGCCATTTCAAAATTCTTGGCATGTGAATTCTTTTGTTTCAATACTGTAGTATAACATTATCTAGATTCATATTGTTGAACTTGTAGAAGTTTAACCATATCCTTGGTAGAAAATTTCATCATAAAGTGATATGTCATGGCTACAGCTTTTATAGAATTCAGTTTTGGATGTCCTATGATGACATTATAGACCAATGGACAGTTTACGACCAAAAAGTCCCCCAAAAGTCCACCATGAAGGTGACTTGATTAGAGGGCTCACTAATTGTCATCATGAGTTCAATAATTCCTGTTGGGGTTATACTCTCGCTTGCAAATCCTAGCAAAAATGTAGGCAAACCATCAATTATCCACTAAGATATGGTAAACATTGTAGTTAACTATTATCATAATGATGACCAATGCATCATTATGAGGATGGATGATGCCTTATGCTTCCTTATCAGAAAAAATGATCACGCTCTGAACTAAATAAACGTTAAGTATAGGCTTCTCATGTTTTGTTTAAATCTCCACAGAGATATAGACTCCAAAAATGGTATGAATTTCTTTAGTAGTCTCATGATGTCCATTTTGATTATTACGATCATTAGCTTGTCTATCTCCTTTATTATTTCTCTAGTCATCATTATTTATTACAAATTCTTCCAAATGTCTTTTTTGGATCAGATTTTGGATCTCATCCTTTAGGTTTATGCAATCCTCTGTGTGATGTCCATGATTGTTATGGAAATGATAGAACTTGCTTTTGTTTTTTGTTTGCGGATCAAACACAAGGTTATTCAGCCAATATAGCAAATTTTGGTCCTTGATCTACATCAATACCTATTCACATATGAGGTTGTTAAAGGGGTATACTTGTGGAAGCGAGTCACAGGTAGACGTGGAGGACGAGTCTAGCTTGACTAATCTATTTGTCGACCTCCATTCTTCTCACAATCCATATTTTTATCTTCCGATGACTTTCTTTTCCTTTTTCTACCCAGACTTGTTATTTTCTTTCCTTTATATTCTTCTACACTTAACAAGCTCTTCACCATTAATGAATTTTTAAGCCTTGTTAAATAGGTTAGAGAAAATTTCTCGATGGCTCTTCTATAATCTTCCATAGAAATTTTTCTGTGATGATGTGTCCCATGATAGCCATCAACTCTACTTCATCATTTTATGATTTTACTTATATATCCTCAGAATTAAATCTGATAATGTAATCTTTGAGAGACTCACCTTCCTTTTTTTTTATTAAGAGAAAATGATATGTAGGCTTCCGCATGACCTTGGCTCCTATGAACTGACTGACAAAAATGTGTCCAAGTTAAGTGAATGACTCAATAGATCTTGGTGCGAGTTTTAGAAACCACATCATAGCTAATCCAGTTAGTATGAAAGGGAATGCTCAACATATAGCAAGGTTGGAAATTTTCTGAATGTCCATTTAGATACAATACAAATGTAAATGCTCAACCATATCTTTGTCTTCTGTTTCTTTAAGGTGAGAAGTCACTGAACCACTAGGTTGACCTCTTAGCTTAATGAAAAGATGAAAGCGTAGGTTAATTTGTCTCGCTTTTCTTTGAGATGAGAAGTCACTGAATTCTCTGGTCTGCCCTAACGTCTTATGTCAAGGTTAAGTTGGATTTATCTTACCTTTCCTTGAGTCGAGAGGTCACTAAATCTCTAGGTTCATTTTGATGTCTAGCATCAAAATGATGATGTAAGTCAGACTTGTCTAATATCTTACATTCTTTCTCAGGCTCATTAGGCTTTTGTCATTTCTCCCAAGCATTGGTCTCTCTTTCATTGCTTCTTATCTTCTCATGAGGCTTACTTCCTTTAGGAGGTTGCTATAGGCTTATTTGAGTAATCATTTGTTTCAAACATACAAAGCCATTCTCCATCATCTTTTTAAAATTTGTGTAGAGCAATGACACATTCTTCTTTCTTTGGATTTTTTTTTTGGTAATTGACGAGGGATGAGCAATGTTTTTTACTTTTATTGGTCTACCTCTGCTTCTTCATTAAGCAAGAAGTAAAGATTGATGCTCATAATTTGTATCAGAAGAATGCTGCTTCGGGACTCTCTTAGATGCTCATTGCTACCATTGTTTCAGCAATATTGGAGGTTCATGCCTTCCCTCTAGTGTCAAATGTTGATGCAGAAATCTGGCACGACCAAAACTCCCACCTCCTTGATCTTTAACCTACGAAAGATGTCATAAAAACATTGAGGTACTAGTGTGATACCGGCCAAAGACATTTCAACACTCAAGTTAGTGTCAATATATTTTAATAGAAGTAGACAATTAGTCAAGAGATTTCGAATGTCACACTAGTGATGTTGGTGTAGTCTATATTTATAGTGCCTTTGGAATACTTGATAAGTCTTGTAGATGAGAATTTATTATATCGTTTATCTTTTAAGATTTATTGAATAACTGCTAATCGAGACTTGATATCACCCTATCTTTGAGATTTACCTCATGACATGTCTATCAGTAGGTTAGTTAAGATTATTCTCTCATTTTAATTAGATATCAAAGATTATACCTCCGGATATCTCATTATCTGTAATAATAGACTGTTTCCAATAGTAATCCAATATTTGATTGATTATGCCACTTAGAATTGTGGTGCCAAGTAGGATGACCACGTAGCATAATAATGTCACACAAGCAAAACGTGCCAAATATGACTGCCATATAAACATAAGCCAAATTCACTCATGGCAATAATAGTAAAACCTTAATTGTTTTAGAAGTAAGATGTGAGAACCTATTGATAGTATCTTTTTATGTTATAGCCTTTGAAAGGAGCTGATTATTGAGGAATTTTAATTTTTCAAATTTATCAAATACTTTGCTTGATAAAAATTCTTCTACAATCTAATTTAGAGGGTCTCAACACAACCCTAACCATAGCAAAGACTAGATAAATATCAATTGCATTATTATGGAATAGTTCGATGGTGGAGTGCCCATATATTAAATTATTCTATCTATTTTTTATTTTTTGCTAGAGTATGATAAATTCATTATCTAATATAATTACTTATAAAAATAATATATGTTTGAACTATAACATGATATGAAATAAAATTGAAAACTAACGCCATTTATAACTTTTATTTCAATTTATTTTTCTTATAGATTTTTTTAAATATATATATATATATATATTTAATTTTGATATGTATATATTTCTATTTATATGAATACTCTATTTACTATTATTATTTAGTTTAGGATTTCTGGAGATTATAAAAAAATCAAAAATCAACAAAAAGTACTATTAAGGCAACAACCAGCTTTTTTATCAAACTGATAACTCTTTGATAAATTGTTATTCAAAATTAGAATAATCTACTTAAATATTGTATTGTATATAATGGTCAAAATAGACATTAATTATTATTTTCTTATTTATATTATTACTAATAATACTATAATATATTTGTCTTTTTAATAATAAATAATTGCATGTTTTCGCTCATCCCAACTCTAGTAAAATTAGATAATATATAAAAATGTATTTAATTGATCAATATATAAAATTTTATAAATTGACTTTTGGGAGGGGTGATTTATAAAATAAGCATATAGATATAAAGGAATTTTATTATCATTTGAAGGTGATAATAGTAATTTTAATATTAAAATTATAATTGTTCCAAGGGTGAATATATATTCCTACTACAAAGATTAATAACCAGATAGGTATAATTAATTGGTGTAAGTAGTAAAAATTGAATTAAAATTGAGTATATGTAAAATGCAGTGTGGTTATTGAATTTTCTAGTGTAAATATAATCACCCTTATAAGAAAAATATGCGATTCTAGTCTGTTAGGTTGTGGCTTTTCCTGGTTTTGCTCTGATAGTGTTAGAACCATAACACCACTAAGCAGTCAAACCTCCAAAGAAAACTGGATCCAATTCCAAGAATTCAGTTTAACCCCTCAACCTTGAAAACTGGAACTCCACTTCCCCTTCTTAAATCACTAAATTCCTATCATAGCTTGTAAGAACTAAGTAAGGAGGTGAGGTGAGTATGAATATTCAACAAATAAGTTAAACAAAATATCAATAATCTAGTATAACAAAATAATATAGTATTGATAACATAAGATACAGTGATTCAATACAATGCAATTTACCAAAGTCTTATAAATCCAAGAAAAGCTATAACGATACATAATAAAAACCAAAATAGTATGCCATTAATACATATCAATAACACATCAGGATATGTTGACGGGGAGAATCATTATTATACTAATGCATGCTAAGAATAGATTAGGGCATGTAAGTAGAGAAAATCATTGTGCCACTAACAATTGCAAAAAACACATTAGAGTATGTAGAGTGTGTAAAATAACTAGAGACCATTGTCTCAACTACTTAACAAAAATACTTAACACCAAGTAGAATGCAAATATTATAATCATCATCAACAATCTTCATAATCAACATTATCATCATAAAATGACCATAATCAAAATAATCATCATCACCATAACCCTCTTATAATCTGGAAAAACACTATCTTATCAGCTAGGTGGCAGGATATTTTAACTGCTTCTAATACTCATAGAAGATAGCCAAAGCCATATCCATAAACATAAACTAGGATCTTATAGGTCAAATCTAGAATTTCAAAACTAATAAATCAAGTTACAAAATCATTTGTAAATCCATAGTTTAAAAATCCAACTTTTTAAAATGATTTCCATAAAATATTTTATTATAATATTGCTCAAACGTATGCTATGCATGATATATATTATACACGTACTGTATAGAGATAAGAAAATGTTCAAATTACAGTTCCAAACTCAAATAAAGAATTCAAAATAGGCTTATGTTTGCATGAATGTAGATATACATATATATATATATATATATACATTTAGGGGTGGATTTACCTAACTTGCCCCATGCTCCTGGCAATTTTTTTCTAAATAGATTTTACAAATTTTTTTCCCTAATCGGTTGATTATCATTTAAATTCTAGGCATGTGCCTCCTTTTAATTTATGGTTTCCTATCCAGTATTCCCATATTCCTTTTTAGTTTTTTATTTTTTGCTTACAGGGTGTTTGGGAAGTGTCAAAATTGAGAAGAAAATTGATTTTCTCGATTTAGTTTCCTAAGAATTATTTTTTCTTTTGATTTGTTTGGTGAGTAATGGGAAAGTTATGATTAATAAGTAATTAAATTTAATATTGTATAATAAATTAAGGGTAAATATGTATTTTAAAAAAAATTTAAAACTATTTTCTCTGGGATTCTCAAAATGACACTTATATAGATGGGAACAACTTTTCCACATATTTTCCTACATTGGT
The DNA here is from genome assembly GCF_031755915.1 of Ziziphus jujuba. Taxonomy (NCBI): domain Eukaryota; kingdom Viridiplantae; phylum Streptophyta; class Magnoliopsida; order Rosales; family Rhamnaceae; genus Ziziphus; species Ziziphus jujuba. The sequence continues at coordinate 8,568,823 of NC_083390.1, forward strand.
GGGAATCTAATTCCCTGAGTCTATATTTTTCCATTTCACAGTAAGTATCCAAACAAAAAAAAAAAAATTATCACTTTCCCAAAAGATTTAGATTTCCACTAACTTTACCTTTATCCAAACATGCTGTTAATGAATTTGTCTAATCCAACCCTAAATACTCTATTAATTAAATATTGCAAAAATACTTTTTGAATTTACATGTAAATCTACAAATTTCTTTATTTGAGGAAAAAAAAAAAGTATCTTTCACCACTTTTTTTTATGAATATCTTTCATCATTAAAACTAGTTTTTTATATAACAAAAGAGGGGGGGGGGGGGGGAAATCAATTACTATATAGTTTTCGAGTTTATTATATGTAAAATATATCTTTTTAAATATTTTTTCAGTTATAACTATTTCGTTATTTTATAGTATTACACAATAATAGTTAAATAGAAAATATAAATTATTAATTACATATTTGTTTATGAATAAGTAATTTTTGGATTTATTATAAATAACTTTCATTATTTTATAGTACTACGCCGTAACAGTTAAATAGAGAATATAAATTGTCAATTATGTACTTGTTCATGAAGAAGTAATTTTTGGATTTATTATCAGTAATTATAATTTAATTTCTAAAAAAATTATTTTTAATTGTGCCCCTCCAACCCAATTTTCTGAATCCGCCACTGCATAGGTATTAAAAAAATAAAAAAATAAAAAATAAAAAGTTTAAGAAAAATCTTCCTCACCAACTGCCTCTAGCAACTCTTGCCCAAGGAAAGACTTCCTTGCCAATCCCATTCAGATGCTCCTTAGTCCTTTTTTAAAACCATGACTTAAAATCAACCAATTCCTGTCAACAATCCAATCACCATCATATCACCATCATATTCAAACCATATTCCATATTAATAATTTCATTCCTCAATTTTATAAACCAAGTCCAATAATTCCATCATTTCTAACTTACCAACAAAATAGAAAATAAACTTCATAAAATCAGCCAATAATTTCAACACATTCATCAAACCACTTAATATTCCCCAATTAAGCTGAAAATCTAAAATAAATCTCAATCTCAAGAATTAAATCCAAGTCTAAAACAAAATCAAACCGAGAAAAATTTACAAATCCAATGGTCTTCCAAAATTCCAGAAAATAAATTCTTAACCTCATAATTCATTAAATAAATTTCCAAGAGTCTTTCAAATTTCAATTAAAAATCAAACTTAACCTTAAAGAAATTTAAATTGAAATTTCCAAAAAGTCTCCCAATTATTTAGAAATTTAACATAACCTCAAACACAAAAGAAAATTAAATTCCTTTATAAATCAAGCAAACCTGAAACAAAGCAAAAACAAAAATCCTTTTTAATAAATCAAAACCATTCAGTCAATCTTAACCCCAAAAATCAAATCTATTTCCAACAAATTCAAAGAACACATAAATTCCAAAACTCCAAGATTATAATCTTAACATCAAAATATAAAATTAATCCTAAACAAATACAAATGTTTGATTACCAATTACCATACAACTTAAATTCTCAACTTCATCCTTGTATCCAAATTAACATGCAATCTTATGATCAACACATCAAACCAAACACCTCATACTTTCGACATTTAACAAAATCATCAATAATAACTATAATCCAAGTTCCAAACTTCCATTAAATTTAACAAGCAACTCCAAAACCGATTTCCATCATTTCCAACAACAAATAACCAAAAATTCAACTCCAAAAGCATCATTAGTCCAAAAATTAATTTCCATTAATCCAAGAATTCCACTATATATATCTAACAATTTTTCAAAGAAAATAAATTCAAAATTCAATTCCATTAGATCACATGGCCACAGCCAATACATACAACATCTAACCAATCCACTTCAAAGATACAAAGAATCCATGCTTAAGATTAATTTGCAAAGCCAAATCTTCCAAAACTCAAAGCACAAATCCAACATGCAACTATGAAATCCAAAGACAAGCTTGTGAAAATTTTGATTTCACAAAATTCATGGACCACATGGCATGCATGTAAAAATCAACCAACAATCTTCTATTAATACCAAAGTTTAGTAAAAAAATCAACATGCAAACCTAAATCTTCCAAGATCATGATTCAAACTCCACATGCATCATCATTTATGTTAGATTTGATGATCCGAATTCTTACTGACGACCCGAAAAGCTAACGGTGCGACCCGTTAGGTGAAATTAATTTTGTGAAAAAATTTGGAGCTCTATGGTGATAGCGAAGGTTGAGGGCCGATGCTTTTGGGGGGTTCTTAAGATATATTGAGTTTTTAACCGCTTTATTTGCTCATTTCTTGTATCAATATTGATCAATAAAAGTTTTGCCTCTCTTTGCCTATGGTTTTTTTCCGTCAAGGGTTTTCTACGTAAATCTATGTGTTTTGCTTTTATTCTTCTATTGCTATCGTTTTGTTCTATTTTCGTAACAAGTGGTATCAGAGACTGGTTCAATTTCGTTAATGGCAACCATGAAGTATGATATTTCGTTATTGGATCGCAACACTAGATTTGCATTATGGAAGGTCGAGATGTGGGTTGTTCTTGTGCAGATGAATTTGGAAGATATGCTATTAGGGTTTGATAAGATGCCCTCGTCTTGGACTACGGAGGAGAAACAATGTAAGGATCATAAAGCCCTAACTCAAATTCAACTTCATCTCTTTAATAAGATTCTGCAAGACATTTTGAAAGAGAAATGGGGTTGGGGAGTGCTTTAAAGTAGTGGTGGTACTTTCAGTAGGAAGAGAAGAAATGGAAAACAAGAGGTACCGATGGTGCTGGGGAGTGCTTATACTGGTCAAGATTAATGGGGCAACATGGAAATTTCCAATGGTTTAATAATTTAAGGACTCAAATACCATTGCAAGCAAATTAAATCTTGCATGTATCCCTCTAGCAAATAATTTTCCAGAAATTAATTTTAATAGAAACATATTTTTCAATTCCTATTATATGCAAAGCATGAGTAGACATACATACATATATATATATATATATATATATAAATAGAATTAAATTCCCAAGGTCTAAATTAAAATACCTTTCTTACCAAACATGACAAATAGATTTGTACATATACACATAAAATTTAGTATAAGAAAAGCATTTTTCTCAAGTAAAATTAGCTATCCAAAATAACCTGTCAAGTCCCCAAAAAGAATAATTTTTTTTAAAAAAAAAAATCCTACCATTTTTCTATTAAGAAATTATAAGAAAATAAAAAATGCACACACAAGTACCATGATAATTTCTTGGAAATTAAATAACAGTAAGTTTAAAATTTTTGAACTTACATAGTTCTTGAAAGGGGGTGATTATAACGGAATTTTGGGCATGTTTGGTATCGTTTTGCAAAATAGTTTTTAATTTCATAAATTAAAAAATGACAAAAAATTCATTCATTTCCTATTTTCAAAATGTAAAATCTCAAAAAATTTGAAATTATTCTCTATAATATAGATAAATTTAGGCACGTTTGATATATAGAATGGTCATTTATGATAAAATAGAAATACCTATTCATAAGAATTAAAAAAAAAAAAAAAGAATAGATATTTGTCAGGACCCTCTTAGGATCATTTACCAGAATCCTAGGATATCTTCGATTAGGGGAAACTTTACCAGAATTTATATGGAAAATCTGGCAGCATCTTCCCTATAAATTGGATTTTCCCAAAATTCTTCGCACCAAAAAACATACTCTTAACATGCATCCACCTTATTCCTCCTCCTTACTACAAAGTTTTTATAAGATTGCAGCACTCCAAAAATAAAAGAATACAACATATAAATAATCTTATACAGATGTCTAGGCCCTCAATTTGATATTAGAACATTCTAGGAGTATTTAAAAATGTAAATATTGCAGATACAGAAGAAAAAGTAATAACAAAGCAAAGAAATAGAGAAAATTTCTACCTGGTACGGTAATGGAAGAATGCAGTTAAAAGGGATGTGCAGCTCGGATAGTTGGTTCGCTATCTACCTAGACTAGAATAATGTGTTTGGAAAATAAAGAAAACTAATGAGATGCTAATCATTTAATTGAGTGGTATCCATCTAATATAATAATAATAATTAATAAAAAATAAAAGAATTAATAATAGTAACAATATTGATAATAATAATAATGATAATTTAAGAAAATAAAATAAATATTTAGGAAAATGATTTGTATCTCAAAACTTTCACTAATCCACTAATTTGAAAAGTTCCCCTATTTAAATTTATTTTTTCAAAATCCATAATTTTGTAGTCCCTAATATTAAAATATCATTGTGGAAAATAATATAAAATAAAATAAAATAGAATGAGGCAAAATATTATTTAATTAAATATCATAAAAAATATTCTTGAAAATAATTATGAAAAATTAAAATGAAAAATAATATAATGTAATAAATATTATACCTAAAACAATTTAATGAATTAATAAATGATTAATTAATCAATTAAAAACCATAAATTAATTATATCATTAAGAACATTTAAAAACATGTAAAATATAAGGTGTATGCCTAATGTACCATACTATATACTGAGTAATGTCAAATGGCATTTTGCATCCTAAACATTCCTGATAAAAAAAATGAAGGGGGGGGGGGGGGGGGGGTGTGTGGGGTAAGAAGGGGCAAATAGAGATACCTACAGTTGGACACTTTGACATCCAAAGGAATTGATACTAATAACTTGTTATCCTATAGCCAAGGGGAGGATGGCTAATGCCACCTTACAAAATATCTGCCTACGCCCTCTCACCTTAATTTTTATAGAATATCTAAATAATACCTACATGCAAATTAATGATAACAATAATACATAATACTAGTACTATATAGTACATCTAAAACACTTAAATATACAAACCTTGTCACAAAATCATTTTATAAATCATACCCGAATACTACAGCATGTCAAAACCAAATTTGAATACCCATATAAAAATATTTAAACGATTTAAATAATTATAATAAACCTCAATCATTAATTTTACAAAGGCACATGTAAAAGTATATTTATTAAACATTCATATATTAATAATCTCTTTTAAATCAAATAGCACAATATTATTTCTAATTGGTAACATCTATTTATTTATTTAACCCCAAAAATATATTTTAGAAAATATATCACTCATATAAAAAAATATTATGTTACTCCAAATCTTCTATGGGATTTGCTCCACTGTTCACGTAACTAAAATATCATAAAAAATATAATATATATTAAAATATTAATTTTTACTTGGTATTTTACATACAGTTCACCTGAGGGGTCAAACACAAACCTTATCTAAAATTAACAACCTATATACCAAAATAAAACCTAAAGGATAAGGATCATGAATCCGATCGTACCTCTCCAAAATTCGGATGGTGGTGATTGGAATTTTACTAGGAAAGTTCAACCAACTTCAAACTCTTGGATCTTTTAATCTAGCTTGAATTGAGCTAAAAGAAGCTTGAATTTGGATCCAGGAAGGTCAAAAATGGTAAAAAAAATGTGGTGGTATGGCTTAAAACTCGTTGGAAAATGGAGAATTGGTGGGCCATCACTATTGCAAAAAAAACATGTCGATCTTGGAGCATTGTCGGTGATCCAGGCATGAAATTTCATAGCTTGGCTGACCTTTGAGTGGGTGAGGTTATGGTAAGGGCGATGAGGCTGAACGGTTGCATAAAAAGTAGGTCAATTTGGCTATAAAAGTAGGTAATAATTCACCCAATTCAAGCGTGTTGTTAGCAATCTCACCATGAATTTTGGCAAGTTGGCCGGGTTTGGGCAGGTTTCACAGTGGTGGTAGCGATGGGAGTGGTGGTTGCCATAAGATGGAGTTTTTCCAGCCCTCTCTCTTGGTTCTCTCTCCTTTTGCTTGCTCTTCCAAATGGTCCTAGTGGACCAATAAAAAAAAACACCATTTTGCCGTTGTTCACCCACGTGAACCATTTAGGTGCTAACATGTAGCACGTGTTAGCTGGTATTTTTAATTCTCTATTTTACGCATCTTCAAAAATATTCGATAAAATCAGTCACAGAAAAATAATTATATCTTTGCATAGTCATAATTTTTCAACTGTAACTCTAAAATAAGCACGCTACTAGTTTATGGACTTGTATTGATGAACATTATATGATAGTATACAAGTTAATGTCATAACTTGTACAAATAAAAAGTCAACCTTGGGTCTTGCGTAATTTGTTTGGACCACACCTTATTATGATCGTATCTTTCCAATTTTGACTATGAATAAGCCATTAATCTATGAACTCGTGATGAACTCGTGATGATGTGTATTTCACAATAGTGCCCTAGTCAAAATAAAATTCTAATTGTACCAAAAAGTCAACTATTATATTAAATGTTTAGTCTTAATAAAAGTTCTTTTTTTTCTTCTGAAAATACAAAATTTAGTAAAAATTAATTAAAAGTCAAATTTTGTAGTTGTTTATGTATTTTTAATTAAGGATAATCAATCTAGATTTGAATACATTTTAAATGTAGTAAGAATATTTATCATTCAAATGAATAAATAACAATTTTAAGCTTTTTGAAAGGAATAATTATTTCTAGTAGAGAATAATGATACATTTGGTATATAGAATAAATATAGGAATAAAATGGGAATAAAATGGTTATTCTGTTGGATTATCTGTTCTTGTTTTCGGTATATTTTCAAATTTAGGAATTTATATTCCATATAAATACATATTCTCCCATTTTAAAGAATATTCATTCGATTTACAAAATTCAGAAATGTTATTATTTCATTTTGATGATAAACATAGTTACCATACTTAAAATATCTAGATTGATCATCCTATACTAAAAACACATAAATAACTATGAAATTTAACTTTTAATTAATTTTACCAAATTTGATAATTTTGAAAAAAAAAATTTATGGAAAAAATAATTATGAAGGCTAAATATCCATTCAATATAATAACCAGATATATTAATAAAAATAACTATTCCATTTTCCTTTTTTTAGCTATTTCTATTTTACAAGAATAATTATTTTATATACCAAACACATATTCTAAGTATTCCGGCGGAACATGTATTACTAAAATTTGAAATGTACCAAACGTAAAAATAGTTTATCTCATAGAATAACTATTCTATTCTTGCATCTATTTACATATCAAACATGCTTTTAGAATACGTTCCAAAGACATTTTATATGCATCTGAAAAAATTTGGAAATAAAAATATTAAAGGAAATAAATGATATTTATTATTTTAAATTAAAAAGATATTTATTTTATATAGATATATACCATATTTAATGTATATCATATACATACACGGATAATGTGTACCATTTTTTAATAACAAAGATTTATTTTTAATTTTTTATATAAATATGTAACATATTTAACATTTGATTTACTATTTCATTTTCATAAAATATTTTTAAATACATCACTAGACATATTTCTTATTTTTAGAAACATCACCAGACATATTTCTTATAATAAAAAAGGCAAATTTGATTTTTTATTTTTAAAATTTATATGTCTGGTATGATTTTAGAAAATATTATTCAACAGACACTAAAATTTACAAGTTTACCAAACATTTTACTTGATAAAAATTCTTCCACAGTCTAATTTGGAAAAATATATACGAGTTTACCAAAAAGTTTACCGAAACTATTTAGATAACTTTTGCTCAAAATAAACGTGGGTTGCACTTAAAATTACTTATTATGTGGATAAAAAAAACAAAAATTGGAAAATGAATAAAATTCCCTCAAAATAATATCTCATATATATATATATATATATATATTTTGAATATATATGTATTTAGTGTTAAAAATGATTTATTTTCATTAATTTTAACATACAGGAATTACATTTCAATTGTCAGTCCACATGGTCATAGATATTCTGTAAGATGCAAGAAGCACTTGTTGAAAGTTCTCTAATGTCAATAATTCTGACTGTCATATCAAGTAGTAACATTTTTGGTTTCTATCTAATCAAGTCAACTTATTCACTATATGGCAACCTGATTTTTCAAAATTTGATTTCTTTTGTTGAAGCAGCTTATTCATTCAACATGATTTTTCCTTTTCAACTGAAAAATACAAAAAGGAGATTCTTTGAACATTTCGAAAATCTGTGTTTCCTTTATTATTATTTTTACGTTTTTTTATTATCATCATCATCATCATCATTTTTTATCTTCTGGGGCGGCTAAGGAAGGAATGAGAACTGCTTTATACTCAAAGGCAACATTATCCTATATATTACATATAGAAGCAAGGTCGCCAGTCTCATTCACGGGTTTACAAGAAAATCCATTTCACAGTGTCAAAAACTTTATGCTACCGTATGGTCAATAAAAACGGCAATTCTGCTTACCTTTTTTTTTTTGTTGCTTTTTTTCCTTTTTAGTGGTTATATTTTGATGGTGTAAAATTTAAAATTTTAATCTTTAATAAAATTAAATAAAATATAGGGTTAATTACACTTTATTATTTTTTAGTTTGGAAAAATTACATTTTTTACTTTTAAATTAAACATATTTGCAATTTAAATTTATAAATTTCAATTTGTTGCATTTGATCCAATTGGATTTTTTGAAAAACAGTGACTAACAGTTTTGTCCCATGTAACTAATATTAAAAATTTGTTACCATTTAATAGCTAGTTTCAAAATTTTACATTTTTTATATTTTTAAATAGTTAATTGTCATTTACCCAAAAAAATAAAAATTAATTCGACCAAATGCAACAAATTGAAATTTAAAGGGTAAATTACAATATTTAAAACTTCAAAATCCAAAGTGCAAATTCTTCATACTAAGGGATGCTAAAGGGATTAATTGTATTTTTGCATCTTGTATTTTGATCATAGTGCAAATTGAATCCTCAAATTTAAAATTTTTTCAATATTCAATTTACAAATTGTTTTATATAGTTTAATTCCTAAACTAATAACTAAATTGGCTAATGAAAAGTTGACAACATTAGTTGACCCATTTTTCTAGAATTAAAAAAAAGAAAAAGAAAAAAAGCAACAAGGAAGAAGGAAGAGAGAATAAAAAAACAGCCTGTTAGTACCAGGGTTTTAAATATTAATATTATAATATCTGTCAAAATATCTACATCAAATACTTAACAATTTGGTTAAAAATTTATAATATCTATTGAAATTTTTAAAATTTTCATATAAATTTTTGAAAATATTTATGAAAATTTGTTTAAATTTTTTTTAAAGAAATTTATAAATATTATTGATGTTTAGTAAATTATTTTACTAAATTAACTTTAGTGATAGTTTTTTTTTTTTTTTAGTTATCTTTCAAATATTTAATAATATATATAAAACACAGTGAATTAAATTGAATAACTTTAATAGATTCTATTTATTGATAAAGTATAAATATACTTACTATACATTTTATATAAGATAAATTCATTACAATCCTATAATTACAAGTTAATAGTTGATTATATAAAAATAGAAAATAATAACATGAAAATACAATATTATGTAGAATTGGTATTAATAGTTATTAAATTAATAATGTTAAGCAAATAAAAAAAAACGATGATAGAATATATTATACTAAACATTAAAAGTAACTACATTTAATACAAGATCCTTATAGTTGATATACTAATAATTATATGAAAAATTATCAAAGAGATATATATTTTAATAATTACTTTTTACATTTCACATCTCAAAATGAGAATGAGAAAAATACCAATAATTTTCAACGACCTAAAAATTCTATGAGTATTGAAATGACATTTATAATATATAATATAATTGTATAATTGTTTTATCTTAATTAATAAACAATTTTATCAAATATATAAATTTTATTGCAAATTTTTATTAATAATAATTTGTTTATAAGCATTATTGCTTACTATAAATTAAATTAATCAAGAGAATTATAATATCTATTCAATATTTTTGCAATTTTTATATCAATTTGATATTTAATTGATTAAATAAGCTAATTTTAAAATTTCAACAAAAATTTTTATTTTTTAAAATAAACTTTTATAATTTTTTATGGATTTTTATCAATATTCGATATTTTCCAATATTTTTATGAAAATTTTTATTTTTTAAACTTTTGATATTTTCATTGATATCAAAATTTTGAACTTTGGTTATTACCTTCATTTTCAACCTTATCAAACATTATTATTAAACATTTATAAGAGACCTTCTTTAAAATAATATCAAGTCTTTATACAAAAACTAAAATAAGAAAAAGAAAAGTAAGTCTTCGATATTGAGTTCTTATGAATTCGATTTTCATTACTTCTCTCCTGATTTTCCTTCACTTCTTTTTGGTTGAATCTTTTTTTTTTTGGGTCACAATAGAGAATTTATTATTATTATTTTTTTTGGGTATGTGCAATATAGATGACTGATGTTTGTCAATTTTCTATTAATTAACTGGAAAATTAGATTAATTTAAAATAATTACTAAGTTGAGAGTTTAAATGAGAGTATTTTAAATTCGAAAAGGACAATATGCAGTCTAACTTCGAATAAAATGCAATTAATCCTAAAATATATACCTAGAATAGAAATATGCTTTCCGTTTGTATCAAAAGAGAAAATTTGAGGCCGAAAAAGGTTTAATATATGGCTGCTAAACTTAGCCTCATGCCTTGCCTATTAATTGTTGTGGACCGGCTCGGGCCAGGAGAGGCTCAACTCGCACAGACCATAATCAAAAGAACCAAAAATTAGCCCATAGATGCTGGATTCTGGGTTTTGATGGTTTTGCCTGATTGAGCTCATCTATCAAATTCATGTGCTTGAAAAACCAAAAGCACCAACTTTGAAACTCTTTCGATTTGTTTTGTTTTGTTTTTAAATTCTTTTCTCTTTTTCCCTTTTTGGGTAATTGCCCCAATTTGGACCTCACTTTACTTTAGACTCGGTCTTTGTTTCTCTAAATCCAATAAAAAAAAAAAAATTTTTTTTTGAAGAAGAAAAAGAGAAAAAAGGAGCATAAAAAGCTAGAGTAGGGGACCGAAGACCAAAACAGTTGGGCACCCCAACCCAAAGAATCCAGGCAAAAAGACTAACCCAAGATGCAAGCATCATTATTTTCCAGAAGCATACAACTTTAATTAGTGGAAGGTGTACTTTAGTTGGAACTCATCCCGTATATTTAAAAATCACTTAGTAGCTCTACACATATATAATTAAACTATATCATATTATATATATAAATAAAAACAAAAGCAATTATCAAAAAAATAAAATAATAACAAAAGAATCTTCAACAGCCCAAAGCCAAAAAGATGATTCTTCCCTATTTCTGAGAAGACTGCTACATGTTCTATACATAAACTTTTTTTGCTGAGTTTGGTAGCCCAATTTAATTGTATATATAATAATATTGATTACATATAATTTATTATATAAATTATGTGTAAAATATAAACTAGGCATCGATGCCCACTTAATAAAAATTAATATGTATAAATATTTATATATATAAAATTTTTATATGGTGTAACATATTCCTATTTACTGTTAAAAACCATATTTATATAATAACTGTTAAAAATGACATCTCAATTACTTAATGATTTAATTAATCAACAAATTTAGTCGGACAAATAACAAAATCAAATTGTTATCTATATAAGTTGAAGAATATGTTTGCAACAAATCAAAACTATATCAATATATATGCGTGGCTCCTTAATTTTTTAACATGATCAACTTTTGCTTTATATAATTTACTCTCTCTCAAATGACCAGAATGGTAATTAAAGTTGAGTTTTGTGGTGCAGATTAACTTATGCCCTCTGGAAAAGTACTTTATGCAAGACAAACGTCCTTTTCCTCTCTCTATATATAGCCCCAAGCACCTCCCAAAGCAATATTTGTGCAGGAGAAAAGAATTTTTTTGCATGCACTCCCAGTTGGGGTTTCCATCATCATATTGTTCAAAGAGATATTTATATATATTTTTGTTTTATAGTCCCATTTACTAAAACATACAAAAGAGAGATTGCAGAGACATCTTCTGCACTGTTGCTGAAGCTTCTCCAACAGCTCTATCGGCTAAGCTTGACCAGGAGGTCGTCCAGAGTTCCCAGCTCTCCTGTACATATATAAAAAATAATAAAAAAATTTTTTCAGGTGATTTTGCTTTTTGAGAACAAAAAACTATAACATAATTACGAGAACTAGTTCCAGTTGCATATATATATATATATATATATATATATATATATGTATGTATGTATGGGTAGCTATCTGAAAAGAAAAAAACTATTTACTACTGTTGATGATTATCACTGACAGAATCTATATACTTTGATAATTTAAATAACTATCTAAAAAGTTTATTTTTTCAAATTAAAATTTTTGAAAAAATTAATACATAATTACATACTATCAATTAACAATTATTATATTAATAATAATTCCAATTGTGGTAATTTATATTGGTGAAAAATTAAAATAATCCAAAAATAAATATTATTATTTTTTATTTTTTATAAGGAAATTAATTTTCTTATTCTAAAGTGAAACTCTCAGTGCTTAATGAGGTAAAATTTGCTAATATTCATAAGTAACCTTGTAGGGTGAAAAAAAGGGAAAAGAAAGGGCAGCATATAAAGGTTAACGGACATAAAAAAAATTTTGGCCAACAAGATGAAATATTGTTAATTAACTTTGAAGAAACATGATTATGGAATGGAATAAAGTGGAGACATGCATACTTTATATAACTTTTTGTGGAGGGTAAATGGGGCTTTAAGACATACTTATAATACTGTTCCCAATATATTAATTAAAGCACCTAATCAAGTCCTTAACTATGACAAACAAATCAATATAACAGTTAGATTATGAATTATTATGTAAACATTTTTTTGGTACATAACCTGCTATCTTATGGAATATAGAATAATTGATATGTACCATGATTTTTATTGACCTTAGAATATCACACTCCATATTTTATTAAATTTGTCGCCTCTTCATTTAAATTTTTTTCATGAGCCAATAGTACGTAAAACACGATTTTTTAATTAACTTGTATATTATTTTTAATTTTTAATTTTCATGTCATGGAAACAAGGATAGACCAAAGAAAACATGAGTCTGACAGAGGATTTAATTTTGTTTTATCTACTATATATTTAATTTTACATGCAAAAAAAAAGAAAAAAAAAGAAAAAAAAGCAAAAAAAAAGAAAGCTTAGTAGTATATATATATATATGTATGCAAGACTATGTATTAGCTAGTTGCTACCCTTCTCCCGAAAAAGAGTTAAAAAAACATGCATGCTCTCCAAAATCTTTAGCTATAAAGGAATTAAAGTAACATAGTGAGTCGTGTTCAAAACACTCGAAAAAGTTATTGCTTGGATACAAAGGCTAACGATAAAGCCATCCTATCATTTATTAATTTACTAACTACATTTGTGCTTCACTTTTCCTCTGTTTTTTTTTTTTTCCCCTCTGTTTTTCTTTTGATTTTGTTTTCTTTTTAATGACAAAATGACATGCATATATATATAAAATTTTTTTCTAATATGCAACATAATTTGCACTTCTAATATCAAACAATATGTTGTCCAACAAAAATCATAGATGATATGTTATCTCGTTAAACACGCAAATTATGATGTATATATGGTTTGCAATATAGCAAAACTATATATATATATATATATGCACAATAACAGAACGAAGCATAATTATAATGTTTAAAGCAGGGAAAAACAAAGTTGGTGGATAAATATCTAGTTCCAATTCCGATAACTCAAAGAACTACGAAGAATAAGCAAACCAACATGCATTTCTTAGCCATATAACTAAAAACAGAAAAAACAGAAAAACATACCTGTTGTGAATTGGATCTGGTCCATTAGGAACTCTTCTCTTGCTCATATAATTGATATCAAGCTGTGGACGAACAAGCTTTTCTCTTCCTACCACGTCGGAGTCTTTGATATTTCCGGCTGATTCCGCTACGAAGCTTGCCGACTTCGTATCTCCCGTTCCAACTAACAAAATCCAGATAAACCCTACCACTGCTAGAGCTCGAAACAACAACTTCGAAAAGCAGGATATAGTAGTTTTGCTACTACCACTATTACTATCACTTCCCATATTTTTTTTTTCAAACCCTTTTATTCCCAATACTAGCTAGAGAAGATGCCCTTATACCTCTAGGACATAGATCAGAGGGAATTTTTAAGATGAGAAGCAGATGAGGTTTGGATGGTGAATATGGTTAAGACTTAAGAGAAAGTATAAGGCAAAGAAGAAAGGGAGAGAGAAGGGAAGGGATGGTTAAGATAGGAATTATTTTTGGGGGGCATTCTTTTTTTTTTTTTTTTTTTTTTTTAACTTCAATTGATTTAGGGTGTGTTGGTGTTTTCTTTATAGCTAGGTTGAAGGATTCTGTTCTACTTTCTCGAACCTTGAGAGAGAGAGAGAGAGAGAGAGAGAGAGAGAGAGAGCTTAGCTGGTTTCGAACGTGACATGGAGGGAACCAAATTTTGCTTTATACTGAGAAGCTCCCTATATGGCACTCTTTCTTTTGCTTTGATTTGTGTATTTTCATGCAGTCCTATACATATATACCAAAAGACGTCCCTTACATACAAATGAATGAAGGAAAAAAAAATCATTGGATTTCATTGACTAGTATCTTCTGTTTCTATTTTTCTGAATATTTTTATGCTGGGCCAGTAATATAATGATAAATTATTTTAAAAAAAAATAGTCAAGAAAAATAAAATAACACACTGAAAAAGTAATTGTTTATTCTAAAAAAAATAATTGTTTTTTTAATTGAGACAAAATTATTGAACAGGAATTAAAAAAATATATATATATATATAGAGAGAGAGAGAGAGAGAGAGAGAGCACAGGAAGAAAACAAAAAGAAAAATAGAGTAGAAGATTTTGATGCGTATTTAGTCAGACTGGGATAAAATATTCCTATTAGGATTCTCTACTAATTTAAGAGTTTAAATTCTACCTTATTAAAAATAAAGAAAAGGGGTTTCGAGTTAAAACAAATAATATTTCTTTAAATATATCTAGATTGGGAGTTTTGGCAGTGTCGAATTGGAGCAATTTGGTTCACTATTTGAACCAAATATGACGCAGTCACCAAGATCCGTTCCTCGATCACTGTTGGATTGGAACAAATCTTAGCCAGTTGCCAACGACACTCGGTACCAATTTCCAAGGAAGTGAAAAGGGAGCATGCATGAGAGAGCCTATACCTTTTCAAAGTTGCACATTAAAGTACGCAGAAAACCAATTGATGACCAAGGATGAAAAAGAAAAACTACAAAAAAAAAAAAAAAAAAAAGACGAAGAAGAAGAAGGAAGAACCAGATTGGCTAGAGGGGAAAAAATATGTATATTCAGTTGGAGATTGATATCTAGCTAACTTTTCCATCGTTCAATATAACTTAGATACTTGATTAGTGAGATTGATTCAATGATATGTCTCTTACATTTTTAAGCTGATATGTTGAAATCCCATGTCTTTTCATTTTACATTAAAATATTATCATATATATATATATATATATATGTATATAACGTCAATATTCAGCAATGAAAGAATGGTATAAATTTTTGAAACAATTCAGTAACAAAGTTAATACACTCTTCCTTAAACTATTTTGAGTTTGAAAAAGGAAAACAAAACTAAAGAGTAATTAACTCCTTTAATTAATTATTAATAAATGACGGTTAACTATAATTACAAATAAAACGTGGCAAAAATATACTATTCGTTTGGCGGCTGTCTTTTTTAAGAATAGCATTAGGTTATACACTAATTAGAACTTTACTAATTTCAGTATATAAATACCTTGTCATCAATCTTATTAAAGGAAGCTAGACCCATGTATATATAAATTAAATATGGGAAATTCAATTCGCGTTAAGCTAGATGAGGGTAGAAAGAATCTTATACTTTTAAAAATCTAGGCACACACAAACAGTAACGATTAGAACATGAAAGATTTATATGTACTTTACGGTTTCAGAGTAGCAGCCATGGCCCACAAATTTTATGCCTTTATCACTTGAACCACTCTTTTGTTGTTGGGAAATGGACTGCTAATTTAATACGTTTCTTTGTACTCGTCTTAATTGGATTCATATATCAGGAGATGATCATGGAGAATATATATATATATATGTATATAGATAGTTGATTTTGTTGAAGTGGACGAAGTTGCAGATTGAGTAGTGGGCAACACAGGTTACAGATATGCAACAATAAATTTTTTTAGTGTTTCATGTCTTACAACACCCCCATGTAGTGGGTTTCTTCTTCCATTTTAGTATTTTTATATAGATAATGGTTTTTATTTATTTATTTATATACATACATATTTAGTAAAGGATTTTTTTTTTATAAGAGATTTATTATATATATATATATATATAAAAGGAATTCTTACATTGTAGTAGTCCTTCTGAAAATTATTAGAACCTTTTTTTTTTTTTAAGATTATTTTAACAACTGAAGTTTAAAAATCCATTGGGATTTATAAGGACGCATATAGTATTCATTTTGTTCTCCTAAAATTTTAATATTTTATTAAATTTATAAATTTTAAATATATTTTTAAATTTCAATAATTGCGAAAGTAATTAAATCTAAAGACTAATAATAAAAGTCTTTATATTTTTTCATTGCAATGGTAGAACGACTCTCTCTCTCTCTATTTAATTTAAATTTTAGGACTTGAAGTAATTCAAGTATTTACAAAGGAAGTATTGATCGAAAACTATTGTGATGGTCATTATTTGAAAATTTCTATATATATATATATATATAACTAGTCTTTGATTGGTTGATCTGATGACAATAGTTGGGTTTTCTTTGATTGGATTTATATTTTAAAATCAGATTTCAAAACTTAATATGATAAATCCTTAGAATAATAATATCAGATTGACCAAAAAATAAAACTAACTTATATATATATATATATATATATATATAGATTTACTATGGTGTTCCTTTCATCCTCACTATATTTTACATGCCTCATATCAGTAACATGTTGCAAGATGAAAGCGTTAGGCAGCATGCATGCAGAATATGATGGCGATAAAATAAGTTGTTCAACAAAATTATATAAATAT
Organism: Ziziphus jujuba; assembly: GCF_031755915.1. NCBI lineage: Eukaryota > Viridiplantae > Streptophyta > Magnoliopsida > Rosales > Rhamnaceae > Ziziphus > Ziziphus jujuba. The sequence goes on from NC_083390.1 coordinate 8,586,004, forward strand.
ACAATCAAATTCATATCAGATATTTAATATTATTATTGATATTAAACTTTATTTTTCAACTTTTAAATTATATTAAAGATTGAGATTTGAAATTATATTTATTAATTATCAGATCTTAATAAGATTCATTTTTTTTCTATATAAAGGTTTATTTTGTTACTAAATTTATTATTTTTTAATTTTAAATTCTAACCCTTAATGCAATTAATGACTGATAAAAGAAAATTTAATATTAAAATTATTAGGTTATTCTTGATATGAACCTGACTATATATATATATATATATATTTAGTTTTAATATGATAAAGGACACAATAAAGATCTTATGATAAGGATAATATATGTTACAAGTATACCATCTAAATAATACCATATTAAATATATTTTGATTTTTTTTAAATAAAACATAAAAAGGGAAATAACAAGACCATAAATTTACATGCGATCTACAATAATTGTTATAAAAAAGTTAATTGGATATTTTTAAATTTGATAAATAATTTATTTTTTCTATGTGGAAATTAACAAGATGATAAGATTTGCTACATAGAATATTTTTACTGTAAAGTCCTTATGCATTGTTAACATATCAAAATCCTATAATGCAAAATGATATAAAATAGATAATAAATAGACCGAGGATAGAAGCTGGTTCTTTGCATGAGGACATTGATTAGGGGGAATATTAAACTCTTACCCCGGAAGAGGACAGCATTTTCGCACAATTTGTCTTATCCATTCTATGTGAATCTCACAGTAGAAAATTTAAAGTTGTTGGAAGAATCAAATGCGGCCTTCACTGTATTAGCTTCTTCTTCAAGGTAGAAAAAGGTAGCTATATAAATATAAATCCATCACTACCATATATTACCTTAGTTTACTTCCATCTCTTTTATATGTGTGTGTGTGTGTGTGTGTGTGTGTGTGTGTGTGTGTGTGTGTATCTATATATGCATAAATATGTGCAGGTTTTAAATATGGATTCATGCCCTTCATGCTTCCACATGCTAATGGTTATAGTGACGTGGGAATACTATAGTTTATGATGCAAAATGTGAGAGAAACTTTCGGATTCTCCCCAATAATCGCTGGATTTTTAATCCTTAAAATTATGATGTGATTTTGTAAATAATAATAATAATAATAATAATAATAATAATAATTAAACAACAATCCAGCATTTGAGGAGTTCCATATGATCAACGAAACATAAGGAAAGCGGATAACAACCGTATAGTTGCTGCACAAGAATATAGATATGAAATTAGTATAACCATTCGTTTGTCTGTCACTGTTGGAATCCTATGTCAAAACGAAGATAGCAAACAAATCATCCTAGCCGTTAATGAAGTATAATCTATCAGCACATAGCTGTTTTAATTTGAGCGAGATGTAACTTTTTTCAATTAAGCCTAATTTTACTAATTTCCTAGTTATGGATAAAGGTTTTTATGGTGGTTGTAGGGGAAAAAAAAAAAAAAAAAATTAACGACAAAGATGGTTTATCAAATATCTTGGAATATAGTTATTAAATATCATATACATATATAGATATCTTTGTATATGAATCACTTAAACTATATATGCATATTTGTCGAACATTTATAAAAGGTGAAAAAAAAGAAAAAGAAAAAGAAAGTCAGATACTCAGATCCTCTATCAAATTCCTGTTTTTATCATTTTGCAGTTATTAATTAAGGGCATGGTTAATTTATTGAGTAATTTTACTCTTGAGCCAGCTGGTTAATTTATTGAGTCCTGACTACCTGTTCCCTTTTTTTATTTCGCTCTAATAATTACAATCAATTCACGGCATGAATATGTTAATCTTTAAGTTATTTCATAAAAGGTTTGTTTGGATGCCAGGAATTCATTCTTCAATTTGCTTCCAATCTATTTTCTTTTGAAAAAAAAAAAAAAAACAAAGTCCTCCAGTTGGCATCCATTATAGGCAGTGCAATTAGAAGGGTCTTGTCCCTGTAGATGGATTTCCATATCTATTTTTGAGGATTTGTTTTTTATTTGTTTTGTTTGGTTTGTTTATTTATTTATTTATTTTTTGTTTTTGTTTTTGTTTTTGTTTTTTTGTTTTTTGTTTTTTGTTTTTTGTTTCAAAAGCTTCCCTTTCAAATTGTAGATATACAGGGCATTTTAATTATGGCTGCAGAGTATTCAGCAAAATGAGAATAGCTTTTTATAACATATGTTGGATATGAGAATGAGGAAATTAAAACAAAGGCAAATTAACTAGTGTACTTGCCCATCTTTTATGCAGGAATCTCTCTTTATTGATAAGTGTTCAGTCATATTGTGGGGTTTTGCCTACTCTTAAAGGTTCGGAGTTTGAAGACTGTCCTATCTTTCTGCTTTATCTCTCTGTTTTATTGTTCCTTCTTTGTCACATAGGACCAAAGGTGGGGAACTATTGGACAGTGGAGACATTGAAGATTCTTATATATAATCAAATTTGGATTAGGATACATTATACTTGCTTCTATACCACGTGACAAGTTTTTATTTTTATTTGTCAATGTATTATGTCGTAGTTGGGTCCTATAACTTTTCTTTTTTCTTCTTTTTCTTCTGAAACAGAACGTCATATAAAATTTAATAACTAATAATTATATTGTTATTTCAAAAATATCAATAATAATAATAATAATGATAATAATATTGTAATTTTTTTAAAAAAATATTAATTAATAGATCTGAGCTAAATCAAATAAAGAATTGTGAATGGGTTACAAAATTTAAATGGAAAAATTAAAACTTAGACAATGCAAAAAAAAGATGTCCTAAATTGCAAATCTCTTAAACTTGTAAAATCTAAAAATCTTACTATTTATCATCATTGTTAATAATTACCGGTTTATATACTAAATTTATAATTAAATTTTAATTAGAATATTTAATTATATCATACAATCTTATTTTAAATTTATAATTTTATCTCTATTTAAAATTGCCACTAAGGATATTCAATGATTGAACTTTTTTAAATAACTTCTTTATACATTCTAATTTTTTTTCCTCAAATTTCTTCGCTATTGATACTTTACCATAAACTAGGGTTGTATATAAAATAATTATATAAATTATGCAGTCTTAAAAACATAAAAAAGTAAGATGCATTTATTTTTCTTTTTCTTTTTGCAATTATTTGCTTTGTTTTGTAATTTTTATATTTTTTGGGTCATTTACCAACAACGTGCGACTAGAACAACATTCTCCTTGGTTATTCATGTCCATGTTTTGTTAGGCTGCGATTTGTTGAACTTTATTATTTATTTCTTATCTTAGAATTAAACACTTTGTAATTGTTAAAAATAATAAACTGAACATCTTCAACGTTGTCCAAAACTTTATGACCAAACAAACTAAAAAAATTATTAAAAAATATTTGAAAGTATAGAACTAAACAAATTTGAATATGTTCCGAATTACACAGTTGAACAATTAAAGAATATTCAGAATCTCACAACTGAATAATTTGGTGGAGTTTTCATGGCTATATGTTTCGTATAAAAGCATTTTGATCAAAAAGAAAATTCTATGGAGTTTTGACTATAAATTTCACCTAAAACCCCTTTGATTTGCTTCGAAATCCAATAATTGGTTTCCTTAGAATGGTATTTGAGCAGTAAAGGATTTGTTAAAAAAAGAAAAGAAAGTGTTTTTGCTTAGCTAGGGAGTGTATAAATCTAGAATCTTTTTGATATTAAAAATATTGTATAAAGTAATTTTATATTTTCTAATGATTTAAATGGTTGTGTATAAAAAATGTGAGTGTGTAGAGTTTTTTTGGAACTGTGGAAAGAAATTCTCAACTCTAAAAATGAATCCTTTAACGATAATCATTTAAATTGTTATTTGACATATAGGTTCATTGGTAAACATTTACCAATAGTGACAAATAATGTTTTTCAAAATCCAAGTAAATCAAAATAAAATAAATTTAAATATGAAAGTCTATGATTGCTAAAAATTATTATTTTCTATATCCTAGTTTGAATCTCTTTACTCCCACTATTAAAAAGTATGAAACCTTCAAAATTTTAAATTTTGAAAGCCAAAAATGTGATTTTTACAAAATTAAAAGTATTAAACTGCAATTAATTTTATTACTTAATGGTCTCACAAATTAGGTTAGAGAAGTTTGAATTAGTTACAAAATTTAAGAGGATGCTTAACACATCTGGCAAGGAGTGCTTCGATACAGATTAATACGACAACATTAGTGATGTTACCACCCAAAAAAGAAAAAAAGAAAAAAAAGAAAAGGAAAATGAAAGACCAATATTACAAGAATTCATATGGGCTTCTTCTAGAAATTACTTGGAAAATGACTTTCGTTTCGTGAATCATGCAAATATTTGCAAGAAACAAAAGAAAATTACATGGTTGATGTGTAGTCAGTTCCACATCAAAAGCACTTTAAAAAAATAAAAACTAAAAATTGTAGAATGATTACTATATAAGATATCATGTTGTGCATATTAAAGTTACACTGCTTGCATAGCCATATTAATAAATTTGGCAATTAAATTAAGAGAGAGTTTAAAGACAAAATATTTTTCGACTTCGCCACCAAATTTATCAAAACCCCTCTCTCCAATTTATAGAAAAATAAATATTTTTTTTTTATTATAAATGAAAAGTAAGAAAGTTGGTTCTAATATGATTTGGTCTAGCTTAGATTAAGATCTTCTATTCTATTTTTCTATTTTTAATCATATCTGATCAGTTTTCTAAGAAGTATAATTGTATCACTAATCGGAAGTGAATGGTCTCCATCCGTCTAGATTAATTAATTCAAGGTTTACACGTGAAGGTTGTTCTAAAAAAATTATGAGATCCCGTAGCTGTTTTGTTATAAACTTCATTTCATTAGGCAATCCCCAAAAGGGTATGGAGAAGTGGGGCAGCCTAGTCTGCAAAGTATATATTATATAAATCTCATATTCTTTTTGGATTCTTAAGACACGAGAACATTGTGATAGTGTTACCGCAAATTCGATATGTTTTTGCATCCAGGGTTGGAATAACTCTTAACATGTAATGTAAACAAAAGAGTCTCCAAGGCCATGATTTTATACCCAAGACACCAATAGATTTTATAGTGCAAAAGCATTAACTTTTATACTTTTTTTTTTTTGGTAAATAGCATTAACTTTTATACTTAAATCATTCTTTCTGGCTCTTACTAAATAAAATGCACACTTATTGAGTGCGAGGGTGGGTCATTGGCAGACATTTTATCGTACAAGCTTCCTTTATGTGGTTGGGATATCAACAACTAAATTATATATTGAAAAGAACAAAATCTTGTGTTAATATATTTTAAAATAAAAAAGGAATATTGGCGTACCAATGCACTCTAAATTATACAGGATTTGACACTTTACATTCTAATTTTTTTTTTTTTTTGGGCGTTATGCCTTCGAAACTTCACTTTTTGTTATACCCTTACAAAGTCCTTTTTTTATTTTTTATTTTTATTTATTTTTTTTAATAATTGAGTTGACACATGAGTGATACATAGGGCAACAAATAAGAGTCCAAAGTGACAGGACTTACCTAAAGAATCTCTCCAAGATTCCCATATGGCTAGAGAAAATCCTACTGAATAGTCCTAAGACATAATCTCCCCTAAAGGGTGGACATCTCTAAAATTTTTTCAAATAAAACATGCTCCAAATATATATGTGCTCCAAATATATATGTATCCATAACGGCAACTCAACCTATAAACTACATTTCATCAATCGACATCCACCACCATATCCATAACCAACTCTAAACTACATTTCATCAATCAACATTCACCACAATACCCATAACCAACTCTAAACTACATTTCATCAATTAACATCCACTACCATATCCATAACCAAACATAAAGCTAATATGACTAGTGTTCAAATATAACTGTAGCCATTATCAATGTATATCAGAGCATACTTTAGATTTTAAATTGATACAAGCAAGAGTAGTACAAATAAGATAAAAGAATTAAGAGAAATATGAGTTCCACTGATGTGGGCAGCCACAAGAGATGTGATGTATAAGGGAAGCTGCCAAATACTAGTCAAGACTCAGGGAACGAATTAAAACAATAAAATATAAAATAAGTATATCTCAGTAAGTGAATTATTTAATACAAGAAAATATTTATTCATCTTTGGAGATTCTTTTGTCTCATACCTTATACTTTCACTTTTTAAAAAGTTCTCCATTTGAAAATTCTTTCACTCCTTTATTTATAATCCAAAAATTTTTATTGAATAAAATTTAATATCTGATAAGTAGATTAGCATTTAAAAACACCTAAATATAATCAGTTTTATAAATCAAGTCATAATTTACCATCTTCATATAGTATCAAAACCAGGTATAAAGCAATATGTTTAACATTAAGGAAATAATCGAATAACATAACTAAACCAATGAAATTAAATTTTCAAAATCATAAAAAATTTCACAATTAAATCATCATTATAAATATGAAATCCATTTTTTAAAACTTTTAAACCTTTATATACTATATATCAAGTACTGCTAAATGGTCTTTGGCATTCCAAGGCACCATAAGATAGTAGAGGAGGGGGAAAACTCAATATGACCTTTGGTGTCCGAAGGTGTTATGGCAGATCTCATCATCACTGCAGTAGAGGATGGGCAAAATGCGTGCACAATAATCGTATATCAATCTCATATGAAACTAACTGAATTGTATTGTACACTAATCTAGTCAAATCTAGTATCATCTTCCAACCATATGATTCACACCACACCTTAATTTTCAATTTCATCAAACCATCTAAATAAAGTAACATTTCATAATTTCCATTTTCTCACTTACAATATTTACCAAACAATAGTTCCCAATTTCACTTTCTCAAGACCAATGATTTCTAAGTAACATTTCATAATTTCCATTTTCTCACTTACAATATTTACCAAACAATAGTTCCCAATTTCACTTTCTCAAGACCAATGATTTCCCATTAATAAAACGGAGTTAATAACAAATGGGACTAAAGCATATGCCTAAATACTAAAACATTTAAATACCATGATTCATAATTTCATCATAAGCATATTAAAATCTAAAAATATTTAAAACCTTATAAAAAATCACATAAAATAATATATATATATATATATATATATATATATATTCATTCTGTCTATGGTGCGGACGGTCCTCATGCGGACCACAGTATTGGTGACGGTTTTTCATACTATTGGTGACGATTTTCTAAGAAACCGTCGTCAATACTATAAAAAACCGTCACTAATACTGCGGTTCTCATACAGACTGTCCTCACCATAGAATTTATATATATATATATATATATATATATATATATATATATATATATATATATATATATATATATATATATATATATATTTATATATGTCTATATGTATATGTTTATATGTATGTATATACACGTAACAAGTAATATCGTAATGAATATGAGTATCATTCCCATGAGGATTGTGCTTATAAACCACTGAAATTAATCTAACTTCAATTTTTTTTTGAACGATATAAAACAAAGGTATGATTGAATCAAATTTAATTAGGGAAACTTTGAATTTGAAAGTATTGGAATATCCATATTTTAGAAGCTCTAGGGTTTCTGATTTTACCAAATCAATCCAACTTGAATCTCCTAGTTTAATTAATGGATATCTATTCCCTAAGATGACAATGGATTTCTTTAATGTAATTATCACTCTTTTTCAAGCATTAATAATATATTCTAATAAACAAGTAATTCATATCTTTATGATACTATGAATTCATTAAGCAAAAGAAATTAACAAAGTTGTACAAGATCTCGTAAATATCTTTATCTTATGATAATCTTATAGTATTTTATCAAGATCTAATTTGATTATCACTCTTCAATCTGAAATCAAACCATAATCATCCAAATGATGGCCAAAACATTCACAAGCATTAAATAAAATAAAATACTCAATATAGATGCAGAATAAAACATCAATAATTAAAGGTAGAATAATTTAAGTATTCAAAATCCATCTACATATTAGCACTACAAAAGGCATTTAAAACATCATGGAATTAAATAAAATCCTAAATATATTATAAGACATAAAGAAAGAAGAAGAAGAAGAAACTAGAAATTTAGGAGAATGGTGATTGAATTCCATCTCTGGATTATGTCTCCTCCTTGTTCCTTACTTACTTGTATGTTCTCTTTCAACCTTCAATTGTCCAAAAGTTTGTTCTAATGCCCTAAAAGTGAGGATGGCAAAATGACCCAATTTGCTTCATCTTGCGGTGCCCCACCTCTAATGGGGTAGGAATTCCCCGATTAATTGGGTTGGTAGGGCAGGAATGGGGCAAAATTCTTTGCCTCGGGTCAAGGTCGTGGCAGGGATAGGGAATATTAATCCCTCGCTCAAACCCATCCTGTTTACATATATTTTATTTAAAAAAATATTATTATTTTATTATTATTAGTTTTTTAGGCCTTTTTTTTTAATATTTTTTGTTTATTTTGAAAAAGGAAATAACAGTATTATGAAGTTTTAAAATATAGTTTTCTAAATATATATATATATATATATTAAAAAAATTTAAATATTAAAAACTTAAATGGGGAAATGGGGTGGGGAACAGGATCATTGCCTCAATGCGGGCAATCCTTGCCACGCCCCACCCCTCCACCAAGTGTGGAATGCAATAGGGACAACGATGGGTATCCCCGCGGGGCAGGAATGGGAGAGGCCACCTTCACTCCATTGTGATGACCAGTGTGGGTGGGTACAGGGCACTGGCAGGCTATCTAGTGTCTAATCCTACATTGTCTTGGTATAGATCAAGGGATGATTTAAATGTAATAAAAATCACTTTCATAACACTAAGACCTTTTCAAAGCGGTTGATTTCAGGGTTCAAAAGAACTCTAAAATTAAGCTAGCTTAGGCGAGAGCAATCCTAGAATGAGTGACCTCCTAGGAAGCTCTAAATATAAAATCCCATATCGAGTGCGGTGCCTAAACTGGGGATAATATTGGTAGAGAGTGACAAGTATGCCAGTATAGGTGGGGTCTTACACCACTTTGCCTCGTTGTCATCCCTAGCTAATAACCTCTATTTATACCTCCTCTCAATTAAGCTTAACATTTTGAAACTGAATGAAAATCATGTCTAAAAGCCTCATCACAACATTGCAGCACCATACTTGATACTTGTTGCTTATCAACAAAAGGATTGGTCCTGGGGCCCTTTTTGGGCACCAAAGATGGCCTTGTCTAGGGAAACCTCACTAAACCAATACCAAGAATTCAATAGGACTTCCTTACAAATTGGATATAACCTAATAGCATAAAAGGGAAAAATAATCAATTCTAATAGGAATTCCAAAATAATTGTCATACCCATTAAGGGCTCCAATTCAAGAAAAAGAAAAATAGAAATAATCATACACATTAAGTCAATGCACCAGAGTCTACTAAAGCAAATAAATGAGTCTAAAGATAAATAAAACAAATTATAATAGCCTCATAAAAAATAAGGAAAAAAACAATACATTAGTAGCAAAAAATTATTGAATGTGAAGATGCAATAATGATGAAATATAGGAAGGTGATGATAATGAAACAGTGGCCAAATGTAGCATGCACCAACTATTTACTGAGGCTTAAGGGAAACAGTTTAAAAATACAAAACTATGAGACAAGCTCAGTGAGTGAATAAGTACGATATTACAAAAATAAATATTATTCTTAAAAATTATTTCTCTCAATAAGATAAAAACTTAGGTCAACTTGCTCTTAAATCCATATTATACTAGCCTGGATCAAAAATTGAGTTTAGATTTTGAGTGGTCACCTTAATCCCTAATCAACTTGTGATTCGAAATCTTTGGTATATGATGAAGATGCCCCAATAGGTGATGGATGTCCTATTGATAAGTCAAACTAAAACACTCGATTTCTATTCGATGTTTTAGGCGTTCAAAGAGAACAAAGAGAATTCTTTTCTCACAAGTAATTTTCTATTTGAATAATGTTTTAAGCTCCTTCTCATTGAAAAATAAGCCCTTAAAAAGGCTATGGTTTACAAAACAAAAACTCTAAATCACATTAGGAAAATCGGCCATAGGTTTAGGAAACACGATGTGGTAGAATTTCAATCTAAATGGGATTAATTAATTCCTTAATTTTTGAATAGGAATTAATTAACTTACATGCAAAATAATAAAGTATCAACCTTCCTAAAGTAATTTTTCCAGCAAATAAATAAATAAAAATCAAAATAAAAGGCTAATTTCCCAAAACAAAAGTCAAATTTTAGATTAGGAAACTAGTTGACTAGTTTTACAACTAAGTTGTTTTTGTCCAATCACCAGCTAGTTTAGGCTCCAAATCAGCTCCAATATGCTATGTAGGATGCCAAATTGGATTAATATTGCTTCCCATACATTGCCTTTGATTGTAATAAGAAAAACTTGCTTGAACAACAAGAAAGATTAAAATCAACACCAAAATGAAGCAATTAGGCCAACATGAAGTCTTGTGCACCAACATGGTTAATGAACAGATTTGATTCTACCTTGGCATGATTTCATGGTCCCTTGAATACTAAATCACATTCATAAGTCAAAAAATTCATTTTTTACTTTCCGGGGTCCAAAAATGTACCAAAACAGCTTTCTGGATCTATTTCGGCCTTCATAATTTGAATGCATAGAATGGACTTTGGATCTTCGAGTATTGTCATGTCCTCTTGAGATTTAATAACACCTTGTATGAAGCTAACTAGGTTGTTCTTAAATCTCTCAGCTTATGCCCTTGTGATTAACCCTGTTTTTAATTGCACAGGATCAGCACCCTAGCGGGTAGTCGGTTGTATGGGTATAAGCAGATTCTCAACATTCTTCTCCTCTTGAAAATGATTTGTTCTCAAATCAAAATCATGACCTGCAGCAAATGGAGATAAATTAACAACATTAAATGTAGCACTCACATTATACTCACCTCGTAAGTCAAGCTTGTAGTTGTTTTCATTAACCCTTTCTAAAACTTGAAATGGCCCACCCTTTGAAACATAAGCTTTGACTTTCGTTGCTCTGGAAATTTCTCCTTTCTTAAGTGCAGCCAAACCCAATCTACTGGTTCAATTACTATCACAACAAATCCTAGAAATATAAGCTCAGCTTGGCAAAACTAGGTTTGTAATTCCTTTGTTTCCTTGGGATTACTTCTATATGCCGGTCTATTAGGAATTGCAACTCCAGGAATAAAATCAATTTGATGTTCAATCTCTCGAATAGGTGGTAAATGATGTGATTCCACCCGAGCCCGCTCAACCGATAACCCGTTGGGGTGCTGACTCGACACGGATGAAGACTAGGCTAATCACAAGAGCTCAAATTAAGAGATTTAAGGACAAACTGGGAGTATTTATACAGGGGGTAATCAATCTCAATAGAGCTTGTCCATACTTGAAGATACAAAGCCTATTTTAAGCATCCAAGTGGTGGAAGCCGATACGGACCCGGGTGACGGTTTTGGTACATTTTGGAGTCCGGGAAGCATGAAATGGTTCCAATGATTTATGGGTTCAATACATATGCCTAAGAGATCATGGAATCAAGTTAAAGCAGCCTCAAATGCAATCAATAAGGGCTTGTACGAACAGCATCAACAATTTGGCCGAATTTACTGTATTGCTTGTTGGCTTTACTGTATTTTACTGTATTAGCCTTTTCTTATTTTTCCAAGCATGGGCAACGTGTGGGACTTCATATTCAGTTTATTTGGCATCCTAAAAAGCATCTAGAAGCTGATTTGAAGCTCAAAGAGGTCAAAGATTGATCAAAGTCAACTTGATCAAAAAGCTAGCATTTTTAGTTTCCTAATTTGTTTTTACTTTTTGTTTTAGGAAACTACCATTACTTTTTGGCTTTTATTTATTTATTTTCTGGAAAAATAACTTTAGGAAGGTTTTTATTTTATTCTTTCCATTGTAAATTAATTAATTCCTAATTTAATATAAAGGAATTAATTAATCAAACTTAGACTAGGAAAGGAAGTATAGTTTCGGCCAACTAGGTTTCTTTATGTGTGGTGGCTGGTTTTCTTTATGTTCGAGGGTTTTATTTCGTGGCTTTGTAGCCTATTTAAAGGCTTAGTTATCAATAATAATACAACTTTGATTTGATTGAGAAAATACTTGTGAGATTAATTATCTCTTTGTTCTTTGAGAACACCTAAAACACCATTAGAGAATTGGTTGTTTTAGCTTGACTTATCAATAGGTTTTCCATCCCCTATTGTGGTGTCTACATTATACCAAGGTTTCTAACCACAGGTTGGTTAGGGGTTGAGGTCCATTCCATTAGAACTTGAACTTAATTGAGATCCGGGCTAATATAATACGGGTTTAGGAGCAGGTCGTCCTAGGTTCGTATCATTTGGTATCAGAGCCTAATTTTGTTCAGGTTTGATCTATCTTTATTTGCTTTATTTGTTTTTGTATTATTCTGCAATTTTAGCATTAGGTTAAGGTTGCATCCATCCTATACACGTTCAGCATCTTAAAAAAATTTTTTTTTTTTTTTTCATTCCTAGTTGAAGTAGGATTTCCTAGTTTTACCGTATTTTTTGTTTCCTAGTTTGTTGGTTGTCTTTCATCATTGTTCTTGTAATTTTGGTTTTTGTTGATTTTTCTATGCTGTTTTAGTCTTAAATATTTGCATTCATATTATTCAAAAAAAAAAAAAAAAAGAGTTTGCAGCAACATTTAAAAAAAAAAAAAAAAAACTGCACATTTGTGATTATTTGGAGGTCAAGGGTTTGGTGTTTGTTTTGGAGTTGGAATTGAAATTTTGGTAATTATTCTTGCTACTGCTGTTTTTTATGTTCTGTGAGTGAAAAAACAAAAAAAGAAAAAAAGAAGAAGAAGAAAGCCGAATATTAAAAAAAAAAAAATATATATATATATATATATCGGTTTGTTGAAAATTGGTGTTGAAGTTTGTTGCTGGAAATTTCTTGTAACTGCTGCTGTGTTGTTTATTTATTCGATATTTGAATTTCTGGGAAATTATTTTTGCTGCTGGATATTTGGATTTTGGGTGCTTAAATTATTTGGATTAAAATCAGTTAAAGGATTTGATACAAAACTTGAATTACAAAGAACAACAACCAACAACTATTCTATATTTTTGTTCAATTTGATTCTTGTTCGTATTTGAATTTCTTTTCCTGGAATTTTATTCTTGAACTCATAATCTACTACCATCTGGTGCAGTTTTCAAAAATTCCAAAGTTTTCCCATTATTTTGTGTTTTCTTGTCTAGAAAGCCGAAAAATTAGGATTTGTTGGATTCTTTCGGTATTGCCTACTTTTTGCTACTGTTTTGTTGATAGGTTTAATTAAAACATACTTGTGATCTAATTGCTGTATTTAAGTGTGTTTAACTAGAACTTTGAGATAATTCTTGGAGTGGAAAAAGGCAAGAGAGTGCGAGCTTAAAAGAGGGTAAAAGCCGAAACAAGTGTGCAAACACGAGTGTCGAGTCCTTATTTGAGTGAAACACGTAAGGGAGTGAAATTGGTAAGGTCCTATTTTGTTTTTATTGCATTATTATACTAACATGACAGAATCAAGAATGAGGAGAGGAGATCCACCTTTGAGGATCAGTGAGGAGGAGTCCGTAGCATTCCATGGCGATGCCCGAGCTACCGGGAGTGGAGACCAAGTGGACATGAGAGCTGTTTTGGAGTCAATACAGCGGGTTAGTGCTTAAGTTGAGCATGTGAATCAAAGGATGGGAAGGCTAGAAGTTTCCTAAGGAATTCCGAACACAAGAAATAGGCAAGAATTCCATGGAGGACGAGGAGGTCACGAGAGACCGAGAGAAGAATTTGATGAGGAACCATTCGGTGGAGACTTTAGGAAAGGCATGGACGAAACCTTTGCTGTCCAAGAGAGAGCTAGCCGTGGAAGGTATATGAGGGAAGGAACAGATGACAACCTTAGCAATATCAAGATCAACATCCCACCATTCATGGGAAAAAGTGACCCCGAAGCATATTTGGAGTGGGAAGAAAAGATGGAGATGATATTTGACCGCCATAATTATTCGGAGGCTAAGAAGGTGAAATTGGCAGCAATGGAGTTTGGCCATTATGCACTCCAATGGTGGACCAATAAGCAAAACACCCGAAGGAGAGTTGGTGATGACTTGATTACTACATGGTGACAAATGAAAGGAGCCATGAGGAAGCGATTCGTACCATCACACTATCATAGGTTGCTGCATCAAAGACTTCAATCTTTATCTCAAGGACATGGATCCGTGGAGGATTATTACAAGGAGATGGAGATGCTTATGATGAGATTGAACTTGAATGAAGATAGGGAAGCAACCATGGTAAGGTTTCTTGGTGGTTTGAATCGTGAAATAGCCAATCAACTAGAATTGCAACAATATGTGGAATTGGAGGAGATGTTGCATGTGGCTATTAAATTAGAGCATCAATTCAAGAGGAGGGGTGTAAGATCATGGTTTGGAGGTGTTTCCAACAGTGGAAGGTCCAATTCAAGTGGCTGGAGGAACAACCCCATCTATGAAAGCAAGCCAAAGCCGAAAGTCAAAGAAGAAAGTTCAAACTGGCCAAGGAAGGAGAGTAGAACCAAATCTGTCCAAGCACCAAAGAATGAGGTAAAATTAGATACTAAACCTTCTAGAACTCATGATGTTGTGTGTTTTAAGTGCCAGGGAGGAGGACACATTGCTAGCCAATGCCCGAATAGAAGAACCATGGTGTTAAAGGGCAATGATGAGTTAGAATCGGAAAGTGAAGAAAGTGAGGATGAAGCCAAGCAAGAGGAGGAGGGCTTAGAGGATGAACCCGAAACCTTGCAAGCATCCAATGCTGAATTAAACTTGCTTTCTAGGAGAATAGTGGCTGCATACAAAGATGAGGATGAAATTCAAAGAGAGAACATCTTCCACACCCGATGTGAAATTCAAGGTAAGATTTGTAGTATGATTATTGATAGTAGAAGTTGTACTAATGTAATAAGTAACCTTGTAGTTGATAAATTGGGCTTAAAAACAATAAAACATCCTAAACCATATAGATTACAATGGCTTAATGATAGTGGTGAGATGAAAGTAAACAAACAAGCCAAAGTAAAATTTAGTATAGGTAGATATGAGGATGTAGTCTTATGTGATATTGTACCCATGATTGCTGGACATATACTATTAGGTAGGCCATGGCAATTTGATAAAGATGCTATTCATTTTGGTCGAGAAAATAGTATTGTTTTCAGGTTCAAAGGGAAGAAGGTCAAGCTAGAACCATTATCTCCTAAAGAGGTTTCCAAAGACCAATTACAAATGCAACAAAGGAGAGAAGCCGAAAAGCTCAAGGAAAAAGCAAGTATGGCACCAACGGCTTCACCATCCTTTCAAGAAGGTAAGAATGAGGTTGCTGGTCAAGGTAAGGTTTCTAAGGCTCATATTGAGTGGAAAGATCAAGGAAAAGCTGAAATAGAGGGGAAAGAAAGTGGCAAACCCGAGAGCTTAGAGAAGGAAGAAAAATCCGAAGGTTTGCGCCAATCTAAGGGGGGAAATGGAAAAGAAAGAAAAGAAAGGTCAAGTAGCAACTTTTATTTGAGTTTAGGGGATATTAATAAGGTTATTGAGTGTAAGAAACCTTTGCTGGTCATGATTTATAAAGAAAATTATTTTAATGGTCAAACTAACTTTGAAGAACTTGAATTGCCAAGTTCAATGATTTCTCTTTTGAAGGAATTTGGAGGTGTCTACCCAAATGAAATTCCAAGTGGAGTACCATCCAATCAAGAGGGAAAAGGTGAGCTTGCTGTCCAAGGTAAGTCTTCTCATACTCAGGTTGTGTGGAAAAATTTTAATAAAACCAAGAGTGAGAAATTTGGTGCAAAAGCCGAGAGTGAGGAAGGTAAGATGGCCGTGAGTGAGAAAGGAAAAGGAAGACAAGAAAGGAAAAATATAAATTTTTATCTTAGCTTTGGTGATGTTAATAAAGTAATTATGAGTAAGAAATCATTGCTGACCATGAATTTTAAAGATACTTATTTAAAGATGTCTTTATTGCATAGAACTTTATCTGCATTATTGAGAACTTTACTTAGTGGTAATTTGAAAATTTGGGAAATATTGTTTGCTAACTTTAAAAAGTGTAATTTTTACCATAATGAGCATGTATTTCTAGATTTTGTTGTAATAGTGTTTGATCCAGGAGAATTGGTTTGGTTGCACTTACGAAAGGAAAGGTTTCCTAAACAAAGACAGTCAAAGCTCATGCCGCCTATGGATGGACTTTTTCAAGTTTTGGAGCCGAATAACAAGAATGCCTACAAGCTTGATTTACCGAGTGAGTATAACATGAGTGTTGCATTTAATGTTGCTGATTTAACTCCTTTTTCTGCAGGTGATGATCTTGATTTGAGGACAAATCCTTTTCAAGAGGAGGGGAATGATGTGATTCCACCCGAGCCCGCTTAACCGATAACCCGCTGGGGTGCTGACTCGACACGGATGAAGACTAGGCCAATCACAAGAGCTCAAATTAAGAGATTTAAGGACAAACTGGGAGTATTTATACAGATGGTAATCAATCTCAATAGAGCTTGTCCATACTTGAAGATACAAAGCCTATTCTAAGCATCCAAGTGGTGGAAGCCGATACGGACCCGGGTGACGATTTTGGTACATTTTGGAGTTCGGGAAGCATGAAATGGTTCCAATGCTTTATGGGTTCAATACATATGCCTAAGAGGTCATGGAATCAAGTTAAATCAGCCTCAAATGCAATCAAAAAGGGCTTGTACGGACAGCATCAACAATTTGGCCGAATTTGCTGTATTGCTTGTTGGCTTTACTGTATTTTACTGTATTAGCCTTTTCTTATTTTTCCAAGATGGGCAACGTGTGGGACTTCATATTCAGTTTATTTGGCATCCTAAAAAGCATCTAGAAGCTTATTTGAAGCTCAAAGAGGTCAAAGATTGATCAAAGTCAACTTGATCAAAAGGCTAGCATTTTTAGTTTCCTAATTTGTTTTTACTTTTTGTTTTAGGAAACTACCATTACTTTTTGGCTTTTATTTATTTATTTTCTGGACAAATAACTTTAGGAAGGTTTTTATTTTATTCTTTCCATTGTAAATTAATTAATTCCTAATTTAATATAAAGGAATTAATTAATCAAACTTAGATTAGGAAATGAAGTATAGTTTCAGCCAACTAGGTTTCTTTATGTGTGGTGGCTGGTTTTCTTTATGTTCAAGGATTTTATTTCGTGGCTTTGTAGCCTATTTAAAGGCTTACTTATCAATAATAATACAACTTTGATTTGATTGAGAAAATACTTGTGAGATTAATTATCTTTTTGTTCTTTGAGAACACCTAAAACACCATTAGAGAATTGGTTGTTTTAGCTTGACTTATCAATAGGTTTTCCATCCCCTATTGTGGCGTCTACATTATACCAAGGTTTCTAACCACAGGTTGGTTAGGGGTTGAGGTCCATTCCATTAGAACTTGAACTTAATTGAGATCCGGGCTAATATAATACGGGTTTAGGAGTAGGTCGTTCTAGGTTCGTATCAGTAAACTACTAGGAATCTCCTCCGGAAAGACATAATCAAATTCCTATAAAAGAAAAGATATAGAACTTGACAATTCAAGCTCTTCAAAGTTAGTTAGATGGTTTAAATTAGTATCTTTATAAATTATGACCAGCATAGGTTTCTTACTAAAAAATGGTTTATTAATATCACCTAAACTAAGATAATTTTTTTTCTTCTCTTTCCTTTCTTTTTCCCTCTTTCAGCTTTCTCACCCTTTTTCTCTCTCTCTCAAGTTTCTCACCACACTTCCCTTGAATTTTGGTTTTAGTGGTCTTACTTTGGTGGGATGGGTTGGCCTTACATTCTGTTGTACTTGGTGAGGTCGTTGGTGCCATGCTTTCATTTTCCTTTAGCCATTCGGCCTTCCTCCTTTGTTGCATTTGTAGTTGGTCCCTTAACATCTCTTTTGGAGTCAACGGCTTAAGCTTAATCTTTTTTCCCTTAAATTTAAAAACAATAGCATTTTATTGACCATAATGTATAGTATCTTTATTAAATTGCCATGATCTTTCTAATAAAATATGTCCGGCATGTATAGGTACAGTATCACATAAAACAATATCCACATATTTATCAATGCTTAACTTTACCTTGGCTTGTTTGTTCACTTTCATCTCACCATTATCATTAAGCCATTGAAGTCTATATGGTTCGGGGTGTTTGATTGTTGTTAGTCTTAATTTTTTAACTACCACATTACTAATTACATTAGCACAACTTCCACTATTAATTATAATACTACAAATATTACCTTGAATCTCACATCGGGTATGGAAGATGTTTTCTCTTTGGATTTGATCTTCATTTTTGTACACGGTCAAAACCCGCCTTACCACCAAACTTAATTCGGCCTTTGAAACTTTGTGAGTCTCGGCTTCTTCATGTTCTTCATCTACAAATTTAGCTCCAGCTTCAGATTCCTCACTTTAGGATTCCAACTCTCTATTGCCTTTTAGCACCATGATTTTCTTATTCAGGCATTGGTTGGCAATGTGTCCTCATCTTTGGTACTTAAAACAAATAATATCTCAAGTTCTTAAGGATTTAGGATCAGATTTAGCTTCCAACTGGGGTGCTTGAT
Source organism: Ziziphus jujuba (assembly GCF_031755915.1). Taxonomy (NCBI): domain Eukaryota; kingdom Viridiplantae; phylum Streptophyta; class Magnoliopsida; order Rosales; family Rhamnaceae; genus Ziziphus; species Ziziphus jujuba. The sequence continues at coordinate 8,604,764 of NC_083390.1, forward strand.
TGGAATCCGGCCTTGTATGCCTCCTTGGCCGATTGGAGTTGTACCCCTCTAGCTTCGATTTTGGTCTTGAATCAAAGGTGGGATTGCTTCTCCACTCATTTGAATTTGACATCCCGCTGTTTGAGACCCATCTAAATCATGAGCTTGTACCCCTCTTTTTGAATTGGTTCCTAATTTTAATGGCCACATGAAGCATCTTTTTTAATTCTACATATTGTTGTAACTCCACTTGGTTGGCTATCTCTCGATTCAAACCACCCAAAAACCTTGCCATGGTTGCCTCATGCTTAACCTCATCATTAGCATCTCCATCTTTTTGTAGTAGTCCTTCACAGTCCTACTTCCTTGTGATAATGATTGAAGTTTTTGATGTAGCAACCTATATTAATGTGACGGTACTAATCTCTTCCTCATGGCTCCCTTCATTTGTCGCCAAGTGGTAATTAATTCATCACCAACTCTCCTTCGGGTAACTTGCTCATTGTTCCACCATTGGAGTGCATAATTACCAAATTTCAAAGTGGCCAATTTAACTTTCTTTGCCTTGGAGTAATTATGGCAATAAAATATCATCTCTATACGCTTCTCCTACTCTAGGTAAGCCTCTGGATCACTCTTTCCCATAAAAGGTGGTATATTGACCTTCATGTTACCAAGGTCATCATCTTCCTCTCGGGGTTGCCTCCCATAGGTTTGCCTTCCTTGGAGTGCAACAATATCTTCAAACTCCTCCTCGAGGTTATCTCCAAAATTACTTCTTTCAAATTCCTCCCTAAAACATCTGCGGCCTCCTCGATCTCGACCTCGACCTCCTTGGGGTTCATGTCTTAGATTTGGCCCACCTTGGGAATTCTCAATTCTGTTTATTCTTTGATCTAGGTGATCAAAGCCAGCATTCATCCTTTGAAGTTGTTCCAAAACCACCATCATGTCGGTAGGTTCACCTCCATTTTCCGTAGCTCTAGAATCCCCTTTGAATCCCATAGATTCCTCTTCAATATTTCTTAATGAATCACCTCGTTTCCTTAACCTTGAATCTGTCATGTTAGTAAAAATAATGCAAAAATCCTTACCAAATTCACTTGCTCACATGGTTCACTCAAACAAGGTCTCGGCATTCATGTTTGCACACTAGTTTCGGCTTTTGACCCTCTTTTAAGCTCACACTCTCTTGCCTTTTTCCACTCAAAGAATTATCTCAAAGTTCTATTAAAACACACTCAAAATAAAAATTAGATCACAAATATGTCCTAATTAAATTTATCAATAAAATAGCCTAAAAAAAAAAAAGCAAATACTGAGCAGATTGATAAAAACTAGTCTCGACCTAACTAACCAAAACAAAGGTAAAATTAACAAAGTAAATTTTTGGATTTAATAAGGGATAAATCAGAATATTAAGGACCAATAATTCAAGGATAAAATTTGGAAAAGAGATTCAAACAACGAACAAGAAACAATTCGAATAAAATATAGAATGGTTGTTGGTTGTAGTTCTTGTAATTCAAGTCTTTGTCTCAATTTCTTTAACCAAATTTAATCCAAACAATTTTAGCACTCAAAATTCAAATATCCAGATATAATATAGAATTAACCAATAGCAACTCCAACACTCCTCAATTGAAATTTCACACCAAACAACTCAATTTTTTTCAAACTCCCATAGCTAGCCATTTTTTTTCACTATATATATATATATATATATATATATATTTATCTCTCTCAAAATATTATCTACACAATCTCCATATCAAGAATCAACACTAAAAATTACAACTTCAATGTCAAAATTTCACCAAATCTGATCCATACTTCAAATAAAAACAAATTGCACAATTTTTAGGTTTTTATGCAATATGCTTTCAAATCTCTTCCTTTTATTATTATTATAAGAATGAAACTAATTAAGATTAAAACAACAAAGAAAAATAAAAAATAAACCAAATTACTAAGAACAATTATGCAAACAACCAACAAACTGGAAAGCAAAAATTTGGCTAAACAAAAAACCTAATTTCGGATATGATGGAGTTTTTATTTTATTTTTTATATATGCAGAATGTGAATGGGATAGAAACAATCTTAACCTAATGCTAAAATTGTAGAATAACACAAAAATAAATAAAGCAAATAAGATAGATCAAACTTGAACAAAATTCGGCTATAATACCAAATGATACGAACCTAGGTCGACTTGCTCTTAAACCTGTATTATACCAGCCCAGATTGAAAATTAAGTTCAGATATTAGTGGTCACCTTAACCACTAATCAACTTGTGATTAGAAGCCTTGGTATATGATGAAGACGCCAAAATAGGTGATGGATGTTCTATTGATAAGTCAAACTAAAACACTCGATTTCTTTTTGATGTTTTAGGTGTTCAAAGAGAACAAAGAAAATTCTTTTCTCACAAATAATTTTCTGTATGAATAATGTTTAAAGCTCCTTCTCATTGAAAAATAAGCCCTTAAATAGGCTAAGGTTTACAAAATAAAAACCCTAAATCACATTAGGAAAACCGGCCATACATTTAGGAAACATGATGTGGCCGAATTTCCTTTACTTACTTTCCTAATCTAAATAAGATCAATTAATTCCTTACTTTTGGAATAGGAATTAATTAATTTATAAGAAAAATAATAAACTATCAACCTTCCTAAATTAATTTTTCTAGCAAGTAAATAAATAAAAATAAAAAGCAAAGGTTAATTTCCTAAAACAAAAGTCAAATTTCAGATTAGGAAACTAGTTGACTAGTTTTACAACTAATCTGTCTTTGTCCAGTCACCTACTAGTTTAGGCTCCAAATAAGCTCCAATACGCCATTTAGGATGCCAAATATGATTAATATTGCTTCCCATACGTTGGCTTTGATTGAAATAAGAAAAACTTGCTTGAACAACAAGAAAGATTAAAGCCAGCGCCAAAATGAAGCAATTCGGCCAACATGAAGTCTTGTGTGGCAACATGGTTAATGAACAGATTTTCTTCTACCTTGACATGATTTTATGGTCCCTTGGAGTGCTCAATCATGTTCATAAGTCAACAAATCTGTTCCTTTCTACCTGGGATCCAAAAATGTATCAAAACAGCTTTTCGGATCCATTTCGACCTTCATAACTTGGATGCGTAGAATAAGATTTGAATCTTCGGGTATTGTCATGCCCTTTTGAGATTTAATAAAACCTTGTATGAAGCTAATCAGGTTGCCCTTAAATCTCTTAGCTTGTGCCCTTGTGATTGGTCCCGTCTTCAATTGCACAGGATCAGCACCCTAGTGGGTAGTCGGTTGTATGGGTACAGGCAGATTCTCATCACAATACTTCACTTTTACTCTTTAAAAGTTTTCCTATTTTAACAAACATTTTTCATAAAACCCTTAATTTTTTCCTAGTATAACAATTTCATAAATGGTAGGATAAGGTAATTTAAAACTAAATAATATCCTCCACCTTATAATAAAATAATAGTTTTTTACAAGTTATGAATCGTAACTATCGATAATAAAAAAATATAAATAATCATATACTATAACATAGTGTAACAACAATAATCCTGTGTACCATATCCATTACCCTAACCTGTCACTTGACGACACTAGTAACTTAGTGTGTCGTTGACTACTGTAGGAGGGTGAAACTATCAATGCAATCTTTGGCATATCGACGCGTCATGGATTGGGACCTCCAATCCAACATTAAAAAACATGTAATCAAGTAAGGGATAACCAAATAAGCATGTGTTACCATAGTCCAACAAATCAATATCCGCGGTACTGTATGGTGCACAATAATTCACAACCCAATATATTTATATAACTATTTAAATAATACTCATAATCATCATATTAAAACATTCCCACATATACCAATAAAATATATATATATATATACACACAAGTAGACACCTTTTTATTAGCATTAAATTTGTATTTAGTGCTCGATTCCAACAATCTTTGATGGGTTTACTAGAGAATCTCCTATAAGTGTTAAACAAAATCCGTTGGTTTGATATGGACTTTAGAATTTGCCGGAATTTGTGCTAAATGAGAGGACAACAAGGGATGAACCTATAAATAATCTGAAAAAAGCTTTAACTAGTACTCTAGTTCATTGCATAGTTATGTGCAAATTTAACTTGCTGAGCTTTTGGTCACACGACTTCATATTGCTATTAACCAAACAATGAAAAAGAGTTCCCAAATAATGATTGGCAACATTTGTTTGCCAATCCTTTTGTGGATGATAAGCATTGCTAAAATCCAACATTATATTCACTTTCATCCATAAACTACTTAAAAATGCTAAGGAAGTGGGTATCCTTATCAGACACAATAGCAAAAGGAAGACTGTGGAGATAGTAAAATTTACAAAAGTATAATTATGCCACATAGACAGCACCAATGGCTCTTTTTTAAGGGACAAAATCAACCATATTTGAAGATTGATCTACCACTATAACGAATCGAATCCTCTTTGAGTCTGAGTTATACCAAAACAAAATCCATGGTAAAATGCACCCATGGTTGTAGCAGTATAAGCAAAGATATATATAATCTGGGATTAATGGTGAAATCTAGGCACAAAAAAAGAAAAAGAAAAAAGAAAATAAAAAACAAACATTGCTTAATATATTGCCCAACTTCCTTGCACATCAAAGGCCAAAAATAAGAAGTAGCAATTAATTGTAAGGTTTAGAACAACCCACATGTCTTTCATTATGTACCTAATTAATTATCTATAAATTTTAAACTTTAAAGAGAACATAAATTATGAAATTGAGAAGAAAGCTTGCTAGATACCTCAAAAATAGGAAAACACCAACCATGCAATAAATTTTATATGTTATCATTGTCTTAGATATTTTAGCATTCAATGGTATTTTATGGTACAATAATCTAGCCATACCTAATATCACCTTTCAACCATATGGTCTATATTCATGTATAAATGTACATATATTCCATAACCTCAATTCTCAATTTCTTTAAAGTGTTTTTGCTAAACCAAAAATTTCACAAACCATGCTTTTCCGTGTCCAAAATGATTTACATTACATAAACCATAATTTATACCAATGAATCCAAAACATATGTTTAAATATTCCACCATATAAATTTAATAAATCACGTATGTCCTGTAAACATAATGTAAAGTTTCTAAAACATTTAGCTCATGCAAAAACCATATATGTGTATATATATATATATATATATATATATATTTATATGTAACTATATAGGCAATAATAAACAAAATATTTCATAAAAATTGAAAACCAAATAATTTGTTTATCAACATTGCCCAAAATAACTTTATAAAATATTTATAGTCATAGTACATACAATGCTCATTCCTACTCAGCTATAAGATTGCCTTTAGGCTGCATATGGGTGCTAAAATATACAAAAATATTATTTAGCTTCTAAAAATTTATCTAAAGATATTGGTACATATAGAAAATTCTAAAATTAACTTTTCCATTTCAGGATTACAGAAATTGGATGTCAAGGGATTCAATTACACTTTGAACTTGTTGGACCTAGAATCCAAAGCTGGAGTTTTTCATTAGGGTTTTTTCGAAAACTAGTCACCCAAAAAATGCAAACTTGAAAAATAGCAAAAATTTTTTTTTTTATAAAATCTAACCAACTGTGGACTGAAATATCCTTAGATAAACAGAAAATTACAAAATAGCTTTTCTCTTACCTTTTTTCTTTTTCCTCCTTTGTCAAAACACCCGTGCACCCCAAAATTTTTTTTTTCTTGCATCTCATCTTCTCTTACTCCTTTTTCTTGTATTTTCTGGAATCTTACAACCCAAGAGAGTCCAAATAGTCAGAGTTGAGAAGACTTCAATATGACAGCAGCTTGCTTGCACTAGCCTATGGATTGAAGGTCTCTTACAAAATTTTGATTTGCCCAAAAATTCATTGGAACTGGATATTTTGTACACTAAACTTAGGTAAAAAGTTTCTTTTTTTTTTGTTATTAGATGAAATATTGGTGCTAAATGATGTAAAATAGTGTGAAAATGGGAGAAAAATGATGTAAAATTGAAAAATCACGAAAACCAGTAAAATGGAGGAAGATTGGCGAAAAAGATGAACTTCCGCTATTTTCCGCCAATTTGTCAGTTTTCCGCTAATTTTCCTCCAGTTTTCCGCTAATTTTCCGCCAATAGAAAAATGTTATATTTGGCAGAAATAAAAATAGAAGCGATTTTTTAGGACAAATAATATGTTTATTAAGTATTATTCATATTTTTATATATTTATTAATTTATTTTAATGTTATTAATTTAATTTTGTAGTAAAATGGAAAACGATAATATTGTAATTGCCATTTTATACAATTGAACATTAGTACAAAGTGATGGTGGCCATTGGGGATGTCAAAATAGTAAAACTATAATGGTTTCTGTAGGCAAAAGATGCACAAAATTAGAGTTAGAGAATGAGATTTTCAATTTTATTGAGATAGACCGAAATGAATACTTGCTAAATCTAAAATGTATATAAGGACGATGTGCAAAAAAGTTGGATTCTCTAGAAATATGCAAGGATAGGGTTGTGAAATGCTTTCTTCAAGAAGTGAGGAATGGAGGGATGACAATGGAGGTAATTTTGAAAGTTGAACATGTATCTAGAAATATTCATCAAACAGCCTTTGCTTCAGATAATGGGAGTAATCAGCATTCTTTTACTCGTCCTTCAATTGTTGTTCTTCTACCATAAGTCCCCGATCCTGAACCCATTGAGGCTACATTTCATGACATTGTAGCTCATGAAACTCAGGTTAGAGATCACGATGAAGTTAATGTCCGTAGATTTTGGACATCATTTAACATCCATGAAGGAGTTGATGTTAGAGGTGACTGTGCAAAACGGTTTTCTAACCAAGAGGAGTATGAGAAGTTGAATAATATTAATCAATATGAGAATTACAATGCAGCAAGGGATGATGCTAGCATTCAGTCAGATGATGTTGATCATAATGATGTAGATTTCGAACATGAGTTACCCGACAATAATAATTATATGCATCCTGAAATGAACAATGAACGAGCTGATGATATTAGGGTTCATCGTGCTACAAGTGACCACTTATCATCGAGCAACAAAAGTGGTTCTATGGCCATATGTTTATCAAAGTTCACTAACTGTGAGAGCATTGTAGTTGGACAGATATTTCGCAGCAAATGTGACTTACAGAATAAAATGTCCAAATGAGTTTGAAAAGAAAAACAAATATATATCATTTTTTTCTTTTCTTTTAATTGGTTACTAATTTTAAAAAGCAATACATTTTTTGTTAAATTCATCTTCATCTTATATAATATTTGTCTCCACTCTTAAATTTTTTACCCCAATATTAATTTAAATAATCTATTAAAAACAAATATTTGTCTCCGTCGCGACAACGGCAAGATGGGTTTTCCGGCAATCCGGCCACTACCCCGCCAAATTGATACTCCTTTCCACTAATTTTGGACCTCCTGAGCTTAATTTTGAGGTCCATTCAGCTTGATTCCCTATCGTTTGAGAGATATGAGGAGTTGAACTTTGGCCAAAAACTTCCCGTCATTTCTGTCAGTCACCGCCAGTCAAGTTGAGTCCAAAAAAAGTTGGTAAAATATTTCTCGTCTCCTTAGCTTTCTATAAATACTTCATTTGTGAATTATGGTGTAGTATTCTGAAAGATGCCATTTTTACATAAAATATTATTATTTTATTGCGGTAGTTTGAAAAATGTATATGTTTGTTATTTTAATAATTATTTATATTGAAAATGTCGAATTCATGTTGATTGGAATAAGCATGGCTTTAAAATAATCTTGGATATTATATTTTCTACTAGACGGTGGAAGATTTATTAGCAATTTTTTTTTTAAAATTTAATCCCAAATGAAAAGAGGCTTTCTGGAGTTGATTTTAAATCTTTAGTTTACATCTCATTTTATGAAATGTCCAAATGATTTTGAAAAGAAAAACAAATATATGTCATTTTTTCTTTTCTTTAAAATGGTTATTGATTTTAAACATCAATACATTTTTTGTTAAATCCATCTTCATCTTATATAATATTTGGCTCCACTCTCAATTTTTTTTTATCCCACTATTAACTTAAATAATCTATTAGAAATTGATTTACCAAGTGGAATAAATATTATTCAACAATTTCCGCTTAGAGAAAATTTTTTCCAACAGAAGGAAAACGATTTTCGCTTGGAGGAAAAATTTTTCAACAAGAGGAAAACGATTTCTGCTTGGAGGAAAAATTTTCCGCCTGGCGGAAAATTATCCAGAAGCTTCAATTGGTTCCATATGGGATTTCCGACTAGAGGAAAAGTTTTCTTCCAGGAGGAAAATTTTTCCGCCTGGAGGAAAATTTTTCAGAATTTGCAATTGAGCTCGTAATATGTTTGTGCATAATGGAATTCTAATAACTAAACATGGCACATTTTCTTTAAGGTCAATTAGTTATCCTTACATCAATAACACATCATTATCTTCGTTAAATGAACATTATAAGCCACCATTATCTTTACAATTAAAAATCTAATATAATAAAGAATATGCATCTATAAACATGACAAAAGTAAAAAAAAAAAAAAGCATCACCACCCAGCTCATATGCTTAATTTTTTGTTATAAGTTTTACTCTTTTTCTTTAGGATATCCACATTCAACCATAGGAAATTTCCTTTTTCAGTTTGAAATAAGTTTCTAAAGTAGGAACCAAATTTATCATGAGGAACCAAATTTATCAATAGCATGATTATGAGTCAAATATCTAGTTTACAGAACTCACTTTCCAGATCACTCATGGAAGAAGAAAAAGAAGTACATACGAAAAAACCTAAAGGGAAAAAGGAAATCATTTGGAGCAATGAAGAAGAAGAATCTAAATGTATACTTTTATATATCTTTTTCCCTTTTAAATGAAAGTTTTTTGCATAATAGATTTATTCCACTTCGCTTTATTATTTAGCCACACAAAGCCTCCATTGAAGTAAAACAACATGAGGATTTTTAGATTTGCAAAGAGTACCTTGGAGCAAATAAGCATTGACAATAATAGCTTTCAAAACACTACTCAAAGATAAGAAATTTTTTTCATAAATGGAGTCAATCATAACGGTGTTTGGAAGCTTTGCTCTTCTATATTTCTTCCTCAACTGGTTGATACATTCAGGCCTCTTCTTAGTAGTCCCATCTCTATGTTGCTCACTCCACGCCTACAACATTCCACACATCCCCAATTCCCCGTTAGTAGAAATAAAACTTGGTTAATCTAAAATCTTTACCTTTACCCATTTCCATAACCAAAAACCCAAAACAAAGGTTCAAACTTTGGATTTTTTTTTCTTTTCCCTCAATTTTCTCATTAACCAAACACCAGAGAATACATTGAAAAAATATGAAATTAAGTGTAAAAAAAAAAAAAGAAAAAAAAAAGCTCTGTACCTCGTGAGTGATATCAAAGAGAAGAATTGCTGGGTTAGCATCACTGGAATAAGCAGTTCAAGTCTTGAGGATTCGAGAAGCAATCCAATTTCAACTGGGTTGTTTGGTCTCTTTTCCATTTCCAATTTTGGGATCTATATCTTGGTCTTCTTCTTCTTTTTCTTCAGGGGATATTATGGATCTGGCATATTCAATGAATCTAAGAAATGGGTCCTCCTTTTCTACTTCCAAATCTTCAATGGCCATGTCTAAATCCCTTGTTTTTTTTTTTTATCACCAAATTTTGTATATAAAATTTTCTTGGATTAATTACCCTGCTAAAGCAAAATTCCAATATTACAACAGTTCATAAATAATCAGCCACTAGCCACCAAAAAAAAAAAAAAAAAAAGTAGAGAAAGAAGGAATAGGTGGTTGTGGCGGCATCAACACATACGCAACCTGCGGCTGTGGCGACAACTAGCTTTTGGTGGTGATAGCAATGGTGCAGATGCGGCGATGGCAATGGTGTTGGTGCTGCGACGACTGGCTCTTGGTGGCAACGATAATGGTGCAGCTGCAGTGATGACTAGCTCTTGATGGCTATGGCAATGACGTGGCTGCGATAATGACTGGCTCTTGGTGGTGACTGCAATGGTGTTTTTTGAAAGGGAAATTAGAAAGAGAAAGCCCAAGCTAAGTTTTTGAAAGGGAAAGGGAAAGGGAAACCAAGAAAAAAATTTTAAAAAATATAATAAAGGATATTTTGGTCCAAATATGTTAAAAGTTGGTTATTTTTAAAAAAAAAAATTTTTTTTGCTATTTTTCAATTTTGAATCAGACAGGTGGCTACTTTTCAAAAAAACCCTTTTCATTATATGGTCAGTTTTATGAAACAAAACTTTCTATTTACTTCTAGGAGTTACTAGGAACTTATTAGCACCAATAATTTAGCCATAGGTTGTTCAATTTTAGTTCAATTTCACTAGGTAACTGCACAACTTAACCTAGATTGAGTAATTATTCAAAACTCAATTACAATTGGCAAATCATAAACTGATGGAAAGCCCATAAAATAGGTAACATGATGGTATACTTAGCTCACCAAAATAAGCTTTAGGATGACTAGAAAATGAACTCAAAGTTTCAAACAAATTTCCTGTTGATAGATATCTCAAAACAACAATAACGGATGCAAATGGAGGCAAGAAACGGACATATGAGATCCAAAATAAAGGGATTGTTTGGTCCATTGGACTTAAACTGGATAAACTCCAATGACTGGAGCAAATGTGTCAGGACCCGTCCAGAATTCCTTCCCCGGAACCCTAGACAGCCCTGATCCCAGGGAAACCCTACCGGACCCTCCAAAGGAAAATCCGACAGAGCCTCCCCTAAGGGATTTACTTACCACAAATTACCTGCACTGAAAACACACTTCTAAAAACATCCTCTTATTCCTCCCACAAACTACAAACTGATTCCACAAATTCCAGCTCTTCTCAAAGCAACAACAGTCCAGTGCATAAATAAAACAGAAGTATTCCAATAGTATACAGAGCTTTAAGAAGTGCTAAACAACAGAAATACAACAAGGCTGAAAAGAAATAATACACTGAAATGAAAGAGTACAAAGAAACTTCTCGAAACACAACAGCAGCGGAAAACTTGGTTCGCTCCGAAAGAACGTCTACCACCACTTGCACCTAAGGGAACGGAATTTAAGAGTGTGAGATGCTAATCATCTCCGTGAGTAACCCGAACTACTGAACACCTTTTGATAATAATAATAAAATAATAATAATTAAGGAGTGGAACAAATACCAACAATTAATAATAAATAATAATAACCTTTGGAAAATAATGATTTCCCTCACAACTCTCACCAATCGCTCCGTTTGAAATGTTCCCTTTTTAAAACCTTTTCGCAAAACCCAATGTGCATACCTCCCAAAAACCAAGGGATTAAATAATTTAACAACAACAATTAAATAAATACATACCCCAAATATATAATAAAAATATAATAAATTATAATAAATAAATTTTGAACACCTTTGGGGTTTAAACCATTATTTGCAATTACACCGACAATTACACCTGACGCACCACACCATATACCGGTGATGCCCTCCGATACCCAGCGTCCCGAGCACCGACTGGCGGGAGGTTAAAGAGAGAAACCTGCAGTGGTCACTTCGGCGTCCCGACAGTACCGACTGCTAAAAACCATCACCCGGCCAAGGAGGGGGGCGGCTGTGCGCAACAATAACCTTGCCTGCCCACGGTCCAATGGCAACTCACGGGTGAAGTAATAACCGCACGCTAAACCATATAATAACCGCGTGCTAAACCACGTGTCCATACACCATACACCAGAACACCAATACTGTATGAGTGCGTCTAAAAATAAACATAAACAACCAACCGTACCGTTTTTCCAAAAACCACCGTGGGAAGTATACCAAAATTTCACAAAACACCATCCCACATATTTTATCCAATCACCCGGTACGAAACAGCGATAACAACAAACCACAATTTCTCGAAATACGAAATGCAACCATAAAAATACCGCGGGCATAAATTATAAAATTTAACCAAATATTTTCACAAAATATTTAACCCAATTATGCCCGAGAAATCACATTTGAAACCACGTGAAATTAATACCGAAACATACCTTGCTCATGCATAACAAATAATTTAAATTAAACCGCATTAAAATCATACTTAAACCACACCACATGAGCATAATTAAATACTAAATTAAATACCAATTAAATTTAATTAATTGCCCAAAATAATTTTTGAAGGTGGGTCACTCACCTGGAGAGCGCAAATCAACTAAGATCCTCCTCGGGATCCACTCCACTACTCGCGCGTGCACCTAAACAACCACAGTGCACAAACCAAAAATATTAATATTTTATTCGGGTAATTCCCAAATAGATACCCGGGGAGCGAACACCAAGAGACATCTAAGGGTTACGAGTTATATACCGAATCGAAGCTCGCGTGATGAGGATCACGGATTCGGTCTTACTTTCCGATGATCGTACCCGACGGGGTCAGAATCTCGCCGGAAAGCTTTTCGAGTTTCGGCTCCGCAATTCTCCCAAACCGTCGCGAATTGGCGGAAACGAAAGTCGGATTTGGGTTCAGGAGGTCGAACACTGCGGACTGGAGCTGGCCGGAATTTTCGGGTACTCGCCGGAACAGTATTTTCCGACGGGCCGCCACGTCACCGGCAACGGTCACCGGAACAGTATTTTCCGACGGTGGCCGTTTGCTGTGAAATTTTGCAGATTTGTAGATCGTGAGGAGAGCAATCCAACGGGACCGACGGTGAGCAAAACGGAGGTCGGACGGCGGAGAAATCACCGTTTGAAGATTTTCGATCCCTCGCCGGAAAACGCTCCGATCCCGGCGCGTCGGTGGTCCGATGGCCGTGATTTTTGGTGGGTAGGCCGGACTTGAGGAGAGGATCAAGGCTGTCAGGCGCGTGTGGCCGGAAAATGGCCGGAACAGTGCCGATTCGCGGTGGCCGGCGGTGGAGGGGAAAAATCGCCGCCAAACTTCGGACGTCCGATCCGGGCGCGTCCGGCGGCCGTTCACCGTGAAATTTGGAGGTTTTGCCGGAAATGAGGTGGGCAAGCTTTCTGTCCGGCGCGTGTACAGTAACTCGGCCGGAACAGTGGCAAAATCCGGTGGCCGGCGGTGGCTCTCTCTCTCTCTTTCTCTCTCCTCTCTCTCTTTCTCTCTCTTCTCTCTCTTTCTCTCTCTTCCCCGAGAGTTTTTCAAAATTAAAACCCTGCGTGACACTGTTCATGCCACGTGGACCAATCAGAAGCTGACACGTGACATTTCACTATTCACTGACCCAAAAAAAAATATTAAAATAATACGGTATCCGGTAAACTTCAAACGTCCATAACTTTTTAACCGGATGTCCGTTTTGAGCGTGCCGCTAGTCTGTGAACTCATGGCATCGTGCACTTCGCCACGGTACCCTAGTCATCTCGAAATTCCCACCGAGTCAAAAAGTCAACTTTTGACCCCTTTGGTCAACGGTCAACAGTCAACCTCGGTCAACGTGCACGGATTCCGGTGCGATTTGGGACGGGGTGTTACAAAATGGATCCTAATAATAAAAATATAATTTATTTAAGTTAATTAATTTAAAATATACTAATAATAAAAATATTTTAAAAATTAATCATATTTGTATAATCTATTTGGTTTGGTTTTATTTGGACTCAAAATTCCCAAAACTGAGTTAAATCAATTAAAGAGCTAAAATTAAACCAAATAGAATTAAATTGGATCGGTTAGGTCTGTCCTGTGAAATTGAACTAAAATTGGGAAAAAAGTTTGTGGGACAAATCTATATAAACGTGAGTTGTGTAGTTCTCTCTTTGAATGTTTAGTTGTATTTTAGAAAAAACCAATCAAGTGTTTGGTAAATTTTATTGACAAAATTATTGCAAAGTGCAAAATACAACCATACGATTGGGAACATATAGAGTTTTTTTTTTTTTTTTTTTTTTTGAGTAAATGGAAACATATGGAGTTGAATTGTTGTTTTTATTTTAATTACTAAAATGGGTATAACGTGTACAAGTTTATATGTATAATTTTAAAAAAATAATTTACACTAAAATTAAATTCAAATATATAGTCAAGGATATAAAAAACTATAATCAGAATTTTATTAAAATTACTCTAAAAATATTTATTTTTATTAATATCATAATAGTGGAACAAAAAAATAATTTGTTATTTTTCTATTAAATTTATTTGGATATTTTTATACTAATTTATTTGGATGTTCAATTTATACGAGAGTTAAAATTTGAGTAGTCAGTGTTTTATAGCCCAAAAAAATAAAAATAAATTAAATTATGATAAATAATTAAGAATATTTTGGTAATTTTAGAACAACCACCATAAATTTGATTTTACCGAACGCCAAAAGCCTCATCAATTAATAGACAATTTATTCTAGGAAGTTTAAAATCAAAACCTAAACTAGCTAGCCCCAGCTGTCATAAAAAAGAGAACTTTTTTTTGATTGTAGATGTCTTCAATTTTATTATTATTGTTATTATTTTATCTCATCTGTGTTCACTCATTTTATAATGCCATTTTATTTAAAAACATACAATAAATAAAATAATCGAAAAGAAAAAAAATATAATTATTATTTTTTAACTAAAAGTGAGATTTTAACACTGGGTGGATAAAAATAGGAATAGAAGAATCCCATTATTTATATTGTATATGGAAAGCAGCTAGAGATGATATCCCTAATACCAATAAAAGAAAAAATAAAAAATAAAAAAATAAAGAAACAAAAAATTAATTATTTGGTTGTAAAACCAAATTCCCAACTTGAACTTCCAAAAAGTCTAAAGACATTGAAATTAAGTAATCAAAATCAAGACCGTTGACCATGTTATAAATGCATACCTTTTTCTTGCACGCTTTTCAATATGTCCATTAGAATCATATTTCTTTAGCACTGTAAAACCACAGCAAAAAGAAATGCCAAGTGACGACGTCGTTTCAGCAGCTCCGGGGGCTTTCAGGCTTCGGTGGGATGTGTTCCTGAGCTTCAGAGGCGAGGACACCCGTGGAACCATCACTAAGAATATCTATGAGTCTCTTCTGAAACATGGCGTACGAGTCTTTCTAGACAACGATGGCTTGAACCGCGGAGACGAGATCGCCCCAAGTTTACTCGAGGCGATCGAGGATTCGGCCGCTTGTATCGTTGTTTTTTCGCCGAGATATGCTGACTCCAGGTGGTGCCTGGAGGAGCTTGCAAAGATATCGGAGTGCCGGAGACTTATCCTTCCGGTGTTCTACGGAGTTGATCCGTCTGATGTCCGACGACAGAGGGGACCTTTCGAAGAGCACTTTAGGATTCATGAAGAAAGGTTTGGAGTGGAGAGGGTTTTGAGGTGGAGGAAAGCCATGGATAAAGTTGGTGGAATAGCTGGTTTTCACTTGTGGGTTTTCAGGAACAGGTATTGCCCCTAGCTCTTTCTTTCTTCATGATTTCAACCTTACCGATGAAATCTTTATTGTGATATATTATGATTATTGTTTTGACGGAAATAACTACAAGAATTTTACTCCCA
This sequence comes from Ziziphus jujuba, assembly GCF_031755915.1. Classification (NCBI taxonomy): domain Eukaryota; kingdom Viridiplantae; phylum Streptophyta; class Magnoliopsida; order Rosales; family Rhamnaceae; genus Ziziphus; species Ziziphus jujuba. Next base: position 8,620,359 of record NC_083390.1, read on the forward strand.
TCATAAAAATAGATTAAAGGAAAATTCGATCGAAATAAAACCCTTCTGGAAATGTTGTTTTCTTAAATTTCAGATTATTTTCTCTGTCAGTTTTTACACAAATATTTCTTCATAAAATATAATATATTAAACATAAATTGGGCGTCTATGCTTATCAGAAAAAAAAAATCTATGTACCATTACTCAGACTTGAAGGATTATTAATTTTGTGAACCTTTTTTTTTATCATTAGTTCTAATATATATATATATATATATTATTCTATTATATGGAATATAGTTTTAAAGTTGGAATTCAAGATTGTTATCCAAAAAAATGACAAAATGACAAATTATCGATGACGAAATAATTTGTATATGAGGTTTGATATTTGTTAACTCTAGTCTTTATAAATGAAAATTTATTGCTGTTTAGCCCAAAAAAAAAAAAAAAAAAAAATTGCTGATATGACAATCATTAATTAACTAAATTTAATTTTTTAAAATTAAAATGTTAATACAAATAATCAAATAAATTACATCAATAATGTAGGTATATAGATTCTACAAATAATATCTACCAAGTATTTACTAAGTGACAAGTAACATTTTTATCTATTTATACACACGCTATCTCAAAGGCATTCTTGCTTGCTAGATGGAGTATTTTATGAAATACTCATAAAACATTGAAAACGTACGTTCAATAGCTCAGAAAACATCGAGGAAAAATTCAGTTCTTGTTAGTTTCTATTCTATGCATACTGGGTTCCTGGCACTACGAGGACCCTGAATATGCACTAATTTCACTATATTATTTGCTTATATATTTGTTTGCTGATTTTGTTTCGGTTAGTTTTGTTTTTTTAAAAATCACATGGCACTATGTGGACCCTGAGTATTTCATTATACTATTTGTTTATATATTTGCTTGTTGATTATTTTTTAAAACACTTTATTTTATTTTATTTTATTTTTATATATAGGATATGCTAGTTGAGATTAATTAATTAGTAGTTCAATGATACAATCAACTGCTTGTGTGTCTACCAATCACAATTCACACCCGTAGCTTTCAAACAATAATAATAATAATAATGACAATTAAAAATAATTCCCACCAAGTTGCTTCCAGCAGGCAGTATCTTAGTACCTATGATAGTTGGGGTCCTCTTCTACTGCTTTACTTGGATTACTTCATAGGGAAAACTACTTTTACTGAGGGTGCTTGTCTTCAAATCCGAAACCCCAGGATTTTTTATTTTGGCTGAAATTTGGACGACGAAGAGATAAACTATTGACATAGTTAATGATGGTTGATAGATAAGAAGATTTCATTAATGCCGATTTGTTTTATATAAAATTTTAAAAAAATTCTACTAAAGTTTAGTTATACATATATATATATATATATACACAGAGAAATATATATATATATATTATAGCTGAAATTAATAAAGGACGATAAAATCTTTAGAGATTTAATTACTTACGATTTTTAAGCTATTTGCATGTTATTAGCTGATAATCCTAGTCGTAATATTTATCACATATTTCTAGCCTTTTGGATGCTAATTAATCTTTCTTATAATTATGGTTAAATTTCACTTGAACTCCTGTTTTGTTTTTTTAGCAAATTTATTATAATCTCTTTACATTTCATTTTTGTTTCACTTTAGTGCCTTTAATTTACCTTGTAATTATTAAGCATTTTGTTGTTTGACAGCGAAGAAACAGAAAAGATTCAATCTTTAGTGAAAAGGGTTTTGAAGGAAATAAACAACACTCCAATTAGTGTCGCAGCATATACCGTTGGAATCGAATCCCGAGTTCAAAAACTGATGACAATGTTGGATGTTAAATCAAATGGCACTCGAATTCTGGGATTGCATGGTATAGGTGGGGTCGGCAAGACAACTCTTGCCAAGGCTCTCTACAATAAACTTGCCGGTCACTTCGAGTTTCGAAGTTTTATATCAAATGTAAGAGAAATTTCAACAGATCAAATTGATAATATTGGTCTTATATCGCTGCAAAACAAACTTATCAATGATCTTTCCGGTCATTCGGTGCCTCCTGAGAAAGATGTCAATGCTGGAATTTCTGCAATCACAAAGAAAGTAAACGAAAATCGAGTTCTTATCGTTTTGGATGATGTTGATAATGTTAGCCAACTAAATGCTCTGACTGGAAACAAAGACTGGTTTCATGAAGGAAGTAGAATCATTATTACCACTAGAAATACAAAAGTTTTTCCCGATCATCTTGAGACTGAGTTGTATGAGGTCAGAGAGTTGAATTGGGATGAAGCATTAGAACTTTTTAGTTACCATGCATTCAGGAAAGAAAAACCGCCAGAAAACTTCTTCCATTTGTCGCAGGAAATTGTATCTCTTACAGGTAGATTACCATTGGCTTTGGAAGTATTTGGATCTTCATTGTTTGATAAGAGGAGAATAAGGGAATGGGAAGATGCTCTTCTGAAATTGAAGGGTATTCGACCACTTGATCTTCAGAATGTGCTAAAACTAAGTTATGATGGGTTGGATGAACAGGAGAAGTGTATATTCCTAGATATTGCATGTTTATTTAATAAAATGGACATGAAAAGAAAACATGCAATTGATATATTTAAGGGATGTGGATTTGCTGCAGAAATAGCAATTTCAGATCTAACAGCAAAATCTCTCATTAAGATAAACAAGGACAAGACTCTGTGGATGCATGATCAAGTTAGAGACATGGGAAGACAAATTGTTACACTTGAGAATATGGAAGATCCTGGAATGCGTAGTAGACTATGGGACCGTAATGAAATCATGTCCATCTTGACGGATCATAATCATGAGGTACAGATCATTATTCCTTACTATGTATAATACAACAGTTATCATATAATGGTATCCTGATTTTGTTTATCCCACGAGATATAGTAGGATGCAAAAAGGAAATTGTTCGTACATTCATATTGCATATATTTGATCGGATATGTGTCTTGTATCATAATTTGGCAATAGACACCTATTGTAAAAAAATTATATATACATTTAGTCTTGATCAGACATACAATCTCTTTCTGCCGAAAGATTGGCCACCTGCACTGCAAGTTAATTTGGATTTGAGTTACATCATGTGGATAATATCGCATATACATATAGATGTTACAAATATGTTAATTTGTAGTTAGTGTGGTTTACTTTTTTATATTTATTCCTTTTTTTTTTTTTTTTTTTTTTAACTTTTGACTTGACCATAATAACAAGTATACCACAATTGATGACCATAAAACAAAATATTATATTCTTTTTATTAATTTTTCTTTTTTCATGTTTGATGGACCTCTATTGATGATGTTTTTTTTTTTTTTTTTTTGGCTGAAATTTTATTGATGTTGTAATCATATGAGTTTGACATTTCCTTTTTCAGACGACATGAGATTCACATTGCTGACTATTTATCATTGTCGTTTATATTGATTCTGCTAATCTACTTCAGCTTCTTACATGCATTTTTCATTTGATCAATTGTGAATATAGGGAGAGAAACCCATACAGGGAATTGTCCTAGACTTTGCAAAGAAAAGCTCGGTGAAAGATCTAAGCAGTGAAGCAATCTCTTGGAATAAATTTCGAAGAAAACCCAATTTCAACTCTGCAACCAATTACATCAAGCAAAAGTGCAAACGTCCACTTCAAGAACAATTGGAGAAAGAGGAAGATGATAATGATATATCCAGTTCCAAGTCAATTGAAAATATGTCCAAACTTAGACTGCTTCAAATCAACCATGTAAACTATCGATCAGGGAAGTTCAAATCTCTTCCCTCACTAAAGTGGATTCAATGGAAAGGTTGTCCTTTGAAAACTCTTCCTTTTCATTTCTATCCTCCACAACTTGCTGTCCTTGATGTCTCAGAAAGCCAAATTCAACACTTGCGCAACTCTAAGAAGGTACACACACACACACACACACACACACACACACACACACATATATATATATATATTCCTTAAATTATTAGTTAACGAGAATATTTCATTTACACCTTTTGAGGTTTGGAATAAATATTAAAATATGTTTCAAGTTTTTAAGAATCATCCTTATCCCTTGATGAGAATCTAAATTACTTTTATGCTATTTTTAAAATTAAATTAACCTTAAATGCCTTGTTATTTATTTATTTATTTATTTTTATGCAATTTTGGGTTAATTTTGCAAAAATCAATATGAAGACTTGAAAGTTTTAATTAATTTATATTTTTAATTAATTTTATTTAAACTATATGGTAGATTTTCTTAAAAAAAGAAAAAGGAAAAAAAAAAGAAAAAACTATATGATGAGTTTAATCATATAAGCTTTTGTAGCGGTTATCGGAGCCTATTACCCTATAGGATAATGTTCTAGACTTTAATTTCAATGCAAGATCGTACATACGAGAATTGATTTTGAGAATGTATGTATTATATATACCTGCTTATTCCAAGGCATTTTGTTCTTTACTAGGTGGCTCAGAACCTGATAATAATGAATCTTCGTGAGTGCCATGCAATAGCTGCAATTCCTGATCTGTCTGGGCATAAGAAATTGGAAAAGCTTATTCTCGAGAACTGCAGGAGATTAGTAAAGATTCATAAATCTATTGGGAGTAACATGAATTCATTGATTTGCTTGAATCTAAGAGGCTGTTCAAATCTTAATGAACTTCCAACTGATGTCTCTGGCCTGAAAAAACTTGAAAGCCTTATTCTCTCTGGTTGTTCAAAACTGAAACAACTCCCACAAAACATAGGCACCATGAAAGCTTTGAAAAAGCTTCTACTCGATGAGACTGCGATTTTGAACCTTCCTGAATGCATTTTTCGTCTCTCACATCTAGAAAAGCTCAGCTTAAATCGTTGTGAACTGTTGAAAAGACTACCATGTTGCATTGGCCAGCTGGTTTCTCTCAAGAAACTTTCCCTGAATGGATCCGGATTAGAAGAATTGCCGGATTCTATTGGATCATTGGCAAACCTCGAGGAACTAAGTGTGATGTGGTGTTCTTCATTGACTATACTTCCTGATTCCATTAAAAATCTCAAGTCATTGGTTGAGTTCTTTGTTCTAGGCAGTCCAATTGAAAAACTACCTGAACTCTCTGTTGGCTCACTACCAAACTTGAAGGAGTTATCAGTGGGAAAAGGATTATACTTTAAGGAATTGCCTAATTCTATTCATTATGTGAATTCCATGGTTGGGCTTCACATAAATGGGACATCAATAACAAGTCTTCCTGATCAGATTGGAGAGTTGAAATTACTTGAGAAGCTTGAGATGAGAAACTGTAGATTTCTTACATCATTACCTGCATCGATTGGAGGCCTAACAAGACTAATTACGTTCATCATATATGAAGCTGATCAAATCACTGGGCTGCCAGAGTCCATGGGGATGTTAGAAAACCTTGCAATGCTGCAACTGACCAAATGTAAAAAGCTCATTAAGCTTCCTTCTTCAATAGGAAGTTTGATGTCCTTGAACCGCTTGTTGATGGAGGATACTGGTGTGACAGAATTGCCGGAAAGCTTTGGAATGCTTTCGAGCTTAATATTTTTAAAAATGTCTACAATGAGAAGGCACATGGAAAGGGAAGTAGCAGTTGAGCATGCTGTGATTCCAACTTCTTTCTCGAATCTTTCGTTGCTAAATGAATTCTATGCTCGCGGTTGCAATATTTCTGGGAAAATAGCTGATGATTTTGAGAAGTTGTCATCATTAGAAATTTTGGATCTAAGCCACAATCAAATTTCATGCCTTCCCTCCTGCTTGAGAGGAATGTCCATCCTCAAAAAGCTATTGTTGCCTCATTGCAAATACCTCAAGTCTCTCCCTCCACTGCCCTCGAGCTTGCTAGAGTTAAATGCCGCAAACTGCAGTGCATTGGAAACTATTTCAGATCTTTCAAACTTGGTGAGATTAAATCAGCTGAACCTTACAAGTTGTGAGAAAGTGAGGGAACTTCCAGGCCTTGAATGCTTGAAGTCCTTGACGAGGTTGTACATGACTGGTTGCAGTGCCTGTTCATCCGAGGTTAAAAGAATACTAGCCAAGGTTTTCTCTCTGACCAAATATATATATATATATATATATATGGAAATTCTATGGTGAGGAAGGTCCGTATGAAGATCGTAGTATTAGTGACGGTTTTTCATAGTATTAACGATGGTTTCTTAAAAAATCGTCACCAATATTGTGGTCCGCATGAGAACCGTCCGCACCATAGACGGACTGTATATATATATTTACATATAACACCGTCTAGTATCTGATTAATTAACATAAAAAATTTCTTGTTGTCAGGGGTATTTGATGAGCATACGCAATCTGAGTATGCCTGGAGACAAGATTCCCGATTGGTTTTCTCAAGACGAGGTCACATTTTCAGAATACAAAAACTGCGCAATCAAAGGTGTAATTATAGGTGTAGTTGTGTCTCTCAACAATCAGATAACAGATGAGATGAGAGAAGAGTATCCTGCTATAGTTGACATACAAGCTAAGATTCTGAAATTGGATTATTGGATATACAGCACAACTTTGTACTTAATGGGAGTACCGAATACGAATGAAGAACAGGTGCATTTGTGCCGGTATCCGCCATTTCATCCGTTGGTTTCTCAGCTAAAACATGGCTACAAGATACAGATAACCAAGAGGGACATCCCTATGATGAATGGGGTTGAGCTGAAAAAGAGTGGGATTTATTTGGTTTATGAAGGAGATGATGATTATGAGGGAGACGAAGAATCATTGAATGACAATCAGCAATCTGTTTCAGAAAAACTAGCAAAGTTCTTTGCAACTTTTTCGGGAATAAATTAAAATAAAATAGCCCATATATTATAATCATCTTTTTCGTCTGAGTACAAATTTAAGAAAATAAAAGTGCACGGGATAGAAGAACAACACAATCGATGGCCTTTTGTATCTATGTGTGTGCATATATATATATATATATATATATATATATATTCTATAAAAACCAAATATCATTATTTATAATTTGGCATATCTTTAGCCAAATCCTCTAGTAATATCACTATACCCCCTTGTAAACCTCACGTGAAGTTCTTATCATTTTGTGATGTTTTATGCTGCACAACTACTTTGCAATTCCATGGCCATTCCATGGGCCTTTTTCTTTTTTTTTTTTTTTGGGTGAAAATTCCATGGGCCTATTTTCCCCTGCTTCAAGGGAAAAGCTCACACCTAAGAGGAGACTAGTAACTTATAACTTTGTATAATGTGAAAATAAAACATATAATTCTTATGGAAATAATTGTTAAATATTGTTCGCTTATAATTTCCATGTAGTGGTGGTGTATAATTTTTTTTTATCTTGCTTGGGGAGTACTGAAAAATTGTACACATGGATCTATGATGTGATTCTTTTTTATTTTTATTTTTTTCAAAGCAGATGTGGTTGATTTATTTCAATAAATTGTCACCTTCCAATGAATATGAATTTCCAATCCATCTGATTTTAGTCCCCCAGATAAAATAAATAAATAAAATGTCAAAAGAAAATATTTAGGAACAAATTTAAATAAAGACCATACATTGACAAATGTCTACGTCTCCATGGGAGTCCAAATTTCTCTTTGTACAGTGAAAAACAGTGCCACTGAAAGTAAAAAAATAGAGCTTCAGAAGCTCAAAACCACGAAAAAAAAAAAAAAAAAACACTGCTTAGAACATCTACTACTCACTTCACAAACATGGCGTCCGAGTCTTCCTACACAAAGACAAAATTCTAAGAGAGAAAAATTCAAGAACAAAGCAAGAGATGAAAGAAAATTAAGAAGAATGTTGTTTGGACTCAAAGAAAAAGCAAAGAGAAAGTTCGAGAACTTGAAGGAAATTTGTATGAAAGCATTTTTTATATCTAAGACACATAGAAGAAACTGGTAGTTATACAGGTATCTCACATCCAACAGTGTGCACACTATGATTGGCTAGAATAAGCATCACATGGATTGATGACCTGTCAAAACCACTGACAGAAGAGATGAGCTAGCACAACTGATCTGTAAAAGTTTAAGGAGTTGAAATCAACATTCTAGAAGAGTCTCCAACACCCCCCTGCAAACAAAAGTTCGTTGGAATGAAAAAATAACTTTTGTTTGGTACAAAGGAGCTTAAGCTTTTGCAGAGTTAACTTGAAACTTGAACTACCCTTAATTTTGATCTGAGAAATGGAAAATGAGCTGTTCCCAAAGGTTTGGTAAAGATATCTTCTGTATGTTCTACTGGAACATATCTAATGTCAAGCAATATTCTCAAAACTCTTTCTCTAATATGACGTAGATCTATCTCTATGTGTTTGGTGCGAAAATGATAGACACGATTATAAGCAAGAGCTATTGCTCCCAAATTGTCTGACCAAACAATTGGAGTTTGTAAATTCAATTGTATTTCTTTAGATAACTTAGATAACCAACGTAGCTTATTTGAAATATTTGCCAAAGCACGATATTCTGCCTCTGTATTTGAATGAGCCACTACCGACTACTTTTTTGAGCTCCAAGACAAAAAGACACAGAAATCATTACAAGATTGTTTGTCATTGGTACAACTTGCCTAGTCAGTATTTGTGAATCTGTGAAAAACAAGCCTTTGTTGATTAGGGATTTTTAGATGAAAACCACAATGAGTAGTTCATTTAGATACAATAGCAATCTTTTACATGCTTCCTAATGACTTGTTTTGGGAGAGTGAACAAACTGACACAACTTATTTTGTAGAAAAAGTAATTTCAGGTCTTGTAATAGTAAGATATTGTAAAGCAACTACTACATTCTATATTCTTTAGGTTAGTAAGTATATCATATTCATGACAAGAAAGTTGTTTACCAAATATTGGAGTGGAGTAACTCTTGGCAGCATGCATTTTGGTTTTACATAACAAGTCTTTGATATACTTCATTTGAGATAGATACATTTTAGAGGCATTTTGTTGGACTTCAATCCCTAAAAATAGTGTAAGTTCCCACGATCTTTCAGAGAAAAGTCTTTATTTAAGCTGCAAATCAGTTCTGTAATATAGTTAGTGCTAGAACCTGTGATGATTATATCATCAACATACACCAACAATATAATATGCACATTGAATTCTTCAAAATGAAAAGTGAAGACCTAGCAATTGAACTAACAAACTCTCTTTGCAGCAAAGGAGTCTTTAGTTTATCAAACTAAGTTTGAAAAGCTTGTTTCAGTCCATAAAGATCCTTGTGTAACTTAAACACATGTGTAGGATAAAGAGTATTGATATAACCTTTTGGTTGTCTCATATAAACTCCTCAAGTAAATCTCCATTCAAGAATGCATTGTTGAAATCAATCCGCTTGACAGGCCAATAAATGCAAGAGCTAAAATAAGAATTACTCGTATGATTGTAGGTTTCACCATTAAACTAAATATTTAAAAGAAATTAAAACCAGGTTTTTGATGAAACCCCTTTGCAACCAGTTTAGCTTAATGTTTTTGTATAAACCCATTTGCATTATAATTTATTCTAAATACCAACTTGTTCCCGACAACATTCATTTTAGGTGTTGCAGCCATTAGGCTCCAAGTTTTGTTCCTTTGTAAAGCTTCATACTTACTATCTATAGTAGCTTTCAATTTAGGAAGCTGGATAGCCTGTTAAACTGATTTCGACATTTCCAAGATATCAAGAATCTGGATTTTTGATTTCTTTGAAGTAGAAACTTTACTTGAGTTATCTTGATGTTGAATGAAGAAAGTTTTAGCTTTACAGATTTCACTTTTGGATCATGTCTACATATGATGAATATTTTGATGAGCAGGCAAATTATTATGTAATCTGATACAAGGCAAAGAAATAGATGGGTTGGGAAAGTCAACTGATATTGGTGTAGTAAGAATTGAATTTTCACCACCTGAAACTATTGAGTTGTAATAGATTCAGTGTAACACCTTATCCCAAAGTTCAACCGAAATTTTCCAACTTTAACCGAGGTTGACCGTTGACCGTTGACTTTGACCGTTGACTGTTAACCGAATGGGTCAAAAGTTGACTTTTTGACTTGGATGGAATTCTAGGTTGACTGACGTACCGTTACGAAGTACACGTTGGCATGAGTTCGTAGACTAGTAGCACGTTGAAAATGGAGCTACGGTTTGAAAGTTATGAGCAAAACAAGTTGAGGTCCAAACTGTCTAAGGGGTGCCGAGTTGACTTTTTATTCATGCAAAGTTGAGCTTTGACTCATGCATGGTTGTGAAGTACTCGTCGATACGAGTTCATAGACTAGCGGTACGTCCGATTTGGACATGTGGTTTGAAAGTTATGGACCTGTAGAGTTTTTCAAATACTATATTATTTTAATATTATTTTTTAAACGTGTAACAATGTGCTACGTGTGACTTAATAAATGTGACCATATGTCACCATGTTGAGATGCCACATGTCAACCATGCTTAATATCATATTATTTTATTATTATTTTATATAATAATATTATTTTTAATTTATTTTCTTTCTCTTTCTTTTTCTTTTCGTTTTTCTTTTTTTTTCTTTTCCCCCACATGGGAAAAATGCCCAGCCACCCCGAAGCCTTCTTCTTTCTTCTTGTTCTTCCTCCTTCTTCTTCCTTTCCTTTCCTTCCTCCTCTCGGGTTCTTACCGTTCATTTTAATTCCGGCCACCACCTTGCTATACGCGCCGGCCAGAGAGGAGCGGGGGACGGAGGCGAGCTCGGCTGCAAAATTTCACGGCCACCAGTCGCCGGACGTTCCCAGATCGGGCCGGAGAAGCCGCCGGCCGGAAATGTTCTCTCTTTTTTTTTTTCTTGTGTTTTCCGGCCAACCCAGCTCGACCCACACCTCTATCCCACCATTTTTTACTCCTCTGAGTCCATTTCTGGGGTTAGATTGCCCAAAATCCCCACCATTTGAGAGATCCCTCAAGTTTAAACTTGGCCGAATCTTTCCGGCCAAATTCTGACCACCGCCGGTTGAATTGAGCTCAATGGAGGTCGGTAATATGATCCTCATCTCACAAGCTTTCCATAGACATATAATTTGTCAATTTTGGTTAACGTTTGTGTTAGACCCCCCGGGTACCGGGTATTATTTACCCGAATAAAACATTAATTTATTTGACTGTGCGTGAATCGTTGTTCTAGGAGCACGTGTGCGTTGTGGAATTGATCTCATGGAGGATCTTGGATTAATTGCGTGCTTGAGGTGAGTGACCCACCTTTAAAAATATTTTTGGGGTAACTAATTATATTTAATTGGTGTTTAATTGATATTTGGAATTATGCTCATGTGGTGCAATTTAATTATAATTGTAGAAAATTATTATTTTATAAGTACGTATATGTTTGTTGGTGTTAAACAGAATTTTGGGTTATCCAAAAATCCCTATTTTTATTATTGTGATTTAATTATATTTATTACGCATGAGCAATGTATTTTCAGTAATAAATCGTATGTGATTTTAATATTATTTTTGGGCATAATTGGTTTAAATATTTTAAGAAAAATATTTGTTTAGTTGGTGATTTAAATTTTATAATTATGCCCGTGGAATACTATTTGTTTGATTTTATGATTTGAGAAAAATTATTTGTATATCGTTATCGATGGTTTCGTATCGGGTACGTTAAAGGAAAATATGTGGGATGGTGAAATTGGAAATTGGTATATTTTCCACGGTGATTTTTGGAAAATCAGTATGGTAATAATTAATTTAATAATTATTTTAGACGCACTCATATAGTATTGGTGTTCTGGTGTATACGTAGTTATCGCGCAAGTTATTATGTCTCCCGTGAGTTGCCATTGGACCGAGGGCAGGCAAGTTTTATATAGTGCACATAGCCGCCCCCCTCCTTGGTCGGGATGACTGTTTCAGCAGCGGTACTATCGGGACGCCGAAGTGCCGTATGTAAGTTTCTCTCTTTAATCTCTCCGCCAGTCGGTGCTCGGGATGCTGGGTATTGAAGGGCATCACTGGTATATGGTGTGGTGCGTCAAGTATAAATTTTTGGATAGAAATTTCAAACCCCAAAGTGTTCAAAAATTATTTATTATATTTTATTACATTTTATTTATATTTGGGGTATTTATTTATTGTTTATTATATTAATTGATCCCTTGGTTTTCGGGAAATACGAATATCGGGTTTTGTGAAAATGTTTTAAAAGGGGAATATTTCCAACGGAGTGAGTAGTGAGGGTTTTGAGAGAAATTATTACTTTCAATTGTTTATTATTTATTTATGTATTTAATTGTTGGTATTAATTAAATTCCTTTATTTGTTATATTATTAATATTAAAGGTGTTCAGTAGATAGGGTCACTCACTGAGATGATTAGCATCTCCCGTTTTTAAATTTCATTTCCTTAGGTCCAGGTTGAGAGACGTTGATCGTCCGGGGCGAGCCCGACGTTCCAGTTCATTGCCGAAAGTTCAAGCAGCATCTTTTCCCTTTTTCCTCTCCATCTTGTATTACTTCTTTATCTGTCATCGTATTAATTTCATATTCATTTGTATAATGCTCTGTATACTGTATTGGACATTTAGTTATTAATTATGCACTGGATTACTGTTATTCATTTGGAGTGCTGTAAAGTTGTGGAATCAAATTGTAGTAATGTGGGAGGAATAAGGGGATGTGTATAGAAGTGTGTTTTAGTACAGGAAATTTATGGTAAGTCCAACCCTTAGGGGAGGTTCTGCCGGATTTTCCATTGGAGGGTCCAGTAGGGTTTCCTTGGGATCAGGACTTTTCTAGGGTTCCGGTGAAGAATTTTAGACGGGTCCTGACATTCAGTAGGTAATTCTTCAACAATTTCCATTATAGGCTCTTTGTTGACTTCTTCAATGTGACTATCAGTTTTAGATAATATTATATTCTCAACTGAAATCAATTCATTATTTATCATTGTTGCGCAGGTAAAGAATTTCTAACACTTTCATCATTATATGTAACAGTATGAGGAGGAATAGAACATTTTGATTTTGCCTGAACAACATGAAGAGGATCAGTTGACCACTTTAAATTTTTAGCTCGAGTTACATTAGTTTTAGCTAATGAAGAGAAGCCTTCAAAAGGAACCTTTTTTTTTCATTAAATTCAACATTTATGGCAATATACACTCTTCCTTTGGCATCCAAACATTTATATCCCTTATTCTCAAGGCTATATCTAATAAACATACATTTAGTTGTGTGAGATTGAAGCTTTTGAGAATGATATGGTATAAGATATGGGTAACAATCACAACCAAAATACCTTGAGGAAAGAATAATCTAGAATTTAACCATAGAGTTTCTAGAAGGGCTGCAAAAGTTAAGAATTGCTATTAGTAACCGATTGATAAGAAGCACTATTAAATGAAAGGTTTCCCACTAGAATTGCAAAGACATATGAGCTTAGGCAATCATACATAATTCAACTTCAACAATTTGGTCATGTTTCCTCTCTGCCCTTCCATTTTCAACATGCATATAAGGATAAGAATGTTTCATACTGATTCAATATTGCTTTAAATAGGGAAGAAAACTTCTATATTCACCTCCTTAATATGTTCATAGACATTTAAGTAGAAAATCTGTGCTTCGTTAAACCATTTTATGAAAAGCAATAAAAGTAGTAAGAGTTTCACCTTTGCTCTTTAGTGGATAGATCCAAGTAAAATGTGTGAAATTGTCCACAAAATCCTAAAGATCAAAATGAACCAACTTAAAGGGTTGTTCAGCATTACTAACTGAAGAAGGAAAACTTTTATAAATACTGTTTGCCAAATTTGCAATCTTCACAGAATAAAAGTCTATCTTTATTAATATTCTAAGATCATTTATATAGCTGCAAGACTTTTTGCAAAATAGGAAATGATACATGAGCAAGGCATTGATGTAATATATTCAAATCAGTTCCAATATTCTGCTTAGTAGAAGATGACTTAGTGACAACATCAAATACACCATCAGACTTAGTATTGACAAAGAGAGCATCAGAAGACAATCATGAATTGTATTAGATACAACATTAGATAGAACATAAGCATTGTTTAAATTTTATGGTACATTATTGACAAAAACAAGATTTTGAGACAATTGAGATAAATCAATCCATTTTTGCAACTCTACTTTTAGCAAAGTGAGGTAAATTTAAATGTCGATGGAATAAACCAGCTCCAATTATTGAAACTCCTTGAGTCAACTTGATAGATCCAGCTTGTACAATCATCCTTCAAGTGTTCCTTGGAGACTAGCTACTCCCTGGTGCTTGTCTTTAATTAAGCAGTAGTTATATTGAAATTCAATGAAGATTGAATTATCTTGTGTCAATTTAGAAACACTAATTAGTTTATTAGATATATGAGGAACCATAAGCACAATCCTTAGCATCAAATAGCAAAAAGCATAACAAGCTATAATAGTATGTCCAACACCAACAATTGTTAATACTTGACCATTGCAAACAAGTAATTGACTCTTACCAAATCAATGTGCTACAGTAGACCACAATTATCATCCACTAGCATTAGTGCCTCCATGACTAAAAATTGACATTCCAGAGATAGAATTATGTGGAATTAGATTTGAATGAATTTATGTCATTTTAAGAATAGAGACATAGGTATTGTTCTATGGAGGCCCAAGAGATGCTGGAAGATAGATCACATTAGCAATAGGTGTTGGAGTTTGGTATTGATATCCAGAGATTAGATTCATTGATCTTCCTAAATTCCTAACATTCCATAGATCTAACATTAAGGTCTACCTCTACCCCCACGTCCTTTTCCTTGAAAGAAATTTAATCTATAATTCTGCCTCTAGCTAGTGTTTCTATTGTATCCGTCAGGACCCATCCAGAATCCCTTCCTGGAATCCTAGACAAATCCTAATTCCAGGGAAGACCTACCAGACCATCCTATGGAAAATCCAATAACACCTCCCCGAAAGGTAGAACATGCCCAAAATTTATCTGCACGAAAACGCACTTCTAATAATATCTCCTTATTCCTCCCACCTTATTACAATAATTCACACACTTTACAGCACTTCAATGTCAAGCTATCTATAGGTACATGCATTAGAAATAATTTTAAAAACACAAAATACTTTTAATTTTTCACATCCGCCCACACCACCCACCAAACAGGAGAAAATAGAACAATAATAATAATAATAATAATAATAACAATAATAATAACAACAATAACATCATAACTTGCCCATAGGCTTCCACACTTGCTCATAAGCTTACCCACTTGTGTCAGGACCCGTTCAGAATTTCTCACCGGAACCCTAGACAAGCCCTGATCCCAAGGAAACCCTACTGGACCCTCCAATGGAAAATCCAGCAGAACCTCCCATAACGATTGGACTTACCACAAATTTCCTGCACTGAAAACACACTTCTATATTCATCCCCTTATTCCTCCCACATTACTACAATTGGATTCCACAAATTTACAGCACTCCAAATGAATAACAGTAACTCAGTGCATAATTACCAACTAAATGTCCAATACAGTATACAGAGCATTATAAAAATAAATGTGAAATTTATACGATGACAGATAAAGAAGTAATACAGGATGGAGAGGAAAAAAAGTGAAGAAATTATTCTTGGACTTTCGATAATGAACTGAGACGTTGGGCTCGCCCTGAATGATCAACGTCTCCCAACCTGGACCTAGGGGAATGGAATTTAAAAATATTAGATGCTAATCATCTCAGTGAGTGACCCTAACTACTGTACACTTTTAATATTAATAATATAACAAATAAAGGAATTTAATTAATACCAACAAATAAATAAATAAATAAATAATAAACAATTGAAATAATATTTTCTCTCAAAATCCTCACTATTCACTCTGTTGGAAATATTCCCCTTTTAAAACATTTTCACAAAACCCGATATTCGTATTTCCCGAAAACCAAGGGATCAATTAATTTAATAAACAATAGATAAATACCCCAAATATAAATAAAATGTAATAAATTATAATAAATAATTTTTGAACACTTTGGGGTTTGAAATTTCTATCCGAAAAATTTGTATGGTTTGAAATTTCTATCCGAAAAATTTGTACTTGATGCACCACACCATATACTAGTGATGCCCTCCGATACCCAGCGTCCCGAGCACCGACTGGCGGGAGATTAAAGAGAGAAACTTGCATATGGTACTTCGGTGTCCCGACAGTACCGCTGCTGAAACCGTCATCCCGGCCAAGGAGGGGGGCGGCTGATGTGCAATATATAAGACTTGCCTGCCCTCGGTCCAATGGCAACTAACGGGAGACATAATAACTTGCGCGCTAACCACATATACACCGAAACACCAATACTGTATGAGTGCGTCTAAAATAATTATTAAATTAATTATTACCGTATCGATTTTCCAAAATCACCGTGGGAAATATACCAGTTTTCAATTTCACCATCCCACATTTTCCTTTAACATACCCGGTACGAAACCATCGATAACGATATACAAATAATTTTTCTCGTAACGCGAGGTTCAACAAATAAGTTTCTTAAAATATTTAAACCAATTATGCCCAAAAATAATATTAAAACCACATACGATTTATTACTGAAAATACCTTGCTCATGCGTAATAAATAAAATTAAATCACCATAATAAAAATCGGGGTTTCTGAGTAACCCAAAATCCCATTTAGCACCAATAAACATACACGTACTTATAAAACAATATTTTTCCATACTTATAATTAAATTTCACCACATGAGCATAATTGCAGATATTAATTAAACACCAAATAAATATAATTAATTAATTACCCCAAAATATTTTTAAAGGTGGGTCACTCACCTGGAACACGCAATTAACCTAAGATCCTGCATGGGATCAATTTCACGACTCACCCGTGCTCCTAGAACAACAACAGTACACATCTCAAATAAATTAATATTTTATTCGGGTAAATAATACCCGGTACCAGGGGGGTTAAACACAAACGTTAACCAAAATTGACAAATTATATACCGAATCAAAGCTTGAGTGATGAGGATTACGAATCCGGTCTTACTTCCCAGAGATCGGACCCGAGGTGGCGAGCCGGAAAAGTGATTTCCGATGAGTCGCCGCGGTCACCGGCAATCGTCGCCGGCGGCGGCGCGTTCGGTGACCGATGGCTGAGATTTTTGGGGGTTTTGTAGATCGAGGGGAGAGGGTTCCAACGGGACCGGTGGTGAGGCAAACGGAGGCCGGACAGCGAAGAGATCTGGGTTTGAAGATTTTCAGCCCCTCGCCGGAAAATACTCCGATCTAGGCGCGTCGGAGGTCCAGTGGCCGTGAAATTTGGTGGGTCAGGCGCATGTAGCTTGGGGTGGCCGGAAACTGGGCAAATCAGCGGTGGCCGGTGGTGGAGGGGAAAACTCGCCGTTGCCGGAAAACGCTTCGATCCGGGTGCGTCGCTGGTCGGTTGGCCATGAAATTTTGAGAGTTGGCCGGGAATGGAGAGGCGCTCCCATCTGGCCGGTGCGTGTAGCAAGAATCGGTCGGAAAATTTGACAACTCCGGCGGCCGGTTGTTTCTCTCTCTCCTCTCTCTCTTTCTCTCTCCTCCCCGTCGTTTTTGCCAAATAAAAGCCACCGTGGGTGACATTGTTCAACCACATGAACCAATTAGGTGTCGACACGCAGCATTACTGTGCACTTAAGCTAGATATAATAAAATATTATGGTATCCGGTGAACTTCACACGTCCATAACTTTTTAACCGTACGTCCAAATTAGGCGTGCCGCTAGTCTATGAACTCGTATCGACAAGTACTCCACAAACATGCATGAGTCAAAGCTCAACTTTGTATGAATAAAAAGTCAACTCTGGCATCCCTTGGACAGTTTGGACCTCAACTTGTTTTGCTCATAACGTTCAAACCGTAGCTCCGTTTTCAACATGCTACTAGTCTACAAACTCGTGCCAACGTGTACTTCGTAACGGTACCTCAGCCAACCTATCATTCCATCCGAGTCAAAAAGTCAACTTTTGACCCCTTGGTCAACGATGAAAGTCAAAGTCAAAGTCAACGGTCAACGGTCAACCTCGGTCAAAATTGGAAAATTTCCGTTGTACTTTGGGATGGGGTGTTACAACTTGCCTGAAGGCTTACACACTTGCCCTAAGACTTACACACTTGCCCGAAGGCTTTTGCATAATACCAATGATAATAATAATAAAAATAACAAGAAATGATAATAGTACCAATAATAATAATAATAATAATGATAATAATAATAATAATAAGGAATAAATAATTAATAATCATAATAACAATATTAATAACAACAAAAATAATATTAATCATAATAATAATAAAAGCAATTAAGCATAATATTAGAAAATCAGATTATGAATAAATAAGATAATGTAAGGTAAGATAATATTTTAAAACTAAAATCATATTATAAAATGTACATCGGAGGTACGAGCGATACTATCTAACATGCTGCGCGATCGATGATTCCAGTTGTTGCAAGTACCTTGCTACCAATACAGTCCGGGATGGTTGCCTAAATTGGCTGTTCGATTCCCTAGACTCGTAGGCAACATAGTTATGAGGCTAGCTTTTCATGAACCATATCGGATCGTTGCCCCATGCGGTGTAATACATACAAACATAACAAATATATATATATATATATATATATATATATGTATATAAAGATGTTTGATGCACATAGTATATACCAATACTGTCCGACGGTGCAAAGTGTCCCAAAGCACCGCCTGACGGGAGGTTAAAGAGAGAATCTTGCATAAGGTTGCTTGGCATCCCAACAGCACCGCTACTTATAACCATCATCCCAACTATGGAGGGAGGTGGCTTATGTGCACTGTATAAAACTTGCCTACCCTCAGGTCCATAGCATCTTGGGGAAAGTATACCAACTTGCGCACTCATCACATCCACCCACACGCTTAATCATATCCACAACTACTTAACACTAGTACATGTATGGTGTATCGAAAATCGATAAAAATTTTATAATATTATATTTTTATAATTATATAATATAATATTATAAAATTTGAATTTTTTATAAAGTACACTTAAGTTTATGCACTTTTATCAAATTCATAAAATTCCATGCATAAATAAATAATTACACACATAAATATAATTTTGATCACAACAAGTCAATATAATCAATTCCTCAAAACTTCAAATCAATTCATACCAAATATCATCAGAACCACATACAATTTCACATATCATTAAGTATGCAAAAATACATTCTAATAGGCGTCATAACCTCACATTAAAATTAACAATGATTTAATAATAATTTAATAGCGGTTTAAAACTACAATTTCCCAAATTTTCAAAAATATTATTTCAAGGCTATACTTATTCAATTCAACATAAACTTGACATCTTCAATATAAATAAATATTAAAATATTAAACAAATACATTTTTTAGATTACCACATTAAAATACTAATATTTTATTCAAAATGGAATCTTTCAAAATACTCTATCATAATTCATAAATGAGGTATCTATAGAACGCTAAAGAGACAAGGAACACATTTCTAACCTCCACTGATCACAAACTCGCTGGTGGTGGTCGGAATTTGATCGAGAAGTTCTGGCCAAGCTCTCCCTCCACATATCTCACAAATGGCTTAGAATTTGAGCAAATGGAGGTCATTTTTGGAATTAGGGGGTCGAAATCTAGAGGGAAGGACTAACCACATGACTCGTGGCCACCGGAAAACTGGCCAACCAGCGTCACGCAGGCCAACGGCTTTGGGCACTGATTCCGACGCATTTGCTAGCCAACCGGCCTAAGACTGGGCCACTGGCGCATGTCGCCGTCCAAACACTGAAACATGGCCAAACGGCAGATCAAAGGAGAAAGTCAAAGAAGAGAGAGAGAGAGAGAGAGAGAGAGAGAGAGAGAGAGAGAGGGGCATGTGTGTCTCTATTTTTCACTCTCTCTGTCGAGCTCAGGGAAGAAGAAGAAGGAGAAGAAAAAAAGAAAAAGAAAAAGTGTTTCCTCACATGGGGGGGAGAAAAGAAAAAGAAAAGAAAATAACTAAATAAAATAATATTAAAATAATAATATAATAATATAATAATATAATACTAACAAAATAATATAATACTTAGTTATGGTTGAAATGTGGCACTTTTATAATGTTTCACATGATGCATCTCATTTGGTGACACGTGGCACAAATAAAATATTCTTTAAATATTCCACTACCCGGTAAAATCGTTCTCAGGAAAAATAGGTGTAAATTTATAGACTCGCAACCTTTTAATCGTAAGTCCGATTTAAGCGTGCCATCAGTCCATGAACTCGTATCAATGAGTACTTTACAATCATATAGGAGTCAAACCCAAGTTAAGCAAGAATAAAAAGTTAACTTCAGCACCCTCGAACAGTTCGGACCTCAACATGTTTTACTCATAACTTTTAAACCATAGCTTCATTTTGGATGTGCTATTAGTCTATGGACTCAGATCAATGTGTACTTTGTAATGGTACCTCGGTCGACCTAGAATTCTATCCAAATCAAAAATCAACGTTTGACCTTTTTCGGTCAACAACGGTCAAACTCGATCAACCTTGGTCAACATGGAAAAATTCTGGCGTACTTGGGGACGGGGTGTTACAGTATCTAGATCTACCTTGGTAAAAAAAGATTTTTGTAATTATAACTTCTGCCATAATTTCTATAATCTTCATAACCTTTGCCACCAATTTAACTTCTCTCAATCTTAACTTTCTCAAGTTTTTCACCAGTTGATGGCATATTAGTAGTCATATTATTACAAGGAAAGAAAGTGGAATTCCCATTATGATAAAATAAATCTGTAGAAGCTAATTCCTTTTTACCAGAGCCAGAATTATTATTCATCGTAGTAATAATATCATAGCCAACATTAACTCGTGGTTTTGCATATATGTAATTTGCAGAAACATAAATCAAAATTTGTAGCGGAATTTAATGGTTCAAGCTTAGATTCAAAAGCAAGAAGATCATTTTGTACCTCTTCAATTACATATTGTTCTAGCCTAATTCTAAGAATTGTTGTTATAGGTTCGTAGTCAGAACCTAATGCTCCAAGAATATATGTCATAAGATCAGTTTCCCAATAGCAGTACGATTCATCAAATCTTTCATCATCAACACCAGAGCATCAATAGAAATATTTCCTTTCTTAGTATTCCATAGTAATTTTTGATAGTGTAGAATTTGACTTTGTGATTTGGTTGCATATCGATTCTCAATTGCATGTAAAAGTTGTAAGTTGAATCTTTATTGATCAAATTATTAGAAATGTCAGGTGAAATTGTCCCTTTCAACCATTCCACCAAGAACTGATCTCGAACATACCAATATTCCTTGGCTTGACAGAAATTCCTAAGATTTAAATCTATACTTTCAACATCAATTTCATAATTAGAACTTCATTTTTCGTCAGTAATTGAGTCTTCAAAAGAAGAAAACTCTATGAACTTGATGAACTTGTGTCCTTTGATAACTGGTAAAACTTGCGATCTCAATATGAAGTAGTTGCTATCATCAAGCTTGATTTGATTGCTAGGAAGAAACCATTAGGATCAAATTTTGCTTAGCCATGAGTTTATACTCTGATACCAAGACAAAATTCTAAGAAAGAAAAATTCAAGAGCAATTTCAGAGAAGTAATAAAAATTAAAAAGAAGGTTGTTTGGACTTAAAGAAAAATAGAGAGAAAGTTTGAGAACCTAAAGGAAATTTTTATGAGAGCATTTTTTTATATCTGAAACATATAGAAGAACCTGGTATTTATATAGATATCTTGTATCTAACAGCTTGCACACTGTGATTGGCTAGAATAAGCATCACATTGATTGATAACCTATCAAAACCATTAACATGAAAGATGAGCTGGCACAACCTATTTGTAAAAGTTTGATGAGCTGGCAACAACATTCTGGAAGCGTATTCAACAGACAATAATAGATAAAACTAAGGCAACAAGATCGCACCTGGTTTTGTGGAAGCGATCGAGAATTTAGCGGTTTGTATCATGGTTTTCAAACCGAGATACTTCGATTTCTAGTGGTGTTTGGAGGAGTTGGCTAAAATTGGGAATGTTGGAGACTTATCTTTCTAGTATTCTAGGGAGTCAATTCCTCTGATGTTCAGCGACAAAGAGGACCTCTCAAAGAGCATTTTAGAATTCACAAAGAGAGGTTTGGAAAATACAGAGTTTTTGAGGTGGAGGAATGCCATGGAAAGGATTAAAGGAATTTCTGCTTTTTATTCATCGGTTTTCAACAACAAGTAGAGCTAGCCCTGCTTGCCTTGTTGGTTATTTCACCATTAATTATTCAATTCATTAATGAGATTAAAATCAATTTACAAAATAAAAATAAATAAATAAATAATTGATTTAACCCCCCCAAAAATGGATGGATAAAAACTCATGTGTATTATCTAACTTTCTTATCTTGTCGCTTCGACTTCATGATGGAAGTAAAACCCTTTTGGTTATGGAAATTTTTATTTTGGTCATTGAAAATAATTTAAGATGTGATGACTTGTAGATTATATGATTTGGATTGATAAAATTGATAATTTCTCAAAAGGGCTTGACAATATCTGAAGATACAAGACTCATTTTAAACATCCAAGTGGTGGAAGCCGATATAGGCTGGGATAGCTGTTTTCGAGCAAATATGGACTCCGGGCAGTAAGAAATGGTTCCTGTATTTCATGGATTCAATGATTAACGTTAAGAGGTCATAGAATCAAGCTAAGGCAGACCCAAAAAAAAAGGCCTATGCGCACAAGGGAGAAAGATGGCCAGTTTTGCTTTATTGTTTGCTAGCTCTACTGTATTTTGCTGAGTTGACATTTTCTCTTTGTTCCAATCAAGGGCAACATGTGTGACTCCATGATAATCCTATTTGGCATCCTAAAAAGCATATGGAATCTGATTTGGAGCTTAGATTGGTCAAAGATAGCTTCGTAAAAAAGATAGTTATTTAGTTTCCTAATTTGATTTCTATTTTTTGTTTTAGGAAATTAGTTTTTTATTTGGTTTTTATTTATTTATTGCTGGAAAAATCAACTTAGGAAAGTTATTATTTTATTATTTTCTTTGTAAATTAATTAATTCTTAATTCAAAATAAAGAAATTAATTAATCCAAATTAGAATTAGGAAAGGAGTGAGAATCGGCCAACATTAGGTTTCCTATTCTTTGGTGGCCGATTTTGTCCTATCTTTTTAGGTTTTTTTTTTTTTTTTCATGTCTTGAACCTATTTAAGGTTTATTTTTCAATGAGAATACAGCTTGAATATTATTCAGAAATTATTTTGTGAGATAGAATTTTTTTTGTTCTCTTTGAACATCTAAAGTACCATTAGAGAGTGTGTGTTTTAGTTTTGACTTATCAATAAGGCATCCATAACCTATTGTGGCATTTTTATTATACCAAGGTTTCTAATCATAGGTTGGTTAGGGTTAAGGTTTTTCCAAAGAAATTGAACTTAATTGCGATCCAGATTAATATAATACAGGTTTAGATGCGAGTCGAACTAGGTTCGTATCATTTGGTATCAGAGCCAAGATTTTGTTCAAGTTTGATCTATCTTATATGTTTTTTTTTTCTTTTGTGTCAATCTGCATTTTTAGCATTAGTTTAAGTTATCTTCTATCATCATAAACGTTCTGCATATTAAAAATAAAAAAATTCTCATTCCTAGTCAAATTAGGTTTCCTTGTTTTACCGTATTTTTGCTACCTAGCTTATTGGTTGTTTTTCATCTTTGTTCTTAGTAATTTAGTTTATTGTTGATTTTTCTTTGCTGTTTTTGACCTTAAATATTTACATTCACATATTCAAAAAAAAAAAAGGAGAGGATTTACAGCAACATATATAAATTTACAAAAAAAAAAAAAAAATTGCAAATTTGTATTGCTGTTGTCGGAGGCCATGGGTTTGTTGAGTTTTTGTTGTTGGAATTGCAAGTTGGTTGTTAATTCTTATTACTGCAGTTTGAGTTGATATTCCATGAGTATAAAAAAAAAAGAAGAAGAAGAAAAGCCAAATAAAAAAAAAGGCTGGTTTTGTTGAATTTAGTGTTGAAATTTGTTTGCTGGAAATTTCTTTGAATTGCTGAGTTGTTGACTATTTATTCAATGTTTGGAGTTTCTGGAGATTTATTTTTGCTGCTGGATATTGAATTTTGGATGCTAAATTAATTGGATTAAAAATTAGTTAAAGGATTTGATACAAACTTGAATTATAAAGAACAACAACCAACAACTATCCTATATTCTTGTTCGATTTGATTCTTGTTCGTGTTTGAATTTCTTTTTCTAAATTTTACTCTTGAACTCTTAATTTCTTACCATTTGGTCTAGTTCTTATTGATTCCGAAATTTCCTTTGTTAAATTGCTTTATTTTTGCTTAGAAAAGCCGAGAATTAGGTGTTTAAAAATTCACTCGGTGTTGTTTGGTTTTTGCCACTGTTTTGTTGATAAGTTTAATCAAAACATACTTCTGATCTAATTGCTATTTAGTGGATGTTTTAATTATAACTCTAACTTAATTCTTTAAGCGGAAAAAGGTACTAGTGTGTGAGCTTAAACGAGGGTCAAAATCCGAAACTAGTGTGCAAACACAAGTGTTGATACCTTGTTTAAATGAAACTTGTGAGGGAGTGAATTTGGTGAGGTCCTATTTTATTTTTGTGTTATTCATATTAACATGGCAGATTCAAGGTTGAGAAATGGAGATCACCATTAAGAATTAATGAAGAGGAATCCGTAGAATTCAAAGGAAATTCCCAAGCTTCGGGGAATAGAGATGAACACACGGACATGAAGTTGTCTTGAAGCAATTACAGCGGATGAATGCTCAATTTGATCATATAGATAAAATGATGGATAGGTTAAAAACATTACAAGGAGAGCTGAATACAAGATTTGATGCTCATGGAGATCGAGATCAAGGTCAAGTAGGCCGAGAGCGACTTAGAGAAGAATTTGAGGAAGGCAATTTTGGAGATAACTTGGATGAGGGGTTTAATGAAATTTTTGAACCTCAGGGAAGGCCAATACGTGGGAGAGCAGTAAGGAATGAAGATGATGATCTTGGGAGGATCAAGGTAAACATACAACCTTTCATGGGGAAAAGTGATCCGGAGGCTTACTTGGAATGGGAGGAGTGTATGGAGATGATCTTTGATTGTCAGTACTACTCGGAGGCTAAGAAAGTTAAATTGGCAGCAATGGAATTTGGACATCATGCACTCCAATGGTGGACTAATGAGTAAAATACCGAAAGGAGAGTAGGTGATGAATTGATTACTACATGATGACAAATGAAAGGAGCCATGAGGAAGCGATTTGAATCATCACACGATCATAGGTTTATGCATCAAAGACTTCAATCATTATGTGGAGGATTATTACAAGAAGATGGAGATGCTTATGATGATAGGATCTACCCCAGGAACCCTCCCAGGATCTCCTGGCTGGTCCTGCCTAGTGAAGTTCCATCGAACAATCCCTAGAGAATATCCAATGGAACCTTACCTTCAAACGTGGACAATAAATACATGCATTACTAATAATACCTTAATATATAAATATAAATAAATCCACAATAGTACAAAGTCCACAACTGGCCTATTGTACCACAGGCCATAACTACATCCATAAATAATATGGCCTCTACTGAGTCCTATATTTAAATCAGAGCATTATAAGAGTGTTAACAAAGTTTAGAAGTACAAATAAGGAATAAATGATGTTTAGAAAGATAAAGGTAAGATAAAGAAAAGATAATACTGTTGCTGTCATGAAAGGAACAAAGTGATAGGTTGTGCGCGATGTAAACTACTACTAATTCCCTAGACCTAAGGGAACATATTTAAAATAATAAAACGTGAGATAAAGAAATCTCAGTGAGTGGCATAGTATAATAGAAAATAACAATTTATTTCCGTAAAATCTTTCTCTCAAGACTTCTCGTTCCACTCGTTTAAAAAGTTTTCCGTTTAAAAATCATTCACAAAACCCAAACTTGTATCCCAATTCAATATCATTAAATGGATGCTCAAAAGATATAAAGTGAATAATCAATATAATATTACAAAATGCCTTAACCAATATGTAAAAATTGAGCATAAATATTATAAATACATTTTCACAAAATTATTATGAAAGTGTAGTACTAACCACAATTTTTGAAAACCATTAATGTACTCAAAACATATACAACATACCATTCGATGTACCAAATTGTAAACCGTGGGTATAACCTACCTTACGATACTTGATATACGAAGGCATCGTAGAAAATAATAAACCATCGGGACGTACCCAACCTCACAATCCGTGGTTATAAATAACCTGTGGGATGAACCCAGCCTCACGGTACCATGGCAATAATAAACCGTCGGATAAACCCGATCTCACGGTCCGTAGCAATAATAAACCGTTGGGTGAAACCAACCTCACAGAACCGTGGCAATGCTAAACCATCGGTTAAACCCGACCTCACAGTCTGTGGCAATAATAAACCATTGGTTGAAACCAACCTCATAGTACCGTGGCAAACCCAGTGCGCTGTAATATAATACTGAACTGAAACTTTGGTACTATATGGTACATCAATTAAAAATAACCAATACAATATCCTTAAAACAATCTTATAAGATTATATATACTTTTCCAACAATACTGTATCATAAATAATACTTTAATATTCAAATTCAACTGCTTATTTAAATATTTTAAAATTTTCAAATCATCATTTCATGCTAAACCAGAAATACCATGGTGAAATATATTCACCATAAACTAATTTCAAGCACATAAAATTATGAAATATTTGAATACACTTAAAATCATACGATTTTCAATCTGTTTTTTCAACCAAGTAATTTCTAAAATGATTTAAAATCTCAATTTAATTTCCAAGATATTTAAATACCAAAGTCCATTTATGAACTCACTAGAATTAAAAACCATTTAAACTATTGTCAAACGTCACATAAAATGATAACACATATATGAAAAATCAAATATTTATATATGCATAAACCAAACGTTTCAATAAATGATACGTACATAAAATATTTGAAGCACGTATATATCATACTATATACCCAAAATATTTTAAAATGAGATAAGCACTCACAGAACTGCAGATACTCACTCTTGCTCCGCTGCGGGACCGTTTCCAGACTCAACACGAGTGTCTGAATATAATAAAATATTTCTTAGGCTTCAATAACGAAACCAAAGACATTTGTGAGCACCAAATGTCTTAAATTAATTGTACAACCATAAAATTAAGCGAATTGGACATTGACTGATCTAATTATACTACGTACCCTTAGAACTTGGTATCCAAAATTAAGGCATTTCATCCAAAGGCTAATATTTCAAAATTGAACCTTCTAATGGGTCCTAAAAATATCGACTTTCACTAATCTAACTTAAATTTTGTCCAATTTAATCAATTTTTTTCCAAACACGATCCGAATTTAGCCGGTATTTAACTAATTGACCTAAAAATGGAAAAATTATCAAACGATGTCCAAAATTCACAAACTTTATATCAATGGAAAGCCCATGAGATAAGGAATGCAATGGTATACTCACTTCGGTCTAGAAGTGTCACCGGTGGCTAGAAAACTCATCGCAATACTCGACTGAACTCCACATTGATGTATCTCTCAAACGGTGAGGAATCTTGGCAAAATGACCATGGAAATGAGTTCAAAGGGTCAAAAAATGGTGGGAAAGGTTTATGGGTTGGCCTGAAACAGCCTAAAAACGCCAAACGACTGCCGCTGGCTAACGGTTTAGCTTGAAATTTGGCCCTCGAAGTCGTCTCCAGGTGGGTAAGGAGGGTGTCCAGTGCATGCATAAGGAGGGTGGTTAGAATTAGGCAAAACGGCGATGACCCGATTAGGCGTAAAATGGGTTCGAAATGACCCAGCTCCGGTCCGTGGGTCTGGGGAGAAATTTCTTGGGTTTGGGTGACAAAATGGGTATTTTGGAACTTATTTCCTACTAGGCATGCTTTCCCACATTTATATAAAGCCTTGGGTCACTAACAGACGAAAATTTGGGACTGGTTTGGACACTGATATAAAACTGATATTTGAAACTTTACAGAACCATAAATTTTTATCCGTAACTAAGAATTTGACATGTCTACAATCTATGAATTTGTATCGAAGAGCTCTAGACAATGGTACATCATTCAAACCAAAAATCTTATCCATAGAAAAAGTCAACTTTAACACCACATAATATTCACTTGGTCAAAGCTGGTCAAACTTGGTCAAATTGTACAACAGGGGTGTTCCGGTACGGGTTGTTACAATCTACCCCCCTTAAAGGAATTTCGTCCATGAAATTCATACCTTAGTTTTGGAAGGGGTAAGGATACTGACTCTGCATTTGATCCTCTTGCTCCTAAGTCACATCCTCGATAAGGTGATTTCTCCAAAGAACCTTCACCAATGATATAGTCTTGTTGCAAAGCTTTTTCTCTTCCCTCCCTAAAATTTTCACTGGCTACTCCTCATAAGACAAGTCATCCCTTAACTCAATCTCCAGTGTCTCCAACATATGTGATGGATCTGAGATATACTTGCGAAGCATGGAGATGTGAAAGACATCACGGACTAGAGAAAGCTCCTCTAGCAAGTCGACTTGTAAGCCACTAGACCTATCCTCTCTACTATCTCATATGGTCCAATGTAGCGAGGACTTAGCTTCCCTCACTTTCCAAAATGTACTATGCCTTTCCAAGGAGAGAGTTTCAGGTTTAGCCAATCACCAACCTCGAACTCTAGATCTTTCCTATGCACATCTGCATAGCTCTTTTGCTTATCCTAAGCTGATTTCAACCTGATACGTATAATATTAACCTTGTTTACTGTCGCTTGAATAATCTCAGAACCTAGAAGTTTCCTTTCTTCTATCTCATTCCAACATAATGGGGTCTACATTGCTTCCCATACAATGCCTTTTAAGGTGACATTTGAATGATTGAGTGATAACTGTTGTTGTAGGTGGACTCTGCCGATGGTAGATACTAATTCCAATTTTCCTTAAACTATAATACACATGATCTCAACATGTCCTCTAAGGTCTAAATAGTCCTCTCAGATTATCCATCGGTCTAAGATTGAAAAGTAGTACTCAAATTCAACTTGACATCTAGTTCCTTCATTAATTTTGGACAAAAAACCCAAAGTTAACCGTGGATTTCTGTCAATAACGCTACCAATGGTAAATACTCATTCCAATTTTCCTTAAACTATAATACACATGATCTCAACATGTCCTCTAAGGTCTAAATAGTCCTCTTAGATTATCCATCGGTCTAAAGGTGAAAAGTAGTACTCAAATTCAACTTGACATCTAGTTCCTTCATTAATTTTCCCTAAAATCTTAAAGCGAACCGTGAATTTCTGTCAGATACAATTGATATTGGCACCCGGCAAACTCACCATATGATTCATAAAGAGTTTTGCTAACCTCTGAGAAGGAAACTTCTCACAAATGGGTAGGAAATGTGTGAGCTTGGTGAGTTGATCCTCTATTAACAAAATACCATCATGTCTTTGAATCGTGGAAGAAAATTTGAATATAACACCCATTGTAATGCACTCCCATTTCCATTCTGGGATGGGTAAAGGCTGTAGAAGTCCAAAAGGCTTTTGTCTCTCTACCTTGACTTGTTGGCAAATGAAATACTTGAATACATATTCAACAACTTCTCTTTTCATTCCTTTTTATCTCTTCATTAGTTGGAAAACAATGCCTAGAGCCAATTACCAAGGCTCCATTGCCTCTAATGGTGAAATCTGACTTCTTCCTTGCTTAACTTTCCTTCTCGTGCTCATCAAGTAAGGATCTTCAAATTAGGCCTCAAGAATGCAATCCATAAGTATCAGTCATAGTCAAAAGCCAGTAAAAAGTTCTCATGAAGTAGGAATCCACAAATTAACACCTAACTATTGCAACTCAAACATCAAGGAATAGTTCAATCAGAATCCTTGAGCAACCTCATCCATCTCCTTTGCCTTAAGTTCAACTCCTTTTGTGTAAACAAATACTTCAAACTCTTATGGTCAGTAAAGATCTAACAAGTAGCTTCATACAAGTAGTGCCTCTAGGCCTTTAATATAAAGATCACTATAGCAAACCCTAAATCATGAGTCAAATAATTCAGCTTGTGCTTCTTGAACTGCCTAGAAACATAAGCAGCAACTCTCTTAATTTTCTTAAAAATCTATCCATCAAAAAGAAGGTTTAGAACTTAAATCTAATTTCTTCAAACCAAATACCAATATCAGAAAGCTAAAACTGAGATTATTCTTTTTGCCTCCAATTATACTCATGATAATTGTAATTATAAGATCTATGTTCCTCATTGATATTCCAATTTTTCTTCACCTCGACAAACATATTTCTTTTAACCAAATTCATTAAGTTCATAAAATGAAAATTCTCATGCTTATTCTAATAAAGAGCCTTAAATTTCTTATAAAGCCTAACAAAATCCTCAAGATTGTCAACACCAAAGAATATGAAACTAAAAGATCAAGTCTGATTCCTCTTGCCATCTTAAATATTATTTTTAAAGAAACCTCAAATTCTTCCAATTTTAAACAAACTCCAAGAATACATACCCCGAGCAATAAAGAAATTTAAATTTTAATTCTAATATCACAACCAAGTATTGAGAACTAGTTACTAGATCCTCAGACCATAAGGAAACATTCATCACTTTCTTATGTTCTAGCTATGCCCCCAAAATCATATTCCTTAGGAGATCAAGTTATCATCAAGAATATCATCCACCTTAGATCCATAAACATCATCGACATAAAATCCTTAATCTTCAAGGAAATAAAATATCAAAATCAAGATCTAAAATCATCACCTAAAAATAGATGCCACAAAACCAATTTATAGCTTAGTTCTCAACAAGTTTTCCCACAGAAGATCACTAAAACGCATCAAACCAACTAGTCTATACCAAATTCTAATTTAAGATATTAATTTCCTTGCAACGAATATAACTACTCTTAAACATCTAATGAGGTCAGAAGAATCCTCCTGTGGATGTGGAACTTTTCAAGTAACACCCTAAAAGAATCCGAGTCATCCTGACTTATGCAATAAATTCACGTAAAACAAAAGATCATATGGCCCTTGAGCTAATTAAATATATCCATCTCTACCAAATATAGATAATGTATCTGTCACAATATCAGGGTGATCTATGCCTCTTAAGTGATCATAGTATATACCTCATCTTTGGTAAATGGTCATCCCTTCTGACTTTCACCTTTGGCTGTGGATGAAGATTTTTGTCTAGTGTTGTAGAACCTCCTGAAGTCTGGCTTGTCTATGTGTCATGTACTTTGTACCCATCAGTTTGCTGAAATTGTGCACCTGATTTTAAAGCTCTAGCCTGACCATATCCTCAATAGGGGCAATCCTTTTTAAAGAGTTCTGATTGCCTGTAATGAAGGCATGATCCATCCCACTGGCAGTGTCCATCATGAAACTTACCACATAAGATAGCTTGGATTGCTGATCTTTGAAACTGATCGTTACTATTATTCACTGTCCACTGTCTTAAACCTTGAGTGGGTATCTCAACTTTAACCTCTTAATTTTAACAAAGGTGGGAGGACAAAACTCATTGTGAAATGTAGTCTTGCACTATGTCCAAGTGTGATGTCTCTTAGTTCTTTCATACGTCCACCACTTCCTCGAGTTTCCCTCTAGCATAAAGCTAGCTAATGTGATACTGTCCTCGTCCGGACATTGCATAGGTTCCATGGAGCCATCAGAATCCACTACTCCAAGTCTATGAGCCTAATTAACAGACTAACTAGTAAACTCACTCCTCTCGAGTGATCGAGCCAGGCACTTGACAAGATGCTCCAAATAAGTAGACGCATCAATATTTTCAGCTGTAACATGCTGGCAACCATGTCTATCTCCTTGCAACATTAAGAAAAAGTTCTATATGATAGAATTGGTCAAAATATAAATAACACTAATAAAAAGGTAGGTATGGAAGGCAAAACATAAGATGAGTCGTATAGCAATGCACAACCCTGAGGAATTTATAACCTAAAGTTCTGATACCCCACCCCGAGAACCCTCCCAGGATCTCCCGGATGGTCCTGCCTAGTGAAGTTCTACTGGACAATCCCTAGAGAATGTCCAATAGAACCTTATCATAAAACATGGACAATGAACACATGCATTACTAATAATACCTCAATATACAAATATAAATTAATCCACAACAGCACAAAGTTCACAATTGACCTACCGTACCACATATCATAACTACATCCAGAAGTAATATGGTCTTTACTGAGTCTAATATTTAAATTAGAGCATTCTAAGAGTGTTAACAAAGTTTAGATCCTATTTATTTAAATGTTGTATTATTTTATGATTAAATTACTATTTTTGGGATAAATTAAACCCATAATCGGTCTCACATTATACATTATATATTATATGTTATTTTAATATTTATTTTTATTTTTTTAATAATATTTTATTATCTTTTGTCTTTTGTTTATATATATTTATTTATATATTCATTTTATATTATTCCATGGGGATCACCATCTTCTTCTCTCCCAATGACCCATGGAAAAAGAAAAGAAAGCTACGGCACCCTTTCATGGTAGTCAACCCACCTTTAATTGTTTCCCATTCTCAACCACCCATCACAAATTTTTCATACCAAATTGAAACCCATGCTACTAGGAACCCATAGCCATGTCTATCTTGCCATGAAATGGCCTAGACTCATCGAAAAGCCATGAAAAAAAATGAGAGGTGCATTTTTCGATCGCCGTCTTCCGATGAGCATGATGTCAAATGGGTGGTCCTTTCCTACAAATTCGGGCCCCCTAAATCCATTTCCAAGCTTGGATTGGCTCAAAACTCACTCGTTTAGAAGATATGACAATTTCGGCAGCAAGGTCCCAGTGTGATTCCGACCACCTCTGGCGACGGCTGGACTAGTTGAAGGTATACTCTTGATGTTCTCACCATATGAATTATGGTACTTAGAATGTGAATTATAGTTGATTATTAGGAAAGTTGCTATTGATGGAGCTAGGATTATGTTTATGTTGAACTTGGATAGGAATTGATCAAGTTTTTAGCTAATTGTTGGTACAATTAAGTTATTGATAATTGTTGGGAGTTAAAGAAATTACCAGTTTAAATTAATTGTCAAGATACTGAAAAATCCCAAATTTGCAGTTTAGGCCACGGGTTCATCTTGTATTTTACAAAACTTGGGTGGACAATACTGATAATTCTTGAGTCATGGAGTGAAATTGGGACTTTATAATCTTAGTTGTGTTTTCATTTTCTTTTATGGAAGCTCAAATATATTTTCATAATACTTAGGCACCTAATATTAAGCAACAGGTGTAAAGGGATTATCATAGATTTTTGTGAGTTTATCTGTTATGTCGATTGGGATTATTATATGAAAATTATAGTTAGCATGTGTACAGATTGATATATATATATATACATGCATTGTGAACATATGATGCATATATGTATGCATATACATATATATATTGTTAAAGCTTTGGGTACAAATATATATATATATATATATATATATGGAGATGTGTGATTTTATATGAAAATATATAATTATATATGTGTGTGTGCGAGTGGATATATGTAATTATATATATGTGTGTATTCTGAAGAGTATTATGATTGACTAGAAAATTTAAGATATTACTATCTCATTTATTATGCTATTTAATTGATTTAAACATAATGTTATATAATATTCATTATATGGTTTGGTAAAATTGATTTATATATATATATATATATATATATATATTATTGAAATTATTGTTATATACAATTGTATGATAAGATAGGATTATGTAAATTGTATATCTTGTATGTTTGGGTAATTCGTGAGACTGAAATTGTTGTATTTATATGATTGTTTAAAAGAAAATATGTAATTTTATGGATTCGATAAAAGTGTATATTTATATGGCTATAAATATAGTTACGCCTTTAGATATTTATTTATTTATGGAATTGAATTATTGTGGAAGAGATTAACTTCATGAAATTATGGTTGGATTTTTATTAAATTTATTGTTGATTTAAATGTCGAAATTTTGGTACATAAATAATGCATTTATGTGATTTTAATTATGTAAGAAGTTTTATATTGTTTTGGTGAAAATTGATTTCATGGATTTGAAGAAAAATATTTATTTAAAATTTAATATCCAAAAAAAAAAATATATATATATATATATGTATTAATTAATTTGTTCATAAACTTGATTTTATCTTATTTTATTGAAACTCATTATTTTAGTAATATTATAATAATTTAGAGTTTTTAGATGCACCATATGCATACTGGTGTTCTGTAGTTGTGGATGTGATTAGCATGCAGGCTTATTTATAGGATTGTCCTGTGGTTGCTATCGGATCGAGGGTAGGTAAGATATAATGCACAGTGAGCATCAGCCGCCCCTTTCATGGCCAGGATGACTGTTAGCAGCGACAAGGTGGGATGCCATGTGACCGTATATTGGTTTCTCTATTTAACCTCCTCGTAAGGAGATGATTTGGGATGCTGGGCACCTTTGGGGACCACTGGTATATAGTATGTGCATAAAGTATCTTTATATATATATATATGTATGTTATACTATGTTATGTTAGTATTATTACACCACATGAGGCAACGATCCGATGTGATCTATGAAGAGCTAACCTCGTAACTATGTTGCCTATGAGTATAGAGGATTGAACGGCCAATCTAGGCAACCACCCCAAATCATATTGGTAGTAAGTACTGGCAACAGTTGGAATCATGAATCACACAATATATTAAAGCGTATCGTTCATACCTCCTTATGCAAGTGTATATTTTATAATATGTTTTAAATTTTAAAATATTATTTTATTTATATTATCTTAACTATTCATAATTTGATTTTTTTTCGAACATTATATTTAATTGCTTTTATTGACATCATTATTATTAATATTATTCTTGTTATTAATATTGTTATTATTGTTTATCATGATTTCGTTTACAATCATTTTCATTATTATTATTATTATTATTACCATATGAAATTTCAGACAAGTGTCATAGTGTACAGGCAAGAAAAATAGTCATTTGGCAAGTATAATAGTCATTGGACAAGTGGTAGTCTTTGGGCATGTGAGATAACTTTTGGGGCAGCTATGGTTATGTGATAGCCTTGGATAAGTGATTACCTTTGGATAAATATGATAGCCCTCGGGTATGTATGACTCATATGGTAGCCTTCAGGCAAATTATATTAATACTATTTTTATCATTAAAATGATTGCTATTATTATTATTGTTGCTGTGGTGATTGTTTTATTTTTCGTTCTATATTACGCATCGGTAAAATTTGTAAAACGATATTTGGAACGTATTTGAAATTTATGGCATTATATGGGCGGTGTGGGCGGACGTGGATATTTAAAGGTATATTTTAGTTCTTTATTTAGTAAATTATTCCTATTGTATATATATGTGTGTGTTTTATATGCATTGTTATCGAAGTGCTGCCATGTGTGTCAGAACCCGTCCAAAATTTCTCACCGAAACCCTAGACAAGCCCTGATTCTAGGAAAACCCTACCGGACCCTCCAATGGAAAATCCGACAGAACCTCCCCTAAGGGTTTGATTTACCACAAATTACTTGCACTGAAAACACACTTCTATATTCATCCCCTTATTCCTCCCACAATACTACAAATTGATTCCACAAATTTACAGCACTTCACAAGAATAACAGCAATCCAGTGCATAAATAAAACATAAGTGTCCAGAATAGTATACAGAGCTTCATGAAGTGCTATTCAATAGAAAATACAACAAAGATGAAAGAAATATTACAACTGAAATAACGAGTACAAAGGTACTTCTCGAACTACGATAGCGGTGGAGAATTGGTTCGCTCCGGAAAAACACCTACCACCCCTTGCACCTAAGGGAACGAAATTTAAAAACGTGAGATGCTAATCATCTCAGTGAGCGACCCTAGCTACTGAACACTTTTAATAATAATAATATAACAAATAAGGGAATTTAATTAATACTGGCAATTAAATAGGTAACTAAATAATAGCAGTTGAAAATAATAATTTCTCTCAAAACTCTCACTAATCACTCCGTTGGAAATGTTCCCTTTTTAAAACATTTTCACAAAACCCGATATTCGTATTTCCCGAAAACCAAGGGATCAAACAATTTAATAAACAATAAATATATAAATACCCAAAATATAATTAAAATATAAATACATATAATAAATATTTTTTGAACACTTTGTGGTTTGAAATTTTATCTGAAAATTTACACTTGACGTACCACACCATATACCGGTGATGCCCTCCGATACCCATCGTCCCGAGCACCGACTGGTGGGGAGATTAAAGAGAGAAACTTACAAACGGCACTTCGGCGTCCCGACAGTACCGGTGCTGAAACCGGAGGAGGACGGTTGTGGCCAATATCAAACTTGCTTGCCCACGGTCCAATGGCAACTTACAGGAGACATAATACTTGCGCGCTAACCACATATACACCAGAACACCAATACTGTATGAATGCGTCTAAAATAATTATTAAATTAATTATAACCGTACCGTTTTTTCCAAAATTACCGTGGGAAATATATCAATTTTCACGTTTACCATCTAAATAATTTCCCTTAACAAACCCGGTACGAAAACATCGATAACGAATAAAAATAATTTTTCTCGCAACACGCGGTCCAACAAATAATATACCATGGGCATAATTACAAAATTTAAACTTCCAATTTAAACAAATATTTTCACAAAATATTTAAACCAATTATGTCCAAAAATAATATTAAAACCACATACAATTATTACTGAAATATACCTTGCTCATGCATAATAAATAAAATTAAATCACAATAAAATCATAATTAAATTGCACCACATGAGCATAATTCAAATATCAATTAAACACTAATTAAATATAATTAATTGCCCCAAAATATTTTTAAAAGTGGGTCACTTACCTTAAGTGCGTATATCAGCTAAGATCCTCCGTAGGATTAACTCCACTACTCACACGCGCACCTAAAACATCCACAGTACACCAACCAAATATATTAATATTTTAATCATGTAACTCCCAAATGGGTACCCGGGGAGCGAACACAAACGGCAAATAAAAATTATGAGTGATATACCGAATCGAAGCTTAAGTGATGAGATCGAACCCGAGGTGGCCGGAATCTCGCCGGAAAGCTTTCGGGATTCGACTCCTCAATTCTCCCAAACCGTCATGAATTGGAGAAAAAGGACGCTGGATTTGGATTCAGGAGGTCGGAATCAGTGGAAAGGGACCGGCGGTGCAACTGGGTACTCACCGGAACAGTGATTTCCGGCGAGCCGCCGCGGTCACCAGCAACCATCACCGGCGACGGCGCGTGCGGTGGCCGATGGCTGAGATTTTTGGGGGTTTTGTAGATCGAGGGGAGAGGATTCCAACGGGATCGGCGGTGAGGCAAACGGAGGCCGGACGGCGAAGAGATTGGGGTTTGAAGGTTTTCGGCGCCTCACTGGAAAATGCTCAAATCCCGGTGCGTCGGAAGTCCGGTGGCCGTGAAATTTTGTGGGTAGGCCGGAATTGCCACGGGTGAGAAACCGGTCAGGTGCATGTGGCTTGAAAGTGGCCGGAAATGGGTCAACGGTGGTGGAGGGGAAAAATCACCGCCGAGCTTCGTTGGCTCGGTCTGGGCACGTCCGGTGACCGGCGGTCGTGAAATTTTAGGGTTCGGCCGAAAATGGGGAGGCGCTCCCATCTGGCCGGCACGTGTAACAAGGATCGGCTGGAAAATTGGTCGAGTTCGGCGGCCGATCGTTTCTCTCTCTCCCTCTCTCTCTCCTGTCTCTCTTTCTCTCTCCTCCCCGGTGTTTTTGCCAAATAAAAGCCACCGTGGGTGACACTGTTCACCCACGTGGACCAATCAGGTAACGGCACGTGGCATTACTCTGCACTTAAGCCAGATATAATAAAATATTATGGTATCCGGTGAACTTCACACATCCATAACTTTTTAACCAGATGTCCAATTTAAACGTGCCGCTAGTCTATGAACTCGTATCGACGAGTACTTTACAACCATACAAAAGTCAAAATAAAATTACACAACAATAAAAAGTCAACTCTTAGCATCTTTTGGACAGTTTGCACCTTGACTTGTTTTACCCATAACTTTCAAACCGTAGCTCCGTTTTTGACGTGCTACTAGTCTACGAACTCGAGACATCATGCACTTCGCCACGGTACCATGGTCAATTAGAAATTTCAACGGAACAAAAGGTCAACTTTTGACCCACTCGGTCAACGGTCAACCTCGGTCAACGTGCACGAATTCCGATGTGATTTGGGACGGGGTGTTACAATGTGTGGAACTTATTTGTAGTAAGACAGGAGAGATAAGGTGATACTATATAGGAGTGCGTTTTTGTGCAGGTAGAGTTTGGGGTATGTTCTACCTTTAAGGGAGATGCTGTTGGATTTTCCAGAGAACGGTCTGGTAGGATCTTCTTGGGATCAGGACTTGCCTACCGTTTCAGGAAGGGATCATGGATGGCCCTAACAGTTTACACCCAAAAAAAAAAAAAAAATTTGCATATTTAATTGTAATTTGGAAAGTCAACATGAAACTGTATAGGTGGGTATGAGGGGCATATCAACTAAGCTAATTTCACTTAACCATGATATCTAAAGTTAAAAATTCTTTCTCTTCTGAATTAGCATGTTTAATCTGTAAATTTATATCCATTGTAAGATTATAGAATTCTCATTGTTTTAAAGAGGTGCGCTTACGGCTAGAAATCAGTACGCTATAATTGAATATATGTCGAGTTTTGGGATTTTTTAAAGTGTGTCTAGAGAGGTCCCTCTTCCTCTTGCTTCAATGCATATTTATAGGCCAAGCTAGTCCAAGATTTACTAGGCCAAAAATCAAGTTTTTAATGATAAACTCTAATAAAAGCAGAAATCCTCCAATTCTTTTAAATTAAGCAAATATTCCAAATGGAATTTTTCCTTTTGTTATTAAATTAAATTTGAATAAATCTCATAAATAGCTATTAATCCCTTTAATTTCTCAGATCCAATATAAATTATGAACATTGTCTTATTCAAACCTTTATTCAAAGACATATTCCAAAATGAATTCCCATCCTTATCAAGGCTCTCAAATTAATCCATAAATAATAAGTAACTCTCCAAAGGAAAATATTGACCTTATTCAGGTCCTCAAATTGATATAAAATTAACTATATTCCATAAACAACCAATTTGGCTTTATTCATCCCTTTAATTACTTCAAGTATCACCAATATTCTAATTATTATTATTGATAAATAATTAAAATAATATTGAAAAAATAGATGGTCCAAACATTGCCCCCTCATTTTATTATTTTATTTGTTAGAAATAAAGTAATTAATAAAACAAAAAATATTAAAATGAGAGCATCTCCAATGACTTTATATATTGCTAGATTTTTTTTTACCGTATAAAAAAAAAAAAAAAGATAATCATTTGAAAAACCCTCTCCAATGGTCTGCTTAAACATTTGTCTAGCTCATCTGACAAAAAAAAAAAAAAGAAAGAAATAAACACTGTCAAGCTGAACTTCTACTTTCTGAGAGTCTACTGAACATTCTAAAATTTTTTAAAATTTAAAATTTTCTTTAAAAATTTAATTCTTAAACAAATATATTATTAAAATATTTAATTAATTAATAACCATATATAGCTTTTACGGGCATTACCATTGGAAAAAAATTTTAAAAGTTGATATATATTTTACCATCTATATTTAGATAATGTCAATTTCTATGGCAATAAGTAAGAATCCGCGTTCACCAGTAAAGATGTTCTTGTTGCCACTTTGTCACTTTAAAATATTCCATGAATATTTATCTTGCCATGTCCGACTTCTTCCACATCATGCGTGAATGCTTTAATATCAGAAATTCCACGAATTCTATTTGCTTTAAATTCTTTTACACACCAAAATGTATGCAAATAAAAAATTATGCTCCAGAATCCTTGTAATTTCATTTAATAATGGAAACCTCTGAGAATAATAGGCAACTTCTGAGAAAGTCAGATTGGCCACCAAGGGAGAAACTCTCCATGCACCCAAAGATTTTGTAGCTTCCTCTTCCGTGCATATATTTAATTAGACCGAATTTTCCTTTTTATAATAGGTATAACACACATGATATTAGATCCTAATCTTTATCAATAAGTGTGCTACCTTGCCTTCTTACTATGGAAGTATTCAAGGGAAATTGGATAGAATAAACCCTGGACAGGGTAACCTATTATCACGGATTTTTTTTTTCCCTCATATATACCTGCCAATTGGATTTTGTCATGGCAAGCAATAATTTCAATTGATCTGATACTCACGATAATTGTTCTACGATAAGATCTCCCAGCCAATATTTCTTTATAAGTATATGACACTTCATGTGAGAAGAGGGGGAAAAGAAAAAAAGCATCTCTCAATCCATGTGTCGTCAAAGAAAGAAATTGTTCTTGCTTCTGGGAATACAACTTCGGCATTCAGCTTTCTAACTGCCGGATCAAGAGGTGGCCAAGTTTTGATTTTTTAAATCTCATATGCTTTTAGTATCAACAACTTTCCATGTTATATTAGTGCATGTCAACGTAATTTACAATTTTTATTGGTAAGCCTTTCTTCCCTTGCAAAATTTCATTAGCATCTCATGGTTCCAATGTCATCCAAAAATCAATTTGCAATATTCAAACGTAAATAAACCATCCAAAGCTTTTTCATCGCCTTTTGAATTCTTTTCTAGGTGACTCTTTTAATAATTTTCCAAATACTGATTTCTTGGCCCATTTAATTAGCACCAGGACATATATATATATATGAGTAAAACACTACTGCAACTGCAAAACATAGAAATGCAAAGCCACCTCAAATCTCCTTTGTAGTAGACCGTGATCCACCACTTCCGTTGTCATTTGGCCAGGTTTTTAGCTATTGCATCTGATTTAAGACTTCAGGATTTGCACACACTAGGCTGTGTACTTGTATCGCATATTCACCTTGTCAGGTATAAAAGTTGCTCTTTCATTTCTCTTGTATAAAAGTTGCTGTTATGCTCCCATTTGATTATCAAAAGTTGACTCTTTTGTTGTGTGAGTCGAATAGCTTATATGCACATATGTAAATAAATGTACATATAATGAGCGCTTCATCACTTTTGTCCGATGTAAGAATTTTATTATTCATTTATTTTTAAAAGGCATGTGTATACTGATAGATATACATGAATATAGATAAATATAAACACCATTTATTTTTTTTAACATTGTTTTTTGCTTGATCACAAAAGTATGGTACTTTCTAAAGAAGCAGCATCCAAATCCCAAGCAGTTAGCAACAGCAATCCAACTTTGGTTCTGCAGAACTGGACCTCACCACTATGTACTAAAGCATCAATTCATGCACCCACACCATTTCGCTCTCAGGATCATATAACTTCCCGCCATAAAAAAGATTAGAATCACATATGGGATCAGACACCTCCACAATGCTGGAATAATCAAAGAGACGAGTTGAACAGTGGTGGAGATCAAACACCTCCTCGAAGGAAATATGAGCGAAGAAATTAGTGGAACCATGGAAAGAACCGAACACCTCCTCAAAACCAAGATGATTAGAGGCATAGAATGTATTGGACACCTCCTCGTCATCAGTTTAATTGAAACCATGAGTAGACATCTTCCAAGTCAACTCGTGAGCATGAGTGAATATCTACCAGGCAAAGCCATAAACAAGAGTGGACACTTCCCAGCCAGTTGGTTGACTGGAGAAGTAAGCAAAACCATAGACAAGACCCATCACCTCCTTAAAGCCAAGATGATCCGAAAGATGAGAGGAGCAGTGGAAGAAAGCAAACACCTTGTCAATGCTAAGAAGATCCAATATGTGGAAAGAACTCATCACCTTCCAAGTAGAGTTGTGAACAGTGTCAAACATCTTCCCAGCACTAAGAAGAGTGGGAAGATAAGTGAGATGCTCCAATGGTGTCAGTACAAGACATCGACAAAAATTGGGAGCAAGTTTCAGAAATAGGATAAAGAAGTAGTGATCCATCTTCAAACTAGGCTAGCAAAAAGGATCCAAAACATGCTAATGCTAGCTAAAGCTGCTGCCATAATACTTGAACTTATCACCTATGACTACTAGTTGTTGAAGTGTGGCAATTTTGCCACATGATGGTGCATGTATTACTCGGCTAGCATGTACACCTTGGTATCACCTTCTTTCCTCTTATGAATTTATATTTTCTTGTATGTTTTATGGTTGACGCAAGCATATTTTGATCATATTTTGTACCTAAACTATGTATGCAAAAGCATAGGCAAAACTATGTGCAAAAGAATAGGAACATTACGCTTGGAAAGCCTATGGTGCTAGATTCATAATTTCCAGTAATCTAAGTCCACTATTTGCTTTATATCTCAGGCTACAAAAGGATTTTTGGGCTAAAATTTTGAGGATGTTTACAGACATATAGAGGAGACCATGGTCCAAACTTCAAGTTAAAATGACAATGGAAGTTTATTTTCTATTTCGAATAGATTACTTTATCTGAGGGGCCTAATGTGTAGAGTTTGGGTCGATTTTGTAGCTATTTGACCTAAGATCCAGTTCCAAAACCTTCCTAGCTCATGAAACAATATTTAACCTTTACTTGACCAATGATTTGAACTACGTACCTCCTTCATTGACTAAAAATCTGCTTGAGACTTTTTTTTATTAGCCCAATCGAGGATACTTCAGACCAAGTTTTGTAAGTAGATACAAAGGGGAACTAAGCAGATGAAGCACATTTGGTTGTTTACATAAACTAGTTAGACGATAGAAACTTAGTTCAAATCATGTGTCACCTTTTACGATATTCAGAATAAACATGTTGCAACTGGCTTCTACCTCATTTTTGTGTGAAAAGTTAGGTGTTGAACATTTTATTTTTGAATTTCAAACACTTTTTGTAAGCTTGCATCTTGGCATGTGTGAACTAGTCATAATTTCATGCTTATATTGTTGAATGAATGAGATTGTTGGACATTAAAGCCTCATTTTTCAAAACCAACATGTTGTTCTTCTCCTTCTCTCTTCTTTGAAATCTTAAAACACTCTAGAAACCCTAAAACTAAAAAACACCATAACCAAAATCTAAAAAACACAACCATTCCCAATAGCATCACCAAAAGCTTGCTTCTTACTAACACTTCAAGTTAACTTACTCTTGGTCATAACCTTCTCACCCCTATAAAGTGGTATCAGAGCAAGGCATATTTTTGTAAGATTTTTGATGTTTTTGGGTAAGTTTGTTCCTTGAGAGTGAAAAGATACTTTAAAGCACACATATATCTTCATAATCCTCATACCCGGGTAACATTCACATGGCTTCTTCAAGTTTTTCATCTCCTTCTCCTCCTATCTTCAATGGGGAGAACTAGAATATTTGGAGTATCAAGATCCAAGCCTATTTGAAGGTTTATGGCCTTTAGGAGGTCACCATAAATTCCCAAGAACCCGAGCCTTTGAGACAAGGAGTAACTGTTAACCAAATCAAGCACCATGA
The DNA here is from genome assembly GCF_031755915.1 of Ziziphus jujuba. Lineage (NCBI taxonomy): Eukaryota > Viridiplantae > Streptophyta > Magnoliopsida > Rosales > Rhamnaceae > Ziziphus > Ziziphus jujuba. The sequence continues at coordinate 8,664,165 of NC_083390.1, forward strand.
GGAGGAATTGGCTAAAGGTTTCAAAACCCTCACCACCACTCATTCTTGTGTTAGTGACACCATTTTCATAAGGATAATGGCATGTGAAAGTGCTACAGAAACTTAGGACAAATGTCAGGACCTGTCCAAAATTCCCCACCGAAATCATAGATAAGCCCTGATCCCAAGGAAACTCTACCGGACCCTCCAATGGAAAATCCGGCAGAACCTCCCCTAAGGGTTGGACTTACCACAAATTTCCTGCACTGAAAACACACTTCTATATTCCTCCCCTTATTCCTCTCAGAATACTACAGTTTGATTCCACAAATTTACAGCACTCCAAATGAATAACTGTAATCCAGTGCAGTATTTAATAAAATGCGTTCAATACACTATACAGAGCATTATACAAATAAATGTGGAATTAATAAAATGACAGATAAGGAAGCAATACAAGATGAAGAGGAAAAAGGGAAGAAATGCTTTTTGGACTTTCGGCAATAAGCTGAGACGTTGGACTCGCCCCGGACGATCAACGTCTCCCAACTTGGACCTAAGGGAACGAAATTTAAAAATATGAGATGCTAATCATCTCATTGAGTGACCCTATCTACTGTACACTTTTAATATTAACAATATAACAAATAAAGGGATTTAATTAATCAATACCAAACAGTTAAATAAATAAATATTAATAAACATTTGAATGTAATAATTTCTTTCAAAACCCTCACTATTCACTCCGTTGGAAATGTTCCCCTTTTTAAAATATTTTCACAAAACCCCACTGTTCGTATTCCCCGAAAACCAAGGAATCAATTAATTTAATAAATAATAATTAAACGATCCAAATATAAATAAATGTAATAAAACCCAATAAATAATTTTAGAATACTTTAGGGTTTGAAATTTCTATCTAAAAATTTATACTTGATGCACCACACCATATACCAGTGATGCCTTCTGATACCCAGCGTCCCGAGCACCGACTGATGGGGAGGTTAAAGAGAGAAACTTGCATACGGTGCTTCGGCGTCCCGACAGCGCCGCTGCTAAAACCGTCATCCCGGCCACGGAGGGGGGCGGCTATGGCCAATATCAAACTTGCCTGCCCTCGGTCCAATGGCAACTCACGAAAGACATAATAACTTGCGCGCTAATCCACATATACAGACAGAACACCAATACTGTATAAGTGCGTCTTAAACCAATTATTAAATTAATTATTACCGTATCGATTTTTCAAAAATCACCGTGGAAATTATACCATTTTTCAAATTCACTATCCCACATTTTCCTTTAACATTTCCGGTACAAAACCATCGATAACAATATACAAATAATTTTTCTCGTATCACAAAGTCCATCAAATAATATTCCACGAGCATAATTATCAAATTTGAAACCACCAATTTAAACAAATATTTTCCTTAAAATATTTAAACCAATCATGCCCAAAAATAATATAAAAATCTAAATACAATTAATTAATGAAAATACCTTGCTCATGCGTAATAAATACAATTAACTCACAATAATAAAAATGGGGAATTTCTTAATAACCCAAAATTCCGTTTAGCATCAATGGGTATATATATATATAAAATAATATTTTTTCCACAATTATATTTAAATTCTACCACATGAACAAATTCTAGATATCAAATTAACACGAAATAAACATAATTAATCACCCCAAAATATTTTTAAAGGTGGGTCACTCACCTGGAGTACGCAATTAACCTAAGATCCTCCATGAGATCAATTCCACGATGCACACGTGCTCCGTATCGAAGCTTGAGTGACGAGGATTATGAATCCGGTTTTATTTCCCGGAGATCGGACCCGAGGTGGCCGGAATCTCACCGGAAAGCTTTCGGGATTCAACTCTTCGATTCTCTCAAACCGTCACTAATTGGAGGAAAAGGAAATAGGATTGGGATTCAAGGGATCGGAATTAGTAGGGAGGGACCGACGGTGCAACTGGGTACTCGTCGGAACAGGATTTTCCGGCGAGCCGCCCCGGTTACGAGTAACCGTCACCGCCGGCAGCGCGTCCGGTGGCCGATGGCTGAGACTTTTTTGGGGGTTTTGTAGATCGAAGGGAAAGGGTTCCAACGGGACCGGCGGTGAGGCAAACGGAGGCTGGATGGCGAAGAGATCTTGGTTTGAAGGTTTTCGGCCCCTCGCCGGAAAATACTCCGATCTTGGTGAGGGGTGGCTGGCGCGTGTGGCCTAAAAATGGTCGGAAATGGGTGAAACGATGGTGGCCGGTGGTGGTGGAGAAAAATCACCGTCGCCGAAAAACGCTCCGATCCGAGCTCGTCGCCAGTCGGTTGGCCGTGAAATTTTGGGGGTTGGCCGGGAATGGAGAGGCGCTCCTTCCTGGCCAGCGTGTGTGACAAGATTCGACCGGAAAAGTTGACAAGTCCGGTGGTCTTTCTCTCTCCTTCTCTCTCTCCTCTCTCTCTTTCTCTCTCCTCCCCCACCATTTTTCCAAAATAAAAGCCACTATGGGTGACACTGTTCACCCATGTGGACCTCTCAGATGTCGACATGTGGTGTTTCATTGTTCACCGATTCAAAAATATTAAAATATTACGGTATTCAGAAAACTTCACACGTCCATAACTTTTTAATGTCCAATTTAAGCGTACTGCTAGTCTATGAACTCGTATCGACAGGCACTTTACAACCATACAAAAGTCAAAACAAAATTCTACAACGATAAAAAGTCAACTCCCGGCACATTTTGAACAGTTTGAATCTCGATTTGTTTTGCCCATAACTTTCAAACCGTAGCTCCGTTTTCGACGTGCTACTAGTCTACGAACTCGTGCCAATGTGTACTTCGTAACGATACCTTAGTCAACCTAGAATTCTATCTGAGTCAAAAAGTCAGCTTTTAACCCCTTGGTCAACGATCAAAGTCAAAGTCAACGTTCAACGATCAACGGTCAACCTCGATCGACGTGCAAGAATTTCGATGTGGTTTGGGACGAGGTGTTACACAAACTTCAAGATGAGTTCCAAGGGAGTGCAATGACAAGGCAAATGCAAATCTGTAATCTAAGGAAGGAGTTTGAGACTATCAAGATGAACGATAAAGAAACGGTTAAGGAGTTCACCCCAAGGCTCCTTAATGTGGTGAATCAAATTAGGGTGCTAGGTGAGAGATTAAGTGACCAACGGACTATGGAGAAGGTGTTGGTCTCTTTACCCAAGAGGTTTGAAGCCAAGATATCTTCATTGAAGGAGTCAAAGAACCTAAATGAAATTTCCTTAACTAAGTTGGTGAATGCCTTACAAGCTACAGAACAAAGGAGGAGGATTAGACATGAAGAATCAAGGGAGGCTGCATTTGTATTTAAACAACAACAAAAGATGAAAGAAAAAGAAGAACAAGCAGAAGGTCATAAAGGAGAAAAGTCAAACTAGCAAACCCGAGAGGAAATCCCATGAACCTTGTCATCCGGATGCATTTTGTCAAAAATGCCAACAAAAAGGTTATGTGGAGAGAGCATGCAAGGCTAGTAAGAAGGATAAACAACAAGCAAATGTTGTAAATGATAATGCAAGTGATAGTGAATTCAAAGAGTTGTTTGTTGCTACTTATTTTACTAGCATTAGGAATGATGAAGGATGGATCATTGATATTGGAGCAACACACCATATATCTCACAAGCATGAGTGGTTCATAAACTTGGAGAAGAGTAGCCACAACAAAGTTAAAATTGGAAATGAAGCATTGATGGAAGTAAAAGACAAAGGAAATGTGGTGATACACACCACCAAAGCCATCAAAACTATCCATGATGTTCTTTATGTATCTTCCTTATGTGAGAACTTACTTAGTGTGGGTCAAATGCTTAAGAACAAATATGCATAACACTTATCAAACATGACATGCACTATAGTTGACCCTCACATAAATGAATTTATGTGTGTTGGAATGAAGAACAGGAATTTTAGGTTGAATATGGATGAAAATGGTGCATTGATTGCATTGAACACCAAAGTTGAGAATACCTCTCAAGTTTGGCATAAAGACTAAGTCATGCTAGCTTTTAAGTCATTGATAGGTACACATGAACGTGTTAGGGACATTCCATTGTTGGAGAAGCAAGAACATGTGTGTGAAGTATGTCAAAAATGAAAGCATACTAGGCTAGCATTTCAATCTAATTCATGGAGATCCAAGGAGAAGCTAAGACTTATACATGGATATTTATGTTCCTATAAGTGTTCCATTCTTAAATGATAGCAAGTATTTCATAACTTTCATTGATGATTATTCAAGAATGTGTTGGGTGTATTTCCTTGGAATAAAGTTACAAGCTTTGAATAAGTTTGTAGAATTTATGAAGTTAGTGCAAAATCAATCTAGTTGTACTATAAAGGTGTTAAGAAAGGACAATGGTGGGGAATACACAAGTGAGGCTTTCAAACAACTTTGCAAAAATCATCGTATAGTTCATCAATTTACTACACCATACATACCACAACATAATGGTGTATGTGAAAGGAAGAATTGTACTATCATGGAGATGGCTAGATGTACAAGTTGTAAACCAAGAAACTTGTGATTAGTAGAGATGTGAAAGTTGATGAGGAAGCTAAATGGGTTTGTAGTAAAGAGGAGTTGGCTAGTGTGGATGAATACAATCAACTTGAAGCTCATGATAAGGATAAGGAACAAGGAAATGATAAAAGTGCTGCCCATGATGATGAATATGATGAGAATGAGCTAGAAATCTCTATAGGGGCTAATTAGGAGATTAGTGATGGCATGTGAGACACAAGGCCTCTTAATGAGATTTATGAAAGATGTAATGTGGCATTAAGTGATCCAATCAATGCTCAAGAGGCTCTAGCAAGAAAGAAGTGGAGACAAGTCATGCGAGATGAAATCAATGTGATAAACAAAAATGGCATTTAGAGCTTGGTTATGAAACCAAAGGCAAAAAAATGCTATTGAGGTGAAGTAGATCTTTAGTACCAAGTACAATATAGATGGTTCATAAACAAGCACAGGCAAAGCTTGTTGTCAAAGGATATGCACAAGAAGTCGGAGTGGATTATGGAGGGATTTTTGCACCGACTGCAAAGATGGAAACCATAAGACTTCTCCTTGCAATTTCGGCATAAAAATCTTGGAAAGGATATCACTTTGATGTGAAGGCGGCCTTCTTGAATGGAACGTTAAAGGAGGAGATCCATGTTATGCAACCTAAAAATTTTGTGAAGAAAGGAAATGAAGAGAAGGTGTACAAGCTACACAAGTCCTTGTATGGCCTTAAACAATCTCCTAGTCATGGTCTGCCAAGATAGATGGTTTTTTTACATAACATGGATTTAGAAGGAGTCCTAATGAGCCTACATTGTACATTAGGACTCATGGTTGCATGGTATTAGTGTTTCTTTATGATAATGATCCCCTAGTGACAAGTGGTAATGAGAAAGAAGTGAGCAATTTCAAAAATGAGCTAGAATTGAACTTAGATATACTAACCTTGGAGAAATGAAATACTTTCTTGGAATTGAAGTTGTCCAATCATTCAAGGGCATCTTTATATCTCAAAAAAGCTATGTGAATGAATTACTTAAGAAGTTTGAGATGGAGGAATGCAATAGTGTTGCCACACCTATGAATGAAGGCACAAACTTGGTGAAGGATGATGATTCTCCAAAGGTAAATTCTTCCACCTATAGAAGTTTAATTGGTAGCCTTTTGTATGTATGCTCTACTAGATTGGATATTATATTTAGTGTGGCTGTTTTGTCAAGGTTTATGCATAGTCCATCACAAAATCATCTTACTTATGCAAAAAGAATCCTAAGGTATTTAAAAGGTACTAGTGATTTTGGCATATGATACAATGATGGCATGAATGAAGCTTTACTTAATTATAGTGATTGTGATTGAGCTAGTTGTTTGGATGATAGCAAGAGTACATCGGGCTATATTTATACTCATAGAAATGGTCCTTTCTTATGGAATTCCAAGAAGCAACAAATGGTTACATAAAGCACCCTGGAAGCCAAGTACATTGCTTGCTCAAGTTGTGCTAATCAAGGTGTTTGGCTTAGGAAATTGTTGGAGGATTTAAGTTTGAAGTAAGAGGAGGCCACGGTGCATATATTACCTGGCTAATATGCATACCTTGGTATCGATACCTTCTTTCCTTTTATGAATTTATGTTTTCCTGTATGTTTTATGATTGATGTAAGGCATATTTTGATGATATTTTGTGCCTAAGTTATGTATGCATAAGCATAGGCAAAACTATGCACAAAAGAGTAAGAACATTATGCTTGGAAGGCCTATAGTGCTAGATTCAAAATATCCAACAATATAGGTCCACTGTTTATGTTATATCTAGGCTGCAAAAGGATTTTTGGGCTACAACTTTAAGGGTGTCTACAGACATATAGAGGAGACTATGGTCCAAATTTCAAGTTACAATGACACTAGAAGTTCATTTTCTATTCCAAACAGCTTGCCGTATGTGATGGGTCTAGTGTTCAGAGTTTGGGTCGATTTTGGAGATATTTGACCCATGATCCGAGTTCGTAGACTAGTAGCACGTAAAAAACGGAACTATGGTTTGAAATTTATGGGCAAAACAAGTCGAGGTGCAAACTGTCCAAAAGGTGCTGGGAGTTGACTTTTTATCGTTGTATAATTTTGTTTTGACTTTTGTATGGTTGTAAAGTACTTGTCGATACGAGTTCATAGACTAACAGCACGCTTAAATTGGACATCTGGTTAAAAAGTTATGGACTTGTGAAGTTTGCCGGATATCGTAATATTTTATTATATCTGGCTTAAGTGCACAGTAACTCCATGTGTCGTCACCTAATTGGTCCACGTGGGTGAACAGTGTCACCCACGGTGGCTTTTATTTGGCAAAAACGACGGGGTGGAGAGAGAGGGAGAGAGAGAAACGACCGGCCACCGGAGTTGTCAAATTTTCTGGCCGATTCTTGTTACACGTGCCGGCTAGACGAGAGCGCCTCTCCATTCACAGCCAACCCTCAAAATTTCACGGCCAATCGACCTGTGACGAGCCCGGATCGGAGCGTTTTTCAGCGACGGTGATTTTTCCCCTCCACCACCGGCCACCACCGTTTGACCCATTTCCAACCATTTTTAGGCCACATGCACTAGTCACCCTTCACCACCTCCTCATTTCTGGCCGGTCCATCAAATTTCATGGCCACGGGACCTCTGACGAGCCGGGATAGGAGTATTTTCCGACGAGGCACCGAAAACCTTCAAACCCCGATCTCTTCACCGTACGGCCTCCGTTTGCCTCACCATTGGTCCCGTTGGAACCCTCTTCGCTCGATCTACAAAACCCCCAAAAATCTCAGCCATCGGCCATTGGACGCGCCGCCGGTTGCCGGTGAACGCGACGGCTCGCCGGGAATCCAGTTGCACCGCCCGTCCCTCTCCACTAATTCCGACCTCCTGAATCCAAATCCGTCATCCTTTTCCTCCAATTCGTGATGGTTTGGGAGAATCGAGGAGTTGAATCTCGAAAGTTTTCCAGCGAGATTCCCGCCACCTCGGGTCCGATCTCCAGGAAGTAAGACCGGATCCGTGATCCTCGTCACTCAAGCTTCGATTCGGTATATTACTCGTCAATTTTAGTTGTCGTTTGTGTTCACTCCCCGGGTACCCATTTGGGAGTTATCCGATTAAAATATTAATATATTTGGTTGGTGTAATGTGGATGTTTTAGGTGCACGTGTGGGTAGTGGAGTTGATCCTGCGGAGGATCTTAGCTGATATACGTGCTTAAGGTGAGTGACCCACCTTTAAAAATATTTTGGGGCAATTAATTATATTTAATTGGTGTTTAATTGATATTTGGAATTATGCTCATGTGGTGCAATTTAATTATAATTGTGGAAAATTATTATTTTATTGTGATTTAATTTTATTCATTACGCATGAGCAAGGTATTTTCAATAATAAATCGTATATGGTTTTAATATTATTTTTTGGGCATAAGTGGTTTAAATATTTTAACGAATTTATTTGTTTAAATTGGTGGTTTAAATTTTATAATTATGCTCGTGGAATATTATTTGTTGAACCTCGCGTTACGAGAAAAATTATTTTTATATTGTTATCGATGGTTTCGTACCGGATATGTTAAAGGAAAATATGTGGGATGGTAAATTTGAAAATTGGTATATTTCCCATGGTGATTTTTGGAAAATCGGTACGGTAATAATTAATTTAATAATTATTTTAGATGCACTCATGCAGTATTGGTGTTCCGGTGTATATGTGGTTAGCGTGCAAGTTATTATGTCTCCCGTGAGTTACCATTGGACCGAGGGCAGGCAAGTTTGATATTGGCCACAGCCGCCCCCCTCCTTAGCCTGGATGACGGTTTCAGCAGCGGTACTGTCGGGATGCCGAAGTGCCGTTTGCAAGTTTCTCTTTTTAACCCCCCGCCAGTCGGTGCTCGGGACTCTGGGTATCGGAGGGCATCACTGGTATATGGTGTGGTGCGTCGAGTATAAATTTTTGAATGGAAATTTCAAACCCCAAAGTGTTCAAAATTAATTATTATATTTTATTACATTTTATTTATATTTGGGGTATTTATCTATTGTTTATTAAATTATTTGATCCCTTGGTTTTCGGGAAATACGAAATCGGGTTTTGTGAAAATGTTTTAAAAAGGGAACATTTCCAACGGAGTGAATAGTGAGGGTTTTGAAAGAAATTATTACTTTCAATTGTTTATTATTTATTTATCTACTTAATTGTTCGTATTAGATTAAATTCCCTTATTTGCTATATTATTAATATTAAAGTGTTCAGTAGATAGGGTCACTCACTGAGATGGTTAGCATCTCACGTTTTTAAATTCCGTTCCCGTAGGTGCAAGGGGTGGTAGACGTTCTTCCGGAGCGAACCAAATCTCCGCCGCTATCGTAGTTCGATAAGTACCTTTGTATTCATTTATTTCAATTGTAATATTTCTTTCATCCTTGTTGTATTCTCTGTTTAATAGTACTTCATGAAGCTCTGTATACTGTTCTGGACGCTTATGTATTATTTATGCACTGGGTCACTATTATTCCTGTGAAGTGCTGTAAAATTGTGGAATCAATTTGTAGTATGTGGGATAAATAAGAGGATGAATTTAGAAGTGTGTTTTCAGTGCAGGAAATTTATCGTAAGTCCAACCCTTAGGGTAGGTTTTGCCGGATTTTCCATTGGAGGGTCCGGTAGAGTTTCCCTGGGATCAGGGCTTATCTAGGGTTCCGGTGAGGAATTTTGGACGGGTCCTGACAACAACACTAGTTTCAGTAACTAATAAAAGATTGTAACTACATGTTGCAACTATTACAGGTTATGAGAGATGAGATTCTAGCACAACAAGTCCATACACCAGATGTTATCAATCATTCATCTAGTCTTATTGATGATTAAATTTTGATCAGTAAGGATTCCTCGATTGATGTTTTTTTTTAGGACCTTACTACAGTGGTGAAGTTCCTAAAGATGATTAAGATGTCTACAATTCATAAAAAAATTGGAAAACCATACCTTTTGCTTTCATTACTTAAATTGGTCTTTGTAGAAGTGGACAATCCTACATTTCTCCAAGCCCAGCCAACTCCTGCAAGCCAATTGAATTTTTGGATTGATCCTCTAGCACCAAATTATGGTAAAATATGGGAAATTACTAGAATGTTGGATGTTATTTATATGTCCCATTGTGATTTCTCTTCTAACAAAGGACCTTTGTTAGCTGCCCTATGTTTTTGTCACCACTTGCTAATACTTTCAATTTTCAGTTTGGCATGATGCTGCCGACTCTTCTAGACTTAGTCATATTGTTAGACTTCCATCCCCATAGTGAGCTAATTTCAATGACCCTAACGAAATCCCCATAATGAGATAATTTCAATGATCCTGACGAGTAGTTCCTCTATCATTAAGTTTGATCTTAAATTCACTAAGCCAAAAGCCATTCACCATTATTTCATGAAGACTCATTGGAAGAAAAATTCTCCACCATATATCCAAGAGCATATGGCTCATCTTCTTATGTAGTTGTGTAAATATGTTTTTTATGTTGGTTCTTCAAAGATTACAAAAGTCTTTGTTCCTATTGTCGAAATGCTTACTAATGAAGATCATGCAAGAGCCTTGGCTTTGAGACCAGATGTACTTTGACATTTATACCATGGTGTTGCCTTGATTGTGAAATAAAAAATGAATCCTTCTTCTATCGAGCAACATGATGTGGAAGCATTATGAATTTTGCAACTTTGGCACCACACTTATTTTCCAAATCTTTGTGTGCCTATGTCCCAAGAACTTTAAGGATTATAACCTTGAAAGCGGCTTCTGTGTACTGACCTTGTTGAACATTCTGTATGGATTGCTTCAAGCTCTTTTATGGGTGCAAGCTTCTGGATTCAAATGAATTTCTAAGGATGATAGAATACCCAATTTGTCATGAGAACTGGTAAAAACTCTAAAAGTCACCCTCAATTCACAATGGTCCTTTTTTGGCTTCATTTAAGAAATTGTAGGCAAAGATATTGACATGTCAGGACTTCTTTATGGTGTGAAACTCAAGTCCAAGTCATATAACCATGTTGCACCTCAATTTGGTTTTTATTAGTCCATTTCTACTCCAGTGAGCTTTTATAATTGTTGCTATGCTTCTCAGCCTTTATGCCTTTCAACAAATTATCTTAGTAAAATTTTACTTTCTTTAAAGAATAGCTGGAGCTCTTTTTCTCTTTCTAATTTTGAGTCCAGGTCATCCTTAACAGATGGCTTTGATGCTTAAGGGTGTAATCAAACAAATTCCTTTTATTTAAAACCTTCTAAAGATGTTCCAAATCATGTTTTTGCATCTAGCGTTCCTACCACAAAGGTGCAAGCTAATAAATGGGTTTTTGCCAATATTCCTCTTATACCACTGTTAACATGTAAACTCAAATTAAAACCTCTTTTATTGTTATTATACTAAAAATTTGCTGCATTGAAAGGTGGCTAACATGTGTTATTCATTCCTCTAGGAGCTCCTTCTATGTAGTCTTCTTCTAGTTTAGATTATGTAACCAAGGTTAAAGAGAAACAAGTTAAATATTGTATTGTTGTCTAGGAAAAGAAATGATGTTGATTCTTCTAATTATACTGCCTAAGTTAACCTTTGTTTTTGTTTAATAATTTCATTTTAGAGGCAATTTTGCCATAGACATTGTGATTAACCCTTTTCTTCTTATGGTTTTTTGTATAAAAACATTCTAAATGTCTAGCCTCAAGATTGACCACATCTTCCACATCAAGCGCACTTGACAATGTAAATGTATAGGATGTTATCATGATTAATGAAAAAGATACTCAAACAACCATTAATTCTACTTTTCCTCTGGTTGGTTTTGTTAAGCAATCAAAAAATCATGAAAAATAGTCAAGGATCTGGGAATAGACACCTTGGTAGAACTTGAGCAAAACAAGTTTTCTTTGTAGGTTTCTTCTTCCACGAACCAACCTATCAATAGTTCTTAAACCATTGTTATTGAAGCAAATGAGGTATTTATTTGCAATTCATTTTTTCTTTTAACCTTAATTTCGACCATTTTTTCATTTTCTCAAATTTCTTATTGGAATCATGTTTCCAATGGATCTTTCAAGGAATGTAAGCAATGCATTGGTGATGTTGTTTTTGTAGATGCGACCATCCTTCACTTATTAGTAAGCTAAGTCAAAGTGAAATTCTTGAGAAAAGGAGCCATCTGGATTTGACCTACCTAAATGGATTTCTCGACAATTGACTTGAAATCCTTACTAGGAAAGATGATCAAGATAGCTTAATCGAATCATTCAACAACCTCGTGGATGCTGATTTACTGAACAAGGATTTCCGCAGTGAGGCATTAAAGTTTCTTATTTCCTTTTACCATGATGTTGAGGCTTTTCAAAATGCTCAATAGAAAATTAATGAAGTTGTTTCCATATCTTCGTCAATATTAACACTGTAAACTACCTTTTTCAGGACCCATCTAGGATCCTTTTTTGGAACCCTAGATAAGTCATGATCTCAGGGAAAACTCTACTGGACCGTCCTATGGAAAATTTAGCAGCATCGTCCCTAAACCGAACATGTCTCAAAAATTATCTGTACGAAAACACACTTTTATATATTATCATCTTATCCCTCCCATCTTATTACAAATGATTCCATAAATGAAAGTACTTCGCTAACAAAATATCAATATATATATATACTAGAAATAATTTAATAAACGAGGATTACCATTAAATATACAAGTCCACCCACACCACCCATTTAGTACAGTTCTATATTTCCATACTGTTTAATGAACATACCAATGCATAATGTAAAAAGAAGGTAATAAAACAACAACCATAATAATAATAACAATAGCCAATAATAATGATAATAATAATAAATGAATAAACAATAATAACAATAATAATAAGAATATTAATAACAACAACAAAATTAATAATAATAACAATAAAAGCAAATAAAGGTAATATTAGAAAATCAAATTGTGAATAAATAAGCTAACCTAAAGTAAAATAAAATCTTAAAATTCATAAATATACCATGAAATATGCACACTTGTATCGGAGATACATACAATGCCATATAACAGGCTATGCGATCTAGGATACCAGCTGTCACTGGAACCATGCTACCCATACAGTCCAGGGTGGTTGCCTATAATGGCTGTTTGGTCCCTTGGACACGCATGCAACAAAGTTACAAGGCTAAGCTATTTATGGCCGAATTGGATCGTTGTCCCCATACGGTATGATACGTACAAACATAATGGTAATAATAATAACGATAAATGTTAGTAACAGTAACAATAAAAATAATAATAATAAACCATAATAAATACAATAATAATTAGCAATAGTGATAATAATAATTATTATAAAAAAATACAGTTAATAACATCAAATAAATAATAATAACAAGAAATAAATAATTAATAATAATGCAACAACAATCACGATAATAATTAACAACAATATCAATGATAGATAATAATATTAATTCTAAAAAAAAATAATGTATGTATATATGGAAAATATAGTTGATGCACCATAGGATATACCACTGGTGTCTGACGGTACCCAGTGTCCTAAGCACTACCCAACAGGTAGGTTAAACAGAGAACTTGCAATCGGCACTTTGGAGTCCCATAGCGCTGATTGCTAATCACCTGCCATGGCTAAACAGTCGTCCTTCAACCATGAGAGCGACTACTGCTCACAATGCACTATACCTGCCATACCTCGAGCCCATAGCTCCTATAGGATGATCATACATATATATATACATACTAATTCGTAATGACAGTCATCCTGTAGCCAAAGGGGAAGACGGTTGGTACTCACTCTGTATTATACTTATCTACCCTCACAAAGACGACCATGAATTTAACCTGCGTGTTGATCCATAACAACTACATGTGGCCAAGGAGGGGGGGCGACTAAAGCTCACTATTCAAATGTACTTGCCAACCCTCAGGTCTGTGGCATCCACAGGATAATTATAATATAATAAACAATTATCCTGGCCATAGAAAGGGGCGACTGATGCTCACCATGCATTATACATACCTGCCTTAAGGTCCATGCCTCCCATAGGACAACCATATAAACTTGCATGCTAATAAAAAATATAGTACAAAATACTAGTACTGTATAATACATCTAAAAATTATAAGATTTTATAATACTATAAATATTGAAATTTGATAAAATGCAATCGAGTTTGTTTATTTTTAGTAAATCCATAAAATCACATATCTCTTTTAAACCATCAAAATAAATCCAACAATTTCATAAAATTAATTTCTTCCATGATATTTCAATTTCACAATTATCCAAATACACAAAATATTTTATATATTAAAAATTATTATTCTTAAATCGTTAAAATTTATTTATGCAAGGATTGTATTAAAACATATAAAATTCACATATAATTTAATTTCATATAAACACATTTTATCATACAAGGTAAATAAAACAATTACTAAACACAATTAATTTCTCCAAACCATATAATAAATATTACATAACAAAATTAAATAACAATTTTCTTAATTTTTGAAACATACATAATACTTTTCAAAATGTTAAATAATACTAAATATACATTCACACACACATACACATTATATACAACCTTTAAGCAAGTATGTACACACTCATATATATAGATATACATATATATATATATATATATACAAATATGCGTATATATATATATATATTCATACATTTAAATATATATACAAAACTTTAACTGGCATATTTTATTATTTATTTATTTTTTTAATAGGTATAAATGTTCATATAAATATATTATATACACATATTTTCATATTTATATACAAAAGCTTTCAACAAAAATATATTTAAACAAACATGTATATACATGTATACATTCATGAACTCGCAATATATATATATATATACCATTTCACATACACACATATATATATATATGTACAATGAATATATATATATATATATATACCACATCTATATGAATTATATATATATTCATATACACTCACATATGCATATATATGATCTCATATGTTCATAGATGTCTAAAATATTATCAAAATATTACTTAGGCTTCCATAAAATCAAATGAAAACACGAATAAGATTCTAACAATCATTAAGAACCTAATTGTAATGGCAATTGGCTAAGGACTCGTCCAATTTTAACATAAACACAACCTAGCTCCATCAATGGCAACTTCCTAAATACTCAACTATAATTCACATTCTAGCTACTGATTTGAAGCTTATGATGAGAGCATCAAGAACATACCTTCAATTGGTCCAATCGCCGTCAAAGGTGGTTGCAATCCCACAAAAATGTTGTTTCTGAAATGGGTTTTGTCATATCTCCTGACTGAGTGAGATTTGACCCAAGCAGAGCTTGGAAACAAACTTACAGGGTCCGAATTTGTGGGAAATGACAATCCATTTGACTTCAGACCCATCGGAAGATGCGACCTAAAAATGTAATCTCCACCAATTTTCATGGCTCTCCAACAAGCCTAGGCCATTTCATGGTGGAGTAAAGGTGGCCATGGCTTCCTCGATATGTGGGTTTCAATTTGGTATCAGCATTTCTTGGTGGATGTCCAAAATTGGAAGGAAATTGGTGGTGGAAATGGCTACCGTGAAAGTGGGGTGCTCATTTCTTTCTTTCTTTTTTTTTCTTGAGTGATCAGGAAAGGAAAGGATGAAAAGTAATATGTGGAAGAGTGAAAATATCTAAAATACAAGGAATTAAAAAAATTAATAATTAAATTTAATAAAATATTAACAATTCAGATAAGTTAATATAATATAATATACATATATATAAAGATAGCTAAACGGGTTATGGGTTTTAATTAACCCAAAAAAATAATATGTTAGTAACAAAATTGTACAACACTTAAATATGTGGGATCCAATTATTAAATAACCAAAATACCCCTAGAACTGTTTTGGCCATAACTTTCTATTCCTAGTTCCGATTTTAGCGTACTACTAGTCTATGAACTCATGTTGATGAGTACTTTACTATGTTAACTTGGTCAACATGAAATTCCTCTCATAGAAAAGTCAACGGTGGTACCTACTTGGTCAACCCAGTCAACCTTGGTCAAACCCGATCATAAATTCAAACTTGGGGTATTTTCTCGGGTCGGATTGTTACAACCTTTGGTCCACTCCATACTGGTTATTTTATTAGACAAAAGGAGTTACTTGACATGGAAAAAAGAATTGTTGACATGGAGGTCGAGCTTTTATCCTGAAAATCTGCTCTTCAATCAAAGTCATATGAAGTCAAATCTTTATCTCTATAAGTCGCATTAAAGAAAAGCTTATACTTGCCGAAGAGATAGAGGAAATAGCATTTAAGGAGAAAATATGCAAAAGATGTTGTCTCCCATTGAGAAATCTTGTGGACTGCTATGAAAAATGCCCTTTTCAAACTTAGAAAACTTATGGATTGGTAGCATGATGGCCTACTTGTTTCAATAATCTAAAATGTATCATTTGTATTTTAAATATGGTATTCTAATTCAAAATTTGGCTTTTTATGGAAATTATTTTGCCTTATTTAAATCATGTCACATTATATTGCTTTTTTTGCAAAAAATTTAGCCTTGGGCCTAAATATAATTTAAAATCAAGCAACCTATTTTGGCTAAGATATTAAGATAATAAATGATAAGTATGCATTTTAGCATTAATTTACTAACAGTTATTAAAATTACATAGTAGGACCATGCATTTAGAAGGATAAATTACACATTTTGTTTTATTTCATACTCGTGTTTCCATTGAAACCCAATTATAGGATAACATTTCTTCAAGTAGCATCCATTGATAAGATTGGCAAGTTTTTGGCCATCCATATATTAAAGTTGATATGCCTCTTTATTCAGCAACTTATCCATGATGAAAAGTCCTCCCTAATTTAGAAACCATTTTGCAAATCTTGGTTCTTTGGAGCCAACGGGTAATATTGCCTTCCATGCCAAGTTGCCTTCCCCAAAATTTTTAAAACACACCATTTTATTGTATGCTTGAGCAACTACTTTGTTTTGTGCTTGAAGATGATCTAATGCTGAAAATGTAACACCCCATCCCAAAGTACACCAAAAACTTTTACACGTTGATTGAGTTTGACTTAGATGACCAAGTGGGATCTACAGTTAACTTTTTACTAAAGGTAGAATGATATGTTGACCAAGGCACAATGGCAAAGTGCACATCGACCTAAATTCGTAGACTAGTAGCACGTCAAAAATGAAGTTGTGGTTCGAAAGTTACAGACAAAACAAATTGTGATCCAAACTATGAGACGAAGTTGGCTTTTTTATTTTCTTAGAATTTGGTTTTAACTTTACATTATTTAAGGTAATCTTCAATACAAGTTCATAGGCTGGCGACATGCTTAATGTGGATTTGTAATTGAAAAGTTATGGACCTTTGAAATTTGAATAACTGTTCTGAGACTGATTGTATCGGATATAAATATTTGTATGTGAGAAAAACGTGTGCACATTGCCCACTGGCATTGTGCCACATGTTAATCATTTAACCAATTTTGTGAGTGCACAATGGCACCACAAGACACCTTTATTAGTGGATCAAAGGTGGAAAAAGGAGAGAAAGGGAAAGATAAGAGTGAAAGAGGAGAGAGAGAGAGAAACCGACCATCACTGATTCACTGCACTTCTCATAGCATAGCCCACTTCAAGACTGGCCGGCTGACCAAATCACATGGTGAGCACACTGGTGATGCACGGGGACAGGCTTGATTTTTTACAATGGTGCCATTTGCTTCACTAGCCAATTTCTCTCAATCCAGCCACCATCAAACCTCATCACCCACATCACCATGAAGCCCACTCATTAGCTATCCTTTTCACCAACTTTGACCATTAGTGGCCATTAGACGTGTTGGCGTCAAAGAAGTTTTCCAGCAAAGGCGGCTACTTGCCGGTTCCCTAAAATTCCGTGAGTTTCCGATTAATCCACCACCATTTTTCACCTATTTTGACCTTTATGAATTCAAATTTGAGGTTTATTTCTTCCAATTCTGGCTAGATTGGGAGATCAAAGGATAGTTAGTCACCTAAAATTCCCAGTTATATCCTAGTCACCACTAGTCTGATCTCGGAAATGTAAGACCTAATCTATAATCCTTACATCATAAGCTTCATTTTAGTGTATAAATTGCTAATTTTGGATAAAATTTGTGTTAGCTCCCCGAGTAAATTGTGTATAATATACCCAATTAAAATATTATTTTAATCGATTTTGTGTTTTGATGATATTTGAGGCACCCATGTGAACTATGGAACTGACCTTATGGAGGATCCAAAGTGATTTGCATATTTCAAGTGAGTGGTCCATTGTATAAAATTTATTTTTAGGTTGACTAAATGATGTTATGCAACTATTTAAATTCCAGTAAATTTTGTAGCATGTTTTAAATTAAAGAAAATTACTATTAAATTATGCTGTGTAAATTTATGTGATTTTTATATAAAATTGTTGCATAAATTAATTTTATGGATTTGAAGAAAATAATTATATTAAATTTATTGGGCACAAAACTATATTTGTGTATATAAATATTTGTAAATTGTATTTATTTGAAAAGAATTAATTTTATGAAAATTTGGTGGATTTAAATTTCAGTTTGAACAAAAATATAGAATTTTATGGGTTTAGAAAAATGTATTAAACCTTGTGGTATTTATTAAAAATTCAGTGTATAACTTATTTCCAAATTTTATGGTTTTATATGTACCATACAATACTAGTATTTTGTACTATATTTGTGATTAGCGTTTAGGTATTTATTAGTCCTCCTGTGAAAGATATGGGTGAGAGGGTTGGTAAGTACTTTGCACAGTGAGCATCAACCGTCCCCTGGCCGCAAGATGGTAGGTTATTAGTATCAGCTTCTTGAGATGAAAAGGTGTCCGATTGCAAGTATCTCTCTTTAACCTTCCCGTCAAATTTTTTCTTGAGATGTCGAGTACTACTTGACACCACTTGGTATTTAATGTCATGCTTTAGGTTTATTCCTTGTATGAGTTTTAAAACTACAATGTTGTAACTTATATTTTTTTTTAATCATCTATTTAAAATTTTGTATTAAATTATTTAAATTGCTATTTTACAAATTATTTAACTTGTTGGATTTAAATTTTACCTCACTATATTATTCAGACTCACAATTTTTATTTATTTATTATGAATTCATTTTATTTTATTTTATATTATTTACTTAAATTAATAATTGTTTATAGAATTATTTTTAATATTATTTTAGTTTCATTTTTAGTTATATTTTTATTTATTAAGTTGATTTTTTTGAAAATATAAAAATGATGAATTTTGTAAAAATAGTTATAAAAAGCCAAACTTTTCAAACTGAGTGAAATAATGAGAGTTTTGAGAGAAAACTCTTAATTTTTATCTGTCTATTTATATATCTATTTATTTAAACATTTCTTTATTTATTATTAAATGTCCTTATTTTATAATATCATATTTTTATTTTCATAGTTGGATGTCACTTATTGGGATGATTAGCATATCATTATTTTTTTATGTTTAAAATTTGTTTTCCTAAGCATAGGTGTTAGTAGGCATTGACCATCTAGGATGTGAGCTTATTGTTTCCCATCTACTACTTTATTCAGAGAGAAGAAATATTCCTATCTTTTCTTCCTCGTAATATTTATTTTATGATTTCTTTTATATTTGTATAAATTGTACTTGGTTTAAATTTTAGTATGCTCTTATTACTATTGTGTTGGATTATTATTTTTTGTGTTGGATTATTATTATTTATTTATTTATTGTTCCTATTCCTTATATTGTTTTGTTATTGAAATGCTGCCATTTGCGGAAAAATACGTAGTAAGGAAAGAAAATAAGGTGGTGCCTTATTAGAGTGTGTTCCCTTTTAGGGCAGGCCTAACCCCTTAGGGAAGATGCTGTCAAATTTTCTATAGGAATGTCCAGTGAGGTTTCCTCTAAGCTAGGCTAGCCTAAGATTCCAATAAGGAATCTTGGGTGGGTCTTAATAGACAACTTCATCTAATCCAATTGTTCCAACTCCTACATTATAGCTTAATTTAATATGTCAGTGAGAGATTGTGTTGCTAAGCTACTCAAAGAGATTTGGCTGTCACTTCCATGGGAAGAATAGCATCATGCCTACATATTAAGAAAAAAAAGGCAGTTTCTATTCTTGACCTTTTGGATGTTCAATATGCCCATAAAGTCTCAGATAGTATATCATCTCATTCACTTGGGTTATCATCTATCATCTTCTATAAAATCCTTTTCAAAATTTTGTCATTAGCCTCAGCCTACCTATTGGTCCGAGCAAAATAAATGGTTGAATGAGTAAGCTTTATCTTGTATTCTTTTGCAAGTATTTCATTTGGGTCTCTAATAAAATAGTTCTCCCAATCGGCTGTTATTAACTTTGGCAAACCAAATGTGTGAATAATATATTCTTTAATAAATTTGATAACTTCGGTTTGATTTATAGACTTCAACTGATGTGATTCCGCCTGAGCCGACTCAACCGCTAACCTACTGGGATGCTGACCCGACATGGATAAAGATCAGGCCAATCACAAGAGCTCAAATTAAGAGATTTAAGAAAAAATTGGGAGCATTTATACAGGTGGTAATCAATTCTCAACAGAGCTTGTCCATACTAGAAGGTACAAAGCCTATTCCAAGCATCCAAGTGGTGGAAGCAGATACGGACCCAGGTAGCGATTTTGGTGTAAATATGGACACCAAGCAGCATGAAATGGTTCCAACTCTTTATGGATTCAATACATATGTCTAAGAGAATATGGAATCAAGTCAATCCATTTTCAAAGGCATTCAAAAAGGGGTTGTACGGACAGCATCAAATTTGGCCTGTTTTTACAGTACTTTGTGCTGTCTTTACTGTATTTTGTTGAGTTGGCTTTTTCTCTTTCCTCCAAGCAAGGGCAACGTGTGGGACTCCATAATAAGCTTATTTGGCATCCAAAAAAGCATATAGAAGCTGATTTGGAGCTCAAAGAGGTTAAAGATTGGTCAAAGTCAACTTAGTCAAAAAGCTAATATTTTAGTTTCCGAATTTGTTTTTACTTTTTGTTTTAGGAAACTTCCATTAGTTTTTAGTTTTTATTTATTTATTTGCTGGACAAATAAGTTTAGGAAAGTTATTAATTTATTATTTCCATTGTAAATTAATTAATTTCTAATTCAAAATAAAGCAATTAATTAATCAAATTTAGTTTAGGAAACCTAATTTAGGAAGTATTAGAATTCGGCCAAGTTTCTTAATTCCTATAGGTGGCCCGTTTTAAATTTATTTTTTTTAGGGTTTTTGCCTTGTAATATTAGCCTATTTAAAAGGTTTATTTTCAATGAGAAATCAAGCTTGAATTTTATACAAAAAATTATTTGTGAGATTGAATTCTCTTTATTCTTTTGAACACCTAAAACACCATTAGTGAATGAGTGTTTTAGTTTGACTTATCAATAGGTCTTCTATCACCTATTATGGCGTCTTCATTATATACCAAGGTTTTTAATCACAAGTTGGTTAGGGGTCAAGGTGACCATTAGAACTTGAACATAATTAGATCCGGGCTAATATAATACGGGTTTAGGAGCAGGTCGTTCAAGGTTCGTATCATTTGGTATCAGAGCCAAATTTTGTTCAAGTTTGATCTATCTTTATTTTCTTTATTTGTTTGTGGGTTATTCTGCAATTTTAGCATTAGGTTAAGGTTGCATCCATCCCATACACGTTCTTCATCCTTTAAAAAAAAAAAAAAAATCATTCCTAGTTGAATTAGGATTAGCTAGTTTTATTATATTTTTGTTTCCTAATTTGTTGGTTGTTTTTCATCATTGTTCTTGTTAATTTTGGTTTTTGTTGATATTTCTTTGCTGTTTTAGTCTTAAATATTTGCATTCATATATTCAAAAAAAATAAAAATTTGAAAAGTGGGATTTACTGAATAAAAAAAAAAAAAATCACACAATTTGAATTTTTGATTGGGAGGTCATCGGTTTGGTGTTTGTTTTGGAGTTGAATTGCAGTTTTGGTAATTATTCTTCCTACTACAGTTGTTTATGTTCTGTGAGTGAAAAAAAAAAAAAAGGTAAAGCCGAATAAAAAAAAATTTCGGGTTTGTTGAATTTGGTGGTGAAATTTGAGTTTGGGAACTTGTTTGATTTGGAGATTAGATTTGTGATATTTTGAGTTTTTGGAGAATTATTTTGTTGGATTTTTGAATTTTGGGTGCTTAAATTCTTTGGATTAAAATTAGTTAAAGGATTTGATACAAAACTTGAATTACAAGAATAACAGCCAACACTTTTCTATTTTTTTGTTCTCTTTGATTCTTGTTCGTATCTGAATCTCTTTTTCTAGAATTTTATTCTTGAACTCATAATCTATTACCATCTCGTCCAGTTCTTCAAAATTCCAAAGTTTTCTCATTAATTTGCTTTATTTCATCTAGAAAAGCTGAAAACTAGGTTTTGTTGAATTCCTTCGGTATTGCCTATCTTTTTTTTGCTACTGTTTTGTTGATAAGTTTAATTAAAACATACTTGTGATCTAATTGTTATTTTGTGGGTATTTTAATTAGAACTTTGAGATAATTCATTAAGAGGAAAAAGGAAAGAGAGTGTGAGCACAAAAGAGGGTTAAAAGCCAAAATTAGTATGCAAACACGAGTGTCGAGTTCTTATATTGGGTGAAACATGTGAGGGAGTGAATCTGGTGAGAATTTATTTTATTTTTGTATTATTCATACTAACATGGCAGATTCAAGGGTGAGAAGAGAAGATCCACCTTTGAGAATTAATGAAGAGGAGTCCGTACGATTTAAAGGTGATTTCCGAGCTATGGCAAGTGGTGAGCAAACGAACATAAGGGCTATAATGGAGCAATTGCAGCGGATGAATGCTCAATTCGACCACATAAATCAAAGGATGGATAGAACAGAAACATCTCATGGTGGGACAAATTTGAGGCAACAATTCCATGGAGGTCGAGGTCGAGGTCAAGGAGACCGTGGGCGACCGAGAGAGGAGTTTGAGGAGGAAAATTCGAGAGATGATTTTGAAGAAGGAATGGATGAAACATTTGCTGTCGAAGGGAGGCTAGTTCATGGGAGGCATAGGAGAGAGGATGTAGATGATGATCTTGGCAACATCAAGATAAACATTCCACCATTCATGGGTAAAAGTGATCCGGAAGCTTACTTGGAGTGGGAGGAACGAATGAAGATGATCTTTGATTGCCACGACTATTCAGAAGCCAAGAAGGTGAAATTGGCAGCAATGGAATTTGGTCATTATGCACTCCAATGGTGGACTAATGAGCAAAACACCCGAAGAAGAGTTGGTGATGACTTGATTACTACATGGCGACAAATAAAAGGAGCCATGAGGAAGCGATTCGTACCATCACACTATCATAGGTTGCTGCATCAAAGGCTTCAATCTTTATCTCAAGAAAGCAGGTCCGTGGAGGATTATTACAAAGAGATGGAGATGATTATGATGAGGTTAAACATGAATGAGGATAGAGAAATAACCATGGCAAGGTTTCTTGGTGGTTTGAATCCTGAAATAACCAATCAACTAGAATGGCAACAATATGTGGAATTAGAGGAGATGTTGCATTTGGCTATTAAATTAGAGCATCAATTCAAGAGAAGGGGTGTAGGCTCACATTTTGGAGGAGTTTCTAATAGCAGAAGATCAAATCCAAGTGCTTGGAGAAGTAATCCCATCTTTGAAGTAAGACAAAAACCAAAACTAGGTGAAGAAAGCTCCATTCGGCCAAAAAGAGAGACTAGAACCTAATCTGTCCAAGCACACAAAAGTGAAGGTAAATATGATCCTAAGCCTTCTACAACTCATGAAATCGTGTGTTTTAAGTGCCAAGGACGAGGACACATCATTAGCCGATGCCCAAATAGGAGGATTATGGTGTTGAAAGGTAATGGCGAACTAGAATCCGAAAGTGAAGAAAGTGATGCTGAAACTGAAATTGAAGATGGAGAAGTCGGAGATGATGAGCGTGAGGAACCTGAAACACTCCAACCTTCAAGGGATGACTTGAGCTTGGTTGCAAGGAGGGTCCTTACTGTATACAAAGATGAGGAACAAATTCAAAGAGAAAACATCTTCCACACCCGATGCGAAATTCAAGGTAACATATGTAGTATGATTATAGATAATGGAAGTTGTGCAAATGTAATTAGTAGCATGGTAGTTGATAAATTAGGCTTAACAACTATTAAACATCCAGAACCATATAGATTACAATGGCTAAATGATAGTGGTGAGATAAAAGTAAATAAACAAGCCAAAGTAAAATTCAGCATTGATACATATGTGGATGTTGTACTGTGTGATGTTGTTCCTATGCATGTGGGTCATATTTTGTTGGGTAGCCCATGGAAATTTTATAGGGATGCTATCCATTATGGTAGAGAGAATAGCATTGTATTTAAATTTAAAGGGAAAAAGTTTAAGCTGGAGCCATTAACTTCAAAGGAAGTATTTAGCGATCAACTTCAAATGCAACAAAGAAAGGAAGCCGAGAGGCTCAAGGAGAAGACTAGTATGGCACCAACGGTTCCACCATCTATTCAAGAGGAGAAAGGTGAGCTTGCTGTCCAAGGTAAGTCCTCTAAAACCCAGGTTGAGTGGAAATATTTTAACAAACCCGAGAGAGAGAAAGTGAGAGAAAAAGCCGAGTGTGAAAGAAAACAAATGCAAACCGTGAGTGGGAAAGAAAAAGAAAGGAAAGGGAAGAAAAATACATTTTTTTATCTTAGCTATGGTGATGTTAATAAAGTAATTATGAATAAGAAATCATTACTGGTTATGAATTATAAATATGCTAATTTAAAAATGCTTTTGTTGTATAGAACTTTATCTGCATTATTGAAAACTTTACTTAGTAGAAATTTGAGAATTTGGGAGATATTATTTGCTAATATTAAAAAGTGTGATGAATTTGTATTTCTAGTATTTGTTATGATAGTGTTTGACCCAGGAGATTTGGTTTTGTTGCACTCAAGAAAGGAGAGGTTCCCCGAACAAAAAAAAAGGTCCAAGCCTACGCCGCATGTGGACAGATCTTTTCAAGTTTTGGGGCCGAATAACAAGAATGCCTACAAGCTTGATTCACCGGGTGAGTATAACATGAGTACTGCATTTAATGTTGCTGATTTTTTCCCTTTTTCTACAGGTGATGATCTAGATTTGAGGACAAATCCTATTCAAGAGGAGGGGAATGATGTGATTCCGCTTGAGTCCACTCAACTGATAACCTGCTGGGGTGTTGACCTCATACAGATAAAGATTGGGTCAATCACAACAGCTCAAATTAAGAGATTTAAGGACAACCTGGGAGCATTTATACAGGGAGTAATCAATTCTCAACAGAGCTTGTCCATACTAGAAGGTACAAAAATTCCAAGCATCAAGTGGTGGAAGTCGATACGGACCCGGGTAGCGATTTTGGTGTAAATATGGATATCGAGCAGCATGAAATGGTTCCAACTCTTTATGGATTCAATACATATGTCTAAGAGGACATGGAATCAATTCAAGCCAGCTTCAAAGGCATTCAAAAAGGGGTTGTACGGAGAGCTTCAAATTTGGCCTATTTTTACTGTATTTTGTGCTGTCTTTACTGTATTTTGTTGAGTTGGCTTTTTCTCTTTCCTCCAAGCAAAGGAAACGTGTGGGACTCCATAATAAGCTTATTTGGCATCCAAAAAAAGATATAGAAGCTGATTTGGATCTCAAAGAGGTTAAAGATTGGTCAAAGTCAACTTAGTCAAAAAGCTAGTATTTTAGTTTCCTAATTTGTCTTTACTTTTTGTTTTAGGAAACTTCCATTACTTTTTAGTTTTTATTTATTTAGTTGCTGGACAAATAAGTTTAGGAAAGTTATTAATTTATTATTTCCATTGTAAATTAATTAATTCCTAATTCAAAATAAAAGAATTAATTAATTAAATTTAGTTTAGGAAACTTAGTTTAGGAAGTATTAGAATTCGGCCAAGTTTCTTAATTCCTATAGGTGGCCGGTTTTGAATTTATTTTTTTTAGGGTTTTTTCCTTGTAATCTTGGCCTATTTAAAGGCTTATTTTCAATGAGAAATCAAGCTTCAATTTTATACAGAAAATTATTTGTGAGATTGAATTCTCTTTGTTCTTTTGAACACCTAAAACACCATTAGTGAATAAGTGTTTTAGTTTGACTTATCAATAGGCCTTCCATCACCTATTGTGGCATCTTCATTATATACCAAGGTTTCTAATCATAAGTTGGTTAGGGGTCAAGGTGACTATTAGAACTTGAACATAATTAGATCCGGGCTAATATAATACGGGTTTAGGAGCAGGTCATCCTAGGTTCGTATCATCAATGGTCAGGCTTCCACCCATTTTGTAAAGTAGTCAATGGCAACAACTATAAATATGTGTTTCTTATTCAAAAGATTACTAAATCTTACCAATCAAATCCAAAGCCTAACATCTAAAAGGCTAAGGTTTGACTATGGGGTTAAGTGGTATAGTCAAAACATGTTAGACAAGTCCATATTTCTAGCGAGCCAGGCAACCTTTTGCATATTTAATGCAATCATATAGAATGGTCAACCAATAGTAGCCATGTATTATAACCAACCACCTCATCTTTGCTTTGCTTAGTGAGCTTCCCTAATTCCCTCATGAACTTCAACCATAACCAGCATGGAGTCATGCTTCCCAAGACATTTCAAGAGTAGGTCATATTGGCTTTTCTTATATGATTCTTCATCAAATAGTATGTAATTGACTGCTTATACTCAGATATTTTTGTCACACTGCCCATTTAGATTTTATAAATAGTGAACGACCTCATATCTCCAATCATTTTCTTCAATTTCAAGGAAGAAAATGTTAGTTGACATATATCATTCCTTAATTGATGATAAACTTCGTTTTTGTATATTGATGACTTTCTCATTTATTCCTACAAGGATATTCACTCTTGACGTTATTTGGGCCATCTAATTG
Organism: Ziziphus jujuba; assembly: GCF_031755915.1. Classification (NCBI taxonomy): domain Eukaryota; kingdom Viridiplantae; phylum Streptophyta; class Magnoliopsida; order Rosales; family Rhamnaceae; genus Ziziphus; species Ziziphus jujuba. Next base: position 8,690,841 of record NC_083390.1, read on the forward strand.
ATCTCATTGTTGAACTCCCTAAATAAAATATTAAAGATACACCGCCAAAGCTTTGTAGGAGTTAGGAGTTAGTTGGCCACCATGTAATGTGGTGCCAGAGCCAGACTATTCCAATTGTATTCTTGAGCTAAATGCATTAAAACTAGAAAAAAATCTCCAATCACTTATATTGTTAATATCCTCATCTCTTTCAAAATTTCTAAGCCAATTATCAAAGCATCGTATTTAACCTAATTATTGAAGCATTCAAAATCCAACTGAAAATAGAATTGTGTCTTTCATCCTTTGGGTGATTCAATTATAATCCCCACTCCTATAGATATGTTTTTGATCCATCAAAGTATAACCTCCATGGTGTGATAGAAATCAAAGCTATTTCCACTGGATCTATTTTTTCTTCTATGTTAAGTCATCTACAATGGTTAACCCTTCAAGGTCTTTTAAGAAATTGATGAAAATCAACCTGTACCCATACAATCAACTACACGCTAGGGTGCTGATCTTGTGCAACTGAAGATGGGACCAATTATTAGGGTATAAGCTAAGAGATTTAAGGACAATCTAGTTAGTTTCGTTCAAAATGTTATTAAATCTCGAGAAGGCATGATAATACCTGATGCAAATCTGCCCGAACCCGCATAACTGACAATATCCGCTGGGGTGCTGACCCGACACAGATGAAGACCAAGCTGATCATTAAGGCTCAAGCTAGGAGGTTTAGGGAAAACATTTTTGCCTTTATCCAAGGGGTAATTCATTCCCAAGAGGGCTTTTCCATACCCGAAGATACAAGACCCGTTTGAAGCATCAAAGTGGTGGAAGTTTATACAGGCTCGGGTATAATTTTGGTGCAAATATGGATCCCGGGCAGCAACAAATGGTTCTAACACTTCGTGAATTCAGTGAATATAATTAAGAGGACATGGAATCCAGCTAAGTCTGAAATAAAAGAATCTAAAAAGGACTTGTATAGACAACATCTCAAGTTGGCCAAAAATGTGCTGTTTAGCCGCTAGCTTTGACTCTTCCTCTTGTTTGACTTATTCCAATCAAGGGGCAACGTGTGGAAATCATTATTAATCATATTTGACATCCTACATGGCACATAAAAGCTGATTTGGAGCCCAAACAAGTTGGAGATTAGTCAAAGATACCTTAGTGGTCAAACTAGTCAACTAGTTTCGTAATTTGATTTTGACTTTTTGTTTTAGAAAATTAGTCTTTTATTTGGTCTGCATTTATTTATTTGCTGGACAAATCAACTAAGAAAAGTTATTATTTTATTATTTTCATTGTAAATTAATTAATTCCTAATTCAAAATAAAAGAATTAATTAATCAAAATTAGATTAGGAAAGGAGAAGACTTTCGGCCATATTAGGAATCTTCATTGCATGGCCGGTTTTACATATTGTAATTAGGGTTTATTTTCTTTTCTCTTAGCCTATAAAAGGGTTTGTTTTTTAGGAAGAACACACCATTAATAATAATCAGAATTTATTTTGTGAGATTGAATTTCTCTTTATTCTTTTGAACACCTAAAACACCATTAGAGAGTGAGTGTTTAAGTTTTAACTTATCAATAGAACTTCCATAACCTATTGTGGCGTCTTCATTATATATCAAGGTTTTTAATCATAGTAGAGGTCAAGGTGACCATTAGAACTTGAACATAATTAGATCCCGACTAATATAATACGAGTTTAGGAGCAGGTCGTCCTATGTTCGTATCATTTGGTATCAGAGCTGAATTTTGTTTAGGTTTGATCTATCTTTATTTGCTTTATTTTGTTTTTATGTTAATCTACAATTTTAGCATTAGGTTAAGGTTGCTTCTGTCATCATACATGTTCTGCATCTTTGAAAAAAAAAATTCATTCCTAACTAAATTAGGATTTCCTTGTTTTATAGTATTTTTGTTTCCTAGTTTGCTGATTGTTTTGTTGATTTTTCTTTGCTATTTTTCTTTGCTATTTTAGTCTTCAAGAGTTGCATCCATATATTTAAAAACAAAAACAAAAACGAGTTGCATCCATATATTGCATACAAAACCTAAAATTTGTGCAATTTGTTTTTGGTTGGAGAGTGGTCTCGGGTTTGGTGAATTTATGGGTTTAGAATTGCAATTTTTGGTGTTGATTCTTGTTACTGCAGTTGTTTATGTTCTATGAGCGAAAAAAAAAAAGAAAAAAAGAAGAGAAGGGTTTGCGGAATAAAAAATAAAAAATAAAATCTTTTGGAAGTTTGAATCTTGGAGGTCTTAGGTTTGGTAGTTTTTGGTGTTGATTGTGCTATTGGAGTTGTTTTCTATTCAGTAAGTAAAAAATAAAAAATAAAAAAAAAGGCCGAATAATAAAAGAAAAAAAAATTCGGTTTTGTTGAATTTGGTGTTGAAATTTGTTGCTGGAACTTTCTTTGAATTGATAGGATCCGCCCCGAGAACCCTCCTTGAATGTCCCGGATGGTCCCGCCTAGTGAAGTCCCACTGGACAACCCTTAAAGAATATCCAATGGAACCTCACCTTAAAATGTGGATAACCGAACACCAGCATTAACGATAATACCTTAAAATATAAATATAAAAATAAATCCACAATAGCATAAAGTCCACAATCAGCCTACTGTGCTACAGGCCATAACTACACACATAAGTATCATGGTCTCTACTGAGTCCTGTAATTCAAATCAAAGCATTCTGACAGTGTCAACAAAGTCTAAGGGTACAAATAAAAAACAAATAAGCCCAAAAGATAATGATAAATACGACTGCTGTTGTAGAAGGAACTAAGCGATAAGCTGTGCACGAAGTAGACTACTCTCGGTATAGGGGAACGAATTTAAAACAATAAAACGTGAGATAAGGGAATCTCAGCGAGTGGCATAGTATAATATAAAAAAATAATAATTTATTTCCGTAAAAAATCTTTCTCTCTAGACCTCTCATTCCACTCTTTTGAAAATTTTCCCGTTTAAAAATCATTTCATAAAATCCAAATTTGTATCCCAATTTAATATCATGAAATAGATGCTAAAAAGGTATAAAATAAACAATCAATGCAATATTATAAATGCCTTAATCGAGATGTAAATTTTGAGCATAAAATCTTGTAAACATAGTTCCACAAGATAAGTATAAAAATACAAAAATAACCATAATATTTGCAAATCATCAATATCGTTAAACGTATACAATGTAACATACGATGTACCAATCAGTAAATCATGGGATACACCCACCTTACGACCCTCAATATATGAAAGGTGTCGTGAAAATAACAATTGACCATCGGGACGTATCCAATCTCACAATCCGTGACAATAAATATCGTGTAGGCTGCGCCCAACCTCACGGTACTGTGGCAATAATATCCTATAGGATAAACCCAACCTCACGGTCCGTGGTAATAATATCCTGTGGGCTAAACCCAACCTCACATTACCGTGGCAATAATAACCTATGGGATTATCCCAATCTCACAGTCCGTGGCAATAATATCCTGTGGGCTTCAACCCAACCTCACGGTACCGTGGTAAAACCTAGCACGATGTAATATAATATAATATAATACTGATCCACGATATTGGCACTACATGGTACATCAATTTAAAAATAACCAATACAGTATCTTTAAAACATTCTTGTAAAATCATATGTTTTTCCCAAACGATACTGTATCATAAATCATAATTTAATATTTAAATTCCATCGCTTATTTAAATATTTCAAAAATTTTCAAATTATCATTTCATGCGAAAACCAAAAATATCATAGTGAAATATATTCACCATAAACCGATTTTCAGCACCTAAAAATTTACAAAATATTTGAACATGCTTAAAATCATATAAATTTTCAATCTGTTTCTCAAATCAATTATTTTCCAAAATAATTTAAAATTTCAATTCAAATACCAGGATATTTAATTAACATAATTCACAAGTTCACACGAACTCATCAAAATTGAAAATCAATAAGAACATTATTAAAATCTACATAAAATGATAACTCATATAATTGAAAACAGATATTATATATACATAAAGCAATCCTTTAAATCAATTTGTATATACGTAAAATATCCAACCACACATATATATTATTCTGCATACCCAAAACATTTTAAAAATAATAATCACTCATGGTACTGTAGATACTCACTCCTGCTTCCCTGCAGGATCACCTTCAGACTCAACTCGAGTGTCTGTAATATAATAAAATATTTCTCAAGCTCCAAATAACTAAACCAAACTCATTTGTATGACCCAAATGTCTTACATTAACTTTTAGTGCTATAAAATTACATAAATTGGACGCCAGACAGTCTAATTATATCGTGTGTCCTTAGGACCCAGTACCCTAAATTGGGGATTTTCACCCGAAGCCTAAGCTTTCAAAATTGAACCTCCTAATAGGTTCTAATAATATCCAATTTCACTAATCCAACCCCAATTTCAACCAATTTTACCAATATTGTCCAAATACAATCCCAATCTATCCGAAAATTAACTGATTGACCCAAAAATAGAAAAAATTATCAAATGACCTCCTAAATTCATAAAATTTATATCAATGAACCCCAAGAGACAAGGAACCCACCAGTATGCTCACCTTGGTTCAAAGATTCCTCTGGTGGCTGGAAAACTAGGTTAAAGCTTCTATTAAACTTCCCATCATCGGATCTCCCAAGAGGTGAGGAATCTAGGCAAAAGAACCATGGAAATGAGTTCATAGGGTTCGAAAATAGTGGGAAAGGTCTATGGATTGGCTTGAAATGGCCAAAAATCATGAAAATCCAGCGACCCACCTCGCCGGCCAGATCCGGGCACATCCCACCATCATTCGCCGTGAACTTTTATGGCCAAGCTCGCCTCGACGTGGGCTTCCTCCCTGGATGGCATGTGTATAAGGTTGGTGGCTGGAATGGGAAAAAATGGCAATGACCCGATTCGTTGTTAAACGGGTCAAAACGTCCCAATTCGGACCCAAAGATATAGGGGGAGAATTTCTCAGGTTTTGAGGATGAAATGGGTATTTTGGGCTTTGTTTCCTGTTTGGCACACTTAGCTAGGCTTATATAGAGCTTGGATCACTAACAGACAAAAACTGGGGACTGGTTTGGATACTGATATAAAACTTATGCTTAAAACTTCTCAGAACCATAATTTTTTATCCATAACTCGGAATTTGGCGTGCCTCCAATCTATGAACTCGTATTGACGAGATCTACACAATGGTACCTAAGTCAAACCAAAAATATTGACTATTGAAAAAGTCAACTTGGACCCATATATTGTTCACTTGGTCAAAGTTGGTCAAACTTAGTCAACTTGGTCAAACTTGTTAAAATATGTGTATTTTTGGTACGGGGTGTAACAGAACTGCTGAGTTGTTGGCTATATATTCAATATTTGGAGTTGCTGGAGATTTATTTTTACTGCTAGATATTTAAATTTTGGGTGCTTGAATTATTGGATTAAAATTAGTTAAAGAATTTATACAAAAACTTGAATTACAAAGAACAACAACCAACACTATTATTTAATTTTGTTCGAATTGATTCTTGTTCGTGTTTGAAATTCTTTTTCTAAATTTTTATTCTTGAATCCTTAATCTCTTACCATCTGGTCCAGTTCTTACTAATTCCAAAATTTTCCTTGTTAATTTGTTAAATTTATCTAGAAAAGCCGAAAACTAGGTGTTTAAAAATTCATTCGGTATTGCTTGTTTTCGCCACTGTTTTGTTGATAAGTTTAAATTAAAATATACTTGTGATCTAATTGCTATTTTGTGGATGTTTTAACTAGAACTTTAAGTTGATTCTTTAAGTGGAAAAAGATAGGAATGTGTGAGCTCAAAAGAGGATAAAAGCCGAAACTAGTGTGTAAACACGAGCGTCGAGTTCTTGTTTGAGTGAAACATGTGAAAAAGTGAATTTGGTGAGGTCCTATATTATTTTTTTGTTATTCATACTAACATGGCAGATTCAAGGGTTAGAAGAGGAGATCCACTTTTGAGAATCAATGAAGAGGAGTCCGTAGGATTTAAAGGCGATTCCCGAGTTGCGGGGTGTGGTAAGCAAATTGACATGAAGGCTGTCTTGGAACAATTACAGCGGATGAATGCTCAATTTTACCACATAAATCAAAGGATGGAAAAAATAGAAACATCTCATGGTGTGCCAAATTTAAGACATGAATTCCATGGAGGTCGAGATCAAGATCAAAGAGGCCGTGGACGACCTAAAGAGGAGATCGAAGAGGAAAATTTTGGAGATGATTTCGAGGAAGGAATGGATGAAACACTTACTCTCCAAGAGAGGCTAGGCCATGGGAGGCATATGAGAGAGGAGGTAGATGATGATCTTGGCAACATCAAGGTACACATACCGCCTTTCATGGGGAAAAGTGATCCGGAGGCTTACTTGGAATGGGAGGAGCGTATGGAGATGATCCTCAATTGCCATAACTATTCAAAGGCTAAAAAGGTGAAATTGACAGCATTGGAATTTGGTCATTACACACTCCAATAGTGGACCAATGAGCAAAACACTCGAAGGAGATTTGGTAATGACTTGATCACTACATGGCGACAAATGAAAGGAGCCATGAGGAAATGGTTCGTACCATCACACTATCATAGGTTGCTGCATCAAAGACTTCAATCTTTATCTCAAGGAACTAGGTCCATGGAGGATTGTTACAAGGAGATGAAGATACTTATGATGAGACTGAGTATGAATGAAGATAAAGAAGCAACCACGGCAAGATTTTTATGTGGTTTGAATCGTGAGATAGCCAATCAACTATAATTGCAACAATATGTAGAATTGGTGGAGATGTTGCATGTGGCTATCAAACTTGAAAACCAATTCAAGAGGAGGGAAAGCTCATGGTTTGGAGGAGTTACAAATAGCAGGAGGTTAAATCCAAGTGCTTGGAGAAGCAATCCCACCTTTGAAGTGAGAGAAAAACCGAAGCTAAGTGAAGAGAGCTCTAATCAGCCAAGGAAGGATGCAAAAGCCGAATCTGTCCAAATACCTAAAAATGAGGTAAAAAATCTGATCCTAAACCTTCAAGGACTAGAGATATTATTTTCTTTAAGTGCCAGGGTCGAAGACATATTGCCAGCCAATGCCCAAACCAAAGAATCATGGTGTTAAAGGACAATAGCGAGTTGGAGTCCGATAGTGATGATGTTGAAATTAAGACCGAGCATGAAGAGGAAGGAATTGAAGATGAACCCGAAACCCTAAAGGTTTCAAATTTTGATTTGAGCTTAATTGCAAGGAGGGTCCTTACGGTATACAAAGATGAAGATCAAATTCAAAGAGAAAACATCTTCCACACCTGATGCAAAATTCAAGGTAACATATATAGTATGATCATAGATAGTGGGAGTTGTGCAAATGTAATTAGTAGCATGGTAGTTAATAAATTAGGCTTAACAACTATTAAACATCCAAAATCATATAGATTACAATGGCTTAATGATAATGGAGAGATGAGAGTAAATAAGCAAGCCAAAGTAAAATTCAGCATTGATAAGTATATGGATGTTGTGTTGTGTGATGTTGTGCTTATGCATGCTGGTCATATATTGTTGGGGAGGCCATGGCAATTTGATAAAGATGCCATATATTATGGGAGAGAGAATTCTATTGTTTTTAAAATTAAAATCAAGAAGGTCAAGCTAGAGCCATTGACCCCAAAGGAGATTTTTAGGGACCAACTACAAATGCAACAAAGGAGGAAAGCCGAGAAGCTTAAAGAGAAGGCTAGTATGGCACCAACAGTTCCACCATCCATTCAAGGGGGGAAAGGTAAGCTTGCTGTCCAAGGTAAGTCTTTTAAAACCCAGGTTGAGTGGAAAATTTTAACAAACCCGAGAGTGAGAAACTTGGAGAAAAAGCCGAGAGTGATGCAAAATTCAATTGAACCGTGAGTGAGAAAGGAAAAGAAAGAAAAGAAAGGAAAAATAAAAAAATTTATCTTAGTTTTGGGGATGTTAATAAAGCCATCTTGTGTAAAAAATTATTGCTGATCATTAATTTTAAAGATACTTATTTAAAGATGTTTTTGTTGTATAGAACTTTATATGCGTTGTTGAGAGCTTTACTTTATGGAAATCTGAAAATTTGGGAGAAGTTATTTGCTAATTTTAACAAGTGTGATTTTTGTAAATATAAAATTTGTTGTGATAATGTTTGACCCAGGAGATTGGATTTTCTTCCACCTAAGAAAGGAGAGGTTTCCCGAGCAAAGGAAATCCAAGCTTATGCCACTGTTGGATGGACCTTTTCAAATTTTGGAGCGGATTAACGAGAATGCCTACAAACTTGATTTAACAGGTGAGTATAATGTTAGTGCTACATTTAATGTTTCTAATTTATCTCCTTTTTCTACAGATGATGATCTTGATTTGAGAAAAAATCCTTTTCAAGAGGAGGGGAATGATGTGAATCCATCCAAACCCGCACAACCGACAATCTGCTGGGGTGCTGACCCAATAAGGATGAAGACCAAGCCGATCACTAGGGCTCAAGCTAGGAGATTTAGGGACAAACTTGCTGCCTATATCTAGGGGGTAATTCATTTCCAAGAGGGCTTTTTCATACCCGAAGATACAAGATCCGTTTTAAGCATCCAAGTGGTGGAAGTCGATAGGGGCCCAGGTAGCGGTTTTGGTGCAAATATGGATCCCGAGCAGCAACAAATGGTTCCAACACTTCATGAATTCAGTGAATATCATTAAGAAGACATGGAATCCATCCAAGATAGAATCAAAAGCATCTAAAAAGGACTTGTACGGATAGCATCTCAATATGGCAAAAAATGTGCTATTTAGCCGCTGGCTTTGACTCTTCTTCTTGTTTGACTTATTTCAATCAAGGGGCAACGTGTGGAAATCATTATTAATCATATTTGGCATCCTAAATGGCATATGGAAGCTGATTTAGAGCCCAAACAAGTTGGAGATTGGTCAAAGATACCTTAGTGGTCAAACTAGTCAACTCGTTTCCTGATTTAATTTTGATTTTTTGTTTTAGGAAATTAGTCTTTTATTTGGTTTCTATTTATTTATTTGCTGGACAAATCAACTAAGAAAAGTTATTATTTTATTATTTTCATTGTAAATTAATTAATTCCTAATAAAAAATAAACAAATTAATTAATCAAAATTAGCTTAGGAAAGGAGGAGACTTTCGGCCATATTAGGAATCTTCATTGCATGGCCGATTTTACATATTGTAATTAGTGTTTATTTTGTTTTCTCTTAGCCTATAAAAGGGTTTGTTTTTTAGGAAGAACACACCATTAATAATAATCAGAATTTATTTTGTGAGATTGAATTTCTCTTTATTCTTTTGAACACTTAAAACACCATTAGAGAGTGAGTGTTTTAGTTTTGACTTATCAATAGAACTTCCATTACCTATTGTGGCGTCTTCATTATATATCAAGGTTTTTAATCATAGTAGAAGTCAAGATGACCATTAGAACTTGAACATAATTAGATTCGGACTAATATAATACGAGTTTAGGAGCAGGCTGTCCTAGGTTCGTATTAATATCTGAAGATTCAAATCTCGTACTATGCATTCAAGTTATGAAGGCAGAAATAGACCCAAGACGGTGTTTTGGTACATCTATGGACTCCGTGGCAACAAGAAAGTAGTTTGTTAGCCTATAAATGTGATTTAAATCACCAAGAGGCCATGAAATCATGTCAAGGTAAAAGCAAAAGCCTTCAAGTTCATCATTTGCGCACAAGCCTTCAATTTGGCCAAAATTCACCATTTTGGCATTATGAGGTACCTTTCTTGCATTGCAAGCAAGCTTTTTGTAGTCCAAGCAATAGTAATGTATGGGAACCAATTCTAATCCTATTTGGCATCTTACATGGTGTATTGGAGCTAATTTGTAGTCTAAAATAGCTAGTGACTAGACAAATACAGCTTGTTTGACAATCTAGTCAAGTAGTTTCCTAATCTGAAATTTTTGTTTTTGTTTTAGGAAATAGTCTTTTATTTTGGTTTTTATTTTATTATATGCTGGACAAATTAATTTAGTAAGGTTGATATTTTGTTATTTTTATTGTAAATTAATTAATTCCTATTTCAAAATTGAGGAATTAATTAATACAAATTAGTTTAGGAAACTTGGAAAAATTCGGCACTTTCCTAATTTCTTTCTATGTTGGTCGAATTTAACCTAATTGTTTTAGGGTTTGATTTCTTGTAACTTTATCCTATTTAAATGCTTATTTTCAATGGAACAGCAGCTTAGATTATTATTAAAAAAAAAATTTGTGAGAAGAATTCTCTTAGTTCTCTTTGAACACCTAAAACATCGAATAGAGATCGGGCTTTTTAGTTTGACTTATCAATAGGACATCCATAACGTATTGTGGCATCTTCATCATATACCAAGGTTTCTAATTACAGGTTGATTAGAGGTCAAGGTAACTATAAGAATCTGAACTTAATTTCAATCCGGGCTAGTATAATACGGGTTAAGGAGTAAGTCGACCTAAGTTCGTATCATTTGGTATCAAAGCCGAATTTTGTTCAAGTTTGATCTATCTTATCTGCTTTGTTTATTTTTGTGATAATCTAAAATTTTAACATTAGGTTAAGGTTGTTTCATACTCATTCACATTCTGTATAGAAAAAACAAATTCTTCATAGCCGAATTTGATTCCTTTTGTTAGCCGAATTTTTGCTTTCTACTTTGTTGGTTGTTTTGCATAGTAATTCTTAATAATTTGGTTTTATTGTTAATTTTTATTTAATTTTTTTATCTTAATTAATTGCATTTATATATTCAAAAAAAAGAAGAAGAGGAATTTGAGAACATATTGCATAAACCTAAAATTTTTGCAATTTGTCTTTGTTTTGAAATTGGATAGGGTTTAATATTTGTTGGCTTTGGAGTTGCTTTTTTCTTTGTTATGGTGACTGTGCTGATGGAGATTGTGGGATATTATTTTTTGGTGATTAAAAAAAGAAAAAGAAAAAGCCAAAATATATATTAAAAAAAAAAGTGGAAAAGGCTGGTTTTGAGAATTTGAATTTGATTTGGATTTGGAGATTCAATTGTGATTGTTGAAGCTACTATTTGTTCATTCCATATTATTTTCTAGGTAATAGAATATTGTGTGCTAAATTAATTGGCTTAAAGCTGGTTAAAGGATTTGAGACAAAGATCTAAATTATGAGAACTACAACCAACAACTATTTCATACTTTATTCGAATTTTGTTTTGTTAATTGTTTGAATACTTTTCTAAATTTGGTCTTTGAATTTTGGTCACTTGATATTCTGGTCTATTGCCTTGCCAAATCTGAAAATTGCCTTGTTAATTTTCTTTGTTTTTGGTTAGTAAAGCCGAGAGGAGGTTTTATCAATTCACTCGGTAATTGCTTACTATTTGTTTTTGTTTTCTTGATAGGTTTAATTGGAACATACTTGTGATCTAATTGCTGTTTTGAGTGTGTTTTAATAGAACTTTGAGATAATCCTTTAAGTGAAAAAGACAAGAGAATGTGAGCTTAAAAGATTTCAAAAGCCAAAACTAGTGTGCAAACACGAGTATCAAGACCTTATTTGAGTGATACACGTGAGGGAGTGAATTTGGTAAACATTTTTGTAATATTTTCACTAACATGACAGATTCAAGAATAAAAAGAGGAGGACCGAATCCAAGGCATTAACCCCACAGAGGCCGTGGTTGAGGTTGAGGAGGTCACGGACGTTTTAGGGAGGAATTTGAAGGAGATAACTTTGGAGATAACCTTGAGAAGCAGTTCGAAGATATTTTTACAATCCAAGGAAGACAAAATTGTGAGAGACAAGCCTGGATGAGGATGATGACCTTGGAAATATTAAGGTCAACATACTACCATTTTTAGGCAAAAATGATTTGGAGGCTTATTTAGAATGGGAAGAACGAATGGAGATAACCACTTGGTGACAAATAAAAGGAGCCATGAGGGAGAGATTTGTGCTCATGATGAGGTTGAGCATGAATGAGGACCATGAGGCAACAATGGTGTGTTTTTTGGGAGGCTTAAATAGAGAGATAGCCAATAAGTGAGATTACAACAATATGTAGAGTTGGAAGAGATGTTACATATGGCCATCAAAATTAAGAACCAATTCAAAAGGAGGGGTACTAGCTCATGGTTTGGAGGGGTTTTAAGCAGCGAAAGGTCAAGCTTAAGTGTTTAGAGAAACAATCCCACATTTGAATCAAGGCCAAAACCGAAACTAGAAGGGGAGAGCTCCAATTGGCCAAGAAGAGATACAAGATCCAAGCCTCACAAGCACAAAAATCTAATCCTAAACCATATAAAACTCATGATATTGTGTGTTTTAAGTGTCAAGGCCAGGGACATATTGCCATTCAATGCCCAAATAGAAGAATTATGGGGCTAAAAGGCAATGGTGAGTTGGAATTCGAAAGTGAGGGATCCGAAGCTGAACCGAACCTGTTGAGGAAGAAATTGAAGATGAAGAACAAGATGAACTCGAGACTCTAAAAGTTAGATCGAATTGAGTTTAGTGGCACGAAGAGTATTGACCGTATATAAGGATGAAGATCAAGTGTAAAGGGAAAACATCTTCCATACTAGATAGTATGATTATTGATAATGGAAGTTGTGCCAATGTTATTAGTAATGTTGTGGTGCAGAAATTAGGTTTAGCAACAATCAAACATCCTGAACCATATAGACTTCAATGGCTTAACGATAGAGGAGAGATGAAGGTAAACAAACAAGCCAAGGTAAAGTTTAGTATTGATAAATATGTAGATGTAGTTTTATGTGATGTTGTACCTATGCATGCTGGCCATACTTTATTGCAAAGGCCATGGCGATTTATTAAGGATACCATACATTATCGTTGAGAAAATGCCATTGTATTCTGATTTAAAGGAAAGAAAATTAAACTAAAGTTATTGACTCTAAAAGAAGTGTTTAGAGATCAATTACAAATATAACAAAGGAAAGGGGCTGAACGAAAAAAAGAGAAGACAAGCATGCCATCCACGGCTTCATCTACCAAACAAGAGAGCAAGGTCAAACCATATAACCAAGGAAATGTTTCTAAAAATAAGAGTGAGAAAAAGAAGGAAGAAAAGAACAAGAAAAAATTTCTATCTTAGCCAAGCTGAGATTAAAATGGCACTTTTAGGTAATAAACCTATGCTGGTCATGATATTTAAAGATGCTTATTTAAATCATTTAGCTAACTCTGAAGAGCTTGTATTACCAAGTTCTATATCTTCTCTTTTGCAGAAATTTGATGATGTCTTTTTAAAAAGGAGATTCCTAATGGTTTACCACCTATCCGAAGGATTGAACATCAAACAGATTTTATTCCAGGAGCTACAATTCCTAATTGGCCTACATATAGAGGTAATGCCAAGGAGATAAATGAACTACAAAGCTAGGTAAGAGAATTGCTTGATAAAGGTTAATTTAGAGAAAGCATGGGTCCATGTGATGTCCCTGTTTTGTTAGTTAGTACCTAAGAAAGATGGATCATGATGCATTTGTGTAGATTGTAGGGCCATAAATAATATAACGATTAAGCATAGGCATCCTATTCTTAGATCAGATGATATGCTTGATGAATTACATGGTGCATGCATGTTTTCTAAAATTGATCTTAAGAGTGGGTATCGTCAAATTAAAATAAAAGAGGGAGATAAGTGGAAAATTGCATTTAAAACTACGTATGGTTTGTATGAGTGGTTAGTAATGCCTTTTGGTTTAACTAATGCACTTAACACTTTTATGAGATTAATGAACCATTTATGTAGGACATCTTAGGTTAGTTTTAGAAGTGCTTAGGAAGGAAAGATTATTTGCTAACATTAAAAGTGTGATTTTTGTCAAAATGAGCTTGTATTTTTAGGATTTGTTGTAAGTGCTCAAGGTTAAAGTTTACCAATCCAAGGTCAAAACCATACAAAAGTGGCCGAAACCTACATCCATTACCCAGGTAAGGAGTTTTCATGGTTTGGCTAGCTTTTACAGGAGATTTATCAAGGATTTTAGCACCATTGCGGACCTTTAACAGAAATGGTCAAGAAGAATGTTGGATTCCAATGGGAAGAAGCACGAGAGAAGTATTTTTATTTGTTGAAAGAAAAATTAACTAATGCTCCTTTATTGGTTTTACCAAATTTTTCTAAAACTTTTGAAATTGAATGTGATGCTTCAGCGGTAGGTATTGGAGTTGTATTGATGCAAGAAGGAAGACCTATAGCCTACTTTAGTGAGAAGTTGAATGGAGTGGCATTGACGTATCCAATCTATGACAAAGAGATGTATGCTCTGGTTCGAGCTTTGGAGACATGGCCACATTACTTAATGCCGAAGGAGTTTATGATTCACACAGATCATGAATCATTGAAACACATCAAAGGCCAAGGAAAGCTTAACCATAGGCATGGAAGATGGATTAAATTGATCGAGACTTTTCCTTATGTTATCCGTTACAAAAATATAAGGAAAATGTGGTTGCCAATGTATTATCCCCATGGTATGTATTGTTTTCAACCGTAGATGCTAGATTGCTTAGTTTTGAACAATTAAAAGAACTTTATGAGCATGATAGTGATTTTGGTGAAATATTTAGAAACTGTACTAAACATGGTTATAATAAATTTTACATCTTGGAGGGATATTTGTTTCGGGAAAGTCAACTTTGTGTACCCAATTGTAGCATTAGGGAATTGTTAGTTAAGGAAGGTCATGGTGGGGGCTTAAGGGGACACTTTAATGTTGTAAAAACTCTATCCATATTGCAAGAACATTTTTATTGGCCGAATATGAGGAGAGATGTGGAGAGGATATGTGGGAGGTGTTTAAAGTGTTGGAAATCAAAGTGTAAATTGAAACTGCACAACTTGTACATGCCATTGCCGATTCCATCACATCCATGGGTTGATTTATCTGTGGATTTTGTAGTTGGTTTACCTAGGTCTAGGATGGGTAAATACTTAATTTTTGTGGTTGTTGATAGGTTTTCTGAGATGGCACACTTTATTGCATGTAATAAAACTGATGATGCATCTAATGTAGCTAACTTTTTCCTTAGGAAGTGGTAAGACTTCATGGTATGTCTAGTATAATTATTTCTGATAGGGATGCTAAGTTCTTGAGTTACTTTTTGAAAACATTGTGGGCTAAGTTAGGGACTAAAATTTTATTTTCAACTACTTGTCATCCACAAAATGATTGTCAAATTAAAGTAGTAAATAAAATTTTGTCCGAATTGTTAAGAGCATTAATTAGTAAAAATTTGAGAACTTGGGAGGAATGTTTGCCGCATGTGGAATTTATTTATAATAGAACCATACATTCTGCTACTAAATATTTTCCATTTGAAATTGTTTATGGTTTTAATCTTTTAACTCTATTAGATTCAACACATTTGCCTTTAAGTGAACGTGCGAATCTAGATGAAAAACAAAAAACTAAATTTGTTAAGCAGATTCATGAAAAGACCAAAGCAAACATCGAAAGGAGGATGGAGCAATATGCTAAGGTTGTTAATCAAGGTTAGATTAAGGTTGTATTTGAATCAGGAGATTGGGTTTGGTTGCATCTACGAAAGGAGAAGTTTCCAGAACAACGAAAGTCAATGCTTATGCCTCGAGGAGATGAACCTTTTCAAGTTTTGGAGAGGGTTAATGAAAATGCTTATAAGCTTGACTTACCAGGTGAGTATAATGTGAATACTACATTCAATGTTGCTGATTTATCTCCATTTTCTGTAGTTGATGATTTTGATTTGAGGGTAAATCTTTTTCAAGAGAAGGGGAATGATGAGAATTCGCCTGTACCCATACAATCTACTACACGTTGGGGCACTGATCCTGTGCAACTGAAAACGGGACCAATTATTAGGGTACAAGCTAAAAGATTTAAGGACAATTGATTAGTTTCATTCAAGGTTTTATTAAAACTCAAAAAGGTATGATAATACCCAAAGATTCAAAACCTATACTGTGCATTCAAGTTATGAAGGCATAAATGGACCCAGAACGCTATTTTGGTACATCGATGAACTCCAGAGAGCAAAGGATTAGTTTGTTAGCCTATGAACATGATTGAGATCACCAAGAGGTTATAGAATCATGTCAAGGAAGATGCAAAAGCTTCCAAGTTCATCATTTATGCATAATCCTTCAATTTGGCCAAAATTCACCATTTTGGTGCTAAGAGGTACCTTTCTTGCATTCCAAGCAAGCTTTGCTTAGTCCAATCAATAGTATCATATGGGAACCAATTCTAATTCTATTTGGGATCCTACATGGCATATTAGAACTAATTTGGAGCCTAAAATAGCTAGTTAATAGACAAAGACAGCTTGTTTGACAATTTAGTCAACTAGTTTCTCAATCTGAAATTTTGACTTTTATTTTAGGAAATAGTCTTTTATATTGGTTTTTATTTTATTATTTGCTAAAAAAACTAATTTAGGAAGGTTGATATTTTATTATTTTGATTTTAAATTAATTAATTCCTATTTAAAATTGAGGAATTAATTAATACAAATTAGTTTAGGAAACTTGGAAAAATTTAGCACTTTCCTAATTTCTTTCTATGTTGGTCGAATTTAACCTAATTGTTTTAGGGTTTGATTTCTTGTAACTTTAGCCTATTTAAAAGGCTTATTTTTCTGGAACAGCAACTTAGATTATTATTCAAAAATTATTTGTGAGAAGAATTCTCATTGTTCTCTTTGAATACCTAAAACATTGAATAGAGATTGAGTGTTTTAGTTTGACTTATCAATAAGACATCCATAACCTATTGTGGCTTCTTCATTATATACCAAGGTTTCTAATCACAAGTTGATTAGGGGTCAAGGCGACCATAAGAATTTAAACTTAATTTCGATCTAGGCTAGAATAATACGGGTTTAGGAGTAAGTCAACCTAGATTTATATCAAAAACATACTTGAAATTAAGCTCTAACAATGCCATTGTCCATTTTCTAATTCGCCTTCTAGTGGTAAATTTTAATAATATGAACTTAATGAGGTCAGTTTCATTGATAATGAACATTACTATTGGTAATATGTTATGATTTAACTTTGTTGTTGCAAAATATAAAGCCAAGCACAACTTCTTAATTGAAGAATAGCTACGATTCTAACTAAATAGTATGCAGCCTACTCTTTCCATGCTTAATTACCCTAGGCTAGTAAACTTCTGATAGATCCATCTGCAGCCAAGATATAATGTTTGAGCAGCATATTTTTCCTAGGACACATGAGGGCAGGAGGCTTGGTTAGGTACTTCTTTATCTTGTCGAAAGCTTCATAGTGTTGAATCTCCTATGTAAACTCTTCAGCATTTTCAATTTCAAAACTGCAAGAATGGTTAAATCTTTTCAAACAATTTCAGATAAATCATCTTTGAAAATTGATTTTTCCTATTAGAAGAAAATTGATTTTTCTATTAAATTCTGTATCTTTTCCTTATTTTAGAAGGTTTAGCTTATATGATTGCTCATGTCATGTTCTTCTAAACTTCAATACCTCATTCGTGCACCAAAAATCCCAAGAAGTTGCCAGCTGAAACTCCAAAGGTGCACTTCTGGGGATTCATCCTCAACTTAAGCTGTTTCATTCTTTCTATTGCCTTTCCCAAATCAGTTATATGACTCTGTTTATCATTAGATTTCACCAATGCATCATCGATGTAGACCTCCATGAAATGTCTAATCAAATCATGGAAGATTACATTCATAGCCTTTTAATAATTGGATGTTACATTCTTTAAATCAAATGGCATGACAGCCCAATGGCATGATAGCCCAGTTGAATGTCCCAATTATCCCCAGGCGTCTGAATGTTATCTTTGGAATGTCTTCTTAAGCAATGAATATTCAATTATATCCAGAATGGCCATCCATGAAGGATAAAATCTCATGTTTGGCTACTCCATCAATTAACAAGTCAGCAATAGGCAGTGAATAGTCATCTTTAGTAGTTGCCTCAATTTTCTAAAATTAATGTAAATTATGAGTTTCACGCTCTTTTTACCATCCAGACCACATTTGATAGCCATTTCACATAATAAGTTGTTCTTATGACCTTGGTTTTCAACATCCATTCTATTTCCTCCTTCATGGTAGGAGCAACTTGTCAAGACCCATCTAAGATCCTTTACCGAAACCCTAGATAAGCCCTGACCTCAGGAAAACCCTAATGCACCTTCCAACAGAAAATCCAGCAGCAGTCCCCCTAAGGCTTGGATATGTTACAAAATTGCCTGCACAGAAAACACACTTCTAAAAGCACCACTTTATTCCTCCCATCTTACTACAAATAATTATCATAAATTTCAGCACTTCAAATAGCATACAGGAAATGAGTGTAATATAAATTAAATAAATATCCAATGCAGTATAGTGAGCATCATAGGATTACAATTAAGTATGAAATTTAATACAACACATGATAGAGAGAGATATTATAAAATAAGAAGAATAAGGAAAGAAACAGGCTTCTTGGAGTACGGCAACAAACAAAGACGTCGAACTCGCCCCTGGACAATCAACATCTATTTACCTGAGTCTAGGGGAACAGATTCAAAAATATGGGATGTTAATCATTCTAATGAGTGATCCCAACTACTACATAGATGATGATGATAATGATGATAATATTGCATAAAAATAATAAATAAATAAATGAATAAGATAGTAGTTAAGTAAATTTTAAAATTTTCTGTCAAAACCCTCATCATTTCACTCAGTTGGAAAGGTCTCTCATTTTCACTAAGTTTTTGCAAAACTCATTACTTTTATACCCCAAAAATATAGGAAATTAATAAATAAATGAAATACAAATAATTTAAAATTGAAAATCAACGTTGAAAATAATTTAGTAATAAATTATTAAATTTTGAATAAAATATCATAAAATAAAATATAATCAATCACAAATAAAATTTGTAATAGAAAAATATGGTAGCAACCAAAATGAAACTCAATATATAATAGATAATATTTGGATTTAATAAATCGATTACATAATAAAAGAATATTTTAATTAAATTAAAACATCCATTTGAAGTAAATGGTAGAAATATAATAAAATTTATTTTAAAACATCAAATCAATTTAAATAATAAAGACATGATAAAAATGCATTTTACAACATTAATTTAAAATAATTGATAAAAATATGAATAAATACATTCAAAAAACATTAATTGAAATAATTGATAAAGCACAATTAAATACATTTAAATTTAAATACTATTTTAAAATATTTTTGCTTTGAAAATCTTGTCGAGAAAACAACTTGATGCACCATACTACATACTAATGGTGCCATGCAGTACCCAACATCCTAAGTACCACTCTGATAGGGAGTTTAAAGAGAAAAACATGCAACGCTCGCTTTGGCGTTCTAATGGTGCCGATGCTAACAGTCATCTCGACCATGGAAAGGAGTAGCTGATGCTTACTATGCATTATACCTACCTACCTTCAGGTCCATAACTCCCACATGAAGATCCTATATACGTGCACGTTCCATAATAGAGACAGTACAAAATACCATTACTGTATAGTACATCTAAAATCATAAATCCATAAATATCATCCGGTTTATTACATCTTTTTAAACCCATTAAAATTCCACCTTTCTTTTAAATCATCGCCATAAATCCATCAATTTCACCACAATGAAATCAAATCCACAAATATTTAAATGCATAAATATATTTTTGAGCATAATAATTTCAAAAAATATTTTTCTCAAATCTTTAAAATCAATTTAAATAAAAAATAACACTAAAACCACATAAAATTCATATATAATTAAATTCATATAAACACATTTATTAAGCATCATAATTTCTACAATAACGTAAAATAATTTAACAAAAATTAAAACAACAATTCTTTTAAAACCCTAAAATATAAATTGGCAACAACTCACATATTAATTCATCATAAATTGGTATTATAATTTTTGAATAACAATTCCTCATAAACATTAAATACACATTATTTTTCATAAATTCAAATAACATAAAATACATATTTTTAACAACCCAAAGTAGCTTTTGACAAAGGATCACTCATCTTAAGTGCATGAATCAATCAAGATCCTCCACGGGATTGGTCCCACAATTCACATGTGCACCTAAAATATTAATATCACACAAGATCAATTAAAATAATGTTTTAATCAGGTACAACATACATGGGGTACTCGAAGGAGTTAACACAAATGTTGTCCAAAATATACAAATAATATACCAAAATCAAGCTTATAACATGAGGATTACGGATTGGGTTTTTCCTCTCGAAGATCGAACCTGTGGTGGTCGGAATCTAGCCGGGAAGGATCTAGAGTAAACATCCTCCAATCTACTAATCCATTGAGATTTAAAGGAAAAGGACCTCGGATTTGGGTTTAGAGAGGTCAAATTAGTGGGGAATGGCAGGTGGTGTCGTCAGAAACTCATCGGAACTAAGATTTTTGGTGCGTGGTCACCAAAAAATGTCACCAACGAGAGCGCATTCGGTGACGACTGGCCATGAAAGTTGGTGGGGAGGTAAATCGAAGGGTGTGCAACTCAATGGTATGGGCATTAAAGAAAAGGGTGGCCAGATTGGGTGAAATTGAATGGCAAAGCCGATGGCACTGTCATTGAAATCACTCCTATCTTTGGGTGTCCCAGACGATCTAGCTATGATTTTTGGCCAGTCGACCGGTGTCAAGGTGGGCCACATCGACCCGAGTTCATAGACTAGTAGTAAGTCGAAAACGCAGCTATTATTTGAAAGTTATGAGCTAAACAAGTTGCTTTCCAAGCTATCTGATTGGTATCATGTTTGACTTTTTATTTTTGTATAATTTTATTTTGACTTATATATATTGTAAAGCACTCATTAATACGAGTTCATAGACTAGTGGGACGCTTAATATGGACACTTGGTTAAAAGTTTATGGACTAGTAAATTCTTTCTGAGACTATACTATTGTTTACACAAATGTGTGCATAGTACCCACTGACACTGTTCCATGTGTCACTCATCCAGCCAATCCCATGAGTGCACAGTGGTCCCGCACAGTCAACTCAGTCAATGTGAGAAAAATTCTAATATACTTCGGGACGGGTTGTTACATAACTTCTATTTAAATCCTACAAGGTGGTTGTTTGAATGGCTTATATCCTTCTTTGATAGGGAGGTGATGCTCAACTAACTTTCTATCTAAGTCTGGCATGTTATGATAATCCATGCAAACCATTATTTATGTTCGTTCAAAAGCTCAATAATCACAACTTGCAACTTTGGTTCTAACAAACCATTTTGGCCGAGACTCTTCTTCAATTCCTAAATTAACCTCAATCAATGGATCTTGCACTTCGAATTTAAATCATTTAGTTTAACTGTTGATAGTTGTAGATCATTGAATATAAATTCAAACTTAACATCTAGGTCATTTTCATCATCTGCCATTATACATTCGACCTGATCCATGTTTGAATTCCATTTTCTTCTTAGTCTTGTACTCTACTAACTTTATTATGGTAGCTTGAAGTGCCTTCATCTTTTCTTATTCTTTATTTGGGCTTATAACCATTAACAAAATTCTTTTTTGGCTTAATCACCTTGGCCACAGTTGGTTTGGCCAATTCTTCATATGCTCCTTTTGCTACTTTGTAGAGTACCTTGACATTCTTTTGGGTCGTAACCTTAGTGGGGCAACCAAATTTAGTGTTTCTAAAGAATTTATGATGCCCACACTATCTACATAGTATGTGGCATCTAGGAATGTCAACGGGACGGGGCAAGGATGAGGATTCCCCAATTGAGGAAGGGGCGGGGTGGTTTTCCCCCTTTTTTTTTTATCATTCATATTTTTTTAAAAAAAAGAATTTATATAAAAATTTTTTTATGAATAAAATGTAAATAAAGTGATTAAAATGCAACAAAAATATAATAAAATACATCGATGTCGCCAGCCAAAGTTGAAGGCTTAGTGTTGGAGCTTGTAAGAAAAAGAAAACAATGTTTTATATAAATGAAACAGAAAGAAATTTAAAAAATAAATAAATATATATACCGAGCCGAGATCAAAGCGGGGTGTTTATTCCTTATCCCCGGCCCATCCTCGATTTGCGTTTTAAACCTTTACCCCTAGCCCACCCCGTAATCCCGATTTTTCGGGGAAAAAAAAAAAAAAAACCGCTCCATTAAGGGCGGTGCACCGCGGGGATCGGGTCGTGCGAGGAAAATTGCCATTCCTAGTGGTATCTACTACATTCAAAGTCATCAAAAATGACCTATTATCGACTTGAACCATCTCAATTTCTTCCATTCCAAAAACATAGGCTTTGGTGGAAAGAAAAAGGTATACAC
The DNA here is from genome assembly GCF_031755915.1 of Ziziphus jujuba. Lineage (NCBI taxonomy): Eukaryota > Viridiplantae > Streptophyta > Magnoliopsida > Rosales > Rhamnaceae > Ziziphus > Ziziphus jujuba. The sequence goes on from NC_083390.1 coordinate 8,713,252, forward strand.
AAACTTGCATGGATCCAGTCCTTTTTTACTAACACATTGTATTGAGATTTGGAATCCACCACAAAGAAAGCGGCTATAAATGACCTGTTTCCAATGGTCAACTCCACAATAAGAGCACCCTTTATTTTAGTGACCCTTCTAACAAAATCATTAACTGAAAATTTAGCTGTGCTTTCCATGTTTTAGTAAATTGAAAGCTGGCAAAATGTTTATTCTTGCTCCATTATCAATCAAAACTTTATTTACAGGTATCCCATCAAAATTAGCATTTATATAAAGTGGCTTCAGATGTTCAACTATACTCTTAGTCGATCTCTCAAACATTATCGTCTGAGGTTGTTTTCAACCCTCTTCTATGATGGTGGATCTATTTGGATTCTTAATAAATTCAAGCAAATGCCCTTAGTTTTAATACATCAGTATCAATATTGTTAAGTTGATTAAGTCAGGCTTTAAATGAAAGAGGGAGAAAGACCATATTAATTCCATCTCATCCATGCTCCTAAATTTGATTGTAAAAGCTTTCTCATTTAAAGTAGTGATCAAGTCATATTCCTTAATGTCGCATTCTTTAGATTCATTCATATATCAAAGTTTCTTTTTCCAATTCTACCTCTATAACTGAATTCTTTACTTAAGCCAATATTTAACCATAAAGATACTTTACTCCAAAATTGTTAGCTTTTTTATGGGTTGGTGTCACTACTTTATCGGCCATAATTTCAATAATTTTATTCAAATTCCCTGGATGCCAATTCATTACTTGGAGATGAGACTCCAACTTTCCCTGAACACTAACTTCCTTTCCCTTCTCTTATTTGTTTGTGATCACAAAATGTGCAACCTTTAACTTTTTTGCTTCCTTAACCAATCTCTTAGCCTTAGCATGTTGCCATTGCAAACGCCTCTTCTTAGTCTAGATAAATGCTTGATACAAGCTATGTGCTATCCGATACTATCAGTTTACCTTTGTGACAGGTGGTCTAAAAGTCCTAGGTTTTTTAAGTTTTTGAGAAATGAGTCTCACAAGGTCACCCTTTGAAATGGGGATTTTAATGTTTGTTTTTTTCTGGCTCCTCTTGATGTCGGGATGACCTGGGAAGTGTACTATGATGGTTGCATAGCTTTGGATACTCCTTTATTCGTGATTCCAACATTCTAAAAATAAACCTCTGATTACATAGTCTTGTATCCCCTTGCAATCCTTGGATGTTTTATTCTAAGTGTTTCTTTTTGCATCAATATTTGTTTTTGCTAAAGGGAAAGGATCATTATAAACTTTCATGACTTATTTCCTTTCTCTGGGAACTTAAGTGGACCCTTCACAAATAAGCTGTGGATGGCTTTTCTAACCACCACTTATTAAGTTGTTGTATATGTCCTAGTACCATGCCAACTGTATCACGGTTCTATTTTACTTCATCAATTGTTAGGATATTATGATTGTCAGGTAATTTGATTACCTTCTAAGTTATAGATGGTAAAAAATCTAGCCATCTTTAGAAATATCAAAGCTGTATGTCTTATTAGACTTTCACTTATTCTTTTTAGCATCATTCCCAGGCTGAGGAATCTTCTAAGTTTGTGATATTTATATGAGAGCTTTTCACATATATGGTCAAGTAACTCGGCCACATCAATGTCGGTTGTTTTTCCATTGCTTACCTGATCTTCAATCTCCACTAGGTGAATTTTCATGTTAAGATCTCTGTAATAAGTTCCTCATGATGAATTCTCTTACTGGTACTCTTCTCATAATATTTCCTCATATTGTATGATCCAAGGCACCAATTCAAACAAATCACATAATTGCATTGCTTCGAATTTCTTTCTGAGTTTATAACTTAGATCGCTCTAGGAAAGCTTAATAAACTCAAGTTCTGATATGTCCAAGTGACATCGATTCCTAGCTATTTTGAAATGAGTGATGAAGTTTTTTGTGAATTCTCCTGCTATTTGGCGAAGGCAAGAAATATCTGCCATAGAAACTTCTAGCTTAATTTGAAAAATTACTTGTGGAAACTTCGCTACATGTCTTACTAAATGAAGATTAAGTAGGCAAGCAGATTAATGTACCACGTGAATGCTAGGCATGTCAGTGAGTTAGTTCATCTTCCATATCTCATTTGATGTAGCTTCAGCACATAAGATGATAAAGTGGCCAATGTGCTCAATGATAGATTAATTTTACACTCTTAAGAACAGATGGAAGTGTGGATAATGGAAGTTTTATGGAAACTCATACTGATCAATGGCCTCTAAATAAGCCTCTCAGTATGCAGATCTACCAATTGTCCTAACTGCAAGACCAACCATTTTGTGAATGATGATTTTGATTGCTTTATGGTTAATGCTAACTTGGTAGGGAGATTTTGTTCTTCCAAAATCCAAGTCATGATGGCTCAATAGGTAATAAAGATCATTCCCATTCCTTCGCATAACGACATTGGGATCAACCACCTAGTGTTGACTCTCGTACTCATTGAGGTCATTCCTCCAATTTTGACTATGTTGCTAGCCTTGCTTATGGGGAAACATGTGGTTGGATGTCTCCCTTTAGCTCCACTTGACGCTCTGATGTGACACATTCACCTCTGCCCCTTCCAAGTGCGATTGGTACAGCTTGTACTTAGATCCAGTTTTTCTGGCCATTCTATTGCCCATCTTGAGTGACTGGAGCAATATATGGCTAGTTATGAATCTGGACTTGGTCACTTTGGCCGGCAATTGAGTTTTCAACATGTGTGAGTTAAAGAGTTTGCTTCAACTATGGAACTCATCATTTCCTTCATTTGGCTAAGTATCTCTTCATTTCCTACCTCTTTCTTTTGGGATATGTTTGCTATGGACTTCTACATGACTTTTTGAATCTCCTACGATTCATCAGTTTCTTTGTTCTGCCCATCTCCGTTAGCAAGATTTTTGAAACTACTGTTAGATCTCATCCCTGCCATCTTAGTTGATATCAAATGAGTCCCACTGGGTGTGCCAAAAATATGTTAGGTATTTTTGTAAACAACAAGCAATTTGGACATCTCTTTAATTACGAGCATGCCACTCAAAATAAAATTAGAGGAAAATGGTAATTTATTGCAAATAATAAATATTGAAATGACTAAACCAACAAATGACAAAATAAATATAAATTTAACTAAAATCAAGCAATTGTACAAGATTTTAGAGAACTTCAATCTGCGGTTCTTTTTCTGCCTTATAGTAAAAGGCTTTCAAAACAAACTTGATTAAAAAAATGATGACAATAAATAGAATATATATATATATATATATATATGACGAAAGATTAGTAAATATTAAAATATAGAATAAATGCAAAAGAGGTAGAAATGACAAGATGATGATAAATTTGTAGAATCAAAAGAAATATAAAAGAATTGTTAGGTTTCCTCTCAAAGTTCCCTACCAGAACTCTAGGATGACATCGACTAAGGAAACTCCATTAGAAATTGTACGGAAAATCTGGCAACATCTCCCATGTAAAGTGGACTTTCCCCAAATTATAATTTTCAAGGAAAAAAATATAACTTCTATAATCATAGCCACCCACATTTCCCATTTACTACAATTTTGAAATTCATAGCACTTCTATGAAAATGTAATTAATCACAATCACTAGAATAATATGGGTCTTACACACTAATATATGTAAAACACTTCATTCATGGACATTAGCATAAAACAAATAAACATGGATGAGGTTCCAATAAAATTATTGTCATCTCATAACTACACAATATACATCTATACATGGACATGTTTGTATGTGTATAACCTCCCAAAGGTTCTACATACTCCCAATAGGCTGAAACACCAGCCCCGAAGGCTAAAACAAATACCCGTAACCTAAGCCAAATCTCTATAACTGGTATTGTATAAATTTTCTTACCACTTTATCATGTTGTACTCCCATTTACAAATCTAGATAATCATTAACTAGAATAAATACAACAATCAAGCAAATAATAATAATAATAATAATAATAATAATAATAAAATGATAATAAACATATACTAAAATAATTAAAATTGAATAACATTAATATTATAAAAAATAATAGTATTTATAATAAATAGTTAAAACGCATACTCATAACAGAAAAACAGTTGATGTACCATACTATATACCAGTGCAAAGCTACATAATATCAATCAACATAAGGCATAATCAACACATGTAACCGCCTGTAAGCATACCACTCCCAATATAGTCAGGGATGGTTACCTACAGTAACCATCCATCCCTTTGATCCCATAGGTAGCATAAATAGAATGGTAGTCAACTCAAGTGTATAATAAATAAGATCAACTACCTACAGGCATAACTGGATCACTGCCAAGGTATTGTATGGTACATCTAATACATAATATATCAAAAAGATTCTTGATGCACCATACGATATACAAGTACTGTCATGTATTACTTAGTGTCCCAAACACCACTTGACAAAAGGAAGAGGGAGAAAAGAAACCTGCACATGGTTATGGAAAAGCACATGAAAATTCAATTCATGAAATCAATAAATAGATAAACAATTAGTTAAATATAAATAAATATATATAACTCTTCCAACATACAAACATATACATATATATAGATACATATATAGAAATGTTTATATGTACATTTAGATATAAAAACATAACCCATCAGCTTACATACTATATTAAAAATGTAGACTTATAATAAATAGGACCATAATACTCGAACATAATTTTAGAAGAACAAAAAAACACTCGTAAATTCATATTTATACACCCCTTGCATATATGTATTTATACTCCAAATTTCACAATCTTTTAAAAATTAGCTTAAAAATCATAAAATCCTAAATGCGTACCAATTATATACAAATAATATACCAAATGAAAGTTTAAGAGGTAAAGATTAAAAATACTTAGATCAAAGTAGAATAACTCACTATCGATAATCGAAAAGTTGTTATCAAGCTTGTCTTCTTCATATGGCATAAAAGAATTTGAAATGACAAATGGAGGTCACTAACGTCTTTAGGAGGTTTGAATTAGAGGGAAAGGATCGTGGCCTTGCCTTGAAATGATCAGAATCCAACGATCAAACTATGTGTCCACCGCTAACTTCCAAGGCCATCTTTCAATGCATGGGCCACTGTTCTAGCAAACGAAGAGCACTGCATCATTGTTGGCATGGTAGGTCATCAAACAACGGTGGTGATGAAAGCTCAAATGGTAGGAATTATGGAAAATTTCCATTAGAAGTGCTAGCCACCCAAAGAAAGGGGAGAGAGATAGAAAGATAGAGAGAGAGTTGCCCATTGTTGGGGAAGAAGAAGAAGGAAAAAGAAAAAAAGGAAAAAAGTAAAAGGACAAGTGGCACCTGTCAAATTGTGACATTTAGCAACTATCAAGATATTTCAAACATCTCCTTTTTACACTTTTCTATAAAAACTACCGGGAAGATAGTATTACAAGTATAAAATTTACAGAGTTATAACTTTCTAAATGAAGCTCTAAATTAACAAGTATTATGCAATGGTATACTAGTCCACATAAAAAATCGACAAGAAAAAGTGTCAACATAAAAAATCGACAAGAAAAAGTCAACCTTTAACCCCACGTGCTCAAATTGGGTCGAACTTTATTATTTCCATAACTTCTTGATCCTATCTCAAAAACAAACACACCACTAGTCTATGAACTCATATTAACAAGTTGTTCACCACTTTACAAGAGTCAAATACATAACTCATACCAATAAAAGAATAAACTTTTAACCCACTTATGATCAACTCTAGTCAAACGTGATCAAAAATTTAAGTTTTGAGCGTTTTTTCTTACTAATGTGTTACAATCTAACCCCTTTGCAAAAATTTTGTCCTCAAAATTTAATATATGGAAAGTATGAGCATATCTGTAAATGTAACACCCTAACTCAAGAAAATGATCCAAATTTAAATTTTGACCAAGTTTAACTGAAGTTTATTGGGGTTGACCAAGTGGGTTGCATAGTTGAATTTTTGACACGGTTAGAGTTTTGCCTTGATCAGGGCATCATAGTGAAGTACACATCATCATGAGTTTGTAGACTAGTAGCACGTTAAAACTGAAGTTAAGGTTAGAAAGTTATGATCAGATCATGGTAGGTCCAGATTAATCGAGCTAGCCCAAGGTTAACTTTTTATTTGTATGGATTTTGGTTTTGACTTCTATAATACTCAACGATATGAGTCCATGAACTAGCGACATACTTAATTTGGAATTATGGTTGAAAAGTTACGAACCTGTAAAGTTTCAATTATTTTTTAGAGATTGGTTTTATCAAGTATATTTTTGACACACATGTAAAACATATAAAAATTTGCCATCACTGACATGTGCCATGTATCAGTGCCCTTGCCACTACCATGAGTGAATAGTGGCACACGGGTGGCTTTAATTATGCCACATGAGAGAAGAGGGAGAAGGAGGAGAGAGAAAATGGAGAAATAGAGAGAGGGCCAGTTTTGTTTTCCAACCAAATAACCCACCTTCGACTGCTATTTGCTACATGCAACAGCCCATCAAATCACACACTTAGCTATGCACCAGCATGCCAAATTTCACTACAAGCTGGCTGGTGGAGCACCTAGATCAGAGCAATTTCCAATGGTAGTGGCCGTTGGATTGGCTAGCCGATTTCTCTCTCTCCGGTAACCAACTTGCTTCACTATCACCAAAATCACCTCGCCCATTCAAAACCAACCGTCCTTTAAATTTTCATGGTCGATAAACAATTAATGTGCTAATGTCGAAGACTTTTTTTAATGACGACTGAGGCTCACAATTTCCGGTTGACCTACCAGCCCTTTCCACAAATTTTGAACCTTTTGAACCCAAATCTGAGGTTTGTTTTTTTCCAATTTAAGCTAGTTTGAGAGATCTAAAAACATTAAATTGATTGGGTCTTCCCTGCAAAATCCCATCCATCCACAGCAATTTTAGTTCATTTAAGCTAAATAATCTTAATCCTTTTTTTACAAGCTTTTATTTGGTATCTATTTGCCAATTATGGATGAATATTTAAAAATTTTCAATTTTGAGCTAAATTTAGTAATTACGATGAAATTTGAACTGTGTTTAGGTACCAGGATGAAACCTGAAACTGACTCTGTAGTCTAGCAAGAGTGTGTGTCATCATTATTATGAGTAGTTTATTCTTTTAATATATTTTTGGGGCTCTATTAAATATTTATTATTAATTTTTGAATTTGTGATTTCTGTGCTACAAAATGTTATGCTCGTATATATGAATATATATATATATATATTTATATATGTGTGTGTATATGTATACTCTTTATATATATATATATATATATATATATATGAGTATAAGTGTCAATAAAGTTGTAAATGTTTAAAGATTTTTACCCAACATTGTATTGGAATATTTTGAGGGTATTTCATAATTAGTATTAAGTTGATTTTAACGTGGTATGCTTTTTTTAAAATTATATTTTGGGTTTTGAAATATTTATCGTAGATTGGATTTTGGATGATATTTAAATGGTTAAGCCTATGTTTGTTGCTTTTTTATGAATTATGTTAGGTTAGTTGCTATGTTTAGTTATAAATACTCTTATTATTATTTTATTTGTTAATTTATTTATTCATCTAAATATTGTTTAATTAAGTAACGAATTTCATTTTATTAACGTTGTTGTTATTATTATTAATGATTGTTCCTCCATGTATATGTGTTATCCTATTATAGATATAATTTTAAGTTATGGTTTATAGAAGTGGAAGCTATGGAAAATGATTGCATTTATTTATTTAGGTTGGATTTAAATTTAAGAATTTGTATTTATATAATTATTTGTTATTTATTTACTTATAATATTTATTTATGGTTTTAAAATGGAATTGTGAAAAATCAGCATTTTATTTTATATTATCATTATATTATATTTATTCATGATTATTTAGTTTTTAAGTACATCATATAGTACCAGTGTTCTGAATATACATGTGATTGGCCTCAACATGCAAGTTATATGTAGTCATCTTTGTGTGCTGTGGTGAGAAACAGTAGGTAGGTGTTCTGCAATGATGGCATTAGCCACCTTTTCCATAGCCAAAGGACGACATATTGTATTTAGCCATCTTATGGAAAGTAAGATGAGTGAGGGTAGGCAGGTATTTTGTAGTGATAGCATTACCCACCTTTCTTTTAGCCATATGATAATAGGTTATTTAGCATTGGTACCTTTAAAATGCTAGAAGGGCCACATGTAAGTTCTCTTCTCCTCCCCTTCCTCATTTATCAAGTGATATTGGGATGCTAAGCAACATTTGCAAGTACTGGTATCATATGGTGCATTAGGTATCTTTAATATATATGTATATATATATATTATGTGTTAGGTGTACCATATTGTATCGGGGCGACAGCCCAATTAGGCACATACACAGTCTAGTATTATATTTCTGCTGCCGACGAGATGAATAGATTTGATGTCCATTATGGGTAACCACCCCTCACCATATTGGTAATGTTATATCCATGGATGGCTGATATCATGAGATCATATACTGGTATAAGTGTGTAGTCTAGATAATATATTTATTATTTCAATACTACTACTCTTAACACTATACATACTATTCAATTATAATTAAGTATCTATTTATTTTTAGTTTTATATTTATGTTATTATTATCACTATTGGTAGTATTGCAACTTGCATTATTATTGTACTCGTCTGGATTGATGATTTTATGAATAGGAAGTAGTGGGAAAGTTCATGTAGTATCGGCAATAAAATTTGAATTAGCCTTCGGACATGTGTGTTAGCCTTTGAGCAAGTATCGAAGCCTTCAGGTACATGTACTAGCCTTAGGGCAAGTATCGAAGCCTTTAGGCATGTGTATTAGCTTTTGAACAGATGTATTAGCTTTCATATAGGTATCGCAATTTTCGGAAAGATATTTCATCATTCGAGCAAGTATTTTAGCCTACGAGCAGGTTATTTAAATACTTTGGGAGGTTATATAAATATTTATATTTACGTATATGTATATATAAAGAAAATATGTATTTATGTTAGTTTTGGATGGTGGTGATATTATCGGAATTATTGCTACGACCTTAGCTATTCAATTTAAAGTACTATTAAAAGTATTATTTTAATATGTTTTTTAATATAATTTATTTAAATGTATCTTTCAATGTCTTATTTCTTAACAGTGAAAACTTGTATTTTTATATCCCCAAAGTGTTGAAATGTGGATTGTATGCCCTAAGGTAGTCTTTATTTATTGTCATCAGTACTATTACGAATATTGTTATAATTGTATCCCTTATTACTAGATATGTTATGGACCTGGGATGATCTATAATAATATTATTACATTTATATTTATATTTATATGTTAGTATATTATGAAGTGCTGTAAATTGATGGAATTGTAGTAAGCGAAAGTTGTAGGTGGCTATGAATATATGGCGAGTTTCCTGTGTTGAGTTAAATCCTAAACAAGAGTTAGAGTCATCCCAAGGTTTCAGTAAGAAACTATGGGAGAGATCTTGACACATGAAAAGGTATTTATGATTTATGATTTATATTTTTACACTGTCATTATTGAAGTTTTGCAATTTGTGAAAATTTGTAGTAAGGGAGGGAGAAATAAGGTGGTTCTACCTTTTGAAATGTGTTTTTTGTGTACCGAAGTTTTAGGTGAGGTCCATTTCCAAGGGAGATGCTATCGGATTTTTTGTAGAAATTTAGGTGGGGTTTCCTCCTAGTTTGCGCTATCCTAAAATTTTGGTTGATAACCATAATGGGGTCCTGATAGTAAAAGACTTGCACTTACTACTCGTGCTACCGGGTAACATCATCCTTTGGTTATCCACAATGATTACATACCCTTCCCATGCATAAATCATCACTCAAGAGGTAACGAAATGATGATAGATAACAAGTTGGGGTGCATCACAATACACATAGCCCCTAGGGATAACTCAACCTAAGCTCTAATACCAAATTGTTAGTACCTCTCCTAGAATTTTCTATCAGAACCTTATGATGGCCTCGACTAAGGAAATTCCATTGCAAATTTTATGGAAAATCTGGTAGCATCTCTACGTAAAATGGACTTTCCCAAATTTTAATTTGCAAGGAATAACACATCTATAATTATAGCCATTCACAACTTCCACTTACTACAATTCCACAATTTACGGCACTTCTATGAAAATGTAATTAATCACAATCATCAGAATAACATGTCTTAGACCCTAACATATGTCAAACACTTTGTTCGTGGACATTAGCATAGAACAAATAATCTCACACCAACAAAATATACATCTATACATAGACATATTTTTATATATGTAGGGTCTGTTTGATATAGCTTATGAAAATAGAGCTTTAGTCTATAAAATTTTGTATAACAGATCTTTTTGAAAAAGAACTATTATTAAAAAGTTAGTAAGTGTTTAGTTATAAATAAAAAAACTGTATTAAATGCTCAATGAGTTTCCATATAAGCTAAAATATCTATATTGAATGCTTATTAAGTTTCCATATAAGCTATAAAAAAAACAGTTTTTTTTTTCTAAACAAACATAAAATTTGAGTTTTTCTAAAACAGCTTTAAAAATCTATTTTTTTGTCAACAAGTGCTTGCTGATTTTTTCCATACATCCTTATTTTTAAACAAAAGAGCTTTTGGCCTTCAAGTAGAGCTTCTGATCCCAAAAAAAGCTCTACCAAACAGGTACATAGTCTCCCAGAGATTCTTTATAGCTACGCATATGTTGAATAATTGCCTGAAGTTTGAAACAGCTACCCAAAAGCTAACCTGGATCTCTATCTCTAGGACTATATAAACCTTCACACCACTTTATTATGTTGTACACACATTTTCAAATCTAGATAATTATTAAATAGAAGAAACACAACAACCATGCAATTGATAATAATAATAACAATATTGATAATAATCAAATGGTAATAAACATATACTAAAATATTAAAATTAAATAACATTAATATTAATAATAATAAATAAATAAATAAATTATTTAAAGTGTATACTCATAACAGGAAAACACTTGATGTACCATACTATATATCAGTGAATAGCCTCATAACATCAATCAACCGAAGACACAATCAACATATGTAACTGTATATAGGCATAGCACTACCAATACGATCAGGGGTGATTGCCGACAGTGATCCATCCAAACCCCTAATCTGTAGGCAACATAAATACATTAGTGGTGCATCCAAAAGTACAATAAATATGACCAATCACCCACAGGCATCCAAAATACACCTAACATTGGCACATGTTAAATTGAGACACATGGCACCTATCATAGACAATTTTAAACATCTTTTTTTTATGCTTTTCTAAAAAAACTATTCAAGAAGAGCAGTAAACTTTACAAAACTATAACTTTCTAATCGTAGCTCCAAATTAAGTAAAATACTAGTTTATGGACTTCTATTAATAAGTATTACGCGATGGTATATTGGTCAACACCAAATGTTGACCAAGAAAAAAGTCAACATTGAACCCCCACTTGTCAAATTAGGTTAAACATTATTCTATACAAAACTTCTCAATGCTATCTCATATTCAGACATTCTCCTCATCTGTAACTCTATTGATGAGTCTTTCACAATCGTACAAAAGTCAAATTCAAAACTCGTACCAGTGAAAAGGTCAACTCTAAATCCACTTTTCGTCAATTCGGTCAAACATTGTCAAAAGATTTATATTCGCAGTATTTTCTCATGTTGGGATACTATAAGAATTAAATCAAAATTAAGAAAATATTAAGATATCTATGGATGTGGAAATATGATGTCCATAATAAGAAAAATATCAATGATTCAATGAAACAAGAAACACCAATTGGATCAAACTCAATAAAAACGAAATGAAATAAAGAAATGAATACACCTTGACATTAAAGAACTTAAAGAAGATGTGAACTACAATAGCATGGAGAAAATTAGAACTTTTTAGAGAAGACAATTGAGATTTTCGAAAGTGTGTATGGAGAGGTCCTTCTTTCTCTTCTATCAATATCTATTTTATAAGCCAAGGTAGTCCAAGTTTTGTAAGCCAAAAATCCGGTTTTTAATGATAAATCTCTAATAAAGGCAAAAATCCGCTAACTCCTTCAAATTAAACAAATATTCCAATTGAAGCTTTTCCTTTTATTATTAAATCAGATTTGAATAAATCCCATCAATAGCAATCAATCACCCTTAATTTCTCAGATCCAATATAAATTATGAATCTGGTCTTAGTAAGGCTTCTTTCAAAGAGATATTTACTATTTCTAAAATGAATTTTGAACCTTATTCATGCTATGAAATTACACCATAAATAACAAATAACTTAAAAATATTGACCTCAGTCAAGTGCTCAAATTGCTCCAAGATTAACAATATTCCGTACGCAAATAGTTGGTCTTATTTAGGCCTTTAATTAGTTCAATTATCACCAATATTCTGATTATTATTATTAATAAATAATAACAATAATATTGGAAAGATAGGTTTTGTTGATTTATTTATAAACCAATCATGATGGTCAAGGTTTTTTACTAATAAATAATTAAAGCTTGCAAAGTGAATGGTATCTGACTTATTAGAATCAAAATGCATGATTTTGTTGATAAGGTGTTTTTATGTTATTGCTTCATGTTTAATTATACATATCTCTCCAAGCGATTACTTATCGATATTTAAATTATATTAATTTATTAATTTAATAATATAATAACATATCGCCTTGTTATATTTTAATAGACTTTTAGGTACCTAGCATACATTTTTCTTTGGAGTGTTTTATAAGAGATGAGGTGTGTGCCTACGTCTAGAAAGGAGAATAATGTTAGAGATAAGTCTACCAAGATGTTTACCATGTAATGATATTATTTGAATGTATATTTAATTACTTTTTATTCTTTAAATGGTTACATTTATGCATATTTAAATTATATTAATTTTTTAACCAATAAAATAAAATAAAACATCCTATCGAATCATCTTAGCAAATATCTTGACAAACATTTTTGGCTAGCTCTAGTATTATGGTAGAAATATATATCATCTCTACAGGTTTCACATAAGCAAAAATAAAAAAATAAAAAATAAATAAAGAAAATTACACTTTAGTACTCTGAAGTTTAAGGTTTAGGCAATTTAGATTCTGAAGTTTAAATTTCTATGTAAATTGGTCCAATTCCCAAATTTGGCTAACATGGTTGCTTAACTTAAAAGCATGTGATCCTCATGTGACCGGATTCTTTTTTTTTTTTTTTTTTTTTTTTTTTTTTTTTTTTTTTTGGTTTCAAACCTGATTAGTTTAGGGAAATGCTAGTTGCACGGCTGAAAAAACTTTTCACAGTCCCATTATTTTTAAATTTCAATAATACCCTTGTTAAATATTTTATATTCTTTTATTAAAAAAAAAAAAGAACCACTTTCTTAACCACCCACGTAAATGGAGACGTGGAGGATAATGGCTTTGCCAGAGAGAGACACCAGAGGACAGTGGACTCAAGGTGCAAAATGGCAGAAGATGTGGAGGAGCCGGCCGGTGGAGAATCACTTGGTGAAGAAGAGATCGTGGGAGTAAAGAAATCTTGTATCATCCCCCAAAACCAAACCAGACTGTTTGTCCGAACCCATTTTATAATATTCTAGTTCAGGATTAGCAAAATTTAAAGTACGGTATGGGATTATCACACAAGAACACCATTATTAAGAGACCTTGGTATTTATCCGATTACTATGGATTTAGGTCATCCTTAACAAGAAAAAGAATGACGATATGAAATAAACAGATTTTATATATTTTTTTTTTAATTTCCCAATAAATGGATTTTGAGTTTATAAAGAAATTAATGTGAGAAAATAGAAATGGCCGTCAGTAGAGAGAAGGAATGAAGGGAGATAAGGAAGATGGAGAAGATGAGGGAAAAGAGTAAAAAATAAATAATGGTATTTTGGTCATTAAATTTTTAATGGAACCATATAGAATATATTTTACATTGCAAAAAGAACCACTCTTAATTTATTTTTAAAAAAATTGAATGAAATTACGTCTTGAATTTAATTAAAAATAATTTAAACGAGGAGATTTTATAAAACCAAAGTCGATATTTTCATATTTGGTTGTTAGTTTTGGATCAAATTAGGCTAAATTGATTAGTGAGTTTTGTTTCGACCACCGAAATGAGAAAAAGGGACAAAAATCGCTTGAACACTTTGTCGAACGAGCGAGTATGGACTGGTCAAGTTCGAGTTCACAATCCACGGAAATTGGAACCAGTCAACCCGACTGAAACTTGAAAATGAGATGACATCAGTATACTTCACATGTTGATGTCATAATTCATTTTTTAAAAATTAAAAAAATTATATTTTTAATAAAAAATAAAAAATAAATTTATTATTTTTCCATTTTATATTTATATTTTTTTTATTTGAAAAATTGTATCTATTCATTTCCGATTTAAATTAAAAAAAACCCACAATCATAATTAAATTTTTTTGGACCTAAAATTAGATCAAAAATAAAAATAAAAATACAATTGAAAATTTTGAGCCAATAAAAATAATTTTAATACCCGAACAAAAAAAATAGAACAAAATACCAAAATAAAAATTAGACCAAAAATTAAAAATTAAAAATAAAATTTCTTTGGCCTAATTTTTAATTTTTAATTTTTAACTTTTTTATTTTTTGTTTTTGTTTTTATTTTAAATCTCTAGGAAATACTACTGTCACCAGGATTTGCTGTCTGACCTATGTACATCTACATGATCTAGCTAAACTGGGAAATTTTGGCTGGTGCAAGTGAAAGTTGACCAAATTTCCTGCCTGAAGTAATGCCCTGGTTTTTTGGTTGTCAATGGATTCTCTATTGTCAAACTACACAGGTTGCATACCGAGTCTGTGATCAGTGTCATGTAATCATTTTGTGTGTTTCTGGATCATTCATGGCTGGGCAAGTACCTTTATTTTTTACTTTAAGCTTGCTTCGATGAATGTTTATGTTTCCTATCAAAAAGTACAAAAACAGTGTATCGGCAGCTGCTTAGTGCGCTTTCTTGTTTTCGTAAGAGCACTTTTGCCTGGCATTTCTTGAATCTCTTTAGAGCTTTTTGTTTGTTATGTGCGTACTTTTTTTTTTTTTTTTATTATTGTTTTTTTCATGGGATGCACCACTCAACCTTTTTCTAATGTCTGAGGTCTTATTTTACATTCACCGAGAAATAGAATAAAGATCAAACTTGAGGGAAAAATCAACAATACAATGGGAGTACAAACTTTCCCCTCTATACACATGTGGGTCCCGTTGCACTAGAAATAATTTCAACTTGAGGAATATATTTACACATTCACTAAACAGAGAACATATGTGACTGAGAATCTGTACAACTAATGAGTGTATGGTGATGAACTTCATAAGTAAAACCAAGCAAACAAAATAAATATAAATGGTAGAACAATGAAAACAGACACAAATTTGCTAAGGAGGCTCTTTGTTCTGTTCTCTCAATCTCTTGGACTTCACTCCTAGTTACGCCACTGGATTCAGAAGCAGATTAATCTTCTTTTAGACTCCTGAAAAAATTTGCTAGTTTTTCTGAAATGGATTGCTGGCTTCCTTGTAATGATTCTTCATCTCCCTCATAGTCATCGTCACCTTCATAAACCAAATAAATCCCAGACCTTTTCAGCTCAATTCCCTTTGTATATGGTGGATTTCTCTTTGTTACCTGTATGTTATAGCCATCTTTCAATTGAGAAACCAAGGGATGATTGACAGAATACCTACACAAGTGAACTTGATCTTCATCAGTACTTGGTACTCCTTCCAAGTTCAACACTGAAGTGTATACGGGAAAATCCAGTTTGAGGATCTTTGCTTGAATATCAACTATGGCAGGAAGCTGATCTCTGAAGTCATCTGGTACTTGATGATTGAGAGAGACAACTGCACCTATAATTACTCCTTTGATAGCACGGTTTCTGCGTTCTGAGACTTTAATCACATCTTGAGATAACCAATCTGGGAGCCTGCTTCCAGGCATACTCAGATTGCGAATTTTCCTCAACGAGCTCTGCAACAAATTTATTTTGACTAGATTTAAAAAAATTTCCTCTCTTTTAAGCATTTTAATGGGGGTAAATTCAAGAGAGAAAGAGAGAAAGTACCTTAGCCAGTCTTTTCCTAATTACCAAATGACAAGAACTGCAACAACTCAAGTATAGCCTTCTCAAGGACTTCAAGCATTCAAGGCCAGGAATATCCTGAACTTTATTACAATTGGTAGCATTCAGTTCCTCTAAGCTCTGCAAGTTTGAAAGGTCAGAGATACATTCTAATGCTGTACAGTTTGCAATATTCACCCATAGCAAACTTGATGGAAGCGGGGGGAGGCATTTGAGCATTCCACAATCTGGCAAAGAAAGCTCTTTGAGAAAGGACAGCCCCCTCAGGCTGGACGGAAGGCTGCAAAAATGATTGTGACCAAGCTTCAGAATCTCTAGTGATGACAACTTCTCAAAATCATCTGGGATTTTACCACATATTTTCCAACCTCGAGCATCAAATTCATTTAGCAAAGACAGGTTTGAGAAAGAGTTTGGGAGCATAACTTTCCCTCGTGAGCTACCAATTGCTTCCCCTGTACCCTTACTAGTACTAGGAGGATTCTTTGCCATATATAGTGTCATTAAACTTGAAAGCATTCCAAAACTTTCAGGTAATTCTGTTACCCCAGTATCATCCATCAATAGGTGGTGCAAAGACTTTAATTTTCCTATTGAACCTGGAAGCTTATGGAGCTGTTTACAATGGCTCAGTTTTAGCATTATTAGGTTTTCTAACAGCCCAATTGATTCCGGCAACTCAGTAATCTGTGCTTCGTATAAGACTAAAGTAGTTAGTCTAAACAGGCTTCCAATTGATTCTGGTAATGATCTGAGATATCTGCATTTCATCATCTC
This sequence comes from Ziziphus jujuba, assembly GCF_031755915.1. Taxonomy (NCBI): domain Eukaryota; kingdom Viridiplantae; phylum Streptophyta; class Magnoliopsida; order Rosales; family Rhamnaceae; genus Ziziphus; species Ziziphus jujuba. The sequence continues at coordinate 8,730,280 of NC_083390.1, forward strand.
AAGTTTCTCGAGTAATTTCAGCTCTCCAATCTGCTCAGGCAGAGCTCTGATTGATGTCTCAACTATCTCAAGCACAACGATGGAATCTAATCTTCCAATCTCATCAGGCAATTTGGTTAAAGCTTGTCCCTTTCCTACCGATAAGTTCTTCAAATTTAGTAATGAACCAACATGCACAGGTATCTCTTTAATTGGACTGCCCAAAATGAATAACTCAGTCAAAGAGTTGAGATTTCCAATGGAATCAGGAAGTACAGTCAACGATGAAGAGTGCATCACGCTAAGTTTCTCAAGGCTTGCTAGTGATCCAATGGAATGCGGCAATTCTTCTAACCCGGTGTTATTAAGGTAGAGTTCTTTCAGAGAATGCAGCTTTCCTATGCACTGGGGTAGCCTTGTAAGTATGCAGCGATTTAAGTTAAGCTTTTCAAGCTTTGTAAGGCGGAAGATAGATTCAGGAAGGTTTTCTATTGCAGTATAATCAACTAGAAGCTCCTTCAAACATTCCATACTGCCTATGTTTTCTGGGAGTTCTTTCAATTTGGAACAGCCGGAGAGGATAAGGTTCTCAAGTCGTTTTAAGCCAGAGACATCAGAGGGAAGTCTAATAAGATTTGAGCAGCCTCTCAAATTCAAGTGCAGCAATGTATTCAGATTCCCTAAAGATTCATGGACCTCAACAATTCCTTTGCAATTCTCGAGAGAAAGCTTTTCCAAAGCTCGATTCCCATATAAATCAGGCAGAGCCGTTAGTTTATAGCATTCACTAAGATTCAATACAATCAATTTATCAGCCACCTGAAGAAAAATATAATAGCATTTTCCAATTAGTGTATCAAGTTCTTGCTCTAATATTTACAGTAGTAAAACAGTGATAAGAATAATTAGATAGGTAAGTGAAAAATACATTGCTTGCAGACCAACCCCAAACTTTTTCAAGTTTGCTGTCTGAAAGATCAAGGACAGCAATTCCCTGAGGACAAAAATTAGAAGGAAGATATCTCAAAGGACATCCTTTCCACTGTAGCCACTTTAGTTCAGCAGGTAGATTTTTCAGCTTCCCCTCAATGTTGACATAATCTATTTGAAGCATTCTCAGGTGGAGCATTGTTCCAAGTGGTTTAAAGCAAATTGAAACCTCTCTCTTTCTCTCTTTTCGTTCTTGCTGGCATTCTTTGTAACTTTCCATTAAGTAGGAAATGGTAGAAGTGAAACTGGGGTTTCTTCGGAGGTTTTGCCAAGATAATCTGGCAGCACTAGGATCCTTCACCCTGCGTTTCTGTTTGATGTCTAGGACAATCCCTTGTATACATTTGCTACGCTATTTCAAACAATGCAATATAAGTGAGAGGCTAGAGTGAATCCAAGAAAAAAATGAAACAGTTAACAAAAACTCAGCAAACTCAAGTTTATCCAGAGTTCCTTAGGAAAAGAAGATCAAAGTTCAGTCACACATGAGCATAAGTTTGTCCTAGATACAACCAAGAAATTTTTCACTCAACCTGTCCCTTGAAGGACATACAAAATTCAAGAATATATATGTGCATTGTGTGTGATGCTATTAAATGTACCTTGTCATCCTGGAAGACAGTTAGAATTTCATCACGATCCCACAGTCTACTACGCATGCAAGGATCAACAAAATTTTCTTGTCTGACTATCTGTCGTCCCATGTCTCTAATTTGATCATGCATGCACAAAATGTTATCTTCATTAATCTTAACGAGTAACTTTGCTGTGAAGTTTGCAATTGCTATCTCAGCCTCGTAACCACATCCTCTCAAAATGTCAATTGCATATTCTCTCTTCATTTCCATTCTAACAAATAGGCATGCAATGTCCAGAAATATACACTTGTCTTCCTCATCTAACCCATCATAACTTATCTTTAGCACATCATGAAGGTTACGTGGACGAATCTTTTTCAGTTTGCTGAGAGCATCCTCCCATTCCTCTACTCTTCTCTTATCAAATAGGAAAGAACCAAAGACTTCCACAGCCAATGGTAATGATCCTGTAAGAGACACAATTTGCTCAGACAGATGAAAAAATTTATCTGTTGGCTTCTCTCTTCTCATTGCATGGTAACTAAATAGCTGTAGAGCCTCAGATGCATGCAACTCTCTCACTTCGTACCATTCAGTCACAAGATTATTGGGAAAGACTTCTCTATCTCTCGTGGTGATAATAATTCGACTTCCTTCATAAAACCATTCTCTTTTCCCAATCAGAGCGTTCACTTGACTTCCATGATCAATATCATCTAAAACAAGAAGAAGTCGCTTGTCGTTTACTCTGACTTTGATTGCAGAAATACCAGCATTGACCTCACTTACAGGAGCCGTACCAGGGGAAAGACAATTAATAAGCTCATTTTGAAGAGATATAATACCATCACCCTTGGTTGATTTTTCTCTCACATTTGATAAGAAACTGTGGACCGAAAAGTGGCCTACAAGTTTATTAAAGAGAGCCTTGGCAAGGGTGGTCTTGCCAACCCCACCTATGCCATACAATCCTAGAACTTGGATGCCATTTGATTTGACATCTACCAATTTCATACACTTTTCAACACGGGAATCAAGTCCAACAATGTAAGCAGCCACACCCATAGGAGTATTGCTTATTTCGTTCAAGACCCTTTTGACTAAGGATTGAATCTTTTCCGTGTCCTCACTATAAACAAACATAATATAATTGCCAGTTCATTAGGCCACAGATATATGATATTGTAACTTCAATAATCAGACAACATACACAGAGCTTGTAATGTTTTCTTTAATACCCTTTCTAGTTCTTAGCTAATATTTTTTTCACTAGTTAAGACAAAGAAAATATGATTTACATATACATATAACAACAAAAAAGTCATGCCCCAACAAACATATTATCTACAAAACTTATGCATATTTTATCCTTTTAAAAAAATAATAAATAAATAAAAAGAAAAAAAAAAGAAAAAAAAAAGAAGTTAATAAGCGTGACTAATTGATTGAATGGATGACAGTTAAATAACTACTGAAAAGCTTCTGATATAAGTTGGATTTGGGGGGACACAGAGACTTGTTTGCAAATGACACTAATTTAATCAACCTCTAGACAATAAATAAATGAATAGTATGACAACGTTAATGATCAGAAAGGTTTTTTTATTTTTTTAATTTATTATTATTATTATTATTATTATTTGGGTGAAAGTGGTGACCAGAAAGTTACATAGATTTGGAACCTTAAGATTAATATTCTATATGTTACGAAAAGTCTCCCAAATTCGTTTTTCTCCCAAATTTGTTTTAGTAAGCAGGGAAATTAAACAAATCATATAGTAGTCTTTCAAGTAGGCATATAACGCTCTTCCAGAAGTGATCTTTCAAATCATATATATTATTATTACCAAATATATATAGATATATATATATATATATATATTTAATAGTATTCAATGGCTACAACCAACAAATTAAAATATTCTAAAAAAGACCCAAAGTCAGCAGATACAAACATAAAAGACAAATTTGATACTAATTCGATGAATTTTATCCATTTCATTTTGTGGGTTTGGCTTATTCAAGTAGTTGCTTCTCCATCTAATTAATTTTAAAGCTCACAAAATTTCATGGAAGAGAAAACAAAAGCCAGAAGGAGAGCTATACCTGTCCTTGAAAACCCACAAATCGAAACCAGAAATGCCACCAATTTTCGCCATGGCATTCCTCCACCTCAAAACCCTGTCGTTTCCGAACCTTTCTTCATGAACTCTGAAATGCTTTTCGTAAGGTCCTCTCTGCCGCCGAACATCAGAGGGACTGACTCCGTAGAAAACCGGAAGGATCAATCTCCGGCACTCACAAATCTTAGCCAGCTCCTCCAGACACCAGTGAGAGTCAGCGTATCTGGGCGAGAAAACGACGATCGAAGCGGCCGAGTCATCGATGGCTTCGAGTCGACTTGGAGCAATTTCGTCACCGCGATTCAAACCGTCGTCGTCTAAGAAGACTCGGACGCCATGCTTCAGAAGAGAGTGGTAGATGTTCTTGGTGATGTTGTGGCGGGTGTCTTCGCCTCTGAAACTCAAAAACACATCCCAACGAAGCCTGAAAGCACCCCCTCGGGTTGTAGAGGAAGAAGAAACGTTGCCATTGTAGGTTGCCATTTTATTTATTTATTTTTCTGCAGAAAACGCCAGCGGCAACGGTAGTTGTTCATGTGCAGGGTGCTTTGCAATATGTTTTTGCTGTGATCAAATGCGATACAGTTTTTGCCGAAGATTCCCAATGAAAGAATGCGTGTAGGAAGAAATAGTAAATACCATCCTGGAACCTGAAGAAAAGTCAGAGTTCCCATGAAAGAATTTATTTATTTTTGTTCCTTTTGGTAATAAAGATTCCCAATGAAAGAATGCGTGCAGGAAGAGATAGTGAATACCATCAAGAAAGTTTCATTTTGATAATGTACATATTTATTTTTCTCCTAATTTTTATGGGTTTATATTTTCTTCTCGTAGTGCTATAACTAGTAAATGAAAATATTTTTCTTTTACCCAAAAAAAAAAAAAAAAAAAAAACCATTTTTCACCACGACAGACTACAACATTACCATATATTTTTTTTTCTTTCTTTCTTTCTTTCTTTTTTTTTTTTTTTTTTTCCTTGGGATGAAAAACATTACATGCATCATTTTTGAGTACAGGAAGTAAACAAGATGGTCCCTCCTTTATCCAAGTGTCATACATAGATATAGATAAAGAATGCTTTGCTAAAGCATGTGCTGCCATATTAGGAGATCTGGGAGTATAGAGACAATAAAAGCCAACATTAAAACTCATTAAAGAATAAAGCAACCATCACCTATATAGCCACCTGGATCTTGGACCAATCCTACGGTTTCCTTAGAATCTCTTGTGCGAACACCACCCAAAAAGCCAATTTCTACAATAAAGTTTCTCTGATGGCAAGCAATTCCGTAACCAAATGAGACTACAACGAATTAAAAGCTTTAGTCAAAGCTCCTATTAGACTTCCAGACTATCATGAATAATAACACCTATGCCAACTACTCCCTTCTCAGCTGATGACACCCCATCGACATTAATTTTGAACTGACCTTCCTTCCACTGACGGCTTCCACCCCTCAACCATAGTTGCAACTGGTTTTTTTTATCAGGCACACTAGTAGAAGCTAAAACCTCCTGGTGATAATCTGCAATGAACTCCCTTAACTTCTCATCTGATCTCACCAGCGCATTATGAATATTGGCATTTCGCCTATTCCAAATAGCCCAACGAAGAAGAGCAAAACGCTGCTGTTGCTCACTTTGTTAATTTACTAAGAGCTGCACATTACCAAATTCAAAAACATTTTTTTTAGCCCAAAAAAAAAAAAAAAAAAATCTTCTTTTTTATCTTTATGTTTTTTTATTAGAGCAAATGTCTGTCATTATGTAAACTTTCCTTTGATGGTGATAGCATTTCATAAGCTTAAAACTTTGTCTTAACGTTGAATACCCTACTTCCTTTAGAATATTTATTATATATTTATTTAAAAAAAAAAAAAAAAAAAAAAAAAAAAAAAAAAAACCAAGAATCTTTCTTGTATGACTAACAGCATTTAACTTTTGAAACCATTTTCAATGGCATTGCAATGCCAAAATATAGTATAGATATTGTTTTTTTACTTTTTCAATGGGAAATGGCATATTTTGCTAATAACATTTTTTATATTAAATTTGACATAAAAATGCAATTGGCATAATTTGGTATTGAACCCACCATGATAAAGTTTGTGGGATCCATAATACTTATTTAATATTTAATTATCTTATTGATGTGTAAAATTAACTCGCAAATGCAAAAATTGTTTTTAAATAATAAAATGGAAAAATAGAATTATTGTACTCGAGAGATTAAGAATCAAGTATTAATTATAATTAAGTTTTGATAATATTTAAACTAGCAATAAAGATGGCAATTAAAAATTAATTAAATTAAATTAAACAAAAGCAATCAATTAAAACTAAATAAATTTCAAATAAAAAAGTGAATTTAATAATTATGAATATTAGGGCATTGATTTTACCACTAACTAATAATTTTATTAAGCACACTTAATCACAAAATTAATCAAAAATAGTTTCCATTCATAATTGATAATATTCACATAACATAATTCATTCCTTTTGACCTATAAGTTAAATCATGCAAATTTATTAAACATAGATTAAGCAAATAATATAACATGAGATATAATTATTTTCCAATCAATAATGCATTCATATAAATCATTGTAGATTTATAATATTATCATTTTCCAAGCTCAAATATTATTAAAATCATTCATTCATTCCGGCTATGAAAGCATTAAGCATACGAATTATTTATTAACAAAACATATTATTAATTAAATAAAACTCAACATATATTAAGTAATTAGGGTTACATTATAGCCCTAATTAAGGTCATACGACACGAGAACACAACACAAATCCACACAATAATTTACTGATTTGGATTGATGATATCGTATCGGGTCTGTATCAGTATCACCCAATAAGACCCAATAAATTAATGGATTTTAACGGGTGAAACACGATAATACACGATAAACTTATTAGACCCATTAAAGAGGGTTATTTTTGTAATCATATAAGTTTTATAATATTAAAATTAATTAATTTATTGTTAACATGTTTTAATTTGTTTTTTTAGTTTAATTTTTAAAAAAATCTAAAAACAAACAAAAATTTTTGTAAGTTTTTTAAAAAATATTATTTTATTATTGAAAAGCTAAGTCAAATTTAAATTTTCAAATTTGTATTTATTATTAATGGATTAACGGATCGGATAATGGGTTACACAATAATTTATCAAATAGGTTCGGGTTTATATATTTTCATATGAAAGCTTAACGGGTCATATTTGAGTTTACTAAATTCTACACAAATATGACACAACACAACATGAACATGATTTAACACGATACGTTATCAAGTTTAAGCCCTAGCTATGAAAATTAGTTTATGGAAAAAATAAATTCAACATCCATAATTATTAAAAACAAAGTTCACAATCAAAGTGATAATAGAAGAAAATAAAAACTAATGAAGAAATTATCCAAAAACTTTCCAAGTTGTGGCCTTCTTCCCCAAACAAACCCACGTCTATGTCTTCATCAAACTCTCTAATTGATCTTGCAAAACTCTAAAACTCTAAAATCTTAAAACCCTTAAGAGAACTTAATAAACTTCTAAAATTTGGTCTATTTCCATTCAAGCATCCTAAAAGCTTCTAAATAATTCTCTAAACTTATGTATTCTTTCAATGAGATGAGAGTTATATATATAGGACCTTGAGGACCTTTTTTTCTCTCTTTGCTTTCATTGTGGGACTCTTGCAGGATACCTTTTTAAGTTATCTAAAGGGTTGGACGAATTTCATATGTAAAAAGTAAATTTCTTAATATTACTAGCTCCCCATAACTTTCATTTTCTCTAATTCCTTCTAGAAAAATTATTACTTAGTCTAATTTATTCTTAATGAAGCATGTGACATAACATGTGCATTATTAATGATAAATTAACCAATTATTTCTATTTGTTCTTATCTTAGTCCTTGGATTGCCTTGATTCCCTTTTTTAATCAATGGTGTAGATTTAATTAAAATTTTCCTTTTTATTAATTTCAAACTTCAAAACAAAGATGACTTTTTACTTGCATCTCAGAATCCAAAAATAATGTGATATTTGAAATCATCAAAGTATGAGGACTCATATAACATTTACTTAAACTATGAAATTCTTAACAGAAGTTTTATAGAATTTTCAAAAAATCATTTTGAAATCTTTAAGAATCTTCTTGATACTTATTCCATTTAAGCTCAAATCGTAGTTTCCACCACAAAAGTTTATTTTTATGGTTGTTTTTTAACATTCTTCCTCCTTCTCGTAGATTAAAAAAAAAAAAACATAATGTATTTCCATAACAAATTAACTAACAAATATTAAGCTATATATATGGCATAAAACTATCAATTTTTTAAGCCTAATAAATACCCCTAAACTTAAGATTTACTAGTCTCTAGCAAAGAAAAAAGCATAAGAAAATCAAACCTTTTAAAGAACATAAGATACTTGAATGAGATACCTCAAAGATTGCATAACATATCAATTTTCAGATGCTTTCAAAGTAATTACATAGCTCATTGCCCTATCTTCTTTTCAACAAAATCGTAATTCCAATGTGTGTGTGTGTAAGAATCAATTTATATACTCAATATTATACATTTGAATAAATCTACAATAATTAGAGATTGTTAATAAAGCATGAACTAACATATACTTGACTTAATTATCACTCTCTACTAATATAGGCTAATGCACCATCTCGAATCATTAGGACTTTATGACTTCTATTGTTAATGCTAATGTACACGGATAAAAGAAAGAAAAGTATAGAATATAAAAAATCAAAGAAAGAAAGTCTAAATTAAATATCAATGAATAAATTACTTACTAAATTTGTTTCTTTCTTAGATATTTTTTCTTCTTTCTTTTCTTAGTTTAACTTCATATAACTTTCAATATGAGCTCGCAAATCTTCTATTTCTCCTTTTTATTGTATTTTTTTTCTTCAAATCACACTTTTTTTCTTTTTTGATACAATTGTTTTGCTTTTCTTTTCCCTTTCTTCTCTTTTTTTCCTTTTTTTTTTTTTTGTTTTCTTTTCCACTAGACCCCCAAACCTTTTTTTTTTTTTTTTTTTAAGTTACACAATCAAAACGTCCAATTTACACAAAAATACATGCTAAAGCCAAATTCACCAAATACTTAACCTTCAAATTTCATTTTTCAATTTTTTTTTTCAACACTTCAACAAACTTACAAGCATATATTCATATCAATTCAATTAAAGCTCCCTTTTATAGCATGTTCAAGGTAGAAAAAAGAAATTTTAGGTCCATAAAAGATAAGTAAATGTAGTTTAATGAGCAGAAGGCTCTAATATGCATTTTTACGCATCCTAAAGGCTTAAATAGGGTATTAGTAGAAAATAATATTTTAGGTAGGCTTAAAAGGCTCAAACTTAAATAAAGATGGTCTATTTTTTTTTTTTTTTTTTTTTTTTTTTTTTTTTTTTTACATTTTGGGTTGAATTTATATGGAGATCAGAAATGAAAATGGTTTAATATATGATTTCTTAAATAATAAAAGTTTTTTGAATAAGTGTTGATTGACTACTTTGAAATTTTTTGAGATTATTTCCTTTTTATGTTGAAGTTCATTTAGGCTATGAAGAAATGGAAAGGAGGTTGTTTTTTTCTTAAATAAAAATAAAAACAAGGTCAAAGAGTGTTATTTTTCCCCAAAACCCATAAACATGATGATAACTGAATTTTAGCTTACTTATTTAGCCTTCTATAACTTAATTATTTTGTGGAAAGCTCTGTTTTGATATATTTGTGTGTACTTGTATGGTGAGTTCTAAAGTAAAATTAATGGCAATTTTCATAGTCTTTAAAGCTTTGGGGATCACCTTGGAAAAGAAGAAGGCTTACCATGCCTAAACTAAGTAAAACTTGTCACCCATTATTTAAGATTTTCAAAATGTTGACTTTTTATGCCTTTATTTCTAATTTTGATTTTCATTGATTTTGGACAAAACAAAGCTTTAATGAGAGCATGTGCAACGCATATACCTTTAGTATAGAGATTTGCATGTGTAAATCATGTGGCTTCATTTAAAATAGACATGTGAGCATCATGTACACATCTAGAATCCATTAAGATTAAAGGTTGGATTTAACCAAAAAGGTAGGATATTGGAGATCATTTTAAGAGGCTTTATTTGGGTGACCTATATACATTAAGAAGGGGGGGCCTTAGTAGAGGTTGGAGGGGAAAAGGAGCTACCATTATAGATAGCTTTGAGAAGAACCAAAGAGCAACACACTTAATTTAGAGAGAAAAAAATAGCTAAATCTAGAAAGAGAAGGCTTGGGCTTGAAAGAACATCGAAGATTATAGAGATTTCTCTACAAAATTCTTCCTCCTTCAAGTTTTCTCTATCTTTGTCACTTCCTAAATTGTAGTTATATATATATATATATATATTGTATTTGACATGTACTTAATGACAAATATGTATTCTATTTTGGATTTGGTTTATATTTTGTACATGGATTTATAGATTTATTAATTAGAGTGTTGAATGAACTTTTATTTGGATTATAATTGAATGTTGGGTTGATTATTATGTGAAATTCTATTCCTTTTCTTATGTATTTCTTGGATTCTAATATTATAATATGCCCAGTTATATTGAGAAATCGATTGGGTATTGGGTATATCTATGAATTTCTCCTTAGAAAATTGTTAATTTAATGAATTTATCACTAGGATTACACAATCTATGTTTTAATTAGAGTTAGGAAGCTTAATTTGGAATTGGGTAACTTGAAAAAGAGGAATTAATGAATGGATTTTTAGGTTAATTTAGAAAGAAATGTTTTAATTTTCACTAATTATCTATAACTTCTAATTTTCCTAGGGATAAGGAATTGGATATAATTAGAAACCCTTTTGGTTAGAATTAAGGTTAAAAATCCAATAATAATCACCCAAATTAAGTTCAGTTATAGAAAGAATAAAAGGGAAATCAATATCCTAGTCTTTTAAATCATAATATTAGTCATTTTCATTACTTATGTGTGTTGTTTCTTTTGATTTCTTGTCTTACTACTTTAGTTTAATATTAATATTAGTTTCAATTTAAGTTTACACTAGTTTTAATCGAAGTAGATGCCTAAATAAAAAGAATTAATCAATAATTTTGATACTTAATAAAGTTTCGAACATTAATTCTCGACGGAATGATACTCATTCATTATTTTACTATTTATGCAGCCCATATACCGCATCGAATCACGTGACACATATGTTTATTCATCCCGTGCAAAATGACAAGAAAAGCCTTGAAAAATGTCTCACATGCAATTCACTTGTTATTTAATACCAAAATCCAACAGTTATACACAAAAGGACCACCAATACCATTAAAATCAAAGTTTAGGGATTGATTTGTCACTAAAAATAGTTTATGGATTAATTTGCTATAAGGGTATAATTTGAGGACCTATGTTGCCAATATTCCTAAAATAAAAAAGGTAATAATAACAATAATAAAAGGAAGGCAAATTAGTGAAAGATGAGGGATAAAAGAGTAAATAAGAAAAAAAAATTCTAGAATATTAAAAGTAAAAAATATATGGATGGCGAAAAACTTTAATGGGACCCAAGTATAGGATGCCTCACTCTGAAAACATCTCCAATGTCATTGCATTTTTCCATTACGATCCGAAAAAATAATATAGTTATGCTCATTATGTACTTTAATGAGACATTGCCTAAAACATCAATTGCATTTTTTGCATCCAATTTTGATATCAAAAATGCAACTGACATTTTTTAATAGTAGATGCCACTATGATAAAATTTGTTGGATTTATGCCATTAAATAATAGAATTTTTAATTTTTAAAGTTAAAGAAATGAGAATAAGCCCGAGCTTGTTTTGATAGATAAAAAAAATAATGTGATTAAATAAAATATATGTTTACCACTGCTATTTTGCCATATATTATATAGGATGGGTAATACTAAAATTGGGTATTGGCATTGGCATTTACCATTGGAAAGGGTATTGCCAATGCCAAAATGTAAAAACGCCAATTAAAAAAATACAACTTACCATTGGATATGTTTTGAGCCCCAACATGGTGGGTCTTAAAAATAAATGTGAGTATGATATTTTTGATATTTATGTTTTTGAACTTCACTTTTCCTTCAAACTGTTACACCTTTTTTTTCTGTTAACTTTTTAATAAATTTATTACATGGTTGACATATGGCTCAAAAAATAAATGTGCAAAATACAATTCTACAAAGCTTTGGGTGCAAAATGCAAAATTTTCAAATAAATATTTTAAATAATATCTATTTTGTTTTTATAAAATTTAAATAATAATTTGTACATTATTACAAAGATTCTAAATAATTAAAAAAATATAAAGACCCCATAAAAAAGCATTAGTTATTTACTAAATCTAAAAATCTTGGAAAATTATTATTATAAAATATATTATTTATTTATTACATGTATTTTTATATTTACATATATTATTTAGGGGGGAAAAATACTTATAAGATTATCTAATAAGTATTTTTTATAATGAAATTTGTATTTTTCCAAATGAAACATTTTTTAATGCAAGTTCAAATTTTCTATATATATATATATATATATATTTTACAAACTTCTTAAAAATATAATAGTAGTATCTAATAATTTTTTTTGTATTTTAATTAATTTTTTTAAAAAAATTGCATTTTACATTCTAAACTACATAGAATTGCATTTTACATATTCATTTTTTGCTTCATGTGCTAGCCATGTAACAAGTCTATTAAAAAATTAACGGAATAAGAGAGGAAGGTGCAATGGTGCACAAAAAAGTGAAGTTTTAGTGCAAAATACCAACCAAAAAAAAAAAACAATTGAGTGTAACATGTTAAAAAGTATGTAATTTAAGGTGCATTAGTATCAAAATCTCTTAATTTGCACGTCTAACCATTTATACACATTTTTTTTTAAAAAAGATAAACACCTAAAAAATTTTAAGATGCATATTCTTTAAAAAATAAATATGTAAATGTTTTAGACATCTACAAATTGTCATTTTTTATTGTAAAATTCCTCAAAAGATGACTTAATAATGTTAGGGTGAGGTCTATATGTGCGGTTGCCTTATAAGAAAGACTCTAAAGGAAGAAAAGTGATCAAAGTTAAAATAAAGTTTTAAGCTTATGAAATGCTATTGGAACAATTTTGTTCTAAGAAAAAAACAAAATGATAATAAAAGAAGATTTCTTTTTTGCAGCTAAAAAAATGTTTTGAATATGGGAATGGTGTATCTCGGAAAAAAACCAGATGGCTCTTATTTATTTTTACATGATTTTTCTATAAATTTTTAACATAAATGATTGATAAGATTTTAAAATGACTGATATGATTTAATATTTTAAATTTTTTTTTCTATTTATGTTGCGTATCAAAAAGTTAGTTTGTGAAATAACCATACAAAAATAGATGGTTCAAATTTTATCTCTTCAAAAATGTTTTGATTTATTTATTTTGGTAAACGAAGAAATATGCATTTAATTTAAAGTTTAATGAATTTAAGATAAATTATAGATTTTAAAGTATTTGATAAATTATCGTGAATTCCATAAATTGCATATAAACTTTAGAAAAATCCAAAGAAATTTCTAGAATCAAATCTGAATTTTATATTGATAATTTTATTCATAATCTCACTTTTAAACTTTTTATAAATGTATTAAAATTTATTATTTTTTTAAAATTGATAATTTTTTTAAATATTTTTAAAGTTTAAAATAATTTTATAAAGATATAATTTAATACACTTGAATTTTATTAAATATTTATAAAATTTAATAAAATTTAAATTAAATATTATTAAATTTATATATATAATTTTTAAATATATATTAAATAATTTTAAATTTTTAAACAATTTAAAATTCTATAAATTTTAAATTGAATATATTTAAAAAAATTTGTTGATGTACTGGTCATAGCAGTACGGAAAGAAAAATGTAGATATAGAAAAATAACGAGAAAAAATAAATATACATTATCAAATTCAAAATTAGACTTTTACAGTTTCACTCATCAATCAGGAAAGAATTTACAATTTACTGTGTTTCTTCTTTCACAGTAAATCTGACTTTTCATCACCAGCGAAAAATTAAAAAAAAAATAAAATCTGTACGGCGTTTGATCGCCGCAAAGCACCCTACACATACACAACAACCATTACCGCTGGCGTTTTCTGCAAAAAAAAAACGAACGAAAATGTCAACCCACAACGACACCATTTCTTCTTCTTCTTCTTGTGCAACTCCAGGGGGTGATTTCAGGCTTCGTTGGGATGTGTTTTTGAGCTTCAGAGGCGAAGACACCCGCCACAACATCACCATGAACATCTACAACTCTCTTCTGAAGCATGGCGTCCGAGTCTTCTTAGACGACGTCGGTTTAAATTTCGGGGATCAAATCACTCCGAGTCTATTTAAAGCCATCGACAACTCGGCCGCTTCAATCGTCGTTTTCTCGCCCAGATACGCCGACTCTCACTGGTGTCTGGAGGAGCTGGCTAAGATTTGGGAGTGCCAAAAATTGATCCTTCCTGTTTTCTACCAAGTCAGTCCCTCTGACGTTCGGAGACAGAGGGGACCTTACTTAGAGCATTTCAGAGTTCATGAAGAAAAGTTCGGAAACGACAAGGTTTTGACGTGGAAGAATGCCATGGAGAAAATTGGTGGAATTCGTGGTGTACATTTGTGGGTTTTCAACAACAGGTATAGCTCTCTCTCTTGCAGTGAGCTTTGAAATTAGTTATGTAGAGAAACAACTCCTTAAAGCCAAACCCACAAACAGAAATTATTGAATTAGTATGAAATTTGTCTTTTATGTTAGAAAATTATATTTTAGAAGTTAACACTATGATCTGCTTACTTTGGGTCCTTTGTTTATTTATTTGTTTTTTTGATGTTACTTTGGGTGTTTTCTGGGAATATTTTAATTTGTTGGTTGTAGCCCTTGAATAATATAATATATATGATTGGGAAGATTACTTCCTCAGTGGTGTTATATGCTCACTTAAAAACTTAGTTTTTTTAGTTTCCCTGCTGACTATAACAAATTTGGGATATTTTGCATAGCATATAAAATATTATTGTCAAAGTTCCAAATCCATCTCTGCAACTTTCTAATCACTACCGTTGTCATACTATTTTTTATTTTATTTTACATGGAAGATTGCCTCTAGTGGTTAATTAGTTTATTGTTGTTTGCAAACGAAGTCTATTTTGTCCCTCTAAATCCAACTTATACTGTAGTCACGCTTTTTTTTTTTTTTTTTTTTTTTTTGATGAACGTACATAAGTTTTTTTTAGATGATATGCCTCTAGAGGTTGATTAGTTTATTGTTGTTTGCAAACAAGTCTTTTTGGTCCCTCTAAATCTAACTTATACCTTAGTCACGCTTTTTTTTTTTTTTTTTTTTGTGGATGAACGTACATGAGTTTTTTAGATGATATGTTTGTTGGGACATGATTTTTTTTGTCCTATATATGTAATTCATATTTCTGTCTTAACAAGTGAAAAACATATTAGCTAATGACTAGAAACGGGATTAAGGAAAAGAGTTCAAGTTCTGTGTATGTTATCTGATTACTGGAGTCACAATAGCATATCTCTATGGCCTAATGAATTGGTAATCATGTTTGTTGACAGTGAGGAAACTGAAAAGATTCAATCCTTAGTCAAAAGGGTCTTGGAGGCGATAAGCAATACTCCAATGGGTGTGGCTCATCACACTGTTGGACTTGATTCCCGTATTGAGAAGTGCATGGAATTGTTAGATGTTAAATCAAATGGCATTCGAGTTCTGGGATTGAATGGTATAGGTGGGGTTGGCAAGACAACCCTTGCAAAGGCTCTCTTTAATAAACTTGTAGGTCGCTTTGGGTTCCACAGTTTCATATCAAATGTGAGAGAAAAATCAACTAAGGAAGATGGTATTATATCTCTTCAAAATGAGCTTATTAGTTGTCTTTCCCCTGACATGGCTCCTGTAACTGAGCAAAATGCTGGTATTTCTACAATCAAAGTCAAATTAAATGACAAGCGACTTCTTCTTGTTTTAGATGATGTTGACAACGTAAGTCAAGTAAATGCTCTGATTGGGAAAAGAGAATGGTTTTATGAAGGAAGTCGAATTATTATCACCACAAGAGATAGAGAAGTCTTTCCCGATAATCTTGTGACTGAATGGTATGAAGTCACAGAGTTGAATGAATCTGAGGCTCTACAACTATTTATTTACCATGCAATGAAAATAGAGCCAACAGCTAAATTTCTTGATCTATCCAAGAAAATTGTGTCTCTTACAGGATCATTACCATTGGCTGTGGAAGTTTTTGGTTCTTTCCTATTTGATAAGAGAAGAGTAGAGGAATGGGAGGATGCTCTCAACAAACTGAAGAAGATTCGTCCACGTTCTCTTCAGGGTGTGCTAAAGATAAGTTATGAAGGATTAGATGAGGAAGAAAAGCGTATATTTCTAGACGTTGCATGTCTATTTGTTAGAATGGAAATGAAGAGAGAATATGCGATTGACATTTTGAAAGGATGTGGTTATGAGGCTGAGTTAGCAATCACAAACTTCACAGCAAAGTCACTCATAAAGATTAATGAAGATAACATTTTGTGCATGCACGATCAAATTAGAGACATGGGACGACAGATTGTCAGAGAAGAAAATGTTGATGATCCTTGCATGCGTAGTAGACTGTGGGATCGTGATGAAATTCTGAATGTCTTCCACAATGACAGGGTATACATTTATAATAGCATCACACGAACATGCACATGCATATATATACTGGAGTTTGATATCTCCTTCAAGGTATAATAGCATCACACGCACATGCACATGCACATGCATATATATATATCCTTGAGTTTGATATGTCCTTCAAGGGACAGCTCGAGTGGAAAATTCCTTGGTCCGATCTAGGACAAACTCATCCTTTGATATGGTCCTAGAGAATAATAGAGGAAAAGAGACACAGAGAGAGAGATTGAACAAGAAAATAACTGACGATGGAAACATGGAATAAAACAACTTTAATGACCAAACAACTAAGTAATGGAAAATAACTGAAGTAGGGACTCTATCATTGATGCAGGACAGGTGGGGAAGAAAAGAAAATTTAAAATTTAAAATATAGGCTCTAGTATCATACTGGAATAATTTTAGAAATCAATTCTAAAATCCATAGATATCATATCTAAATTTGTTTTGCATCACACAAAATCAGATAAATAACTCTCAGAAAATAACTTGTACTATTAATCAACCTGTCTAAAAGAGTTACAAAAAACTCCTATTTATAGTAAAACGATCTAACAACATTAAGAAATTAAAATAATAAGATAACTAATTAAATAAGGAAACTAGTTAATAAAAGTATCTAACAACATAAGAAAACTAAAATAATAAAATAATTCTAATTAAATTAGGAAATTAAATTAAGTAAAAGCTAGTAAGATCTTTGAAGGTCCCAAATAAGCCCATTTTGTTCTAGATCATGCCAAATTAAAGTTTGAGCTGTAGACTGTAGTTTTCAGGTTGTTTCCATCTTGCATCAATCATGCTCTTGTGTGACTGAACTATGATATTCTTTTCCTAAGGAACTATTGATAAACTTGAGTTTGCTGAGTGTTTACTGTTTCACTTTTTCTTGGATTCACTCCAGTATCTCATTTATGATCCATTGTTTCAAACAGGGTAGCGAATATATACAAGGGATTGTCCTAGACATCAAACGGAAACAGAGGGTGAAGGATCCTAGTGGTGCCAGACTATCTTGGCAAAACCTCCTAAGAAACCCCAATATTACTTCTGCCATTACCTATTTAACGGAAAGTTACAAAGAATACCAACAAGAACAAGAAGAGAGAAAGAGAGAGGTTTCAATTTGCAGTAAACCACTTGGAACAATGATCCGTCTTAGAATGCTTCAAATAGATTATGTCAACATTGAGGGCAAGTTGAAAAATCTGCCAGCTGAACTGAAGTGGCTACAGTGGAAAGGGTGTCCTTTGAGATATCTTCCTTCTAATTTTTGTCCTCAGGGACTTGCTGTCCTTGATCTTTCAGACGATGGCAAAATAGAAAGAATTGGGGATTGCTTTGGTGACAAGGTCTTTTTCGCTTACCTGTCCCATTATTCTTATGACTATATTACTAATGTAAGTATGAGAACAACAACTTGATACACTAATAGGAAAATGCTTGTTTATGTTTTCTTCAGGTGGCTGAGAAATTGATGGTATTAAATCTTAGTGATTGCTATAAACTAGCAGCTCTGCCTAATTTATCTGGGAATCAAGCCTTGAAAAAACTTTTTCTTGAGAATTGCAAAGGACTGGTTAAGGTCCATGAATCTTTAGGCAATCTGAATACATTGCTTCACTTGAATTTGAGAGGCTGCTCAAATCTTATTAAACTTCCTACTGATGTCTCTGGCCTGAAACGACTTGAGAACCTTATCCTCTCCGGCTGTTGGAAACTGAAAGAACTGCCAGAAAACATAGGCAGCATGAAATGTTTGAAGGAGCTTCTAGTTGATGAAACTGCAATAGAAAACCTTCCCGAATCTATTTTCCGCCTTACAAAGCTGGAAAAGCTTAACTTAAATCGTTGCAGACTTTTGAAAAGACTACCCCAGTGCATAGGAAAGCTGCATTCTCTGAAAGAACTCTCCCTTAGTGACACTGGGTTAGAAGAGTTGCCAGATTCCATTGGATCACTGGCAAACCTTGAGAAACTTAGTGTGATGTGGTGTTCATCATTGAATGTACTTCCTGAATCCATTGGAAATCTCAAGTCTTTAACTGAGTTATTCATTTTGGGCAGTCCAATTAAAGAAATACCTTTACATGTTGGTTCATTGCTAAATTTGAAGAACTTATCAGTAGGAAAGGGACATGCTTTAACCAAATTGCCTGATGAGATTGGAAGATTAGATTCTATCGTTGTGCTTGAGATAGTTGAGACATCAATCAGAGCTCTGCCTGATCAGATTGGAGAGCTGAAATTACTTGAGAAACTTGAGATGATGAAATGTAGATATCTCAGATCATTACCAGAATCAATTGGAAGCCTGATGAGACTAACTACTTTGGTCTTATATGAAGCACAAATTACTGAGTTGCCGGAATCAATTGGGATGTTGGAAAACCTTATAATGCTAAAACTGACCCACTGTAAAGAGCTCTATAAGCTTCCAGATTCAATAGGAAAATTAAAGTCCTTGCACCGCCTGCTGATGTTTGATACTGGGGTGACAGAATTACCTGAAAGCATTGGGATGCTCTCAAGCTTAATGGCATTACTTATGGCAAAGAAGCCTCCTTATAATAGTGAGGGTACAGAGGAACCAATTTCCAATTCACAAGGGAAAGTTATGCTCCCAAACTCTTTCTCAAACCTGTCTTTGCTAAATGAATTCGATGCTCGAGGTTGGAAAATATGTGGTAAAATCCATGATGATTTTGAGAAGTTGTCATCACTAGAAATTTTGAAGCTTGATCACAATCATTTTTGCAGCCTTCCATCCAGCCTGAGGGGGCTCTCCATTCTCAAAGAGCTTTCTTTGCGTGATTGTAAAAAGCTCAAATGCCTCCCCCCACTTCCCTCGTGTTTGCTAGAGGTGAATATTGCAAACTGTACGGCATTAGAATGTATCTCTGACCTTTCAAACTTGGAGAGCTTAGTGGAACTGAATGCTACCAATTGCATGAAAGTTCAGGATATTCCAGGCCTTGAATGCTTGACGTCCTTGAGAAGGCTATACTTGAGTTGTTGCAGTTCTTGCCATTTGGTAATTAGGAGAAGACTTGCTAAGGTTCTCTCTCTCTCTTTCTCTCTTAAAATTACCTCCATTAAAATGCCTAAAAGAGAAGAAACAATTTTAAATCTTGTTAAAATAAATTTGTTGCAGAACTCATTGAGGAAAATACGCAATCTGAGTATGCCTGGAAGCAGGATCCCAGATTGGCTATCGCAAGATGTGATTAAAGTCTCAGAACACATAAACCGTGCTATCAAAGGAGTAGTTATAGGTGTAGTTGTCTCTCTCAACCATCAAGTACAAGATGACTCCAGAGATCAGCTTCCTGCGATTGTTGATATTCAAGCAAAGATCCTCAAACTGGATTTTCCCATATTCACTACAGCGTTGAACTTGGTAGGAGTACCAAGTACTGATGAAGATCAAGTTCACTTGTGTAGGTATCCTGTCGATCATCCCTTGGTTTCTCAATTGAAAGATGGCTATAACATACAGGTAACAAAGAGAGATCCACCACGTACCAAGGGAATTGAGCTGAAAAAATCTGGGATTTATTTGGTTTACGAAGGTGACGATGACTACGAGGGAGACGAAGAATCATTACCAGGACACCAGCAATCCATTTCAGAAAAGTTAGCAAAATTTTGCAAGAGTTTAGAAGAAGATGAATCTGCTTCTGAATCCAGTGGTGAAGTTACGAGTGAAATCCAAGAGATTGAGAGAAGAGAACAAAGAACCTCCTTCTCAGCATGCAGGGGTTGTTTCTGCTTCTCATTTCTGTCGGTCATCTTTGGTTTCGAAAATTGAAAGATGGCCATAACATATAGGTAACGAACAGAAATCCACCATTTACTAAGGGAATTGAGCTGAAAAAATCTGGCATTTATTTGGTTTGCAAACGGGACGACGGTTTACTCGAAGCCGTCGATGACTTGGCTGCTTTGATCGCCATTTTCTCGCCCAGATAGGCCGACTTTCGGGGCTCACTAAGATTCGGAAGTGCAGGAGACTGATCCTTTCCGTGCTCTACAGAGTCAGTGCCCCTGACGTACGGTAGCAGAGAGGGCCTTACCGAGAGCATTTCACAGTTCACAAAGAAAGGTTCGGAAACGACAAGGTTTTGAGGTGGAGGAATGCCACGGAGAAAACTGGTGGAATTTCTGGTTGCGATTTGTGGGTTTTCAAGAACAGGTAATAGCTCTCTCTCTTTAGCTCTGTTTCTCTTCATGATGGTGAAAGTGAGCTTCGAGATTAGTTATATAGAGAAACTGACTACTTAAGCCACACCCACAAAAATAAATGATTGAACTAGTATCAAATTAGTCTTTTTTGTTTGTAAAATATTTGAAGTTGACAGTATGTTCTACAGATTTTGGATCCTTTTTAGAATATCTTATTTGTTGGTTTTATCTATCGAATAATATAAAATATATGATTGGGGAGATGACTTCTTGAGGAGTGTTATATGCCTACTTGATCCCTACTATTTGATTTGTTTAATATCCCTGCTGACTACAGTTGTCATACTATTTTTTTATTTTAGCGAACAAGTCTCTTTAGCCATCTACACCCCCATTTTTTTTTTTTTTAATTAAATTGGCATCTTTAAACCCATTAGTCAAGCTTATTTTTTCAGATAAACGTACATATACTTTTCAATAGTATCTATTATCTGTTTGTATAGACATGATTTTTTGTCATATATATGTGATTCTTCTTTGTATGTCTTAACAAGTACAATTGAAAAGAATATTAGCTAAGAACTATAAAAATAGGATTTAGGAAAACAGTTCAAAGTTCAGCTATCTGATTATTGAAGTCACAATATCATATCTCTGTGTCCTAATGAACTGGTAATCATGTTTATTGACAGTGAGGAAACAGAGAAGATTCAATCCTTAGTCAAAAGGGTCTTGAAGGAATTAAGCAATACCTCAATCGGTGTGGCTGCTTACACTGTTGGACTTGATTCCCGTGTTGAAAAGTGAATTGGTAGATGTTAAATCAAATGGCATCCAAGTTCTGAGATTGTATGATATAGGTGGGGTTGGCAAGACAGCCCCTGCAAAGGCTTTCTTCAATAAACTTGTAGGTCAATTTGAGGTCCACAGTTTCATATCAAGTGTGAGAGAAAAATCAACTAAGGGAGATGGTATTATCTCTTCAAAATGAGCTTTTTAGTTGTCTTTCCCCTGGTACGGCTCCCGTAAGTGAGGTCAATGCTGGTATCTCTGCAATCAAAGTTGGATTAAATGACAAGCGACTTCTTCTTGTTTTAGATGATGTTGATAATGTAAGTCAAGTAAATGCTCTGACTTTGAAGGAAGTCGAATTATTGTCACCACAAGAGATAGAGAAGTGTTTCCCGATAATCTTGTGACTGAATGATATGAAGTCACAGAGTTGGATGAATCTCAATAGATAAATTTTCTGATATGTCTGAGCAAATTGTGTCTCTTGCAGGATCATTACCATTGGCTGTAGAAGTCTTTGGTTCTTTCCTATTTGATAAGAGAAGAATAGAGGAATGGGAGGATGCTCTTAACAAACTAGAGAAGAGTTGTCCACGTAACCTTCAGAATGTGCTAAAGATAAATTATGAGGGGTTAGATCTTTGATTTATTTGGTTTACGAAGGTGACGATGACTATGAAGGAGATGAAAAATCATTACAAGGAAGCCAGCAATCCATTTCAAAAAGATTAAAATTTTTTTTCCAGAGTTTAGAAGAAGATGAATCTGCTTCTGAATCCAGTGGTGAAGTTAAAGAGTGAAGTCCAAGAGATTGAGAGAAGAGAACAAAGAACCTCCTTAGCAGGCAGGTCTTATTTTGTTTCTGTTTTCATTATTTTTCCATTTATATTTATTTTGATAGCTTGGTTTTACTCATCATGTTCATCACCATACACTCATTAGTTGTACAGATTCTCAGTCGTGTTTTCTGCTTTGTAAATGTGTAAATATGTTTCTCAAGATTGATCTTTATTCTATTTCTTGGTGAATGTAAAATAAAACCTCACGCATAAGGTCGACTGGTTTCAAGTACCAGGTAGCAATGCTCTTACGAAAGCAAGAAAAAACACCATGCAGAAGCACTGTTTTTGTGCTTTTTGATAGGAAACATAACCATTCATTGAAACAAGCTCAAAGCGAGAGAGAGAGAGAACCTAGCCCGGTCAGAAAAGTTCCAGATACACACAAAATAGTTACATGACACTGATCACACACTCGATAGAATAACTTGTGCAGTTTTACAATAGAGAATCCAATGATAACCGATAAATCAGTGGATTACTTTCAGGTAGAAATTTATGTCAACTTTCACGTGCACCAGCAAAAAATTTCCGAGTTCAGCTGGATCATTAGATGCAGATGTACAAAGGTGAGACAACAAATCCTGGCAACAATAGTATTTCCGAGAGATTTAAAACAAAATAAAAAACAGAAAAAAGAAATAAAATAATAATAATAAGTAAAAAAAATTAGATTTTGGAGGTGGAACAAAATTGAGAAAAATATGTAAAGGAAACAAAAAATCTAGGGTATGGCACAGCTAAGTTACAAATATTTCTACAGCTAAATATCAGAATGAAAACCTTATACAAGAATCTCTGTTTCAATCTGTTTCTTTTGTCCAATCTTTGGTCTTGACTTCATGCTGGCTCTCCGAGCAACATCCATGCTTTTTGAGGGGCATGTACACCTAGCTGAGAAGCAAAAAATGACTTATAGCCATTCGATTCAAATATAAAGCCCGTGTGCTTTGATAATTCTATTAGAAGTTGAGCTATGGCATAGCTTCTTGCCTCGTCCAGATCTGGTGTGAGCTCATTTCCAATGTCCAACAATTCTGTCCTGGTTCTACCTTCAGGCTCATGCCTATGGATTTCCTGAATATTGTTTTATGTTTGCAGCTGTGAAATGTAGTCCGGTATGTCTTGCTCGCATACCAAACGAACACAGCACATGTTCACATCTAAATGATTGCCATGAGAAGTCTGCACAAATGAAAACTCAATCTGACCACTCGCTATTAAACCAAGCATTGCGAGGCAATAACACAAGCCAAAGGTTATATGGCTCATGAATCACGTATCCGCCTAATACCGGAAAGAAAACACTTTCAAGCCCCCAATTTCGACAGTTCATTTTCCCATTGCATTGAATGCCATACATACTCGTGGAGGTAAAAAACACACACACACACACACACACACACACACAAAGGAAAACCCATCCATTCACCTTCATACCAACTAGATTCTAGCCTCATAGTTTTGGACGACCCGAAATTTCGATGGATGAACCACTTTGGAGTTTTGCATCCAGGAAGTACGATATCCAATTTGTCAGATGTAGTATGGTTGATCTGTAACTAAGGAGGAAAACAAAAAATATATATATATATTTTAAACATTTTGTATGCATTATAAATTAAAAATGATAAGGAATTAAATATAAGAAGAGAGAAATTTAGAGAGGACGTGAAGGTATGTTTTCAATGAAGTAAATATGGTCCTTTCACTGTCTTGCTTCCTTGATAATTCGAGGCATCCAACGCAAAATGCTGAACATCGCAAGTCATACTGCTTTGCTGGATCTAAGAATGTTTCTAATGAAGTACATTGGAAATCTCAAGTCTTCAACTGAGATTTCATTTTGGCAGTCCAATTAAAGAAATACCTGTACTTTTTGGTTCATTACTAATTTTGAAGAGCTTATCAATAGGGAAAGGAAAAGATTTAACCAAATTGCCTGATGAGATTGGAAAATTAGATTCCATTGTTGTGGTTGAGATAGATGAGACATCAATCAGTGCGCTGCCTGATCAGATTGGAGAGTTGAAATTACTTGAGAAACTTAAGATGAAGAAATTTAGATATCTTATATAGTTACCAGAATTGATTAGAAGCCTGTTGAGACTAACTGCTTTAGTCTTATTTGAAGGACAGATTACAGAGTTGCCTAAATCAATTGGGATGTTAGAAAACCTTATAATGCTCAAACTGACCAAGTGCAAGGTGCTTTGTAACCTTCCAGGTTCAACAGGAAAATTAAAGTCCTTGCACCGCCTCTTCATGGATGATACCGGGGTTACAAAATTACCTGAAAGCTTTGGAATTTCTTTCAAGCTTAATGACATTGCATATGGAAAAGAAGCGTCCTAATAATAGTGAGGATATAGAGGAACCAATTGGCAGTTCGCAAGGGAAAGTTGTGCTCCTAAACTCTTTTTCAAGCCTGTCTTTGCTACATGAATTTAATGGTCGAGGTCGGAAACTTTGTGGTAAAATCACTGATGATTTTTGAGAAGTTGCCATCACTAGAGATTTTGAAGTTTGATCACAATCATTTTTGCAGCCTTCCATCCATCCTGAGGGGGCTGTCCATTCCCAAAGAGCTTTCTTTGCCTGGTCGTAAAAAGCCCAAATCCCTCCCCCAACTTCCCTCGAGTTTGGTACAGGTGAATATTGCAAATTATACAGCATTAGAATATATCTTTGACCTTTCAAACTTGGAGAGCCTAGTGGAACTGAATGGTACCAACAGAAAGAACGTTCAGGATATTCCAGACCCTGAATGCTTGAAGTCCTTGAGAAGGCTATACATGAGTTGTTGCAGTTCTTGTCATTGGTAATTAGGAAAAGACTTGCTAAGGTTCTCTCTCTTAAAATTAGCTCCATTAAAAAGCTTAAAAGTGAAGAAAAAAATGTTAAATGTTGTTAAAACAAAGTTGTTGCAGGGCTTGTTGAGGAAAAAAAGCAATCTGAGGATGTCTAGAAGCAGGATCTCGGATTGTTATCACAAGGTGTGATTAAAGTCTCAGAAAGCATAAACCTTGCTATCAAAGCGTTGAACTTGGAAGATGGCTATCAAAGAGTACCAAATACTGATGAAAATAAGGATCACTTGTGTAAGTATCCTGTCGGTCATCCCTTGGTTTTTCAATTGAAAGATGGCTATAATATGCTGGAAACAAAGAGAAATCCACCACATACTGAGGGAATCGAGCTGAAAATGATCTTGGATTTATTTGGTTTATGACGGTGATGATGACTACGAGGAAGACGAAGAATCATTACCAGCAAGCCGGCAATCCATTTCAGAAAAGTTAAAATTTTTCAAGAGTTTAGAAGAAGATGAATCTGCTTCTGAATCCAATGTTGAAGTTAGAAGTGAAGTCCAAGAGATTGAGACAAGAGAGCAATGAATCTCCTCAGTAGGCAAGGGTTGTTTGTGCTTCTCAATTCTATCAATCATCCTTTGGTTTTTCAGTTGAAAATGGCTATAACATACAGGTAACAAAGAGAAATCCACCATATACCAAGGGAATCATTACAAGGAAGCCAGCAATCCATTTCAGAAAAACTAGCAAATTTTTTCAACGGTTTAAAAGAAGATGAATCTGCTTCTGAATCCAGTGGCATGATTAAGAGTAAAGCACAAGAGATTGAGAAAACACAACAAAGAGCCTCCTTAGCAGGCAGGGGATATTTTGCCTCTGTTTTCATTGTTGTTCCATTTATATTTATTTATTTATTTATTTATTATTTGCTTGGTTTTACTTATCATGTTCGTCACCATATACTCGTCAGTTGTACAGATTCAGAGTCACATATGTTCTGTTCTGTAAATGTGTGAATATGGTCCTCAAGATTGATCTTTATTCTATTTATTGGTGAATGTAAAATAAAACCTCATACATAATAAAAAGGTTGATTGGTGCATTCCATGAAAGAAATTAAAACAAAATAAAAAATAAATAAAAATAAAACAATACACAACATAACAAACAAAAAATGCTCTAAAAAGATTCAAGAAATGCCAGGTGACAATGCTCTTACCAAAACAAGAAAGTGCATCAAGCAGCTGCAGAAACACTGTTTTTGTTGTGTTTTTTTCATAGGAAACATAAACATTCATTGAAACAAGCTCAAAAGAAAAAATAAAGATACTTGCCCAGCCAGCAAAGGTCCAGAAAAACACAGAATGATTGCATGACACTGATTACAGACTGGGTAGAATAACTTGTGTCGTTTGACAATAGAGAATCATCAGATCTCCTGAATCACATATTGTTTTGTGTTTGGAGCTGTGAAATGAAGTCTGGTATGTCTTGCTCGTATACCAACCGAACACCACACATGTTCACATCTAAACGGTAGCCAGGAAAAGTCTGCTAAAATGAAAACTCAATCTGACCACAAGTAATATTTTGCCACTCGCTATTAAACCAAGCATTGCGAGGCAAATACACAAGCCACAGGTGATATGGCTCATTAATCACGCATCCGCCTAATTTCAGAAAGAGCACATTTTCAAGCCCCCAATTTCGACCGTTCATTTTCACAATGCAATTAACGCCATACGTACCCGTGGAGGTAAAACACATACACAAAGCAAAACCCATCCATTTACCATCACACCAATTAGATTCTAGCTTTATACTTATGGACGACCCAAAATTTTGATGGATGAACCACTTCGGAATTTTAAATCCGGGAAGTACGATATCCAATCTGTCTGTTGTAGTATGGTTGACATTTTTTAACTAAGGACCAAAAAAAAAAAAATAATAATAATAATAATTATATGTTAATCATTTTGCATGCATTAGATATTAAAAATGATAAAGAATCAAATATAAGAAGAGAGAAATTTAGAGAAGACCTGAAGGTATGTTTTCAATGAAGTAAATATGGTCCTTTCACTGTCTTGCTTCCTTGATAATTTGAGGCATCCAATGCAAAATGTTGAACATCGCAAGTTGCACTGGTTTGATGGATTTAAGAATGTTTCTAATGAAGTACAACCATTAGCCACTACAAATTCTAGACCAGATGGAAGCTCTGTCAATGATCGAAGCGATTCACAACGAAACAATATTAAATTTTTGAGCTTGGAAAGTGCACTGATACTGGCAGGCAGGCTAATGAAATGGTTATAACTTAAATCCAACTCCTCTAAAGAAACTAAACTGCCAATTTCTTCAGGAATTTCTCCTAAATTGCAGTCACTTATTTTCAACGTTTTCAAAGAACAAAGACCAACCGAGGATAAACCCTTGCCAACAATCATATTGATTGTATTTCCAAGTTTGGCGTTTCCTCCTATTATTGCAAATTTGATAAGACCCAGTAATGTCGGTGGAAAGCGATTACCACAATTTAGTGTTTTAAGGTTTTCCAAGAGAGCAATGGAGGGTGGAAATTCACATATTGTAGTGTGTCTCAAGTCAAGCTCTTCCAAACCCTTTAAATCCCCTATGTCTTCTGGTAATTTGCGAAGCTTTGAACAACCATAAAGGTCGAGAACTCGAAGAGATATCAAACCAGATACACTTGCTGGCAAATTCTTAAGACTAATGCAATAAGAGAGGTCTAATAAAGTAAGGTTTGCAAGAGATGTAATGGATGGGTCGATCTCCAACAATCCCCAGCATCCACTAAGTTTCAACTCCTCTAGATTTGCAACTACACTGAAGTCCTGGAATATCAAGAAAAGACTTTCACAGCCAGAAAGATGTGGACAGTTCTGATTAAATAAAATGCTGCACATTGCTAGAATAGTCAAGATGCTTAAAGAAAGTTATATACAAAATTAAATAATTAAATTCTAGGATTATCTAGTAAACAATTATTCCTAGGAATTAATGAAAGAAAAATTTAGAATTACTTGGTTAAAAGTAAAACATGTGGCTGTGACTAAATTAGATAAAAATGTTTCTTGATTTGGAAAGTTAACCACAATTGACGTGTGTAATAATTGATATTTTGTAAGACTGATTTTAACAAGCTACATATATTTATATATTTATATACATTCTACCAATCCATTGCTAGTTTACAATCTCATCATTACTAGTTTCCTCTTATACATCAATAATCATTATATTCCCAAAGTTTTAATTAAATTCAATTACTAATTATATCAATATATTACCTATTAACCACTCATCAAAATCTATTAATGCTAACTGTTTCAATATCTTAAAATACTATCAATGGCATCAGTGCTACATTTGCTCATTAATTAGGCATAGTTGTTTTTAGTACTCCACGAGCGATAACACTTTCCATTCAAATATTTTTTGTTTCAATCTTTCAATAAAAAATTTATGATTTGATATGTAAAAATGATCACTTATTTTAAATCTGAAAAATTGTGACATGTTGCTAGCGAAAGATACGATGTTTCTATTGACATTACCATATTCAAAACTACTGAAGGAGCTAAAAAAGAATAAACAAAAAGATTGTCAAACATCATTCGTATGAAATTTTTCCAAGAATTATCAGAGCAAGTAAGCTGTAGGTATGGACGGACACACGTGGGGCCCAACCTCAAAATTTTTCTAATTTTAAATTTTTTTTTAATTCCCTTTTTGTTGTTTACTAATTTATGCCTCAGACCCAATTGTGCTTCCCAGTGTTCTAAAAGATATAAGACGTCGCAAAATGGCAAGGTCAAACTTTAAACCTTACGAGCTTAGACGTGCCTAGGCAAAGTCTAGGCGTAAAAAAGCCGTTTCATAATTATATTATTATTTTAATTATTATAAAGCTATTAAATAAACAAAATAATTCATATTTTAAATGTCAAAATATGTATAAGACTATATTACATTTATATGTGCAATAAATATAAATTAACATGTAATTGATTATAATAGATTTATAAAAATTTATGTTTTCCAAATTTTCAACATACAGATTAGTTTCAAAACATATATATTACAAACCTACAAGTATATAAGAATTCTTAGATTAATACATATTTTAATTATTAACATAATCTAACTCTTGTCTAATTTTTTATTGGATTTCAATTCAATATCTGTATCTTCATCAAACTCATCTTCCATATCATCCGATACAAAATCATTTTCCTCGGACTTCCTAATTTCAACTTGAGTATTTCTAAAACCTTTTTTAAGTGGTAACATATCATTCTCCATCTTATCATCATTTTCATCATCATCACAACCTTCGGCAATATATGATTGTGCGTTACTAGCATCACTTGCTTGTAGAGTCTTTAATTTCTTTTTTTTTTATTTCATTTATTTCCTTTTTTTGTTAAATTTTCTCTCTAATTCGTTAATCCTTATACATTATGTTTTCATTTTTTTTTGTTTAAGAAAAAAAACTTAATCCTAAAAAGTTTCTATTTTTTAACAATATTTTTTTTTTATTTTTCATTTATTATGAATTGTTTTTTTAATATTTTTTAAAAAATAATCTTAGAAAAAAAAAACTTTGAACAAAAAGGCTCGCATCTTTTAGCCCCTAGACCCGCATTACACGGTCAATACAGTGTTGATCGTCTTTTTTGAAGCCTTGCTATAATGCGAGGTATTATCTAAAAAGCATCACGCCTAGGCGGTGCCTTTTCTCGCCTTTTAGAACATTGGTGCTCCCCCTCACCCCACTCTCCTACAAACTAAATTGTTTGTCTTTTTGTTTCCTATTTTAGTATTTTATCACCTATATTTAGTTTTGTGGTTTTTTTTTTTTTTTGGGTGAAAATCTTAGTTTTCTAGTTAGTTATTTATGATAATAACTATTTAAAATAATTGAATACATAATGTTCTAAATATTATTTGTCATCATAATTATTTAATAGCAAAGGAAATATGTAATTAAAACAAAAATATGATTATTACAATAATTATTTATCCACTATTTTTGAGTTGGCAAATGTTTATATTTAATTACATACTTCTTTCAGTTATTTTTTTATTATACAAAAATATTTAATTTTCTTTAGTTGATTAATTACTGTTAAAATCAACTTTTTTTCTTTATAAATGTTTATTTTCTTTTTGACAAATTTGTAATGGATTTAGTGTGAAAGACAAATCAAATTTGTCAGCTGTATGAGGCAGAAACTCTTCCCACATACCGAAAAGCATTTGAAATTATATTTTTCTCTCATAAATTTTGGAAAAAAAATGAAAAAGAATATTAACCATGTTGAAATGTGGTGATCTTGCCACAATATATAAGGTAGTTCGGTTACACTTGCACTCTTTATTTTGCAACATCAAAGACCAAACATTATTTATGTTTATGCATTTTTATTTTATCTTGTAATGTTTAAGAACAATATCCTTTTTGTAATGCCTTAAGCTCATTAACTAAGCTTAGGGGCTTTTTGTCTAGTTGCTGGAATTGTATTTCCAGTAACATAAGTCCACTTCCTTGGATGCCGTTTGAAGAAGGCTTGGGATTTGGATCTGAATTTTGGATATAATAAACTAGAAACGTAGAGGAAGCAGCAGCAAAAAGCATGGCCCAATTTGGAGCTGGGAAGGCTCAGTTAAGCCCTAAACAATCTGACCATTGTGCAGTTTTGTTGCCCAGAAATCTGGACAAAACTGCCTCGGGTTTGATTATTTATGGGCTTTGTTTTATCTGGTTTTTGGCTAGAACATAGTTTAATATTCAAAAAGACTTCCCTCCAATTTTCAAGTCAAATTGAGCTGGTTTTCAAATTCAAATGCCTTAGACAAGCCGAACTGCCCATTAAAGAAGGTTTCTTGCATGCCCAGCACATTGATTAGAGTTAGTTGAGGTAGTTTGGCTCGGTTGGTTACTTTTAATGCTTTTGTATTTATTGGTCAATATGGCATCATGTCTTATTGTCTTTTTGATGTATTTAAAAGTATGAAAATTGTAATGAAAAACGTTGAGGAAGGAATATTCAAAAAATTTGAAAAACAACAATTTTGGCTCTCTCTCTCTCTCTCTCTCTCTCTCTCTCTCTCAACTACTACATTTGTTTTCTTCTTCTTCCCAAAAGCTAACAACCTTCTCAAGAACCCTAAACCTCCATTAAAACCAGAAACAAAACCTTAACAAACCCAAAAAACAAAATCAAGAACCAAGAACCAATAACAATCATTCTTGACTAACACCTTGAATGATTGTGTTATAGGGTACAACAACATAAACCTACACCAAATTCCATCATGGTATCAGAGCATAGTGTAATTTCTTAGGACCTTGTGAGCTTTCAACCTAGACCATTTTATTTGTGAGAGGATCTCCCACCTAAAGCCTTCCAACCGAAACCAAAACCTCCCAAAAAGACTAGTTGAAACTCACCAAAACACCACCACCCAAGAGCTTGTTCTTGTGTCCATTTTTCAAAACTTTTCAAAAACCATTTTTTCAAATGGCCTTACAATCCTTTGCAACCCCAAC
Source organism: Ziziphus jujuba (assembly GCF_031755915.1). Classification (NCBI taxonomy): domain Eukaryota; kingdom Viridiplantae; phylum Streptophyta; class Magnoliopsida; order Rosales; family Rhamnaceae; genus Ziziphus; species Ziziphus jujuba. The sequence goes on from NC_083390.1 coordinate 8,761,985, forward strand.
ACCACCTAAGTTTGAAGGCCAAAACTATTCCATTTGGAGTATAAAAATGAAAGCCTACCTTCAAGCCTTTGGTTTATGGGAAGTCATAAAAGAAGGTTATGTAGTGGAAGAGTTGAAAGCTAATGCAACCTAAGCACAAAGAAATGCACATGAGGCTGAAGTTGCCAAGGGGTTCAAGGCCCTCACTGTCTTGCACTCCTCCGTGAGTGATTTCATTTTTACAAGGATAATGTCATGCACAAGTTCTAGAGAGGTTTGGATAAAGCTTCAAGAGGAGTTCCATGGAAATACTAGAACTCGGCCAATGCAAGTTTTAAACCTAAGAAGAGAGTTTGAGACCTTAAAGATGAAGGAGAATGAGCTTGTCAAGGATTTCACGGAAAGGATGCTCAAAGTGGTAAATCAAATTTGGGTCCTTGGTGAGCAATTGACCGATCAAAGGGTAGTAGAGAAAGTATTGGTGAGCTTACCCGAAAGGTTTGAAGCTAAGATTTCCTCCCTTGAAAAATCTAGAAATCTTAGTGAAACAACCTTGAGTGAGCTTATCAATGCTCTTCAAGCAACCGAACAAAGGAGAGCCATTAGAAAGGAGGAGACCATAGAGAGTGCATTCTATGGTGGCCATGGCAACAAAAAGAAGAATAAAGGAAGGAAGAGTAACAACACCAACCAAACCAGTTTTACAACCAATAACAGCATAAATAACAGCAAAAGTGGATGGAATCAACAACAACAACAACAACAACAACAACAACAACAACAACAAAGCCATCAAAACCGAGGAGGGCATCCACCTTGCCCTCATTGCAAGAAGCTTGGACATCCACCATCCAAGTGTTTTTGGACGCCGGATGCATCTTGTGAAATATGTGGAGGAAAAGGCCACATTGCCAAAGTATGCAAGCAAAGGAGACAACAAGCCAATGTGGTTAATGAAGAAGCCGAGAACCTATTTGTGGCCACATGCCTTAAGGCCACAAGTAGTGGTTTCGGTTGGCTTGTGGATAGTGGTTGCTCACACCACATGAGTTTCCAAAAGGATGGTTTTATAGAGCTTGACCGAAACTACAAAACCAAAGTGAAGATTGGTGATGGCCGGTTTATGAAAGTAGAAGGCAAAGGAGATGTGTGCTTGAACACCAAGGAAGGTAACAAAATTATAAAAGATGTGCTATATGTTCCTATTTTGTGTGAAAACTTGCTTAGTGTAGCACAATTGGTAGAAAGAGGCTTTGCTTTAAATTTTGCAAAAGATGGATGTATTATATATGATGCTTGTGGTAATGAGCTGTTTAAGGTACCATTGAAGGACAAAAGCTATAGATTGGACCTAGTTAAGAATGAACAAGCCTTAAAAACCAAAGTTGTAACACCCCGTCCCAAACCACATCGGAATTCGTGCACATTGACCGAGGTTGACCATTGACCGAATGGGTCAAAAGTTGACTTTTTGTTCCAGTTGAAATTTCGAGTTAACCAGGGTACCGTGGTGAAGTGCATGATGCCTCGAGTTCGTAGACTAGTAGCACGTCAAAAACGGAGCTACGGTTTGAAAGTTATGGGAAAAACAAGTCGAGGTGCAAACTGTCCAGAAGGTGCCAGGAGTTGACTTTTTATCGTTGTATAATTTTGCTTTGACTTTTGTATGGTTGTAAAGTACTCGTCGATACGAGTCCATAGACTAGCAGCACGCTTAAATCGAACATCTGGTTAAAAAGTTATAGACGTGTGAAGTTTGCCGGATACCGTAATATTTTATTATATCTGGCTTAAGTGCACAGTAATGCCACGTGACGTCACCTAATTGGTCCACGTGGGTGAACAATGTCACCCATGGTGGCTTTTATTTGGCAAAAATATCGAGGAGGAGAGAGAAAGAAAGAGAGGAGAGAGAGAGAAACAACCGGCCGCTGGAATCGACAAATTTTCCGGCCGATTCTTGCTACACGCGCCGGCCAGACGGGAGCCCCTCCCCATTTTTGGCCAAACCCCAAAATTTCACGACCGCCGGCCGCTGGACGCGCCCAGATCGAGCCGGCGAAGCTCGGCGGTGATTTTTCCCCTCCACCGCCCGCCACCGCCGTTTGACCCCTTTTCGGCCATTTTCAGGCCACACGCGCCAGCCACCCCTCACCACCGCCTCATTTTCGGCCAGCCCACCAAATTTCACCGCCACCGAACCTCCGACGAGCCGGGATCGGAGCGTTTTCCGGCAAGGCGCCGAAAACCTTCAAACCCCGATTTCTTCGCCGTCCGGCCTCCATTTGCCTCACCTTCGGTCCCGTTGGAACCCTCTCCCCTTGATCTACAAAACCCCCAAAAATCTCAGCCAACGGCCACCGCACGCGCCGCCGCCAGTGACGGTTGCCAGTGACCGCGGCGGCTCGCCGGAAGTCACTGTTCCGGCGAGTACCCAGTTGCACCGCCGATCCCTGTCCACTGATTCCGACCCCCTAAATCCAAATCCGGGGTCCTTTTCCGCCAATTCGCGACGGATTGAGAGGATCGAAGAGTTGAATCCCGAAAGCTTTCCGACGAGATTCCGGCCACCACCGATCCGATATCCGGGAAGTAAGACCGGATTTGTAATCCTCGTCGCTCAAGCTTCGATTCGGTATATCACTCGTAAATTTTAGTTGTCGTTTGTGTTTGCTCCCCGAGTACCCATTTGGGAGTTACCCGATTAAAATATTAATATTTTTGGTTTGGTGTATTGTGGATATTTTAGGTGCACGTGCGAGTGGTGGAGTCGACCCTGCAGAGGATCTTAATTGAGATACGTGCTTAAGGTGAGTGACCCACCTTCAAATTAATTTCGGGAATTAAATTTGTGAATATTATGTGTGATTTGAATATTTGAAATTTATATTCCATGTGTCAAATATTTAATTGATTTACTGTGGAAATTATTGGTGGATTTATTTTGATTAAAGAAAATATGCATTATATAAATTTATGCCATGTGAAAATTATTTTATGGTATTGAGAATTGTGGAATTCAATTATATATGAAATTCTTATGGTTTTTAACATCAATTTGGGCATGATTTGATTTTCAAATATTTCAAGGAAAATATTTGTTTATGCTGGTGACTTCAATTTTTATAAGTATGCCATGGAATATTACGTGATTCAATTTATTATATTTCAGAAAATATTTTATGCTATTGGAAAAATTGGAATATTTTAATTGGTGGATTTGAAATTCTTGGAATTTATGACGTTGATTATAAAGAAATTGTGGAGAATTTTCGGGTTTAATTGGATGGAATAAACCGGGTATGTTTATGGAAAATTTAAAATTTTGAGATGTATTGAATTATGATTTTTAGATGCACCATACACATACTGGTGTTCTGTTTATATGTGATATGGTTAGTGTGCACACGGATGTGATTAGCGCGTGGGTGGGTGTGAGTAGCACGCAGGTGATTTTATGCGGTTGTCCTGTGGTTGCCATCTGATGAGGGTAGGCCACCCCTCCATGGCCGGGACACCTGTTTGCAGTGGCACGGTGGGACGCCACGTGACCGTATGCTGGTTTCTCTCTATAACCTCCTGTCTAGCGGTACCTTGGGACACTGGGTATTGTTGGCGCCACTGGTATATAGTGGGTGCATCAAGTGATTTTCAGAACTGGAATTTTAAAATAAATATTTTGAAATTGTATTGGAATTAAAAATATAATTAATACTGCTTTTGGTATTTATTCGAATGGGGATTTTAAATTGGTTTAATTTTCCCTTTACTTAATTATTCAATAAATTAATTTCTTTTAATTATAAATTTTGGATGCTTGACTTATTATATTTTATTTGATATTCATTTGAATGAAGTGATGTCTTGGTTTTCAGGGAATACGAATAAAGGGTTTTGTGAAAAGGTTTTAAAAGGGGAACTTTTCCAACCGAGAGGATTGTAAGGGTTTTGAGAGAAATTATTATTTCCAATTAATTATTATTTATCTACTTTATTACCGTGGTATTATAATTGTATAGTAGATAGGGTCACTCACTGAGATGATTAGCATCTCATATTTTTAAATTCCGTTCCTCTAGGTACCAGGTTGTGTCGGTATTCATCCGGAGCGGACTTGATCTTCATCGCTGTCTTAGTTCGAGAAGAACCTTTGCCTTCTTTTATTGAAATTGTAATATTTCTTTCATCCATGTTGCATTCTATACTTAGTAGTACTTCATGGAGCTCTGTATACTGTCTTGGACATTTATGTATTATTTATGCACTGGGTTACTGTTATTAATTTGAAGTGCTGTAAATTTGTGGAACCAACTTGTAGTATTGTGGGAGGAATAAGGGGATGAATATAGAAGTGTGTTTTCAGTGCAGGAAATTTGTGGTAAGTGCATCCCTTAGGGGAGGTTCTGCCGGATTTTCCATTGGAGGGTCTGGTAGGGTTTCCATGGGATCAGGGCTTGTCTAGGGTTCCGGTGAGGAATTTTGGACCGGTCCTGATAAAAGTGGAGTCTATTTCTCAACTTTGGCATAAAAGGCTTGGGCATTCTAGCTATGGTGCCATGAAAAACACCAATGCCATTGTGAAGGACATGCCAAAGATTGAGGAGATGAGAAGCCTATGTGATGTATGCCAACTAGGGAAATCCACATGACTTCCATTCCCTAAAGCTGGTTCATGGAGAGCTAAGGAGAAGCTTAAGCTAGTCCATTCGGATGCGTGTGGACCAATGAGTTTGTCATCAATTGGAGGTTGTAAGTACTTCCTAACCTTCATTGATAACTACTCAAGGATGTGTTGGGTATATTTTCTAACAACCAAGTCACAAGTGCTTGAGAAGTTCATGGAATTCAAGAAGATGGTGGAAACCCAAAGCAATGCAAAGATGAAGTGCTTAAGAACCAACAATGGTGGAGAATATACAAGCTTGGCTATGGAGGATTTTTGCAAAGAAAATGGAATGGTGCATCAATTCACACCACAACAAAATGGTGTTTGTGAGAGGAAAAATAGGGCCTTGATGGAGATGGCAAGGTGCATGATACATGAGAAGAACATGCCAAAGAAGTTTTGGGCCGAAGCCATATACACAGCTAGCTACACCCAAAACCGAGCATACACCAAAGCCAATGAGTCCAAGACACCCTATGAGATATGGTATGGAGAAAAACCATCTTTGGACAACATAAAAATCTTTGGAAGTGTTTGTTTTCTCCATGTTCATCCACACATGAGAGACAAGCTTGACAAAAGGGCAAATGTGGGCATCTTGGTCGGCTTTAGTGAGGTTACCAAAGGTTTTAGAGTTTTCAACTTGGAAACCAAGAAACTTGTGGTAACAAGGGATGTGAGGATTGATGAAGATGCTGTTTGGGATTGGACAAAGGAGGAGCTTCTTGTCCATGAAGATAATGCTCGGTTGGATGATGAAGAAGAAGAAACCAATGACAATAACAATGAAGAAAATGAAGATGATGAAGAGGATGCACTTGAGACCATTGGAGCCGAATTGGAGATTGAAGATGGTGTTAGAGGAGAAAGGCTGTAACAGCCCAGACCACCCACATGCGATATTGTCCACTTTGGGCCCGGCCCGCACGGTTTTGCTCTTCCCGACCCCAATTACAATGGTGGATCACAGGAAAAGACCTCGCAAGGGAAAGGTATCCACACCCACTTATATGGCATGCTTCGTTCCCCTTTCCAACCGATGTGGGATGTTACAATCCACCCTCCTTAGGGCCTAGCGTCCTCGCTGGCACACCGGTTCGGGTCCGGCTCTGATACCACTGTAACAGCCCAGACCACCCGCATGCGATATTGTCCGCTTTGGGCCCGGCCCGCACGGTTTTGCTCTTCCCGACCCCAATTACAACGGTGGATCACAGGAAAAGGCCTCGCAAGGGAAAGGTATCCACACCCACTTATATGGCATGCTTCGTTCCCTTTTCCAACCGATGTGGGATGTTACAAAGGCCATTGTCCGAAATATATGAAAGGTGCAATGTTGCCTTAAGTGATCCTACCAATGCTCAAGAAGCTATGCAAAAGAAAGAGTGGATGGAGGCCATGCAAACCGAAATGGATACGATAGACAAGAATGAAACTTGGTCTTGGTTTCTAAACCTAAAAACAAGAAACCAATTGGTGTAAAGTGGATTTTTAGGACCAAGTTCAACCCGAATGGAACAATATACAAGCATAAGGCAAGGCTTGTGGCAAAAGGCTATGCACAACAAGCGGGTGTAGATTATGGAGAGACGTTTGCACCTGTTGCAAGAATGGAGACCATAAGGCTCATCCTATCCATCTCGGCCTCAATGTCATGGAAGGTGTACCATCTTGATGTAAAGTCGGCTTTCTTGAATGGTGTGCTTCAAGAGGAGGTTTATGTCAAGTAACCCGAGGGCTTCACTGTTCAAGGACATGAGGACAAAGTCTACCATCTACATAAGGCACTTTACGGGTTAAAGCAAGCACCTAGGGCTTGGTATGGCGAGATTGATGCTTACTTGATCTACCAAGGCTTTAGGAGGAGTTCAAATGAGCCAACACTATACATAAGGAATGAAGAAGGCATGATTGTTATCTCACTCTATGTGGATGATTTGTTGGTCACCGGTGAAAATGAAAAGAATGTGGAAGTTTTGAAAAATAAACTTGAAAAGGAGTTTGACATGTCAAGCCTTGGTGAAATGAATTACTTCTTTGGAGTGGAAGTGATGCAATGCTCTAGGGATATCTTCATATCTCAAGAGAAATACATCAAAGATCTTTTGAAAAAGTTCAACCTTGATGAATGCAAGCCAATGTCAACACCAATGAGCCAAGGAGACAAATACAAGAAGGAGGATGGCACACCAAAGGTAAACCCAACCCTATATAGAAGCATGATAGGAAGTTTGCTCTATGTATATTCATCAAGACCGGATATTATGCATGCCACATGTGTTTTGTCTAGATATATGCAAGCACCATCCCAAAATCATTTTGTAGGTGCCAAAAGAATTCTTAGATACTTAAAAGGAACACAAGACTTTGGAGTTTGGTATGATAGGCAAGATGTGATGAGATTAATGGCCTACTCGGATAGTGATTGGGCTGGATGCTTGGATGATATGAAGAGCACTTCGGGGTATCTTTTCTCACTTGGTAGTGGACCATTCTCATGGAATGCAAAGAAGCAAGCAACAACCGCTCAAAGCACCGCCGAAGTCGGGTACATTGCTTGCTCTTCATGTGCAAATCAATGCATTTGGCTTAGGAAATATTGGAGGACCTTGGTTATCCTCAAGAGAGTTCAACCATCATCAAATGTGATAACACTTCAGCCATATCAGTAGCCAAGAACCCCGTTCAACATGGAAGGACAAAACACATACCGGTGAAGTATCACTCTTTAAGGGAGTTTGAAGAAAATGGAGAAGTAAGCTTGGACTATATCAAGACCGAAGATAACCTTGCAGATTTCTTCACCAAGCCACTTCCAAAAGCAAGATTTGAGACTTTGAGGAAGCTTCTCAATATTTCAAGCAAGAACACCAAGGAGGAGTGTTGAAATGTGGTGATCTTGCCACAATGTGCAAGGTAGTTCGGTTACACTTGCACTCTTTATTTTAAAACATCAAAGACCAAATATTATTTATGTTTATGCATTTTTATTTTATCTTGTAATGTTTAAGAACAATATCCTTTTTGTAATGCCCTAAGCTCATTAATTATAGCTTAGGCCTTTTTGTCTAGTTGCTGGAATTGTATTTCCAGCAACATAAGTCCACTTCCTTGGATGCCGTTTGAAGAAGGTTTAGGATTTGGATCTGAATTTTGGATATAATAAACTAGAAATGAAGAGGAAGTAGCACCAAAAAGAATGGCCCAATTTGGAGCTGGGAAGTCTGAGTTAAGCCATAAACAATCTAACCCTTGTGCAGTTTTGTTGCCCAAAACTCTGGACAAAACTGCCTCGGGTTTGATTATTTTTGGATGGGAAAATGGGCTTTGTTTTATCTGGTTTTTGGCTAGAACATATTTTAATATTCAAAAAGGCTTCCCTAAAATTTTCAAGTCAAATTGAGCTGGTTTTCAAATTCAAATGCCTTAGACAAGCCGAACTGCCCATTAAAGAAGGTTTCTTGCATGCCCAGTATATTGATTAGAGTTAGTTGAGGTAGTTTGGCTCGGTTGGTTACTTTTAATGCTTTTGTATTTATTGGTCAATATGGCATCATGTCTTATTGTCTTTTTGATGTATTTAAAAGTATGAAAATTGTAATGAAAAACGTTGAGGAAGGAATATTCAAAAAAGTTGAAAAACAACAATTTTGGCTCTCTCTCTCTCTCTCTCTCTCTCTCTCTCTCTCTCAACTACTACATTTGTTTTCTTCTTCTTTCCAAAAGCTAACAACCTTCTCAAGAACCCTAAACCTCCATTAAAACCAGAAACAAAATCTTGAAAAACCTAAAAAACAAAATCAAGAACCAAGAACCAACAACAATCATTCTTGACTAACACCTTGAATAGTTGTGCTCTAGGGTACAGCAACATAAACCTACACCAAATTCCATCAAACCGGACCTAGTTTAGTGAAGATTCCAATTTTTTTATTGGGTAAATTAATGAATCTTTTGATTAGTTAGAATATGAATAGCAAAATATTATTTACGTGTTTCTCTTTCCAAACTATAAATTTGATAACAGTGTATTATTTAAAAAAATTAAAAACAAAAGAACAATTTAACGCTATCATATAATGTGCTCCCGGCCCCTTGACATTTTTTTTGGGATATGCCACAGGTTGCAGGAGGAGTTTAAAGGCAATATCAACTTACGTGCCTTAAAACTATAGACTTTAAGCAGAGATTTTGAAAATTTAAAATTAAAAAACAATGAGACTGTTAAAGATTACTACTAAATGATAAAAGAAATAGTTAATCAAATGAGAGCCTATGGAAAAAAAAAATTATTGGAAAAAATATTGATAAGTTGCACATAAAAATATGATGCAATTATTATCGCTATTGAAGAGTCTAAAGATTTAGGAAAATTAATAGCAATAGAGTTAATGGGCTCCCTAGAAGCATATGAAAAAAGACTGAGTAGGCGAACTAAAAACAATTCGAAAAATGCCTTTTCAATCTAAAATAAACATATGGTCTCAAAAATCTAAAGATGGATGGAAGAAATTTCAAGAAAATTCAAGAAATAAATAAAATCAAGATAAAAAGAGAAAATATCCTCCTTATGCTATTCACAAAAGAAAAAGTCATTTGAAAAAAAACAATTGTTTAAAGGAAAACCACAGTGCAAAGTATATAGTAAATATGCACTTAGAAAAAGATTGTCACTTAATGAAGACTATCAAATAAACTTCATTGAAAATAAGGATATTGAAATTCATGTCTTCTATGTAGCGCAAGAGGATAAAAACTAAGATACATGGTATTTAGATAGTGGTTGCAATAATGACATGATGAATAATGAAAGTATTTTTTGTAGCTTAAATAAGACTCAAACAAAGGTCAAGATAGGCAATGGAGAATATATAGTGGCTGCAAGAAAGGAAACTATTGCTATAAAGACAAGAAAGGGTACACAATACATAACTGTTGTACTGTTAGTCCCTTCAATAAATCAAAACCTACTCAGTGTAGGGCAAATAATGAGGAAAGGATATTCACTTCACTTTGAGGGAGATTCCTGTACAATGAGGATAAGACAAATAAAACAATGAAAATGGCAAAAACAAAGTTGAGAGGAAACAAATCCTTTCAAATAGAATGGAAATATGCCAACAAAATAGCTATGAATGCACACATAGATAGCTCATGAATTTGGCATAAAAGATTTGGCCTCTTTCATTTTCATGGCTTGAAGATTCCTCATTAGAAGAACATGATGTGTGATTTACCGACTATATAGGAGATCAATAGTAACTGTGAAGCATGTGTACAATGAAAACACCACCAACAACCATTTCCAACAAGTAAAGCATAGAAAGCAAAGAAGCCGCTAGAGCTAATCCACATCGATGTCTATAGACTGATATGAACTCCAACACTGGACCAAAATAGGTACTTCACCCTCTTCATTAATGACTACACTCGAATAACTTAGGTTTATTTTCTTCAAGAAAAATCACAAGTCTTTAAGATTTTCAAGAAAGTTAAAAATCTAGTTGAAAAACAAAGTGACTACTACATAAAAAACTATTCGAAGTGATTGTAGAAAAGAATACACCTCAAAGGAATTCAATAAATTCCACAAAGATGAATGCTTAGAGCACCAACTTACTGTCAGATACGCTAAGGAAAATAATGGAGCATCCAAAAAGAAAAATAGAACCGTCATGGAGATGGCTAGAGCTATGCTAAAAGAAAAGAGCCTTCCGAAAACCTTCTGGGCGGAGGCAGCCTATAAAACTATTTATCTACTCAGCATGTGTCCAACAAAAGCAATACCAAATAAGACGCCTATTGAAACTTGGAGCTGAGAAAATGATCTGCAAAATATCTCAAATTTTTTTACAGCATTTGCTATATACACATTCCAAAAGAAAAGAGAAGTAAATTGGATGAAATGACAGAGAAATCAATCTTTCTTGGATACAGTGGTCAATTAAAAGGGTATCAAATTTACAGTTTGAAGACAAAGAAGATTATTATCAATAAAGACGTAGAGTTTGACGAAGTGCTTCATACAATTGGGAAGCAAAAGATGAAAAAAGAAAGACAATTAATGTGCCAATACTACCACAACAAAAGGAGGAGGAGACAAATTAAATTTAGAAAATCTCCAACTCATGAAACTCAATAGCCATTGGAGCAGGACAATTCATCGCTAGAATCAATACTAAGGAAAACTCAACCAGTAATAAAGATCTATGAATCATGTTATAGAGCAATAAATAGAACTCAAAGATTTAAAGAAGTTTCACAACATGAAGCAGCACCAAGACATTACCTCAAGACAAGTTCAAGTAACTAGAAACCAAGAGTGGAGTGATAGAAATGTGCATCAAAGAGGGATGATAAAATAAATGCTACACATTTCTAGAATATTCAAGATACATAGAGAAAGTTACCCCAAAACAAATAAAATTAAATTAAATTAAATTAAATAATTAAATTCTAGGATTAACTAGCAGCAACTATGCATTTGAGCTGATGAAAGAGAAATCTAGAAGTACTATCCCATCACTAAAAATTTTCTTCTACATATCAATAACCATTACGTCCCACTAGTTCCAAGTAGACCTAATTAGCAATTGTATCATCATTTTTTCTATTAAACTCAAAATATCCTTTAACAATTTACCAAAACTCATCAATGTTAACCATCCCAATATCCTCAAATAATATCAAGTTTTCAAATATGTAACAACAATTAGAAATATATATATATATATATATATAGATATTATATGGTATCAATCTCTTGGAGGACGGAGTCCAGCATATAATAGATGCCTGAGCATCTCACAATATGCTGCAGAAAGGGTGCGTAATATATATATATGGTAATAATCAGATGGGTAAAGTTGCCCGCTAGTGAGCAACAGGCGCCCAGTTTTATATATATATATATATATATATATATATATTATATTTATATATGTGTGTGTAACACCAAATACCTATTGAATTTGCTTAAGCTTTTTCAATTCCGCGAAGCCTTAAGAGGCTCCGTAGTGTAATATTATGTATAGATGAATCTAAAAAAAGAGCTTCTTGTTTCTTTCATTTTTTCTTTTTTTGGATAAAAAAGGACTGCTTGTGTGTGTTTGTATGTGTGTGTGTGTGTGTGTATATGTATATGTTTGTATTTTAAAGCAAATAGGCATGATATATATATATATATATATATAGACAGTAATTATACATGGATCCTAACCTTCCAAAGTCGATTAATATACCTTCCTGTTAAATCAAGCACAACAAATTGAGTCGGTTGGAAACTTGATGGAAAACATTTGAACGGATAATATGTCCATTGAATGAACCGCAACTCATTAGAAAGATAATCGATTTTTGTCGAGAATGTTTCTACAGTCCATCCAGAGTCCTTTTTACCTAGTATGAGCAGTCTTAGCTTTTTCATTTTCCGAAAGTCTTCAAAATCGAATTTTGTTGAATATGGTAAATCAAACATGTTGCATACAATGGCCTCAACTTCTTCCGGCTCCTAGATAAGCAAAATATAATTACAAGTTAGAACTGTAGCACATATATATGTCTAGCTTAGGATAAATTAGAAATTTAAAAACAATTAAGTTTGAAATTGAATTTCGTATCTTCAATCTAATGTTAGTCGAATAAGCAATTTCTATTTAGAGATGTAAGTTAAGTTTGCTAAAATGTAGATTCTCTAACAACATATGTAACTTCAATGAAAACGTACTAGAATATATATGTACAGTTAATTAAAATCCATATTAATGCTGGAATTGATCGAAAGAATAAAAAAGAAATATCACAATGACGTTATTATGGGTATTAGTACTATTTGGTTGTGAAATTGAGGATTTTACTAAATCGGAAAAGCCTATGACTAAATGGGTAACAAAGTTTCTCAGTGCATGATTAATATTCGTGGATATAATAAAATAACTATTTGGATCTGTTTAATTGGCCGATGAAAAAGAATATATTTATATATAGATATATAAACCGAGCTGACTAAATCGGTAACCAAATTTCTCGGTACATGATTAATCTTCCTGAATATAATAAAATCACGATTTGGATGTAACTAATTGGCCGATTAAACTCTGAAAATGATATATTAATATACAGATATATAAACCATTATAGGCCACTTAGTAAAAGCTAGAGTTTGAAAAAGAGTAGTATTGTGAACATGTTTACGTTTACTTTAATAGAGTGTTAGGGAAAGAATATAAAAGAAAAAGTAAGTCACCTCCTAATAGTTTAAGTTTTTAGGAAAATTAATAATTTAATTTGGTATCAAAATAAAATCTTAAAGGTCTCGCCTACATGTGATGAAAAATAAAAGAAAAATAATTTACTTCCTAATAGTTTAAATTTTTGAATTAAGTTGCAATTAAAATTAAAAAAAAAAACTTAACAAAACCTAATCATACGTACCATATTATTAATCAAAACTTGTAATAAATCTGCAAAATTCCGTATCCTACTTTGTCTTCCAAGCTTATTATTGGATTTGTCACACACAATTTTCCAACCCATCTCTTGCAATAAATCACGCTTCCAAAACTCGTTGTCTCTAATGCTCAAAAGAGATTTATCAATAAGATTTCGAATGCCTATTTCTGGATAGAAAATGCAACTATCCAATACTTTCATAACATAATCTTTGTCACTTCCATTGAAAAAGCAAGCAATATCGAGGAATATATTTTTATCTGTATCCTCAAGTTGATCAAAACTTATTCGAAGTACATCAACAATCTCTTTCTTGGGGTACTTTTTCAGCCTGTCCAATTCACTTTTCCATTCATTTACACTTTTCCCACATAAAAAGGAACCCAAAACTTCAAGAGCTAAAGGAAGGCCATTAGCATACTCTATCACTTGTTCAAACAAGTTTACATAATCCTCATAAGGACAAACACCTTTGAAGGCATTCCAAGTACACAGTTGAAGAGCTTCATCATGACCTGTAGCTAAACGTTGTATATTTCTGTCATTCCATGAGAAATTAGCAAACTTTCATCTCTGGTAGTAATGATGATTCTATTCCCTAAACCAAACCATTCAAGTTTTCCAGCTAGTTTTTTTAGTTGGTCCAAGTGATCTACATCATCAATAACGACAAGAAGCTTTTTACCACATAGCCTACTACTTATCATGTTCATTCCACCATGGACATCATTTATTTCTGTACACTTTCCCTTCAAAGTCTCTGATAGAAGTTGTTCTTGTAAGGATTTTAGACCATCTTTTTTGTCTCTAGAAATATCTTTAACATTTGCAAGAAAGCTACTACCTTCAAATTGAGAAGACATCAAGTTATAGAAGGCTCTAGCAAGTGTTGTCTTGCCTGTGCCACCCATACCACATATTCCGATAAAATAAACACCACCAACTGATTTATTAACATACGAATTCAACTTATTTATGCGTGAATCCATTCCAAATAGGTCCTCAGAAATGTTCGGCCAAACAATATATTTACTTGATATCTCCAAAACAAACTTGTGTATGAATTTTGCTTCATTATCCCTTCAAAATTCAATAAAATAAATAAAATAAGTAAAATAAAACCATTATTATACAGAACTGCAGTGAGCATGTAACATGTAAAATGAATATATAGTAACAGCTCCATCCCCTTCGCCAATCTCTTGCAGAAAAGAGATTAGTCTGTCATGCACAAATGTATTCAATTTGATTTTAAAACTTTTATAATTTTTTTTAAATGACTAACTTTGACAGAGTTTATAAATTTTTATGGACTTTTTTTTATAAAGTTTACAAAATTATAAATGACTTTTTTACACTTTTGTATACCTTTATGTTCATAGACTTTGGCAGACTTTTTAATTTTTTTTTTGGGTAATAATATATTTTTAAGAATTATTAACGATTCTAGTAAACTTTTATAGATTTTGGTTTTGAAAATGTTTAAAAAACTTTTAATGATTTTTAAATATATTATAGACTTTACAGTAACAAAATTATATTTCCTATGTCAATAAAAATATTTTTTTAAAGAATAAAAAAGTAAGTCTCCTAAGAGGTAAGCTTTGTTTACAGAAATTAACTGCAAGAATTCTTAATGGTTTTCTCGAACAAAATGACAAGTTTATTGCATTTTAGTATATTATGTATATTTAAAAAAAAAAAAAACCAATTTTTTTGTTTAAAAAATATTTATATGTTAAGCCCATAGATGTTAAAAAAAAAAAAGGATGGATTGAAATAGATCATGTGATTCTTATAAAAGAATTATATATATATATAAAGAAATATTTATTTCAAATTTTTTTTTTCTATATGATAGAGAGAAGGGGTGAAGACAAGGGGAAGAAGGAAAGGAAGAAGGAGAGGGAAGGTTTTCAAAAATACTTTGTCATTCCAAAATTTTCAAAAGTTTTCATAAGTTTTGAAATGAACAAGAGGTAAATTTTGAAACAAAACATTCTACATTTGAATTAAAAGTCAATTAAAATCTATGATTTATTAAAATAAAAGTTATTGATAATTTGAATACCTCTCGAATTTTATAAACTTTAAAATGTTTTAATTGAATATCTCATAACTTTTATAAACTTTTTTAATGTTCTTAAGAATTCAGATCGAATACTATATGATGTCTAGTGACTTTTTAAAGTCTTTTAAAATCCATAAATACCTCATTACTTTTATAAGTCTTCAAAAATCTATATTAAATACATCTAGACTTCTTAATTCCATAAAAATCAATTAAAATATCAATTGAATACACCCTTAGCTCTCTTTC
Source organism: Ziziphus jujuba (assembly GCF_031755915.1). NCBI lineage: Eukaryota > Viridiplantae > Streptophyta > Magnoliopsida > Rosales > Rhamnaceae > Ziziphus > Ziziphus jujuba. Next base: position 8,777,401 of record NC_083390.1, read on the forward strand.
CATTAAAAAAAAATATATATTGGAGAGGTTCACCATATAATAGAATTTCATGCCCACTATAACAAAATCCTATATAATAATAATATTTTAATATTTAAAATTTCAAAGGATAACCTGTTGCAGATCTTTTAGATTGTTAAATAATGGGTAGCAATGACTATATATGCAAAAGAAAAAGAATACTTTTTCCAGCTTTTTTGGCTATAAGATCAAGTGCAAAACGGAAGAGAGAAAATAAAATTTACTTTATTATTAAATTAGTATTATTTTAGCTAAAAGGCAATATAGTATTTGATAATGCATTGCTTGATATGTTGGAGAGTATACCTGGCAATTCGGGTTGGTGGGTCGTGTTCGTGTCAACCCGTTTAATAATCGTGTCAAAAATGCCTAACCCGAACACGACCCATTTATTAATCGTGTCAGGTACCTAAAACACTAACCCGACCTGTTTATAAACAGGTCAACACGACACGACCCGTTTAACACGATTATTTTAACGGGTCGTGTTGACCTATTAACCCGTTAACCTGAAATTGACCTATTAACCCAAAAACTAACCTATTAACCCGTTAACCCGAAAATTAACCTATTAACCCGAAATTTTTTTTTTTTTATGTTTTTGTTTTATTAAAGATGTATTTTTTGTTTTTAAAAAATTAGTAATAGAAAATTATTTTTATAAAAGTTTTAATTTATAATATTTTTTAGTTATTAAATATTATATTAGTGATAAAATATTAATTTAAAATTAAATTTAAATGGGTTGTAATAGGTATATAATCGTGTCGGGTTGAAACTGACACGTTTAATAAATGGGTCATAACGGGTCAATTTCGAGTTAAACAGGTCAACCCGAAAATGACACGATTAATAATCGTGTTAAACGGGTTGACCCGATTATGACCCGAACCCATTTATAATAAACCCAAACCCATTTATTCCGTGTCGTTTTCGAGTCGTGTCACCGTGTCATGATCCAAATTGCCAGGTCTAACACCCCGTCCCAAACTACATCGGAATTCTTGCAAGTTGACCGAGGTTGACCGTTGACCGAATGGGTCAAAAGTTGACTATTTGTTCCGGTTGAAATTTGTAGTTGATCGTGGTACCATAGCAAAGTACATGATGCCCCGAGTTCCTAGACTAGTAGCACGTCGAAAACGGAGCTACGGTTTGAAAGTTCTAGGCAAAACAAGTCGAGATTCAAACTGTCCAAAAGGTGTCCCGAGTTGACTTTTTATGGTTGTAGAATTTTGTTTTGACTTTTGAATGGTTGTAAAATACTCGTTGATATGAGTTTATAGACTAGTAGCACGTTTAAATTGGACATCTGGTTAAAAAGTTATGGACATGTGAAGTTTTCCGAATACCGTAATATTTTAATATATCTGGCTTGAGTGAACAGTGACGCCATGTGTCGACATCTTAGAGGTCCACGTGGGTGAATAGTGCCACCCACGGTGGCCTTAAACCGGTGTGAAAAGAGGGGGGAGGAGAGAGAAAAAGAGAGAGGAGAGAGAGAGAGAGAGAACCATCGGCCGCCGGAGTTGCAAACTTTTCTGGCCGAATCTTGCCACAAAGGTTGTACCTGTAAACCAACCCCCTAAGGCGCAATAGGCACAAGGAAAGAGCAATAGACCGGACCAACCTACAAAAACGAAATGCCGGCCAGGCAAGAGCGCCTCTCCATTTCCGGCCAACCCCAAAAATTTCACGGCCAACCGACCAGCGATGCGCCCGGATCGGGGCTTTTTCGGGCGGCGACGCCACCACCTTCAAACCCAGATTTCTCCCAATTTCGGCCACCGTTTGCCTCACCACCGGTCCCATTGAAACACCCACCTCGAGATCTACCTTTCCACCAAAAAGCATTGCTAGTGGCCACCGAACGAGCCGCCGGCGGTGACGGGTTCCGATGACCACGGCGGGTGGCCGGGAAAATTCACTTTCCGGTGAGTTTCCGACTGCACCGCCCCTCCTTTTTCACTAATTCCTACCCTCTGAATCCAAATCTGGTGTCCTCCTCCAATTCATGACGGTTTGAGAGAATCAAAGAGTTGAATCCTGAAAGCTTTCCGGCGAGATTCCGACCACCTCGGGTCCGATCTCCGGGAAGTAAGACCGGATTCGTAATTCTCGTCACTCAAGCTTCGATTCGGTATATTACTCATCAATTTTGGTTGTCGTTTGTGTTTGCTCCCTGGGTACCCATTTAGGAGTTACCCGATTAAAATATTAAAATAATTAGTTTTGTGTATTGTGGATATTTTAGGTGCACGTGTGGGTAGTGAGATTGATCCTGTGGAGGATCTTGATTGATACACGTGTTTAAGGTGAGTGACCCACCTTTAAAACTATTTTGGGGTGATTAATTATATTTATTTTGTGTTAATTTGATATCTAGAATTATGCTCATGTGGTGGAATTTAAATATAATTGTGAAAAAAATATTATTTTATATATATATATACCCTTTGATGCTAAACGGAAGTTTGGGTTATTAAAAAATTTCTGATTATTATTATTGTGATTTAATTATATTTATTATGTATGAGCAAGATGTTTTCATTAATTAATTGTATTTGGATTTTAATATTATTTTTGGGTATGATTTGATTTTTAAATATTTTAAGGAAAATATTGGTTTAAATTGGTGGTTTCAAATTTTATAATTATGCCTGTGGAACATTATTTGATGGACTTTGTGATACAAGAAAAATTATTTGTATATTGTTATCGGTGGATTTGTACTGGAAATGTTAAAGAAAAATGCAGGAGGTTGAGTTCGAAAAATGGTATAATTCCCATAGTGGATTTTAGAAAAGTTTGCGTATCTTTTTATAATAAAATTTGGTTATTTATTTTAGACGCACTCATACAGTACTGGTGTTCTGTACTGTAGATGTGGATGAGCGCGCAAGTTATAATGTCTCCCATGAGTTGCCATTGGACCGAGGGCAGGCAAGTTTTATATAATGCGCATAAGCTGCCCCCCTCTATGGCCGGGATGATGGTTTAAGCAACGGCGCTGTCGGGACGCCGAAACGACCGTATGCAAGTTTCTCTCTTTAACCCCCTTGCCAGACGGTGCTCGAGACGCTGGGTATCGGAGGGCATCACTGGTATATGGTGTGGTGTGTCAAGTATAAATTTTCATATAGAAATTTCAAACCCTAAAGGTTTTAAAATCGTATTTAAATTAAGTGCATTTAATTTGTTTTATCATCTATTTATAATTATTGAAATTATATTTTGATGCTATTTATGTTAATTTATTTAATTCAAATTATATGATTTATATATTGAATTCTTCTTTTATGTTATATTTCTTTCATGCAAGTGTTCTAAATTTATTTATTATATTTTATTACATTTTTTTTTATATATTTGGATTATTTAATTATTACTTATTAAATTAACGATTCCTTGATTTTGGGACATACAAATAACGGATTTTGCGGAAATGTTTTAAAAGGGGAAACTTTCCAACAGAGTAAATAGTGAGGGTTTTGAGAGAAAATATTATTTTCAAAGAATTAGTATTTATTTATTTATTTAATTTTTTGGTATTGAGTAATTAAATTCTTTTTTTATATTATTAATATTAAAAGCATACAGTAGATATGGTCACTCACTGAGATGATTAGCATCTCATATTTTTTAAATTCTGTTCCCTTAGGTGCAAGGAGTGGTAGACATTCTTCCGAAGCGAACCTAATCTCCGTCGCTGTCGTAATTCGAGAAATTATCTTTGTCTTCAGTCATTTCAATTGTAATATTTATTTCATCCTTATTGTATAATTTCTATACTTAATAGTACCTTATGAAGCTCTGTATACTGTCTTGAACATTTATGTATTAATTATGCACTGATTTCTATTATTTATCTGAAGTGCTGCAAATATGTGGAATTAAATTGTAGTATTGTGGGAGCAGGGATGTGTATAGAAATGTGTTTTCAGTGCAGAAAATTTATGGTAAGTCCAACCCTTAGGGGAGGTTCTGCCGGATTTTTCGTTGGAGGGTCCGGTAGGGTTTTCCTGGGATCAGGGCTTATCTAGGGTTCCGATAAGGAATTTTGAACGGATCCTGACATAAGATGAGTTAGGTAATCCACTAAATCATAACTAAATATATAAAATTTTACTATAAAAAGTATCTATAATTATGTGGGCATCAAAAAATTTACACATCTATTATTAAAAAGATAAGCATGTAAATTTTTTTACACGCCTATCATTAAAAGGATAAACATGTAAATTTTTTTAAGTAGTCACATTATAAATGGAACAAGGCATGTTTTATAGCAAATCTATATATAGTTTTTCTATAGTATAGAAATCTATAAGTTTTTAATTTATGGATACACGCTTATCTTTAATTAAAAGAACATGCATCCGAATTTGTCAATGTCCACACCATAAAAATATATGTGTGTATATATATGTATATATGCTTGAACTATCAAGATATACCATTATGAAAATAAAATAATAAGATATAACTTCTCAAGAGTCGGTTCGCCATGCTCTTCCCAGAACCTTTCAAGGTATTTCCTCTTTTTTTTTTTTTCCTCCCTCTCTCTCTCTCTAGTAGCACTAATCAGGTTGGTTTACTATTTAGCTGAGCATGCTATTAATTTGTGAGAAATTGTAGTCTGGCTTGAAGAGGGTCCAGATTTTGGCTCACTTCATCGCTAGAAGGTGGTGTTATTCCTTCTGATTACTAGTTTCTTTTTAATTCAAGAAAAGCAAAAGCTATAACATCAAAATTAAACTGGAAAAAAAAAATGGAAAAATAAAAAGCTTACTATACTTCTGTACCTCTTACTCAAAGGCCATCCATCTTTTCATTACATTGTCCATGTCTTCACGTTCTCTTTGGGTTAGAAGTGTTTTCTCCTTTTTCTCCCTAAACTCTTGTTTGTGTTTGGCAAATGCTTCTCCAAAAGCACCCATCTTGTTACGAACATGAGTTGGATCCACATGGTAAAAAATTGGTATAAGAATCTGCTCCATTGTCTTCTTGCAATCAAGAATCTTAAGAAGTTCGTTCAAACACCATGTCGAATTGGCATAGTTTGTTGAGAGAATGATAATTGAATGACTAGATTCTTCAATTGCTTTAGGCAGTTCTTCAGCAACACATTTTCCTCTATCAATTCCACGATCATCTAAGAATGCACGAATTCCTTTTTGTTGCAAAGCATCATTAAGAAATCCCGTAAAGTTGTTGCGAGTATCTTCACCACGAAAACTCAAAAACACATTGAAATTTTTTGGAGGTATTGGAGAAGGAAAAGAAGAGAAAGACAAACTAGATCTTTTCATTTTCGATCTTTTGCTCCTTCTTTCTCTTGTGAAACTGAAATGCAAGCAAATGACTGTTTTCTGATTAGCCTAATTACCAGAGACGTAAGAGGTGCTAGACTTAGATCAAGATTATAGGTTTGATTTAATTAGCACAACCACATTGTGAACAGTTCATTAAGTATTAATTTATTTTCACGTGGTTTGTCTACATTGAACACTGTAATTACCTCTTAACTTTTATTACCAGTCTCCCATGGTTTTTGTCTTTTTGCTCAAGTATTCAGAACTTATCTATTCAATTTCAAACCATGAAGTTTGATCATGCTTGCAATAAAGTTTCACTGGTGCATTCATTATGTCGGCAACTATATTAAACATGTAAATCTGTGCTTTCAATTTATAATTTAGAGCTTGTGAAATTGTTTAATTAGATGTTATGCGTGAGCGTGCAAATTAAATATCTATGAAGCCAACCTCACTTTTTGTAATTAGTTGAGAAAAATGCCTGTAGAGAGGAAATTCAAAATTCTTATTTTGAAAATAAAATGTTATTTGTTAGCACGCGTCACCATCACAGAAGCCATATTAAGTATGAGGCAATTCAATTTTCTATCTAAAATAGTTTACTTTCTTTAAGATTAGGTTTTTTAGTAGTGTTATAAGGGACAAAAAAAATCTACTAAATTTATTTATGAAATGATACATGTTAAAATATTATTGATTAATATATTTATATAATCTAAATATAGATAGTGAATCCTTAAATAATAAGTGAATAAAAAAACTAATTAAATATTATCACATCATCTACAACATTATTGGATAAATAAATTTGATGATTATTTTGGTAACTCTAGCATTATTAAGCACCAAAATATTTATCAAATTTATTTACCAAATGACACGTGCTAAGATATTGTTGATTTATATAATCTAAATAGGATTAATGATTTCTTAAATGGATAAGCAAATCAATAAAAAAAACAAATTAAATATTGTCACATCATACATCACACTATTTAATAAATAAATTTGGTGAATATTTTAGTAACTATAATATTATTAGTGAATCTTTCTATTTGTAACCACCAGCAATGATTACCAGCTTATGTGATAAATTTTAATTGAGAGCATTTAATTCTATCATTTTTTATATAAAAATCCTAAAAATAAACCCTTTAATAGTAACCATTTAAATTGTCATCTAGTATATAGATCTCATTAATAATTTTTTACCAATAGTGACAAATAGTATTTTTCATTATTATTTTATACCTGCAGCATTACTATTGCCATATTAACAACAAATTCCATTGCTGGTCACTATTGATGACAAATAGAATCTATTCTAAATGCTTGTAGAATTATTAATCATATTATGACGATCGGCGTGGGGGAATACGGGGCACTGGCGGGCAACCTGGTGTTCAATCTCACATCATCCAGATGTGGATCAGAAGATGGTTCAAATTAATAATACTCACTTTCATAATATCAAGACCTTTTCAGAGCAGCTGGCTTTAGGGTTCGAAAGAACTCCAAAGTCAAGCATGCTCAGGTGAGAGTAGTTCAAGGATGAGTGACCTCTTAAGAAGTTCTGAACAAAAAATCCCATACCGAGTGTGGTTGCAAAATTTAGAACAATATCATCAAAGAGTGACAAGTTCGCCAATAGAGGCAGGGTGTTACAACCAGTGGAGGTAGGGCATTACAAATGGTATTAGAACCTATATCGGCAGAGAGTGTTAGATCTACTAATAGAGGTGAGGTGCTACAAATAGTATCAGAGCCTATACTTAACTAGAAGTGTGCCAGTGAAAATGCTGGGTCCTAAGTTGGTAGATTGTGATGACCAATGTGTAACACTCTGTCCCGAACCATGTTGGAAATTTTTGCACGTTGACCGAGGTTGACCGTTGACCGTTGACCGAAGGGGTCAAAAGTTGACTTTTTGATCCGATTGGAATTCTAGGTTGACTGAGGTACCGTTATGAAATACACGTTGGCACGAGTTCGTAGACTGGTAGCACGTTCAAAACGGAGCTACGGTTTGAAAGTTATGAGCAAAACAAGTTGAGGTCCAAACTATCCAAGGGGTGCCGGAGTTGACTTTTTATTCATGCAAGGTTGAGCTTTGACTTATGCATGGTTGTGAAGTGCTCGTCGATACAAGTCCGTAGACTAGCGGCACATCCGATTTGGACATGTGGTTTGAAAGTTATGGACCTGTAGAGTTTTTCAAACACTGTATTATTTTAATATTATTTTTAAACGTGTAACGATGTGCCACGTGTGACTTAATGAAGGTGACCATGTGTCACCATGTTGAGAAGTCACATGTCAACCATGTGTAAAATCAAATTATTTTTATTATTATTTTAAATAATAATATTTTTATTTAATTATTTAATTATTTTTATTTTATTTCTTTTTCTTTTCTTTTTCTTTTTCTTTTTCTTTTCTTTTCCCCACGTGGGAAAACACCCTCCTTCTCTTCTCTTTTTCTTTTTTTCTTTTTTTTTCCCTTCTTCCCCGAGCCATCAAAACACCACAGTTATTTTTCTCTCTCTCTCTCTCTCTCCTTTGACTCTCTCCCTCTCTCTCTTTGATCGGCGTTTGGCCGGATTTCAGTCGTCGGAATGCCACACGCACCGGCCACCAGTGTAGCCCATCACCTCGCGACCTCAGCCACCAAATCTCCCGGCCAGCCGCCGCCGGACGCGCCCAGATCGGGCCGGTGAAGTCCGCGGCGGCGACTTGAAATTTTCCGGCGATTGTCGCCGTTTCCGACCAACCCAGCCCGACCCATACCTCTATCTCACCATTTTCGACCCCTCTGAGTCCATTTCCGGGGTTAGATTGCCCAAAATCCCCACCGTTTGAAAGATCCCTCAAGTTTAAAACCGGCCGAAGCTTCCCGACCAAATTTTGGCCACCTTCGGCGGAATTGGGGTCGATGGAGACCGGATTTGTAATCCTCATCGCTCAAGCTTCGATTCGGTATATTATTCGCCTATTTTGGTTAACGTTTGTGTTTGACCCCCCGGGTACCGGGTATTATTTAACCGATTAAAATATTAATTTATTTGACTGTGTGTGGATTTTGTTCTAGGAGCACCGGTGAATCGTGTAATTGATCCCATGGTGGATCGTAGGTTAATTGCGTGCTCCAGATGAGTGACCCACCTTTAAAAATATTTTTGGGGTAATTAATTGTATTTATGTGGTATTGATTTGGTATCTGTAATTTGTGCTCATGTGGTGTATTTTAAATACAATCGGGAAAAATATTATTTTATATATATATATATATATATTTACCCATTGGTGCTAAATGAAATTTTGGGGTCATTAAGAAATTCCCGATTATTATTTTATTGTGATTAAATGGTATTTATTACACATGAGCAAGTATTTTTCAGTAATTAATGGTGTTTGGATTTTTATATCATTTTTGGGTGATTAATTATGTTTAATTGGTATTTAAATTATGCTCATGTGGTACAATTTGGTTATGGTTTTATTGTGGTTTAATTTATTTATTATGCATGAGCAAATTATATTTCGGTAATAATCGTACGTGGTTTTAAGTATTATTTTCGGGCATAATTGGGTTAAATATTTTATGAAAATATTTGTTTAAATTTTATAAATTATGCCCGTGGTATTTTTATTGTTGAATCTCGTACTTCGAGAAAATTGTGGTTTATGTGTTATCAATGTTTCGTACCGGTTTATTAAATAAAAATACGTGGGATGGTAAGTGTAACAATTTAATGTATTTCCCACGGTAATTTTGGAAAACGGTACGGTTGGTTAATAATGTTTATTTTTAGACGCACTCATACAGTATTGGTGTTCTGGTGTATGGTGTATGGACACGTGGTAGCGTGCAGGTATTATGTGGTTTAGCGCGCAGTTATTACTTCACCCGTGAGTTGCCATTGGACCGTGGGCAGGCAAGTTTGTTATTGCGCACAGTCGCCCCCCTCCTTGGCCAGGTTGATGGTTTCAGCAACGGTACTGTCGGGACGCCGAAGTGCCGTTTGCAGGTTTCTCTCTTTAACCCCCCGCCAGTCGGTGCTCGGGACGCTGGGTATCGGAGGGCATCACCGGTATATGGTGTGGTGCGTCGGTGTAAATTGCAAATAATTTTTTAAACCCCAAAGGTGTTCAAAAATTATTTACTATAATTTATTATATTTTAATTATATATTTGGGGTATTTATTTATTTATTTGTTTGTTGTTTGTTAAATTATTTGGTCCCTTGGTTTTCGGGAAGTACGTATATCGGGTTTTGTGAAAATGTTTTAAAAGGGGAACATTTCCAACGGAGTGAATAGTGAGGGTTTTGAGAGAAATTGTTACTTCAAATGTTTATTTATTTATTTATTTAATTATTCGGTAGTGATTTATTAAATCCCTTTATTTGATATATTATTATTATTAAAGGTGTTCAGTAGATAGGGTCACTCACTGAGATGATTAGCATCTCACACTCTTAAATTCCGTTCCCCTAGGTCCAGGTTGGAGACGTTGATTGTTCGGGGCGAGCCCAACGTCTCAGTTCGTTGCCGAAGGTTCAAGAAGTTTTTCTTCCCTTTTTCCTCTTCATCTTGTATTGCTTCTTTATCTGTCATTTTATAAATTCCACATTTATCTGTTTAATGCTCTGCATACTGTATTGGACGTGTAGTTGTTCTTTATTTATGCACTGGGTTGCTGCTGTTTTTATTTGAAGTGCTGAAATTTGTGGAACAATTTGTAGTTTGTGGGAGGAATAAGGGGATGTTTTTAGAAGTGTGTTTTCAGTGCAGGTAATTTGTGGTAAGTCAATCCCTTAGGGGAGGCTCTGCCGGATTTTCCATTGGAGGGTCCGGTAGGGTTTTCCTGGGATCAGGGCTTGTCTAGGGTTCCGGGGAAGGAATTCTGGACGGGTCCTGACAAATGTGGGTCGGTAAAGAGCACTAATAGGCTATCTGGTGTCCAATCCCATATCACCCGGGTATAGATCAGGGGACAGTTCAAATGTAATGATAGTTACTCTCATAATGCTGAGGCCTTTTCAAAGCAGTTGGCTTCAAAATTCAAAAGAATTCTAAAGATAAGTGTGCTTAGGAAATAGTAGTCTAAGAATAAATGACCTCCTAGGAAGTTTTGGACAAAAAACTCATACCGAATGCGATAGTTAAATTGGGAATAATATCCAGAGGGTAACAGATTCGCTAATGAAGGAGAGGTGTTACACATATAGTAGCACAATTCATGGTCCAATAATAAAGTTAAGAGGAAAGCATCGAAGTCTTCATAAACCTTTATTTTATGGCATTCCCATTAATCTCGAAAACACTATCAAACTTTAAACTTGTAAGAAAATCTCCAATGAAGATGTAACTTGTGAAAATAAATATAACACATAAGTGATGTAAATAAGAGTTGGCAATCTATGGTCATGTGTTGGGTTTGTGTCGATCCGTTTAACAATCGTGTCAAAAATGCTCAACCCGAACCCGATCTATTTATTAATCGTATCAGGTATCTAAAACACTAACCCAACATGTTTATAAACAGGTCAACATGACACGATCCGATTAACACGATTACTTTAATGGGTCGTGTTAACCTGGTAAACTATTAACCTGAAAATTGACCTATTAATGTAAAAATTAATCTATTTATTCAAAATTAACCTATTGACCAAAAATTAACCTATTTATTAAAATTAACTTGCTTATTAATATATCTATTCTACTAACTTGAAAATCAAGCTTCTTATTTGAAAATGATTTAAAAATAATAATTAAAAAAACAATATAAAAATAATTTAAGTTTTAAAAAATTAAGATACAATATTTAAATTTAATAGTAATATACCCTCTAATTATATTTGCAATATTTAACTGCGTGGTGGAGAGGAGTTTTAGTGATCTGAGTTTTTTTTTATGTTTTTATTTTTGTTTTATTAAAGATTATTTTGTCTTTAAAAAATTAATAAGAGAAAATTACTTTTATAAAGTTTTTTAATTTATATCTTTTACTTATTAAATATTAAATTATGGATAAAATTGTAATTCAAAATTAAATTTAAATGGGTTGTAATAGGTATATAATCATGTCAGATTGAAATTAATACGTTCATTAGATGAGTCATAACAAGTCAACCTGAAAATAACCCGATTAATAATCGTGTTAAACGGGTTGACCAGTTTATGACGAGTTGACCTGTTTATGACCCAAACCTATTTATGATAAACCCAAACTTATTTATTTCATATCGTTTTCAAGTCATGTCGTTGTGTCATGACCTAAATTGCCACCTCTAATGTAAATAGTATTTGAAGAAAATTGCCATCAAATGACAATGTTTAGAGTGAATGTCAAGCTGATGTGGCTTAAAAATTTTCAAGATAAATATCTACTTTTAAATGCTCTATTCGACGTTTTATATTTTCTGTAAAAGTCAAATTTTCCTTTAAAAATCTTTTTTTTTAAATTGAAAAATTTTAATAAAATATATCATTAATTAGTAACCATCAGTTGTCAAGACCTTTTCAAAGTTACCTATCAGAACCCTAGGATAAACCTAACTAGGAAAAATCCAATCGAAACTTCTACATTCGGCATTATCTCCCCTGTAAAATTGACTTTCCCAAATGTTTTCTACATAAAAACTCACTGCAAAAATATACATCCTCTTTATCCCTCCCCCTTTACAACAAGTTTCCACAAATTTGCAAGATTTCAATAACTGCATAGGAATATAAACATAAATAATAAATAATAAATCGTAAATATTTTTTGATGTATTGGGATCCCTCCAAGAGTTTCTTGCCTAAACCCTAAGATAGCTCCGACCATCCTCTAGTTTTTATTCAGCATAAGAAATACGTACTTCTATATATTTATGGCTGCCCACACCTCACGTTTACTACAAATTCACAATTTTACAGCACTTCATGAATATACCAAAACATAAATATAAATAAATAGATAATAATAATACTAATAAATAATAATACTAATAATAACAGATAAAGACAACTTTAATCCCAAATCCTAAATTATACAGTCTACTTTTCAACATGTAAGAAATGTACACATACAAATTTATATTGCTAATAAACTATAAATTATAAGATAACTTTAATTAAAATATAGAATACACATATAGAAATAATACTTTAAATTGAACGGGTAAGATCTTGACAATAATTCCTATAACACCACTACTACTCAAAATCAACATAAATACAAATTTTCTTAATATAGATATACATAAATATGAATATATATACAATCTATCAAAGGATTTGAGTGACTTGCCCACAGGCTAATACATCTGTCTAAAGGCTAATACACCTATCCGAAGGCTAATACACATATCTGAAGGCTTATAGACCTGCTCAAAGGTTTATACACTTGTTCGAAAGCTCATATACTTGCTTAAAGGCTCATGTACCTACCCAAATGCTCATATACCTGTCTGAAGGCTGATACAGATTTTTGTTACCAATATTGTACGAATCTTTACTTCAAAATGTTACACACATACTTCCAAATCCATAAAGTTGTAAATTCAAATAAATATAACAATCATGCAGTTAACAATAATAATAATAATCATTATCATAATTAGGTAAAATAGAATTAAAAAAAATGATAAATAAATTACTTAAACCGTACACTTATAGCGGAAATACACCGATATACCATATAATATATCAATACATGGTCTCATATTATCAACTATTTATAGATATACTACTACCAATACTATCAGAGATGGTTGCTTATAATGGTCATTCAATCTACTGATCTTATAGGTGGCAAAAATACAATACTAAGTCATTTATGAGCCAAACCAGCTCGTTGCCCTAGTATAGTGTAGTATGCCTGTTACATATCATGATATATATATATATATATACATCGAAAGGATATCTGATGCATCTTATGATATACCAATGCTGCCAAGTGATGCTTGGTATCCTAAAAACCACTTAACAGAAGAGAGAGAAGAAGAAAACATGCACGCGGCCACTTTAGCATCCCAAAGGTGTCAGTGTTATATAACTTGCTATCCTAAGACTAAGGGAGGTAGCTAATACCGTTACTATAAATATACCTACTTACCCTTGCTCAACTTACCACTTATAGGATGACTAAATATAACTTGTCATCCTTGGACTACAAGAAGAGTAGTTAATACTATCACTGCAAAATACCTACCTACTCTCACTCACCATAATGCACAAAAGATGACTACATATAACTTGCATACAAAATCGATCATATATATGTCTAAAACACTGATACTATATAGTGCATCTATAGACCAACTAGTCACATGTAAACATACAATTACGAAAAACCTAGACTCCTCATAACTACATTTTAAAACTGTAAATAAATGTTTCAAACAAATAAATACATAAATAGAAGAATAAACAGATAAATAATAATAATAAACAAATAAAAATAAGAAAAATTATGATATTTAAACATAACAAATAATTTTACAAATCTTATAAAATCAAACTTAACTCTACTATTGAAGTACTACCCAAAATTCAATAACCAATAATAAAAATTTTGAAAACCCAAATATAATATTTTTAAGAAAATAGACCACATCGAAATCGTCTTAATATTAAATACTTTTATAATTCTTAATTCTTTAAAAAAACCAACATTTAAGTTAATAAATAAATGCATGAATTAATAAATAATATTACCAAAATCATACGCATATATTTAATTATACACACACACACACATATATATATATATATACACACACATAAATACATAGATATATTTAGATATAAAAATATTGGTTTTTCTCATTTCCATTTACAAACCATAAACGAAGAATTACTTTTAAAACAGAATAATAATTTTTATTAGAAATAGATTCTCTCAACTCATAAATTAACGTATAAATAAATGAAAATAGGTAAACAAATAATCTTACAAAATCATATATATTTACTTAATTATGCACACAGACACATATATGAATACACAAATAGACATGTCTTATTAATATGAATGTTTTATCAAAACTAAAATTAATAATAAACAATTTCACAATTCAAACATGGGTTATAGTCAAAATTAAAGCACAGAAGCATTTAGAAAGAAATCATATAAACTAATATCTTTTTAATTCTACAACCAACTCAATAATTTAAAGTTCAAAAAACTGTAGATTGGCAATTAAAATAATAAATCAATAAATGAAATTATTTTAATTAAACATAAGCAACTAGACCTTTTTGGAATTTTATAAAATACTCAATTAATAATAATATGTTAAATAACTCCTTTAAATCCAAATTTAATAATAAATAAATAAATAACTAATATATATATATATTACTCAAAAATAGAACTTAAATATATATATATATATATATATATGTCACTTACAGTATTGAGATTTGTCCATCCCTACTCTACTGCAGAGTTAGATATCTCGGGCATAGTCCAACCTTAATATTCTCGAAACATTCCACAATAGACATGTTAGACTCTTTAAACTTTTACAATCTATGTGAGTACATTTTTAAATATACACATATACATATATACATATATGTATATATATATATATATATATATATATATATATATATATATATATATCCATAATGATAAGAATTCGCCAGTACCTATTCAAGTGACAATCCGCTGGCATGCAGATCCTATACAGTTGAAGACCGGACTAATCATTAGGACTCAAGCCAAGAGATTTAAGGACCACCTAGTTGGCTTTTTACAAGGAGTTATCAATTCTCAAAAGGGCTTGTCAATACTCAAAGATTCAAAGCCTATTTTAAGAATCCAAGTGGTGGAGGCCTATATGCACCCAGGTAGTTGTTTTAGTGCATTTATGGATTCCAGACTGCAAGGAATGGGTTCAACACTTCTTAAACTCAATTGATATCACTAAGAGGTCATGGAATCAAGTAAAGTAATAAGAAAAAGCAACAAAGGAGGCCATTTGCGCATGGAAGGGATTTTTGGCCAAAAATGTTGTATTTGCCGCTAGCTTTACTGTATTTTATTGATTTGGCATTTTCTTTTTGTTCCCATCAAGGGAAACGTATGGGAATCATAAATAATCATATTTGGCATCCTACATAGCACATTCGATCTTATTTGGAGCCTTTACAAGCTTGAAATTGGTCAAAATTAGCTTAGTAGTCAAACTAGTCAACAAGTTTTCTAATTTAAGTTTGACTTTTGTTTTAGAAAATTAGTCTTTTATTTGCTGGACAAATCAACTTAGGAAAGTTATTATTTATTTATTTTAATTGTAAGTTAATTAATTCCTAATTTAAAATTAAAGAATTAATTAATACAAATTAGATTAGGAAAAAGTGTGAAATTAGGCAATTTCCTAATTTGATTCTATATTGGCCGAAATTTTCTAATCCTTTTAGGGTTTTATTTTGTTCATTCAAAGCCTATTTAAAGGCCTATTTTTCAATGAGAATGCACCTTCAATATTATTCAGAAAATTATTTGTGAGATAGAATTCTTTTTGTTCTCTTTGAACACCTAAAACACCATTAGAGAGTGAGTGTTTTAGTTTTGACTTATCAATAAGGCATTCATAACCTATTGTGGCATCTTCATTATACCAAGGTTTCTAATCACAAGTTGGTTACGGGTTAAGGTTTTTCCATAAGAACTTTAACTTAATTGAGATCCGGACTAATATAATACGGGTTTAGGTGCAAGTCAACCTAGGTTCGTATCATTTGGTATTAAAGCCAAGATTTTGTTCAGATTTGATCTATCTTATTTGTTTTATTTTGTTCTATGTTAATTTGAAATTTTAGAATTAGGTTAAGGTTGCATCCATCTCATACACATTCTGCATATTCAAAAAAAAAAAAAAATTCATTCCTAGCTAAATTAGGTTTTCCTTGTTTTACCGTATTTTTGCTTCCTAGTTTGTTTGTAGCCTTTCATTATTGTTATTGGTAATTTGGTTTAGTGTTGATTTTTCTTTGTTGTTTTAATCTTAATTAGTTGCATTCATATATTCAAAAAAAAAAGAGAGAGAGTTTTGAAAGCATATTGCATAAAAATCAAAAATTGTGCAATTTGTTTTTATTTTGAGTGTGGATTGGGTTTATTGAATTTTGGCATTGAAATTGAAATTTTTGGTTTGTTTTCTTGCTACTGGAGTGAGTTTACATTCCGTAAGTATATATAAAAAAAAAATCCAAATAAAAAAAATTAGAAATCCGGTTTTTGTTGAATTTGGAGTTTGAATTTGTTTGCTTGAAATTTATTGGAGCTGCTGAGTTGCTGCTTATTTATGCAATGTTTGGAATTGCTAGAAATTCAATTTGGCTATTGGATATTTGAACTTTGGATGCTAAATTATTTGGATTAAAATTAGTTAAAGGATTTGATACAAAAACTTAAATTGCAAGAACAACAATCAAAACTATTCTCTATTTTGTTCAAATTGATTCTTGTTCATTGTTTGAATCTCTTTTCTCTATTTAATCCTTGAATTATTGGTTTATTCATATTCTGGACAGCTTTTATTTCATTCCAAAAATTTGTTTGTTAATTTACATTGTTTTGCATAGAAAAGCCGAGAACAAAGTTTTTTTAATTCACTCGGTATTGCTTTTTTTTTTGCTACTGTTTTGTTGATAAGTTTAATTAAAATATACTTGTGATCTAATTGCTGTTTTATGGGTGTTTTAATTAGAACTTTGACATAATTCTTTGAGTGGAAAATGGCAAGAGAGTGTGAGCTCAAAAGAGGGTTAAAAAGCCGAAACTAGTGTGCAAACACGAGTGTCGAGACTTTGTTTGAGTGAAACACGTGAGGGAGTGAATTTTGGTGAGGATTTATTTTATTTTGCAATATTTTTACTAACATGGCAGTTTTAAGAATGAGAAGATTGGATGGTTCATTAAGAATTAATGAAGAGGAATCCGTAGGATTCAAAGGTGATTCCCGAGCTACAGGGAATGGAGGTGAACACATTGACATGATGGCGGTCTCGGAACAATTACAGCGGATGAATGCTCATTTTGACCATATAGATCAAAGGATGGATAGGTTAGAAACATCACAAGGTGGGCCGAATGCAAAGTTTGATGCTCATGGTGGTCGAGGCTGAGGCTGAGGAGGCCGAGGGCGAGCTAGAGAAGAATTCGGGGAAGGTAATTTTGGAGATGACCTTGAAGAGGAGGTTGATGATATTTTTGTACTCCAAGGAAGGACAATCTGTGGGAGACCAGCAAGTAATGGAGATGATGATCTTGAAAATATTAAGGTCAACATACCACCTTTCATGGGAAAAAGTGATCAAGAAGCCCACTTAGAATGGGAGGAGCGAATGGAGATGATTTTCGATTGTCATAACTATTCAGAGGGGAAGAAAGTTAAATTGGCAGCTTTGGAATTTGGTCGTTATGCACTCCAATGGTGGACAAATGAGTAAAGTACCCGAAGGAGAGTTGGAGATGAACCTATAACTATTTGGCGACAAATAAAAGGAGCCATAAGAAAGAGGTTTGTACCAAGTCATTACCATAGGTTGCTGCATTAAAGACTCCAATCATTATCACAAGGTAGTAGGTCCGTGGAGGATTATTACAAGGACATGGAGATGCTCATGATGAGATTGAGTATAAAATGAAGATAAAGAAGTAACCATTGCACGGTTTCTAGGTGGATTGAATCAAGAGATAGCTAATCACTTGGAATTACAACAATATGTGGAATTGGAAGAGATGTTGCATGTGGCTATCAAACTTGAGAATCAATTCAAGAGCAGGGGTACAAGCTCACAGTTTGGAGGTGTTACAAGCAGTGGGAGGTCAAATCAAAGTGTTTGGAGAAGCAATCCCACATATAACAACAAACCAAAATTGAAGCTAGGTGAGGAAAGCACCAATCGGCCAAAAAGGGAGTCCAAAGCCGAATCTGTCCAAGCACCAAGGAATGAAGGTAAATCTAATCTTAGACCTTCTAGAACTCATGATATTGTGTGTTTTAAGTGCCATGGATGAGGACGCATCGCTAGTCAATGCTTGAGTAGGAGAATCATGGTGTTGAAAGGTAATGATGAGTTAGAATCCGAAAGTGAAGAGAATAAGGGTGAAACCGAGCAAGAAGAGGAAGGAATTGAAGAGGAAGCCGAGACCTTAAATGCTTCAAATGCCAAATTAAGCTTGGTGTCTAGGAGAGTCATAACCGTGTACAAATATGAGGATCAAATACAAACAGAGAACATCTTCCACCTCCGTTGTAAAATCCAAGGTAAGGTTTGTAGTATGATAATTGATAGTGGAAGTTGTGCAAATGTAATTAGTAATATTATGGTGGAAAAATTAGGCTTAGCAACAATTAAACATCCCGAACCATATAGATTACAATGGCTTAATGATAGTGGTGAAATGAAAGTAAAAAAATAAGTCAAAGTAAAATTCAGCATTGATAAATATGTAGATGTTGTTTTGTGCGATGTTGCGCCTATGCATGCCGGTTATATTTTATTAGGTAGGCCATGACAATTTGATAAGGATGCCATATATTATGGGAGAGAGAATTCCATTGTATTTAAATTTAAATGGCAAAAGGTTAAGCTGGAGCCATTAACTCCAAAGAAAGCATTTAGAGATCAACTTCAAATGTAACAAAGAAAGGAGGCTGAAAAGCTCAAGAAAAGAATTAGTGTGGCACCCACGACAACAATATCAATCCAAAGAGGCAAAGCTAAACAAGACCAACCAGGTAAGTGTCCTAAACTAAAGATTAAGGGTAAAGAAGGAGAGAAGGCCGAGAAAGAGAAAGAGAGGACAAAACCCTAGAGAATGAGTGAGAAACCCGAGAGTGATAGTGAACCCATGAATGGGAAAGAAAAATAAAAATTTCTATTTAGTTTTGGAGATGTTAATAAAACAATTTTGAATAAGAAACCACTGCTGATCATGATTTATAAAAATGTATATTTAAATGATCAAGCTAATCTCGAAGAACTTGAATTGCCAAGTTCTATTTTTTCTCTTTTTTGCAAGAATTTGATGATGTCTTTCTGGAGAAAATTTCTAATGGTTTACCACCTATCCGAGGGATTGAACATTAAATTGATTTTGTGTCAGGACCCGTCTAAAATTCCTCACCGGAACCCTAGACAAGCCCTGATCCCAGGAAAACCCTACCGGACTTTCCAATGGAAAATTCGGCAGAACCTCCCCTAAGGGTTGGACTTACCACAAATTTCTTGCACTGAAAATACACTTCTATATACGTCCCCTTATTCCTCCCACATTACTACAATTTAATTCCACAAATTTACAGCACTCCAAAATAATAATAGGAAATTAATGCAGTATTTAATAAAATGTGTCCAATACAGTATATAGAGCATTATTCAAATAAATATGGAATTAATACAATGTCAGATACAGAAGCAATACAAGATGGAGAGGAAAAAGGGAATAAATGCTTCTTGGACTTTCGACAATGAACTGAGACGTCGAGTTCGCCCCCGGACAATTAACGTCGACTAACCTGGACCTAAGGGAACGGAATATAAAAATATGAGATGCTAATCATCTCAATAAGTAACCCAATCTAAGATACGATTATAATAGTAATAATAATTATAGTACACTTGATTAACTAAGAATGAATAAATAAATAATTAATAATTAATTGGAAATAATATTTTCTCTCAAAACCCTCACTATTCATTCTGTTGGAAAAGTTCCCCTTTGAAAACATTTTCGCAAAACCCAATATTTTATGCCCCAAAAATCAAGGAATAATTAATTTAATAAAAATTTAAATAATCCAAATTTATAATGAAATAAATTGAAATAAAATAACTTATAACAATTATTAAATAATTAATGCATGTCATAACAATTAATACCAAAATATTAATAAAACTCACATTAAAACAATTTATGAAATAATTAAATAATTAAAATAAATTAATTTATTGAATAATTAAGCAAAGAAAGAATTAAATCAAATTAAAACCTCCATTTGAAATAATTAATAAAAAAAACAACATTAAATATATTCTTAATTTAAATACAATTTCAAAATATTTATTTTGAAATCCATGTTCTGAAAACCATTTGATGCACCCACTATATACCAGTGGTGCCAACGGTACCCAGCGTCCCAAGGTACCGCCAGACAGGAAGTTAAAGAGAGAAACCGGCATACGGTAGTGTGGCGTCCCACCGCGCCGCTGTTAACAGGCGTCCCGGCCATGGAAGGGCGGCCTACCCTCATCCGATGGCAACCACAGGATAACCCCATAATCACCTGTACACTACTCACACCTACCTGCGCACTCATCACATCCACCTACGCGCTAATCATATCCATATATAAAGAACACCAGTACGTGTATGGTGCATCTAAAAATCATAAAACCAATATATTTATTTTCAAATCTCAAAATCTCATAAATATTATCGGGTTTATTCCATCCAATTAAATCCGTAATTTTTCCACATTCTCTTTTAAATCATCGTCATAATCCATCGCACTATTTCCATCAATTTCAAACCCATCAACTTTCAAATGCATCAATTTTCCAATCCACAATGATCAAATGCATAAGCATAATTTTTAAAATAATATCCTTAAATCCTTAAAATTCAATATAGGCATAATTTAATTAAAATCCCATAAAATTTTCAAAATTCATAAATCCATATAAATGCATTTTTATTGCTTGAAATAAACTCATAATAATTTCAACAATAAATCAATAATGTTAAAAATCATAATTTCTTTAAATATCAAATTTTCATAAAATGAATTTCCATAATTTATCAAAATCAGAATCTGATTTAATGCACATATACATTTCAATTTATTCAAATTGTGCTATCAAAATTTCAAATATAATTTTGCTAAATATTTAACGCATAAATATTAAATCCAAACATTTAATTATCACAAAATAAATATAATTTAACACCCGAAAATAATTTTGAAGGTGGGTCACTCACCTTTAGCACGCAATTAACCCAAGATCCTCCATGGGATAAATTTCACGACGCACACGTGCTCCTAGAACAACAATATTGCAGAACTCAAATAAATTAATATTTTATTCGGGTAAATAATATCCGGTACCCGGGGGGTTTAACACAACCGTTAACCAAAATTTGCGAGTAATATACTGAATCGAAGCTTATGGAACAAGGATCGCATTACCGGCCTTCATTGACTCCAATTCCGCCGGTGGCGATCGGAATTTGCCCGGGAAGTACCGGCCGAACTTCACCTCCTCATAACTCGTGAACCACTTTGAATTTAAACAATTGGAGACCATATTTGAACTCAGAGGACTCAAAATAGGGGAAAAAGGGTGGAAGATCAGACTGGGTTAGCCGAAAACGGCGAGAATTGTCGGAAAACTCAAACCCACTGCCGCCGACTTCACCAGCCCAATCTGGGCGCGTCCAGCGGCGTTTGGCCGGGAAATTTGGAGGGTGGCATCGCCGGGGAATGCGCTCCTTCCTTGGCCTGCGCGTGTGGCCGTCTGGTGGCCGGAATTTGAGAAACGACAAGGACCCGAGAGAAGGAAAAAGGAAAGGAAAAGAAAGAAGAAGAAGGAAGAAGAAGAAAGGTTCGGGGGGGGGGGGGGGGGGGAGGGGTGGGTGTTTGTCCCACGTGAGGGAAGGAAAAAAAGAAAAAAAAAGAAAAGAAAAAGAAAGGAAAAGAAAATAAAAAAAATTAAATAATATTAAAATAATATTATTGTGTAGAAGAATAATAAAATATTATGGTATTTAATCATGGTTGACATGTGGCATCTCACCATTGTGACACATGGCATCCTTTATTAAGTCACACATGGCATACTGTTCACATATTTAAAAATAATATTAAAATAATACTGTATTTGAAAAATTCTACAGGTCCATAACTTTCAAACCATATGTCCAAATTGGACGTACCACTAGTCTATGAACTCGTATCGATGAGTACTTCACAACCATGCATGAGTCAAAACTCAACTTTACATGAAAAAAAAGACAACTCCGGTACCCCTTGGACAGTTTTGACCTTAACTTGTTTTGCTCATAACTTTCAAACCGTAGCTCCGTTTTCGACGTACTACTAGTCTATAAATTCGTGACAATGTGTACTTTTTAACGGTACCTCAGTCAATGTGAAATTCCATCATGAACAAAAGTCAACATTTAACCTTTTCTCGGTCAACGACGGTCAAACCCGGTCAACCTTGGTCAAATTTGAGAAATTTTCGATGTACTTCAGGACGGGGTGTTACATTTTGCGCCAGGAGCTGCAATTCCTAATAGGCCTGCATATAAGAGTAATCCCAATGAGACAAATGAGCTACAAAGGAAGGTAAGTGAGTTGTTAGACAAAGGATACATTAGGAAAAGTATGAGTTCATGTGCTGTTCCTATTTTGTTAGTACCTAAGTGATGCGAATCCACTCGAGCACGCACAACTGACAACCCGCAGAGGTGCCAACCCGATACAGATGAAGATTGGGCCTAGGGATCAAGCTAAGAAGTTTAAGGACAAACTTGCTGCCTTTATCCAGGGGATAATTCATTCTCAAAAGGGCTTGTTCATACCCAAAGATACAAGGCCTGTTTTGAGCATACAATTGATGAAAGCCGATACGGACCCGGATAGTGGTTTTGGTGCATTTATGAATTCCAGACAGTGGGAAATGGGTTCAAATCTTCTTGAATTCACTTAATATCACTAAGAAGTCATGGGAGCTGGTCAAGACCAAAGCTTTGCTGGTCATTTAAAAGGTGTGCGCATGAGAGAGAGAATGGCCGGGTTTTGTTGTATTATTTGCTGGCTTTACTGTATTTTGTTGAGTTGGCTGTTTCTCTTTCCTCCAAACAAGGGCAACGTGTGGGACTCCATAATAATTTTATTTGGCATCCTACAAAGCATATAGAAGCTGATTTGGAGCTTAAATTTGTCAAAGATTTGTCAAAGTCAACTTAGTCAAAAAACTACTATTCTAGTTTCCTAATTTGATTTCTACTTTTTATTTTAAGAAATTACATTTACTTTTGGTTTTTATTTATTTATTTGCTGGACAAATAAGTTTAGAAAAGTTATTATTTTATTATTTTCATTGGAAATTAATTAATTTTCAATTCAAAATAAAGAAATTAATTAATCCAAATTAGATTAGAAAATGATGTGAAATTAGACAATTTCCTAATTGGATTCTATATTGGCTGAAATTTCCTAATCCTTTTAGGGTTTTATTTTGTTCATTCAAAGTTTATTTAAAAGCTTATTTTCAATGAGAAATCAAGCTTGAATTTTACACAGAAAATTATTTGTGAGATTGAATTCTCTTTATTCTTTTGAACACCTAAAATACTATTAGTGAATGAGTATTTTAATTTGACTTATCAATAGATCTTCTACACCTATTATGGTATCTTTATTATATACCAAATTTTTTAATCACCAATTTATTAGGGATCAAAATTTCTATTCACAGAATAATTAACTGGTAAAAATATTAATTATCTATTATGCTATTAAAATAGTTAAGCGTATTAAAAATATTGATTACATATAAAAGAAGGAAAATTAAAAAGATCCACGTGGAACTTTGAGGGAGGAAAAAAGAGACAAAAGAGGAGGGTAGATTAATGGAAGTTGATGGATAAAAGAGTAAATACGAAAAAAGAAAATTACTAAACTGTTAAAAGTGAAAATTTTGGGGCGGATGGGGCCCAAAAAACTTTAATTACTTGTGTATAAAACGTCCCACTTACATGCAGATGGGGCCACATGATGGGTCCCATAAATGAATGTGAGTGAGCTTTGTGTAGGCCCACCATACCAACGTTTTTCTCGAATGGAAGGATGATTTTAAAGTAGGTTGTAAGAGGTTTTTTTTATTATTTTAATAATAATTTATTATTTTTTTATTATTATTATTAGTTTGTTTTTTTTGGCATCAAAGATGGCCGGGGCATGTGTCAAACCATCATTTCACACCGTGTTAGTGTAAAGTCCACCGAAGAGGTTAGTTTCCAAAGGAAGAAAAGGAGAAGTTAAGATATAGCTTTAGTCTAGAAGGTGCTATCACTTTTTTCTTTTTCTTCTTGTATGAAATTTGGAGTGCTATCACCGTCACAAAGAGAGTTTACATATGGAGAGAGTTTGTTCTCAGAAAAAAATAATAAAAAATAAAAAATAAATAAAAGAAAATGATAAAAACAAGATTTTTTTTTTTTTGTTTTTTGGGCAGCTTAAAAAGAAATGTTTTGAATATGAATATGGTACTGCTGTAGCTGTTGTAATGAGAAACGTTTTTATTATTATTATTATTTTTTTTTGGGGGAAAAAGCAAAATGTTTTGATTTACTAGTATAGCAGTACAAGAAGAAAATATAAACCCAGAAAAATTACGAGAAAATATTAATATATATACATTATCAAACTACAGTTTCACTCACGCATAAATCAGGATGGTATTTACTTTGTTTCTTTGTACACGCATTCTTTCATGGAGAATCTGACTTTTCTTCACCTGAAAAAACTGTACGGCGTTTGATCACTACAAAAATACACGGCAAAGCCACCGTGCATATAAACAACAACCATTACCGCTGGCGTTTTCTGCAAACAAACGAAAAATGGCAACCCACAACGACTCCGTTTCTTCTTCTTCTTCTTCTTCTTCTTCTTCTTCTTCTTCTTCTTCTGCAACTCAAGGGGGTGCTTTCAGGCTTCGTTGGGATGTGTTTTTGAGCTTCAGAGGCGAAGACACCCGCCACAAGATCACCACAAACATCTACCAGTCTCTTCTGAAGTATGGCGTCCGAGTCTTCTTAGACGACGACGGCTTGAATCGCGGAGACGAAATCGCTCCGAGTCTACTTGAAGCCATCGATGACTCGGCCGCTTCGATCGTCGTTTTCTCGCCCAGATACGCCGACTCTCACTGGTGTCTGGAGGAGCTGGCTAAGATTTGCGAGTGCCGGAGACTGATCCTTCCGGTTTTCTACGGAGTCAGTCCCTCTGATGTTCGGCGGCAGAGAGGACCTTACGAAAAGCATTTCAGAGTTCATGAAGAAAGGTTCGGAAACGACAGGGTTTTGAGGTGGAGGAATGCCATGGCGAAAATTGGTGGCATTTCTGGTTTCGATTTGTGGGTTTTCAGGAGCAGGTACAGCTCTCTTTCTAGCTCTGGTTGTTCTTCTTCATGACGATGAAACTGAGATTCGGAATTAGTTATATAGAGAAACTAACTACTTAAGCCAAGACCCACAAAAATAAATGATTGAACTGGTATCAAATTTGTCTTTTATGTTTGTAAAATACATTTTTAAAGTTGACAGTATGATCTGCTGATTTTGGGTCTTTTTTAGAGTATCTTAATTTGTTGGTTGTAGCTATTGAATAATATAATATATATGATTGGGAAGATATGACTTCTTGAGGAGTGTTATATGCCTACTTGAAAACTACTATTTGATTTGTTTAATATCCCTGCTGAACAAAACAAATTTGGGAGATTTTGCATGACATATAAAATATCAGTTTTAAGGTTCCAAATCCATATATGCAACTTCTGATCACTACCGTTGTCATATTATTTTTTTATTTTACTTTACATAGAAGATTGCTCCATAGGGTTACTAGTTTATTGTTTGCAAACAAGTCTCTTTGTCCCTCTCCATCCAACGTTCTTTTTTTTTTTTTTTGGGGGGGACATTGGCATCTTTAAACCCATTATTCAAGCTTTTTTTTTTAGATAAACGTAAATATGCTTTCCAATAGTATCAATTATTTGTTTGTAGAGACATGATTAAAATTTTTTTGTCATGTACATGCGTGCGATTCATATCTGTTCATCTTAACAAGTACAAGTGAAAAGAATATTAGCTAAGAACTATAAAAGTAGGATTTACGGGAAACAGTTCAAAGTTCTGTGTATGTTATCTGATTATTGAAGTCACAATATCATATCTCTGAGACCTAATGAACTGGTAATCATGTTTGTTGACAGTGAGGAAACAGAAAAGATTCAATCCTTAGTCAAAAGGGTCTTGAAGGAAATAAGCAATACCCCAATGGGTGTGGCTGCTTACGCTGTTGGACTTGATTCCCGTGTTGAGAAGTGCATGAAATTGTTAGATGTTAAATCAAATGGCATTCGAGTTCTGGGATTGTTTGGTATAGGTGGGGTTGGCAAGACAACCCTTGCAAAGGCTCTCTTTAATAAACTTGTAGGTCACTTTGAGTTCCACAGTTTCATATCAAGTGTTAGAGAAAAATCAACGAAGGGAGATGGTATTATGTCTCTTCAAAATGAGCTTATTAATTGTCTTTCCCCTGATATGGCTCCTGTAAGTGAGGTCAATTCTGGTATTACTGCAATCAAAGTCGGATTAAATAACAAGCGACTTCTTCTTGTTTTAGATGATCTTGATAATGTAAGCCAAGTAAATGCTCTGATTGGGAAAAGACAATGGTTTTTTGAAGGAAGTCGAATTATTATCACCACAAGAGATAGAGAGGTGTTTCCTGATAATCTTGCTACTGAATGGTATGAAGTCACAGAGTTGAATGAATCTGAGGCTCTACAACTATTTAGTTACCATGCAATGAGAAGAGAGAAGCCAATAGATGAATTTTCTGATATGTCTAAGCAAATTGTGTCTCTCACAGGATCATTACCATTGGCTGTGGAAGTCTTTGGTTCTTTCCTATTTGATAAGAGAAGAATAGAGGAATGGGAGGATGCTCTCAACAAACTGAAGAAGATTCGTCCACATAACCTTCAGGATGTTCTAAAGATAAGTTATGATGGGTTAGATGAGGAAGACAAGTGTATATTTCTGGACATTGCATGCCTATTTGTTCGTATGGAAATGAAGAGAGAATATGTAATCGACATTTTGAAAGGATGTGGTTATGAGGCCGAGATAGCAATCATGAACTTCACAGCAAAGTTACTCATTAAGATTAATGAAGATAACATTTTGTGCATGCACGATCAAATTAGAGACATGGGACGACAGATCGTCAGACAAGAAAATTTTCTTGATCCTTGCATGCGTAGTAGACTGTGGGATCGTGATGAAATTCTGACTGTCTTCCAGGATGACAAGGTACATTTAATAGCATTGCACACACATACACACACACACAAACACACATTTATATATATGCACACTTTTTTGTATGTCCTTCATGGTACAGCTCAAGTGAAAAATTCCTTGGTCCAATCTAGGACAAACTCATTCTCTTGTGTGACTGAACTGTGATATTCTTTTCCTAAGGAACTCTGCTAAAACTCGAGTTTGCTGAGTGTCTGTTAACTGTTTCACTTTTTCTTGGATTCACTTCAGCTTCTAATTTATGTTCCATTGTTTGAAACAGCGTGGCAAATATATACAAGGGATTGTCCTAGACATCAAACGAAAACACATGGTGAAGGATCCTAGTGGTGCCAGACTATCTTGGCAAAACCTCTTAAGAACCCCCAATTTCACTTCTACCATTACCTATTTAAGGGAAAGTTACAAAGAATACAAGCAAGAACAAGAAAAGAAAAAGAGAGAGGTATCAATTAGCTCTAAACCACTTGGAACAATGCTCCACCTCAGAATGCTTCAAATAGATTATGTCAACATTGAAGGGAAGCTGAAAAATCTACCTGATGAATTGAAGTGGCTGCAGTGGAAAGGGTGTCCTTTGAGATATCTTCCTTCTAATTTTTGTCCTCAGGGACTTGCTGTCCTTGATCTTTCAGACAGCAAAATAGAAAGAATTTGGGATTGGCATGGTAGCAAGGTATTTTTCACTCACCTATCTCATTATTCTTGCCATTGTATTACTACTGTAAGTATGAGAGCAAGAACTTGATACACTAATAGGAAAATGTCTTTTATTTTTCTTCAGGTGGGTGGTAAGTTGAAGGTATTGAATCTTAGCGAATGCACAAATCTAGCAGCTATTCCTAATTTATCTGGGAATAGAACCTTGGAGAAGCTTATTCTTGAAAATTGCAAAGGATTGGTTAAGGTCCATGAATCTTTAGGGAATCTGAATACATTGCTTCACTTGAATTTGAGAGGCTGTTCAAATCTTGTTAAACTCCCTACTGATGTCTCTGGCCTAAAACGAATTGAGAACCTTATCCTCTCTGGCTGTTCAAAATTGAAAGAACTGCCAGAAAACATAGACAGCCTGCAATGTTTGAAGGAGCTTCTGGTTGATGAAACTGCAATAGAAAACCTTCCTGAATCCATTTTCCGCCTTACGAAGCTCGAAACACTTGACTTAAATCGTTGCAGACTTTTGAAAAGACTACCCCAGAGCATAGGAAAGCTACATTCTCTGAAAGAACTCTCCCTTAATAGCACCGGGTTAGAAGAATTGCCGAATTCAATTGGATCGCTGGCAAGCCTTGAGAAACTTAGCGTGATGTGGTGTTCATCATTGACTGTACTTCCTGATTCCATTGGAAATCTCAAGTCGTTAACGGAGTTGTTTATTTTGGCCAGTCCAATTAAAGAAATACCTTGTGTTGGTTCGTTACCAAATTTGAAGAACTTATCAGTAGGAAAGGGACAAGCTTTAACCAAATTGCCTGATGAGATTGGAAGATTAGATTCCATTGTTGTGCTTGAGATGGTTGAGACATCAATTAAAACTCTGCCTGATCAGATTGGAGAGTTGAAACTACTTGAGAAACTTGAGATGATGAAATGTAGATGTCTCAGATTATTACCAGAATCGATTGGAAGTCTATCGAGGCTAACTACTTTAGTCTTATTTGAAGCACAGATTACTGAGTTGCCTGAATCGATTGGGATGTTAGAAAACCTTGTAATGCTAAAACTGACCAATTGTAAAAAGCTCCATAAGCTTCCGGGTTCAATAGGAAAATTAAAGTCCTTGCACCGCCTCTTGATGGATAATACCGGGGTGACAGAATTACCTGAAAGCTTTGGAATGCTTTCAAGCTTAATGACATTACGTATGGCAAAGAAGCATCCTAGTAATAGCGAGGGTACAGAGGAACCAATTGGTAGTTCACAAGGGAAAGTTATGCTCCCAAACTCTTTCTCAAACCTGTCTTTGCTAGAAGAATTTGATGCTCGAGGTTGGAAAATATGTGGTAAAATCCCCGATGATTTTGAGAAGTTGTCATCACTAGAGATTTTGAAACTTGACCGCAATAATTTTTGCAGCCTTCCCTCTAGCCTGAGAGGGCTGTCCATTCTCAAGATGCTTCTTTTGCCTCATTGCAAAGAGCTCAAATGCCTCCCTCCACTTCCCTCAAGTTTGCTAAAGGTGGATGTTGCAAACTGTAGTTCATTAGAGTATATCTCAGACCTTTCGAACTTGGAGAGCTTGGAGGAACTGAATGTTACCAATTGTGAGAAAGTTAAGGATATTCCAGGCCTTGAATGCTTGAACTCCTTGAGAGAGTTATACATGAGTTGTTGCAGTTCTTGCTATTTGGTAATTAGGAAAAGGCTTGCTAATGTTCTCTCTGTCTCTTTCTCTCTCTCTCTCTTCAAAATTTCATCTATTATAAAAATGAAGAAATATTTTAAGTCTTGTTTAAACATTTCGTTGCAGAGCTCAATGAGGAAACTACGCAATTTGAGTATGCCTGGGAGCAGGATTCCGGATTGGTTATCACAAGATGTGATTAGATTCTCAGAACGCAGAAACCGTGCTGTCAAAGGAGTGATTATAGGTGTAGTCATCTCTCTCAACCATCAAGTACCAGATGACTTCAGAGATCATCTTCCTGCAGTAGTTGATATTCAAATAGAGATCCTCAAACTGGATTATCCCATATTCACTAGAACGTTGGAATTGAAAGGGATACCAAGTAGTGATGAAGATCAACTACACTTGTGTCGGTATTCTGTTGTTAATGATCCCTTGATTTCCTTTTTGAAAGATGGCTATCACATACGGGTAACAAGGAAAAATCCACCGATTATGAAGGGAATTGAGCTGAAAAGATATGGGATTCATTTGGTTTATGAAGGTGACGATGATTATGAGGGAGATGAAGAATTATTAAAAGAAAACCAGCAATCTATTTCAGAAAAACTGGCAAATTTTTTCAAGAATTTAAAAGAAGATGAACCTGCTTCTGAATCCAGTAGTAAAATTGAGAGTGAAGTCCAAGAGATTGAGAGAACAGAACAAAGAACCTCCTCAGCAGGCAGAGGATATTTTGTCTCTGTTTTCAATGTTCTTCCATTTATATTTATTTTGTTCGCTTGGTTTTACTTATCAACTTCATCACCATACACTCATTAGTTATACAAACTCTCGGTCACATATGTTTTCTGTTTAGCAAATGTGTAAATATATTCCTCAAGATTGATCTTTATTCTATTTATTGGTGAATGTAAAATAAAACCTCACACATAAGAAAAGTCTGACTGGTGCATTCCATGAAAACCTCACACAAGAGGTACTCCTGGTGGTACTTTTTGCTAGAAAATATGAAACATTCATTGAGACAAGCCCCAAAAAACCAAAGATATTTGCTCAGCCAGAGAACACCCAGAAACACAAAATGTTTACACGACACAGATCACATCTCTCGATAGAATAACTTATTTAGTTTTACAATAGAATCCAATGATAACCAAGAAATTAAGGCATTACTTCAGGTAGGAAATTAGGCCAACTCGCACTTGCACCAGCAAAAAATTCTGATTTCGTCTATAGATCATGTAGATGTACATAGGTGAGACAACAAATACTCCTAAAAAGAGTGTTTCCTCGAGATTTAAAACAAAAACAGAAAAAAGAAATTAACCAACAAAAGAGTAAAAGAAATTGGATTTTGGAGGTATAACAAAATTGAGAAAAATACATAAAGGAAACAAAAAATCTAAGATATGGCACAGCTAATTTACAAATATTTCTACAGCTAAATGTCAAAATGAGAACTTTATACAAGAATCTCTGTTTCAATTTATTTCTTTTGTCCTATCTTTGGTCTTGACTTCATGCTGGCTCTCCGAGCAACATCCCATACTTTCTGAGGGGCATATACACCTAGCCGAGAAGCGAAAAATGACTCATAGCCAGGTATAGAATGCAAAGCCCGTGTACTTTGATAATTCTCGTGGCAGTTGAGCTATGGCATAGCTCCTTGCCTCATGTGGTGTGAGCTCATTTCCAATCTCCAACAGCTCTGTCCTGGTTCTACCTTCAGGCTCATGCCTATGGATTTCCTGAACAATCTGATAATCGTGGGGGAACAACCGCCTTTGGACCCTATATCCACGCGAGAAAGTTAAAAATGATCGCATAAATAATCAAATTTCCATCTAAACAACCAAGACAACGGTACCATTATTAGACAGTTGAAAAAGGTGGACCAATTATTCCACTCTTACCAGACCAAAAATGCTGTATATAAACCATATGGTAACAAAGTCACATTTCTTACCCCTGGTAAATGAAGTCACACAAAAGTGCAAAAACAGGAACAAGAATAATTGTTACATAGAAGTAGAATGTACTCATCAACACATATATGACAAAGTAGACATTCTCCTGCAGATTCCATAAATAATGAGTCAGTAATTAAAATAATTTGGGAAACAAACCGAAAAAAACTTTTCCCTATGAAGGGGAAGAGAAAGCACCTCTCGGTCATACGTAGTCATAATACCAGAATATATGAAAATGAGACAAAACCATGCTAAAATGCTTCCTCCAACACTAATGTAATGCCATCTTGTAATTGAATTACACATCAAAAGAAGACGCAGGTTGACATTTACCACAACACAAGTGAAGCCCATTGCGCTGACATCCCAAAGACCAAATGACAAATACCAATGCCGACTCTCTAGAAGAATCTACAGTTATCTTAACGTTTCTTAAAAGTGGAGTTAAGCAGCTATGTCTAGGAATTTATGAAAAGGAAAAAAAATTTATAATTAAAAAATTAATATATCAAGTCCAGAAGGATGCAAGCCACCGACGTTAACTTGTATAAATAGGTGAAAGGATGGGTCTTTTCTGTGTCATGTCAAATAACAATAAAAAAAAAGGAAAAAAAAAAAAAGAAGAAGAGTGGGTGATTATGTGAGTGTATGTCTTAAAGTGTGTCTTTTATTAAGTGAGAAGGGTAAAAAGTGGTTTGTGTAGTGTCCTAGTGTCGGTTATTAAAAAGTCAAGACAGCGTGTTAGTGTAAGTTATTCTCTTTATACGTATAAGAGTATACTAATTTCCTATTAATTAATAAAAATTAATTTTTGGCTTTTTCTTTAGTCTTCTGTCTCCAACATTTTTGGTATCAAAGCAAGGCAGTCCAAGTTCGACTTTGTGGGAGCTCTTGTTCATGGTCACGTAGTCAAATATTAAGTTTGCGTAGTGCTGTGGGAATTTTTTGACAACCACAATGGGAGACCTTCAAGTTAGTGGAGGTATTAAGAAGCTCAACAGTAAGAATTATGGCACGTGGACAACGTGCATGAAATTATATTTTAAGGGTCAAGATCTCTGGGAGATCATAGTTGACAGTGAAGTCGAGCAATAGCAAGATGCTGAAGCCTTGAAGAAGTGGAATATTAAAGCTGATAAGGCAATGTTTGCCCTTAAATCTACAGTTGAAGAAGAGATGTTGGACTACATACATGATATAGAATTTCCAAAAGAGGCCTGGGACACTTTTGCAAGACTCTTCTCAAAGAGGAATGACAAAGGTTGCAGCTTCTTGAAAGTGAATTGCTGTCAACAACACAGCATGATTTGACAATCCAAAAATATTTTAATAAGGTAAAAACTCTCAGTCGCGAAATTACTGAATTAGATCCTAGTTCTCCTATTACAAAATCTAGAATGAGGAGAATAATTTTACATGGGTTGGGACCCCGAATTTAAAGGGTTTATTTTAGCCATTCAAGGTTGGCCAGTCAAACCTTCATTGATTGAATTAGAAAATTTGCTTATTGACCAAGAAAATATGATCAAGAAAATGGTTGGGTCTCACTAAAAGGCGATGAAGAAAAGTTCTTTAGCGGCAGAAGAAAAGGCTGACTCAAACAACAAATATATAATCAATTAACTTAACATGGAGACGATATTAGAGGAGAACAAAGGAATAATAGAAATAAACAAAAATTTTAGAAAATAAAAGAAATAATGGACGATTTTTAAAAAATAAAAGAGATGATGGAAGATGCTTCAATATGGAAGAAAATGACATTATATTAAAAAATGTAGACTGAGGAAGAAATTTACAGAAAGTAATATAGTTATCCTAGAGCCTCAAAACAATATAAGTGAAGATGAATGGGATGTTGAAGCATCTTTGGCTACTGCTGAGCTCATGGATAACTCAAGTTCAATGCAAGAACGGGAAACCGCACTCGCAGACTCGCAGTGGTTATCCCTGGACGCATTGATTATAAAAACAATTAGATTATAGACTCAGGAAGTTCAAATCATATGACTGGAGATAAAGAGAAGTTGCAAAGCATGACAGAGTATAAAGGAGGGTGCATGGTGGTAACGATAAATGACTCAAGATCGTGCCTCATTTCAGTTTCAACTGCAAGATGTCTTTCATGTGCCAAGAATGAAGAAGAATTTTCTGTCAGTCGCTCAACTAACAGTTTCAGGAAATTATGTATTGTTTGGACCTAAGGATTTAAGTTGTATTGAGATCTTAAAATCTTTGGTATACCAACAATGAAGGGGCGACAAATGGAATCTATCTATGTAATGTCAGCAGAATCTGCCTACATAAACAAGACTAGAAGAAACGAGACATCAGACCTTTAGCATGCATGATTATGTCAACTATAAAAAGTTGAAGGTGATGATGAAAAAGTCAATGCTCAAAGGTCTTCCCCAACTTGATGTCAGTGTAACATAATCTGTGCAGGGTGTCAATATGGTAAAGCACATCAGCTACCATTTGAAAATTCAAAGTTCCAAGCAAAAAAACCTCTGCAACTCATTCATTCTGATGTCTACGGATGTATCAAGTAGTCGTCAGTTGGTGGCATGCATTATCTAATGATATTCATTGATGACTTTTCAAGGTACGTCTGGGTTTTCTTTATGAAAGAAAAATCTGAGACATTTTTGTAACACCCCGTCCCAAAGTACAACAGAAGTTTTCCAACTTTGGCCGAGGTTGTCCGTTGACCGTTGACTTTGACCGTTGGCCGTTGACCGAAAGGGTCAAAAGTTGACTTTTTGACTCGGATGGAATTCTAGGTTGACTGAGGTACCGTTACGAAGTACACGTTGGCATGAGTTCGTAGACTAGTGGCACGTTGAAAACGGAGCTACGGTTTGAAAGATATGAGCAAAACAAGTTGAGATCCAAACTGTCCAAGGGATGCCCGAGTTGACTTTTTTATTCATGCAAAGTTGAGCTTTGACTCATGCATGGTTGTGAAGTACTCGTCGATACGAGTCCGTAGACTAGCGGCACATCCGATTTGGACATGTGTGTTGAAAGTTATGGATCTATAGAGTTTTTCAAATACTATATTATTTTAATATTATTTTTTAAATGTGTAACAATGTGCCACGTGTGACTTAATAAATGTGACCATGTGTCACCATGTTGAGATGCCACATGTCAACCATGCTTAATATCATATTATTTTATTATTGTTATTTTATATAATAATATTATTTTGTTATTATTTAATTATTTCTTTTATTTTCTTTTTCTTTCTTTTTCTTTTCTTTTTTTTTCTTTTTCTTTTCCCCCACATGGGAAAAAAGGGCCACGGGCCCCTTCCGCTTCTTCTTCTTCTTCTTCTTCTTCTTTCTTTCCTTCTTTCTTCCTTCCCACCGGCCATCTCCCTCTCTCTCCCGTGTTCATCTTTCTTCGGCCACCACAAGCCACATGCACCGGCCACCATCCAAGACCACACGCCGGCAAGCTCACCAGCCAAATTTGGTGGTCGGCCGGCAGGCGACGTACCCAGATCGGGCCGGTGAAGTCGGCGGCGGCGGGTTGAATTTTTCCGGCAATTCTCGCCGTTTTCAACCAGCCCTGTCCAAATTGCCACCCATTTCCCCCTATTTTGGGTCCTCTGAGTTCAATTATGGTCTCCAATCGTTTAAATTCGAAGTGGTTCATGAGATATGAGGAGATCAAGACCGGCCGAAGCTTTCCGGCCAAATTCCGGCCACCGCCGGTCGAATTGAGCTCAATGGAGATCAGTAATGTGATCCTCATCTCACAAGTTTTCCATAAACATATAATTTGTCAATTTTGGTTAACGTTTGTGTTAGACCCCCCGGTACGGGGTATTATTTACCCGAATAAAATATTAATTTATTTGACTGTGTGTGAATTGTGTTCTAGAAGCACGGGTGAGTCGTGGAATTGATCCCATGGAGGATCTTAGGTTAATTGTGTGCTCCAGGTGAGTGATCCACCTTTAAATTATTTTGGGGTGATTAATTATATTTATTTTGTATTAATTTGATATTCAGATTTATGCTCATGTGGTGGAAATTGAATTTAATTGTGGGAAAAATATTATTTTATATGTATACATCTGTTTATTGCTGCTAGATGAAAAGTTGGGTTGGAAATGAATTTCTGATTTTATTGTGATTTAATTGTATTTATCACGCATGAGCAAGATGGTTTCAATTAATTAATTGTATTTGGATTTTATATTATTTTTGGGCATGATTTGATTTTCAAATATTTCAAGGAAAATATTGTTTATGTTGGTGGCTTCAATTTTTATAAGTATGCCCATGGAATACTATGTGATTTAATTTATTATATTTCAAAAATATTTATGCCATTGGAAAAATTTGAATATTTAAATTGGCGGATTTAGGAGTTGGTGGATTTGAAAATCATGGAATTTATGGCGATGATTATAAAGAAATTGTGGAAAAGTTACGGGTTTAATTGGATGGAATAAACCTGGTATGTTTATGGAAAATTTGAGATGTATTAATTTATGATTTTTAGATGCACCATACACGTACTGGTGTTCTAATATATGGATGTGATTAGTGCGCACATGGATGTGATTAGCGTGCAGGTGGGTGTGAGTAGCGCGCAGGTGATTTATGGGGTTGTCCTGTGTTTGCCATCGGATGAGAGTAGGCTGCCCCTCCATGGCCAGGACACCTGTTTGCAGCGGCGCTGTAACACCCCATTCCGAACCATGTCGGAATTTTTGCACGTTGACCGAGGTTGACTGTTGACCGTTGACCGAAGGGGTCAAAAGTTGACTTTTTTACCCAGTTAGAATTCTAGGTTGACTGAGATATCGTTACGAAGTACACATTGGCACGAGTTCGTAGACTGGTAGCACGTTGAAAACGGAGTTACGATTTGAAAGTTATGAGCAAAACAAGTTGAGGTCCAATCTGTCCAAGGGGTGCCGGAGTTGACTTTTTATTTATGCAAGGTTGAGTTTTGACTCATGCATGGTTGTGAAGTGTTCGTCGATATGAGTCCGTAGACTAGCGGCACGTCCGATTTGGACATGTGGTTTGAAAGTTATAGACCTGTAGAGTTTTTCAAACACCGTATTATTTTAATATTATTTTAATATTATTTTTGAACGTATAGCGATGTGCCACGTGTGACTTAATGAAGGTGACCATGTGTCACCATGTTGAGAAGCCACATGTCAACCATGTGTAAAAAACAAATTATTTTTATTATTATTTTAAATAATAATAATATTATTATTATTATTTAATTAATTTTCTTTTATTTCTTTTTCTTTTTTCTTTTTCTTTTTTTTCTTTTTCTTTTCTTTTCCCCACGTGGGAAAAACACCTCCTTCTCTTCTCTTTTTCTTTTTTTCTTTTTTTCTTTTTTTCCCTTCTTCTTCCCCGAGCCATCAAAACACCAACAGTTATTTTTCTCTCTCTCTCTCTCTCCTTTGGCTCTCTCCCTCTCTCTCTTTGACCGACATTTGGCCGGATTTCAGTCTTCGGAATGCCACACGCGCCGGCCACCGGGGAAGCCCACCTCGCCGCGATCTCGACCCTCAAATTTCCCGGCCTGTCGCCGACGAACGCGCCCAGATCGGGCCGGTGAAGCCGGCGGCGACCGGTTATATTTTTCCGGCGATTCTCACCGTTTCCAACCAAACCAGCCCGACCCATACCTCTATCTCACCATTTTCGACCCCTCTGAGTCCATTTCCGGGGTTAGTTTACCCAAAATCCTTACCGTTTGAGAGATCCCTTAAGTTTAAAACCGGCTGAAGCTTTCCGGCCACCTCCGGCGGAATTGGGGTCGATGGAGACCGGATTTGTAATCCTCGTCGCTCAAGCTTCAATTCGGTATATAATTTGTCAATTTTGGTTAACGTTTGTGTTTGACCCCCCCGGGTACCAGGTATTATTTACCCGATTAAAATATTAATTTATTTGACTGTGTGTGAATTGTGTTCTAGGAGCACCGGTGAGACGTGGAATTGATCCCATGGTGGATCATAGTTTAATTGCATGCTCCAGGTGAGTGACCCACCTTTAAAAATATTTTTGGGGTAATTAATTGTATTTATGTGGTATTAATTTGATATCTGTAATTGGTGCTCATGTGGCGTGTTTTAAATACAATCGGGAAAAATATTATTTTATATATATATTTACCCATTGGTGCTGAATGAAATTTTGGGGTCATTAGAAATTCCCGATTATTATTTTATTGTGATTAAATGGTATTTATTACACATGAGCAAGTATTTTCAGTAATTGATTGTGTCTGGATTTTATATCATTTTTGGGCAATTAATTATGTTTAATTGGTATTTAATTTATGCTCATGTGGTACAATTTGGTTATGGTTTTATTGTGGTTTAATTTATTTATTATGCATGAGCAAAGTGTATTTCGGTAGTATTTGTACGTGGTTTTAAGTATTATTTTTCGGGCATAATTGGGTTAAATATTTTACGAAAATATTTGTTTAAATTTTATAAATTATGCCCGCGGTATTTTTATGGTTGCATCTCGTACTTCGAGAAAATTGTGGTTTGTTGGTTATCAATGTTTTGTACCGGTTTATTAAATAAAAATATGTGGGATGGTAAGTGTGAGAATTTAATGTATTTCCCACG
Source organism: Ziziphus jujuba (assembly GCF_031755915.1). Lineage (NCBI taxonomy): Eukaryota > Viridiplantae > Streptophyta > Magnoliopsida > Rosales > Rhamnaceae > Ziziphus > Ziziphus jujuba. The sequence continues at coordinate 8,815,832 of NC_083390.1, forward strand.
GTAATTTTGGAAAACGGTACGGTTGGTTAATAATGTTTATTTTTGGACGCACTCATACAGTATTGGTGTTCTGGTGTATGGACCCGTGGTAGCGCGCACGTATTATGTGGTTTAGCGCGCGGTTATTATTTCTCCCATTGTTGCCATTGGACCGTGGGCAGGCAAGTTTGTTATTGGCCACAGCCGCCCCCTTCCTTGGCCGGGAGATGGTTTCAGCAGCGGTACTGTCGGGACGCCGAAGTGCCGTTTGCAGGTTTCTCTCTTTAACCCCCCCGCCAGTCGGTGCTCGGGACGCTGGGTATCGGAGGGCATCACCGGTATATGGTGTGGTGCGTCAGGTGTAATTTTCAAATAAAGTTTCAAACCCCAAAAAGTACAAAATTATTTATTATAATTTATTGCAGTTTATTTATATTTGGGGTATTTATTTATTTATTTGTTGTTTGTTAAATTATTTGGTCCCTTGGTTTTCGGGAAGTACGAATATCGGGTTTTGTGAAAATGTTTTAAAAGGGGAACATTTCCAACGGAGTGAATAGTGAGGGTTTTGAGAGAAAGTATTACTTCGATTGTTTATTTATTTATTTATTTAATTGTTCGGTATTGATTTATTAAATCCCTTTATTTGGTATATTATTTATATTAAAGGTGTACAGTAGATAGGGTCACTCACTGAGATGATTAGCATCTCACACTCTTAAATTCCGTTCCCCTAGGTCCAGGTTGGAGACGTTGATTGTCCAGGGCGAGCCCAACGTCTCAGTTCGTTGCCGAAGGTTCAAGAAGTTTTTCTTCCCTTTTTCCTCTTCATCTTGTATTGTTTTCGTATCTTTCATTGTATAAATTCCACATGTATCAGTTTAATGCTCTGTATACTGTATTGGACGTGTAGTTATTATTTATGCACTGGGTTGCTGCTGTTATTTGAAGTGCTGAAATTTGTGGAACAATTTGTAGTTTGCGGGAGGAATAAGGGGATGAGTATAGAAGTGTGTTTTCAGTGCAGGTAATTTGTGGTAAGTCCATCCCTTAGGGGAGGCTCTGCCGGATTTTCCATTGGAGGGTCCGGTAGGGTTTTCCTGGGATCAGGGCTTGTTTAGGGTTCCGGGGAGGAATTCTGGACGGGACCTGACAGGCGCAGTGGGACGCCACGCGACCGTATGCCGGTTTCTCTCTATAACCTCCTGTCTAGCGGTACCTTGGGACGCTGGGTACTGTTGGCGCCACTGGTATATAGTGGGTGCATCAAGTGATTTTCAGAACTGGAACTTTAAAATAAATATTTTGAAATTGTATTGGAATTAAGAATATAATTAATACTGTTTTTATTATTTAATTGAATGGGGATTTTAAATTGATTTAAATTTTTTCCCTTTAATCAATTATTCAATAAATAAATTTTTTAATTATAAATTTTGGATGCTTGACTTATTATATTTTATTCGGTATTTAGTTGAATAAATTGATGTCTTGGTTTTCTGGGAATACGAATAAAGGGTTTTGTGAAAATGTTTTAAAAGGGAAACTTTTCCAACCGAAAGAATTGTAAGGGTTTTGAGAGAAAATATTATTTCCAAGTAATTATTATTTATCTACTTAATTATCATGGTATTATAATTGTACAGTAGATAGGATCACTCACTGAGATGATTAGCATCTCATATTTTTAAATTTCGTTCCTCTAGGTACCAGGTTTTGTCGGTATTCATCCGAAGCGGACTTGATCTTCATCGCTGTCTTAGTTCGAGAAGTACCTTTGTCTTCATTTATTGCAGTTGTAATGTTTCTTTCATCCTTGCTGTATTCTATGTTTAATAGTACTTCATGAAGCTCTGTATATTGTCTCGGACATTTATGTATTAATTATGCACTGGGTTACTGTTATTCTTTTGGAGTGCTGTATATTTGTGGAATCAACTTGTAGTATTGTGGGAGGAATAAGGAGATGAATATAGAAGTGTGATTTCGGTGCAGGAAATTTGTGGTAAGTCCAACCCTTAGGGGAGGTTCTGCCGGATTTTCCATTGGAGGGTCCGGTAGGGTTTCCCTGGGATCAGGGCTTGTCTAGGATTCCGGTGAGGAATTTTGGACGGATCCTGACATTTTTAAAATTTAAGCAATTTGAAGAAAAGGTAGAAGAGAAGCAGGAAAAAGGATACAATGCCTATGCACAGATAATAGGGAAGAATATACGTCAAGAGAGTTTATACAATATTAAAGAGAATATGAAATAAGACATCAATTGATGTGCCCAAATACTTTGTAACAAAATGGTATTGTGGAAAGAAAGAACTGATATCTTGCAGAAACATGTCAGAGTATGCTACATGATACGATCCTAGATCGACTTGCTCCTAAACCCGTATTATATTAGTCCGGATCACAATTAAGTTCAGGTTCTAATGGTCATTTTAATCCCTAATCAACTTGTGATTAGAAACCTTGGTATATGATGAAGACGCCATCATAGGTGATGGATGTCCTAATGATAAGTCAAACTAAAACATTTGATCTCTGTTAAGTGTTTTAGGTATTCAAAGAGAATAAAGAGAATTCTTCTCACAAATAATTTTTGAATAATAATTTAAACTGCTGTTCTATTGAAAACTACGCCTTTAAGTAGTTTAAAGTTACAAAACAATAAACCCTAAATCTACTAGGTAAATTCGACCATCATATAAAGAAATTAGGAAAGTAGCCAAATTTTCTAACATTTCCTAAACTAAATGGGATTAATTAATTCCTTAATTTTTGAAATAGAAATTAATTAATTTACAATTAAAATAATAAAATTTTTCAACCTTCCTAAAGTATTTTTTCCAGCAATTAGATAAATAAAAATAAAAATAAAAGACCAATTTCCTAAAACAAAAGTCAAATTTCAAATTAGGAAACTAGTTTACTAGTTTTATAACTATGCAAAATAGGATTAATATTGGTTCCTATATGTTGTCCTTGATTGGAATAAGGAAAACTTGCTTGATTCACAAGAAAGGTCAAAGTCAGAACCAAAATTACTCAAAACCGGCCAAATTGAACTCCATGCACAAATGCCTCATTTGAATAGATTTGGTTCTGCCTTAACATGATTCCATGATCCCTTGGTGAGTTTAATCATTTTCACAAGTTAACAAAGTAATCTGTTGCTTCCTGGAACCCTTAGATGCACCAAAACAGCTTGTCAGGTCCATTTCCGCCTTCATAACTTGGATGCATAAGACGGGCTTTGGATCTTCGGATATTTTCATACCCTCTTAGGAATTAATAACACCTTGTATGAAGCTAACCAGGTTGTCCTTAAATCTCTTAGTTTGTGCCCTTGTGATTGGCCCCTTCTTCAATCGTACAGGATCAGCACCTCATCAGGTAGTCGGTTGTATGGGTACGGGCAGATTCTTATCATTTCCCTCCTCTTGAAAAGGATTTGTCCTCAAATAAAAATCATCACATGCAGCAAATGGAGATAAATCAGCAATATTAGAGGTAGCACTCACGGTAAGTCAAGTTTGTAAGCATTTTCATTGATCCTCTCCAAGACTTGAAAAGGTCCATCCTCTTAAGGAATAAGCTTTGACTTTTGTTGCTCTGCAAACTTCTTCTTTCTTAGGTGTGACCAAACCCAATCTCCTAGTTCAAACACAACCTTTATTCGACCTTGGTTAGCATTCTTGGCATATTGTTCCATCCTCCTGTCATTGTTTGCTTTTATCTTCTCATGAATCTGCTTAACAAAATCAGCTTTTTGTTTTCCATCTGGATTAGCACGTTCAATTAAAGACAAAGATGTTAAATCTAATGGAGTCAAAGGATTAAAACCATAAACAATTTCAAATGGAGAATATTTAGTAGTTGAATGCATGGTTCTATTGGAAGCAAATTTAACATATGGTAAACACTCTTCCCAAATTTTCAAATTTCCACTAATTAAAGCTTTTAACAATGCAGACAATGTTCTATACAACATAAGTATCTTTATACAACATGATAAGCATAGGTTTATTACTTAAAAATGCCTTTTTAACTTCACCTTGGCTAAGATAAAAAAATTTCTTTTTCTTCTCTTTCCTCTCTTTTTCTTTACCACTCTCAGCCACCTCTCTTTTTTTCTCACTCTCGGTTTTCTCACCCTTTTTCTCTCTCTCGGGTTCCTCTCTCATTTTCCCCCCATTTTCAGTTTTAGAAAGCTTACCATGGTTGAAAGGGTTGGCCTTATCTTCTTTTACAATTGGTGAAGCCGTGGGTGCCATGCTTGCCTTCTCCTTTAGCCATTTGGCCTCCCACATTTGTTGCATTTGTAGTTGGTCTCTAAACACCTCTTTTGGAGTCAACGGCTCAAGTTTAATCTTCCTTCCCTTAAATTTAAAAGTAATAGAATTTTCTCAACCATAATATATAGTATCCTTATCAAATTTCCATGGTCTTCCTAATGAAATATGTCCGGTATGCATAGGTACAACATCACATAAGACAACATCCACATATTTATCAATGCTAAATTTTACCTTGGCTTGTTTGGTCACTTTCATCTCACCACTATCATTAAGCCATTGTAGTATATATGTTCGGGATGTTTAATTGTTGTCAACCCTAATTTCTCAACCATTACATTACTAATGACATTAGCACAACTTCCACTATCAATTATCATACTACAATTATTATCTTGACTTTCACATCGGGTATGGAAGATGTTCTCTCTTTGGACTTGATCCTCATCTTTGTACACGGTTAGAACCCTCCTTACTACCAAACTAAGTTTTCCCTTTAAAGCTTTAAGAATCACGGCTTCTTCTTGTTCTTCAACCCCAATTTCTTCATAAACAAATTTGATTTAAGCTTCGAATTCTTCACTTTCGAACTCCAACTCTCTATTACCTTTTAGCACCATGATTATTCAATTTAGCCATTGATTGGCAACATGTCCTTGACCTTGGACTTAAAACAAACAATGCCACGAGTTCTTGAACGTTTAGAATCAAATTTACCTTCCAACTTGGGTGCTTGAGTGGAATCTAGCCTTGTATCCCTCCTTGGCCTATTGGAGTTTTCCCTTTTAGCTTTGGTTGTGGCCCTGAATCAAAGCCAGGATTGCTTTTGCAGGCACTTGAACTTGACCTCCCACTGTTTGAAACCCCTCCAAACCATGAGCTTATACCCCTCATTTTGAATTGGTTCTCAATTTTAATGGCCACATGAAGCATCTCTTCCAATTCTACATATTATTGTAATTCTACTTGGTTGGCTATTTCTCGATTTAAACCTCCCAAAAACCATGCCATGGTTGCCTTATGGTCTTTGTTCATGCTTAATCTCATCGTGAGAATCTCCATCTCCTTGTGGTAATCCTTTACGGTCCTAGTTCCTTGCAATAAAGATTGAAGTTTTTGATGCAGCAACCTATGGTAATGAGTCGACACAAATCTCTTCCTCATGGCTCCTTTCATTTGTCACCAAGTGGTTATTAGTTCATCACCAACTCTCACTCAGGTACCTTACTCATTATTCCACCATTGGAATGCAAAATGACCATATTCCAAAGTGCCCAACTTTACCTTCTTTGCCTCAAAATAATTATGGCAATAAAAAATCATCTCCATGTGTTCTTCCCATTCTAGATAAGCTTTCGGATCACTTTTTCCCATGAATGGTGGTATATTGACCTTAATATATCCAAGGTCATCATTTTCCTCATGGGCTTGCCTTCCATGGGTTTGCTTTCCTTGGAGTGAAAAAATATCTTCAAACTCCTCTTTGAGGTTATCTTCAAAATTACCTCATTCGAATTCCTTCCCAAGACGTCCACGGCCTCCTCAACCTCGACCTCGACCTCCATGTGGTTCATGCCTTATATTCGGCCCACCTTGTGATATTTCAAACCTATCCATTCTTTGGTCTAGTTGCTCAAAGCAAGCATTCATCTTTTAAATTTGTTCCAAAACTGCCAACATGTCGATAGGTTCACTTTCAATTCTCGTTGCTTTTGATTCATCTTTGTATCTCACGGATTCCTCTTCAAAATTTCTTAATGAACCATCTCCTATTCTCATTCTTGGATCTGTCATGGTAATAAAAATAATGTAAAAATCCTCACAAATTCACTCCCTCATGTGTATCACTCAAACAAGAACTCGACACTCATATTTGCACACTAGTTTTGGTTTTGAACCCTCTTTTAAGATCATACTCTCTTATCTTTTGCCATTTCACAAGAATATCTCAAAGTTCAACACACTCAAAACAAAAATTAGATCACAAGTATGTCCAAATTAAAATTAAACTTATCAATAAAATAGCAACAAAAAGCAAGCAAATTCCAAGTAAATTGATAAAACCTAGTCTCAGTCTTACTAACGAAACCTTAACCTAATGTTAAAATTGCAGAATCACAAAAAAAAAATAAAGCAAATAAGATTGATCAAACCTGAACAAAATTTGGCTTTGATACCAAATGATACGAACCTAGGTCGACTTGCTCCTAAACCCGTATTATATTAGCCCATATCACAATTAAGTTCATGTTCTAATGGTGACCTTAAACCCTAATCAACTGGTGATTATAAATCTTGGTATATGATGAAGATGCCACAATAGGTGATGGATGTCCTATTGATAAGTCAAACTAAAATACTTGATCTCTATTAAACTAAGAGAACAAAGAGAATTTTTTTCACAAATAATTTTTGAATGATAAACTAAGCTGCTGTTCCATTGAAAAATAAGTCTTTAAATAGGCTAAAGTTACAAAACAATAACCCCTAAACCTACTAGGTAAATTCGGCCATCATAGAAAGAAATTAGGAAAGTAGCCAAATTTTCTAACATTTTCTAACATTTCCTAAACTAAATGGGATTAATTAATTCATTAATTTCTAAATAGGAATTAATTAATTTACAATCAAAAAAATAAAGTATCAACCTTCTTAAAGTAATTTTTTCCAGCAATTAGATAAATAAAAATAAAAATAAAAATAAAAGACTAATTTCCTAAAACAAAACTCAAATTTCAGATTAGGAAACTAGTTTACTAGTTTCACAACTAAGCTATTTTTGTCTAATCACTAGCTACTTTAGGCTCCAAATCAGCTCCAATATGCCATATAGGATGCCAAATAGGATGCCAAATAGGATTAATATTGGTTCCCATACATTTTCCTTGATTGGAATAAAGAAAAGTTGCTTGATTCACAAGAATGGTCAAAGTCGGCGCCAAAATGACTCAAAAATGGCCAAATTGAACTCCATGTGCAAATGCCTCACTTGAATAGCTTCGGTTCTACCTTGACATGATTTTGTGGTCCCTTGGTGAGTTTAATCATGTTCACAAGTTAACAAAGTAATCTCTTGCTTCCCGAAGCCCTTAGATGCACCAAAATAGCTTGTCGGGTTCATTTCTGCCTTCTTAACTTGGATGGATAAGACGGACTTTAGATCTTCGGATATTTTCATGCCCTCTTGAGAATTAATAACACCTTGTATGAAGCTAACTAGGTTGTCCTTAAATCTCTTAGCTTGTGCCCTTATGATTGGCCTCGTCTTCAATTGTACAGGATCAGCACCCCAGCAGGTAGTTGGTTGTACGGTACGGGTGGATTCTCATCACAACATGTGAAAACTGTTCCAATAAGATTCTGGGCTGAGTGCATGAAGATAGCAACCCATGTAATTAACAGACTACCTGAAGCAAAATTAGGATTCATCTCACCCTTTGAGAAACTGTGGAACATAAAACCTATAGTAAGTCACTTTCAAATCTTTGGCTGTGTTTGCTATGTGTTTGTGCCTTCTCAATTACTCACGAAGTTTTATAAGAAGGCAATATGATACATTTTTGTTGGACATGACAACCAAAGAAAAGGGTGGAGAAGTTGTGATCCAAACACTGGACGATGTTATACTTAACGAAATGCGGTGTTCGATGAAGCATCTTCCTGGTGGGCACATCAGAATATAGAGTTGCCAAATTCAAATGAGACTGAGGTCAAGTTGCAATAAAAGATGGGGAAGTAAGAAAGTAAAGCATGCCAGGAGCCATAGATAGTTAAAAAGGTACAAAAGCCAACAAAAGAAGGAGGAAATAAGCTGATTGTAGCAGACAAGCCTACTATAGCATTTCAAAGTCCTTGGCGAACTGGTGTATATCAAGTAATACCAAAAAACATCAAGCCGAGTCTTCAACAAGATGATAAAGAGACAACTCCACAACCAAGCATATCAAGCAGACAATGAAGACCAAATCCCAGGTACACTAATGTAGTAATAACAAAATGGAGGATACAAAAGAACCTACATCATTTGAAGAAGCATCTAAATGGCATGAATGGAGAAAAGCTATAGAAGAAGAAATTTCTACACTAAATCAAAATCAAACTTGGGATTTGATGCCTAAGCCTAAAAAATGTAAAACCCATATCCTGTAAATGGGCACAGCAATATGGGCTAGACTATGATGAGACGTTTAGTCCGCTAGCAAACATTACAACCGTACATGTTCTATTAGCACGTGCAACAAGTAAAGATTGGAAGTTGTGGCAGATGGATGTAAAGAATGCCTTCTTAAATGGAGAGCTAGACAGAGAAATTTATATGATAAAACCAAAAGGTTTTGAAAGCAAAATTAATCCAGAGTACGTGTGTAAGCTAAATAACACACTTTATAGCCTAAAACAAGCTCCGCGAGCATGGTACAGTAAAATTGCAAAGATCCTTCTTCAAAGTAGATATACAGTATCTTCTACTTATTCTAGTTTATTTGTGAAGACTGAAGGAACAAAACTAGTAATAATGCTAGTATATGTGGATGATTTAATTATCGCTAGAGACCATGAAGATGAAATCTCTCAAACAAAGAGAAATGTATCAGTTCGAAATTTATTAGTTCACTTCCAGATGAAGGAATTTGGGGAGTTTAAGCACTTCCTTGGGCTCGAAGTTGACCAAACAAAGAAAGGTTTACTTCATGTTCAACAAAAGTATGCAAAGAATCTATTACAAAAATTTGGAATATTAGATTGTAAGCCAATATCAACTCCAACGGAGGTGAATGCTAATCTATCTGCATATGAAGGAAAAGGAGGATGCCACTATGTACCAACAATTGGTAGGAAGTCTTATCTATTTATCATTGACACGGCCAGATATTTCATTTGCAGTTGGAATTGTAAGTCGGTATATGCAAAGTCCAAAGAAGCCTCATTGCGAGATAGTCCAGGGAATACTAAGGTATGTTAAAAGCACTATAAACTTAGGGTTTCTGTACAAAAGGGGAGAAGAATGCAAGTTAGTTGGTTACTGTGATGCCGACTATACCAAAGATCATAATATGCGACGATCAACTACTGAATATATATTCAACTTTGGTTTAGGAACAGTTTCTTCATGCAGTAAAACACAACCAAATGTATCCCTGTCAACTACAGAAGCAGAATATAAAGCAGCCTCTATGGCAGCCCAAGAAGGTACGTGGCTAAGACAACTACTTGAAGATTTACATCAAAAAATTGACTATGCAGTACCCCTCCATTGTGATAACCAACTAGCAATACAGTTGGTAAAAAATCCAGTATGTTATGCAAGGACAAAACATGTGGAGGTACATTCTCATTTTATCAGAGAAAAGGTGCTGCTAGAAGAAATTAAAATACAGCATGTTAAAACGAAGGATTAAGCAACAAACTTATTTACTAAAGGAATCAATATTACCAAGCTTACAAAGTTAAAAGAAATGCTCAACATGGTAAATAGAGAATCAATAAAAAGAGTCAACATTGAGAGGGAGTATTGATAAATATCAATGCCGACTCTCTAGAAGAATCTACAATTATCTTAATGTTTCTTAAAAGTGGAGTTAAGAAGCTATGTCTAGGAATTGATGAAAAGGAAGAAAAATCTACAATTAAAATATTAATATATCCAGTCTAGAAGGATCCAAGCCACCGACTTTAACTTATATAAATAGGTGATAGGATGGGCCTTTTTTGTGTCATGTCAAATAACAATAAAAAATAAAAATAAAAATAAAAGGAAAAGTGGGTGATTACGTGAGTGTGAGTGTGTGTCTTAAAGTGTTTGTATTTTATTAAGTGAGAAGACTATAAAAAGTGGTTTGTATGGTGTCCTAATGTGGTGTAACAACCCATACCAAAAATACGCATATTTTAATAAGTTTGACTAAGTTTGACCAAGTGAATAATATGTGGGTCCAAGTTGACTTTTTCAATGTTCATTATTTTTGGTTTGACTGAGGTACCATTGTGTAGATCTCATCGATACGAGTTTATAGACTGGCGACACGCCAAATTCTGAGTTACGGATAAAAAGTTATGGTTCTGAGAAGTTTTATATCAGTGTTTAAATTAGTCTCCAGTTTTTGTCTGTTAGTAATCCAAAGCTCTATATAAGCCCCAGTAAGCGTGTCTAACAAGAAAACAATTTTTAAAATACCCATTTTGTCCCCAAAACTTGAGAAATTCCTCCTCCAAACCCGTGGGTCTGAACTGGGTTGTTTCGACCCGTTTAATGGTGAATCGGATCATCACCCTTTTTGCCCATTCCGGCCACCAAGCTATTACACATGCCAGCTAAGGAGGAAAACCACATTGAGATGAGCTTGGCTGTGAAATTTCACTACGAATGACGGGCGGACGCGCAAGGATCTAGCCGGCGAATGCGGCGGCGATCGGCGAGGTGGGTCGCCAGATTTTCCCCTTTTTTGACCGTTTCAGGGCAACCCATAGACCTTTCCTACCATTTTTCGATCCTTTGAGCTCATTTTCATGGTTATTTTTCACAGATTCCTCACTGTTTGAGAGATACGACAATGAGGAGTTTGTAATCCTTTGGATCGAGTGACCATACTTATGGGTTCCTTGTCTTTTGGGCTTTCCGTTGATATAAAGTTTGTAAATTTTGGAGGTTGTTTGATAATTTTTCCATTTTTGGATCAATTAGTTAATTTTCGAATAAATTGGGATTGTGTTTGAACAAAATTGGTCAAATTGGTTCAAATTAGAGTTGGATTAGTGAAATTGGATAGTATTAGGACCCATTAGGAGGTTCAATTTCAAAAGATTAGGCTTCAGGTGAAAATTCTCAATTTTGTGTGCCGTGTCCTAAGGGTACGCGGTATAATTGGACTGTTTGGTGTCCAATTTATGTAATTTTATAGTACTAAAAATTAATTTAAGACATTTGGGTCGTACAAGTGTCTTTGGTTTAGTTATTTGAAGCCTGAGAAATATTTTATTATATTACAGGCACTTGAGTTGAGCCTAGAGGAGATCCTGCAGAAGAGCAGGAGTGAGCATCTGCAGTACCATGAGTGGTTTTAATTTTTAAAATGTTTTGGGTATATAGAATAATATATATATATATATATGTGTGTGTGTTTTGGATGTTTTACGTATATATAAATTGATTGAAATGGTTACTTTATGCATATAAAATATCTACTTTCACTTACACGAGTTATCATTTTATGCGGATTTTAATAAGGTTTTTAATGATTTCTAATTTTGATGAGTTCATAGTGAACTTGAGAATTATGTTAATTAAGTATTCTGGTATTTAAATTGCTTAAAATTGGCTTATTGGTGAATATATTTCACTGTGGTATTTCTGGTTTTCGCATGAAATGATGATTTGAATTTTTTTCAAATATTTAAATAAGCAGTGGAATTTAAATATTAAATTATGATTTATGATACAGTATCGTTTGAGAAAAGTATGTATGATCTTACAAGATTGTTTTAAGGATACTGTATTGGTTATTTTTAAATTGATGTACCATGTAGTGCCAATATCTTGGATCAGTGTTATATTATATTATATTATATTACAGCGCACTGGGTTTTGCCACGGTACCGTGAGGTTGGATTCAACCCACAAGATATTATTGCCACGGACCGTGATATTGGGTTTATCCCACAGGTTATTATTGCCACACTACCATGAGGCTGGGTTTAGCCCACAGGATATTATTGCCATGGACCATGAGGTTGGTTTATTCCACAGGTTATTATTGCCAAGGTACCGTGAGGTTGGGTTCAACCCACAAGATATTTATTGCCACGGACCGTGAGGTTGGGTACGTCCCAACTGTTTAATATTTCCACGATACCTTTCGGATATTAAGGATCTTGAGGTGGGTGTATCCCATGGTTTATAGATTGGTACATCAAAGGGAACATGGTATACGTTTGAATATGTTGTTGGTTTCAAATTATTGTAGTTATTTTTGCGTTTTCATATTTATTTCGTGGAAATATATTTATAAGGTTTTATGCTCAAAATTTATAATTTGTTTAAGATATTTTGTGATATTATATTGATCGTTCATTTTTTTATACTTTTGAGTATCGATTTTATGATATTAAATTAGGGTACAAAATCGGGTTTTAGGAAATGATTTTTAAATGGAGAACTTTTCAAACGAGTAGAACGAGAGGTCATGAGAGAAAGATTTTTACGGAAATAAATTAATATTTTTCTATTATACTATTCCACTCACTGAGATTTCTTTATCTCACGTTTTATTTGTTTTAAATTCGTTCCCCTAGACCCATACAGCTAGTAGCAGTCTACCTCGTGCACAGCTTGTCATTTTGCTTCTTCCACTACAGCAGCATTATTTATCTCTTCTTATCTTTCCTTTATCTTTCCAGACTCGTTTATTACTTATTTGTACTTCTAAACTTTTTTAACACTCTTAGAATGCTCTAATCTACGTTTTGGACTAAGTAAAGACCATATTACTTATGTGTGTAGTTATGGCCTATGGTACTATAGACCGGTTGTGAACTTGTGCTGTTATGGATTTATTTATATTTATATATTGAGGTATTATTGATATTGCTTGTGATCGATTATCCACGTTTCAAGTGAAGTTTCATTGGATGTCCTCTAGGGATTTTCTAATGGGACTTCAGCAGGCGGGACCACCTGGGAGATCCTAGAAGGGTTCCTGGGGCGGGTCCTATCATGTGGGCTATTAAAAAGTCAAGAGAGTGTGTTGGTTTGAGTTATTCTCTTTATACGTGTGAAAGTGTACTAATTTCCTATTAATTAATAAAAATTATTTTTTGGCTTTTTCTTTAGTCCTCTGTCTCCAACACCAAATACTTTGTCAGATGAATTATGAGCACCAGAACTGGAAATGGTGACAAAGTAAAATAAGGTCAAAGACTGGTAGATAGAAAAGAAAGCCCATACTACCACAACCCTAGATTTGAAAAAGAATTTCTTATTCCTTCTCTGTATATTTTAGGATTTTTCTTGGAAAGGGATGCACTAACATCCTGAAAAGAACATACATAGATAATCAAAGAATGTTTTATGGATCTAAGAATGTTTCTAATGAAGTACGTTTGAAATTTCAAGTCCTTAACTGAGATTTCATTTTCGGCAGTCCAATTAAAAGAATACCTATACTTGTTGGTGCATTACTAAATTTGAAGAGCTTATCAATAGGAAAGGGAAAATATTTAACCATATTGCCTGATGAGATAGGAAACTTAGATTCCATTGTTGTGCTTGAGATAGATGAGACATCAATTAAAGCTTTTCCTGATCGGATTGGAGAGTAGAAATTAATTGAGAAACTTAAGATGAAGAAATGTAGATATCTTACATTGTTACCAGAATTTATTAGAAGGCTGTTGAGACTAGCCACTTTATTCTTATTCGAAGCAAAGATTATAGAGTTGCGTAAATCAACTAAGACAAACCTTATAATGATTAAATTGACCAACTGCAAAGTGCTCTGTAAGGTTCCAGGTTCAATAGGAAAATTAAAGTCTTTGCACCACCTCTTCATGGATGATACTGGGGTGACAAAATTAACTAGAAAGCTTTGGAATGATTTCAAGCATTGTGTATGAAAAAAAAGTGCATCCTAATAATAGTGACGATATAGATGAACCAATTGGTACTTTTCCAGGGAAAGTTATGCTCCTAAACTCTTTTTTTAAGCCCATCTTTGCTAAATGAAATTAATGTTTGAGGATGGAAACTCTGGGGTAAAATCCCTGATGATTTTGAGAAGTTGTCATTATTAGAGATTTTGAAGCCTGATTACAATCATTTTTGTAGCCTTCCATCCATCCTGAGGAGGCTATGCATTCTTAAAGAGTTTTCTTTGCCTGATTGCAAAAAGCTCAAATGCCTCCCCCCTCTTCCCTCGTGCTTGTTACAGCTAAATATTGCAAACTGTACAACATCAAAATAAATCTTCGACCTTTCAAACTTGAAGAGCTTAATGGAACTGAATGCTTGAAGTCCTCGAAAAGGCTATAAATGAGTTGTTGTAGTTTTGGCCATTGGTAATTAGGAAAAGCTTAAAAGCGAAGAAAAAAAAATTAAAATCATGTTAAAATAAATTTGTTGCAGCACTTGTTGAGGAAAACATGCAACCTGAGTATGCCTAAAAGCAGGATCCTAGATTGGTTATCACAGGATGTGATTAAAATCTCAGAACGTAGAAACCTTGTAGTCAAAGGAGTAATTATGGGTGCAGTTGGCTCTCTCAACCATCGAGTATCACACGAATTTAGAGATCAGCTTCCTCCAGTACTTGATGCGAAGCAAAGGTCCACAAACTGGATTTTTCCATATTTGCTACAGCATTTTATGTGAATCCGGCCGAACCTACACAACTGACAACTTGCTCGGGTACCGATTCGATACAGATGAAGACCGGGCCGATCACTAGGGTTCAAGCTAAGAAGTTTAAGGACAATCTTACTGCCTTTATCCAAGGAGTAATTCATACTCAAAAAGGCTTGTCCATATCCGATAATCCAAGACCTGTTCTGAGCATACAAGTGGTGGAAGCCGATACGGACCCAGGTAGCAGTTTTGGTGTATTTATGGAGTCCGGGCAGCATGAAATGGTTCCAATGCTTCATGGATTCAATTCATATGTCTAAGAGGTCATGGAATCAAGTCAAGGTAGTTTTAGAGGCATACAGAAAGGGGGTTTGCGCACAGCATGAAAATTGGCCGGTTTTTGCTGAAATGGTTCCAATGCTTCATGGATTCAATTCATATGTCTAAGAGGTCATGGAATCAAGTCAAGGTAGTTTTAGAGGCATACAGAAAGGGGGTTTGCGCACGGCATGAAATTGGCCGATTTTTGCTGTATTTTGTGCTGGCTTTATTGTATTTTGCTGAGTTGGATTTTTCTCTTTCTTCCAAGCAAGGGAAACGTGTGGGACTCCATAATAAGCTTATTTGGCATCCTACAAAGCATATTGAAGCTGATTTGGAGCTCAAATTGGTCAAAGATTGGCCAAAGTTAACTTAGTCAAAAAGCTAGTATTTTAGTTTCCTAATTTGATTCTACTTTTTGTTTTAGGAAATTACCTTTACTTTTGGTTTTTATTTATTTATTTTCTGAAAAAATAAGTTTATGAAAGTTATTATTTTATTCTCTTCATTTTAAATTAATTACTTTCTATTTCAAAATAAAGGAATTAATTAATCAAAATTAGATTAGGAAAGAAGAGAGAATTTCGGTCATAATAGGAATCTACATTGCATGGTCGGTTTTACCTATTGTAATTAGCATTTATTTTTGTTTTCTCTTAGCCTATATAAAGGCTTGTTTTTGTGGAAGAACACACCATTAATAATATATAGAAATTTATTTGTGAGATTGAATTCTCTTTGTTCTTTTAAACACCTAAAACACCATTAGTGAATGAGTGTTTTAGTTTGATTTATCAATAGACCTTCCCATCACCTATTGTGGCATCTTCATTATATACCAAGGTTTCTAATCACAAGTTGATTAGGGATCAAAGTGACCATTATAATTTGAACATAATTAGATCCGGACCAATATAATATGGGTTTAGGAGTAGATCGTCCTAAGTTCGCATCAGCGTTGAACTTGGAAGGCGTACCAAGTACCGATGAAAATCAAGTTCACTTATGCACGTATCCTGTCGATCATCCTTTGGTTTCCCAATTGAAAGATGGCGCTATAACATACTAGTAACAAAGAGAAATCCACCATATACCAAGGTGTTGAGCTGAAAAAGACTTGGGATTTATATGGTTTATAAAGGTCACGATGACTACAAGGGAGATGAAGAATCAATACCAGGAGGCAAGTAATCCATTTCAAAAAGTTAAAATTTTTCAATAGTTTAGAAGAAGATGAACCTACTTCTGAATCCAGTGGAGAATGTAACAGTTTTGATTCAATTGGGAGAAGTCAAAGTCAAAAGCTGTTATATAAGCTTTAGCCATTAAGATGTTGCCATTCTACTTAAAAGGTTGGTTAAGTGATTCAGCAAAGTTAGTATTTTGGTTTGGAAGCTTATAAAAGGTGGCATGTCAGGACCCATCTAGGATCCCTTCTTAGAACCCTAGATAAGTCTTGATCCAAGGGGAAACTCTATCGGACAGTCCTACGGAAAATCTGGTAGCATCTCCCCTAAGGGTAGAACGTGTTCCAAAAATTACCTGCACAAAAATGCACTTCTATATCATACCACCTTATCCCTGCCACCTTACTACAATAAATTCCATAATTGGCAGAACTTCGATAACAAATATAAATATAGATGCATATATAAAAAATAATTTAATAAACATAAAATACATTTAATTAATCATGTCTACCCATACCACCCACTTGGTGCCGTACATTTCAAATATCGTTTTACCAATATACCAATGTGTGAAATAGAAAGAAGGAAAATAAAACAACCACCACATTAACAATGGTAACAGTAATAATTTTAATGATAATAATAGTAGCAATATAACTTGCCTGAGGGCTACCGTACTTGTCCGAAAACTATCACTTACCCAAGGGCTATCACATACTTGCCCGAAGGCTTATATACTTGCCCGAAGACTTCTGTATAATACTAATAATAATAATAATAAAAATGATAATAAATGATAATAATACCAATAAAAATAATAATAATAATAAAGAATAAATAATTAATAATCACAAAATATCAATAATAAAAATAGTAGCAACAATGATAATTAATGATAATAATAATAATAATAATAAATAAATAACGAAATTAATACTAAAAGTAATCATAATAAATAATAACAACAATTACAGTAACAATAATAATAATAGCAATATTAACAACAACAACAACAACAATAATAATAATAAAATCAATTAAGAATATTACTAAGAAATCAAATCATGTTGCGCGATCCATAATTCCAGTTATCGCCAGCACTCTACTATCAATACAGACCGAGGTGGTTGCCCATATTGGCCGACCAATCCCCTGGACTCGTAGGCAGCATAGCTATAAGGCTAGCTCTTCATGGACCACATTGGATCATCTCCCTCATACGATGTGATGCATACAAACATAACATGGTAAATTTATATATATATATATATATATATATACACGTATGTATGAAAAGATACTTAATACACCATATTATATACCAGTTGATCGTGAGGGTGGCTTATGCTCACTGTGCACTAAACTTGCCATACCTCAAGCCCAAAGGTCCTACAAGATGACCATATATATATGCACACTGATCCGTAATGACAGCCATCCTACGGCCAAGGGGAAAACGCCTGGTGCTCACTCTGTATTATGCTTGCCTGCCCTCAAAAGGAACGACTCTGAATATAACTTGTGTGCTTATCCATAATCATAATAACCAACCATCCTGCGACCAAGGAGGGGGCAACTAATGTTCACTATGCAAATATGTACTTGCCAACCCTCAGGTCCATGACACCCACAGAATAGCCATAATATAATAAACAGTCATCCTGGCCATGGAAGGGGATGGCTTATGCTCACTGTATAATACTTGCAAACCCTCAGGTACATGGCATCCCACAGGACGACCCTACAAACTTGCATGCTTAAGAACGATATAGTACAAAACACCAGTACTGCATGACACATCTTAAAAACTTTAAAAAAATTTATAATATTATAATTACTGAAATGAGATAAAATACATCCAAATTTATATACTGTTACTAAATCCATTAAATTCAATATTTCTCTTGTCATCAAAACAAATCAATCAACTTCATAAAAATTAATTTCTTCTACAATAATTCCATTTCACGATTATCCAAATACACAATATATTTTATATATTGAAATTTATTATTCTTCTTAAGTTATTAAAATTTATTTATGCAAAAATTATTGTAAATCACATAAATTCGCATATAATTTTAATTTTACAAAATTACATTTTATCATACAGAATAAATATAACAATAAATTCAACATTCAATAAATATAATTAATTTCTCCAACGATATAATAAATATTATATAACAATATGTTTAAATCACATAAAATAGTATAATAAAATTAACTAATAGTTTTCTAAATCTTAAAACATACATAATGCTTTTCGAAATTCTAAACAACACAAATATACTTCCACACACATAAACACATACACAACCTTTTAAGAATTATGTGTATACATACATATATACATACATAGATATATACACAAATATTTAAACTTAAATGGATGCACTGGAACTCCATAATTTAATACAAATATTTTTCCAAATTCATAAAATTTATTTATACAAAACATCATAATCCATCAATTTAAATATTTCAATTTTTATCACCATAAAACCAAATTCATGAATAAATAAATAATTAAATGAATGAGTATAATTTTGATTACAATAATTCAATATAATTAATTTCTCAAACCTTCAAATAAATGTATACCAAACATTTCACTAAAACCACGGAATAACTTTCATATTCCAATAAATTTATATCACATAAAAATAACACACAATGTATATATATATATATATATATAACATCTTCATATACACTAACATATACGTATTCACACACCCATATATATGCACAGTTTTCAATCAAGAATGTGCACTTCACATATGTACAAATATATACTCCTATATATACACAGGCATATACATATATGCACAATTACATATATATATATACATATACATAAGTACATTTACCCATGGTTATCTATACATATTTACATTTGTACAATCATACATTTAAAAATATATATACATACATACTCATATACATATATATATATATATAGATTTAAAAATTACTCAAAAAAGCAAAATTCAAATATCCATCCAAAATTTACAAACTATATGTCAAATGAGAGCTTGAGGAATAAGGATCAAGGATACCTAACTCAATCTTCCATATCCCATCATCAGTGACGGGAAAATGACAAAGAAATCTTGGCCAAACTTCCCTTCAACAAATCTCTCAATCCGTTTGAAATTTCAACAAATGGAGGCCATTTTTAAGATCAAGAGACCCAAAATATGGGGGAAGGACCAATCACACGATCGGTAGTCGTCGGAAAGCCGGCCAACCTGAGAAACACTGACCACCACCATTGAATGCCGATCTCGGCCTGTTTACCATCCAATCGGTCGAAGAATCGACGGACGAGGTCACCCAGTCGTGGGCCATCCTGCACGTGTGGCCATCCGATGGTTGAAAATGGTGCATTCAAGGGAGTGAGGTGTTTTCCCATGTGAAGGAAAAGGTAAAAGAAAGAAAAATAAAATAAAATAAAATAACCTAAAATAATAAAATAATGTAAAAATGATAAAATAATAAAATAATAATGTAATAATATAGTATTTATTAAGGATGACACATGGCACTTTATAAACGTGGCACGTGGCGCATCCCAACTAGTGACAAGTGGCATAAATCAGACTCATTTAAATATTTTATTACCTGGTAAAATCAGTCTCGGAAAACACTTACACAACTTTACAGACCCATAATTTTTCAATCGTAGGTCCGATTTATGCGTGCCACCAATCTACGGATACATATCAATGAGCACTTTCATATAACACATGGGTCAATGCTAAAATTCATGTAAATAAAAAGTCAACTCGTTGATCAGTTCGGATCGTATCTTGTTTTAACCATAGCTTTCTATTCTTAGCTTCGATTTTGGCAAACTACCATTCTATGAACTCATATAAATGAGTACTTTACCATGGAACCTCAGTCAATATGAAAATTTCAAGCACATTAAAAAGTCAATCTAAGACCCATTTGGTCAATCTCAATCAGCGTTGGTCAAACTTGGTCAAAACTTCACACTTGGGGCATATTCTCGGATCGAGGTGTTACATGGCATAACTGCAGAAACACAAGCTGTTAGTTCTCGATAGAAGTCCTTTGTTCTTCTTCCTTTCTTTTTTCTTCTTGTAACCTCTTTCTCATTGTTTATCTCTTTCTTTTGGTATTGTTTAAGATCATTTTGGGTGAGTGATTCGTGAAAAAGTGAGAGGTTGTAAAAGGGTTTTCTAGCCTGGTTTCTGGGTGTAGAGAACTTGTACAAACCAAGAGAAAATGGTGTATTTGACCATTGTTCATAGTACAAAAACTTCTTGGATGGAGTTCACCAAGAATGTAGGTCATTTATAGACCGAACCTCGTAAAATTTGTGTGTGCTCTTCCTTTCTTTTGCTGCTGTGAGTTGATTTTGGTGAGAATCCACCCACACTCGCACAACCGACAACCCACTGGGGTGATGATCCGATACGGATGAAGACTGGGCCAATCATTAGAGCTCAAGATAAGAATTTTAAGGACAATCTGGCTGCCTTTATACAAGGAGTAATCCATTCTCAAAAGGGCTTGTCCATACCCAAAGATACAAAGGCTGTTTTAAACATTCATGTGGTGGAAGCCGATATGGACCCGGATAGCAGTTTTGGTGCATTTATGGATTCCGGGCAATGGGAAATGGGTTCAAATCTTCTTGAATTCACTTGATATCTTTAAGACATCATGGGAACTGGTCAATACCAAAGCTAAGCTGGTCATTTAAGGCTTGTGCTCATGAGAGAGAAAGTTGGCCGGTTTTGCTGTATTATTTGCTAGCTTTACTATATTTTGCTAAGTTGGTATTTTCTCTTTGATCCAAGCAAAGGCAACGTGTGGAATTCCATGATAATCCTATTTGGCATCCTATAAGGCATATGGAAGCTGATTTGGAGGTTCAATTGGTTAAAGATTGGTCAAAGACAACTTAATCAAAAAGATAGTATTTTAGTTTCATAATTTGATTTCTACTTTTTGTTTTAGGAAATTACTTTTAATTTTGGTTTTTATTTGTTTATTTGGTGGAAAAATAACTTTAGGAAAGTTATAATTTTTTATTATTTTGGTTGTACATTAATTAATTGCTAATTCAAAATAAAGGAATTAATTAATCAAATTAAGATTAGGAAAGATTGCAAATTTCGGGCAACACTAGTTTCCTAATGCTGGCCAGTTTTGTCTTAGTTTCTAGAGTTTTATTTTGTAAATTTTCTAGCCTATTTAAAGGCTTGTTTTATCAATAATATTAAGTTCATTATTCATATAGAAAATTATTTGTGAGATTGAATTCTCTTTGTTCTCTTTGAATACCTAAAACACTATTAGTCAATGAGTGTTTTAGTTTAACCTATTAATACGATATCCATCACTTATTGTGACGTCTTCCTTATACCAAGGTTTCTAATCATAGGTTGGTTAGGGATTAAGGTGACCATTAGAACTTAAACATAATTGGATCTGGGCTAACATAATACAGGTTTAGACTCAGGTCATCCTAGGTTCGTATCATTTGGTATCAGAGCCGAATTTTGTTTAGGTTTGATCTATCTTATTTTCTTTATTTTGTTTTGTGTTAATCTGAAATTTTAGCATTATGTTAAGGTTGCTTCGATCATCATACATGATTTGCATATTAGAAAAAAAAAATTTCATTCCTAGTTAGATTAGGATTTCCTTGTTTTACCGTATTTTTTATTCCTAGTTTGTTGGTTGTTTTTCATACTTGTTCTTAGTAATTTAGTTTATTGTTGATTTTCCTTTTCTATTTTGATCTTAAATATTTGCATTCATATATTCAAAAAAAAATTACAAAAAAATTTGCAAATTTGTATTTTGTTGTTCGTGTTCACTTCGTGGTTTTTGGTGTTGGAATTTCTATTTTTGGTGTTGATCTTTACTACTGGAGTTGTTTTATATTCTGTGAGTGAAAAAAAAAAAAAGAAGAAGAAGACAAGCCAAATAAATAAAAAATAAAAAAAAAAAGAAATCGGTTTACTAAATTTGGTGTTTGCTGGAAATTTCTTTGAACTGCTGAATTGTTGACTATAAATTCAATATTTGGAGTTGCTGGAGATTTATTTTGCTGCTGGATATTTGAATTTTGGGTGCTAAAAATATTGGATTAAAATTAGTGAAAGGATTTGATACAAAAACTTGAATTACAAAGGATAATAACCAACAACTATTCCATATTCTTGTCCAAATTGATTCTTGTTTGTGTTGAATTTCTTTTTCTAGAATTTGACTCTTGAGTTCTTAATTTCTTACCATCTGGTACAGTTCTTAGTGGTTTTGAAGTTTGCATTGTTAAATTGCCTTGTTTTTGCTTAGAAAAGCCGAGAATTAGGTGTTTAAAAATTCACTTGGTATTGTTTACTTTTTACTACTGTTTTGCTGATGAGTTTAATTAAAACATACTTGTGATCTAATTTCTATTTTGTGGGTGTTTTAATTAGAACTTTAAGATAATCATTTGAGTGAAAAAAGGCAAGAGAGTGTGAGCTTAAAAGAGGATAAAAGCCGAAACTAGTGCACAAACACAAGTGTCGAGACCTTGATTGAGTGAAACACGTAAGGAAGTGAATTTGGTGAGGTCCTATTTTATTTTTGTGATATTCATACTAACATGGAAAATTCAAAGGTGAGAAGAGGAGATCCACCTATGAGAATTAATGAAGAGTCCGTAGGATTTAAAGGCGATTCCATAGCTATGGGGAGTGGTAAGCAAACGAACATGAGGGCTATCTTAGAGCAATTACAGCTGATGAATACTCAATTTGACCATATGAATCAAAGGATGGATAGATTAGAAACATCCCAAGGAATGCCGAATACAAGGTTTAATGCTCATGGAGGCCGAGGTCGAGATCAAGGAGGCCGAGGGCGACCTAGAGAGGAATTTTGGGAAGGTAAGTTTGAAGATGACATGGAGAAGGAGTTTGATGAAAATTTTGCACTCCAAGGAAGGCAAACCCATGGGAGACCAGCAAGGAATGAAGATGATGATCTTGGGAATATCAAGGTAAACATTCCACCTTTCATGGAAAAAAATGACCTGGAAGCTTCATTGGAATGGGAGGAGAGAATGGAGATGATTTTTTATTGTCACAACTATTCTAAGACCAAGAAAGTTAAATTGGCAATAATGGAATTTGGACACTATGCACTGCAATGGTGGACTAATGAGCAAAATACCCGAAGAAGAATTGGTGATGACTTGATTACTACATGGCGACAAATGAAAAGAGCCATGAGGAAGCGATTTGTACCATCACACTATCATAGGTTGCTGCATCAAAGACTTCAATCTTTATCTCAAGGAAATAGGTCTGTGGAGGATTATTACAAGGAGATGGAGATGCTTATGATTAGGTTAAGCATGAATGGAGATAGAGAAGCAACCATGGCAAGGTTTTCAAGTGGTTTGAATCGTGAGATAGCCAATCAACTATAATTGCAACAATATGTGGAATTAAAGCAGATGTTGCATGTGGCTATTAAACTTGAGCATCAATTCAAGAAGAGGGGTGTAAGCTCACGGTTTGGAGGTGTTTCCAATAGTGGAAGGTCAAATCCAAGTGGCTGGAGAAACAATCCTATCTATCAAAACAAGTCAAAGCCGAAAGTTGGAGAAGAAAGTTCAAATCAACCAAAGAGAGAGGCTAGAAACGAATCTATCCAAGCACCAAAGAATCAAAGTAAATCTGATCCTAAACCTTTAAAATCTAGAGAAATTATTTGTTTTAAGTGACAGGGATGGGGATACGTTGCTATTCAATGCACGAATAGAAGAATCATGGTGTTAAAGGATAATGGTGAGCTAGAATCGGAAAGCGAGGAAAGTGGAGTTGAAGCCGAGCAAGAAGAGGAAGACTTTGAGGATGAAGCCGAGACCTTACATGCACCCAATACCAAATTAAATTTGGTTTCTAGGAGAGTGCTGGCTGTATACAAGGATGAGGATCAAGTTCAAAGGGAAAACATCTTCCACACCCGATGTGAAATCCAAGGTAAGATTTGTAACATGATAATTGATAGTGGAAGTTATACAAATGTAATTAGTAACATTGTGATTGATAAATTAGGCTTAACAACTATTAAACATCCAGAACCATATAGATTACAATGGCATAATGACAGTGGTGAGATGAAAGTGAATAAATAAGCCAAGGTAAAATTTAGCATAGATAAATTTGTGGATGTTGTTTTGTGTGATGTTGTGCCTATGCATGTCGAACATATTCTATTAGGTAGGCCATGGCAATTTAATAAAGATGCTACTCATTATGATCGAGAGAATTGTATTGTTTTTAGATTTAAAGGTAAAAAGATCAAACTACAGCCATTAACTCCCGGGGATGTGTATAGAGATCAAATATAAATACAACAAAGAAGGGAGGCCGAAAAACTCAAGGAGAAAGTTGGTATGGCACCTACAGCTTCACCATCCATCCAAGAAGGTAAGTCCGAATTTGATGCTCAAGATAAGCATTCTAAGTCTCAAATTGAGTGGAAAAAACATGAGAAAATCGAAAGTGTGGTGAGGAAGGGAGAGAAACCCGAGAGTGATGCAAAAATCCTTGAATCCGTGAACGAGAAAGGAAAAGAAAGAAAAGAGAGGAAAAATAAAAAAAATTATTTGATTGGGGATGTTAATAAAGCTATATTGGGTAAGAAACCATTGCTGGTTATGATTTATAAGAATAATTATTTTAATGATCGAGCTAATCCCGAAGAACTTTAATTGCCAAGTTCTATCACTCATCTTTTGCAAGAATTTGTTGATGTTTTTTAGGATGAAATTCTAAATGGATTACCACCTATTAAAGGAATTGAACATCAAGGGACTGCCATACCAAATAAACCTGCATATAGAAGTAATCCCGAGGAGACAAAGGAGCTACAATGGCAGGTAAGTGAACTTCTAGATAAAGGTTACATTAGTATGAGTCCAGGTGCTATTCCAGTTTTGTTAGTGCCTAAAAAAGATGGTTCATGGAGAATATGTGTTAATTGTAGGGCTATAAATAATATCACCATTAAATATAGACATTCTGATATGCTTGATGAATTGCATGGTGCTTGCATGTTTTCTAAAATTGATCTTAGGAGTAGATACCATCAAATTAAGATGAAAAAAGGTGATGAATGGAAGACCGCATTTAAGACGAAATATGGGCTGTATGAATGGTTATTCATGCCTTTTGGTTTAACTAATGCACCTAGCAATTTCATGAGGCTTATGAATCATGTTATGCATCCATTTATTGGTAAATTTGTGGTTGTGTATTTTGATGATATTTTAATGTATAGTCAAAATCTCGATAAACATGTAGGGCATCTTAGGCAAGTTTTAAATACTCTTAGGAAGGAAAGACTATTTGCTAACATGAAAAAGTATGACTTTTGCAAAGATGAGCTTGTTTTTCTAGGATTTGTAGTAAGTACTGCAGGAATCAAAGTTGATCAATCTAAAGTTCAAGCAATCCAAGAATGGCCGACACCAACATCTATCATTCAAATGAGGAGCTTTCATGGTTTGGCTAATTTCTATCGAAGATTTGTCAAGAACTTTAGCACCATCACAGCACCTCTAAATAAAGTTGTTAAGAAGAATGTTGGATTTAAATCGAGGAAAGTACAAGAAAAAGCTTTTAATTTGTTGAAAGAAAAATTATGTAATGCACCTTTACTAGTTTTACCAAATTTTTCTAAGACTTGAAATTGAATGTGATGCTTCGAGTGTAGGTATTGGAGCTGTTTTGATGCAAGAAGGACGGCCCATAGCCTACTTTAGTGAGAAATTAAATGGAACTACACTAAACTACCCGACATATGAGAAGGAGATGTATGCTTTGGTGAAAGCTTTGAAAACGTGGCAGTATTATCTCATGCCGAAAGAATTTATGATTCTCATGAATCTTTGAAGCACATTAAAGGCCAAGGAAAGCTTAACCAATGGCATGCTAAGTATATTGAATTCATTGAAACATTTCCTTATGTCATTCGCTAAGAAAAAGGTAAGGAAAATGTAATCGCCGATGCATTATCCTAAAGGTATGTATTATTTTCTACCTTAGATGCTAGATTGCTTGGTTTTGAACAATTAAAAGAACTTTATGAGCATGATAGTGAATTTGGAGAAATATTTAGGACCTATTCACAACATGGTTTTAATAAATTTTACATCTTTGAGGGGTATTTGTTTAGGGAAAACAAACTTTGTGTGCCTAATTGTAGCATTAGGGAGTTACTAGTTCGGGAAGGTCATAGAGGTGGTTTAATGGGTCATTTTGGAGTTTTTAAAACTTTATCCTTGTTACAAGAACATTTTTATTAGCCTAACATGAAGAGAGATGTTGAGAGAATATGTGAAAGATGTTTGAAATGCTGAAAGATCAAGTCCATATTGAAACCGCACGGGTTGTATCATCCATTGCTAATTCCTTCCTATCCTTGGGTAGATTTGTCTATGGATTTTATTTGTGATTTGCCTAGATCTAGAACATGTAAGGATTCAATATTTGTTGTTGTGGATAGATTTTCTAAGATGGCATATTTTATTACATGTAATAAAACTGATGATGCATCTAATGTTGCTAATTTATTTTTCAAAAAAATTGTGAGATTGCATGAAATGCCTAGAACTATTGTTTCGGATAGAGATGCTAAGTTCTTAAGTTGTTTTTAGAAAAATTTGTGGGATAATTTAGGTACCAAGCTTTTATTTTCAACTACTTGTCATCCACAAACTGATGGACAAACCGAAGTAGTGAATAGAACTTTGTCTACATTGTTGAAAGCATTAATTAGTAAAACTTTGAGAACTTGGGAGGAATGTTTACCACATGTTGAATTTGCTTATAATAGGTCTTTGCATTCAGTGAATAAATATACACCATTTGAGATTGTTTATGGTTTTGATCTTTTGACTCCATTAGATTTAACACATTTATCTTTAAGTGAACGTGCTAATCTAGATGGAAAACAAAAAGTTGATTTTGTAAAGCAGATTCATGAGAAAACAAAGGCAAATATTGAGAGGAGGATGGAGCAATATGCAAGGAGTGCTAATCAAGGCTGAAAACAAGTTGTTTTTAAACCTGAAGATAGGTTTTGGTTGCACTTAAGGAGGGAGAGGTTTCCCAAACAAAGGAAATCCAAGCTTATGCTACGTGGAGATCGACCTTTTCAAGTTTTGGAATGGATTCATGATAATACTTACAAACTTGATTTATCGAATGAATATAATGTTAGTGCCACATTTAATGTTGCTAATTTATCTCCTTTCTCTGCAAGTAATGACTTTGATTTAAGGGCAAATCCTTTTTAAAAGGAGGGGAATGATGAGAATCTGCCTGCACCCGCACAACCAACAACCTGCTAGGGTGCTAATCCGATATGGATGAAGACCGAGCCAATCACTAAGGCTCAAGCTAAGAAGTTTCAGGAAAACCTGGCTGCCTTTATATAGGGAGTAATCCATTCCCAAAAGGGATTGTCCATACCCAAAGATACAAGGCATGTTTTAAGTATTTAAGTGGTGAAAGCCGATACGGACCCCCGTAGCGGTTTTGGTGCATTTATGGATTCCAGCAGTGAGAAATGGGTTCAAATATTCTTGAATTCACTTGATATAATTAAGAAGTCATGGGAACTATTCAAGAGTGAAGCTAAGCTGGTCATTTAGGGCTTGTGCGCATGAGAGAGAAAGTTGGTCGGTTTTGCTGTATTATTTGCTGACTTTACTGTATTTTATTGAGTTGGCATTTTCTCTTTAATCCAAGCAAGGGCAACGTGTGGGACTCCATGATAATCCTATTTGGCATCCTATAAGGCATATGGAAGCTGATTTGGAGGTTCAATTGGTCAAAGATTGATCAAAGATAGCTTAGTCAAAAAGATAGTATTTTAGTTTCCTAATTTGATTTCTACTTTTTGTTTTAGGAAATTACCTTTAATTTTGGTTTTTACTTGTTTATTTGCTGGACAAATAACTTTAGGAAAGTTAGAATTTTTTATTATTTTGGTTGTAAATTAATTAATTCCTAATTCAAAATAAAAGAATTAATTAATCAAATTAAGATTAGGAAAGGTTGCAAATTTCGGCCAACATTTTAGTTTGCTAATGCTGGCCGGTTGTGTCTTAGTTTGTAGGATTTTATTTTGTAACTTTTCCAGCCTATTTATAGGCTTGTTTTATCAATAATATTCAAATACATTATTCATATAGAAAATTATTTGTGAAATTGAATTCTCTTTGTTCTCTTTGAACACCTAAAACACCTATTAGTGAATGAGTGTTTTAGTTTGACTTATCAATACGATATCTATCACCTATTGTGGCGTCTTCATTGTACCAAGGTTTCTAATCACAGGTTGGTTAGAGGTTAAGGTGACCATTAGAACCTGAACATAATTGGATCTGGGCTAATATAACACGGTTTAGGTGCAGATCGTCCTAGGTTCTTATCAAATTTAGTATTGAACTAAGTTTCAATAGTGGTATCATAGCTTTCTTGTATTTCAATTCACAAGAAAGAAGTTTCTCCCTAACATCTATTTCAAGAAATTACTGAGTGAAGAACCCAAAGACTAAATGGGGTCGAAAGTAGAGTTAGAAGTCTTCAATGGAAAAGGAGATTTTCTTTTATGGAGGTAAAAGATGAAGGCAGTCCTAGTGCAATAGAAAGTTGCCAAAGCTATTGATGGGTTTTTCCCGGAAAGTCTCACAGAAAACGGAGCTACGGTTTGAAAGTTATGGGCAAAACAAGTCGAGGTGCAAACTGTCCAAAACGTGCCGGGAGTTGACTTTTTCTTGTTGTGTAATTTTGTTTTGACTCTTGTATGGTTGTAAAGTACTCGTTGATACGAGTTCATAGACTAGCGGCACGCTTAAATCGGACATTTGGTTAAAAAGTTATGGACGTTTGAAGTTTGCCGGATACTGTAATATTTTATTATATCTGGCTAAGTGCACAGTAACACCACGTGTCATCACCTGATTGGTCCACGTGGATGAACAGTATCACCATGGTGGCTTTTATTTGGCAAAAACGCCGGGGAGGAGAGAGAAAGAGAGAGAGGAGAGAGAGAGAGAAAACCGATCGGCCGTCGGAACTTGTCCAATTTTTCGGCCGATTCTTGTTACACGCACCGGCCAGACGGAAGCCTCTTCCCATTTCCGGCCAAACCCCAAAATCTCACGGCCGTTGGTCGCCGGACGTGCCCGGATCGAGGCGGCGAAGCTCGACGGCGATTTTCCCTCCACCGCCGGCCACCGCCGTTTGCCCTGTTTCCGGCCATTTTCAGGCCACACGTGCCTGCCACCCCTCACCACCTCCTCAATTCCGGCCTACCCACCAAATTTCACGGCCACTGGACCTCCGACATGCCGGGATCGGAGCGTTTTCCGGCGAGGGGCTGAAAATCTTCAAATCCCGATTTCTCCGCCGTTCAGCCTTTGTTTGCCTCACCGCCGGTCCCATTGGAATCCTCTCCCCTCGATCTACAAAACCACCAAAAATCTCAGCCAATGGCCACCGCACGCGCCGCTGCCGGCGACGGTTGCCGGTGACCGCGGCTGCTCACCGGAAGTTACTGTTCCGGCGAGTACCCAGTTGCACCGCCGGTCCCTGTCCACTGATTCCGACCTCCTGAATCCAAATCCGGCATCCTTTTCTGCCAATTCATGACGGTTTAGGAGAGTTGAGGAGTCGAATCCCAAAATCTTTCCGGCGAGATTCCGGCCACCTCGGGTCCGATCACCGGAAAGTAAGACCGAATCCGTGATCCTCATCACTCAAGCTTCGATTCGGTATATAACTCATAACTTTTAGATGACGTTTGTGTTCGCTCCCCGGGTACCTATTTGGGAGTTACCCGATTAAAATATTAATATATTTGGTCGGTATACTGTGGATGTTTTAGGTGCGTGTACGAGTAGTGGAGTTGATCCTGCGGAGGATCTTAGCTAATATACGCGCTTAAGGTGAGTGACTCACCTTTAAAAATATGTTGGGCAATTAATTATGTTTAATTGGTGTTTAATTGGTATTTAAATTATGCTCATGTGGTACAATTTAATTATGATTTTATTGTGATTTAATTTATTTATTATGCATGAGCAAAGTATATTTCGGTAATAATCGTATGTGGTTTTAAAAATTAACTTGGGCATAATTGGTTTAAATATTTTATGAAAATATTTGTTAAATTGGTGGTTTAATTTTATAATTATGCCCACGATATTTTATTTGTTGAACCTCGTATTAGGAGAAAAATTATGGTTTTATTTGTTATCGATGTTTTCGTACCGGGTTGTTAAATAAAAATATGTGGGATGGTAAGTGTGAAATTTTGGTATATTTCCCATGGTAATTTTGGAAAGAATGGTACGGTTGATTAAATAATTATTTTAGATGCATTCATACAGTATTGGTGTTCTGGTATATGTATATGTGATTTAGCGCGCAAGTATTATGTCTCCCGTGAGTTGCCATTGGACCGTGGGCAGGCAAGTTTGATATTGGCCACAGCTGCCCCCCTCCTTGGCCGGGATGACGGTTTCAGCAGCGGTACTGTCGGGACGCCGAAGTGCCGTTTGCAAGTTTCTCTCTTTAATCTCCTCGCCAGTCGGTGCTCAGGAAGCTGGGTATCGGAGGGCATCACCGATATATGGTGTGGTGCATCATGTGTAAATTTTCAGACAAAATTTCAAACACCAAAAATGTTCAGAAATTATTTATTATAATTTAGTACGTTTTAATCATATTTGGGGTATTTATTTATTATTGTTTATTAAATTGTTTGATCCCTTGGTTTTCGGGAAATACGAATATCGGGTTTTGTGAAAATATTTTAAAAAGGGAACATTTCCAAAGAAGTGATTAGTGAGAGTTTTGAGGGAAATTATTATTTCCAACTGCTATTATTTATTTACCTATTAATTGTTGGTACTAATTCAATTCCCTTATTTGTTATATTATTATTATTAAAAGTGTTCAGTAGCTAGGGTCACTCATTGAGATGATTAGCATCTCACGTTTTTAAGTTCCATTCCCTTAGGTGCAAGGGGTGATAGACGTTCTTCCGGGGCGAACCAGTTCTCCGCCGCTATCGTGTTTCGAGAAGTACTTTTGTACTCATTCCTTTCAGTTGTATTATTTCTTTCATCCTTGTTATATTTCTGTTGAATAGCACTTCATAAAGCACTGTATACTATTTGGACACTTATGTTTTATTTATGCACTGGTTTACCGTTATTGTTGTGAAGTGCTGTAAATTTATGGAATCAATTTGTAGTTTTGCGGGAGGAATAAGGGGATGAGTATAGAAGTGTGTTTTCAGTGCAGGTAATTTTTGGTAGTCCTACCCTTAGGGGAGGTACTGTCGGATTTTTCGTTGGAAGGTTCGGTGGTATTTCCCTAGGATCAGAGCTTGTCTAAGGTTCCGGGGAAGGAATTCTGGGCGGGTCCTGACATGAAAGGTTTTAAAATCATAATAAGTAGGGATGTTATCTTTAATGAAAATATTATACCTTGCTTGAGTGATAAAGTTGCAAGGACAAAAATTACCACCAAAGACAAGTCAATTCAGTTTGAGTGGAGTCATATATGAAACCAAATGATGACCAAACAACTCAAGTAGAAACTGAAGCTGAAATGAAATTTCCAGAATCTCTAAAGGAACAACCAGATCAAGAAAATGAAAAGAAGGCAACTGCTGAAGATATTAATCCACTCTAGGATTATCAGTTGGCAAAGGATAGACAATGGAGAGTGGTAAAACCCCTAATTAAATTTAGTTCTTTTGACTCCACTATGTTTGCTTTAGTATGTTTTAGGAACTTGCAGACAAAGAGCCAAAGACCTATTTTGAAGCAATGAAGAGTAAACATTCAAAGTTGTGGTATAATAATATGTTAGAAGAATCAAAGTCTTCACACAAAAATAAAACCCAGGTATTAATTCCTAAACTTGCAACTCAAAAGGTAATTGACTGCAGGTGGATATTTAGAGTGAAAGAAGGAATGTCTAGCAAAGATCTATTCAGATTTAAGGCAAGATTAGTTGCCAAGGAATTTACACAAGTTGAAAGGATAGATTATACTGAGATTTTCTCTCCTGTGGTAAAGTACACAACTATTAGAACAATTCTTTCATTAGTTTCCCATTTCAACTGGGAGTTAGAATAACTTGATGTGAAAACAGTGTTTTTGCATGATGAACTAAAGATATTTTATATATATGAAGCAACCTGAAGATTTTGAGGTCTCAAACTCAAATTAAAAGGTGGTTTGTTTGTTGGAAAGATCATTATATGGTTTGAAGCAATCTTTGTGGCAATGGTATAATAGATTTGGCACTTATGTGTTAAAAGTGAAATTTAAGAGAAGCAACTATGATAGTTGTTTATATTACAAGGGTGAAAACTATCATGAGTCGGTCTACTTACTTTTATATGTAGACGATATGTTATTGACTGGTCAAAACATGAAGAATATCAAGGTCATAAAGGATGTATTGAAGGAAAAATTTGATATGAAGGAGCTTGGACCAGCAAAGAAGATTTTAGGCATAAACATTGAAAGGAAAAGAATCGGCTTTTCTTAAATCAGAAAGGTTATGTTCAAATTATCTAAATTTTCAACGAGTACTGCAAATCCAACAAATGTACCACTTGGGAATCACTACAAGTTATCTACTAGTTTGTGTCCTCAGACTGAAGAAGAAAAAAAAGACATGAGTAATGTGTCATATGCAAGTGCAATAAGGTCTATCATGTATATTATGATCTGTACAAGACCAGATTTAGCTCATGCAATCAGTGTTCTTAGTAGGTATATGGAGAATCTCAAGAAAGCATTGGGAATCTCTTCAATGGCTTCTGAAATATCTTAAGGGAACTTCTGAAGTTGGTTTGATGTTTAATCACTATAAAGAAGGTGTTGTTCTCAAAGGTTATGCAGATTCTGATTATGCATGTGACAGAGATAGAAGAAGGTCAACTAGTTCTTTTGTATTTACACTTTGCAATAATTGTATTAGCTAGAAGTCTTGACTGCAATTAAGAGTAGCCTTATCATCAACTGAAGCAAAAATATAGCAACTACAATAGCTTTATGGTTAAAGGGTTTGCTTCAAGAATTGAAGCTTTTAAAGGAAGAAGTTATAGTCTATTCAGACAGCCAAAGCTCAATTCACCTATGTAAGAATCGGGTCTATCATGACCAAACAAAACATATTGATGTGTAAGTACCATTTCACAAGAGGTGTTATGAATAAAAAAATTATTAACTTGGAGAAGATTGCAACAGCATACAACCTATTAAATATGGGAACCAAAGTTCTTCCAGTTAGCAAACTTGAAACTTGCAAAAGTTTGCTAAAAGTTGAACCTAGCTTATAGATAAAGCTCATGTATTGAGAAGTCCAAGAAATCTTGCACAAAGTTTTTCCTCTCATTTGAATCATGGTAGAGTATGCTACAGTTTTGATTCAATTGAGAGGAGTTAAAGTCAACAGTTGTTATATAAGCTTTAGCCATTAAAACAGTGTCATTCTACTTAAAGAGTTGGATAGGTGATTCAACAAAGTTAGTTTTTCGGTTTTGGAAGCTTATAAAAGGTGGCATAACTGCAGAAACACAAGCTGTTAGTTCTCGATTAAAGGCCTTTGTTCTTCTTGTTTTTCTTTTTTCTTCTTGTAACCTCTTTCTCATTGTTTATCTCTTTCTTTTGGTATTGTTTAGGAGCATTCTAGGTGAGTGATTAGTGAGAAAGAGAGAGGTTGTAAAGGGGTTTTCTGGGCTGGTTTCTAGGTGTAGAAAACTTGTATAAACCAAGAGAAAATGGTGTATTTGATCATTGTTCATAGTGTAAGAACTTCTTGGATGGAGTTCACCGAGGACGTAGGTCATTTCTAGACCAAATCTCGTAAAATTTGTGCGTGTTGTTTCTTTCTTTTGCTGCTGTGAGTTGATCTGGTATCGAATTAAGTTTCAATAGTGACGTTAAAATTAAAGGCCAAGATATTGAGAGAACAAAACAAAGAACTTGCTTAGTAGGCAGGGGTTGTTTGTGCTTCTCAATCCTGTCAATCATCCTTTGGTTTCTCAATTGAAAATGGCTATAACATACAGGTAACAAAGAGAAATCCGCCATATACCAAGGGAATTAAGCTGAAAAGGTCTTAGATTTATTTGGTTTGCAAAGGTGACAATGATTATGATGGGGATGAAGAATCATCACAAGGAAGCCAACAATCCATTTCAGAAAAACTAGCAAATTTTTTCCACAGTTTAAAAGAAGATAAATTTACTTCTGAATTCAACGGCATAATTAAGAGTAAAGCCCAAGAGATTGAGAGAACACAACAAAAAGCCTCCTTAGCAGGCAGGGGATATTAGGCCTCTGTTTCATTGTTGTTCCATTTATATTTATTTATTTATATATATATATATATATATATTTTTTATTTTTTTTTTTGGCTTGGTTTTACTTATCAAGTTCATCACCACAGACTCATTAGTTGTATAGATTCTCAGTCATATACGTTTTCCATTTTATAAATGTGTAAATATGTTCCTCAAGATTGATCTTTATTCTATTTCTTGGTGAATGTAAAATAAAAATTAAAAATTAAAAATTAAAATAATTAAAATTAAATAAAAAATTAAAAATTAAAAAAAAAAAAAAAAAAAAAAAAGAACCTCACACATGAGAAAAAGGTTGAAGGGTGCATTCCATGAAAAAAAAAATTAAAACAAAATAAAATAAATAAATAAATAAAATAAAACAGTACACAACATAACAAAGAAAAAAATGCTCTAAAAAGATTCAAGAAATGCCAGGTGCAATGCTCTTACGAAAACAAGAAAGTGCACCAAGCAGCTGCAGAAACGCTGTTTTTGTTGTTTTTTTATAGGACGCATAAACATTCATGGAAACAAGCTCAAAAGAAAAAACAAAGATGCTTGCCCAACCAGCACAGGTCCAGAAAAACACAAAATGATTACATGACACTGATCACAGACTCGGTAGAACAACTTGTGTAGTTTGACAATAGAGAATCATCAGATTTCCTGAATAACAGATTGTTTTGTGTTTGCAGCTGTGAAATGTAAGTCTGGTATGTCTTGCTCGTATACCAAACGAACACCACACATGTTCACATCTAAATAAGTCTCAGCATAAGTCTTGTCCAATGAAAACTCAATCTGACCACAAGTAATATTTTGCCACTCGCTGTTAAACCAAGAATTGCGAGGCAAATACACAAACCACAGGTGATATGGTTCATACGTCTCGTCTTCGCCTAATACCGGAAGGTACAAACTTCCAAACCCCCAATTTTGACCGTTCATTTTCACATTGCATTCAATGCCATACATACTCGTGGAGGTAAGACACACGCACAAAGCAAAACCCATCCATTTACCGTCACACCAATTAGATTCTAGCTTCATACTTATGGACGATCCCAAAATTCGATGGATGAACCACTTTGGAATTTCACATCCAGGAAGTCCGATATACAATCTGTCAGATATAGTGTGGTCGACATTATGTAACCAAGGACAAAAATTATATATATATATATATATATATATATATATATACGGAAATTCTATGGTGAGGACGGTCCGCATGAGGACCGCAGTATTAGTGACGGTTTTTCATAGTATTAACAACGGTTTTTTAGAAAATCGTCACCAATACTATAAAAAACCGTCACCAATACTGTGGTCCGCATAAGGACCGTCCGTATCATAGACGGATTGTATATATATATGTTAATCATTTTGTATGCATTAGATATTAAAATGATAAAGAATTAAAATCAAGAGCAGAGAATTTAGAAAAGACCTGAATGTATGTTTTCAATAATGAAGTAAATATGGTCCTTTCACTGTCTTGCTTCCTTGATAATTCGAGGCATCCAACGAAAAATGCTGAACATCGCAAGCTGCACTGCTTTGATGGATTTAAGAATGTTTCTAATGAAGTACAACCATTAGCCACTACCAATTCTAGACTAGATGGGAGCTTTGTCAATGATCTAAGCCATTCACAACCACACAATATTAATTTTTCAAGCTTGGAAAGTGTACTGATACTGGCAGCGAGGCTAATGAAATGGTTATGACTTAAAATCCAACTCCTCCAAAGAAACTAAACTGCTAATTTCTTCAGGAATTTCTCCTAAATTGCAGTCTGTCATTTCCAATGTCTTCAAAGAACAAAGATTAACCGAGGATAAACCCTTGCCAGCAATATTATTGATTGTATTTTCAAGTTTGACGTTTCCTCCTCTTATTGCAAATTTCATACGACCCCGTAATGAGATAACTACAATTCAGTGTTTTAAGGCTTTCCAAGAGAGCAATGGAGGGTGGAAATTCCCATATTCTAGTGTGTCTCACATCAAGCTCTTCCAAACTCTTTAAATATCCTATGTCCTCTGGTAAGTTGCGAAGCTCTGAACAAGAATAAAGGTTGAGAACTTTAAGAGATTTCAAACCAGATACACTTGCTGGCGATTTCTTAACACTAGTGCAATAAGAGAGGTCCAATAAAGTAAGCTTTGCAAGACATTTAATGGATGGGTCAATCTCCAACAATCCCGAGCACCTCCTAAGTTTCAATTCCTCTAGATTTGGAACTACTGCGAAGTCCTGGAATAACAAGAAAAGTTTTCACAGCCAGAAAGAGGTGGACAGTTTTTGTAAAATTAATGCTGCACAGTCCCAGAATAGTCTAGTATTATCTAGTAACCACTATGCGTTGGAATTATTGAAAGAAAAATCTAGAAATACTTGGTTAAAATTAAAACATGTGAAATTAAACTGGATAAAGAAGTTTCTGAATTTGAAAAATTAACCACAAATTAACCTCGTAACAATTGATATTTTGTAAAACTGACTTTAAGAAGATATACATACATATATATATACATTCCACTCTCCTACAAACTAAACTGTTTGTCCTTTTATTCCTATTTTATTATTTTCTCACCTATATCTTAGTTTTGTAGTTTTTTTTTTTTTTCTTGGGTGAAAATCTTAGTTTTCTAGTTAGTTATTTACAATAATAACTATTTAAAATAATTGAATATATAATGTTTTAAATATTATTCGTCATCATAATTATGTAATTAAAACAAAAATATGATTATTACAATACTTATTATGTACTTTTCGTTTTTTTTTTTGTTTTTCACTACGCAGAAATTGAGTTGCCAAATTTTTAAATTTCATTACATATTTATATCGTTATTTTTTATTATATAAAAATATTTAATTTTTTTTATTTGATTAATTACTGTTAAAATCAACTTTCTTTCTTCATAATGTTTATTTTCTTTTCTACAATTTTGTAATGATTTAGTGTGAAAGACAAATCAAATTTGTCAAAAGCATTTGAAATTAGATTTTTCCCTCAAAAATTTTCAAAAAAAAAATAATGAGAAAGAATATTAACTAGACCTAGTTTAGTGAAGATTTCAATTTTTTTTGGTAAATTAATGAATATTTTAATCAGTTAGAATATGAATAGAAAAATATGAATTTAGGTGTTTCTCTTTCGTAACTATAAATTTGATAACAGTGTATTATTTAAAAAATAAATAAAAGTTAACGCTATCATATAACAGTGTCCTCCTTGACAAAATTTTTGAGGTATGCCACTGGTTGTAGGAGTTTAAAGGCATGTCAATTTAAATGCCTTAAAACTCTACACTTGAAGCAGAGAGTTTGAAAATTTAAAATTGAAAGACAATGAAACCACTAAATATTACTACTCAAGGATAAAAGAAATAGTTAATCAAATGGAAGCCTATAGAGAAAATATCTCTGAGAAAAAAGGTAATAGAAAAAAAAATTGATAAGTTGCACAAAAAAATATGATGCAATTAATATTACTATTGAAGAGTCTAAAGATTTAGGAAAATTAACAGCAATAGAATTAATAGGCTCCATAGAAGCATATGAAAAGAAATGAGTAGGCGAACTAAAAATCATTCAAAAAATGCCTTTTTAGTCTAAAAAATCTAAAGATGGATGTAAGAAATTCAAGAAACTTCTAGAAATAAAAAAAATCAAGATAAAAAGGGAAAATATCCTCCTTATGGTATTTGCAAAAAAAAAGTCATTTGAAAAAAATTGTTGATTCAAAGGAAAACCAAAGTGTGAAGTATGTAGAAGTCATTTGAAAAAAAAACTCTTGATTTAAAGGAAAAACTAAAGTGTAAAGTATGTAGTAAATATTAGCACTTAGAAAAAGACTATCGTTTAACAAAGACTCATTAAGTAAACTTCATGAAAATAAGGATGTTGAAAATGATCTTTTATATGTAGCACAAGAAGATACATGTATTTATATAGTTGTTGCAATAATGACAATGATGAAAAATGAAATATTATCTATAGCTTAAATAAGACTCAAATAAAGGTTAAGCTAGGTAATGAAGAATATATAATGGCTACAGAAAAGGAAACTATTGCTATAAAGATAAGAAATGGTACACAGTACATAACTAATGTACTATTAGTCCCTTTAATAAATCAAAACCTACTCAGAATAGGGCAAATAATGGCAAAAGGAAATTCACTTCACTTTAAGGGGGATTCTTGTACAATTTATGATAAGACAAATAAAACGATGGAGATGGCAAAAACAAAGTTGAGAGGAAACAAATCCTTTCAAATAGAATAGAAAATGCCAACACAATAGCTATGAACACACACATAGATAGCTCATGAATTTGGCATAAAAGATTTGACCACTTTCATTTCCATGGCCTGAAGATTCTTCCATGAGAAGAACATGATGCGTTATTTACCAACTATAGAGGAGATCAATAGTACCTATGAAGCATGCATACAATGAAAACAATACTGACAACCATTTCCAACAAGTAAAACATAGAAAGCAAAGAAGCTGCTAGAGCTAATCTGCATCAATGCTTGTAGACTGATACGAACTCCATCACTGGAACAAAATAGATACTCCATCCTCTTCATTAATTACTACACTCGAATAACTTAGGTTTATTTCTTCAAGAAAAATCACAAGTATTTGAGATTTTCAAAAAGTTTAAAAATATAGTCGAAAAACAATGTGACTACTACATTAAAAACTATTCGAAGCGATCATAGAAAAGAATATACCTGGAAGGAATTCAACAAATTTTGCAAAGATGAATGCTTAAAGCACCAACTTACTTTCAGATATACTAAGGAAAAAAATGGAGCATCCAAAAGCAAAAACAAAAGCGTCATGCAGATGGCTCGAACTATGCTAAATGGAAAGGGCTTTCTGAAAACCTTCTGGGCAAAGGCGATCTACACAATTGTTTATCTACTCAACAGGTGTCCAACAAAAGTAGTACCAAATAAGACACCTATTGAAACTTGGAGTGGATAAAAATGATTTGCAAAACATCTCAAAATTTTTGAAAGCATTTGCTCTATGCACATTCCAAAAGAAAAGAAAAACAAATTTGATGAAAAGACACAGAAATAAATATAGAAATAAATCTTTCTCGGATACAATGCTCAGTTAAAAGGGTATCAAATTTACAGTTTGAAGACAAAGAAGATTATTATCAATCGAGACGTAGAATTTGACAAAGTGCTTCATACTATTGGGAAGCAAAAGTAGAAAAAAGAAAGACAATTAACATGCCAATAATACAACAACAAAAGGAGGAGATAGATTAAATTTAAAAAATCTCCAACTCATGAAACTCAACATCTATTGGAGTAGGACAATTAATTGCTAGAATCAATACCAAGGAGAACTCAACCAGTAATAGAGATCTATGAATTATGTTATAGAGCAATAAATAGAATCCAAAGATTTAAAGAAGTTTCACAACATGAAGCAGCACCAAGACATTACCTCAAGGCAAATTTAAGTTACTAGAGAGCAAGAGTGGAGTAATAGAAATGTGCATCAAAGAGGCATGATAAATAAATGCATTACCCATTTCTAGAATATTCAAAATAGATTGAGAAAGTTACATAAAAAAAAAATTTAATTAATTAAATTCTAGGATTATCTAGCAGCAAGTATACATTGGAACTGGTGAAAGAAAAATCTAGAATTACCATCCCATCACTACAAATTTCCTTTACATATCAATAACCATTACGTCCCGCTAGTTCCAATAAAACCCAATTAGCAATTGTATCATTATTCTTTCCAGTAAACTCAAAATATTCGTTGACCATTCACCAAAATCTATCAATGTTAACCATCCCAATATAATGCTAAAATAGTACCTTTTCAAGTATGTAACGGTATTAGAAATATATATATATATATATATAGTATATCAATCTCCTCGAGGATTTAGTCCAGCATATCCTGGATGCCGAAAAATTTCGCAATATGCTGCCGAAAGTGGTGCGTTCCATAATATATTGCAGAATGTTTAAGTGCCCAGAATAGGAGAATGTTTCCCTATATATATATATGAAAAAAAAAATTTACGGTGTGGACGAACATGGTGCAGATCACCTCAAAGACGACGGTTTTTGAAAAAATCATCATTGATATTCATCTTTATATGATAATATTCACGATAGTTTTTTCAAAAATCATTATTTTTGCGGAGATCCGTATAATAAAAATATACAGACGTTCACACCATACACGGATTTTATATATAAAATCAACATTTATTAGGATATATATATTTATATATATATATATATATATGATAATAATCAGATGGGCAAGATTACCTACTGGTGAGCAACACACGCGCCCAGTTTTGAATATATATAAATATAAATATTACATTTATATATGTGTGTGTGAAACCAAATTTATGTCCATATAATTGGTTTATTTGGAAATTGTTTTATCAGCATTAGATGATTTTATGAGATTGAAATTTAAAAATGTATTATTAATGGTGTACCTCTTGTTCCACATTTCATTTTTGTCCAAATAAGATTTTACATTTCAACAAACATATATTAGACCACTAATCACACAATTTTACACTTCAATAAACATATATTAGACCACTTGTAACACCCCGTCCCGAACCATGTCGAAATTTTTGCACGTTGACCGAGGTTGACTGTTGACCGTTGACCGAAGGGGTTAAAAGTTGACTTTTTGATCCGGTTGGAATTCTAGGTTGAATGAGGTACCGTTACGAAGTACACATTGGCACGAGTTCGTAGACTGGTAGCACGTTGAAAACGGAGCTACGGTTTGAAAGTTTTGAGCAAAACAAGTTGAGGTCCAAACTGTCCAAGGGGTGATGGAGTTGACTTTTTATTCATGCATGGTTGAGCGTTGACTCATGCATGGTTATGAAGTGCTCGTCGATACGAGTCCGTAGACTAGCGGCACGTCCGATTTGGACATGTGGTTTGAAAGTTATGGACCTGTAAAGTTTTTCAAATACTGTATTATTTTAATATTATTTTTACACGCATAACAATGTGCCACGTGTGACTTAATGAAGGTGACCATGTGTCACCATGTTGAGAAGCCACATGTCAACCATGTGTAAAAATCAAATTGTTTTATTATTATTTTAAATAATAATATTATTATTAATATTATTTAATCATTTTTATTTTATTTCTTTTTCCTTTTCTTTTTCTTTTTCTTTTTCTTTTCTTTTCCCCACGTGGGAAAACTCTATCTTTTTTTCTTTTTTTCTTTTTTTTCCTTTCCCTTTCCTTCCCTTCTTCCCCGAGCCCGACAGATAAACAAAACACAGTTTTTTTTCTCTCTCTTTCTCTTTCCTTTGACTCTCTGCCTCTCCTTGTTTGACCGGCGTTTCGCCAGATTTCAGTCGTCGGAATGCTACACGCGCCGGCCACCGTCCAAGCCTGCCACCTCGCGACCTCGGCCACCAAGTTTCCAGGCCAGACGCCGCCGGACGCGCCCAGATCGGGCCGGCAAAGTCGCGGCGGCGAGGTGGAATATTTCCGGCGATTCTCGCCGTTTCCGACCAACCCAACCCGTCTCATACCCCTATCCCACTATTTTCGACCCCTCTGAGTCCATTTCTGGGGTTATTTTGCCCAAAATCCCCACCGTTTGAAAGATCCCTCAAGATCAAAACCGACCGAAGCTTCCCGACCAAATTCCGGCCACCTCCGGCGGAATTGGGGTCGATGGAGACCGGATTGGTGATCCTCGTTCCACGAGCTTCGATTCGGTATATCATTCGCCTATTTTGGTTAACGTTTGTGTTTTGACCCCCGGGTACCGGGTATTATTTACCCGAATAAAATATTAATTTATTTGACTGTCTGTGAATTTTGTTCTAGGAGCACTGGTGAATTGTAGAATTGATCTCGTAGTGGATCATGGTTTAATTGCGTGCTCCAGGTGAGTGACCCACCTTTAAAAATATTTTTGGGGTAACTAATTGTATTTATGTGGTATTAATTTGATATCTGTAATTTGTGCTCATATGGTGTATTTTAAATACAATCGGAAAAAAATATTATTTTATATATATAATTACCCATTGGTGCTAAATGAAATTTTGGGGTCATTTAGAAATTCCCGATTATTATTTTATTGTGATTAAATGATATTTATTACACATGAGTAAGTATTTTCAGTAATTCGTTGTGTTTGGATTTTATATAAATTTCGGGCATAATTGGGTTAAATATTTTATGAAAATATTTGTTTAAGTTGGTGGTTTAATTTTATAAATTATGTCCGCGGTATTTCAATTGTTGAATCTCGTATTACGAGAAAAGGTATGGTTTTATCTGTTATCGATGTTTTCGTACCGGGTTGTTGAATAAAAATATGTGGGATGGTGTTTTGTGAAAATTTGGTATACTTCCCACGGTAATTTTGTAAAACGGTACGGTTGGTTGTTAATGTTTATTTTTAGACGCACTCATACAGTATTGGTGTTCTGGTGTATGGTGTATGGACACGTGGTAGCACGCGGTTATTATGTGGTTTAGCGTGCGGTTATTACTTCACCCGTGAGTTGCCATTGGACCGTGGGCAGGCAAGGTTATTGTTGTGCACAGCCGCCCCCCTCCTTGGCCGGGTTGATGGTTTTAGCAGCGGTACTGTCGGGACGCCGAAGTGACCGTTGCAGGTTTCTCTCTTTAACCCCCCGCCAGTCGGTGCTCAGGATGCTGGGTATCGGAGGGCATCACCGGTATATGGCGTGGTGCGTCGGTGTAAATTGCAAATAATGTTTTAAACCCCAAAGGTGCTCTAAAATTATTTATTATAATTTATTGCAGTTTATTTATATTTGGGGTATTTATTTATTTGTTTGTTGTTATTAAATTATTTGATGTCTTGGTTTTTGGGGAGTACGTACATCGGGTTTTGTGAAAATGTTTTAAAAGGGGAATTTTTCCAACAGAGTGACTAGTGAGGGTTTTGAGAGAAAGTATTACTTCAATTGTTTATTTATTTATTTATTTAATTGTTCGGTATTACTTAATTAAATACCTTTATTTTTATATTATTATTATTAAGGGTGTATAGTAGATAGGGTCACTCACTGAGATGATTAGCATCTCACA
The DNA here is from genome assembly GCF_031755915.1 of Ziziphus jujuba. Lineage (NCBI taxonomy): Eukaryota > Viridiplantae > Streptophyta > Magnoliopsida > Rosales > Rhamnaceae > Ziziphus > Ziziphus jujuba. Next base: position 8,859,499 of record NC_083390.1, read on the forward strand.
CTCTTAAATTCCATTCCCCTAGGTCCAGGTTGGAGGTGTTGATTGTCCGAGGCGAGCCCAACGTCTCAGTTCGTTGCCGAAGGTTCAAGAAGTTTTTCTTCCCTTTTTCCTCTCTGTCTTGTATTGTTTCCTTATCTGTCATTTTATAAATTCTACAGTTAATTGTATAATGCTCTGTATACTGTATTGGACGTGTAGTTGTTCTTTATGCACTGGGCTGCTGCTGTTGTTTTCTTTTGAAGTGCTGCAATTTGTGGAACAAATTTGTAGTTTGTGGGCGGAATAAGGGGATGCTTTTAGAAGTTTGTTTTCAGTGCAGGTAAATTTGTGGTAAGTAAATCCCTTAGGGGAGGCTCTGCCGGATTTTCCGTTGGAGGGTTCGGTAGGGTTTCCCTGGGATCAGGGCTGTCTAGGGTTCCGGGAAAGGAATTCTGGACGGGTCCTGACACCACTAATCACACCGTGGCTAATAAAGGTGGCATCAGATCGACTTGATAGTGACTTTTACTCTCTGTATATGAACATAACATATACAATATCAATGTGAAAATATTGTACTAAAATCTAATAACAACTATTAAATTTGCTTAAGCATTTTCCAAGTCTTAAGAGGATCTTTAGTGTAATATTATGTATAGATGAATCTAAAAAAAGAGCCTCTTCATTTTTTTTATTTTTTATTTTCGGATAAAAAAGGACTGGTTATGTGTGTGTATACATGTATGTATTTTAAAGTAAATAGACGTAACTAATATGCATATATTTGTATATTCTAAAGAAAATAGACATAATTAATTCATATATATATATAGGTAGTAATTATACATGGATACTAACCTTCCAAAGTCGATTAATATACCATCCTCTTAAATCAAGTACAACAAGTTGAGTCGGTTGGAAACTTGATGGAAAACATTTGAACGGATAGTCTCTCCATTGAATGAACTGTAACTCATTAGAAAGATAATTGATTTTTGTCGAAAATGTTTTACAGTGCATCCGGAATAATTTTTACCTAGTCTGAGCAATCTTAGCTTCTTCATTTTCAGAAAGTCTTCAAAATCGTATTTTGTTGAAAATGGTAAATCAAATAGTAAATCATACATGTCGCATACAATGGCCTCAACTTCTTTTGTCGCCTAGATAAGCAAAACAAAACAAAATACAATTACAAGTTAAAACTGTGCACATATATATAGGTCTAGCTTACGATAAATTAGAAATTTAAAACCTATTAAGTTTGAAATTGAATAAGCTTAATTCTAATTTTCGTATTTCCAATCTAATGTTAGTTGAATAAGCAAATTCTATTTAGAGACGAAAGTTAATTGCTTAGAATGAATGTAACTTCAATGAAAACGTACTAGACTATATATGTAGAGTTAATTAATCCATATTAATGCAGGAATTGATCGAAAGAATAAAAATGAAATATCAAAATGATGTTATTATGGGTATTAGCATTATTTGGTTGTGAAATTGAGGATTTTACTAAATCAGAAAATCCTATGACTAAATTGATAACAAAGTTTCTCAGTGCATGATTACTATTCCTGGATATAATAAAATAACTATTTGGATCTAACTAATTGGCCGATGAAAAAGAATACATTAATATTTAGATATATAAACAAAGCCTATGACTAAATCGGTAACAAAATTTCTCAGTGTAGGATTAATCTTCCTGGATATAATAAAACACTATTTGGATCTAACTAGTTGGTCGATTAAACTCTGAAAATGATATATTAATATACAGATATATAAACCATTATAAGTCCACCTGGTCAAAGCTTGATCTTGAAAAAAGTAGTATTTTCATCAAGTTTATATTCACTATAATAGAGTGTTAGGGGAAAAAATACAAAAGAAAAGTAACTCGGTTTTTGAAAAAAACAATAATTTAATTTGATATCAATGTTAAAAATCTTATAAACCTTGTCTACATCTGTTGGAAAGTAAAAGAAAAATGACATGCTTTCTAATAACTTAAACTTTTGAAATGAGTGACAATCCAACTCAGACAAAAAATTTAATAAAACCTAATGCAAGCTGTACTAAAATAAAATCTATGATTTTCAATCTAGATGAAATTTTCATGTAAAAGCCAATCTCATACGTACCATATGATTATTCAAAACTTGAAACAAATCTGCAGAATTCCATATCTTACTTTGTCTTCCAAGCTTATTATTGGATTTGTCACGCACAATTTTCCAACCCATCTCTTGCAAGAAATCATGCATCCAAAACTCATTATCTCTAATGCTCAAAAGAGATTTATCAATAAGATTTCTAATGCCTATTTCTGGATAGAAACCGCAACTATCCAATGCTTTCATAACATAATCTTTGTCACTTCCATTGAAAAAGTAAGCAATATCGAGGAATATGTTCTTTTCTGCATCCTCAAGTTGATCAAAACTTATTTGAAGTACATCAACAATCTCTTTTTTGGGGTACTTTTGAGCTTGTCGAATTCACTTTTCCATCCATTTACACTTTTCCCACATAAAGAAGAACCCAAAATTTCAAAAGCTAAAGGATGTCCATTAGCATATGCTATCACTTGTTCAAACAAGTTTACATAATCATGTTAAGGACAAACACCTTTGAAGGCATTCCAATTACAGAGTTGAAGAGCTTCATTATGATCTAGTGGCTCAGGGTTGTATATTTCTGTCACTCCATGAGAAATCTGCAAACTTTCATCTCTAGTCGTAATGATGATTCTACTCCTTAAACCAAACCAATCAAGTTTTCCAGCTAGTTTTTTTAGTTGTTCCAAGTGATCTACATCATCAATAATGGCAAGTACCTTTTTACCACATAGCCTACTACTTATCATGTTCATTCCGCCATGGACATCATTTATTTCTGTACACTTTCCCTTCAAAGTCTATGAGAGAAGTTATTCTTGTAAGGATTTCAGACCATCTTCTTTTGCCTTTAGAAATATCTTTAACATTTGCAAGAAAGCTACTACCTTCAAATTGAGAAGACATCAAGTTATAGAAGGCTCGGTTGAAAAGGTGGTAATCTTGCCATCTTGTGCAAACTAAAATCCACCAAAGTTTGCACCCTCTTTCTTTCTTTAAAAGAAATATTTTGTTGAATGATCTAATGCAATATTTATGTCTATGTTTTATGTTCCTTTTAATTTCTTTTGAATGCCTAAGTTTTATTGTATTTAGCTTAGGAATTGTCTCTTTGTCGGGTATTGATTTTATTTTGTAAATTGGCCATGTGCTGGAAACAATGTTTCCAGCAACATAGGTCAATTGTTGGAACTGGAATTCTCTAAGATTTTAGAACAAACTTATGATTTTTGGATATGTTGTAATAGACATGTAAAATAAAATATAGAAAAAAGAATGACTCAAAAAGGCCTTGGGAAGCCCAAGATATGCTGGTTGCAAGTTGGAGGCCTTACCCAATTCTTTTGGACTTGGTCTTCTCCAAATTTTATCCTTAATATTTCAACATGTCACATGCCAAAATTCAACCAATTTGGATGAAGATATCTCAGCCTTCCATCTGGTCAAAGTAGTAGTACAGAATTAGATGGAGATAGTTTTTTAAAATTCAAAATCTTATCAACCCTTGTCATAATTATGCACTCACATGTGAGCTGGTGGTTGAACGGTTATATATCATAATTTTGAATGGAAAATGTGTAAATTTTGAATTTTAACGGATTCCATTGGGTCCCACACACACCTCACATGTATGAGACAAGTTTTGTATCTATATATGTAACAAGTGAATGAAAAGAAAAAGGAATAAGTGTGCTATCTAGTTTTGTGTGGCCTACTCTAATGTCTTCTCTTCTTTTTCATCTTCTTCTTCCTCCTTCAAAACAAAAACCCTACCAATACTAAATATCACCATACCAAAAACAAACACAAAAAACATCTAAACATCAAACCAAAAACCGGATTAAAGGTTGTGCATAAGACTAACACCTTATGTACAACACTCTTGGCCAAGTGAACCCAAAAACTACACCAAACTCCAACAGGCTCTAGCAAGTATTGTCTTGCCTATGCCACCCATACCACATATTCCAATAATGTAAACACCCCCAACTGATTTATTAACATACGAATTAAACTTATTTATGTGTGAATCCATTCCAAATAGGTGCTCAGAAATGTTTGCGAAACAATGTATTTACTTGATATCTCTAAAACAAATTTGTGTATGAATTCTGCTTCATTATCCCTTCAAACATCAATAAAATAAATAAAATAAGTAAAATAAAACCATTATTATATAGAACTGCAGTGAGCATGTACCATGTAAAATGAATATATAGTAACGGCTCCATTCTGGTGGGCATGCAAACCCCCATATTATGGGCTTCACCGATCTCTTGTAGAAAAGAGATTAGTCTATCATGCACAAATGTATTCAATTTGATTTAAAACTAATTTTTTTAAATGATTAGCTTTTAGAGAGTTTATAAATTTTTATCGACCTTTATAAAGTTTACAAAATTATAAATGACTTATACACTTTTACATACTTTTATGTTCATAGACCTTTGTAGACTTTTAAGATTTTTATTTCTTTGGGACTAATTTTATCGGGTATATTTCAACACATGTGAAAAACATGTAACACGCACCCTACCAACCCATGTGTTGCCATTTTTAACCAACCCAATGAGTGCATAGTAGCGCCATGGGAGGCCTTAATTGGCCATGTGGAGAAAAGGGAGGAGAGAGAAAAAGGAGAGAGAGTAAAACTGGCCACCCATTTTTCATCGTTTTCCAATCACCAGCAGGCTACTCATGTAAGCCCACGACAAAGACCATCCTGAGGCCAACCAGCTATCCAAATATCACTGTGAGATAGCCAACAATGAGCTAGGATTAGGCAGTTTTAGCCGACAACCGTCGTTTGCTTTGCAGATCGATTTCTCTCTCTTCGGCCACCCCCTTACCTCACTACCACTACTGCTAAGCTACTCACTTCACGGTTGTCCTTTTCCCAAAATTTCAAGGCCAATGGTAGTCGAACACGTCAACACTAGAGGAATTTTCTAGCAATGACAACTGCTCACCTATTCCCCCAATTCTAGTGAGTTTTCAACCAAACTGATGAGAATCTGCCCGAACTCACACAACCAACAACCCGCTGGGGTGATGACCCGATACGGCTGAAGACAGGGCCAATCACTAGGGCTCAAGCTAAGAGATTTAAAGACAACCTGACTACTTTTATCCAAGGGGTAATTAATCCTCACAGGTGCTTGTCAACACCTGAAGATCCAAGATCCGTTTTCCTGGGTAGCTGTTTTCTTGCAAATATAGACTCCGGGCAGCAAGAAATGGTTCTAGTACTTCATGGAATCAAGCCAAGGCTGACTCAAAGGCCAATAAAAAGGGGCTGTGCGCATAAGGAAGAAAGATGGTCAGTTTTACTGTATTTCGCTGAGTTAACATTTTCTCTTTGTTCCAATCAAGGGCAACGTATGGGTCTTCATGATAATCCTACAAGGCATATGGAAGCTGATTTGGAGCTAAATTGGTCAAAGACAGCTTAGTCAAAAATATAGTTATTTAGTTTCTTAATTTGATTTCTACTTTTTATTTTAGGAAATTAGTCTTTTATTTGGTTTTTATTTATTCATTTGCTTAACAAATCAACTTAGGAAAGTTATTATTTTATTATTTTCATTGTAAATTAATTAATTCTTAATTCAAAATAAAAGAATCAATTAATCAAAATTAGATTAGGAAAGGAGAGAGAAAATTTGGCCACCTTTAGGAAACAACATGCGTGGCTGGTTTTTGCTTTAGTTTTTAGGGTTTATTGCTTTATGACTAAGGGTTATTTTTCAATAAGAAAAGAAGCTTAAATTTTATACATAAAATTAATTGTGATATTGAATTTCTCCTTGTTTTCTTTAAACACCTAAAACGTCATTAGAGAGTGAGTGTTTTAGTCTTGACTTATCAATAGGATATCCATCACCTATTGTGGCATGTTCATTATACCAAAGTTTCTAATCATATGTTGGTTAGGGGTTGAGGTCAATCCATTAAAATCTGAACTTAATTAAGATCCGGGCTAATATAGTATGAGTTTAGGCGCGTGTCGATCTAGGTTCGTATCAAAAACCGTCACATTTTCCCATCAAATTTGAACTCCTGATTTCAAATCTGAGGTTTCATTTGTCCAATTCAAGCAAGATCATGAGATCTAGGAGCATTAAGTTGCCTGAGTCTTCCCAGCCAGATCCCGACCATCATCTACTAGATCTTCTATAACACTCTACTTCCATTGGCAGACCTATCACTTTCTGCTGATATTTCCCTCAATTTAGCCATTGCACTCGATATGAGATTTTTTTTGTTAGAGCTTACCAGGAAGTCACCCATTCTACGATTGCCCACGCTTGAGCATACTTAATTTCGGAGTTCTTTTGAACTCTTAAAAGGCCTCGGCGTTATGATAATGACTATTATTACATTTCAATCATCCCTTAATCTACACCAAGTAGCATGCTAGTGCCTCCCACCTGCTCACACTGGTCATCACAATCCACCCCCTTGATGCCTAACATCCTCGCTAGCACACTTTCGGCCAGGTACAGGCTTTGATACCATTTGTAACACGCCACTTCTATTAACGTACCTATCACTCTCTGCCGATATTATCCCCAACTTAGGCACTACACTCGATATGGGGTTTTTCGTTCAAAGCTTCCTAGGGGTCACCCATCCTAAGATTGCCCTCACCTAAGCATGCTTAACTTCGGAATTTTTTCAAAATCTAAAGCCATCCGCTCTGAAAAGGCCTCAACTTATAAGAATGAGTATTATTACACATGAATCATCTCCTGATCTACATATAAGCAATGTGAGATTCGAAACTAAATAGCCTGTCAGTGCCTCGCACCTGCCCACACTGGTCGTCACATCTCTAGTAGGTAAGATCCGATCTGAGATCCTTAAGTTACAAGCTTCATTTTAGTATATAGGTTGTCAATTTTAGTTAAAATTTGTGTTAGTTCCCTAGGTAAACTGTATATAAACTACCCGATTAAAATATTATTTTAATGGATATTGTGTCTTGTTGATATTTTAGGCACCCTCGTAAATAAAGAGACCGATCTTGTGGAGGTTTTAGAGTGATCCGCATTTTTAGGTGAGTAGTCCATTTTCCCAATTTATTTTTGGGTAATTAAATATATATAAATTGTATTGTTTAAATTCTTGTAAAATTATGTGGTGCATTTTAAATTGAAGAAAAATTATTATTAGTTGTATTATATAAAATAATATTGTTTTATATTTAATTTTGAAAAAATTTGGATTTGAAAAATAAATTATTCGCATACAATATATAGGTATATATATATGTGTGTGTGTGTGTGTGTGTGTATGTGTGTGTATGTATTTATTGTGGAAAGGAATATTGCTATAAAATTTGGTAGATTTAAAATTTTGGTGGAAATCAAAATAAGGAATTTTATGAGTTCGGAAAAATATAATTAAAACCTGGTATTATTTTATAAAAATTTGATCTTATATTACATTGTCAAATCTTATTGTATTATGTGCGCCGTACAATACTATGTTTTCTTATTTTTCTATTTATTTTGTTCGCTTGGTTTTACTTATCAACTTCATCACCATACACTCATTAGTTATACAGACTCTCGGTCAGATATGTTTTGTCTTGTGAATGTGTAAATATATTCCTCAAGATTGATCTTTATTCTATTTATTGGTGAATGCAAAATACAACACATAAGAAAAAGTTTGACTGGTGCATTCCATGAAAATATCGAAACAGGGAAAAAAATAAAAAATAAAAAACAAAAAACAAAAAACAAACCGAAACTAATTGCCCTAAGAAGATTCAAGAAATGCCAGGTAGCAATGCTCTTATGAAAACAAGAAATTAGACTAAGCTGCTGCAGAAACACTGTTTCTGTACTTTCTTGATAGGAAACAGAAGCATTCATTGAAAGAAGCTCCCAAAAAAATAATGAATAAATAAAATATGAGGAAGAGGGAAAAATAAAAATAAAAATGAGGAAGAGGAAAAAAAAAAACAAACAAACAAACAAACAAACAAGCAAACAATAAACAAAAAACGAAATTTGCCCAGCCACAAAAGATCCAGAAACACAAAAAATAAATAAATAAATAAATAAAACGACAAATATTATATATACCCTTTTATAAATCTATATTCCCTTATTTCTCAGATATAAGTAAAACATACTGGATGCCTTAGAAATTTATCAATATATTAGAAAAAAATTCAAACTTTTTTGGTAATCTATATTTTAAAAATAACTACTTAAATACATTTTGATTATTTTTCAATTTTTAAAATTAAAAACCATCTTGCCGAGTAGCTCTGGCCTTAGTGTTTTGATTTTCAGGTGAGGTGCATTACCGCTTAAGACGTAATAGTGGTGGTACTTTTTGTACTTTTTGCTAGGAAATATTAAAGATTCATTGAGACAAGCCCCAAAAAACCAAAGATATTTGCTCAGCCAGAGAACATCCAGAAACACAAAACGTGTACACGACACAGATCACATCTCAATAGAATAACTTCTTTAGTTTTACAATAGAATCCAATGATAACCAAGAAATCAAGGCATTACTTCAAGTGGGAAATTAAGCCTACTTGCACTTGCACCAACAAAAAATTCTTTCAGCTATAGATCATGTAGATGTACATAGGTGAGACAACCAATCCTCCTAAAAATAGTATTTCCTCGAGATTTAAAACAAAAACAGAAAGAAGAAATTAACCAAAAAAAGGAGTAAAAGAAATTGGATTTTGGCGGTGTAACAAAATTGAGAAAAATATATAAAGAAAACAAAAAATCTAAGATATGGCACAGCTAATTTACAAATATTTCTACAGCTAAATGTCCAAATGAGAACTTTATACAAGAATCTCTGTTTCAATTTATTTCTTTTGTCCTATCTTTGGTCTTGACTTCATGCTGGCTCTCCGAGCAACATCCCATGCTTTCTGAGGGGCATATACACCTAGCTGAGAAGCGAAAAATGACTCATAGCCAGGTGAATCGAATGCAAAGCCAGTGTGCTTTGATAATTCTCGTGGCAGTTGAGCTATGGCATAGCTCCTTGCCTCATGTGGTGTGAGCTCATTTCCAATCTCCAACAGCTCTGTCCTGGTTCTACCTTCAGGCTCATGCCTATGGATTTCCTGAACAATCTGATAATCGTAGGGGAAGAACCACCTTTGAACCCTATATCCACATGCAAAAGTTAAAAATGAACGAATAAATAATCAAGACAACGGCACCATTTTTAGACGGTTGAAAGAAGCGGACCAATTATTCCACTCTTACCAGACCAAAAATGCTGTATATAAAGCATATGGTAAAAAAAGTCACATTTCTTACCCCTGGTAAATGAAGTCACACAAAAGTGCAACAACAGGAACAAGAATAATTGTTACATAGAAGTAGAATGTACTCATCAACACATATATGACAAAGTAGACATTCTCCTGCAGATTCCATAAATAATGAGTCAGTAATTAAAATAATTTGGGAAACAAACCAAAAAAAACTTTGCCCTATGAAGGGGAAGAGAAAGCACCTGTCGGTCATACGTAGTCATAATACCAGAATATAAGAAAATGAAACAAAACCATGCTAAAATGCTTCCTCCAACACTAATGTAATGCCACCTTGTAATTGAATTACACATCAAAAGAAGACGCAGGTTGACAGTTACTACAACACAAGTGAAGGCCATTGTGCTGACATCCCAAAGACCAAATACTTTGCCAGATGAATTATGAGCACCAGAACTGGAAGTGGTGACAAAGTAATAGAAGATCAAAGACTGGTAGACAGAAAAGAAAGCCCATACTGCCACAACCCTCCATTTGAAAAAGACATTTCTTATTCCTTCTCTGTATATTTCAGGATATTTCTTGGAAAGGGATGCACTAACATCCTGAAAAGAACACACATAGATAATCAAAGAAGAACTACAGAATAGCAAAACTATAGACTTATGATCATACAACCATCTAGTATAAGTATTTTTTATTCTTTGTCGCTAAACAAGAAAAATTTATAGGGGAGAGGATTGAATCCCTCAAGAAGCTGCTTAAGTGTCACCCAGCATGGGCCACACATAAACTACAATTATTTACTAAAAATGAAATAGCTGTAATGTGATTGTATGCTTCTGTAACTGCAGCATAGAAGTTTGCATTATAGATAGCTGGATAGAAGGCAGTACCTTGTCAAAAAGCCCAACCATGATCACAGGCAGAGCTGTAAAAATGACATTATATAACGATTGAAACCAGTCATCATAGAACCTTTGACCAGAAAATCCAGTTTGAAAAGTGAACCAAAATTGAGTCAAAGTGAATGTGAGATTCTTGTAAAAGAAATATGTAATAACCTGCAATTTGCAATTAATGAAATGTGAAACATGTACAATCCACATTTTTAACACTTACTATATATCTATATATATATATATAAAATTAAAAGCTAATAAAAAAATTAAAAATAAAAAAAGATCTAACCTTGCATAACCTAAGATATGACCAACGTCCATGCACAAGAAGTAAATCTGTAAGAAACCGGAACTGGGCAATTGCAAAATCACTAGCCATCACTGCCTGCATCCCCTCCTGCCCACTTATTCCAATGCCAACATGAGCAGCTTGAATCATGCTTACATCGTTTGCACCATCACCAATGCTAAGTGTTATCTTCCGTGCACCTTTCTTGACCAGACTTGTCACCTGCAAATGGTTTGAATACCTTAAACATTTCCCAATAAAATTGATGACTAAATTTTGTCAAGCCACCATCCTTTGCTCCACTAAATGGAAGGATCTTTTGTGTATAAAGTCAATTCAAGTTTTTCACACATTCATACATTATATTACTCTAAGCTATTCCAGAAATCCTCAGCAACCTGACACGAATAAGTTCAAAAATAGCAAGTAATTCTCTCTATTAAAAATTACCACTATGAAGTAGGTCTAACTATGTATATCAAGCTAAAACAGTAGACAAATGGAGGTAGCAGAATTTGAACACAGGACTTGAAATATAACAGAGCTCTGTTAACATGTTAAAGTAACAGTAAAAAAAGCTTAAGTTCTTAGGAAGTGGGTTCAACCATACACATCAAGCTATCACAATGGATGAATAGTTGTAACAGCCTCAACTGAAACATCTAATGACTAAAATGCTTTCAGTCTCAAGTTTTTACCCTTGGTTCAATAAAATGATCTACCATATTTAATGTTATCATACTGAACATATCATCACTTAACTCCATGAATCACGGAACCAATAAAGCATCTAAAAGTCTAGGGCAGATTTTGGTCTTAACAAATACAATGGACAACCTAGTTTTTCGACATAAACCAAGCTCAAGTTTGGCAAAGTGACATATAGCATAAAAATAGCTTACTTAACAAAAGTTTCTACAACGGGAATATCACTATCTGCAAAATGCTCAAACAAATGTGAATAGCCAAGTGAAGCTCACCTGTGCTTTCTGTAAAGGAGAAACCCGGCAGCAAACAACTGAACAACAGTTCAAGCTCAAATTGAGTAGCATCACTCGCAAACTTGGATCTAATGCATACATCAAACACTTCCCATCTATTACAAGTGCTAATTTTGGTCCAGAAACCGTGTGAAGATAAGTTTGTGCTTCCTCAAGGCACCTCTTTAGCTCTTTTTTAACTTCTTCTTTGATAAAGCGCGCAATTTCCACTTGGTCACCCTAGCAACAGAAATTCAAGCACAGTTATAAATATGAAATACTTTGAAAGATATTGATCTTAAATTGTGAGCATGTTTGGATATGCCAACCAATAAATGTTGCTTACCCTGCTCTCAACCTCTCTAATGGCATCAGTTTCTGAACTGATGATAAACTGTTTCATTTCATTATTGATCAGATTGCATGCTGCAGCAAAAACAATTGAAAAGAAAAATGAGATAGTGCGGAAATGGTACACAAATTTTGATAACAATAGCACAATTCAAACAATGAACAGTTGTACGTAAAAAGAGAAGTACCACTTCCCATGTCATACCGACTTACCATAAGCTATATTTATTGCTGTTTCCATCTTGTCCCCTGTTAAGACCCAAATCTTAATACCAGCTCTAGCAAGAGTCTCTATACAAGTTGGAACTCCTTCTTGAAGCTTGTCTTCAATAGCAGTACACCCAATCAAAATCAGATCCTGTTCTATGAGTTCTGCCACCTGCAAGAATTTCATAATTTATTTTCAGAACCTAAACTGCAATTTGAGCAACAAATCTTAACACTTACGGTAATATGATAATAATTTTTAGCAATATCTCAAAATAAAATTATAAAGCTTTTACAAATTATCAACACACTTACATTTCAAAATCTAGGGCAAAGTTACCTAAACACTACTAACTACTTATCGCAACCACTCTATGAAACATGCTAGTGCATGAGCAATCCATCCTTTATCTATCACTTGACAGTTACACAATGTTTTTCAAATATCAACATGAGATCATACAAGAAATTATTTGATACAAGTCTCACAAGAAAAAAAAAAATGTAAAAGAAGAATTAAATATATCAGAAATATAAGCTTTTTCTCATAAAGAACATAAACTATATAACACAAGTTAATATTATGTCTCTTATTAGACTACATCCATACTCCATAGTATATCTTTTAGAAGAGAAACGCAATCAATAACATGCAGATGATAAAAACAGGTTCAACATATTATACCTCATCCAACTTCTTTTCACGATCCCGTAGAGAAGATTTAGCCTGGATGAACTTCTCATTCCAGCTTTCATATATATCAGGACTTAAATCTCTATAAGCCAGACAAAGAGTACGTAATCCAGAAGCTCCAAATTGTTCCAAGTGTTCCCTAGATACTTTCTTTATATCATCATTCCCAACAGCCAACCTCTCATAGATTACAGTATCAGCACCCTGTTAAAATAATTTCCTGGCAGAGTGTCAATTAATTTTCCAAAAACTGCGTGGGTTCATCCAATATAAAAGCCTCAACAAAGAATTACCTTACAGTACAATACAAGCCTGCCATCTGGATAACGGCAAACAACAGATTGGCGCTTCCTCGTACTATTTATGCAACAGTTGATCGCAATTAATCAGTGGGATCAACCATGAAATCATAAATAATATACATAAGAAATTAATGGTACCTATTAAACTCAAGAACATTTAGAATTTCATATGAAACATCTTCGATTTTCCCCATCTTGTCAACATGAGATTCACGAACAAATATCATTGTAGGAGTTCGCCTGAGAATAAAGAGGAAAAATTTATCAGCCTCAATAAATGCAGGAATAACTACCTACTATATGTTCACTTTATGGATATAATTGGGCCCACTCCCTAACAGTTTAAGCTTTTAGAAAAAAATGGTACTTAACATGATATCGAAGCAATTATCTAACAGCTTTTGTGTTCAAATCCTATTAACACTCATTTCTGTTAACTTAATGTCCTACACATGTACGACCTAATTAATCTACTGAAATGTAATGGGCCTACTGATGAAGAGAATGATAACTTAGAATTATATTGACTTCTAAAAATTTTTACCTTTTAGGATCAGTGATAAAACACGAATAAAAGCAAAAACAGAACTTAGAGACTACATTTAAATTTATTGAATTTCATTTTATGGACCAAAATGCAATTAATCAAAATTCAAAGTTATTATCTATGACCAAAATGAACCCTCAATCACAACATAAACCATCAATTCTCAGTGGATTGATGTCACATCCCCATGCAAGCAACCAAGGACAGAAACAAACCCACAAAGTGCCTTGGTGAAAAGAATTAAGCAGGTATTTTTCATTAAATACACAGAGAGTATAAACTAAATGTATCAGATCGATCAATCAAATTCTCTCACTTCTGCACAGAAAAAGAAACTAAGAGGATTACATAAATCAATGTGAAAAAAAAAAACAGAATAAGATAGTTCAAAACCTGTAAAAGAAGAAGCCAAAGTTTTTTGCAGCAGTTACTAAGGCAGCTTCATCTGGTGATGCAGCCTGGTATGTAATTTTCTCTGGAGACTCAACACCTTCAGGAAGCACAGTATGACATATAGCAAGGCACCTAAAAAATTCCTAAAAGACCACAACAACAATTAGTCAATTGTCAAAATTGCATATTTATCAAAAGCTTTCATGGTAAGTACTGATACATGGTGTAACATAAGACATATTTATGACCAGAGGCTGTTGCAAGATAACAACTCCTCTAAAACCATGGACAAACAGGAAATTAAACAAGAAAAAGAATAACATAATAGAAAAAAATTGCAAAAAAGATACAGAAAAATGACCAGCTCACCACAACAAACTTAACAGGTATACTTCCAGCTAAAAACATTTCCTACCTTGCAAATGTCTGAATTAGGTTCATTCCTCCAAGCTCCTCGCATAAGCCTTGCATCATCAAAGTTAAATCCCCTCTCTTGTACTGTATTGGCTGATTTTTTGCTCTGTAAATGAGGTTTTGGTTAGACTTTGATGAAATTTCTATTTTTCAATATGTTCAGAGTGTTGTCAAAAAAACTTCCACATATGATGAGAAGAGGGATATACTTCCATAAGTTTAATTCCGTCCCGTTCTGCTATTCCCCTTTCTATTTCAGTCACACCAGTTCCATATACCTCTCCTCCAATAGAGCACTTGAAGAACTCCATCAAGTTTCGTGTCAAAGTACCAGTCTTATCAGAGAAAATGTACTCCACCTGAGCAATGCAACAAAATGAGAAAAGCAACACATTCCTTTGAGAAATAGCATTGAATTAGTTGTCAATGCCACAGATTTCAATATTAACATTCCACCCCATGCAATATAAAGAATACAAAGTTATAACTGCGTGCATGCTATAACAATGTTAATACTGTAGTTATAATTTCCTTTTATTCCATAACAATAGAAACAATTGTAGGATCTCAAATAAGAATTAAATATGGCAGCACATTTACCTGTCCAAGTTCCTCATTCAAATTGGAAGTTCTAGCCAACGCAGGGGTGTTGGTTTCAATATGATACATATGCAAATCTTTGTTGATAAATTGAGCACACTGAATAAATTTGATCATCTGAAATTGCATATAGAAAATAATAAATATAAAAAAGCCATAATAAGTGTCCATTTGGTATATCTTATGGAAGAAGAGCCTTTGGCTGTAGAGCTTCTTCCAATAGAGCTTATGTAAGAAAAGCTTTTATTGAAAAGCTAATGAGTGTTTGGTTGTCAGTTTAAAAAGTGCATTTACTATTTCATTTAATGCTCTTTTAAGCTTCCCAATAAGCTTAAAGTAGAGCTTTCTTGGAGAAGCATAAAATCCTGGCTTCCCCATTTTGACTTAAAAGAGCCTTTTTTGGGTCAACAAGCACTTACTGAGTTGCAGCCAAGTTTGTAGTTTCCGATTTCTTAAAAAAAATATTTTAAGCATCTAGAACTTTGTATCATTCAATATTTACTTCAATAAATTTATGTTTCTTAAGGGAAAAGAGACACAGCAAGCAGACATAAAAGCTACAGAGCTCACCTCAATTGAAACATAAAGAGAAATAGGGATGATTGTTGAGTATAGAGTAATAAGAGTAAACATGGTCAGAATGGTAACCTGTATAACCAATAATCACAATCAGCAGGAAATAATTACATAAATTATGGAAAAATTAAAAAATAAAAAAATAAAAACATAATAATAAAAATATAATTCTGTAAGTATTTCCTACTTTAACAGCAATACGTTACCACAAAAGGTTTATTAGGGTCGAACTGATTTTCCACATCTTCCTGAAGACCTAAGTAGTAATACTTGCGATCAATGAACACACCACTGAAATTAAGCAAATCACAAGTAGGTAAATAAGTAAAATTTTTCATTAAAATAGAAATGATACAAAGCTCTGGCAAATTGTCAAACCTGCCTATGGCTCCAATTAGACACATAGCAAAAAGAGTAGCAAAAAGTGTGAGTATGAGTTTGTCGAGTTTCCTCTCTAATGTACTTCTTTTGGAGGGAACATTCATGGTATTCATCATAACCTTCAATTCAAACAATGTATCAACAAATAATCAACTCAAAAAGATACATTGATGTGAGATAGAAAGGGGGCGACAGCACAAAAACAACATGACAACATGACTAGCTTCTCATACCACATCATCTATCTATATAATGAAAATGCCAAGAGACACATGAAGAATTATAATAGGCAATAGATTCCGCTGCAACACTAATATACTTTTTCAGTAAAAGGTTTTTTGGGGGGCTCACAAGACTGAAATTTCCACCAAATAAAGCAAATTCATCACAATTAATAATTAATATGTGCAACACATCTTAAAACGCATGGGAAGTAAGAAAGGAAAATACAGTATAATTGACTGCACTTTGAAGTTACAAACCTTCGTTTCTTGCCCTGTAAAAATAACAGCCCCGACAACGTACTCAGTGTTCCTGAGACTGCATCCCTGAAAATAAATGCAAAGACCAAGCATTATAGGAGACCACAGATGTTCTAACTCGATATTGGCCAAATACTACAAGATTATTGGTGACCAATAAGGTAGAAGTCTATGCTAAGATTTCAAAAATTACATTCTAAATTAAGCTTCCAAGTCCGAACAAGTGTAATATTGAGGGGAAGGCAACACAAATAAAAGAGACAATAGAAAGATAAAAAGATAACATCTTACTCGCAGCAGGATCTGGTTTGGAGTAAGAGGTACTGTTTGCTTTTGAATAATGAGATTGCCTGTGAAAGTGTATAATGAATTGTTTGGCTGCTCACATTGCACTTCACCTGCAATGAGAAAAAGAATACTTGTCAGAAATAAAACCAAAAGCATATTATGCATGCATTACTATTCTTAGAATTAACCACCAAATTCTATTATTTAATTGCAGTTAAGAGTTAATAAGTGTTTACCAAAGCCCCAAAACTGAGCCCCAAGCATTTAAAAATGACATATATAAATCAAACAAACAAGTTGATCAAGAAAAGGTTTAAACCTTTAAATTCAGACGCTTTCTCAGGAGTCAAATAATCCCAAGTCTTTTCAGATGCCTTTCTGATCTTCAAATTAGTTTCCCCATCCAAATTTGCGGTCTACAGCCAAGAATCAAAGAAGATGAGGTCGATTAATCCAAGGTACACATCACATAGACAAGACTTCACTCTTAAAAATATTTAAAAAGACAAAAAATACACCTCAATGTAGCAAACACCATCCGGATTTGTACTGGCAAGAAAAAGTAAATCCGCAGGGAAGAACCCATCCTGCTTGATCTGCAACCAATGCCATGTACAACATTCATGTTTGGGAATAAGAACAACAAATAAAGCAGCATGATTCTGAGAGTTAACATCATGCAAAAAATTCCAAAGAAAAAAAAGTAGTTTTAAAAGGAAAAACAAATCAAGTAGGATATACTGCAAAAGTTGCAATTAAATAAATATTCATGACACATAAACAATTGCATCATCCAGGTAATAATATTTCTGATATTAACATAACAGCTATTCTGCATAGGCATTGTAAAACTTCCATAATCTACAACTGCAACTAAATTTTGCTCCAAAAGCAGGAAGATACAACATATTGTTCATAGTGGTTATAATCAACACCTTAGTCCAAGTGTGCCTAGAAATGGTTACCTTGTTAGGCATAAACATAAAATCCAATCTAACCATTAAATACATCTCGTATGATAAACCGAAGTCTCATACTCACCCTGACAATGTCCCCAACCTGCAACTTCTTCCAAGGAATACTTTCCCACCTTTGATCTTGTAACACCTCCACAGGATTATTATTTATTGCCATATCATTCTGAAACCGCTTCTGTTAAAAAGAAAATAAGGAGGTAAGCATGTACCACTATCTCATACTTAAGGAGAAAATTTCTCCAATAAATGAAACTTCAAGCGTCGATACTAAGCAAATTACAAATCAACAAGAACTGCTTCCAGAAAAATAAATAAATAAATAATAAAATAAAAACTAAAGAAAAGTATCATATCAAATTCAAAACGGTTTAATACAATGAAAAGGAACTGAGAACTCACCCAGTCCTCAAATGCTTCTTTAATTAGAGAAACAAGAAGCACCAAACTCAAAGGGAGCACATTCGTAATTGGACTCACAGGACTGCACCATTATGCATGCATTTTAACAAAAGCAAACATGATTAGCACAAATTTGAATAACCACCATTAGTATTGTCAAGTTTCAACACAAGTAATTAAAATAACCAAATGCTTTATAAATGTTATTAAAAAAAAAAAAAAAATTTGAAATCTCAAACCTTTCGATTAATAGAATATTAAATCATTATTTATGACGAAAAATATTCTTTAGATGTGTCTGCTATCCCCATTATCATAACTTACATGAAGGTTTTCAATTAAACATGAAATAGAAAGGAATTATTTAACATAAGTTGTATTAAACTTGAAAATCATCTTAGTAAAATGAACAATAAGGGAATGAATAACAGTTGACAAAAATTTGTTAGATGATATTGAATTTTCCAAGAAGTTAAAGAAATAGATTGATTACTTATAAACTAAGGAAAATAGATTGATTACTTATAAACTAAGGAAATTTAAATAAATTACTACAAAATAAAGGGGAAAAAAAAAAGGTTTAGTCATCTCGATCTAGAATATTCAAATGTTATCTACTCTAAATTTATAAATAAAAGAACCAGTATCCATGCAATTTTAAGTAGTATTTTGAGGTATTTTTCGATTTTCTAATTTATAATTATCACTCTTAACTTAATCATTTGTCCTTCTTTATACACTTTCTAATAGTTTAGGCTGTTACTTGTAATATCTTATAAGTTTTAGAGGAATTATTTATCCCATTTAATACTACCCAAGATTTCAAATGAAATTTGAACATGAGGAAATGTGGGAGCCAAGACCGAATCAACACTTTAGTGGTATTGATCTAGAATATTCAAATGTTTTCTTATAACTAAATTTATCTATTCTATATTTATAACTAAAAAAAATTAAAAAACTCAGGTTCCATGCAATTTTAAGTAGTATTTTGAGGTACTTGTCAACTTTCTTATTTATAATTATCACTCTTAACTGAATCATTTGTCCTTTTTTATACACTTTCTAATCGTTTAGGATGTTATTTGTAATATCTTATAAGTTTAATAGGACTTTGTGCCTTTTATCCCATTCAATACTACTCCAAATTTCAAATGAAATTTGAACATGAGGAAATGTGGGAGGCCAAGACTGAAACAACACTTAATACAAATTCCAGACAGCTAAAAATAATAATCTGTCAGGCCAAAAAAAATGGACATCGATTCTGGTTAATTGAAAATTAAATATTAAATATCTCCCTAATTGAATATGGTTTACTTAGTTCAAATATGCATACCTGATAGGTGTTGTTGACAAAATTGAGATGGTAAGAAAGTACAGATTAGCTACCCGTCTGAACTGTCAGCGTAAACATAGCGTTTATCAGGAACACATTCAATTCAAATATCATGGGTCAAGGTAGCAATAGACAAATCCTAACACACTCCAATCATATCGTAAGGTCAATTCCTATCCTCTATTAGTAAGCTTGAACTTGATGCATGCAAACTTGATATTGGTCAAAGAAAACCTTTAAATACAACATGGAAAAAACAGATAGTGTACAAGCCTTAATTATCAGTCTCTTACCTCTCTGGTCTAGCTTCAAACCCATTTACCCAACCCCTACAAAAAGAGGGGAAATTTTTTTTCCAAACCCTAAATCCCCAGACAAAGAATTCCCATAAAAAGATCGAGCCTGGAAGTTAGTGTGGATTCAAGTTCTATTAAATTATTTGGTTAGTAATTACCACAATTTAAGATGTACATAGATATATGGCCAATTTACTCTGCAATGAAGGTAGACCTTTTAGCAAATTACCTGTTCAAAGAGTCCTTTTGGCAAAAAAGTAAAGAAGTTATACTTCGTAGTTGATATAGAATTCCCCTGAAACAATTAGCGCACATTAACAAAAGAAAAATGATATTAAATAAAGCTCAATTTACTAATGTTTCCAAACTACTTGGCATAATAATTTTGCATTCTAGGATAAACTTGTGATAATTCAGCTACAAAGCTTTTTAAATCTATGCTCTCTTCTTCTTCTTCAGCTACAAAGCTTTTTAAATCTATCCTCTCTTCTTACAGCGGTTTAAAGGGTTATTACAGCGGAGAGAATAAAAACTAATACAAAGAGGAAGACCAATAAAGTAATAAGCCCCAAAATGGTCGAAAAATGTAAAATTACCAATGGACCAGAAGAAGAATTCAGTTTCTTCTCCACAATCATGCCAATGGCTGAATCTATAATTCCTCAAATTCTATGCACAATTTCAGCAAAAGGAAGACAACTAAAATTAACCATCCAAAGAAATGAGCTTAACATACTCTCCTCACACTGAATTGCTTAGCTGTTAACGTTCTCATGAATTCCAAGTTAATTTCAGCATTACTAAAAATAAAACTTTTATTGGTTGCCAAAAAAAAAACATAAACGTAAAGAAAATTCCATGAAGCATAAATCTTAAAAAGCAACAACTTCTATGATTCAGAATATTGAAAATAAATTAAAATAAAATCAAAATACAAAGAAATGAACGTGGGAAAAACTCAGTTCAGTGAAGCTCCTAAAATTCTTCGATGTCATACACTAAAAAAATAAATAAATAAAGAATTTTCCAAATTGAAGTTCAATTTCATCCTAACCTCTCTAACAAACCCCCCAAAAAAAAAAAAAAAGTGCAAACAAAAAGCAAAATCAAAGAAACAAAAGGAGATAAAAAGAGAAACCAACCTTGAATCTAACAGGAAGATTAGCATCGCGATCATTGCAGTAAATGGTACGGTGACCAGGAGCCTGAGGCTGAACTCGGCCGAGTCGAACAGTCCGAGACGAAGGAATGCGTTCGTGCCGAGGGTTCGAATCCGAACCACGACCCAACCTCGTTGGTCG
The DNA here is from genome assembly GCF_031755915.1 of Ziziphus jujuba. Lineage (NCBI taxonomy): Eukaryota > Viridiplantae > Streptophyta > Magnoliopsida > Rosales > Rhamnaceae > Ziziphus > Ziziphus jujuba. The sequence goes on from NC_083390.1 coordinate 8,880,583, forward strand.
AGACGGCCTAATCCTATCCCACCCAACCATCTTCTTCTTCTTCTTCTTTCTTATTCCTCCTTCACACAACACGGCCCCGATCCGAAACCGAAACAAATATTCTCCGATCGAATTCTAATTCTTCTTCGTCTTCCTCTTTTTTTTCTCTTTTATTTACGAATATGCCCCTCCCAGTTTCTTGTTTCCTCTCCCTTTGTGGTACGAAACGATGAAACAGAAGAGAGGAAAGTGTGCGCGTTCAACACCCCTCCCTCTCCTTTCCTTCTTCTTCCAACATTTCCCCTTTTTCTTTTTCTTTTTTTATTTATTTTTAATGAAACTTCCTCTGTAAATTTTTTTTCCTTTTTTTTTTTTGGGGGGGGGGGTTTCTTTTTCTTTTTTAGACAGATACTTAAAATTTCCTGCTTTTTTTTAGACACAATTATTTTTGAATTCTTTCCTTTGTTTGAAAACCGCGAGGTAATTGCTTCTAATTTAATTTCCGTTCTTTTAATTTTTGTTTGGTGTTTAAAAATTTTTGTCCTTTTTTAATAACGAGCATTTCTGCGAATAAATTTCAAACCCAAAAAAATAAATAATTAAATAATTAAATAATTTAATAGAATTTATCCCCAAAATCTCTGCGAATAGAATACAATCTGGCGGCTTTAGCTTTTTGTAAGTGGGACCCAGGTCGGGAAGGTCAAAATGGAATTGTTCCTAAATGGCCTCACTCGCTGGTTGGCTAAGCTTCGGGAAATGGCAGTATTGTAATTAAAACTATAACCCGCAGGATTTTTATAAGAAACGGCGTTTTGAAAAAAATTTCTGACAGGTCTTAGTTTGTTGAAGGTGGTTTTTGCTGGCGGTTAATGACGTTTCTGTTTAACCTATTTCTCGCTTATCACTATTTTTCTTTTTTCTTTTTTTGGCTACTGTTTTTTTTTTTAAATAATAATTAATGATTATTATATTTCTCAAGTTTGATTTCTTTTTCTCGTATTTTTCAGCGTCTTAGGCCTCTTCCCTCAGTTTTTTTTTTTTTTTTTTTTAACAAAAATTATTTTTGAATTTTGGGCCCAATAAGTCAATTATTTGCACTTCTTGAGGTACACAGTAAAAGTCATCACGCGTTCTCATTAAATTGGATTCAGTTTGTTTCTATACACGACCAAAATTTCTGCTTACAAATGGTATGTTTCTTTTGATCCTCTAAAATTTACCCTAATTACAATTTAATATTTAAAATTTTGAAAATTACATTTATTACTTCCATGAAAATACATGTATATATATATATATATATCTAATGTTATATAAATAAAAAATTAAAGGAGAAGAAAATGATTTTTAAAAATCTAAATTGAGATTGTTCACATTTTTTTAAAATTATAATAATCAAAGTGTATTTAAATCAAATGTATTGAAATTAACCACGTTATAAATCTTAACTCAATTGAAAATTTTCTCACATGATCAATTTTATATTTTTTAATATTTAATCTAAATATATTGTAATATACAACTTAAAATAATAAATTCAACATTTTACAATAAAACATATTCAATACTATTGAATTTAATATTTTTAAATTATTCAAAACTATAAAAATATTTTTCCAACAAAAAACCATAATGTAGAGATAAATTTTGACCTTTTTGTTTTTGGGGTAAATGAGAAATTTTTGACTTTGCAAAATATGGATTATTCAACTTAACTTTCAATAATATATAATTTTTTTAAGAGGAAAAAATAGATAGGCAGTTTATAAAAGCATTTTAATTTGTTTTTTTTTTTTTTAAGAAAAAGCTTATGACCTTCACAAAAAATTCAAACTAAAACCAAAAATCACTTCTAGTAAAGCATTTCTGAATAAGTTGGAATTAAAAATTAAAAAAATAATTATTCCAAACATTGAAGAACTCTATATCTTGTTTGGCATTTTATGCCTTGTTTCATATAACTTTCAAGAAATTAAAAATAACTTTTAAAATTTAAAAATTATTTCTAAAAAATATTTTATCAATTTTTAGTTCTTTTAAAAGCATTTCTAATCGAAAACAATAAAAAATATTTGATTTAAAAACCATTTCTGAAAAGGCAAAAGTTTTGATTTGTAGATGAACTAAGTTAGCCCAATCAAAACACCCAGAAGAAGATAAGCCCAAGGTCCTACCAAATCTTGGACAGAAAATTGTTTGCAAGGGTGTATTTAGAAAGATTAACAATTTTCATTTACCGGATAAGGTTCATTAATGGCAGGAACAGCGACACTGTCAGCAACAGAGTCCGCCATTGTTTCCACCACCAAGCTCAACGTCCTCCTCCACACATCATGCTCAAACCCATTTTCTGCGAAGCTCTCATTCCCTTACCGTTCCCACAAAATCGGCATTTGCCATCGTAGCAAGGTCTGTTTTTCTTTATCTTATACCCAAATGCTTTTTTCAAACAAAAAAATCATTCACTGATTGGAAAATGTTTTAACGTTCTCAGCCGAGTAATTCAACCAGTGAAGGAGCCCAGGAGATCATCGATGACGAAGCTTTCTTCTTTGACGGTGATGGTTTGGCAGAGGACGATGAGACCGATGAAGAAGATGATGATGCGGAAAGCAGTATTGATTTGTTGTTAAGGTTTCTGCAAAGCATGTTCAAGAAGATCTCCAAGCGTGCCAAGAAGGCTACACGCTCTGTTTTACCCGCGGCAATCCCGACCCAGCTGGTAATTTTTTGAATTATGAATGTTCTTCTTGCATTTCTAGTACCAAGTACAAAATCGTTATATGAATGCCCTCACTGATATTTATTTATTATTATTATTTATTTTTTTTTGGTCCAATTCATGAAAATAATGTCAAAAAGTTCAAGTTCAAAATTCCATTTTAGTTAGTCTAATATGTAAAATTCCATTGCCTTCCTGTTGAAATGTTGAAAATTGAGATTAGATAAGGAGAAAATATACGAGTAAAATCTTAGGTGGTTGAACCAAGCATTAAAGCTGTTCCCATTGGTTGCAGCTTGATAAACTTTGTCAATACTCGGCTAGTTGAAATAGGTATTTGCGTTGGAATAGTTGAATAAGACCTTTGTCCATGAATAGATTTATATGAAGTAAAATCTAAGGCTTCACAAACGACCTGGCATGGTCATATTTCCAAATAAATCTGGTATAACCAGATTTTTGATAAACTGTAGAAGTTAGATGTTTCAGTTTATTAGATGAGAAAGAAAAAGTGGTCGACCATATTATTGGTGAAAAGAGCATCATTGCTAGTAGAAGGAAGGCCCCTAAGTAATGGAATGATGGATAGCGTTTTTACATGAGTGTGCACCTGGTAAGAATGCCCATCAGAGGAAGTATAATGCTTGTGGTTGACATATCAACTGATCAAGTTGTTGTTATGGAGTCTTTTCGACTTAAATTTTAGATGTCCTTCTTTAGTTCTAAGCTTAAGCATACCAGAGCCTTGAGTGTGTTGAATTTACGACTAAGAGTGCGCGCTAACCTGTAGGTTCCTTTTTGCTTTATAGACCTTGTGTATTAAAGAAGGTAATGTCCTTGAAAGGAACTTTTTGTTGCACTGCCTGATTTAATCATTTGTTTATCTTATCAGTTTACAATGTAAACTCTATTAAGATCGCTACAAAAGGTTTTGAATTGTGGCTATCCTGGTCTATTGTTTGCATAATTTTTTTTATTATGCTAAAGAATCTGTTCTCCTCTGTGGGGATTCTTAATGCGGTATATCTGCATTAGTTATGTCGCTAAACTTTTGCTTTTCTAGGAAACTCAAATTCGTCTTGACTAAACGTGAGTGTCTGCGTATATCTCAAACGACTGCTAATTCTTTCATTTTCGCTTTTCTTTTTCTTTTTTCTTTTTCTTTTATACCCTTTATAAATGGGGATCTCAGGTGTCTTTTGCTGTTGATGGAATTCTACTATTGGCTTCACTTTCAATTATTAAAGCATTTCTTGAGGTATTGCTTTTCTAATGCTAATCTTTCATGTCATAGATGCAATTTAGTGTTTGGCTCGGCTTTTTGGAAAGTTAGTCGTGCATATGGGCTTGACAATAGCTTTTCCTCATTTTAAGAATATCACAGCTTTTATAAACTTCTTAATCTTTTTGGTTTTGCAATAAGGTTCATTATTTATTGGACATTAAAGCAATTGAAGATTAAACACATAATTACAATTGAAAAGAATATTTTGAAAAGGCGAATATATCTGCCTCTTTCCTAAACATGTGATGTCAAATCAGATCAATTATAGATTACTTTTTAAAACTTTTATAGATGTCCACTCATTTTATTACAAATATGATTCTAGCAAGCTTTATCAGTCATTCTGGTTTGAATTACTGGGCACATCTGCATTAAGGAAGCAGTCTGTCAGATCGATATCATGGTTGTTTAATTTACTGTCAGTCAGCTTGAACTTATAAGAAGCAGACCCAACTATGTATGTCAATCTTACACATCAATAGTAGTCTTAGTAAATTGTGGGTTTTAATGGTAGTAATTTTTATTACAGGTGGTTTGCACCCTTGGAGGCACTGTATTCTCGGTGATCCTTCTCCTTCGAGTTATCTGGGCAAGCCTTTCCTATTTCCAATCAAGTGGGAGTATTTTTAATCAGAGCGGAAGCTCCTTTGGAACAACACAACCGATAACATAATCTAATTCCTGCTTAAAGCTCTCTCCCTTAGAATTACTCAGAGAATGCTCACTCTAAGTTCTTATGTATATATACATATATATACACCCAGTTGGAGGAACTAAAATGTAAACACAAGGCTTGGTCCAAATCCTAGGCAGTCGGTGCAATGGGTTTATTGCTTCTCAAACTTCAATATATTAAGAAAAGTTACAGGACCAAATGGAATGCCACAGCCACAAAGCAAAGCATATATGAGTAGGCATAGGCCTATCATTTTGCGACAGAACTTAGTCCCTGAATTATTTTACTAGGGTCTGAATTGCTACTTTAGTTTCCTATAAAATAAATATTCTTTATTTAACCGATACATATTTAGTTTTGCAAGGAAACACAAGGTTCTAAAGAGGGAAAATTTAACACTCAGCTAGAACTAAAGGTGGCTTTATTTTATATAATGTTGCTTCAGCTTTTTAACAAATCCAATGTAAAACAAAGATTACAGAAAATTATGAGCATATAAGAAAATTTAGAACAAGTAAACATTCTTTTACAAGAAGAATACTTATTCAAGGAGGCCAAATTGGCGGTATTCAGAAGGTGAACCAAAGCCTCCTACCAAAAATATACGGAGTGAACGAATTCATTTTCCGACAACAAACAACTGGAGAAGTTCTAAATTTACTAGCTTAAAACAGTCTTTTATAGACAATCAACTCCATGCCTGACGTAGAAAATGAACATAAAGGTCTTCTTTTGATTTAGCATATATGGGGTATACGTTTTTTGCCTGCAATTTTAAGGAGGACGAAGCACAGCCTCTTTGATGCTTTTTTATTATCAGTTTGAAAGAGGGATTTTCTAGTAGACTATGTTGTTCTTTCAAAACCACCACCAACTTGCATATGCAACCACTCTGGTGAGGAACCACGGCTGAATTCCCTTTGTGGACCAAATGCCATTCCAGAAGTATCAAACGTTTGTTGACCAAACTGTAATGCCAAATTCATCTGTCATGAAAAAGAATGGCAAACTCATGAAATATGGAGGGGGAGGGTTAAAAATAAAAATTTAAAAAAAAAAAAAAAAAAAGGAACAATCACCTCCAATTACTCTTTAATCTAAGACTTATTCCAAGCTTTCATGTCACCAAATCAAGTTAAAAATAGAACCACATATGTCATGAGCAATAGACCGATAGAATTTCAGTGATTTAAAAGCAGAAGAAAATTCAGAAGCATTTATCTCCATTCAAAGCTTTATTTGTCTATCACTTTATATACAACTAAAAGGTACTGTTCTTTCTTTTCACTCCGTAAGTGGGGGCAGTGGAAAAAAAACAAAAATCAAGAGCTATACGACAGAAATTACATCAGAGCTCTAAATAACCAATGTTCTATATGACAAATCTTATTTCCAAGCATATTTATTCGGTTTTTCCCGGTTAAAATAGCAAACAAGGACTACAACGTTTTCTAGCAATAGCATAACCAATTTTCCGATTTATAACATTGATGACCTCTAAAAGGTTTAGGTTGATGACACTGGCTGTTCATAAAAAGGGTTAAGGGTTTGGAGTTCAAATATAAACATCAAAGTCATTCTCAAGTAACTAAGCATAAGAGAAATTTTATTTGGCAAATGAAAAGTAGCAATTCCCGGAACAAAAAGATTCCAAAGACTATGATGCATATTGCTAGAACTTACATCTTTTGAGGTAAAGACTTCAATGCCAGGGTTTCTTGAATTAACTGCTTCGAGCTTCATCGATAGAAACTGCAATGTCCAGCAATATCCAGTTCCGGTTTAATCAAAGGGAAGAAAAATTGTAGTAAAAATGAAAAGCATCCATGATAGGAAAAATACAACTATACCTCAACCTGACGCTGTAACGACTGGATGTAGTTAATTATTTCATCAAGAACCAACGCTTTTCCGATAACCTGAACCAGAGAACACACCTCAATAATCAGTTTTCGCTATCCAATTGCTCCTTATATTGTATGTCATCTGACAATGAAAGGTACTTGGAAGAAATCCAAAAAAAACCATACCTTGTTACAACCAGGGACTAGATCTTGTAGAATTTTCATCCTCTCACTTATCTTTTCTCTTCTAGCCTGTCCAACATATAGTTCCAAATTCCAATCAGCAGCTCTCATTTCAACTCTCATTTATACAAGTTTTATATTACTATTCCTTTTTTTTTTTCTTCTTGTTTTTGGGTTTTTGGGGACCATTATAAATAGTAGATGAAATGGATTTCCAAATATAAAAATTTGTAACAAAGTCTTAAAAAGATTATTTTAATTGGTAAAATTACTCTTTCAGCAAGACTGTGGCTATCAGTAGCTTGACCCCTTCTTGCTCGAACATGAATATAGTCCTGTTTTGACGGATCATGTGGCCGGCTATTCTGTTCCCCAGGCTTGCCTGAATTGGCTTCCCCCTCGGTTTTAGATTCTCGGTTTTCATCTCTACCTCCTGAAATTTTAAGCTTCTTTCCGTCACCATTACTCTGCCAAAACAAAAAAAAGCAATTCTTATAAAGCTCAAATTGCTCGTTCAACAAATAATCACGCAATTGCAATAGTTGCATTCTCACAGACCAATCTAGATCATTTAGAGAATTCTAGTTTCGAATTCAAATAGAATGATAGAAAAGCAAGCAATAAAAATTGGCGGCAAGATATCAAAATATGAAAAAGAAAATCAAATTATGCAAAAATAAGCTGAAAACGAAGCTCAAATTAGGATTGAGATCACAAGTATTGGAATTGAATTTTTGGATAACAAATACCACTCCATTGCCATTGCCATTGCTTGTTGAGACACCTTTAGCCGACTCTTCCTCCGCATCACGACGCTTCCTCGCACCACCGCCACCGCCACCGCCATGATTCTCTCTCTGGTCCAAACTCATTGGATCATTTCCCGAAACATCACGATTCATATCCCCAAACTGAGCCAAAGTCTGAGCAAACTGACCTCTCCGAAGCCCCAATACAATTCCCGATTCACCACCGCCACTGTTCATCGGGAACTGCCAGATCTCTGACAGGTTATACGACGCCGCATTACCATTGGAAAGCGAACCCTCATTGATCAACGTAGACGGATCCATCTATCTTCTCCACCCGCCCCGCCTTGCGATCCGATCCAATAAATAAAAAAAAAATAAAAAAAGAATTCCAAAACAAAACCTTCCTCAGTTCTCACATTCGTTAGTTAGTCAAACAAAACTCAACTCAAATCATACTCCTACTTCCTGTAGTTCTTTTCTTTTTGGGTTTAGATTAGATTCAAATGGTTGTTAAAAAAATATAAACAGGAAACCTCGAGAAAGATTGAGAAAGAGAAAGTTGAGCTTTTAAGTAGCTTGAGAGAGAAAAGAAGCGCATTTTAGTTTTAGAAATAGAAAGCCCACAGAAGAGAGAGAAAGTGAAAGAGATTGATAGAGATAGAGATAGAGAGCGTGTTTGTGTGTGTGTTTTTGTGTGTGATCTCCTTGGACAGTGGAGGTTGGTGCGCACTGTACCCACTCACTCTCCCACTATTTTTTCCTTTTTTCTTTTTTTTTTCCCTATTAGACAGAGACATCGGGAATCGGGAACCAAGTCACTTCCATATGAGGTTTTCTCGGAGTGTCCTGCGTTTCAATGTTTCTTTCTCAATTTCTTTTTTTTTTTTTTTTTTTTTCCATCACGCTATAGATCTCAGTCAACTAAACTTTTTATTCGTCATCAACGGTGAAGAACATAAAGGAGACGTACACGTCGTATGCTCTGGATACGTCTTCGTGGGGTCCAGGTAGTTACGTACTCTCAGCTGGATCAAAGTGTAAATACAATGTAAAACAAATAAATAAAATGATAAATTCAATAGCTGGACAGTGGAGAATTTCGATTTTCTCGTTTTATTAAAAAAAATGTAACGAATCACGATATTTTGGATTTGCGCGTATTTTATTTATATAAATATCGTATGACTTACTAAAGTGGGTTTTTATTTTTTATATTTTATTTTATTTTCCAATAATTAAATGATTGTTATGATTATGATATGCTTTTAACGGTCTATTTACTATAAAGTTCTTAATAACGATGGTTTTTAGATTTGGTTAACGATAATTGGGGCCACCCGGTCTCAGCTTGGAAATTTTTGACAAGTCAAACTAAACATATTTTTCTACATCTCCACGTTTTGTGCTTTTTCTTATAATTTTGTTATAGTGGTAGTTCATTATGTGTTTTTTTTTTTTTTTTTTATCATTGTTGAGCATATTTGATTTACAAAATAATTATTTTTTATTAAAAGAATGTTTAACATTATAACTCTGATGGATCCAATGTATAGTGTGGATATTAATGAAACTTCTATATTTGAAAACAATGAGAAAGTAAATTTTTATATTCTTAGATAAAATGATGAATCAAATTTTTAGTTGTTACCTATAAAAATTTTTGAGAAATCTTGTATGACTTATTGAAATATTATTGTATGATATAATAGCATAGAATTGGGGAGAGAAAAAAGAAATTAGAGTTATTTTTTTCGTGTAAAATTATATTTTTTTCTTATTATGTAATTGTATAATTATATATTTTTGTATGCATATGTAAAATAAACACAATGGATAAGTATTGCCCGGCATCTTTACATAGACACGTGAAGGCATATGTTGAAATTTATGGGTTAAGCCTTAATCCTCGCTTATTTATGAACACATGCATGATAATCCTTTTGTATTAAGTTCGTACATTTCTCCAACATATTTTCAAGAAATGTTGGATAAGTTAAGGAAAAGCATATAGAAGAAACCTATACAATAAAAACAGGGGAACAAATTATTCAATAATTTAAATATAAGTTTTAATTAAGCTCATAACATCTTCAGTTTTATTTTTTTTTTATTTTTTTTTATTATATAAAATTGGAGATAAAATGTTTCATCACATGATGGATCGAATTCAAACTTGGGAATTTCCACCAAAAAAAATTCATACTTGAGGATCAAACAACATAGATCACTATCATCTAAACTATATACATATATATATCTATATATATATATATATATATAAATACATATTTCTTTTGTTGTAGAAAGAAAGAGAATTGCAATAATTAGAATGCCTTATTATAGTGTCTTTCATATCATTAAATATAGAAGCAAAGGTCACCTAGCTAGACGGTAATATTATATGTTATCATATGTTGATTAGAATTTTCTATCTCATTTTTAATTTATATATTTATTTTTGTTCAACTAATAATAGAAAAGATTATTCTCTTCTTGTTTTTGTCTATCTCTTTGATATATATTTTTAAATAAAATAATATAATATTATTGATTTGACAGAAATATAGACTAAAATCTTAATTGATAAAATAATTGATTTTGCTTGGCACTTAATTATTGATGATCAATCAAATAAGCTGTCCATAATTCAATAAATTCAGTCTCAACTGCTACATCCAACCAAAAATTAAAATTTAGATGAACACCAATTCAGTCTTCAGTTAAAAAGACTATAGTAATTTTTCTCGTTCAGGAAGCTTTTATTTTTTATTTATTTATTTATTTTTTTTCTTGGCTTCTCAAAACCTCCAAAGATATCACCTAAATTCCCAAACAGCTTTTAAAGAAAGTAAATACCCTCATGAACAGCTTTTTAGGAAAGAGAAAGTGTGAGTGACAAAGTTCTAAATTGATTATTCCACGTGCCATTTGAAGTGTGCATGAAATGGGTGTTGTTCTTTTTGGGTAAAATGAGATTCCCATTCACTCTCTCAACTGTGCCCGTCACTTCAACTCAAAATCGTAGGGACCACATGACATGAGCTTTCTCTCCGATCGCTAAAAATGTATTTTCTCACGTGTTTGAAAACTCCCAACTAGATATATGGTCTTGACTTTGCGTTATATTAGTACGATCTATACAGCTCTAAGGAAATTTATACAGTGGAGCCAGTGTGATAGGGCGTTTTCCTTATTATTAGAAGGCGAGACATAAATTTTAAAGCGGTCCTGGCATAAACTTTTCGAAAATTAAATATATATAAAAATATATAAATTGATATAAATTTTAAAATAAAAAATATAAATTTGTTTAAACTAAAAAATAAATCAAATAAATTTATATAAATATAAAATTAATAAATTATAAATAAATATACGGTACCGTTTTAATTTATAAATAATAACTTATAAGGTAATGTAAGTTATTTTATAAAATAAAAAATAAAAAGAATAGATATAATTATTTTTTGAGGCGTTTGTCTTATTGTTCGAGGCATAAAAAAGCATATTTTTTGTATACAGCGCATATATCCTATCTTCTGAAACATGTCTTTTACAGGAGTAATATCCAAATTTTAAGCATTAAGGCAATTTTTTTTTTTTTTTATACCTTGCCTCAAGAAGTGTCCTGAGCCCCCACTGGATGAGCCTTTTAAAACATTAGTGAAATCAATCTTATGGTTAGACCGGTGACAATCATGTTACTCAATTTATGGTTTTTAATATTACCTATTTATAGACCACGTTACAAATCAATATTGTTGGTCTTACTATAAAACTGGTTTCACTGTAGATACTCTAATATAGAAATTGGCAATTGATTAATTCCATAAAAATTATAGCAAAGCGATTCAATTTTAAAATTACTATATGAGAAAATAGTAGTTTCTTCACTTAAGTTGTTTTTGAATGAATAAAATTGAGATTATACATTTTTAACCAAAAAAAAAAAAAAGAGATTATACATTTAAAAACGCATCCCGTTAACATAAAATATATATTTTGATTGGTTTATAATGTCTTTTTAAAGAATTAAAAAAACTTACCAAACAGATAAACCAAAGGCAGTCTATATAAAATTAAGCTTATATTAGCTTAGGATCAATCAAACTTTATAAATGAATTAAGTATTGATAAGATATCTATATATACATATATATATAAATACATTTCTCAATCGATCAATATTTTTAAAGGACTTGTCACTAGCTTTGCCTAATTTGGAACAAAGTGGGAAAACAATACTCATTTTGTCAAGAAAAGAGTGATAGCATGGGTTGTGATTAATGTTTAGAACATAAGTACAGGTCATGCCAACTATTTTTTGCCATTTTGAATGTCAATTTTAGTTAGGCATAAATAATGGAAGAAAAGAGCACCTTGTTCTTTGTTCATTATATATAAAGACTTCAAAAAAAAAAAAAAAAAATTCAACACGTGACAGATTATTATGTAAATCATCACATGTTGATTTTGATAGGAGGTTTCGTTTGCTCTATCCAATCCCAATAGGATAGATATAATTTTTAAGTACAGCATAGGAAAGAAAGCTATTAAACATCATGATCATGCTATGTTCTTAGTGTGTTTGCGAGCACGTGCTTAATTTTTCATTGTCGTTTCGTTGAATTTTGACATGTGGGAGAAATACATTTTTTGCAAATTTTCACTATTGGATCGAGGAATTTTGACATTGCATGTCATGTGGGTTTTCTTGAAATGGTAATTTTGCCTACTTTCCATCAAGTCCTATCGTTTTATGCGTAGAGATAGTGGTATTTGGTTCTCCCATAAGGAAAATAGAGAAAGTGAATGAGATGCTAGCAAGGTTCTAAAAGCCAAAGCATGGCAAGGCGATGAAGACAAGTCAAGTCTTAAGTTGAATCTGGGATGGATAAGCAAAGTTTAGGGATAGTAAAGCATTTTACTATTTTTATTAGTATTTTAATACATAAAACCATTAATAAATAAAATAATTTGCATTTGAAAGTTAGAATACATATATATATATATATATATAGTTTATCTATGGTGCAGATATTTGCACATTTTTTATGGGAACGTCCACAAAAATGATAATTTTCAAAAAAAAAACATCATCAATATTAATACACAAAAATTATAATTTCTTAAAAAATCATCGTTTTTACGAACATCCGTACGATAAAAACATGCTAATGTCCGTCCCATAATATATGCAAGTAAAATAAATTATTAAACATTTATTTATAATAAAATTTATGAAAATTTCATATATTCCAAGTCTCCGAAAAATAATTAGCAAACATTTATAAATAATAGATTTATAGAAATTTTGTGCTTTTTAAATTTTCAACAAAAAATTAATCTCAAATCTTATATACTACAAGTCTACAATTATTGAATAATTCCTATAATATAGAATTTAGATTTAATCATAGTCCAACTAACTTTTGTTTAATTCTTTATGATATTCCAATTCATTCTCTTTTGAAAATGAACGGTTCATGTTTATAATTTATTAAATTTTTTCCCTTTTGAAAATATAAACAGTATTTTGCCCTTTTTTTTTTCATTTTTTTAACTCTATTTTTCTTTTTTCTTTTCCTATTCTTTCTATTTTTTTATAAATTCTTTTTTAAATCTTTTTTTTAATTTATTTTTTACTCTTCTTTTTTTTTTTTAAAATAAAAAAACTTAAATCTTAAAAAAATATATATTTACGAAAAAGGCTCATACCTTATTGCCAAGAACATATTAGGCAATCAACATTACGTTGATAGTTTCTTTCAAACTTTACCCCAAGACTAGGCGTTTTTAACAAATCCGGAGGCTAAACATGCTAAAGTGAGGCCTAGGCATACCTTTTAAAACACTAGATACGGCGTGGTTGTATGCTAGATAAAATATTAAGAGGCTGAAAAGTTAAAAATAATAATGATAAAAAATTTTGGTTGGCAATCAATAAAAGTTCCACGTCAAAAGCATGTTTCAAGTTGGAAAATACATGGTAAGAGTGTGTAAACCCTTATTCCTATAAGAAACTTATTTATTTATTAATTTATTATTATCTGGTAGGGTATTCTTGTAAGTAACAAGGTTGAGAAGGAAAGAAGAGAAAACTCATCGTCTATACTTTGTTAAGTCCAATCTCAAAATTACGACTTATATGAAGAGTAAAATATTTATTGGGCACACATGTTTTATTTTATGTTATAGTTATAACTATTGTTGTATAAAACTAATATATACAGGGCTTATTTGGAAATGGCTCCATAAAAATTAGAGAAAATAATTCATGAGTAATTAATTAGTGGGCGATTCTTGAAAAAAATGAATTTTCTAAAACAAAATTACTAAAAAAAACACATTTAATTTTTTGTTTTTAACAAACAATATAAAAAATATTTTTATCCTGTGCTTTTAAAACTCTAAAAGTCATTTTACCCTCAATCATTGTAATTTTTTTTTGTAAATAAAAAAGGTGTTTTCATATGGTAAAGTTATCTATGTACGTTTACTCCACGCACATTGGTTGGATTATGCAATCCGTAATTGTGTGTATAATGGAGCTCAACCATTTATCAAAAAGAAAAAAAAAAAAAAGTGGAGCTCAACCAATAAAAAATCTAGCTATATATATAGCATATTATTAAATTGCAAGGCAGTTTTCTGAATTACGGGTTATCTTCCATCTTGGATTTTGGTTCCTAGTCTTACTACGAGTGGCAAAAGGCTAAATTTAAAAAGGTTAAATATATGGATAGTATTCACAATAATTGTAGTTGTGACTTGTGAGGTCCATCTAAACTGTTAATCATTTATTGTACGTTCAGTCTAATCCATACAGACACATTGGGTCCCTACTTTGTTGACAATTATAACCAATAATTTAATTAGTTCGATGCTGAGTTAGTTGTCAGTTATTCATGAATATATATATATATATATATATATATATATATACAAAAAGCCTTTTGTAATCTATAAAAGTATTCCAACAAAAAAAAAATAATAATAATATAAAAATAGCAAGCTCTATTAATTGGAACATCGATTTTCTTTTCGTTTGGTCTTTATTTATAAGAAGATTTATCAGTTTTTTATTTTAAAAAATATAAATCTGTGTTCTTTAGAAAATGTAGTATTTTATTTTTTTTACATTTAAATATAAGCATGATCAAACTCTCCACTGAACCTTAATAATTTAAGTAAAAATGTTCCTTAATTACTAATGATCTATTGAAAAATGCATACACTAAGTATTTTTTTGGTTCATATTTTTTTAACAAATATAATCTACTATATACTGATAAAGGGAAACACTAAACAAACTAATAAGTAATATCAAATCCGGATACTTCAGGATAACTGAAATGCTATAATTAATTTGGTTTATATTATATGATATTATTATATATTAAGGAAAAAAAAAAAAAACCCTAACAATAATATATATACTTGTTCACAAAAAACAAAGAAACATTAATATATATATTTGTATTCCATTATTTCACTTTGAAACTTTCATGAACCATGACCTAGCAATAGCTGTATACAAAGGAATTAGAAGGAACCGTGAAACTCTGGTGCCGAATTAATTTTGATGGAAATTTAAATTTTTGTAGAATAATAGAAAAAGATGGGACCCACAAGTGTGCAACTAGTTTGTTCGTGGAACACATACCGCCGTACATACATGGACCCTATCCCTGTAAAGAACAAATAATAATTTGAAGATTTGGATTTCATTCTTACTAATTAAAAAAGAGAAAACATATATATATATATATATATATATATATATATATATATATATTATATATAATATTGTAAGTCAATCGGATTTAGCTAGCTAGGTTCGTCAATTATGGCGTCGTTGGACGAAATAAAGCTGTATATCCAGTTTATATGGACAAGAAGGCAAATAGAGCAAGAGAAAAGGGCTATGGAGGACAGCCTCATAGGACAAAGTAGATGGGGAACATAGGTAATAAGGATTTTCAAAACGTCTCTCAACATGTTTTTGCATATTCTATACACATTGTCACCTTACCTTTTTCCAGGCCCGGCTTAAGGCATATGCCTAGGCCCCCATTTTATTGGGGTCCCCAAAAAATATTTTTCCTATAAATTATAAATATATACACACACATCTATATTTATTAAATAAAAAATAAATTAATATATATATACAGATATTTATTAAATAAAAGATGATTATTAATTTATTTTGAAAACATAAAAAGTTGATTTTGTTAAAATTTTAAATTATTTTTAATTGATCATTTATTGCTAATTATCTTTGAAAAATAATATTATTCAAGTCTAATTGAAAATTTTTGTATTTTATTCTTATAATTAATTAGATTGTAATCTTAAAAGAAGATAATAATATATATTAAATACTCTTCTTGTTTATGTAGTTTTTTCTCTTGCTCACTTCTTTTCTTCTCTTCTCATTCTCTCATATTTCATATTTGTTTAATTTTTAATATTCAATTTACATAATATGCAATTCTAACCTTGAGGGCCCAAAAATATAAGGTAAGTTCATAGGTTTTTATTTATTTTAATGAATTTTCAATCATTCTCCTAATATATGTATGTATATATATATATATATATTATTTTATTTGAACTCATGGTGTGCCATTTCAACTATATAATTGCTTGTGTCATTTCTTAACTTCAAAATATGTTTGAACAGTTTACGATATATGAAAATAATTTTAATTTTTTATACGACGTAGAAAAATCAAAATTGATTGGTGATGATTTTCTAAAAGAAAAATATTTAAATCTTGAAAACTTTTAAAAACATGACATGCTATGTCATATTGATGGTTTACATTTATTTTCAGAATAAAAAGTTTTGAAAAAAATAATAAATTCAGAATTAAAAACGGCACTTTAGATACTAAACCATATAACAAAATTAAATTCTTTTTCTAATGCATGTATAACTTATAAAATACTACTTTTATTTGTGCTCAATAATGTCTCAAAAAAATTAAATAATTTAGAAATTTTATCAATTGAAAAAGATTTATTATCAAATTTTGAATCAAAAAATTTAATTAGTAACTTTGCATATCAAAATAATAAAAAATTAAATTTTATATAAAAAAAATATTTTTTAAAAACTAATATTAAAAAAAAAAATTAGGGCTCAAGAATTTTTTTTTTTTTTTTTTTTTGCCTAGCGCCTCAAAAATGGTTGAGACGGTCCTGCCTTTTTCCAAAAACTACTCTAATTTAATTCACCAAAAAAAAAAAACAACTACTTTAATTTATATTCCAACTTATAATAATATTTAGTTAATTCATGCACTATTTTATTTGAGAAATTTGATGTAATATTATTCTTCCACGATGAAAGATAAAGTTGGATAATAACTTTGGTTTTCAAAACTTTTCGGTTTAACCCTATTTTGATAAAAATATTCTTTGTCATGGGATTTTTGGTATCCAACTTTTAGAGCTTTATAATTTCAATCCTTAATATTAAAATTATAAATTATATAATGATCATTTTTTGTGATTAATATTAAATTGTATCAATTTTTGAATTATAAGGTATTAAAGTATAAAATATTAAGACTATTTTTAAAATTTTGCATTTTTAGTATTCTTTCATTTTTTCAAAAATGATTGGTGTAGATCACATAACTTATATTAAGTTATATTACATTTCAAACTATAAGATATTAAAAATGTAGATTTTTGAAATTAATATTAAAATTTTACACTTTAATATTTTTCAATTTAAAATTTGATACAGTTTAAAAAAAAAATAATTATGTGATAAGATTGTTAAATTCTGCTAGTTGAAAGTCAAAAGATCCAAATTTCAACAAATTGAAAAATTAAGGATCTAATTTGATAGTTAAAAAATTAAAGGTATAAATTATAAAATTTTGAAAGTCAAGAATATCAAAATATAAACTAAAATTTTTGAACTTCTTTGGAAAATATGAAAGCATACTCTCTACTTCATTTTTCCAAAGGGGTTTGAAATTTTTACATCTCTTAAAAAAAAAAATTCCGAGTTTTTCCTTCAAAATTGTCCTTGGTCTTTGGATTTTTCCAAAAACTTTAAACTTTTTTAACTTCTTTGAAAAATATGAGAGTATGCTATGCTTAAAACAATTTTGAGGTTTTTTTTTTCCAAATTAATTGTATATTGATCTAAACATTAAGGTTTGTATTAATTCTAATTTAATTATTTAGATTTTAAAATTATAACTAATGCTTTTGTAGGGCGTATGGATGATATTATTCTGAGAAGTGTGAACTAAATAATAGGGAAGAAAAATGATGACATTTTAAAATTTGAAAAGAGATTAATGATATTTTTAAAAATTAAAAATATAAAATTATACTTAAGTCAAATATTGGAAAAAGTGGATGAAATTAACTTTTTGAAATTTGAGACACTATTCTCTTTGTCTCATATTTCAAATCCCTTTGAAAAAAAAAATGATTTTTTCAAATTTTACTCTCTGTTTCGATGGATATTTTAGGTAAAAAAATGTTAAAATTATAAATTTTGAAAATGAAAGTTATTTTCCAACTTTATCTTTGAAAGAGGCTTATCAGATAAATAATCCCATTTTATTTTACTCATATTGAACGAGATGTCGACATTATTGATCTATTATTAGTCTTTCAATTAAGCACTCTCTCAAAGCCTGCTTCTAAAGCCAGATTTAACATTTCTACGAAATAATATCAAATAAAATTTATATATACATATATTATTATTGTATATGGATGATGGAGTACTTGAGAATCATTTATAATTAAAAAATTAATAATTATTTTGTATAATTTACATGTTTTATTATGATATTGTACATAACTATACATTGTTTAGTTACGTAGTCATTGTACAAATATGAGATTACTGATACAAGTTATAACTAAAGTTTAAAATTTTAGCATTAATGTAAATATCGAAAATTCAAAATACGAATATATCATAAAGTACCGAATATTGATTAAAACTCATAAAAAATTATGAAAACTTTTATTGAAATTTTAAGAATAACTTATTTAATCAATTTATTATCAAATTAATTATCAAACTTGTTAAAATATTGAATGTATTATAGACTAACTAAATCTCAACAACGATATAAGAGCAAAATATATAAACTATCAAACACAAAAGATAGAGAAATATGAGGGAGAATTTCATCTTATTATGACTATATAATATTCTCATTACAAAGCCACTATAGATAGGCTTACAAAAGGTTATAGGCTACAAAAATACAATGACTCATAAATATTATAATTAGGCTTAGTTTGGTAATGACTAGATTTTAAAAGAATCAACTGTAGTTGTGCTGAAAAAGAATAAACTTTAATGTATTGAAGAAAAAATTAGGTAAATGATTGTTATCTTATATTAATAAAAGTCCTATAAGATGTAAAAATTACAAATAAGCATTTGCAATTTATTAGATTGAATTATTGTAAATTTTGTAATTACTAAAATAAACATGGTGTAATAAGTCATTATCATTATTATTTTTTAAACAAAAAATACAATAATTTACATGTAATTATATTATGATATTTTCTACACTAAAATTAAATAATATATAATAAATGATCAACAATTTTTATACTTTTTTTTGAAATTTTTATTTGAGTTTTTATTTAGAAAGTTTTAATTTGAGTATAATTGTTTAATAGGATAATAGATAAATATCATATGGTATTATATTTATTAATTAAGGGTATTTGAAGAATTTAAATTTATCTATATTAATTATAAAATAATCAGATTTTCAAAATCACCTTAGAATCTGATTCTAGAATCTATTATGTAACTACCAAACTTCTAAAATAATAAGCCATATTATAGTTTTATCAAATATCTAAGACTCTTTCATATCTGATTCTAGGACTCTTAGAATCATTACCAAACTAATCCTTAATGCTATAGAGATGTTATGAAGGTTACATAATTTATTAGTTAATGATAATAAAGTGGAGTTACACAATGTCATAAATGGTGACATCGCTTTTGGATGTTCAACATTACATGGAATATATCTTATTAAAACCTTGCTAGGAAAATCCAATGGGATAAAACCATAGTAAAGGAGAAAGAGTATAATATCCATGCATATGATAATATATATGCTAATCTGCCTTGTTAAAATCTTAGGAAAATCTAGTAAGACAATAACCTTCACGAAGGAAAAAGAGTACAGATAATATATTTGTCCACTTAGCAACACTTTTGGTGCATGTTAATACTAAATTATCTTGTTAAAATCTTATCAAAAATATCTAATAAGATAAAACCTTGACAATGAATAAAAGTACAATTAATGAATTCTCTTGACATAACACATCTAGTATGTTTGGATGGTATATTGCCTTGTTAAAACTTTGCTAGGAAAACCAAGTAGGAAAAACCTCATTGAAAGAAAAAAGTACAATTTACTCATATAGTAGACTATGTGGCATTGATGATTCTTATCCATGATAAAATATCTACCATACTACCTCGTTAAAATCTTGTTAGGAAAATCCAATTAGACAAAATCTTGCTGAAGAAAAAAAAGTACATTATGTGATTTGTCGATGTGCATGCTCCGCTTTTATGCCATAAATTAGGTTTAACATACAACAAATATATTCAACCATTAATATTTGCCTTTTGGTATAACACTTGAAATTTCCAACAAATTTATATAATTCATTTTAAATTGTATATTTCTCAATTTGCTAATAATTTGCAAAATAAATATATAATATAGTGTAGAGATCATAATTATTTATAATAATTTTATGTAGTTACTTTAAACAAATTGTTAATAACCATCTTAATAATTTTAAAATTCCCAACCATTCTCTTTGGAAGAATATCTTTTAGAATATTTCTTTATATACGTCATTTCTGGGGCATTTCAAAATATTCCATAAATTATTACATGTGCATCCCTATTTGTATTTACAAAATCAACTTCCTTTTAAATATTATTCATGCTTCAAGCATGCTATATAAATAATGAACTATTTTCTTTAACAGATCATCAAATTGCCAATTGTTAAATTTATATGCTTATAGCATAATTTCGATATAGTCAGTATATTCAAATATATGTTTTTCACATGAATAATAAATTGTATATTTATTAGTATTCATTTGTAATATATGCACTTTGATGATATTTTAGATCTAATTTAAAATACATATATTTGCTCTTCTAGAGACTTTAATTTTAGAAAGACTTTAACCTATAGCATAAAAACTCAATAAAATAGAATTTGTTAGAGATTTATATTAGAAAGAATTATTTGGTAAAACCTTGCCAATGGTACAATATATATAATGGTATAATTGCTAATGTGGATGATTCAATTTTTCAAACCATGGTTATAACTAAGTTTTTATCTCTTGTACCTTTTTTCCCCCAAACAACTTATTTCTATTGTTCTTGAATCACATGACATTTCAAGTACCAAAACCATGCTCCATGAATGCCAAAATAACAAACGTGACTTATTTGTTAGGTCTTGTTTGGCATAACTTTTGAAAAGTTAAAAGTAATTTTTGAAAGTCAAAAGTTGCTTTTGGAAGTACCTGAATAATTTTATGGAAGAGTTTCCAGCTCCCAGAAGCACTTATAACCAAAGCCAGTAAAGACTTAGTTTGGTATTATTTAGATTTTAAATAAATCAGTTGTAATTGTGTCAAACAAAGAATCAGCTGCAGCTGTATTGAAAAAAAAAAAAAATTCAATTAAGTTTTCAATGACTTATGCTAATAAAAATGTTGTAAAATATAAAAGTTAGCAATATGTGTTTGGCAATATATTAAATTAAATTGCTGTAAATTTTATAATTATTAAAATGTACAAGATATATAACTTATTTTTTAAAATAATAATTTATATATATTTATGTTATGATATTTTTAAACTTAAATTGAATTAAAAAAATATTGTAAAAAATATATAATAAATTATCAATAATTATATTAAAGTTTTTATTTGAGTTTATATTTATAAGAGAGTTTTAATTTAAGTATGATTGTTTGATATGGTATTATATTGATTAATTAAAGATATTTTAGGAATTCAAATTTATTTATTCTGATTATAAAAAAAAATTAGATTTTTAAGATCACTCTTCCGTTTGATTGTAAAAGCAGCTGTTTAGCTGAAAATATTATTTTAGTGAACATGTTAATGCTTTTAAATTGTAAGAGAATTGATTTTAGTACTCCCAAAAGCAATCCCAAACTATTTCAGAGAGTGACTTTCTTAAGAGATACTTATGAAAAAGCTAAAAAGTAGCAGAAACAAAAGTATAAAATATGTCAAACAAGGCTTTAATATTGGCAAATACTAATTAAAATTATATAAAATTAATTTTCATACAATTAAAAACAAGAAGAAGAGGTTATATTTGAATGGTTAAAGTTTCTCTTACACTTTTTTTATTTTTTATTTTTAACATAATTGGTTCAAGCTCAATGTGGGCAGAAAATATAACTCAAACTATATATATCTATATATATATATATATATATATATATGCCCTTTTCCTTGAGTGGGATAGTTATGGTAAACGAAATGGATATGATTTTTGTTTTGCTAAAAATGTCCGTTAATAGTGGTTATGTTGTAACAGATTTATGACATTTCTTCTTTTTGTTCTTAAGGCAAAATTTCAAACAAAGATTCCAAATTTAGATCCCATCTTCAATATCAAAAAGAAAAAATTATAGTGGACTAGTCTATATTAATTAACTCATTGATATGGCATAAGGTAAGTGGAAATTTAGCACTCACTCTTCAATCTTTAAGTCTAACAAATGTAGTGATAAATTTATGAGCACTTACTACATTTGCAAAGTAGGACAAATTTCATATAATACACGAAATTCATCAAAGGAAAAAAAAAAAAAATATATATATATATATATATATATATATATATATATATAACTAACCACAAGGTTCAAAACATCAAGCATGGTAAGGCATTAAGATAAAGCCTTTTAAGTCTTATGAATTAGTCATGCTTAAGCAAAGCCTAGGCATAATAAAGTTTTCACTATATTTTTATAATTATAAGACCATTAAATGCATAAAATAATTCTTATATTTTGAAAGTCCAAATATATATATGACTATATCACTACAATAAATTTGCAAACATCTATTTATAATAAATTCATAGAAACTTAAACTTAGTTTGGTATTACTTGGATTTTAAAAGAATTTGCTATAATTGTGTAGTTGTACTGAAGAAATAATTAGTTAAGTATTTGGTAGCTTATATTAATAAAGATGCTGTAATATGTAAAAGTTACCTATAAATGTTTGATAACTTATTAAATTGAATTGTTGCCAAAATTACAATTACTGAAATGGACATAATATATAAATTATTGTTTTAATTAATAATTTATATGTAGTTATGTTATGATGTTTTTGTACTAAAATTGAATCGAAAAATATTGTTAAGAATATATAATAAATTATCAATAATTATATTAAAGTTTTTATTTGAGTTTATATTTATAAGAGAGTTATAATTAAATATAATTGTTTGATAAAATAATAAATAAATATAATGTGGTATTGTATTGATTAAGGTTTTTTTAGAAATTTAAATTTATTTGTTTTAATTATAAAAGAATCAGATTTCCAAAATCATCCTTTCATCTGATTCTATAAGCAGTTGTGCAACTATCAAATATTAAAAAATAATTACGAAAATATTATTTTACTATGCATGTTAATGCTTCTAAATTCTAGGAGAATTGATTTTAGCTCTGTAAGAAGCAAATCGTGACCCAAGCCTTAATACTTTCCAAGCGATAAAAAAATTAACAAATATCTATTCATAATAAATTTATGGACATGGCATGCTTTCTAAATTATCAATAAAAACATTAGTTTTAAATCATTTATACTGCAAAGTCTACAATTACTTAATTCATACAACATAAAAGTTAGATATAGTTATAATCTAACTCACTTTTGTCTTACTCTTTATAGGACATGAATTCAATCTTTTCTTCTTCATCCCATTCAAACTTAAGGTGCCTAAGGATTTTGACAATTATTTTTGTTTTCCCTTTCGTAAGACTATTTTTTGTTATTTATTTATTTATTTATTTTGTTACTTATAAATTATTTTTTAACTCATTTTTTCTTTAAAAAAAGAAAAAAACTCAATCTTAAAAAAAAAAAAAATTGTGATGTGATGAAAAAGATTCGCATTTTATTAGTGTCGTAGGATTCATTTAGTATAGCTGATAAAAGTAGAGCTTTAGTCTGTAAAGCTTTGTATAATAGATTTTTTTGAAAAAAAAATTTTTATTAAAAAACTAATAAATATTTGGTTGTAAATAAAAAAAATTGTATTAAATGCTCATTAAATTGTATTAAATGCTTATTAAATTTTTATATAAGATAAAAAAAAGAGTTTTTTTAGAAAAATTTAAAATTTGGATTTTTCTAAAACAATTTAAAAAAGTTCATTTTTTAATCAATAACTACTTATTAACTTTTATCAAATATTTTTATTTTTTGATAAAAAAAATTTTGACATTCCAATAGAATTTTTAAATAAAAAAAAAAAAATCCTGTCAAACATAGCTTTATGTTGTTGACGACCTTTTTTAAAGCCTTATCCATAAATAAGGCATCAACTCCATGTCTTAAGACTCTTGGCTTACCAGAAATATATATAACCTTCGGCGTGTTCGGCAGAGCTAAAAATAATGTGTATTCTGTATTTGACAAGAACTACGAACAAGATTAACAAATTCAAAACTGCAAAAAGTCCATTTGCTATCAGAATATATAATCTCACATGATGCTAGTGAATTATTTGGTCCTGCCAACATGATATGCTCAACGTACTTTGAAAAGTGGAAAACGATATTTATTTTTTTTACTTGTTTAATTTCTTCTTTTATTATTTATCATTTTTTTTAATTTGACTTGTTATTGTAATTTTTTTAGTTCCATTTATTTATTTTTTTAATTTAATTTTTTTCTTTTCTTTTTTCATTTCATTCTTTATTTTTTTTTTAAAATTTCATTCCTATTTTCCTTTTTTTTTCTTTTATTGTTATTTTTTATTTTTATTTGGCTTTAACAGCTTAAAATACACTGTATTTGTGGTTTTTATTTTATTTTATTATTATCTTATAAATGAAGAGTTTATATAAAAAATTGTAAAGAAAATAAATTAATTAGATAACCTTTTAAAAAATTATTAAATAATTTATATATAAACTTATATTTATTTTAATAATTATTATATATAAAAAATAATTCTGTTATATTGATATTAAATAGAAGATTAGATTATTTACTATCTCATCTAATTTTCAATTTCAATTCAACTAGATCCGGCATATCAAAAGAACATCTTAATGCTTTGCCTTGTCATGGATAAAAAGGAAAGAAAGGACTGTGGCAAAACCCTACAAGAAATGGATTTGAAATAAATTCAATGGTCTTTAAACCACTTACTTTTATATTATCTTTTTATAAATTTTTTGACATGTGATAAAAATATAATAAAAAAATTAAAATTTTAAATCATATCCATCATTTTCAAATTATATTAATCATTTTTTACCACATGTCAACAATTTATAAGAAAGACCTTATAGAATAAGGTAGATTAAGGACCATCGGAATTTTTATTTTTTTAATGAATTAGGAACGTGAAGTGATTTTCTATTTTAATTTTAATTTTTTTTAAAAATCAAATATATAGTAAAAAATTATATATAAAAAAATCATAGTTGTATGAGTATTTTAATAATTCAAAATATTATTTATTTATTTTTTACTGGGATTTCGAATTTAGTCGTGTGGTAGTCTGATGGTATTTCTAACCATAGACTACCACACGACTTCTTAAAAATTCAAATATTTATGGAACGTATTATCTTGTCATAATATTTATTAAGCTCCTAAATTACTTTATTTATTAAAAATAAAAATTAATTGCTCACATTTTATTACATCACATTCGAATTAATTTTCATATTTCTCTCAATTCTTATTTATTTTAAAAAATAAACAAAAAGAAAAGACTTTCGCTTTCTGAACATGGCGGGAAAATTAACAAAAAAATTCTACCAAAATTTTGCGGGTGAACGGGGAATAAAAAGGTGGATGTTGAAGAAAGGCCAAAAAGGCTAAATTATCAAAAATTTTTGGGAAGAAGATTAGGAGGAGATATGCAAATGGGGAATTTCGGTGAGAATATGGAGTTGCTTAAGCTTTCCAAATTCAAGCTCCAGCTCCGAACTCTCGTCGCCCAAGTCCGGCAACTCAGAGTAAGATTTCTTCATCCTCATCACCTTCATCGACTCACACAGCAATTGTCTCTCTCTCATCGTTTCTTTTTTGGGAAAACACTTCAGGAACGAGATCTCTCTGCTGCCGAACAACTTCATCATAGTGTTCAGGTTTTCCTTTTTTTTTTTTTTTTTTTTTTAAATCGCTTTGAATTTTCTTTAATTTTCGTTTTTTGATTTTCTAATGTGCATTTACTTTCTCGAATTATTATTATTATTATTATTATCATTGTTATTTTGATTCCTGATGTTTGGATGTAGAAACAGAAGCAAACCGAGGAAGAATACGGTAGAAAGTTACAGGAATTGCAGGAGGAATTGGCTTCGTCACATGAAATGCGGCAAAAACTAGAAAGAAAGGTTCGTGAAACTTAAAAACGTATTATATTGCAGCTTACGTGTTTGTGCAAAGTCTTGTTAGATCTCAAAGTGAAGGCGATATTAGTTATGGTGGTTGTTTGTAATTCAAATTTGGTATTGCAGGTCAGTCACCTCGAGAATGATAATGCTTTGCTCGAAAACAAGCAAAAAGAGTTGAAGGCAACAATACAGAACCTGCTTCAGTCAAGGGAATATTTCGTGAATGCTTATGAGGTTTGTTCATGTGGTTGTTAATAATTTTAATGGATATCCATTTTATTTTATTTTTCATTATTTATTTATTTATTTATTTATCTTCTCCTGGTTCGATTAGTACATTATAAGTGAGCTAGAAAAGAGAGCCCAAATTGAAAATCTGAAAATTTGAAAAGAAATTATTTAGTTGCTCATCGAGTTGTTTCATGATGTGCAATTTTGAGAAGATTGTAAAGACTAAAACGCCAACTTAGAACGAATGCAACAAATATTTTATGAATTTCTTAGCTTGGACTTTGTTGGAAGTCCTATGATCAAACCAATGTATCATCATTCATCAATGCCATTTGCGTGCGCAGGAATCCACTTCTGATATGAAACGCTCAATCGAAACCGGAAATAGAAAGCTAAGTTTTCTATCTGAGAAGATAAAATCTCATTTGTTGTTATTTGATTCAATAGAAAAGGAGGCCCTTTCCATCAAGCAACTTGTGGATAACATACAACACCTTGTGAGTGAAAAAGACGAAGTAGGCGAGTGCTAAGTTGCTTTCAACTCTTACGTATTCTGGTTGTTTATGATAATTTTAACTCCGCAAAAATATGATGTTTATTGAAGTCGTACTAGCTGATTATGTTTTAACTTACTTCGCTGGATGTAGTGGCTGGCTTAAAGGGCAAACTGGACGTTGTCACTGAATTTGAAAAGATTTTTATTGGTAATTCAAGTTCTTAATCACCTGCATATATTTATACTCTCAGACTTCTAGATGTATATCTATTTCTTGTGATTTGTCTCTGTAATTCATCAAATATATATGTATCGCAAAGTGTTAAGTTTATCTTGGGTTGGGATTTAGAGAATCCTTAATTCATTAACTTGTTTTTAATTAATTAATACTACAAGAATGATTATATATATTCTTTTTGTATGCTGCAACAATAATTTGTTTCTTTAACCATTGAATAAAAGGCGTTTGTGCAGCTTTGCTATGAAGTAATTAGCATTTTGTTGTCAGTTCGAGATTAAATAGATCTTCAACAAATTTATGCAGAAAAGATTTGTGACCTGGAGAAAAAGCTGGAATTAGAGGAAGAGGAGACGCAGAGAAAGAATAAAGTCATTTCGGAGCTAGAAGCCCAGCTGGAAGGAGCAAAACTTAGTAGCATCTGCCAGACTCAAATTGATGAGATATCCCTGTCAATACCTAAGATTTATACATTTTTTTTTTAATTAAAATGAAATAAAATTGCATTCTCAGCTGGAGCAATGTTTTCTTTTAGGTGTCTTTCTTTAACCATTCTCACCTTCAGAAAATTCTCTCAGTAAAAGATGAGGTCATACAGAATTTAATATCAGAAAAGGAGGTCTGAGCCACAGATAATTGGCTACTATGCTCTGCATCTTTCCCTCTTGCTTTCTTTTCTTCATTTGACGTACTTCTTGATCAGGCATTGCACAGTGAAGTTGGTAGCATGGGGATCATCTTAGAGAAGATTCAGAGAATTGTTACATGTATGAATGAAGAGGTAAAACTGTTAAGAGAGAGTTTGATTTTTCACTTAAAAAGCATCAGAGATGTCATTAATTTATGTTCTTGTGAAACTTTTTGATGCCAGAATATGTCATTTTCAATAGCATAGAGATAGAATCAACAGTACCTATTTGGACTGTGGACTAAAACCTCAATACATGCTTGCACGTGTTTGAAGGTTATTCCACAATTTATGGTTCCACATAGGCTTCCACTTTAGCCTTTTTGTATAAAGAGTTTTGGCTTTAGAATGAAAATACTTCTAGAAGACTCTTGCATGGGACATTTATTATTGAATCTAGTTTATAGATGTTACATTTAACATTTGGTTTTGCTACTTTGTGTGAAATATTGCCAGGATAAAGGGAGGTTCTCCTTGTTACTGGAACACCAAAAAGGGCGCAATACTGTTGTGACAAAGGGAGACAATAGGCAGGGCAAATTTACTTATCATTTTCATCTGTGTCAAGTTGAATATTTTCCATGTTTGAATTTATTAGCTAGTTAATTTTATGGAAACCACTTTGGTTGAGTAGGAAACTCTCTCTCTCTCTCTCTTTAGAATTGAAAAGATAAGTTTTCTTTATCTAGCTGGATAAAGACATTGCCAGCTGGTTGTCTTATACAAATTTTAGCCATGGATATGCAGTATGAAAATGGCAGCTAATAGGTTCAGAAAGATAACATCTTTGATATCAGATATATGATTTCATAGTCTGCACATGATCATTCATATGGAGCATGCAATTCGGTTCACTATCCTTTCCTAAAGACCTTACGTATACCGTAAGGCAATAAGCCAATATCAATGCTCATAATATAATTTCTCTTGATCGTGACATTGGTTGTCATGCTTGCTCTGGGATGGGGATTAAACTGGAATGAAGTAATATTCTTATCAGTCAGCATAAATTTATGCCATAGTACGTTAATTTTTTCATTAGTTGGACAGATTGCCATATTGATGTTAATATTCATTCTAATTGGCTTGTTCAGGATTAGAGATGCAGCTCAAAATAGCACAGAAAAATTTTCAAGTAAGGCTTATGGGACAGGCAGGACAGAATTTACAGGTTTTGTTGTCTACACTTGTGGTTTTACCTCAGTTGAGGTTGGCTAATAAATTCTAGTTCGTCATATCCTTAATCATAGATTTTTAAAACAAATGATACGTGTATTCTCAAAAAGAAATTGACATGAAGCTTGCCGATACTACAATGAAGAATCATTGATTTTGCTCCCTGATCATCATGGGATATCAGCAATGTGCTCTTCCACTGTGGTATTAGCAAGTCTAGTAGTCATCCTAAATGAAGAAATTTCTAAAAGAAATAGCTTGTGCAAGTGTAACACAACTTAGTACTTGAATTTCCAACTGATTACTGATGGGCTTACATATTCATTTTATTAGCGATCACTGCATTCTAATGCAATTTACGTTGAGAAGTTTGAGAATACATATGCACTCTCGTTTGTATGATTCTCTCTAGCATGTTTACGAGAAGCATAACTCAATCCTGCATTTTTCTTATTCCGTTTCAGTTTCTGAAGGAAATGCATCTTCACCTTTATCTCGAAAATCTGTAGGCAACCACATACTGGAGAACAATAACACAGATTCCTATGTTTCAGAGGCAAGTGGACTTGTTTATTGACATTCTTTAGTTGGTCTTATGTGATGAAAATAAAATGTCCCTTCTGTTGGATATTTTATACCTGCAGTCAGCTTCCTCAGAACCTCAATCAGGAGCTGGTGCTCCAAGTATCTCTATGAAGGATTACAAGGTATGAGATGTCTTCGTCTTTAATCTAGAATCTGTTTCTCCATGCTGGCTATTAGTTTAGTAGCAGAAAATTTGTCTTGCACTGACAAACTGCTCAACAAAAGCCTGCAAAGATAGGTTCTGGGTGCATTTAGACTAATGCCTAATTATAAATTCTACGCAAAGGATAAGAGCTCGACAACAATACACCCTCTAGCTTCCGAGTGTTCAACCACCCAAGTTGAAGCCTCCAAAGATCCAGGTTAGCTTCCAAAATGATCATCACTTTTGTTTCTTAAGGTGACGTTATTCCGGGAGTACTTTTTCGTAAGTGCATATAGTCTCCATGAGTTTTGGGGCCTATTATACGGCTTATTGGTTGGCCCATATGGCAACTTCAGCCCATCCTACTTGATTCTTGGGCTAACGCCTCATTTCTAAATCCGGCTCACAAAGCTTTCTTTGAACTCTGTTTTTACATACAAAGATTTATATCCATCTATCTTTTATTTTTACTACTGTTATTATTTTTATTTAGCATTTGGAGGGAGTAGTTATCAATATGGTCAGCCATAGGAGTTCAAGGAAAGCTGCCGAGGCAGTCAAACCAATCAATCTTGGAGAAATCCAGCGTGTTACATTTGGAGATATATATATATATATATATGTGGAGTTCAAGGAAAGCTGCCGAGGCAGTCAAACCAATAAATCTTAGAGAATCCAGCGTCGTTTACATTTGTGTGTATATATATATATATATATATATATATATTGTGTGCGTGCGTGTGTGTGTGTGTGTGACAAATTCGGGAGAGAATTGAAAAAAAAGTCAAACAGATGGATTGAAATTTATTAGTTAAAAACGGCCTAGGCAGTTAAACTAATAAAATTATCAAGGAATCCAACGTCTGTTTGAAAATGCTTTACACATTGTGTTCCAGTCAAAGACGACGTACAAAGAACTGCCCAGCCAGCTTTGTGGCCTAGTATTTGGATGCCCCTTGGAAAAAGAATCACTCAAAACGAATTTTGGTGCATAGGTAATAACCCTAGGTCCTGAGTTGAAGGCCTAGGGATGAAATTTCCATTATTTATTTAAAAAAAAAAAAAAACTTTTACCTGTGTTTGTGTTTAAGGTGTTTAGTTTTCAGCTTAGGTCTTTGTTATTTATTTATTTTTAAACTAAATGTATGTAATTTGCTTTAAGTATTAGTAGTAATTTAATTTGTTAGGCATATAACTAATTATAAAATTAAATAAGAAAAAATATATATACATAAATGATATATGGTAAGGAGAGAAGTGATTTTAAAGAACAGTATTTATAACTATATTATTTTCTTGATTTGATGATCGTTGATGAATGTTTTTCTATATAAATCTTTGTTATATCAAAATCGTATAATTAAATATTATTTCAAATTGTATTATTATTTTTTTAAAATTTATAATTATTTAAAATGTTTAACAAACTATAATTATTATACATAATTAAATAGAAAAAATTAAATAATAAAAATTCCAAAACAAAAAACTAATCTCGTTATCAAAAACAACTTACTTTTCATTTTAATAATTGAAAATGTAAAAGTTTGAATTTTGGATCATTGTTTCCAAAACAATGACAAAGGTGGCCGAGGGGACCAGATGAGCTTCTGTTTTTTTTTTTTTTTTTTTTAATAGGACCAGATGAGCTCCTTATTGACATTAAAAGTCGTAATTCCATTTTCATACGTCTCCTAAAAAATCACGGCGACTTTCTGTCCGTTGATTTTTTCAATCCTCAATTATGTGCCATGCGTTTTTAGCTCGGACCTTTCAGTATTTTCCTTCATTTTCTCATCCTCAATTATGTGCCATGCGTTGTTAGCTCTGACCTTTCAGTGTTTTCCTTCATTTTCTCTCAACTTTTCCAGGAAAATGTTGAAATCGAAAGATTTCGAAGGATTTAAGACTGGGCCAAGTCTAAGCTAGGTTAGTATGTGGCTTTACCTGGACGGCACTCGAATCTACCGCTTCGCATGCTGACATTTTGATGGTTTTCTAGCTCGGGAAATGCCCGTGACCACAATATAAAACAAAACGGTTTTAGAAACATGGCCAACCATGATTTATTCACCGATGGAAATTTGATTTTCTTATCTGTTTGGGCGCAGAGAAAGAAACACATTAAAGATCAAGTAGGTGGAACCAAACACGAAAAACCTGCTGCTCACGAAACTAATAAAATGGTTGAAAAGCAAAACATCAAAATCTACTACTAGGAGCCCTACTATATCAAAATTCTAATTGTTACTGCCGGTAGGTGATGAAATTGTTGTTTGCTTATGGAAGAAGGTATTAAGGTTAGGTTAGGGTTAATTATATTTTATCATCCTCAACTATTAACCTTTGGCATTATGGCTTCCAAACTAGGAAAAAAAAATAAAATAAAAATCAAATTGACCTTGAACTATGATTTTTTTTTTTTTGTCACACTAATTCAATCATGCAAGTTTGTCTAATGAATTTGACAAAATTAGGCATGCAAAGTGGCCAAAAATAAAATAAAGCAGAATAAGAACAGCTTTTCAATAAAGTTAAAAGAGTTGCATGTTGTTTATGATTAATTTTATTAAATTTATTTGTTGAAAATGCATAATTAAGTTAAAATAATATAAAAAACATAATAGTTCTGGAGGAAATATGGGATTTTTTTTTTTTTTGTTTTGGTAATTTGAAAAGTAAAGTTCAAAACATATAATAGTCAAGTTTATTTAATCTTTTAAAATAAATAAAAAATCTACACTTTACATTAAAATTTATAGTTCATGATAAAACTATTCAAAATACACTATTAAAATTCCCTCTTCTCCAATTGTAATGTTGACAAAAAAAAAAAAAGTACTAAAATTCGATGTGGTTTGGTGAAAAGAAAGAAAAGAAATAGCACCATTTTTCGTAGCCCCCTTATATCTATAATGGTAGACCAACTTTTTTGTTTTGTATTTATTTTATTTTTTAAAGAAAAAAAGAAAGAAATTATTGGTCGACCCACTTAAAGCTATAGAGTAACAGGCACTCCAATAATAAAGTCTTGAAGTAAATAATATAGCTTGATATCCAATCGGCTAATTTTTTTTTGGTAACTTCAAATCAACTTCACATTGGGTGTGGTGCAGGAGAAGTAATTATGATTAGTTGATTAAGGCAAATAAATAAAATCACATAAAAACGAAGGAAATGAAAGAACCTGAAAGTGAAAATATTTTGCAGGACGGAGGAAGCAGAAGGACCCCGGGTGAAGTAATTAAGGATTTCCCGTAGGTAGATATTTCCCCTCCATAACTGGGGGACAGAGCTGTTTCCTCCTCAGGCAGGTACACCGTACACCTAAAATTGTTATTCTGCATTTTTTTTTTTAAATTTTGTTTATTTTAAATTCTTTACATCAATGGGAATTGGCCTTTTTGGTGTTGTTTTCAATTAAATCAATTTAATTGATTGGTTGATGAATTGCAAGAACGATCTATTTGATCTGGACTCTGCCTGTATAATTCATGGAATTGAATTGAATTTGAGGGGTTTATGCAAAAATTCCTTGAAATTATACGATTTTTGCTTTAAATCTGACAGAGAGTTTAAAGCTTAATTTAAGAAAATTTTAGTTTTCAAGTTAAAAATGTAACAATTTATGTTTTCAAGTCTTAATCTGTTATATTTTGATATAATTGAATTTTTTTAGCTAATAGTGGTTAACAATGTTGCCTCACATAATAGATATTAACATACAATTTTTTGGAATTTAGACTCCCTAATTTAAAAAAAAAAAAATTGCATTTAAATATTATCAAACCATTAAACCACCAGTTGACAACTACATCATACTAAAATACAATAAATTAAAACTTAAATACTTAAATTGCAAGCCAAAAAGTGGTACTTTTCTTTAATTAATATCACTTTTTTGTTTTATCTTTATTGTTGCATTGATGTTATTATTATTATTATTATTATTATTATTATTCATTTATGTACTTATTTATTTTTTGCTAAGCCTGTTGTATTGATGTTATTATTTTTTTTAATCATTATTTACTTCCACATGGTCAGCAGCTCAACCAGTTCTAGATCTAGCATGGGAGGACTGAACGAGAAGCATTGATTGAGCAATTAATGAATTGGGATCTAACCAATATATATATTTTTGGGATATGGATAGATAAGAGTAGAATGATATGGTATGTAGAACAAAAATACTAATTAATGACTTAAACAAGGGCATTCTTGGTATTTCACATAAAGAATTAATGGATGATATCAGTCTTAATATGGAAATTCCCAAAAGTGGTCCTAATCTAAACATGAAACCAAAATTAAAAGGTGATATTTATTGAAATAGTTGATATTGCATTTAATGGGTCCAGTTTCCAATTTGGGTCCCATCTCAATAATATATATATATATATATCCTAGACCGTTGGATAATTTTCTGCTAGCTGTTTACTTTCCATACGCCAGATGTCAAATTTTCTTCATGGAAGCTTTCCTTTGTCAATGTTTTAATCCTATCAAAGTGATAGATTTTATTTCTGCCTCATGTGTAAGAGAAGTATCCCAATTTTGTACTCCACATATCTGTAAAATGGGTCCATTCCAATTCACATGCACTGAGTACATTGCTTTTTGTGCCTGTCAACATTTGTAGCTTTTACCTATATTTAAAATTTACGTGTATATAGAAATTAAAATTATACACCATATTTATGAGATTAGACAATTTTCATTTCAACTAAATATCAAGCTTGCCCATGTTTTATCATTTTAATATTTTTTTTAAAATTTTAATTGATACTAGTTCTATAAAGTAAAGGGTCAATTATTAATCATTATTTTCTCTCTAAATTACAATATGTTTTGCGTTTTGTTCAGATTTATAAAAATTTCAATATTGTTCTGAACTATTACATTTTTTTGTTGTTGATCTATTAGGTTAATAATGGAACTTTAATATAAGGAAAAGTGATAATTTAAGAAACAATGGTAAAAAAATTTCTAATATGGAAGACAAAATGGAAAACGTTTTGTGTTTTTTTTTTTTTTTTTTTTTTGAACAACAAATATTTGTTTATTAATTACTATATTGCATAGGTGACATTGTTTTCATTATCGGCACGATTTAGGATACACATCCTTTTGTTTTTGGGTAAATAATTTACGTTGTATGTCCAGTTTAGGTAAAAGTTTGGTAAAAAAAAAAAAAAAAACCTCACGTAAGCCTCATGTACCTCCTCTATATCCACCGTCACCCGAAAAAAAAAAAAAAAAACACTGTTTTCCATTTTTGTTTTATTTTACGCTTTTTTCTTTTTCTTTTTCCTTTTTTCTTCACTTTTGCTTTTCTTTTTTTAAAATATTTTTAATAATATATATATATAACTATATGTATATTTTTTGATGAATTAGTAAAATATCTTGTTTCCTATATCTATACATATATGTATATATATAAAAAGAGTTAGCCGACGTTATTGTAATTAACGAAGCAGCTGCACAAACTTTGTTGTTGTTCAAGGACAAAATCAAAATTTGGTACCTGACTATAAAAATCTGAGACGAATAGGTACAAGAAAAAAAAAAAAAAAAAAAAAAAAAGGAAAAGAAAAAAGAAAAGTGTGAAACAACGTCAGCAAAACGCCAATTCTCAACTACATCGATCACTGGCATTACCGATTTTAACATTTAAAAAAAATAATTAAAAAAAAAAACAAAACTGTACCCGGAAAAAGTGGGTCCACGAAACTCAGTGACAGAAAGAAAAGAAAACTCACCACACGTTCGCTGTACTAGGTTATGCCACGTGGCAAACAGTTGTACATTTATGTGGGTCCCATTTATGGACCCCCCGATCCCAGGGACTAACCCACCTACGGATGCCTTTTTCTCTGCCACAACAACAACACCACCACCAACTGCCGTGCCGTCACTGTTTTTTTCTTTCTTTTACATTTTTGACTGAGAATTTGGAATATATGTGAAAAAATGTCTCTTTTTCTTTTTTTCATAAATGTAACAAACAAACAGAGACACGGACGGTAGTTTAAACGCTATGCCTTATTACTCTCTCTAAAAAGCTTAAAATATTTATTATTTATTATTATTATTATTATTATTATTCTCTTTGTATAATTATCTTCGAAGATGGTGGTGGTTGCAGAAGAATGATCGATTTCTTAGAGAGAGATATAGAGAGAGAGAGAGAGAGAGAGAGGTAAAGAGGGAGAGAAGATGGGGGCGTGTGTATCCACGCCCGAGGGATGCGTAGGGGTAAGATTGAGTTCGTCAAAGAAAGTCCTCCGGAAAAGAAGGAGAGGAGGTCTAAAGAGAAGAGTGTCATCTCGCTTGTCTAAAGCATCATCGGATAAAGCTGTTGCTGCTGCTGATAGACCTTTCTCTGCTGATCGCTCCACCTTCTCCAACCCCACTTTTCAAGGTCTGGTTTTTCTTCTCTCTCTCTCTTTCTTTGCTTTACATGCACGCATACACTCTCTCTGTATCTCACTCTGTTTCTGTCTCGTTTTTCTCTTCTAATGGTGTTTTAAGTTGAGGGTAATGCTGAAGCTTTTGGATTTTAGTTTTGGGTTTCTGGGTATGTGTTTGTTGTTTTTGGTTTATTTATTTATCTATTTTTTCTAATCTTGTTTTTGGAGTGTTTTCTTTTGCTGGTTAAAGTATTTTGTTTGGATTGAAGGAGACAGATAGGTTTTGGAAATTTTGATGATGGGTGTTTTTTAATTTTTTTAGATTGTTTTATCATTTGGGGTTGTAATCATTGGTAATATTGTGCTTTTGTAATTCTCTTTTCAGGTGGTTGGAATTTCTTAGCTTAAAAATGTATTCTTGTTGAATTGGAAAATGATTTGTCTTAGAAATGCCATATATTTTTTTGTGAACTTTGTTTATGCCAATTTGGGTCTGTTACTGCGTTTTTGTGATACAGGTAATAGTGGGGTTTGAACACATGTGTCTTTATTGGTATCTTCTGCTGGGATTTTTATAGAAAAGGGAGGTAATTGGTGTGGGGTCGTTGGTTTGTGCCTTTCAAAAACTATCTTAGTCTATCGGTTATCAATATTTCCTTTATTCCTTCACCTTGTAACTTTTTGCTTTTGTTCCTTTTTTTTTTTTTTTTTTTTTTTAATTTTTTTTTTTAAAGTTTTTTTGTTTTTTTTTTCAAGGAAAGAATGTCGGTAGCCCAATCACATTGAGAATGAGAGTTGCTTAAACTTTCCGTTTTCCTCTTATTTAGTTTTTGTTTGGCTTGACAATTAAAAGAATATTGTCCTTGAGAGAAGTTTTGACCTTATTTTAAAATTTGAAGTGATGCTTACTGAATTTGTTGTTTGACGCTTGGAGGAGTCAATACGTGGATCTGAGCTTGTAAATTGTTTGTTTCTGTACTTATCTCTCATTGATGACTATCAAGCTGAGTACACTCTGTAAGGACTTTTGAAATGTTTTTCAAGGGCTAATTGATTTTCCAGGAAGAAATTTAGGTTATAATTATGATTTCAATGTGCTTCAGAAGTTACAATGGGGGATGGCATTGGAAAATGTAATTTTTTCAAGTTCAATATGATTGAATGTGCAATATGCTAGTAGTATATGAACATTTATGCTTTGTTATAGGATTATCTCCGGGCACAATGGTTATGGTCTCTGATGCTATTGTTGCCATGACTTGCTTCATCCTGCATTGTTTGGTTCAATGGAGATCTGTAGGAGTGAACCTTGTGTACTACATATTATGTATAATTAAGTACTTAGCAGGTAACAAAAGTGTGTAATGTGGTGTTTATCAACAGCTAATGGCACATTTACTCAGTTGTAAGGATGTAACATGGTGTAAGAATTTGGAGCAAAGGGATCTTCGCAAGGACCTGACGAGGGGTGTTCATTGCAGTGTTTAGGATTTCAAGATATGACTGATTCCAAAAGTATATTTATAGTTGCAAGAGCAGAATTTTACAATGTTACATGGATTTTGCTATCTCACTTAGTTCAGCGACTAGAGAAACAAAGACCTTACAAAGTGGATAGAAAAATATGAAACACATGGTTCAGAATCTGGACCTTTGGTTCCACCATAGGTTTTTTGCATAACTGTCAATCTCTTCTCATTAGTTTTCTGTAGGAAGCATGCTCCATTGTTCATCAGAGGCCCATAAACATATATCATACTCTATAGTATGCTTGTCTGATTGTGGTTTGGTTGTAGGGAAATTGTGACAAGCGACTTTTCGTGCTTCCACTGTTTCCTTTTTTTTTTTTTTTTTTTTTTTTTTTTTTTCCCTTCCTTCAGTTGGCGTCATCTCAATGTGCTTCTTTAGAACGTTTATATGCAGCTATAGATTAGTCTATATTCTGAAATACAAGAATGCTCTACTGGACATATGCATTCCTTATGAAACTAAGGGATGTTCGATATGCAGTTCCTCTTCTAATTATATGTTCATGCATTTAAGTTTATTACTTTGTTTATTGTTCTTCTACAATATTTTTCTTGTATGCTTTTATTGGAGTATGATAGGTTGAAATGAAATTCTTGAGAAACTAGTTTGGTTTTGCATCTTTTTTATTTTTATTTTTATTTATTTTTATTTTTTTTATTTTACCAAACATTTGCACCTTCAGAATCTATGTGACTCTAACTTTTCTTATGATCATACCACTGATATTTCTTATAATCTAATTGCATCAGTCGGAAGCAATGATGATGCCTGGTTTGATTCAGTTGCCGTATTTGAATCTGACTGTGATGAAGATTACCAAAGTGTTCAGTCAGGTATCCTTTTTGAGATATCTAATTCAGTCTATACGTATTCATTTATTTCCCATTCTTCTAGTTAATTAGAAGATTTTGCATCTGTGGTATTGATAATTTTGGTATGTACAGATGTGTTATCGCTTAGTGGCTTTGAAGGTGTATCAGCATCAAGTAACATGTCTCACAGAGATGCCAATCATGGAGACTGTAGTGTCAGAAACCAACACAACTCTTTTGTAGATCAGATGCATAAACCAGGGGATTTTTCACCACGATATTCTGCACATGACTCTGTCAATGAGGTATCTCAGAATTCAAGTTGTCAGGTCATGAATTCAGATGACAATGGTTCTAAACCTAAATGTGATGGACATTCAACGGGTGAAGCAAATCAACCTGTGTTCTTAGATGAAATCTCCTCCTCTGTCGATGAAAATAGTGGCAAGGAGGAAGGAATTCTGGATAATTGTGGGATTCTTCCGAGTACCTGTCTGCCTTGTCTTGCTTCTACTGTTCCTTCTGTTGAAAAGAGAAGATCATTAAGTTCTAGTCCACCAAGTGCAAGGAAAAAGGCTGCCTTAAAGCTTCCTTTCAAATGGAAAGAAGGACATGCTATTGCCACCCTACGTAAGTTCTACTTTTTATGTTTTTATGTGATTTCAAAATGAATTTTGATCACAACATTTATGATATTTTTGCTATCATTATTAACATCAGTATTTTTATATTAGACAATTACAGTCTTAATATCACTATTGTAGATATTGTTCTGCTGCACATATTCAAATAACGTGCACAACCACAGTAGGACCTCATAATGTTTCAATTTAGATATCATTGTTTCATTTTTCTTGCTGTAAACATTAAGCTTGAATATGTCAGATACGTTTTAGCCTTGTCAACCTTAGTAGGCAGTTCTAGTGACTGACACACATCATGATTCGATGCAACATCCTAGAAGAATGTTTAGATACTGGAAAATGTTCCTGATTGTTTTTCTGTTCACAAATTAAAGAATGTTCAATTTCTTGGTGCTACTACATATGGAATGTGGCGAATTCGTATATTCAATTTTTGAGCTTGCTTTGTAGTTGTAGTGTTAGTGGCTAGGTGTGGAGATATATTTTGTAATTGTTCTTCTTTTTTCAAAGGAACTGAATTCACAAGGTGATGCCTTGTGCTATCTTAGAGCATCAGGGCTGATGCATCTTAAGTATGCTATACCAATAGGGTACTCTAGAAGGCTAATGTGTTCCATGACAGTTAACAGTCATGTGAAAGATTATCTATTGGATGATGTGTCATGTGATCTATCAATGAGCCTATGTGGATGAATTGCATTCTACTCTATCTAACTCGGACTCCCCATCTTGACTTGTATGAAAATGGCTTTTATTTAGCAGAAAAAGGAAAAAAATGGTAATCCTTACAACTGAGATATGGTGTTGGATTCGCTAACTATAGTTGATAGTTCTTGGTGGCAATATTTGCAAATTTAACTTTAATTTCTTTATGTGTAATTTCAGTTTCCTCGAAGATGCTTCTGCAAAGGCCAATAGCTGGTTCCCAAGTACCTTTTTGCCCTATTGAAAAGAAAATGCTAGATAGTTGGTCACAGATTGAGCCATGTACATTTAAAGTTCGAGGTGTGAATTACCTTAGGTAAGTCTAAGGGGACAGCATTCAATTGGTTTGTATATGCATGGCTGTGCACATATTCATGCAATAGAACATATACATATTTGACAGATGCGTATGTACATATGTATGGGCATATACACCTACATAAGTACATGCATATATCTTCTCTGTTAAGCTAATTTATTCAACACCGATGTCATTTGTAGAATGGCGACCATATGCAA
Source organism: Ziziphus jujuba (assembly GCF_031755915.1). Classification (NCBI taxonomy): domain Eukaryota; kingdom Viridiplantae; phylum Streptophyta; class Magnoliopsida; order Rosales; family Rhamnaceae; genus Ziziphus; species Ziziphus jujuba. The sequence continues at coordinate 8,920,915 of NC_083390.1, forward strand.
TGGCATGCTTTTATGTGAAAAGTTGACAAAGAACATAATCAAAGTTTGCAAGGTTGATCTTTTATTATCATAGTTGTTTTTCCATTAACCATTTCACTTAAAAATTCATCTGCAGGGACAAGAAGAAAGAATTTGCTCCCAATTATGCTGCATATTATCCTATTGGTGTTGATGTATTCTTATCTCCGCAAAAAATAGATCATATAGCTCGCTTTGTGAAGCTCCCTGTTATTAATTCTCATGGGAAACTTCCTTCTATCCTTGTTGTAAATGTACAGGTATCTCTCTCTCTCTCTCTCTCTCTCTCTCTCTCTTTCTACTTATAGTATTGAAAATTTTTCTTATTTGGGTTGATTTATTTATTCTGGATCTCCATTTCCCTTACATGTCCTTGATTTGAGCTTTCTCTCTCTAGTATCTTGATTTGCTTTTCAGACATTTGATATCATCCTTTCCATGGTTTCCAGATTCCATTGTATCCCACCACAATTTTTCAGGGCGAAACTGATGGTGAAGGCATGAATTTTGTTTTGTACTTCAAGCTTTCTGACAGCTATGCCAAGGAACTTCCTCCTCATTTTCAAGAAAGTATCAGGGTAAGATGGAGCCTTTTAAACTGTGTCAGTTTTATTGCTTCCCAATAAGCAGCTTTTCAAATGTTATAATTCCTAACCATGATGCATATAAAGTTATTCCAGTAACAATTCAATAATAAATGGTGTATGATTTTCTAAATCAGGCACTCTTCTCATGAATAAAATATTTCAATGTTCTTATGGATAAAATATTTTCAATCTTCATGTCATAAAATATTTTTCTTAGGAACATTGCAGAATTTTATGGTGTCTTCTATAGTTTTTAGCTGTGAAATTTTTAAGATCCTTCCATGCTTACATTTATTCACTACTTGCTAACAATATATACTTTTATTGTTTCTTTCTTCCTTGCCGTTTTGAAAGCAGAAGTTAATTGATGATGAAGTTGAAAAGGTCAAAGGTTTTCCTGTGGATTCTATTGCCCCCTTTAGGGAAAGACTGAAAATATTGGGACGTGTCGTAAATGTGGAAGAACTTCATTTGAGTGCAGCAGAGCGGAAGCTTATGCAGGCGTACAATGAAAAACCTGTTCTTTCACGTCCTCAACATGAGTTCTACTTGGTAAGTTAGAAATTATATTGGTTAGTATTTTAATTTCTCTTTCATGTTTCTATTTTAGAATAATGGACTCCATCATGTGATAGAAGTCATCTTTAGAATCAGAAATCATAGTTCATGTCTTTAAATTAATGATCTGTCTACAAAATCCTTTACTCTTGATACTTGCCTACTTAATATTTAGTAACTTCACAACTTGAATGTCAAGCATGCCATTTTCAGTGGTGGACTTTTTGGTGGGATATGAGGTGTTTGGTGGTCGTTTTATTGTTTTTCGCAATACTTTCTTCTATCCATGATAACAAATAGAAAGCGTTAGACGTCATGTACATTTAAACAGTTAAATACATATGTCAAACTGACTAGATACATGTTATAGTAGGTATTTCCTTGATTAGCAAAAAACAAGCTTTTCAATCTTGCCTGGATCATTTCTGTGTTTGCATTATTCACCCCATTGTTATTTATGTATTGAAAAGATTCCCCCTGTTAGCAAGTCCAAGAAACATTTTAGATTAATGAATTAATATGCTGTTAAATTTATTTTTTATCATTTTAGCTGACCACAACGGACTCTTGCAGGGGGAAAATTACTTTGAGATTGATCTGGATATGCATAGATTCAGTTACATCTCTAGGAAAGGATTCGAAGCATTCTTAGACAGACTAAAGCACTGCGTCTTGGATGTTGGCCTTACAATTCAGGCAAGTCTTTTTTCTTTTTGATTGCCTGTCAAAATTGAAAATATATATGTACATATATATATATATATATATATATCAAAACAAAAGAAGTTGAAATTATAATCTCAATTACTTTTGTTTCATTTCAAACAGGGGAACAAAGCTGAAGAATTGCCAGAGCAGATCTTATGTTGTATACGGTTAAATGGAATTGACTACATGAATTACCACCAATTAGGGTCGACTCTAGAACCCCTCTGAAATTTATAGCGCTAAAGTAATGTAAGACTTCAAATTCAAAACTAATAAAGGTTAATTTCAAGAAAAAAAAGTTCTTTAACATCATTTGCAGTTGTATAATAGTAGTGATGGTAGCTATGTCTCTAACAAAATATCAAAAAAGAAGTCTTATCATATCATTTCCAAATGATATGGAGATAAGTCTTGAGTTAACTAAGCTTGCATTTCGAAATGGTAAGTTCAACATAATATGAAGGGCTTAACGTTGAAGGCAAAGAAAACACTCATTCATATCCTCGATTTGTTATATTGTCATTTTTTGATTCAATGATAGCAGTGTGTTGAGTAGGAAGTATTCTTCACACACTGAAAATGGAGGTGGAGATCAATTATTATTTTTAATCTACGCTCGAGTTGGTCATGTATGAAAGTACTATTAATTTCCTATAAAAATTTTCAGACTTTGAGGAAACCAGATTCATTTCTGAGAGGCAGCTACATGTTTTTTCTTGTTTAAAATTGAAAAACATCAACCAAAAATCTCAAAGCTTACAAGGTGTGAGAGGCTTCCCACATAATCCTTTGTTACCTGAATAACATCTGACAGGAAAGTCACTCAGAGGTTTACCCACAGGAATTTCCCCAACCAGAAGATTATCTGACAGATCCATTTCCTTCAGTTTTGTCAACTTCAAAAACCCACTTGGAATTTTCCCTGTAAACTGGTTTTTCTGCAGCTTCAGTATCTGTAAGGAGCTTAGATTTGCTAGATTGTCTGGCAAATCAAAACCCAACTTGTTGGAGTTCATATCTAAACTCTGCAATGATTTCAATCTCCCAATGGATGTTGGTATTCTACCTTGAAGAATGTTGTTGGACAAGTTGAGAAACCGAATCCCAGTCTGTGCATCTGCACCTATTTGCTCAATTCCAGTTGAGAAGCTGTTATCAGAAAGGTCGATATATGTTAAAGATCCATCAGGAAACCTGTGTCCTATTTTGAAAACCCGGCTTATAGAACCAGTTAGCTTATTCGTATGGAGATCAAGGACACCCAACTCGTGCAAGTTTGTAATTGAATCAGGAATGCTTGAAGCAAGTGAATTCCTTGACAGGTTCAAAAAGTAGAGCTGAGTGAGACTTCCAAGCCATGTTGGAATACTTCCAGTGAGATAGTTGTCTGATAAATCCAGTTCCTGTATAGGACTTGGAGTTATCTTCAAGAACTGTGGAATTCTTCCTTGGATTCTGCATCCAGCTAAGTATATCCGGGTAAGCGATGGCAATTCTGCTATCCATTTGGGGATGGAAGAGAGGTTGAAACGATTGAATGATAGATCAAGCGTTTGAATATTTCGAAGGGATGACATCTCACGAGGCAACGGTCCTCGAATCAAATTGTTCGAAACATTCAAGAGAATTAGCTGACAGAGTAGACCAACTGATTTTGGTATCCGGCCTGATAATCTGTTTCCATGAAGATATAGTTCTGATAAAGCTGATAAGTTACCAAAGCTTGAAGGAATTGGTCCCTCAAGTTTGTTGTTTGCTAAGGAAACTCTCTTGAGTGAGACCAGATTTCCAAACATGAATGGTATTTTCCCAGTAAGAAGATTACCATGCAGTCTTAGAAAGCTAAGGGATGGCATTTGATCAGAACTTGATGGAAATGGAATTGGTCCCTCAAGAGAATTGGTGTCCAAGTACAAAACAGAAATGGCTTTCAGGTTGGACAATGAGGTTGGAATACTACCAACTAACAGATTGTTTGAAAGATCAAGCTCTTCCAAAACTTGCAACTCTCCTATTCTCTGTGGTATATGACCAGACAGAGAATTGCTATGAAGATCCAACTGTACCAAATTCGTCAAATTCGTAATCGAATCAGGTATCATACCGGAAAATCTATTTGAATAAAGAAGTACCTTGTTAAGATTTTTGAGGCTTCCAAGGCTTGAAGGAAATGACCCGGATAATTGATTCTCATACAAAACAAGTTCTTCAAGATTAGACAACTTACCAATGCTTTCAGGTACAGGACCAGTGAAATTGTTGGTGTAGAGTATGAGCTTTCGGAGTTTTGGAAGACGAAAACCGATGGATGTTGGGATTGTTCCAGCAAGACCAATCAGACCACCAAGATCAATGACTTCAAGGGAAGCTAGAAGTGTTATTGAAGGAGACAACAAGCCATTCATCTGGGACTGGTAGAAGAAATCATCTGTCGAAATGAATCCGGGTAGATGAATTTCTGTCACTCTTCCAGTTGTGTTATCACAGGAAATTCCTTCCCAGCTGCAACAATTGAGACCAACCCACTTTGCTAACCGACCAGAGGAATCAACAAAGATGCCAGACTTGAAACTGGTTAGACCTTTCAGGTCACTGGAATTGCATACTTCACTACCATTTCTCATTCCCTCACCAAATGTTAACATGGTAAAGGCTACAACCCAAAGCAATTCAAATGCCATTTTTTTTTGGGTGAAATTGGTAATGACCCTATTGATATTTCAGCACCAAGTATGTGAAACTAAGTGGAAAATTTTTTCTGAGAAAGACAGTGAATAGTTTTTGTGGGTTTTAATTGAACTAGACTACTCATTGGTTCATAGCTAGCCAATCAGTTGTCAAGAAATAAACAAAGAAGAACAGAAACGGACAGGGTGTGGTCAATAATTATCAAAGTTTGCTTTCTCTTTTTCCTGTTTTTCTTTTTTTTTTTTTATCCTTTACAGTATAAAATGCTGAAAAGAGTATTTGTGTCTGAATCATGATTGCCTTGGTTATAGTTAAAGAAAGGAGTTTAAATTACGGATTTGTACATGACACTAATCTCAAAAAATGGCATAAATTGCGTTCCTCATCAGTGTCTCTGAATGATTAAAATAATCCATGGTTTTCAAAAATCCAAACCACCCCCATTAAGTAGCAACAATAATCCATTGATTACAAACTATTTTTTTTTTCCTTTTTTCTTTTTCTTTTTATTTTTTTACACATGCAGATCAGTTTTTCTGACACATGACAGTTCATGAAATGAACAAAGAAAACTATAAAAATTGGCAAAATATTATATATGTTCCTACTTCCGAAGCAAGTTTAACAAATTCCATGTACTTGAAATACAGCAGGCTTATTATTATTTTTAGTTTTTATTTTACTTTTTCATTTAAAAAACCTCCATTTTCAGGAACACCAGAGGAAGAGAGCTCTGAGAGGTTCTTTCCTCTCTTTCTTTGTGTACTCCGAGGACTGACTGTTAATTTGTTTTCGAATTTCTAGAAGGATCTTAGCATTGTTGAATGGTCATTTTATAGAATACCCATTTCCAATGTTCATCGAGAAAAATACTTTGGATTAAAAATGAAAAAATTAAAGTTGACCTTGCTTGAAAAACGAGGAAAAGAAAGAACCAAATTTGAATCCTACATAAAAAAACATAAAAAAGAGAGAGAGAGAGAGAGAGAGAGAAGAAACAATCTTAAATTTTCATATGAGTGAGTGTTCTTTTGTTCAATTTGTCTGCAAATATCATGTAATAAGTACTAAATTCCAACACCACCTTATTAAGGTCCACTTTTTTAGTTTTTACTCATAAATAGTAAGCAGGTGAGAGACAAAAAACTCAGAATAACTGGATGATTGATGAAATTAGACAAAATGATGAGGAACGTGACTGGTTTTGTTTGAAAAAAAATCCATCATGTCTTTTTAACGCGTAAAAACAGTAATCATAGATACTTATAGATGATTGTATATTAATCAGAGTTTCAAAAAAGAGACCACACTCAATAATAGCTAAAAGAATAAAATAATAGTTTATCTTAAATGAGAAGCAGAGCACTCTAAATTGTAGCTTTTGGGGATTACCGTTATAAATATATATATCATATTATATGGGACTATACACCCACAATTCAAAATGTAAACTTATCATGGTTTAGAATCACGACTTGACCAACCTTACCCGTCCAGCTATTCGAACTTGAACAAAAAGATTTTTAATAGTCATATGAATAATCAAAGGATTGTTTCCAATGATGCCCTCTAGATTTTCTTCATCTTGCACTTTAGTCTAATATTTTTATTTGTTTATTTATTTTACATCAAAACTCTTTAAAATCTGATAAACAAATATGGAAACAAATTCCCAAACCTGAACACAGTTTATTTTTTACTATCCAGAGTTGAATTTTTTTTTTTTTCCTTTTTTGTACTTGCAAATGATTCAAATTTTAATTTATCTAAAACGTGCTTCTGAATAGAAAGGTAAACAATTTTTAAAGTGTTATTTATGAAGTTCATGAGTTTTGACAAAAAAAATTATATATATATATATATATATATAATTCAAAGACTAATAAAAAGATTCAATTGATAATAGAATTATATAACCGTCTCAAATAAAAAGATGGCAAGTGCATATGATGTTACAGTTCGGAGGCAATTGGGCTATATGTTAAAGATTATGGATAAGGAATTGGCCAACTGGATGAGTCTGTGATTACTGAGAATAGACAGATGCAGTGGGGCTAGTAACATCTCCTTCTACATTGCCAAAGTTAGCTTTCCCTGTTAACATCTTTATTGCTATTTGTGCCACTTCTGCAAACCAGTCATCCTCTGGCAATACCCTGCCATACCCACAGAAACTTGTAAAGGTTTTAGCTCTCAATAAGAAAGATTACAAAAGCTTTTTGTCTCATTTGCAAAAAGCTTTTTGTCCCATTTGTTGTATTTTATGCCAAAATAAAGACCAAGATAATCGCAATTTCTTTCTCTGTGTTCATTCTCTGTCACAAACACATAAGATGGAAAAAGCTGAGTTGTTGTATTTGTATTTTGTACCTGAAAGGATCTAATCCAGTAGCAGAAACTGCGTCAATAGCTCTTGCAATTATATTCTTTATAACTTGATTTAGATGCCTGGAAAGGTATCTTCCTTGTGATGAAAATAGCATCACAAACTCCATATCCAAATAGAACTGCATTAAAAATATAAAAAATATGAATAAAAAAAACCAAGTATATATAAAAATAGTAATTGCATAGAAACAAAGAAATCAAGATTTGATTGATTTAATAATTTACCTGTTGAAGGCCAAAAGGACCTAACGGCCTTGGTCCTTCTTCTATTTCTCCCCAGAAGTTTTGGTCATCAGAAAGCCAAAGGATCACAGTCTCTGTGAGTCTCATCAATAGAACAGTTGCAAATCTTTCTCTACCCACAAACATATCTGTTGCAATGCTTGCAATCTGGGACAGTTTCGCAAATAGTTCCTGATATACAACATACATTTTTCATCATAATCTTCCATAGGATCTCTATATAAAGATTAAGGTGTTAACAAATATGAGTTTCTGATACCATATTAAATTATCAATATTCTCAAAGACAAGAATAACCATTCATGCATTTGTACTATATTTAAATGGAAACGTGGGCTACAAGATTACAAAAAACAGTAGGCAAAACATGTTAATTGTATGTTGTTTTTGCTATTTTTGACACCTTATAAATGAGGTAGAGCAAACCAAGACAAAAAAATAGAATTGAGACCAAAAAAAAAAAAAAAAAAAAAAAAAAAAAAAAAAAAAAAGAAAAAACCTGATAAATTGGAGAAGGAAACCACTCAGGCTCTTCAACATTTCCATCCATACCAATATACATTTGCGGATGGAGACGTGTTTCGCCTTCTTCAGTGAAGATGAGATCAAGGGCATGCTGCCTGCAGAAGCTGTCACGCAGACGATCAACAGAACGCTGCAGGCGTTTCTTCCATTCCCTTTGCTCCGGCGCACGGCCTGGAGCTATTTTAGGAGTTTCCATTTTGTTAGTCTGCTGCATCAATGGAAAAAGCTTCAAAGCTGCGCGAGGGAGTAGCTCATCTGCTAACAATGATGCATTGGCTAGCAGAGCTAATTGTTGTGCTTCAGTCTCTGCCATCCTCACAATTTTAATACCAGAACCATCAAGGTTCTCTTCATTTTCCATTGAACCAGGTACACCATTTATCAGCAAACTCACGTACGAGTTGAACACTTGTAAAATACCTTCCAGAGCTGCACCATCCAACTGCAGGCTCTCTAGTGGGCCTACATCCTCAACAAGTTCCTTAAATTCCATCCATATAAAGCAACATTAGTGAATCTTAAAATTCGCAAAAAAGCTGACACCAACATAAATCATTGGATTCCTAAACATAGTTTGTTTCCTTTGCATATGAAGTAAGAGTGTACTTGCTTAAGCTATTAAGAGGTTGGTTATCGTTACCGTTATACATGTCCCCTCATGAGTAGGCTTAGTTATTAATTTTTAGGAATTTTCAGGTCTTGAGTACAGAACCTTTTTGGTATTTGGCTCAAATAGTATATTGAATTAAAATTCTTCCCAAAAGTTTTAAAACTAGTAATTCAACATGTGTCCCTTTTTTCAATAATTTAGGCTTTTGGAATCGATAACAACCTAAAATAGGTGAGACGCTAGAGGAAAAACATTAAGGTTTGAAATATACATAGGTAATGGGGAAAAATGGATTAATCCTCAATGCAATAACAATCACCTGAACCATTGAATTGAATCTATGAGCACTGCTTGAAAGTTTTGGACTAGAAAGAGACATTGCAGAACCCATTGATCTTAAACCAACAGGAGAATAAACCAATGACCAATCATCATCAGCAGCGAATGCAGCACTGCTCTGTTCAATCCTTTTCAAATTAGCACTCAAAGCCTGTTCAACATAGGGCTTAAAGATTCTCAAAAGAACAGGAGAAAGAGCCAAACCCCGAGCTTCTAACAGATAACAATGTCCTAAACATATTTGAACACACTCGGCAGCAAGTCTTAGACTCCCTGAAGCTGCTGATGGAGCAAGGATTTGCCTTTTCAGAAGATTAGCAAAAATCTGTGTCTGCTTCACGGCCCAAGTTACAAGCTCAGATGCATAAGCAGATTCCTCACTGAAAACTGCCAATGAATCTGTTGCTGCTTGAGCAATCGTACCGAAAACAATATGAGAAAGTGCTGCTGTATGAGCTCCCCCAGTGGAAGTGCAAGACGTGTTAAAGCTCTGCATGTTGCTCTGCAATTTCTGCTCATGAGACTTGAGAAGCAGCTGGTGTGCACGAGGCCCGTCTCCGAGCTTCTTGAGAGCTTGAACGGTGGAACGAAGCTCGGCGCCACGAGCAGAAGGCTGCCCCATTGTCTCGGCGAGTTGATCAGCAAGTTTCTGTCTTTGTTCTGTGATTGCAGACTGCAATGATAATAATGCCGCCGGGCTTAAAGTTCGTCTGTCGTTTGCTTCTTCTACTATAAGATCTCCTTCATCCAAAGCTGCTAAAGCTTCATCCACTCTTCTTTCAGCTAGAAGAACTTCAATGGTGTCCATGAATTCTACCAACCATTTTTCAGTCTTTGAAAGTTCTTTGCTTTCATTGGACATTTCTTCTTCTGTTGAATCTTCATCACCGCTTGTTAACGAACCAATTCGAACTCCTTCTGCTAGACTTTGAACCAATGTTGCTTGAGTGGATAGCAGATTTCTCATTGAAAGTAGCTCTCCTTCAAGATCAGAAATCTCCTTGGAGGTTCTGCAAATGTGAAAAGACAATATTATTTGAAATTAACAATCCAGAAATTTCTACATTTTCATAGAATTTATGTATCAAGCTCACCGAATAAAAGCAGAGTAATTAGCATAAACACTTATACGCATTTCCTCTGCAGAAGCTTTCTTTAGATCAACAAGGTATGCAACAAGGTGCTTTATTTCCTGAATCAAAAAAAAAAAAAAAAAAAAAAAAAAAAAAAAAGAAGAAGAAGAAACTTTTAAATTTTGTTTAAAGAATTGAACTACGACCCATTAATTTAATCTCAATTATGGTCAAGTTTTGATGATGAATTTTTAAACATATGAATGAAAAACAAAAAGGGTCTTAAAGAATAATCGAGAGAGAGAGAGAGAGAGAGAGAGAGAGAGAGATAGACCTTCTCGTTCATGTTTTGGCATTTGGAGGTGACATAGTTGTCGGGATTGAACTGTGAAGATTTGAAAACCTTAATTCTGTCGCTGAGTGTTAGATTTTGTTCAAGTTCTGCGGAATCTCCAAGACTTGAAGAAAATGATCCTTTGGAAAAAGATGAAAATGCTGAGTCCATTCTTCTTCTCCTTCACTAAGCAGAGAACAAGTTTGATAATTAATTTTCCAATTTCAATATTGGAAAAAGCCTAACAATGAAAAACCCAGAAAATTTTTTAATCCCAGGAATGAAGCTAAATCGATCTGCATGCTTTTGCTGCCATGATAAACACGTATAGAGGTTTTCAGGGTTTATCATATGCTACAATGGGTTAACTAGATTCACCTTTTTCTAATTTCTAATATGTTTTTTTTTTCTTTTTTTCTTTTTTTTTTTCTTTCCTTCTTCGTCTTCTTGATCAAATCGGAGTGACTAATTAATTCTTAATCTTACGAATATTCATTAATTAAATGGTAGGATGTTCCATAACTTTAGGATCCAAAAATTGCAGATTTTTTTTTTCTTTTTTTAAATCAGAATCGGCTTAACCTCATATTGACTTTTTCCTATGTCGATTGTGTGCCCTTTTTATTTTATTTTATTTTATTTTAATTTCTCTTTTCGGTTAGAAAAAGTGAGCAGTTTTTGTCATCCAAATTATATGCTAATCCAAGAGTACTGACTCTTTTACATCTAATATAATCCAATTATGTTACAAATCCAATAGGATCAATATTATAGTACTCTCTGAGCGTGTTATGGAAAAATTTGTTAGCACGCATTAGATTATATATATTTTCAAGAAAAATTCAACTTATTAAAGTTATAAATTTCAATATATTTTTTCGTTTGTCAAAAAATCTTCTATTTGTTTATAGCACCATTGCACATATATGTGGCCCTAAATCTAGTTTGCTCTTAATCCTAACCACATAAAAATTTCTAATGCCTAAATTTTCCAATCTAATAATTAAAGTATGGGACCCAATATTAACTATTATCCCTGATTGGCTCAACTTTTTTAAGGTTGATTAAAAAAACTTTTTCTTACATGCCAGCTAATATAACATTATGTATCTTTTCAGAAATCTTTGAGGAGGTCCTTACCATATTAAAACTAGTTATATCTAGGATTTTATATAGTAAGATCTTGTAAGTGGCTTGTGGAGAGAGACTTGAGAGACTCAGACTCTTATGTGGCTCATATGTGTCAATCTACATCATTTAACCAATGAAACATTATTTAAATATTTTTTGATTAATTCAAAAATAAAAACAAAAGAGCAACCCATAAAAATATGTGTGGGGTCTAATATTATCTACTATCGCCACTGATTCAACTTATGTAAGGTTGATTAAAAACCTTTTTTTTCTATGTGGCAGCTGAGGTGACACATCTCTCTCCATAAATCTCAAAAATGGTAAAGGAAATTGCCTACCACATGGAGAGAAACAATGATTCACACCTTTGGATTATATATATTATACAGATTTGATGACTATAGATAACTATCGCATATTGTATAATGGATGATTTCACCTACAGTAGCAGTATGTTTATATATATATATATATATTGGAATAAATGTAGTACCAAGTATATATTCATATATAAAAATGTTATGGCACGGATAATCTATATGTAGATCTGTAATATTGACGACAGTTTTTAAAAAAATCATCGTTAATATTATTTCTGTATAATTATATTGATGATAATTTTTTAAAAAATTATCAATACTGGTTCGCATATAGACAGCTTTTATATATATATATATATATATATATATATATATATATATATATATATAATATGTGATTAATTTTTAAAGTTATAAAATTTGATAACAAATTAATGATAAGATTCTCATATTGAAATAAATGAATCCACTGGCATCCAAAATAGATATTTTATTAATATAAATCGGGAATTCTAATTTACTTGCTCAGTTTAGGTTGGAGTATTCAAAAAGTACTATATACCAATTTTCTCTTTCCTAGTGATTATCTCCCCCCAAAAAAAAGAAATAAAATAAAAAAACACGATAAGAACTAGAATCCCATGTCCAACCACATAAAATATCTAATATATAATAATTCGCACAAAAGAATCTAGTATAGTAAATTTAATTTCTTTGAAAACTTTTTTGATATTAATTGAAAGCTCCATTATAATTTTCTTTTTCCAGTTTTGGTAAACACTGTGATATTTCTTTTTGAAACTAACAGCAAGATCAAAATTTAGAAGAAACAATCATCACATCTATATTATTCATAGTGTTAAAGATATAATATAGTCAAATTACATTATTGGGTAAAAAGGAGTAGATCATGATCAAAATTCAAAATCAGCATCCCATTACTTTGTTGGCTTTGATCACAGCTGGTTTCTGGACCACAGATCCATCATTCCCTGCAAGAGCCAAATACTTATCTTTCCTTGTAAAACTTGTGCATTCATAAGAAAGTGTAGCAGCAATAACCCTCTGTATATAATTAGCAACTTCATGGCTGGTTTTCCCTGAACTGCAAGTAAGCTCCATTGGCAACTTGTTCAAGAAATTTACTTCATAAGCAGGACTAGGGTTCATGAAGAAGTAAAACGGGTCCATCCCTTTCCATCCTCTTGCCGTTGTTCCGTGAAACATGCTCATCCTGTTCACCATCGCCACCGGAACCAGCTGGTCTGTCAGCTCGGCGAACAGAGCTGAAAACCTTAACAAAAACGGCTCACGGCAAGTTGTTCCCTCCGGACATATGGCCAGGTCTCCTTCTTCTAAGAGCTTCTTGATCATGGATGCGTCGGTGGCTCGGTCGCGGCTTAAACGCACTGTTTTGATTGGGGAAATGATTTCGGAGAGGCGGGAAACCGAGTAAGTGACGGCGGGGATGGGGCGGCCTAATGCGGTTGAGAGGAAGATTGGGTCTAGGAGGCTTCTGTGAGAGCAGACAAAGAGGACGCCGGACTGACCGGTGGATTTTTTGGCCGGAGGCGGTGGTGTTCCTTTGATGGTGACACGAACACCGAGAGCCCAAAAGGCATAGTAGACGATGGGCATGGGGAGGAGAGAGCCGGCGGCGACTCTTAAGCAGGCCAGAAGGAAGCCTATGGGGATCCAGAGAATGGTTAGGAGAGCCATGAGAGGTGTTGGCTTGTGGACGAGACGACCATCGTGGAAGATAATGGGTTTCGGGAGCTTGTCACTTTTCACTGCTTTTACTTCTGGTGTGGGTGCTACCATGTATCCCTCCTGCAATTTCATCACAGTAGATATGGTGAATATATGCATATTCTCAGCGTATGTATGGTAGAGTCTTGTCTCATTCAAGCATTATTATACCCCTATACGTGCATGAATGCGGCCTAATCAAACGTACGATGCCAATGGTAGAACAAATTCATATAGAGTTAATTTCATTTATTACTTTTCAATTTATTATAAACATTCTTTTAGTTTTTTATACATCAAAAGGCTCATTTATTAATTTTTACCCATTAAGTTAATTTTAATAGTTAAAGCTACAAAGGAAATTAAAAATCTATATTTTATAATTAAATAACTTTGTAGAAATATAATTTTAAACTTTACTAACTTAAAATTGATACATTAATTTTTTTATATAATTTTAAAATATTAAAAGGAGGTAAATGATAATTTTTCAAAAATACAAAGTTTAAATAAAATAATAACAAAATTAAAAGGATGTAAATAAAATTTTTCTTTTTAAATATAGTGTATATACATAGAATAGAAATAATATAGTGACGAAAACTATAAAATAATTTTGTGGACAAATGCAGTTTGTGACCTTGTTGCAAGTGAAGAAGTTTTTGGTACCAAAAAGTACCTTTGATAGTAAGACTTCTAGCTACTTTTTCTAACGAAAGTGCATAACAATGACATAATGAAAACATTTTTTTTTTTTTTATGTGATTCAAATTTATTTTTTATCATGAAATTGTGTCAAATTTTTTTTTATATTATATATTAGGTGAGAAGATTTTAACTTGAATCATTGTGTGAGGTGAGGAAATAGAAAAAAACAGTATCTTTGTTACAAGACAGGTGGTTGGGAGGAAATGGCGAACTTTCCCACAAAAAAAAAAAAAAATGCATATAGTTTGTAACGTTAATATATGTATATAATATTTTGAACCAACCAAAAGAGATAATAATAAATTATATATGGTGTGCAAATATTCACCTTGCATAATGCCATGAAAGGAATATCCGTGTGTCTATCACCAAGACCAATATCAGGCTGTGCCTCTTTGAAAGTATTCTTCATAGCATCTGCCTTGTTCTTCCCAACAAGTACTCCCGGATGTCGAACAAAACCCGTTGCTCGACCTTTAAACGTCGAAATCTCAGTCCCCAACACCATATCAGCTCCAAGAAAATCCTTCAAAAAAGGTTCCACCATAATCCTAGGGTTGGCAGTGAGAACACACCTCTTTCCACACGAAGAAAACACCCGCCACGACTCCGGATGCAGATCGGCGCAGTAAAACTTCGGCAGCACAGCACGTGCCACCGACTTGATATCGGAGACCCTCATGCCGGAAAAAGTGGCGAAGATAAGGACTTTTATTCCGGCAGACTCCGAGATGAAGTAATATAGGATACCAGCAAGTGGGGAAGCCAAAAGCAAGAAAAGGAGCCTTATAATCCCACCCACTTCAAAAGCTATGAGAGCAAAGTAAGGGAAAGAGCTACGACCTCTTAGCAAGGTTCCGTCCATGTCGGTAACCACCGTGTGTTTATCCCTGCCGGTGGATGAACATTTGTCCACAGTTGGAAATGGTGTTTTGTTAGCCATTTTTGGTGGGGTTAATGTGTAATTAAGAAAGAAAAGGGAAAAAGATAAGAAAAGAGGCTAACTTTTTCCGGGAAAAGTTTGTAGATTTGAAGTTTATATAGGGAGTGATATTTGAAAGGCTTATAGAGAAATGAAAGAAAGGTACGTAGAAAACTAATGGGGTAGGTTTGAAAGGGACAAAAATACAAGTGTTATGGTTTATGAGAACAATGACAATGTCGAGGCCGAGATTTCCAAAAAGGAGGGCTTCGACATGTACAGCTGCTTTTGGAATATGCATATAATGGTAGTTAAAATCAATTGTTTTTAGTGGAGAGCAATGAGTATAAGCTACTTTTTTGTGTCTTGGTATGTATCGATCCAATCGCCCCTCCTTTTGTCTTTTTGTTTGAAGACTATTTTATCGAACCTCATGCAATGCAATTTCACACAACTTGTGGTCGCTAAATGTTTCCTTTCTAATTAATCCAAGTTTGAATACTAACATTTCTCCTCTTTTTTTACTTTTAATTTTTGGTAATATTTATGATTTTAGCAACATTTTAAAAAGCGAAAGCATAAAATAAGACATTCGACGTGAAGCCTGGTGTAAACCTTAAAACATTGAGACTTATTAATGTTCTTTGGATTTTTAAAATTTAATATTGAAAATTATAATAATATTAAAATTATTAAAAATAAATATAACGTCAATAAATTATAAATATTTAAATTAATATACAGCACAACATATTTTTTCTAATTTGTAAATAATAATCTAAAGTTTTAAATGAAAGAAATATAGGTTTTTTTTTTTTTAAAAAAATAATAATTAGATTTAATTATACTTATAAAGCGTACGCTTTATCCTTTGAAATGCAAATAAAGATATTTTTATGCTTAAGGCGTATGCCCTAAACTTTAAACCTCAAAACAGCGAGGTCTAGGCATAGATTTTTAAAACAATGATTTTTAGTTTCTTGCTTTTTATTTTCATCAAAGACATGAAGTATACATTAATGATAAATAGCTACAATTATTGATATTCGCCATGATAAAAGGAAAAACATTGTCACGGTGTGAATTAATGGTATTTAATTTAGTCTTTTTGTTTTTGTTTTTTCTTTTTCTTTTGATCTTGTAGCTAGTTTTGAAATTTTTTATTCAATGAGAACCTTAACTATCATTTTAAACTTATGCCAATTATACACAATTGGAATAAAACCTTTCAAAAAAAATTGAAAACCAAAAATCAAAAACATAAACGTTACCAAATTAGCATATATTTAGCTATATAGTATCATATGCATTATTTTGTTACCAAATTATTTATCAACTAATATGGCAACTAATATATCAATATAATATATTAATGATTGAAAAAAAAATGATATAAACTAAATATGAAAAAGTGAATTTATAAATAAATAACTGAAACCAACTATACATCAATACAAAATTATCATATCATTTTTTTTTTTCATTTTAAACAAATAGTATTGGCTCGTTGTTAACCACCACCATCAAAAACTATATTGTTAATGTTTCCATCAACAATCATGTTTTTCAATGAGCAATAACTGTTACTTAATATGACATAGAAAATATGTTATTACGAGAACAAGTTTTAAATCTAACACATGCATATCTACGCTCCATTAGAAGTCAAAATAAATAAATATATAAATAAAAGACAGCAAAAATAAAAAAAGAAACACATGTTACCCTTTGGCGCATAAAATAAAAAAGAAAGGCGTGCATGTTGCAAAGCTATGCTTGAATTTTGGGCATGAAAGCAATATAAACTAAAAAGACAAGCTCCAAATCGATAAAAAGCTACAGAACGTTTAAAATAAATTTAGATCAAATGCATTCGATGGAAACAGAAATTGGGATTTGGATCCTCACTTTGGTGGGTTTGACAAGTCAGAGCTTTCCTCTTTAAGTTAATAATAATTGTACTTGTCCAATCTTGTAACACTGTACTTGTCCAATAAAAAGAATGTTGCTAATTATGGAATACTCAAATATATTCTTTTCCCACATGGACCTAATAGCTTAATAGCAACTTCTATTTTCTCTTACTCCATTGGTTACCATGTAGCTTCTTCTCCTTTATTTTGTGTAGAAGTTGTTTTCTTCCACTTGCATTTGAGATCGAACTTAAACAAAAAGGATTTTAAAAAATTAAAAAAAAAAAAAAACCTCATTTATATGTGTTGCAAATGAGGTTTCAATATGTCATTTACTATATTAGATGACATATTATACGTTTTAGGCAAATTAGATAATTTTTAAATGAATAGTTATGATAAAAAAAATTAAACATAAACAAGCATTGAAAAAAACTAACAGAGGATCTCGGTCCTAGAAAATGATCTTTCGAGGGGTCAAAAATTTTTTAACAAATATAATTTCATTAAATAAAATTATCCGAATTCGTACGTACAATCATACATAAACATGAATGGTTTTGATGTGGCATATATATGCATGAATAGTTTTGATATGCTAAAGATTTTATAAGAGATTATCGAAAAAGATTTTTAATCAACCTTAAAAAAAAAAAAAAGTTGAATATAATAAATATTGGGTCTTAGACACATTTTATGGATTTTTTTTTCCTTATTTAGATTTTTCTTTTAAAAAGGTCAATAAATATTTAAATATAACATTAAAAAAAAATGATTGCAGCAAAACTGAATTTTTCAAAAAATAAAAATAAAAATTGCATGGTCTATTTTTTTAATAAAAAAATAAGAAATTACGTTTACATTTATTTTGCTTTTAAATAGCTGTTTTAATCATAAAGTACTTTGCATAATTGATAATTAAAATAATTTCAAAAATCCACAAAACTATATATTGAAAATCAAAAGCATAAGGCAAAAACATAATCACTTCAATTTACTAACTTTTTTTTTTAATAAAACTTCAATTCAATACTTAATCATAGTATAAATGTAGATTACTATTAAAATTTTCCCCAAAACAATCAATTATCATTTTTTTTTAAAGAAAAATACTCAATTATCTAAACCAAAAGAATAACTACCTTATTAGACAAAATACTAACCATTAAGTGGGGACAAAATATCATTTAAAATATATATATATATATATAAACAAAAAAGCCTTGGGGTCATTGAACCGCAAGCCTCAACATCGTTCCGTCATTGATTCTTAGAACAAAAATAAATAAATAAATAAATAAATGTTGTTTGGTAGTTTAAGTTAGTTTTTAGTTCTCTCTTTTTTTTTTCTTTTTTTTTTTCATTTTTCTACTTGATTGTGTATAATTTATTTATATTAAGTATTAGCTAGTGGTAATTATAGGTTATTAGACATCTTAAATAATTAAAAACTTGAAGGAAATTAAAAACACAAAAACTAAAACTAAAAACCAACACATTTGAAATTTTATTCTATTTTATGTTTATGTTTTTTTTTTTTTTCTTTTTCCTCTTTAGATTTATAACTAACTTAGACACCTAATAAATTATAACTATCACTAATTAATAATTGAAAGAAAAATAAAAACATAAATTAAAAATCCATGTTACGAATGACCCCTACATCAATCCAGATCATATGGGTAAAACCTAATTTTTATTCTCGATTGGACACGTACAATTATTACTAACGTCGAAATAATTTTTTCATTTTTATTAAAACCTATCACCAATTTAGGTGGTAGAATTTTGAGCTCAATTTTACTTAATTTGATAATTTGATTGATGACATTCAATAGTCTATTTAATTCCTAGAGATTAATAAACAGTTAGCCCCTATTATCATAATTAATTTATATTAATCATGTCAAAATTGATCATATTTCAAAGTTCATTTAAAACATCCAGGTAAGTGAGATATACATGGATCTTACATTAAAAAAAAAAAAAAATGCTTCAAATTTCAATATACTTATAAAAAAAAAATTATAGGGCTCTGAGTATAATATTTTATTGTATCTTCTAGGTTTATTTATTATTTACTAAATTTGAGAAACTTTTCGTAATTATTTAATATATAGCTTAAGAAATTTTAGATGAAAAGATGTTTATAAATTGGATCATATATGTATGTTGCAACAATGCTAAAATTACTAAAATATTTATATTATATCTATTTACCAAATAATATGATTTTGATTTATATTTTTTATTTATTTATCCATTTAAGATCGGTTTATTCATACTTAAATTATATATATATATATATATATATATCCATTACTTATACTTTAATGTCTTATTTGATAAATATTTTATTTGATATTGTAGTTTTGATATAAGCAGAGACAGCACCAATACCATTGTTAAAGTTATTAGATACATTGCATATTATCTCACTTCTCTCTCTATCTCTCTCCCTATGAGTTTTTATTTTAAGGAAAAATTTTAACTAAAATTTCTGAGCTTTATCATAATTCAATTTTGGTTTTTCAACTTTTTGATATTTCAACTGTAGTCCCTCCTGTTTATTTTATTTGGCTAAAGTTAATGGTTAAAGGGTAAACGAGTTATTTTATATTTTTAAAACAAAAATATAAGTTTTGGAAAACATTCATATAATAACATGTTTAAAAATATATTTTTTTCTGATAATTGCAAGATTATTTAAAAAATATATATATGTTTTTTCTTTATTTCTAATCTTAAAGAGAAAAAAAAAAAACCACGTTAAAAATTAAAAAAAAAAAACTAAAACAATAGATAACCATATATAAAATATATATAAAAAAAATCTATGAAGAAGATTGAAAATATTTAATTCCACATTTAAATATATATATATATATATATATATTTATATACACATATTATAAATTTTGTTAGATAAAGCTTTTTAGTTGTTTATCTTTTTTATTAATTTTATTTATAAATTTATAAAACAGGCATAAATTTTATTAATTTTCTTATAAAATTCATATTTAAAATTTTAATTTTGTTGATTTGTATTTGGTTTTATTAATTTTATCTTTGGTTTTATTAATTTAATTATATAAAATAAATATTTAATAAGGTGAAAAGTGAATTTTTTTAAAAATTAATATTTAAATCGAGGGGTATATATGTAATTGTAGTTGCCTTTTTTAAGAGTGAATAAACATCTATTTAAAATAGGGACTGCAGTTGAAATATCGAAAAATTGAGAAACTGAAATTGAATTATAATAAATCTTTGTAGTTGAAATTTTCTGGTTTTTTCTATCTCTCTTTCCTCTCTATTGTGGTCCCCTTCTCTCTTATTTTGTCTCTTTTCTCTCCCTCACCTCTTATAACATTCTGTTACAATCTTTCTTCTCTCTTTATAGCTCTCTTTCTTCTCTATCTCCTTTGTAACTTTCTTTTTGTGCTCTGAAAGTCTCTCTCTCTCCTCTCTCTCATGTCTATGAAAGACTGCATGTAGATTTGTTTTCCCTCTTTTGCAAATTTGCTCAATGAAATATAAGAAAAAATTCTAATTTTTTTCTTTAATTTTTTTTTACCATCTGTCTTTCCAATATCCAAATAAAGTCGAAAGGTATCAAGGAAAATTATGGGTTGTAGTGCATGTAGGTTTAATTTTAAATTATTAAAGATAAAATAGGTATAAATTATTAGCTTAGCTAGCAAATGTTAGATATATATAAATATTGTGTGGATTTGACAAAATCAATAATTCACAAGATTCATTTGTGCGATTAATGGGACTGACTTATTTACTAAATCATGCAGTAGGGCTTTTGGATGCACATTCTTTGTAATACTCCAGTTGGCCTATCAGAATGAAGGACTAGCTCTCTTTAGATGTCCATTTGACTTATAATTATTATTATATTTATATTAAATTATTATTTTGGAACAAGTTAAAAAATTGATGGGTAAGTCATGTAACTTGCATGTGACTTCAGTCTTTAAAAAGACTGAGGTTTTATTATTAGTGCAATTGAGAAAAATACATGCCATATTTGTGTTAGGGTTTATTGAGAGATCACTCAGATTAGTCAAGAGGGGTTAGAGAGCAGCGTGTCCATTATAGGCACAACTATTACGTATTTTCTGTTTTGTAGAATTACAAATTAAGTTTATTAATGGTTGCTTTTGGAGGTTAGTAAATTACTGTTAATCCTAAATGGAATTATTACGTAATTTTTTTATCATTGTGTTTATTTATTCTAACAATTGGTATTAGAGCTTCATACATAATAAATTACGAATTGTATGATGTTTTACTGTGTAATATATGCATTGTCCATTGATCTATTGTTTATTTTTACTTTTCCTTCTCTAAATTATATATACATATATATATATATATATATATATATATATATATTGGATATTAGAAATTCTACTGGATCTTTGTGAGGTTGTATGTTTTGTTAAATATATGTATATATATGTTTTTTTTTTTTGTGAAATAATTCAGTTGTGATTTCCATTAAAAAAATTTATTTATGATAAATTCATGACCTGGGTATTGTGGAATGGTATTTTTGTGTGGATGGAATATTTTAAGTCCTAATTTTGAACTGAAATACAAACCTATAAAACCCATTAAAACCTGTGACACGTTCAAGTTGATTATTTATTGTTTTGGGTTGAAATTGTTCAAAATTGGACCTGGATTATGCTTGCCCATCACCAGACAATTGGACCGCCGCTATAATGGCCAGAAATGATGATCGAGAAGGCTCTAGTTTTGAAAGGTCACCCAAATGACAAATGACATGTCATTTGGCAATACTGACGTCATCATGATGTCTGACGATGTGCCGATGGTGCTAAAATCAACATGACGACAGCTTGACGTTAGATGACACGTTATGTGTGAGCATGGTTGACATTAGCAACCTGTTTACAAAAAAAAAAATAAAAAAAAAATAATAATAATAATAAATAAATAAATAAATAAATTCTTTATTAATTATTACATCCTTATTTATTTATTCATTTTACTTCTTATTTTTGTTGCTTTATAAAATAAAATAAAATTTCATTTCCATTTTTGAATTAAAATACTTATGGTCAGAATTAAACAGCATTAGATTTTCCTAAAAAGGCTTTGTACTTAGGTGGTATAGTAGTGTATAATTTTAGGTACTCATCTATTATTGGATTTATTTTGCCTATATTATGTGTACCAATGTAATTTTTGTTTATTAATATATATAATTTTAGGTTCTTGCCTGTTGTAAGACTTAATTCTCTCCCACTAGTTAATTAGGGTCTATACAGGTAATTAGGCTACTGTATCAGTGGTTTAAGTTACTTCGCAAAACACTTAAAATGGCAATGGAAGTTGATTGAATACCATGAATCGTAGGTTCTAAATTACCCTATCAGTGATTCAGTTCAATGCATTTAATTGTTGTTACTTGGTTGACTATCCCTAGCCTATGTAAGAGTATTTTTAATGTTACAAAAACCCTAGCGATATTTATATTTTGTGCTTTATGTTGATGGGTTGAAAAATAGTAATTGCATTATTTTATGTTTTGAATGCCTCGTTGTGTTTGCTATTTTTACAGCTAGTAGCATCCTAAATGTTCTGTCAATGACTGCATGATAAAGTTGGATGGGATAAATTACCAAAAGTGGAAAAAAAACTCTGGTTATGAGCCTAACTTTTATGAAGTTGGATATGGCTTTGGAGACGGATCCACAGGAGATACCGACCGATGATAGTAATGTTGTAGCTAAGAAATTGTATGAGAATTGGAAGCATTCTAACAAGTATTGTACGATGATGATGGAGAGCTATATGGATGAATCCATATATGCAAGTATTCCAAAGGTAAACATTGCAAAGAAACTTCTTGAAGAAATAGGAAAGAAGTTTATTAAGTTTGATATAAATGAAAAGTATTATTACTTGAATCTTCTGAATAATACTAAGTAAGACGAAGTTAAAGGAGTGTGAGAGCATATTATATTATTATCTTTTTATTATAACAAGCTTAAGGACCTTAAAATGGACATTGAAGATGAGTTCTTGACTTATTTTATAATGAGGAGCCTTCTATCTTAATTTGATAGTATAAAGTTAAGTTTGAATACTAAGAAGGAACGATGTACTTTGGAGGAATTCACTACCATTCTTGTCAAGGAAGAGGATGATGTCAAATTAAAAAAGTTGAGGTCTATTGCTATGATATCGCATCAAGTGGACAAGTTTAACAAGTTTTTTCAAAAGAAAGGACAAGGGTTTAAACTCAACAAGAAGAAGTTTTCTTATGTAAAGTCCAAAGGACATAAGGATTATTGGATGATTCTTATCCCTTGGGAGAGAAGAAAGAGTACTTCAGTGGAAATTGCAACTACTCCAACAAGATTAGACACAAGAAGGTAGACTGTTGGAAACTGAAAGGAAAGCAAGAGAAGAAAAGTAATCATAATTGAGACCAATATTGTTGATGTGCATATGAATAATTGGTGGTTGGATGCTAGAGTAACAATTCATGTTATTAATTCATTGCAGGGGATGATAAGTCGAAGGGGACCAACCAATCTTGAATAGCATATTTACATGAGAGATAGCTCAAGAGTGAAGTTGGATATCAACGGAACAATCAAGTTGAAGCTTGCCATAAGGTATGTTTTAAAGTTACAAGAAGTTTCTCATATATCCTCAATAAGAAGGATCTTGTTATCTATTTCTCTTTTGGATAGTCAGAGTTATAGTGTTTTGTTTGGAAATAACAAAGTTGAATTATATAAAGATAGTAAAGTTGTTGGTTTTGGATCTTTATGTGGATATTTATATCAACTTGATTGATTTAGTAATGGTCTCAATTATTCCATTAATTTTTTTATTGCTTTTGTTTTTGCTTCCAAACACCCAAGAGTTAATGATAATTCCTCGATATTATGGCATAAGTATTTGGGACATATTGTTAGGCACAGAATGGGAAAGTTGATGAAGAATGGAATGCTTTCTAATCTTGACTTCTTTGACCTGTCAACTTATATAGAATGTGTGAAAGGGAAGCTAACTTCCAAAGTTAGAAATGATAAGATAGCTAAGTGTGGAGATGTTTTGGAATTAATCCACATTGATATATGTGAACCTTTCACACCAACTGCTTTGGTGGTTCTAGGTATTTTATTACATTCATTGATAACTTTTTTCATTATGGACATGTCAGATTCTTTGGTTGCCTTTAAAGAGTTCAAGGTAAAGGTAGAGCTTCAAAAGAATAAGAAGCTTAAAACTGTAGGTCTGACAGAGGTGGTGAATTTTACAACAGATATGATGAGATTGGATGGAACTCAAGGCCATTCACAATTTATTTGTATGAGTGCGGCATTGATGCACAATATACAATGCCTAATACTCCTCAATATAATGGTATAGCTAAGAGTAGAAATCGTACCTTATTGGATATAGTGAGATGTATGTTAACAAATTCTAGTTTGCCAGATTATTTGTGGGGAGGAAATTTAAGGATAGCAACTTATCTTTTGAATTAGGTGCCAAGTAAATTTATTCCTAAAATCCCTTTTGAGTTGTGGTCAGGAAGAAAGCCTAATCTGCACAATTTTCGAGTATGGGGTTGTAACGTTGAGGTTTAAGTTTATAATCTTTAAATTAAGAAGTTGGATCCTAAAATCATTAGTGGTTATTTTGTTGGCTATTGTATAGGATTTAGGGGTTCTAGATTATTTTGTCCTTCTCATAACACCAGGATGGTTGAATTAGACAAGGTCATTTATTTTGATTTGATGACAATAAGGGTCTCAAGGAAATCCAATTTAGAGAAGAAAATATTTTCATTCCCAATATTATTGTTCCTGACAGAAATGTTGTTGATCTAGTCATTCATGAACCAGTAGTCGATCAGGGTGAACCCATTATTAAAGAGCAGGATATTCTAGCTATTGCAAATGTTGATGTGCCTTTAAGAAGGTCATAGAGGACTAGGAGATCAACTATTCCTGATGACTATAGGGTTAACCTATAGGAGCATGAGTTTGATGTAAGTGCTTAGTATGAGGAGGCCATAAGCAGTTCGCATTTAAATTTTTGGTTGGATGCAACGGAAGATAAAATGAAATCCATGGCATTGAATAGAGTATAGGACTCGGTTGAGTTACCGAAGGGTAGCAAACTTATTTGGTGCAAATAGGTCTTTAAGACTAAGAGAGACTTTAATGGTCAAGTGAAGAGGTATAAAGTTAGACTTGTTGCTAAATGGTTTAGCCAAAAGGAAGGAATTGACTACAAAAAGCATTCTCTAATGTATCCACAAAAGATTCTTTTAGAATCATTATGGCAATTATGCCTCATTATGACCTAGAGTTGTATCATATGGACGTTAGAACTGCTTTTGTAAATGGTGATTTATATAAGGATGTGTACATGGTTCAACCAGTTGGCTTCCAACAAACGGGGAATGGTAATTTAGTTTGCAAGTTAAAGAAGTCTATATATGGTCTTAAGTAGGCTTCAAGACAGTGGTATCTCAAATTTGTGAGGTTGTCACAAAAAATGGTTTTAAGGAGAATGTTATTGATAGGTGCATATGTATAAAGGTTAGTGGGAGTAGTTTCATATTCCTGGTATTGTATGTTAATAACATACTCTTGGCTACAAATAATACTGACTTGTTGGCTGAGATAAAGCAAATGTTGTGCAACCATTTTGACATGAAAGATCATGGTGAGACTTCTTTACTTTGGGCATCAAAATTATTTGAGATATGACTAATTATGTGTTGCAGTTATCTTAGAGAGCTTATATTGATAGGATCCTTAAAAGGTTCGATATGCATAATTGTTCTCCTGGAGGTTTGATATGCAAAGTTGCACATAAGAAATCTAAAACTAGATATATATTTATCATGGCAGGAGGAGTTGTGTTTTGGTGGAGTGCCAAGCAATCTGTGACAACATCCTTGACTATGGAAACATAGTATGTGGCATGTTATGAGGCAACTCGTCATGCAGTTTGACTTCATAATTTTATTTGTGATTTGGGAGTGATTGACTTCATTAAGAAACCTATTATGATGTACTGTGATAATACTGTAGTATGTTTCTCTAATAATTTAAAAGGTACTTCTGGTGTGGGGTACATTGATGTAAAATATTTGGTAGTGAAAGAGAAAGTTGAGGAGAGCGTTATTACTATTGTTCACATACCGACTTACAGCATGGTGGCAAATTCACTTATCAAGGTCTTACTGGTAGGCATATTTAAGGAGCATGTATCCCGTATGGGATTGTTGGACAGTTAAGACTGTTATGAGTTATTGGGAATTTATTATATATTCTGCAATAATATCCATGCTGAGTATTGTTTATTTTCTTTGAGTATTGAATTGATTCATTGATATATGAGGATCATTATTTATTTGTGATATTTTTATTACACATATTATTGCTCTTTCTATTCACAGACTTGTTTGAGACTTTCAGTCTATGTATATATGTATATGTTAATCCACAAGTGCTATGGTGAGTTCCTATTGTCTAGATTGGGTATATTGTTGTATCTTATCGGTACATAATGTGCTCAGATAAAATGATATTGTATGTTGGAGGATTGGACGTGGTAAGATAAATTTTTGCTGCCTAGACTGAGTTTAATGTATGTAAAGTGCTCAATTAAAATTGTATCTAGTTTTGGGAGATTTACTGATAGAATCTCTACAATAGTCTACTATATTGTCGTGCCCTGTCGGCATAGTGTATATTTATATGAAATAGTGTTTTGTTTTGGGAGATTCTGTAGTAAATGAATTTGGATAATACATATGTGATAATGATTATGCAGTTCAAGTGGGAGAATGTTAGATATATACAAATATTATATGAACTTGACATAATCAATAACTCATTTACAAGACTCATTTATGCCATTAATGGGATTGGCTTATTTAATGAATTACGTAATAGTGCCATTGGGTACACATTCTTTGTAATATTTTAGTTGACTTATTGGATTAGATGATCAACTCTCTTTACGGACCATTTAACTTACCCATTTATTATTATTATTATTATATTTAATACCAAATTATTATTTTGGTATAAGTTAAAAAATTGATGGTAAGTTAAGTAACTTGCACGTGACTTTAGTCTTTAAAAAAAGGTTGAGGTTTTGTTGTTAGTACAAGTGAGAAAAATACACCACATATTTGTGTTAGAATTTATTGAGAGATCAGTTGGAGAGGGATTAGAGAGCAGTGTGTACATTATAAGCACTACCATTACATGTTTTCTGTTTTGCAGAATTATAGATCAAGTTTATCAATGACTGCATTTGGAGGTTAGTCAATTACTATTAATCTTAAATGGAATTATTATGTATGTTTTCAATCATCATGTTTATTTACTCCAACAGTAAAAACAAATTTTCGAATAGATGGATATAGATTGTAGTGAAGCTAGCATATTTTGTGGACAGAATAACCCTCAAATTTTTGCCTTTGTCAGCTTTTTCTTAAACACATTATCTTCGACTTTAGATTAGATTCCGTTCTATTTCTCTCTTCTCTAATAACTAAACCATACTAAAAGAAACACCTTTTGTTGCTTTTTCTCCTCTGATAAATAAACCATCAAAGACTACCCAAAAAAAAAAAAAAAAAGTCATGGCAGATTTTCTCTCTTTTATTTTTCATAAAAAAAAAAAAATCTCTTTCTTCTTTCCATAGGAAAAAAAATCATCCAAGTCATGGAGACTATAAATTTGAGTCCTATTATTTGTCACTATTGATGATAATCACCATCCTATATGATATATTCTAATTGGAATATTTAATTTGATTATTTTTTATTCTACAACCCTAAAAATAAACTCTTTAATGATAAAATTTAAATTGTCGTTTAGCATGTAGGTTTCACTGATGGTCATTACCATGGTGACAAATAGCATTTTTCTATCAATTTTAATGTTTTTTTTTCCTACGTATACATGGAACGTAATCTATATATATTCTCTATGTTTTAGATCTTCTCTGCAATATTTCTCTCTTTTAGATATAGAAATTTGGAAAAATAAAGTTTACATCAAAGTCATTGTTTATGGGTTTAATGTAAAATAAGGAAGAAGTTTTTTTGTACCTGGGTTTTCTTGTTGCTTCAGCATCTACAGTCATCTCCATCTTCATCTACATTATCAGAATTTCTCACCTTTATATGTAAAGTCTCTAACCTAATTTTTTGAGATATGTAAAAGAAGAAAAAGTAAGCTTGATCCCAATATAGAAAAAGAAGGAAAAAGAAAAAAGCAAAGAATGACAAAGTGAAAATCTCGATCTTAAATAGAGAATTTCTACTATAGAGATTAGAGGTGGCAATTTAGGTCATGACACATTGACACAACTTGAAAATGACATAAAATTAACGGGTTTGGGTTTATTACAAATGGATTCGAATCAAATTTGGGTCAACCCATTTAACATGGTTAATAAAAATATCAGTTTCGGATTGACCTGTTTAACTCGAACTTGATTCAAATTGATCCGTTTAATTAAACATGCCAATTCAATCTGACACGATTATAAGCCGTTTAAATTATAACTTTAATATATTAAATTTACCATTAATAAAATTTTAAACAATACTTTTTTATTACTAAATATCAAACTTA
Organism: Ziziphus jujuba; assembly: GCF_031755915.1. Classification (NCBI taxonomy): domain Eukaryota; kingdom Viridiplantae; phylum Streptophyta; class Magnoliopsida; order Rosales; family Rhamnaceae; genus Ziziphus; species Ziziphus jujuba. The sequence continues at coordinate 8,949,402 of NC_083390.1, forward strand.
TTTAAGATTATAATACAATTAACACATGTACGGATTTATGGATATTGAAAAAATAAAAATTAATATACCTAAGAGTATTGGAAATGTAGAAAAATAAAAACAGAATTGTTAATAAAGTTTTTTTATATTATTTTTAGAGAAGTAGTATTAGGTTTATTATGAATATATGTGTATCTATATTTAACTAGTATATAGGATTGTTATATTATCATATCATATGTTATGTTATTGTAAATTTGTAATTATAATTATATGGTTATATATATATATATATTAATTTTGAATTAATTAATGACTAAATTATTTTTATTTTATATGAAATAATTAATTTAAATAAGGCAATTTATTTAATTGGATAAATTTCATGTAAACGGTTAATTTCATGTAAACGGGTCAATTTCGTATAAACAGATTAATTTTGTGTAAACAGATCGTGTTAACTAAATTAACTCATTTAATAAAAGGATTATATAGGTCATATCAGGTTATCTATTTATTAAACGAGTCATGTTTGAGTTAAAAATTTCTAATAGGATTAATAAACGGATTAGGTTCGGGCTGAGCAATTTCGATATGATTAATAAATGCATTGACACGAACACATGATAACATGAATTGCCACCTCTAATAGAGATTGTGATTTTCTAAAAAGAGTATTTTATTTCTTTCAAAAGTCCAACTCCCTAAACTAGGGATTCACTACTTAAAATTGAGATTCTTGTAAAAAATGATTCAATCATACAATTAAAATCCCCACTAAAATGGGGATCTGAACTATTAGAAGTAAGATTTATGCTTGCATATATTATTTAGAAAATATATCCCAACTTATGGAAGTTGAGAATCCCAATTTTGAATTGGGCAATTTTTTTTTTCTAGGTTTAAACTAAACTTTAAAAAAAAAAAAAAAGAACGTCAATTAAAATAAATTAAAAAAATCTGTTTGCCTAAAAATAAAATGTGTATTGCATATTTTTGGTAGTATAGGGATACCAACAAAAAAAAAAAAAAGTGCATCCACCCAAAAAAAATAAAAAACAAAGAGATAAGAATAACTTCACTTTTCCGTATTATAGTGATAAATATCTTATTATCAATAGTGATAAATGATGAAGGAAAAGATTTAGGATATAAATTAGTGGACTAGCTAATATTGATTAGTCTTAAGATCAAGTACATGGCCCGCGTTGACGGTGTACAATATGTGTAGCCGCAGAGGCCGTGTGGTAGTCCTGATGGTCAAAGGTACCAACATCCCAACCTATGAGCTGGATTCGAGCCTCACCCACACAAAAAAAATAATAATAATAAAATAATAAAAAAAATGTGTGCAGCTGCAGAGGGCCCCATAATCAATGGGCCACCATAGTCATAGGTACATAATAGGTTGTATATATATATATATATGTATTTTTTTATTTAGAAGGAATTTATTTTTGCCAAAATTAATTGACACAAAATTTAGAAATAAAAGGAGTGAAAAAATATATAAATATTAGATGAATATATATTTTTTTGAAAAAAAAAAAAAAGCATATTAATCAACAAGATTTTTTTTATTATTTTTGAAACCTATATCACAGTTAAGTAACCTATATAAATAAATATTACCATAAGTAAAACTAATTAATAAAAATATATTTATATCTTAGTTTATGAAAAGTTATTGGTTGAAAATAGAAAATAGATTTCTTGTTTAGATTTAACTAGCCTAAGACCAAGATTAATAGATTTTTGGAAAAAAATTTCTTATTAAAAGAAATATAAAAAGAAAAGCCATTCATTTTCTCCATAATTATGTGATTTAAATTTTTTAATAATAGTTCTTTTTCAAAAATATATATTATAAAATACTCTACAAATAAAACTCTATTTCGATAAGCTATTTGACACGGATCCTTACAATTCTGTGGATATGCTTTTACGCTTCTCCATAAACAACATAGTTATAAAACTTTTGTTATTGTGCTTCTCTGTCTTTGTTTTACTATAAATCATATTCTATTATTCTGATATTCTTTATTTACTATTGTTTTTGTTTTGTTTTGTTTTGCCATTGTTTCTTTTTTTTTTTTTTTCTTCTGCCATAAAAAGATTAAAATGCATCATAAAAAATAACTATTTGTTTATGAAAAACAAAAGAAAAAAAGAAAAACTGAAGAGTCTACGTAATCTCAAAAAGATGCTTTCAAGCATAAATTAAGTGCTTTACTTGTACTTTTTTTTCTTTCAAATTATATGAAAAGAATAATTGAAATGCTATATGTTTGTTATGTAATAGTTTTATATTCAATGATTATTGTACTAGTTTTATTATTATTTGTTTTAAATGAAAAAAAAGGGAGCTTTTTTGAATTTTGTACGGACACTTCAAATAGCAAGATCAACATAAATTAAGTAGTTGATTATCACCCAATTAACAAGAAAGGTAAAAAAAAAAAAAAAATCATATCTTAAAAAAAAAAAATCTTTTTTTTTGGGTCAAAATGGAAAAACAAATCTCTCCGATTAGCAAGAATTGTTTCTGATTAGTTGATTGTTATATCTTTATTATAATGTCCTACAATTGTGGATTAAGACAAAAAAAAAAATGTGTGTATAATAAATCTATATAATAACCTTCATTTATTGTTTTTCCTTACTCATTGAAATTCTTATTGTCCCTATAGTTTTCTTATTGTCCCTATAGTTGCAAAGTTATGGTAATAATTTATATATATAGGCATATATATATATATATATATATATATATATATATATAATTTTACTATAAATATAAATTAACTAAAATTTAATCTACACATCTTGTAATACGTTACGGGACATTAAGCATACACAAATGCTCTTTATAGTAAAACTGTATATATATATATATATATATATTGAAACAAAAAGGGATAGTTTTATTCAGGCACAAAGCCATATGAATTAAAAGGCAAAGACTTGGAAAGCCACAAAGGGCCTTCTAACAGCTAAATTTGCTTGTCTAAATCAACGAAGCTCAACGAGCAAGTACATAAGCTACTTTGTTACACTCTCTAAGATAAAAATTAAAAAGTTTTTTAGAGAAACATCTTCCAATTTCTTAATATGCTCCACAACATCTCCAACGTTTGCCAAGCACCTATAATAAGTTTGTACCAAACGAATAACATTTAGAGTATCTGACTCCATTAAGCATATCTTTCCATGTACTTCTCATGATAGAAAACTAAATCATGATAGATGACCAACAGTTCAATTGCTGAAGGTGACTAGCTACTGGAACAAGGAATTGAAACTACTGCCAGACAAAACCACAAGCATCCTGCTCCAGTGGCACCACAAACCCGATGCCCATCTTCCTACTATTCATATCAATTGATCCATCAATATTAAGCTTTATGAAACCATCGTTGATGCAGTGCAAAAGCATCAAAAGATGATGAAATCTCACAAATACATACAACAATAATCTAAATCAGTTGATTCGCTCACATATAACCTAGATTTGGAAATTAAAAACTTGTTAATTTTGCAAAATAACAAGAATTTGATAACTAGGGTCAACATTGTAGCTAAAACTCCATTTCCAACTTCAAAATCCATTTTTAAGATGAAAATATTGTTCCAAACCCCAAAAAATAAGCTCTGTGCTCAACATAAAAATTGCCTTTCAACACCCAAAAATAAGTGTAACACCCCATCCAGATAAATGCTTGAATTTTAAAACTTTAATCGAGTTTGATTTTTTATATAGTTAAGTTTTGGGTTTGATTGGTATATCATTATGTAAAACACGTTGATTGGAGTTCATAGACAGGCGGCATGCCCAATTTCTAGTTACAATTAGGAAGTTAATGTTTTGAGAAATTTCGAGCATCAATATTATATCAATATCCCAATTAGCCCTGGATTTTTATCTGTTAGTAATCCAAAGTCCTATATATATGCATTGGGGGAGAGTGTTTTCGTTAAACAATTGCAAAAATACCCAAAAAGTCTCCAAAATCCTTACAAAACCCGTGTAACCTATGGACTAACTTACAACCCATTTCCTCTATAAACTGCCGGCCTTTTTTGTAGCCTACTTGCCACGCACGCCATACACCAGTGTTGCCTACACCTCTACGAGCTCGGCCACCGAATTTGACAGTCACCCACTGTCGGACGCACCTAGATAGAGCCACCGACACTGCCAATAGTAGTCCATAGAAATCTGGCTAGTTGGCCACTTTTTGGCCAACCCAGCACAACCCATGCTCCTTACTCACCATTTTTGGAACCTTTGAGCTCGAATGTGGCCTTCATTTGTCGAAATTCTTCATGATTTAATAAATCCATCAACATCAAATTTGGCCCAAAATTTCAATGTGTTTTTCAACACAATGATATTTTTCATCCAAGATGAGTATACCAATGTATTCCTTGTCTCATAAGCTTTTCGTAGTTATAAGTTTATAAATTTTGGACATTGTTTGATAATATTTCCATTTTTTGATCAATTGGTTAAATACTGAATAAAATTAGACTTTGTTTAGACAATTTAGAACTGAATTGAAGTTGGATTTATGTAATTAGATGTTAGTAGGACCCATTGGAAAGCTCACTTTTATAAAATTGGCTTTCGGATTAAAAACCTTAATTTTGGGTGCTGGATCCTAAAGGTTCATAATATAATTGAACTATTCAATGTCCAATTTATGCAATTTTATAGTTGTGTAAATTATTTTAAGATTTGGTGTACACTAGTGTCTTAGATTTATTTTTGGAACTTAAGTAATATTTATTATGTTATAGGCATATGTATTACGCTTGGAGGTGACCCTACAAAAGAACAAAAGTGATTGTCGGCAGTATCTATGAGTAGTTTATATTTTTAAATGTTTTGGGCATATTAGTAAAATATATAAATGGTTTGAATATTTATATATTTGAATATTCAAATAATTATTTATGTACATTTGAAAATCTAATGTTACACATATGTGTTATCATTTTATTAGATTTTTATGAAGATTTTAATAGTTTTGAAATTCTAATGAGTTTATAGTAAACTTATGAATCTTAGTATTTAAATATCTTGATATTTGGATGGATATTTTAATCCTTTTGGAAAATATATGATTTTAAAAAATTGGATTGATAATTGTATATTTTCAAACATGTTTCTATGGTTTGTATTTTAAAGTACTTAAAATGGTTTATGGTGATATATATTTCACTGCTAGTATTTATGTTTTGATATGAAATGATGATTTGGAATTTTTTAAATATTTAAATAAATAGTTGAGTTTGAATATTAAATTATGTTTTATGGTACAATATTGTTGGAAAAGTGGAAAAGTATGATTTTGAAAAAATTGATTTATGAATATTGTATTATTGTTTGTAATTGATGTACCATATAGCATCGGTAGCTCGATTATGTTATTATATTATTAGTACACTGGGTTGCTCCGATGCCTTTAGGATGTAAAGGTCGTGAGATCGGTTTTTCCCATTATTTCTCTATTATTACATTGCCTTTGAGAGGTTAAGGGTCGTGAATGGATTTTTCCTATAATTTATAGTGTCATGATGTCTTCGAGATATTAAAGGGTAATGAGGTGGGTTCAGTCCATGATTTCTATTTTTGTTTCTCTTTTGTTATTGTCAGTGGTGGTCCGAGATGCCATATGCCACTTGGCAGTACTAGGTTTATCATATAATATGTTGTTTATTTTTCTAGTACATTAGATTTATCATATGGTCCGTTGTTTATTTTTCTAGTACATTATTAGTTTTTTGATATATTTGTGAATTTTTATGGATTTTTCATTATTATTTATGAAGGATATTATTTTATGCTAGTATTTAATCATGATTGATTTGATTTATAGTGTTTTAATGGTTATTGAGTTATTATATTTAAGCACTGTTTTTATGATATTGAGTTGAGATTTAAGATGGGGTTTTGTGAAATGATTTTAAAAAGAAAATTTTTCAAGAGAGTGAACTAAGAGGTCTTGAGAGAAAGGTTTACATAAATAAAATATTATTTTTTATTATACTATGCCATTCACTGATATATCTTTATCTCATACTTTATTTGTTTTAAATTTGTTCTCCAAAATTTAGACAGTTAATGGACAGTTTATTTAACGCATTACTTTTCACTTCCGCAATTTTCCACAGTAGATACAATATTTATCTTTTCTTGTTTTGTCTTTATCTTTCTCTACTCATTCATATCATCTATATAACTAATATAAATATTTACTCTTGTAATACTTTGATATAAAAGATGAATATAATAACGACCTAGTATGTATATGTAAGATGGTTTATAGTATGGTGGATTGTAATTGTTGGCTATAGTTGGCACTTGCATGCTGTTGTGGCTTTATCTTTATATAATAAAATGTTATTTCATATTATATGTATTGGCTATCCGTGGTTTAAGTGAAGTTCTATTGGATTTTCTCTATGGATTACCAAGTAAGACTTACTAAGCTAGACTATCAGCGAGATTTTAGAATGGTTCTCGAGGCAAGTCCTATCAATAAGCTTTTAAGCTTAACAATAAAATGTTGTCCTTAGACTCAATAATAAGCTTTTAGGCCCAACACTTTTGTCTCAAGATTTTTTTCCTCTAGAATTTTCTTCTCACATATCAAAAATCTTATTTAGGTCTAACAATTTTACATGGGCCAAATAGTTTGTTATAACTATTTATTATTATTATTATTCCTTCATTGGTTTGTATATGTGCCTTGTGCCTTGTCCACATACTAAAGAGATTCTTTGTGATGTTTTAATGGATTGCATATTGATTGGAATTTAGATGGTAAGCTTTCTACTTTGACCGTAGACAATTATATCACAACTAATGCTTTGGTCAATCTACGTTTAGATAAGCTTCATAGTTATTCACTTTTATTGAATACTCAATTTTTCACATGTCGTGTGGTGCACATATATTGAATTTGATTATGAATGATAGTTTGGAAATAATGAGTGGAAGTGTTGATGAAATTCATGAAAGTATTCATTTTTGGACATAAACAAAAAAAAAAAAAAGGAGAAAAATTTTCTAGAATGTATTCGTCAATTGAAAATTTCTTGTAACAAGAAGTTAATAGTTGACTACAAAACTAGATGGAATTCTACATATTTGATATTTTCTATTGTTTTGAACATAAGATTGTGATTCCTTATTTAAAACAATGAGAGTCAATATATAAATATTTGCCTATTGATCAAGATTTAGATTTAGCCAAAGAGATTTATGAAAGTCTAGAGATGCTTTATGAAGTAACTAAAATATTTTCAAGAATGAAGAATCCTAGAGCTAATCGTTATTTTTCAAAAATTTGTGAAAGTAGGTTGTACATTTGTGATTGGCTCATCTTTTTGTAAACAAATTAAATTGATGGGCTCAAGTATGATATCTTAGTTTGAGAAATATTGGAGTGAGACATAAGGAATAATGGTTGTAGCAACTATTTTAGATCCAATGTATAAAATAAAAATAATAGAGTACTATATTTCTTTGATTTATGGGGATAAATGTGCATATGAGGTAGCAAAAGTACGTTAAATTTGCTATGACTTGGTGAAAGAGGATCATTTAAAGAGCAATTTGAGTACAAATGTTCCAAATATTTTATCTTTCAAACCCAGCGTGCTTCCATTTGGGAAAAGGGATTATTTGGCAAAGTTTTAATTTATTTATTTCTAGTTTTACTAATTGATACGAAACTAGGTCGACTTACTCCTAAATCCGTATTAAAATAGTCCAGATCGAAATTAAGTCCAGATTCTAATGGCCACCGTGACCCTTAATCAACCTGTGATCAGGAACCTTGGTATAGATCGAAGACGCCACAATAGGTTATGGAATGTCCCATTGATAAGTCAAGCTAGAACATCCGTTCTCTATTTGGTGCTCTAGGTGTTCTAAAAGAACGAAGATAAATATTTCTCATAAGTATTTTTCTAAATGAATAATGATCTGTCTATTATTAAGAAATAAAGTCTTTAAATAGACTAGAGTTACAAAATTCAAATCCTTAGAACATTAGGTAAAAACCGGCTAATAAGACTAAACAATGTAGTTGCCGATTTTCCTAGGACTTTCCTAATCTAATTTGCAAAGCTAGTCAACTACTTTTCAAATCTGGAATTTGACTTTTTTATATTAGGAAATAACCTTTTTGTTTTTAGTTTTGTTTAATTATTTGCTGGACAAATTGATGTAGGAAGGTTGAATTTAAATATTTCTAATTGTAAATTAATTAATTCCTTAATTTTGAAAGAGGAATTAATTAATTTACAATCAGAAATATTTTAATTCAACCTTTCTAAATTAATTTGTCCAGCAAATAATTAAATAAAACTAAAAACAAAAGGTTATTTCCTAATATAAAAAGTCAAATTCCAAATTTGGAAAGTAGTTGAATAGCTTTCCAAATAAACTGTCCTTATCTAATCTCAAACTAATTTATACTCCAAATCTGATCCAATATGCCATGTAAAATGCCTAATATGATTAAAATTGGTTCCCACACGTTGCCATTGATTGGAATGATCAAATTTGCTTGGAATATAAGAAAGATCACTTCCCAGCGCCAATTATGCAAAACCAACCAATGTTGGAAGCTTGGACGCCATGAGGCATGCTTGGGCTCCATTACTTCTATCTTGACACGATTTTGTGACCTTTTGGTAAGCCCAAACATATTGACAAGCAAACAAACTCACCTCTTTCTACTTGAAGTCCTCAAATGTATCGAAACAGCTTCTCGAGTCCATTTCTGCCTTCAAAACTTGAATGCTCAGTACGAACTTAGAATCTTCTAGTATTGCCATGCTTTCTTAAGAATTAATTACTCCTTGTATGAAACTAATAAGATTGTCTTTAAACCTCTTAGCTTGTGCCATAGTAATTGGTCCCGTTTTCAGCTATACAGGATCAGTATCCCAGCAAGTAGGTGTTTATGCTAGTGGAATCTCATCACTAATGTTGATCATCTTAAATCTCAGCTAGATCATTACTTGGAGGAGCAAGTTTTGCCTTAATCTAATGACTTTGTTCTGTTAGCATGGTGGAAAATAAATGCAAAGAAGCATCCTATTTTATATAATTTTGCTAGAGATATTTTAACCATTCTAGTATCTATAGTTGCATTTGAATTTGCATTCAGTACTAGTGGTAGATTTCATCCTTAAACTTTGGAAGATCTGATTTGTGCACAGATTGGTTACAAGCTGAAGTTAATGATATGAAAAATAAAATTTTATATCTTTTACCTTAAATATTTTTTGTATTTATTGTTATCTTAACTATTTTTATTTTTGTTAGCTTCATCTTTTTTACCATATATTGGAGTTTGCTCTTTTATTATTGATGTCATTAAGATGAAAATTGATGGGGAGGTAAATTGAATTATACATTTATTTGTTATAAAAGGAATGTGAGTATTAAGTTGTTAAAAAAAAATTATTGATATTATTTGATACTTTCGTTTATTTTTTAGTAATAAACTTGTATAGAAATTTCTATGGAGACTTGAAGAGATGATAAATGAAACTTAATCATGTGTGTTTTGCTTTTGAGGGCAATGCCCAAAGGACATGTTGAATAGTTTATTTTATATTTATGTCTTTGAACTATATTACATGTAATTTTTGAAGGATGCATTTTATTGTAATTATATATTTAGATCATGTTATATTTTATTATGATTTTTTTTTTATACATTTTGGACACTTCATTTACACTTTATTCACATATAATTTTTTTATATATATTTTTCAAAAACCAAACGTAAACAAATATATAAAATAATCACAAGCGGGTTCAAGTTCAGGGAATCCTTATGGCGATTCACCATCCTCGCCCCAACTATTAGAGAGGGGGAAAAAAAAAAAAAAAAAAAGGTAGATAGTGTGGGGAATGGGGAACCTCATCCCCACCCGCCTCCTTATAAGTGGGGATTACTGTGGGGACAGAATGGGAAATTCTCAACAAGAATAGGAATGAGATTTTAAAAACAACCTTAGCCCACTCTGTTGGCATTCCTAGAACCACTCTTTGTAGAGGAAGATGTCCCTTAAGAAGGAGAAAACAAAAAGCCTACTCTCAACCAAGGTCCAAAACGATCAGGCTTGCCTTTGCTCAGCTTATATTAACACACACACACACACACACACACACACACACGCACACACACACACACACACACACACACATATATATATATATATAGTTTTGATATGATAAGTGACTTATAGAGAAAGAGCAAGGGACAACATCCACAACTGTCAAATCTGCATGATCCAAGTGATTTGATAGTTGTGGATGACTATTTCTCATAATCCCTCATCATAAATTCCTCATTATATCAAATGCGTATATGTTTATGTTGTATAAATAAATATAATAAATATAAAACAGGCATATATAATGTATGAAAAATTATAAAATGGGTATATATTTAAAACAAATATAAACATATATTATATATATAGTTGGTTTTTCATCAAGACCTCCCTTATCAAACTTTATATCTTTTCAAAGATTGAGATTTGAAAATGTATAGGGATTTATATAAGTCTTGACAAGGTTTATTTTGCCTTTTAGGATTTTAGTATTTTACTAGACTCATATAAAATTTTAAATTTGTCTTTAAATCTCATTTCTTAAAGAGATCCAAAGGTTAATAAGAAAGGTCATGATGAAAAATCTATAAAGATGTCGTAATAATAGACTAAATATGTATATATATATACCTATATAAAGGTATATTGTATGAAAAATTCTAAACGGGTATGTATATATATATATATATAGAGAGAGAGAGTTCTGCTGCCGAGTGAGAAAGTCCGCAGCTTATGGAGTGAGATTCATGAGATTCAACGATTCTCATTAACTTTACCTGCAGAGCCTTCCTTTTACAGTTTAATGAAACAGTGCGCACCCATTTACAAAAAAAAAAAAAAAAAAAAAAAAGAAAAAAAAAATTGCAGAGACTTCCTTTTACTGTTTAATGAAATGGTGCATGGCACCCATTGTCATAAATAAATAAATAAATAAAAAGAAAAAAAGAAAAGAAAAAACAGCAGAGAAGAACTAATCCAGCAGCTCCAGCTCCAGCTCCATAATCACCTTTCCTAAATCTCTAAATCAGCTCCAGCTCCAGCAGCTCAAGCTCACCCTCGTTCTTCCCTGCCACTAATGTGTTCCTCTCTACCGCCCAGCACCTTCAGCAACACAGCCACTTTCAGGTTCCTTCTCGTCCTCTCTCACTTTGCATTTTTGAATCTGAATGCTTAGATATATATATATATATATATATATATTTTCGTGCTGAATGCTTAGATATGAACACAGAAAGGAAATAATGCTTAGATATGAATGCAAAAAGGATTAATTTCGTAGGATCTGACTGGTGTGATTAATTTGGTGTGTTTTTTTTCTACTTTGATGCTGAATTTCCATCCTTTCAATTTTCAAATTATTATTATTATTTTTGGGTATCACCAAAAGAATTAAATGCTGATGATATACCACAAGAAAGAATGCTTAGCAGATAAACAAACAATTAATTGGTTTTGATTGGTTGGCACTTATATAGAAATTGCAATAAAATTACCTATACATGTTCCTTAAAGTGCTACAACATTGGAAAAGATGCTAAAGCCTTGACTTAGGAGTCAATAATCTAACTTTGCTACCGTTAATTATGACTCAGGTAAAACTTATACTTGAATAAAAGAAAATATTTGTGTAGCACATTGTTTTGAGCATATGTTGTTGGTGTTCATTTTAAATTTCCATTATTAATAATTTAAGTCAAAGTATTGGTTTAGGAAGAAAAATAGCCTGTTGAACATGAACTGGAACTCTTTATCTGTGAGTAAACATTTTCCAAACAGATCATTTTGCAACATCTGATGGGATAAATTGTGGGCTTGGTTGATTGTTTTCCGTCTCATCTGTGAGGAGAAAATTACTTTCAAGATCCTTTTAACTATTTTCCCATTGTGACATTCAAGACAATTTGTGGAATTTTGTACTTTTTTTATCTTTCAATCATAAGCATTATTGTACAATTGTTATTGCTTCACTGGTATTTATGGTTGAAATTTGACGTTCATCCTTTTTCTCGTTCAGTAATTCTACCTAAGCAATTTACGAGTTAATTATGCCTCTCTGTTAGCTGCCAATGTGATACTATCCTTGTGCTTTAGGACTATGTGACATCCATAAATCTGGTTGGACTGTTATTGTATTGTAGTTACTTAATTTTTTTTTTTTTACACCTTTTCTATCTATCCTTTCCTCGTTTAATGACTTTGAGGCTTCCTTTTTCCGATAAAGTGGCAGGTAACCTGAGTTTCATTTCCCTTTATCAGCAATAAACTAGCTATCTTGCCTAATGAGATTAATTTTTCCGATAAAAACTTGTTTCTTGTGAATTTAGTCATATACATATATAGAAATGCAGCTGGATTTTGATGAAATGGGGGTTAGCTCCAATTTACCAAACATGATCAAAACCATTAATCAGGGACAACACATTTGAGAGAAGTGAGATCGATCATATATATGCTTCATAAATATTTTGTCACCGATTGAATTGTTAGCAATTTAGATCTTCTGCATTGCACTTTTTCCTGGAGTTTTCACTTGGTCCTTGCTTGTGATTTCATGAAATAGTGGTGGTTTGACTCTTCAAAATGATTTTATATGCTTATTATTTATATATATATCATCTTGAAAAGTGGACAACGTGTTCATATGTGACTTTGCTCTTTGTATTAGTATGTTTGCTTTTTCTAGTTATTTCTATAAATTATGACAGTGTTTTGCACAGCCTGGTTTGTGATTGTCATTTGCATAGCTCCAATATCAACATCTAGTATAAATGAAAGTGCTTGGCAACAAAAGTGTCCTTGTGGTGGTTATATGAAACTACAGATATTTCATTCGGAAAAAAATCCATATAGAAAATTTTGGAATTGCTATAATAATAAAGTAAATATAAAAAATTATATATGATATTGTCTTACGAAATTAATGGATCAATTATTTATTAACTATATAAATGTTATGCAGGATGGTAAATATTTTGAAAAGTTTGTATGGGATGATGAAATATATCGTACACATGGAAACATGAATAAAATGGAAACAGAAATGTTGATTAATGAAATGGTTAGTCTAAATAATAATGTAAGGGAGTTGAATTATAACGTCAAGGGTCTACTTAAAATCTTGATAGAAAAGCAGCAGTATCAAAGGAAAAGCGACTATGACTGGAGATTTCTAATTGTCATTGTTATAGCTACAATATTAATTTGTTATTTATAAGAATATATAGATTTATTAGAAATGATATGCAATGATTTGCACTTGAAAGTATGTTTGACAATTATTAGAGGAATTTGAAGCAATATTTTCTCTTTTTTTTTTCTTTTTTTCTTTTTTCTTTTTTGCTTATTAGACAAAGTTTGATTATTATAAATATATAATCTGTTCAGTGACTAAAACCAACACTTTTCTTTTTTGGTACTTTCGTACATTATAAATATATTTGTTAATGATAGAAAATGAGAATAAAGATCGTTTGATTAAAGAAAATAAATAAATAAATAACAAATAGTGCAAAAAAGAAATTAACCAGTTTGTCAAAAAACAAATAAAAAGAAAAATAGGACAAAAAGTAAATGTAATCTACAAGGCAAAGGCAAGGCCTAACAAGAATGAAAAGTGTCATAAAGTTTTGTATTCAGGTTGCTACACATTTGCGGGAGCGAAATAGAGAGTGAGAGGAAAGAGATCATAATATGTTTAAAAAACTACAAAAGGGGACAAGTTCAGCATATTTTTAAATAATCAAAGTGACCAAAAACCATAAACAAAAAGAAACGAAAAATTATAATCGGCCACACATTACACATAATTCTTATACATTACACATAGTTTTCATACAACCAGCTTCCAAATTCAGATTGATATTCATAATCTCCTATCAATCTCCATGGTCACACAGCCTTAATAATATGATAATTATGATCTTTTAGCACTATGTAAATTTGATCCTACAAAAAAATAACATTACAAGGATTCAAATTACCAGCATAATAAAATGCTTATGTCTAGTTATATATAAGAAATTACCAGCATGAGAAGTTAAATCATCATCTTCATTCACCGAATTGGAATTGATGTCTTGATTATACATTGTGGATCTATGTGAAAAAAAATAAAATATATATTACAAAGCTAAAAAATTATATGAATAAAATTATATTAAAAATTATATGAATCTTATATATATAAAATTAATACTAATAAATATGATCTTTTTTGCTTAATATATGTTTCTAAGAGAGAATCTCATATATTTACCTTTCTTGCAACCGAGGACAATTCCTTTTATCGTGTTGTTGTCCACAAAGTCTACATCCTCAACAATGTTGTGATTTTGAAACTGATATCTCTTTTGGAGTTTTATATCTTTTCCCATATCCTTTTGATTTTACATATGATGGATTAATAATACTTGGAAGCTCTTTCGTACTTCTTTTGCTATTTGTTTCTAGCACTAACATTCCATCACCATTCATTTCTTTAATTTTACCACGTAGCAACTCAATCTCATTCAAAAGGAATTTGGTACCCTCAACTGTGAGAGATGCATCATCAATTAAATTAGAACAAGTTTGAGATAAACTTGCATGCTTAGTCATCAATGACATATCGTCTTGATCATTCATTTCTTGACCATTGTTATCCCACACTTCATCAATTTTTGCATTGTTTGTCTATCTACTATGAATGTATTTGCTTGGCAAAAACATGACTTGTTTAACTCGAAAGTAGGCTAATATATGTCTACATGGAATTTCATTAAAGTTAAATAGCCTACAATTGCATGACACAAAATCAGGAAGTTGATTATATTTACGCTGTCTACTTCTTGATGAACAACTTCCACTAGCCTTCTACACACTATAAAGCATTGACTCATTATCCTTAAATGTTTAACTTAAGAAATACACAGAACTTTCAAATAACTCATCTTGAAAAATTATAAAATTTCTCTTTGTGAATATTTTCACCATTTGTGTCTCCATTGGGCACATAGTTTTCAATTTTGGTTGCTTATTCACATCAATATGATCTGCAACTAACTCATCATGTCTTTGACAATTAATAGCTCTATTAAAGTGTACAATAAAGTCCATTAATGAATTTTTGTTTGAGATGTACCTTTTGAAAAATGCATGCGAACTTTCTGCTGTTTGACTGCTCAACATTCCTGCATTGAAAATATGATTAAAATAAACAGGATCCCACTTGTTGCTGACTTCATACATTTGGCGCAACCATGTATTATCTTCCAAATGACTATTCTTCAGCAACTCAACCCAACTAGTTTCAAACTCTTCAACAGTTTTAGAGTTAAAAATTATATTTTTGAACCAATGATAGTTATCTCGATAAACTATTGTATTTATCTTCTTTGAAAATTTATTCAAAATATGCCAGATATAGTATCGATGACAAGTTGATGGAAGAACTTGAACAATGGCCTTAGTCATTGTAGGATCTTGATCCGTAATAACCACCTGAGGTGCACCCCTCGGCATTGCATCCAACAATTGATTGAATAACCAAATAAAAGATTCGATTTTTTTACCACTCAACAAAGCACATCCAAAAATAACAGTCTGACCATGATGGTTTACTCCTGCCAATGGAGCAAATATCATATCGTATTTATTCGTGTTGTAAGTTGTGTCAAACACTACTACATCACCAAAGAAATGATACGATCTCCTTGCAAAAGGATCTGCCCAGAAGCATCTAATAGGCCTGCTTTCTTCATCGAGTTCAAACTTAAAGTAAAAGCCTGGATTTTTTTCTTTCTCAGAAGAAAAAAATTTAATTAACAATTCTTAATCATTATTTTTTTATCATCTCTCACCCTCTGTCCATAGTTTCTTATATCTTTTCCAGCACCCTTATTTGTTGACACATTGGAATATTTGCTTCGAATAACTGTTGGCTCAAAACTCTTTTTGCAGCTGATACAACTCTATAAGATTTTAACAAATGTATCTTGCTTGGAGTAGCAAGTGCATGGTTATGCTCTTCTACAAATTAAGTAACAATCCAATTTGGTCCTGTTTGACTCTTAACCATTGTCATCTTAGCTTTACAGCCAACTTGAACTAATTCTCGATTCCTTTCACCAGATCTTTGAACTGTATGTTTTTCTTTCTTCTGATAATGTTCATTCGTCTCTCCTTCCTTAAAACACACAAACCGTTTCCATATTAGCTCATTTATTCCTTTTTTTTTTCTCTTACTAGTACTCATTCTCGCACTAAATTCACATTCTCTTGCATATGCATTGTAAAATTGGAAAGCCTCTTCAATTGTTTGAAGTTCCTATTTAACCTTTGGCTTTCTTTGCTCTACAACTTGTAGAGTGTACAATTGAGTTCCGGTCTCATCTGACACATTGCTGCAAGCAAATTTAGCTTATGTTATTCACATAGCTCTATGTCTGTTCAGGAAATGCAATGGCAGAAAAATCCAAATAACTGAAAGCAACCAAAATAACTATAGTCAAGAACCAAAACATTCACATAGAATTATATGAACCAAATTGATATGAAATTAAAAATTTAGTACAGTAAATATCACACCAATTGTCAAATGCATTTCTATATATGTATATGACTGAATTCACAAGAAACAAGTTTTTATTTCCTACCTTGCATGTAAAAATCATACATCGTACATTTAAGATTATGAGCTTTAACAAATATTAGATTTCAAATAACATGCATGATTGGTGAATTTTACTATGAGTTTGTAGTTTGTATATATGTATGCATGCATGTATATGTACATATGTTTATTATATATGTATGTATGTACCTTGCACGTAGCCATACCATTCACCATAATCAATAATGGGGCTTTTGGTTTTGGGAACTAATTACCTAAAAACGTGTAGATTGTGCAGAAAACATAAACAAAAACAAATAATTGTCACTAGTAAATGGAATTTTTTTTTTTAAATTGGCAATAAGGGGATTCAAATATTGTACTTTTAAAAGAGCAAGTAGTGGTTTTGACATTTAACAAATAACAATAATTGGTACTTGTTAGTATAGTTGAATAAGATTATAGTTTTACCCCGGTCATAATTGGTACTTGTTTGCTTATCTACTAAGCATTCTTTCTTCTGGTATATCATCAGCATTTAATTCTTTTGGTGATACCCAAAAACCATAATAATAATTTGAAAAATGAAAAGATAGAAATTCAACATCAAAGTAGAAAAAAACACACAAAATTAATCACATTAGTCAGATCCTACGAAATTAATCACACGAAATTAATCCTTTCTGCATTCATATCTAAGCATTCAGCACGAAAAAAAATATATATATCTAAGCATTCAGATCGAAAAATGCAGAGTGAGAGAGGAAGAGAAGGAACCTGAAAGTGGCTATGTTGCTGGAGGTGTTGCGCGGCTGCTGGAGGTGCTGGGCAACAGAGACGAACACGCTGGAGGCAGAGAAGAACGAGGGTGAGCTGGAGCTGGTTTAGGGATTTAGGAAAGGTGATTTTGAAGCTAGAGTTGCTGGAGCTGCTGGACCTGTGAGTTTTTCTCTGTTGTTTTTTTTTTTTTTTTTTTTTGTTTAAAATGGGTGCCACTCACCGTTTCATTAAAGCAGTAAAAGGAAGTCTCTGCAGTGTTTTTTTTGTTTTTGGGTGGTAAATGGGTGCGCACCATTTCATTAAGCTGTAAAAGGAAGGCTCTGTAGGAAAAATTAACGGGAAACGTTGAATCTCACGAAAATCTCACTCCATAAGCTGTGGACTTTCTCACTCTGCAGTAGAACTATATATATATATATAGATTTGTTATACAGTCACAATTTTAGAAAATTAGTTGATTTCTATATATGGTAAAACACTTTTAATTGTGAATCTTAACATGATCCCTTATTTGTAGTTTAGGAATTATAAAATATGTTGACCTCTATATTTGGTAAACATCCTTATTCGTGGTTTTGTTTTTAATTTTTTTTATTATGTTGTTAATTTTACTTTACTTTTTTTTTTTTTTTGGGGGGGGGGGGGGAGAAAGCATATATTTGACAACAATTTTAACTTTTTTTTTTTTTTCCTAAATCGTGATATTAAAATAGGGATTTCCCTACTTAAATTGGAATTTTTTCAAAGAGTAAATAATTCATCTTCAAAAAACTCGATCCCTAAAGTAGGGGTTCTCTACTTCAATTGTGATTTTTGGCACGACAAAAGTTATGAAAATTTACAAAAAACGATTGACCTAACGACCTGTTCTTAATCTTTTAGTGGCCCAACTTAGTTTTGGCAACCAAAATCCATATTTTGGAAAATTTCATTTTTCTTTCTGCTATTGATTCTTGCTCATTTAGATATTAACTTTTCAGTTCAAGAAAAGACATTTATTTTTTATTTTTTATTTTTTGTTTAATCAGTGAGATATTGTGGAAAATTTCATTGCACATTTTGCCATTGATTCATGCTCATTTAGATATAACTTTTCAGATCAAGCATTCATTTTTATTTTTTATTTTCTATTTAACCAATCAGATAGAGAATACAAAGAGAAAGCGATGCTAGGTTTGTGCATGGATATGGAGTTTTTTTTTTTTTTTTTTTTTTTGGGAAGACGTGAGTATGGATGTTAACATTTTTTTCTGATGCAAAAATACCAAAAATGGATCTTAAAATGACTATTTTTATTTTTTTTCTAGTTAAATTTCTTGTGTTTGGGAGAGTTATATAGAAAAAAATAAAATTTGAAGGTAAAAAAATGATGGATCAGTTTTCAAAAATCTGAGTGTATAAAGGTTGAAGATAATGTTATTTTCAAAAATGACAAGATGTTTAAAGGTTTAAAGGGAAACTTCATATCTGGGAAATAGTTGAAATAAGCAAAAATCTAATGTTTTGTATGAAAAGGGTAAATGTTTTCAAATCGGCTATGGGAGTATTAATTGTAATGACTCATAGGGCGGTTGACGTGGCCATGCATTAGTTCTTCCCCATTTTTGTTAATATAATATATATATATATATATATATATATTTTCTTGTCTACAGACCAATGGCTATAGAAAAATGGACTTTGTTTTTATATAAATAATATATTATTATAAGTAACTGCTTCGTACAATTTATTTATAATTTCTTGAGTCTTTCTCCTCTCAAATATATAATCCACAAACATATGAGTTCCTTGTTTTTTTTTTTTTTAATTAAATCTGAATCCCCCTTTAATATATATTATTTACTAAATTATGATTATTTGTTTATACGAGACAGCATATGTCATACAACGGAGGTATTAATTGCTTCCAAATATATATATATTTATATATATATATATATATCGAGAGAGAGAGAGAGAGAGAGAGAGAGAAGAGAAGGAAGGTGGGACCCATGACACGTTTGAAAATTTAAAATTCAAATAGGAAAAGAATAAGACATCCATCCTCCCACGAATAAATATAAACCCTCAAAACTCTACCAACCAACGCGCGCGCACACACACACTCTCTCTCTCTCTCTCTCTCTCTCTCTCTCTCTCTCTCTCTCTCTCTCGCGCGTCCCCACCGATCGGTGTCACGTTTCCAACGTTCTCCTTCACTCATACCTGTTTCCTTCTGATCCACATACAATCCAACCCCATAAACCAACTTAAAAACAATAAAGTTAACTTTTATTTACGAAACAAAAAAAAAAAAAAAAAAAAATTGGAAAAGCCAATTTCAAGTTATAATTATTATATATATATATAAACTATCATATGGTTTATGAGAATACTATTTAAATCTCCTTTTTAAAAATTTATATGAAACTTTTGTTTGATATAACTTTTAAAAAATTTACTTTTTGACAGTTTTTGAGATTGTTTTTATAAGTATTTAGATAATTTTTTTTAAAACATTTTAAATTTGTAAAAGAGTTTTTTAACCAAAACAATAACGAAGTAATGTTTTCTAAAACTCTTTAAAAGATTTTGCAGGAAAAAAAAAATAAAAATTCTTAAAAATAAAAATTGAAACAAAAGTTATACCTAATAAAGTTGAAAGAGTAAACTCATAACATTCAAACAACTAAAAGTTGCATTACAACAACATACCGTATCGTTCCTATTATGATAAATAACATTTTTTTTATATGATTGGTTATTAAATTTCACTTTTCCTTTTAATGCTTATGTATGCATATTTTTTCATTTAGTTTTAAATCATCCGTAAAGTTTATGTCATTAACATTACTCGATTAAAAATATGAAGGTGTTGAAAAAAATATATGATAAGTAAATTAGGAAAAATTGTCTCTTTTTTATTTTTTTATTTTTAAATGAACGTATTAGAGATTTTAAAATTTAGCTTCTCCAAATTTTCCTCAATGAATACTACAGTTTCATCTCAATAAATTCTTAAAAACTATTTTCAAAAAAAAAAAATTTCTTAAAAACTAAAATTAGTGAGAAGGGCGGCACTTGCTATATCATGTAAAAATTTTAAAAAGCAAAAAGGTTAGAAACTTAAAAATATGCACTATTCTTCTTTATTATTCCAAAGTAAATATATATAATGAAATTTTGTATTGCGGACATCTACAAAAATGATGATTTGTAAAGAAATTGTAGTATTTGTGTATAGTATTAACGATATTTTTTAAAAGTTATCGTCTTTGTGTATGTTATTAATGACGGTTTTTTAAAAAATTATTGTCAGCATCATAGAAGAACTCAGTATATATATATATATATACTTTTAGATAAGAAAACTCCATTTGTAAAATTATCTTCATATTAATTCATTTGCTGAAAAAAAAAATCATCTTATTTCATTTATTTATGAGTTAATTTAACTAATACCTACACTAAAATTTGCGAATTGCTCCATGAACTATGAAATTGACTACGCTATTTGAATTTTGAAAACATTGCTTTGTTAATACAACATGGTAAGTACAAATATTTTCATGCATTCACATCTAATCATATAACATTTAATAAGTAGAGTCGAAATTGAGGCTGACTCAATTGATATTGTTTTTTTTATCTATATCTATGAGATTATGTGTTTGAAATATTGAAAGGGAAAAATACATGATAACATTTTCAAAGTTCACATACTATTGATTCAAAAAATTCCTTTAAAATGTTGGCATTGTCCTTTTTCTATTATCATATGGATAATATTTTAAAATTCCTTTAATCATTGCATAAAAAGTATAGTATAGCAAGTAATTCATTATATTGAACACATAATAACATTTATATATTATGGATGATTATAGATAGTTGAGTTTTACGTTATACATCATAATAAAAAATGATATAGATAACATAATGTAATTGTTACATGTAATATTTTCAAGCAATTGTTGTTATGTAACACTGTTTTGAAATTTTATAGTTAAGAGCGAATTTTGCAATCTTTGGC
The DNA here is from genome assembly GCF_031755915.1 of Ziziphus jujuba. Lineage (NCBI taxonomy): Eukaryota > Viridiplantae > Streptophyta > Magnoliopsida > Rosales > Rhamnaceae > Ziziphus > Ziziphus jujuba. The sequence continues at coordinate 8,970,911 of NC_083390.1, forward strand.
ATTACAGCAGATTACCCATTATTCATTGAATTTGCATAACATTCTTACAATGCCATTTGGAATTCCCAATAATAAAAAGTTTTCTAATTAACGGAAAAAAGAAGATTAAAAATATTTATTAGACAAAAGTTTGTAACTCGACATTTTTATAAATTTTGTTTTTCATTTGGTTTTAAAAGTTTATCATCTAAAATTTAAATTCCCCAATATTGATGATAAGTGGCTCCATAAGAGAACATATTAAATGAGTAAAAAATGAAAAATAAATAAATAAATAGAAAAAAACCAACCAAAATTCAATAATCCAAAAAGGAAAGAGAAAGAAAAGATGACCACTTGAGTCCAAGGTGTGTGCGCTCCATGACCTACTTCTCTGTCTCCCGGTCTTTGCCTTTTATTTATTTATTTATTTATTTTCTTTCTTTCTCTTTTTTTTTTTTTTTTTTTTTTTTTTTAAATGACCAAAAACAGTGACAGTGGTTCTACGCTGCTTTTTCACGGATGTTGGTTTTTCTTTTAAAGTGGCGTCGTTTTCGCCATGCCAACTCCAAAATTCCAAACTGGCAAAAAAATGCAAAAGAAGCAAAGGCAAAGCAATGGCGTCGTTGTGTTCAAGTACAGTCCTTTTGTAGTTTCCTGTTTTTATGGTATCAATAATTTTCCAATCTCTCAAATTTTCTTCAAGTGCTTCAACAAGCAACCACAGCTTTTTCTTTCTGTATACATTTTTTGTTTCTATCCGAATGTTTTTTTTTTTTCTTTTTTTTTTTGCAAATCTCAATGAGCTGTAGATTTTCATTCCCAACCTCATTGCTTTCAAACCTAGGGTTAGGGTTTTGCTGAAACAGAGTATCTGAGCAAAACCAGAGAACAAAAAAAAAAAAAAAAAAAAAAATTTTTGGTTGTACCCTTGTTCATTGTCTGTGAAGGAAACTGGGTTTGGGGGTGTTTTGGGGACAATGAAGCGAGTGAAGTCCGACACGCTCTGGTCTCCGAGTCGAGTCGGATTGCTGCAAGTTTTGATGGGCGTAGTGTTCTTCTACCTACTCCTCATGAGCTTCGAAATGCCTCTGGTGCTCAGAACAAGTCTCGGGTCGGGTTCGGGTGATGGGTCATTCGGGTTTCTCAGCGATTCGTTTCCGAGGCCTTTCGCGCTTGAAACTGAAGAGGAATTGGCTGATATAGACGCCCCGAGCCGACCCGCCAATGACCCACTTCGGTTGTTCGGTGGCTCGCCGTACCGTTCGCCGGAGAGGCGGCGTATAAGGGAGTTCAATAAAGTTTCCAGCCTGGTGTTCAACGAGACAGCCTTCGATAGCAATGCCGGTAGGGACGAGTTTCCGGAGCTTCATAAGGCAGCTAAGAATGCTTGGGTCGCGGGAAAGAAGCTCTGGGATGAGCTTGAATCCGGGAAAGTGGAGCTCGAGCCAAATACAAAGTCCGAAAACAGGTCTGAACCGTGCCCGCATTCGATTACACTATCTGGGTCCGAATTCGAAGCTCGGAATCGGGTTTTGGTGATTCCATGCGGACTGACTCTGTGGTCTCATATTACAGTTGTTGGGACACCCAGATGGGCTCATAAGGAATCTGACCCGCTGATATCGGTCTTGAAGGAAGGGGATGATTCGGTGATGGTGTCGCAGTTTATGATGGAGTTGCAGGGTTTGAAGACTGTGGATGGAGAAGACCCGCCAAGGATATTGCATTTCAATCCCAGATTGAAGGGGGATTGGAGTGGGAGGCCAGTGATCGAACAGAACACGTGTTATAGGATGCAATGGGGATCTGCGTTGAGGTGTGAGGGTTGGAAATCCAGGGCTGATGAAGAAACTGGTGGGTCATATAGTCATGTTGTTTTCACTTTAATTATTATTCTTCCTAAAGGTTGTTTCATTTTTATTTTTGTTTTTGTTTTTGATTTTGGTTTTGGTTTCCTTTTGCTGTAAATGGTTGGTCAAATTGGAATAAATTTAGTCTAGGCAAATATATTAAGATGTCATATGTTGTCATTAGCTAAATTAAATTGACTCGACTATACGTTGACCTCTTGAGAATTTGAGAATTTGGGAAATACCAGTGTGGGATTTTCAATTTCTGTATTGTGAGTCTTGTACTTTTCTTTTTGTTTCCATTCCAAGAGCATCGTTTTCTTTTTCTTCTTGAATGTCTTTTGGATGGTCTGTATCTGCTTCAGTTATGCACACATATAGTTCGCCTTCTTTTTCCTTGATGTTGTAAAAAGGGGGGCACATCATCCATCTTTGCTGATTGTTTTGATATTGTGAAGTTGATGGACAGCTGAAATGCGAGAAATGGATTCGTGATGATGATAATCATTCTGAAGAATCCAAAGCCATGTGGTGGCTGAACAGATTGATTGGGCGTACCAAAAAGGTGACTTTAGAGTGGCCATATCCATTTGTGGAGGACAAGTTATTTGTTCTTACTGTGAGTGCTGGCTTGGAAGGTTACCATATCAATGTTGATGGCCGGCATGTCACTTCTTTTCCCTATCGCACGGTTAGTATCCATGAGATATTATCTTATATTATGATGAATCGACATGCTAAAATTTTATACTATGTCCACAGGGATTTGTTTTGGAGGATGCCACTGGACTTTACGTAAATGGAGACATTGATGTGCGCTCTGTATTTGCTGCGTCTTTACCTACATCACATCCAAGCTTTGCACCACAAATGCATCTTGAGATGTCTCCTAAATGGAAAGCTCCACCTGTTCCCTATGATCGTGTGGAGCTTTTCATTGGCATCCTATCTGCTGGAAACCATTTTTCAGAGCGGATGGCTGTGAGGAAGTCATGGATGCAGCATAAATTAATCAAATCTTCACATGTTGTGGCTCGGTTTTTTGTTGCATTGGTATGGATGAATGCAGAAGCCATTGATTGTTTTATGACAAACCATTTATTTGTAGAAACCATTTGCTAAGTTTTGTGTTCAAGATATTACAGCTTTGGGAATTACATATTTTGACAGAATGGAAGAAAGGAAGTAAATGTGGAGCTCAAGAAAGAGGCAGAATATTTTGGTGATATTGTTGTAGTTCCTTACATGGACAATTATGACCTAGTTGTTTTGAAGACAATTGCAATTGCCGAGTATGGTGTGAGTAGTTTGTCTTCTATTTGGCTATATCTGTTCTGTCTTGCTTAAAGTTTGGTATGTTTTTTAAAATTCTGTATGTGACAGGTTCGCACAATGGCAGCAAAGAATATCATGAAGTGTGATGATGACACATTTGTAAGGGTCGATGCTGTGCTTAAGGAGGTGTGCAAAGTCCATGTAGGTAGAAGTCTCTATGTGGGAAATATGAACTACCACCACAAGCCCCTTCGTTATGGTAAATGGGCAGTGACATATGAGGTATGCATTCCCCCCTGGTTCTTCACTTCTCAGAAAATGCTGACTTAATGAATATTGCTTAAAAATTGTGTTTCCACTAGTAATTTCCTTTTTAACATATTATGTTTTATTTTAAAGTCCCTTTGCTTTTCTACATGGTTGTATGCAGATGTTCTTCTTTGAACATACGTTATATTCTATAATACATGCCAAGATGAGATTTTTCTAGTTAGGAAAATGTTCGAACCGTATTATTTCGGAGAATGGTCCTTTATTTTTATAGAAATTTGGTGACGGCAATAAAGAAATGTGGTGATGGCATGTCCTCCTACCTAATTCATCTCTCTGTGTCTATTTTGCTCAGATTTTTTACCTGCCTGATGGCATCACGTAGAATATTCAATGTAATTTTTGGATATCTTCCTACTTGATATAACGGGACTTTTGCTGATTGATATTAAACTTTCCTTGTCCTCTACTGGGGGTTGGTGTCTAATGTTGATTCAATTTATTGGTCTCTTCACATGGGGCCGCACTTTAAAAATATGGAAAAGCGCTCTTGCTAATGTTATTTTCTATTGACTATCAGGAATGGCCAGAAGAAGATTATCCACCTTATGCAAATGGTCCAGGTTACATAATATCCAGAGACATTGCAGAGTTCATCATTTCTGAGTTTGAAAAACACAGGCTGAGAGTATGTTTCATTAATCCTCTCTCTCTCTCTCTCTCTCTCTCTCTCTCTCTCTCTGTGAATTTGTGCATGAACAATTAGATTTTTTCAGTGGTTGGTTGAAGTCCATTTCATAGTTAATTAAAAACCACCCATGTGCCCATAATGCAGTTGTTCAAGATGGAAGATGTAAGCATGGGAATGTGGGTGGAGCAGTTCAACCGTTCAAGAACCGTTGAATATCTGCATAGCCAGAAGTTCTGCCAGTTTGGGTGCATCGAAGATTACTTAACTGCACATTACCAATCCCCAAGACAGATGATGTGCATGTGGGGAAAATTGCAGCAATATCATGGAAAACCTCAGTGCTGCAACATGAGATGATAATGATACCAAAAACAAAGTGGATAGTTTTTTATCCTTACAAAATAGAGAAAATATATGAAGAAGAAAGAGCACACAGAAACCAAGTTTTGCAGCCCTTAGTGTTTCTTTTGTAAATACATGGTGGGGTTTTAAGTTACAACAAGGTTGCTCCTGCCCCTTCCCAATTCTTTCATTATTTCACCCACATTATTTCACCCACATTGCTTCCTTTATTACTCCTAATGAAATTAACCCAATTTCAGTTTTGAAAAGGATCAGCATCATTCTTTTTCGTCTCTCTGTTTATGAATTTGATTACACCAAACAGTCGAGTATTTGCACCACACTGATCCCTGAAGAATGTCTTAACAACAAATTCCACTCTTGTTGTTAGGAGCACGCATTTTCAATAAACAAGAGCTGATTTAAAGTGAATTCTTGTACAAAAGCACATCGATTTTTTATTTATATATTTTGGGGTTTTGAACTTTGGATCGTTGTTAGAGAAAACAATGACAACCCCACGCTAACTATGCAAATTGATTGTTGGTACCATTTTATAATGCTTTCCAATATCATAGACTCACTTTAATCATATTCCATATCATGGATTTATATTCTAAATGCAAAGCTAGCTATTAAAGCGGACGCTAACCATTTAGGAATAAAATAGTGGAGATATGCTTTCCGAAATTGCTTTCTGGTTTATGAAGCTGATAAAGTGATGAAAAAAGAAGGAACCATCCTAATGAAAGTGATTCTCTCCTAGTGGCCGTAGTGCTTTCTAGAAGGAACCCAATTCCTTATAATCTTTTAATCAACCAACTTTAGGATTAAAGTTTTGCTTCACTAGCTGGATCACTCAATGACCCTCAAAGTGCTTGCATGATTTTGTTTTTTTTAAGTTAATGAAAATTTTATATTTGGGTAATATATGAATACAGCAACAGAAAAAGAAGAAAAGAAAAAAGTTGAGACTGAAATATCAGGTAATATAAGAGGTGACACTACTAGCATATCCAGAACTCTGTCATTCATGGATGTTTGAGAAAAGTTACTAGGCTTTTTATTATTAGCCAATTAATTAACTTGAAATTATCCCCATCTGAATAATATAGAGAAATTTCTAACACCAAAAACAAAACGTCAAACCTTAACAATCTGATTTCGACGCTAATTTCCATGCAGTGCTGAATTTCTCAATCTACAGCAGCCAAACCAATAGCCATGGCAAACAATACACCAACCACGCCCCTGTAAGAACACCAAAAATATAGTCACTATTAGAATCAATGATTTAGTCTAAAAATTGTAGCAGATTAGCTAACATTAATTGAACTATAACATATTATATACACATAATCGAGCTCATGTTGTGCGTCTGACACCCAATCGATTAATTTGTGGGATATTTCATCTGAATTACATTTGATCGTAAGCCAAGTATCCAACATAAGCTAGTGATGATGACTCTAGTAGAATAAAATTATATTGTTTTATATATATACACATATATTGTACCAGTCTGCCATGGTAGAAACGTTGAACCAGTGTTGTATGGCCCTCCAAAGAGACAACCAGTTGAGGTATTGAGCCCACTAGGACAGTTACAGATGAAGGAATTATAAGCTCCAGTATACCCACAAACTCCAAAACTCCTTTCACAATAGTCACAAGGACTTGGAAATTCATTTTTCACATTGAATTTGTATCTAAGAGCCATCCCATACTTCCAACTATTAGGATCAGATTCTCTGCCATTGAAGCTGTAAAAACTAGAGTAAGAGCTACATTTCAGCGTCTCCAAATCCATGTCAAACGCCGGTCCGAGATCAACAGGGGCGTAAACACAGCAAGTAGAGATTGGTAGATTATTGGTGCTAATGGGTCTGCAAGAATACAAGGAATTGCAAATGGGTACTCCTCCAGTATCACAGGAAGGGACTTTGGAGCTATTTCCAATATTGTCAGAACTTATATCACTGGGATTGTATATAGGTGAAGAAGTGGATGAACAATCAAGCAAAACAAAGATGGTGTCGTCATGGAAATCAAAAGGAGCATCCCAATCAAGTCCAAAGCCTTTGCTTGGCTGAGTACAGGAACAGGTTGACATGGAAGGGTCAGAGATGTAAATAACTTGTTTTTCATAATCAATGGAGGTCACTGGGTATGAACCCGTGTGGGTTGTGAAGGTGAGGCTTTCTTGGTCGCAATTCACATAATGCTGAAAGCGTGGGTCTCCACAGCCAGGAATACCACCAAATGGAAACCTGAGAGGGACTTTCCCACAGTTTCTTGGGCATAGTTGTGATGAGACTGAGGAGGAGAGTAGGAGTAGAAACAGAGAAATGAAAAACACAGTTGGTGTCGAAAAAAGGATCATCATGATCAGCTTCATTTGTTATGGATATGGGGAGAAGAAAAGTCGTGCAAGAGAGGGTGAGAAATGGTGCTTGGGATATTGGTCTTATATTATGAAGTGAAATGGAAAGCAGCTGAGACGAAGGTTCATTTGCTTTTATGAAAAATTAAATTAATAATAATAATGCTAATCATCCTATTAAAATATTCACCAAATGATAAGGTATCATTACGTTATTATCTTACACTTAATTATATTTATTCATTAAGTTCAATTATCAATGTTTAAGGTATATTAATATTTCAACAAATAAAATAAGAAGAATCATCTTAATAATATTTCAATAAACTTTTCAATATCTTAAGTATTACTCTTTATGAAATGGGGTCTGTGTATTGCTTTCGGTGTTGGCTAGCTAGGTAACTTGGTTTCTATATATGCTTTTTTTTGTACAATTAGCATAGATGCTTCTTGTTTTACAGTTTTCACAAATTCTCTCCTTATGCTCTACCGTGCCACTGGTAATTCAAGCTATATGCTTTTTGCCGACGAGATAGCTCAAGGGGAAATAATTAAGAGAATGCATATGAAATTTTTTATCTTTAACTAAGTTCTCCAAGAAGTAGCCAATAAATAATTTACAATATGCATGAGAGTATCCTTGTTCAGATTGTCATATTGATTAAGAATATGTCCTCATATGATGCCTAAGAGAGTTTATAACTCTAAAAGTCGAATTGAATTTGCATTTTTGGACATCTCAACAGTATTAGCTAGGATAAGCCTACCCAATTCATATCTCAGTGGAAACATTATATTGGCTTTGTCATAATGATCGTTCGAATTCCCATCTTTAATATTCAAGAAAAATAAAATAAAATAAAATAAAATAAAATTTTACATTATTTAAAAATTCAAGGGGCTATAGATTATGTACCTAAATGATTCCCAAAACAAGGATAGCCACAGCTTTTTATTTTGAAGGTCCATTATGCAAACTCACACCTTTTAATCAATCAAATGCCCCCTTACATCATACCCCCTTAAACCAGGCCAAATAAGAGCACAGTGCTAAAAGGAACAAGCAATAATATCCTTTTGTTGTTCATTTTTCATTATTTTTAGTCTCATGATCATTATCATCATCCTCATCCTCATCAATATTGAAAGCACAGAAAAAGTAAACTAGAAATATTATATAATTAATCCCACCATAAGAGTGTGAATAATTTGGTCCTTTTTGGAGTTTTATTTTTAACTCACAACAATTTGTAATTTACTCTAGTTGACATATAATTCCATCTCCATATGTCCTTTAATTAAATATCCTTAGTATATACTTTCAGCAATAAGTTGTACGATGTTTTGGTCCATTTTTATTGTTTAAAATGGTTCAAAAATGACCGTTTTCTTGGTGTTTTAGCTTTGATCTTGAGTTTTTTTGTTTTTTTTTTTAAATGTTAAAACCATAAAACGAGGTGGTTTTATAGTTTGAAAATGCAAAACTCCATTTTTTCATAATACACGTATCTTTTAACCTTTTTATAAAAAATTACCCATTAATTTTATAGCTTATTAGTATTGTCATTGGATCAATTTTAGTACAAAAAGCTTCTTTCATTTTTTTTTATTTTTTATTTTACATGTATTTTTTAAGTGTTATACAACATATGCAATTTGATTACAAAATTGATATTCATATATCTTTAACTAAAGCAAAATAAATGTTTTAATACAATGAAAAACTTATTTTTTTTTTCTCAACTGAACCATTTTTGTTTATTTAACTAACTAAAACTATAATAAATTTGTATGATATAATTACAAAACTAATACTATTCAAAAACTAAAATAATAAAATAATAAATATGTATCATTAATTAATTAAATATCTCAATTATGTATTTTTATTTTTTTTTAAGTTAGAATCTTTTAATTTTTTTATTGAGATTTTTCTTATTTTTCTATTCCTACAATACTATTTTATTTTTTTTATTTTTTGTTATTAAATCATATTATTTTGCTAAATCTATTAACAATTTATATATATATATATATATATATTTTATTTTAACTAGAAATAAATGAACAACTGTAAAATATTATTAATTTTTTTATTTTAAATATAAAACAAATTAGCATTACTTAGTTAAAAAAATTTTAAAATTGGATTTGCAGTTTTTAAAAAAATGAAATGGCAGTTTCGTAATATAAACTAAATTCCATGGCTTTTGTTTTAATTAAAATATGCTTTGGTTTTGTAAAAAGTAAAAGACAGCCGTAGACGTGGGAAAGGGCGAGTGTATGAGCGGGTGTCCAAATGAATGTAATTAGCACCTTTTTTTTTTTTTTTTTTTTTTTTTTTTTTTTTTTTGAGTTTCCCAGTTGTATGGTGCAATTATATCAAGTTTAAAATAGAAATTTTACATTTTATCATATACAAATCCGATCTAAAATCTTCAAATCCCATGGTATGGTTTCTCTGTATCACTATTTGACTTGTGTTAATAGCTCTCACTGATTGATATTATTTAATTTTAATAATAAAAAATCTATAGGGATTTAATTTTATAATAATTATTTATTATCCGTATTTATTTAAAATTTTTATATTATTATCTATATATAATTATATGTTTACAAATATGTCTAATATATGTTTGATAGATCACTTCAGAACCAAAATCTTATATGGTTATCTTTGTTATATTTTTAGATTAAATATAAATTAAAAAACATTTAGAACATTAGTAAATATGGTACACATGCAATGCATGCGGCCAAATCTAGTCATCATATAAACAAGTGAAACTAGTTCTAGTATTCCACTCGTAAATTTCACCATGTTTCGTTCAATGGTACAGCTTAACCAAAAATTACTGTTATCTCAAGGATATGTCATTCAAATTATTCTTTTTATTTTTAATTTTTTAATTTTTTGAGTTGACTATATTTGGCCTTTTTTAATTGTACTACCTTTTATGTTTTCCTCTTGAACTATAAAACTCCTTATATTGTTGTTGTTTTTTCTTTTTTTTTTTTTAAATAATTTATTTAATTTATAATCTATTTAAAAATTTTCGCATTTCGTATCATTAGAGTCCGTATTTTCATAGATACAGATAAGAATATTCAACCATTAAAATTATTTATTTTGTCATCCTCTTATTTTGTTTCCTAAACCATTATTTTTATATCAATTTAGTCTATCATGCAATCTTAGTCACAGGTCTACACTGGGAAAGAGATGCCAAGATATAATATTATCCTAATAAATTCGGCAAAATTAGCCTTACATATTGTACAACAGAAAAATAAAATAAAATAGAATAAAATAATTTCTAAATAGAGATAAATATATTGTGCATGTTTAATTTCATCAAATTCATATATATATGAAAATGTACATTTGAATTTAATTGGCATAAAAGCAATAATTCAGGTGTCAACGTGGAAGATTTGGTAGTCGTAGGGTGTAAAATGTTAGAAGTTGCATAGCTGTGAGAGTAAAACGTAATTTTCCTTTTCTTTTTAATTAAAAAAAAAAAAGAAAAGAAAAATGGTGTACTTTCAGATTTTGAGTTTGTAAGCCCATTAGGCCTACTAAAATTGATCTTTTTTAAAATGGGCTTGGCCCAGCAAAATATTCTTATTTGAATACCGTACAACCATGGTCATCTCCCTGAAGCAGGTAGAAAGTGTTCGACTTTTTTCCGCCATTAATCAATTCCAAGGTACTGAACTGTATACATGTTTACTCTACTAACTGGGTTTTCATTTTTTTTTTTAATCATTATTGTATAATTCGTGGCTTTTTTATTTTTCTTTAAATCAATGGCACTGTATGACCTTATTCTACATGTGGATGGATTTTTCCGATGGCAAATATAATATATTGCTTCCACATAAATTAGATAGGACACTAACTCATAAGGGATGCATAATAGCTATTCTGAATTTTAGATTTTGGTTTTTTGGGGCTTCTTTTTTGTATATGGGACCATAGAACTTAGTTGGGGAAGCAGAGAGAGTGTGAGGAATGCTCAACTAGTGTTTAATAGAATGTCAATAAGAATATATCTTTTTTCTTATATGTAAATTACTTCAATAATGATATAGATGTAGCAGGCCAAATTTGTTCAGTTGTTCATGGAAAGAATGATGCCTTGGTAGTTTTGTCTGGACTCTGACCAAGTTATATTTGAAGAATAGGAAAAGAGGAGAGCAGAAAAAGAGTTGCTTTACCATGTATTTAATCGAATTGAGTGGAAAAAAAATTGTTTCTTTTACAGGGATGGAATGATGAGGAAATCTCTTTGCGTTGATTATTCTAAATGGAGGGATGCTGGATCACCAGACAAAGGATTTTTAAATTATTTCTTGATGCGATTCTTTAACAGATATGAAGAGGTGCGCCATCTTCTCGGTCAGTTGTTTGCAGACCATCTTACATAATCAATATTTAAGTTTTGCTTCAAATTGTTTGCCATTCTTCTCCTATAGAAGTTGCTTGTACCATGGACCTCTCATCAAGCTCAACAAATATCAGACCTTTTCCTGATTATTCCCCTAAAAAACCTACCATCAGAGATGCTGAATTTGTTCATCATATTTCCACCACAATAAAATTACGTCGGTCTGAGTCTCTACGCCGCATTCTGAAGTCTTATGAGTCCAAGTTCAGGCCTGACCATTTAATTTGGATTTTTATGAGCATTAAGCATGATTATAAATTGGTTTTGGATTTCTTTGATTGGGCATGCCTACGTAGAGAACCATCACTAGAGGCTCGCTGCATTGTTGTTCAAATTGCTACAGCGTCTAAGGATCTCAAAATGGTTCATGGGCTTATTCGTGAGTTTTGGGAAAAACCCAATTTAGATGTTAGTCTTTCATTCACTAATTTTGCTGAGAAACTGATATACACTTATAAGGATTGGGGTTCAGATCCCCATGTATTTGATATTTTCTTCCAAGTCCTTGTTGAAACTGGGATGCTCAACGAGGCAAGAAATTTTTTTGACAAATTGTTGACTTATGGTTTGGTTTTGTCTGTTGATTCTTGTAATTTATTTCTTTCTCATCTATCAAGAAGTTTTGATGGCTTTGAGATGGCAATAAAGGTTTTCAATGAATATCCCGAAGTGGGTATTTGTTGGAACACTACATCATATAACATTATTATTAAATCTCTTTGTCAATTAGGAAAATAAAAGAAGCCCACCATCTACTACTGAAAATGGAGTTCAGGGGTAGTATACCAGATGTTGTAACTTATAGTACTATAATCAGCAAATATTGTCACATTGGGGAGCTCCAGAAGGCTTTGGGGCTCATAGGAGAAATGGAAGTAAAAGGACTGAAGCCGAACCCATATATCTGTAACAGCATAATACTTTTTCTCTGTAAGAATGGCAAACTCTATGAAGCTGAGAAGGTCCTGAGGGAGATGATGATGCAGGGATTAGTTCCTGATAATGTGGTTTACACTACCTTAATTGATGGTTATTGTAAGTTGAGCAATGTTCCAGCTGTATATCTGTTGTTCGATGAAATGAGGGTTAGGAAAATTATTCCTGATTTTGTAACGTATACTGCTATTATACATGGGTTTTGTAAGGCTGGAAAGATGACAGAAGCTGATAACATCTTCCATGAAATGGTAAGCAGGGGGTTGCAACCAGATGAAGTTACTTAGCAACATTTATTGATGGTTACTGCAAAACAGGTGAGGTGAAAAAAGCTTTTTCTCTTCACAACCAGATGGCTAGGAAGGGGCTTGTCCCAAATGTTGTCAGCAAGGAGAGGTAGATATCGCTATTGACCTTCTTCAAGAGATGCATAGTAATGGTCTTCATTCAAATGTTTGCACTTACAACTCAATTGTTAATGGTCTTTGCAAATCAGGGAATATAGTGCAGGCCCAAAAATTGAAGGAAAAAATGGAGGAGGTGGCTGGTATGCATCCTGATTCTTTCACTTATACCACTCTCATGGATGCGTATTGTAAAATAAGGGAGATGGATAAAGCTTATATGCTGCTGCAAGAGATGTTGGATAAAGGGTGTAAGCTGACAGTTGTTGCATTCATTGTGCTGATGAATGGCTTTTGCATGTCAGGAATGCTGGAAGATGGTGAGAGGCTACTTGAATGGATGTTGGAGAAAGGTATAATGCCTAATACCACTACCTACAATTCTCTTATGAAGCTGTACTGCATAAGAAATAATATGCGTGCCACAACTGAGATTTATAGGGGTATGTGTGCGCAAGGATTAATACCCGATAACAACACCTATAACATTTTAATAAAGGGACATTGTAAAGCAAGGGATATGAAAACAGCAGGGTTTTTGCACGAAGAAATGGTCGCAAAGGGATTTCTCCTCACTGCTAGTTCATACAATGCCCTCATTAAGGGTTTTTACAAGAGAAAGAAATTTGCGGATGCTAGAGAACTATTTGAAGAGATGAGAGGACAAGGTTTGATTGCAGATAGAGAAATATACAACCTTTTTGTTGATATGATCTATAAAGAAGGGAACATGGAGGTTACTCTTGATCTTTGTGATGAAGTGATTGAGAACTGTCTCGTAAGGAGCAAGAACAAAGACATGTAGATAGATTTTGTCTGTTATACTACTGGGTTCTCCTTGGACAGAAGTCTGTCAGTTTTGATTTCAATGAACTTCTATCTGGTGTGCTTTCCTGAGCTGGATCTTATCTCATTCTTGATTGCACAATTTCTAGATTATAGAAATCCTAATGGAATGATTTTGTATTGTCGTACTCAGCTGTCATCATTTGATAAGGAATTAAAGGCAGATGAAGCTCAGCACTTGACGCCTCCTACTTGTTCAGTGTACATACCGGAACAATCTCAAAAAATCCCCTCTTTTAAAAGCTTCTTCTTTGATTCTTCGTCACTTTCAAGATATCATAAAGGTATGACGATGGATTGAGTGACCTCTTCTGTGTCTAATTGGCTTTTTTAATTAGAAAACCTGGCCTAATCTTTTTTTAACAGCTAAAAGTAAGCTCTTTTCAGCATTCTTCTGATTAACTTGTGTGGGTAAATGGAGCGATTTTAGTAAAGCTGGAAGAGTTAAGTGTCAAATCAGGCAAGGTGCAGACAATGGTGGTCACTTGCATTATATAAATTAGATAGGGAAAGACAAAACTGAAGGTGGTGGGCATTAGATACTAGCAAAGCAGCGGGAGAGAATTTTCAATAGAACAACTTCAAAGGCTAATCTTAGATGCAGCTCACATCCACCCACCCCACAACCCCCCTCCCCCCCCCCGGGTTTCTACACAAAGAAGAAATGGGAGAAGAAACATCCCTCACACCTTCCTTTGAACAAAAGTAATTGCAGCGACTTGGATCACCACCCTATAAACTCCACTGCCGGCTAAAACAAAAACATCTTTACTGTTATCCTCTCCGAACGAGTATATGTAACTCAAAGCTGGTTGCAAACTCTCGGGAATAGAGTTGGAATAAATTGATAACATTTAAATAAATATTTTCTTCATATCCTCCAAATTTAATATAAATAAAACGGCATTGAAACAATGGTGGGAAAATTTTTTGATGGTATTGAAAAATATTGGATATATATATATATATATACCATTAGATATTAAGATGACGGATTATTTGATGAATTGAAGTTGTGGGTGTTATCCATTGTTTTATAAAAATTGGGAATTGGTATTTATATATATATATATATATGGTTTTTTTAGACGCATCCATACAATAACGGTGTTCTGTAGTTGTGGATGTGATTAGAGCGCTGGTGGAATGTGATGAGCACGCATGTTTATACTTTTCCATGATTACCATCGGATCGTGGGTAGGCAAGTTTGATATTGGCCATAGCCGTCTCACTTCGTGGCTGGGATTGAATTTTTAGCATCGGCACTGCTGGGACGCTAGGGCGGCCTGGATGCCGGTTTTCTTTCTATAACTTTCCCGTCAGACGGTGCCTTGGGATGCTGGTTATTATAGGACAGTACTGGTATAGTATGGTGCGTCAAGTTTTTTTTATGCCACCTCATTATCAAAGTTAAATGTTTTCAAAATGTATATTGTGTTAAATCTTGCTTGGTTAATTTGATTGTGCTCAATTCTTTTAATATGAAATTTGTTATAGTTTATTTATTTATTTAGATGTGATCTTATTTATCTTGTGGTAATTTACTATAAATTCAATTAATTGTTATTAATATATTCTCAAGGTAAATTTCAATTCTTAATATTTATTGTTGTTTGTGTTTATTCATTTATGATGCCCTTACTTTTCCGGGTATATGAATGTTGGGTTTTGTGAAATGCAACTAAGTGAGTTGTGAGAATTTTGAGGGCAACATCATCTTCAAATAATTACTATTATTATTATTCTAGCATTATTAATATTATGGTATGGTATATCGGATCACTCACTGAGATGATTAGCATCTCACGTGCTTAAATTCGTCATCCTAGATCCAGGTTAGTAGACATTGACGTCCGAGGCGCGCTCGACATCTTTTCAGTTGCGGATAATTCGAGGAGGTCTGTTTTTCTTCATTTTCCTATTTCCTATCCTGTAATATTTCTTTCTTTTCTCTGTTGTCACAACTTTTATTTTTGTGTTGTAACTCAAATGCTCTATATACTGTATTGAACATTGTAATATCAAGCAACATGCTATTTAATATGTATACATAGGATTTAAATTTGCTAGATAAATATACCATAAAAAGACTACATATATACACAATAGCCAATATGTTAAATTAAACAATAAAAACTAAATAATAAAATTAAAAGTAAGCTACCACAAAGAAAGTAAATTAAATTGAGAATTAATTCAATAATGATAAAAACATATACATTATTATAGAAAATAGAAAGAAAGTCGAGTAAACATAAGACCTCGTATAAGTCAAGTAAATATAAGACCTTATATATAAGCCCATTAAAAGAGAGTAGAAATTAGACCTTATAACATTATTATAGAGAATAGAGAGAAAGTCGAGTAAATATAATACCTCACACGTAAGCCCATCAAGAGGGAATAAAAATTGGACTTTATTATGCCAAACAATGCAAACAACAATTCAACCAAAACTAACACGGATAATCACATATAAGCCCATTAAGAAGGAGATAAAATATTATTATAGAAAATAAAAAGAAAATTGAATAAACATAAGAACTCACGTGTAAGCCCATTAAAAGGGAGCAGAAATTCGATTTTAAATATGTGAAATAATGCAAACAACAATTCAACCGAAACGAATACAAATAATCACATATAAACTCATTAAGAAGGACAAAAAATTAGGTTTTACACATGCCAAATAGTGCAAAGAGGATGAAGAAATTGGACAAATGGATAGCAAATTAAATTGAGGATTAATTCAATAATGAATATCATGCAGTTGAATTATATGGAAATAGAAATAGAAAAATTCTGAACAAGTTTTTGAAATAGAGGATTCATTTACAGTTCCAATGCAGGTTATTATGTGATCTTCTGCAAGTACATGTTTGCCCTTAACTCTATACTGTACAAATATCAATAGCTAGTGCATAAAACCTTTGCCTCAGTACGGATTCTTTTCTTCACAAACTCCATTCGTCGTGTTTCACTCCAGGGTTAAACTAATGAAAAGGATTTGAACAAAAGATAATATAATTATTCCACCAAAACAAAAGCAGTAAGAAAATAATGTAAAGTTCGATACTCTGCTGCTAATTCCAAGAGAGAGGAAGAAAAACTGCATTATCTATGGTCAAAAAGTATGTGCAAACCTGCAAGCAAAGAATAGTTTTGTTCTTTTGACCCAAAATAATAATAATAATAATAATAATAATAAATAAATAAATAAATAAGAAAAAGAAAAAGAAAAAGAGTAACTTTATTTCGCTGTCATATTTGTGTCATTTATTATTGATAAGGCATCAGTCCGGCCAATGGATCTTAAAAAGAAATGATGGAGAATCTTGCTGTAATCTCTACTCCAAATCTGAAAAGAAACCTGTATATATGCTCTTGTTGGATTTAGCAAATGTTTGCTTTCATTTGAGTCTTCTAAACAAGTTGCAGTGACCATTTCTCGCCCACAATTATAAGCTGCAGTGTTCATCAGGTACTTCGTAAAACAACTTCTCCTTTTTCTGCTACTTTTGTATATTAGTGTTGTTATGCTTTTTTTGATATATTTTGGGAGCGCCCGTTTTTTATGTTTCACTGTTATTACTCAATCAGCAAAAAATTTTAAAAAACAAATAATAATAATAATAATAATATATTAACAATAAAATAAAAAATACAAAAGAATAATCACTAAATTGCAAATCCAAGAAAAAGGATGTTTTTGAGACAGATAATTTGGAAGTAATTTACTATATTACTTATGGTCTGTCACACATCTTTTGCCAAAATAGTAGGAGCAGATCAGCCCAAAGATCTAGAAGAGAAAAAGACATAGATAAAAAAGAAAATAAGAGAAAAGAAAAGAAAAGAAAAGAAAAGAAAAGAAATGTGATATTAATGTATTACTTATTGCTCGTTTATAGTGCATTTACGTATGCAATACCTTTGTTAATTAGTTCAGTGATCTTGAAATTGGTTTTTTAAGCAGCAATAATTCTATTCCATAGCTAGAGGATGACAAGAGAAAACGCAGCCATGCATACTTATTTGATGGCAAAACGGATGAAAGATTTTTGGGATAACTGGGGCATCGAAATGCTAATGACACTGAGCTGTGTCATGCATATGGTGCTCACTCTCTTTGGCAGCAGCAGAAGGAGTATGACAGCACGTCAAGGTCTATTGAGATTCTTAATCTGGTCTGCCTACCTCCTGTCAACTTATGTTGCCACTGTTATTGTAGGTAAGCTCACTCTCATACAAATCAATGGCACCACTGAAGAGAACACTGATAGTGAATTGAAGGGCTTTTTAGGATCATTGCTTCTTGTGCAACTAGGAAGCCGAGATGCCATCACCGCCTACTCAATCGAAGATGATCGATTGGGAGTGAGGCAAATTCCCAACGTGATGGCCCAGATCTGTTCTGTGTCCTGGATTCTTTTCAGGTGCTGGAATTATACTCTGGTTTCATATCTTTATTTCCCTTTGTTAGTGGCTGGATCCATCACGTATGGAGAGAATGGATGGGCTCTGTACAGTTCACTAAGTGGGAGATCTGGCATTACCACTTCTGCATTCAAAAAAGAGAAAAAGGAAATTGAGCATATTTTAAATCTCATCGACCCCAGCAACGAAGACGCAAAAACAGTCAACAAGCTCAATAAGCGAAATCTGGAAATGGTCTTAAAGGCCTATTGCCGCTTTTTTTCCTTCAAGCCTCATATCGAGAAGTCGATGTACAGACCTTTATACCAATCTGATCGTCGACTGTCGATAAATAAACGTGATAATGACATGTTCTTCCCAATCACAGAGATCGAACTTGGTTTCATGTATGACGTGCTTTACACAAAGGCTCCAATCGTTTATACGCGGACCGGTTTTGCTCTCCGCCTCATCACTTCTCTAGGATTGGTTTCCTGCTCAGTTGCTTTTGCTTTTTGGTTCAAAGATGCCTTCGTCTATTACATAAATGCAGGTTTCACTCTTGTGGTTCTTGGGGTTATTATTACGCTAGAGGCTTATCAGATCTACATGCTCTTGTTCTCCGACTGGGCAATAATAATGTTGCTCAAGCACAATAAGCATTGGATCCAGAAGCAACTCTTGAGATTTCTAGCCTCCAGATCAAGTAAATGGAAAAGGTGGTCCAACATATTGGGCCAATTCAACTTGGTGAACTACTGCCTTAAGTATGAACGTCTCTATTTCAGTACAGTCCTCGAACTCCCAGCCGTGGACATAGAGATCAGGAAGGTTTTCTGCACAAACAATGAGGTAATTTCTGATGTGTTGAAAGGAATGTTGATCGAAAAAATGAGAAAGCTGGAGAAGCCAACAGCATTGAAACCCAACAGCAATTTCAGGTTGGGAATTCCTAATGAGTTGGCAGACAGGTTGAGGGAAGAAATGAAAGAGCTGGATCGAAACAATGGTACCACTAACTTGTACGAAAGTGTGGATGGTACGGAATTCGATAAGAGCATCATACTTTGGCATCTTGCAACCGAGATTTGCTACAGTTTGCATAGTGATCGCAAAGATTCTAACCTGAAAATAAAGATGGGAAGGCATCTGTCTAACTACATGATGTATCTTCTTGCCGTACGATCTGAGATGCTGTCCATCCCCACCTCCGAGATAGTATTAGAGGATGCACGCAAGAAAATCATGACGTTTCTGAAAGCCAATTCCTCAGTAAGAGATGTTGAAACGGCATGCAGGAAATTAAATGAGCAAATTGTTGTAGAAGAGAACAAGGAAGCAGATCAGATCCCGGTAACCAAGAATTGGTGCCCACTCCTGGTTGCAAAAAAGGTGAGCGGTACGCTATTGTCATGGAGTAATTGTGATATATGGGATGTGATATGCAGTGTGTGGGTAGAAATGCTTTGCTTTGCCGCCATGAATTGTCCGGCCGACTGTCATTCGGATCAGCTCAGGCGAGGAGGGGAGATTGTGACTCATGTATGGCTTATACTACTCCACGAGATAGACGCAGAAGGTAGTGAAAAACATTCAAGCAGAAATCAATCTCAGACTCTTTCAACAAGTAACAGATAATTTGTTTTATTGATTTTCTAGTAGCAATTTTTTTTTTTTTTTTTGTTTCTTCTGGTCTAAAGCATTTATGATGTCGCTAAGGGGATTTGCCTTGCCAATAAACTATAGAAACAGTTAGTATGTGCTGGATTTATTTATGTAACAGCCCATTAGGGGTCAAGCCCATTACTTTTATTTTCTTCACAAACCAACTATTTAGTGCAGGCCTCAACCTAATGTTGTTACTTTAATGAAAAAGCTCAACCCATATTGATTTAGTAATCAGATTTTAAAAAATAATAATTATAATAATAAAACAAAAGTTTCAATTTTTAAAACATTGAAACTGTACTTGTCTTCCTCCATGTTGAACAAAGAATAGTGAGTGTGGAGAGCATAAAGATTTTCATCCATTTTTTCCTCTTTCATTTTTCCACCAAATACAATCTTATAGTCAAAATGAAGCTCTTCATTTCCTCTTTAAAAAAGTTTCATTGCATATAGAATAAAGATTTGTTTTTGGAAAATCTATTGAAGTTTTACTCACTTTTTAAGCTTCAAGGTAAGAATCCAAACCTTAGTTTTATTCTCTACACATTTTGAATGTGTTTATACGATTTTGGAGGTATTTATATTGGTTTCTATAAACTTCTTTTTAGTACTTGTAAAATACATATTTAAGACGAAAACATTATTCGTCTCTTTGTTCCATTTTAACAGTTGATACGAACACAGAGCAGGACTTAGAAGGGCAAGAGGTTCGTGTAGAAGTTTTGGCTTAATGAAAAGCTTTACAAGCTTCGGTTGGAAGTAGGTAATAATTTGGACTTTTGTTTTAGGTTTGTAGAAAATGAAAAGTGGGTTATTATCTAGCTAATGTACCGTTTTGATGACCTATTTGCTACGCATGCGCGCATGCGCGCGCGCACACATACACACACACATAGATATATAGATATCTGTATATATATGTAGGACATTGATTTTTGATGAAAACTTAATGTTTTGGTTGAAAACTGAATCTTGAAATCTTGCTGTCAGCTGATAGTCCGTGGATAAATGTGTGGATTTGAAGTACCTGTTAATTTCGGTTTGCTTTGAAATTTCAAAGGATGAGACTAGGCATGTTAAAAAAAAATTTGGAAACAAGTTTCATCGAAAAATGTTAAGTATTTGATTTAATGTGCACTTTCCAAGTTAAATTTTGCTTCAGAAATTTTTTGACAGCAGCAATAACTTAAACATTGTGGAGTCTAAAACCACATAACAAATGAACTCTTTTTGAGCTGAATTTTTATGGAGATATTGATTTCTATATCTAATTACATTCTGACAGTTTTCAGTGATTTATGTTTTATAATTCATCTAAAATCAACTTTTCATCAAGGTCACCTCTGTTTCAAAACTGATTTCCAGATTTGTAGCTTTAAACAAAAAATTCAAGTTGGTCCAATATTTATTTAGCTCTTTAGGGCTTCAAACACTTTATATAGGTACTTACATATTTTGATTTTGATATTGGAAACTTTCATGTAAAATCTCAATTTCTTTGGTATTAAAGTTGTGTTTATTTGTATAAAAAGTTGATTTTAGAGTTTTCTTTGCTATGTATGTATTGGATGGGAAGTAAATTAGTTTTGATTCTTTTTTTGACTTGCAATTTTTACTACATATAGTTTCATATGTCTACTATGTTACTTTAAGATTTCAAGGGATTTAAATATGGTTTGGTTGAAGAGAAATATTTTACTTCAAAATAGTTTTTCATAATGATGCTACATGTGAATTGAATTTTTGGCACTTTGCTAGTTGGTTTAAAGTATTTTAATTATATTGCACATCAGGTTGTATTTCGTTATGACAAATACTTATGCAAATGGTTGATTATATCTGTCTATTGGGAATGATTTTGAGGATATAAATAAATTTTGTTCAGTTTTTATATATTGAAACTAGATAAAAATAAAAAGGGCCTGGAGCACTTCGATTGAAAATCCCTAGACATCATGGTAAAATAATAAAAGTGTAATTGGTATCTGGATAAAGAATCTCAAAATCTGAAAATGGTGGGTGACAATCCATGGAAGAATGCACCCAAAATTACGTGATTGACTTATAAAAACTATTGTAATATGAAATATAGCCAATGTTTTGACAATATTATTTTATGGGTTGTTTTAATAGTTCTTGATGTTAGTACATTGGTTTGCAAAGAGTTTTTACATTTGTTTATATTATGCTGACGCTTATTTTTGTTATTCAATTTTATATGCAAAGTATTCATGTCTGCTATTATTTAAAAAATAAAAATAAAAATAAAAATAAAAAAATTGTTATATACGGAGCTTGTAACTCACACATACTTTCAGGAGTTAGAGAATGAAGCCAGAACAAAGAAGTGGCATAGTATCTTCGTAGCATCTTTGGGAGCTTTATTGCTGATTTCCATTTTTTGGAGCTTAGTAGCAACTTTTGAGGATATGATAGACCTTCAACTTTAATTTTGTGTAAAGATATTATTGGATATATTCATCATTTTTTGTGAATTTTATAATTTTATTTGGTTGTTTCTACTTATTTATCATCTATGATTGTGCTTGGGGTGGCAGTTTGTATGACCATAGCTTGGTGTTTTAAACACTTGAGTTTGCTATCTTTTGTAACGTATTGGGTATGGTTTGTAAGTTACATTAAACATTAATTTTCTTTAATTTATACAAATATTTTATATTATTATGTTTGGCTACTGTAACTAACTAGTATAGCGAATTTAGGTATGGCCAGGGGCGGCAACTTATTAGTCCTTTCAAACTATTTATTATATTTTGTTAATATTTTTTTTTTCTTTTCAGAAGATATATATTTTTAAACTTACAGAACATCTTATTATATTAAAAGTGTATCGGATTTGATACAATGAGGAATTTATATAAAAGAACTATGAAGGAATCATACACAGCCATAAGATGATGCAAATCATGCATATCTGACAACATGGATACTTCTCTCAGAGTTCTTTTTTATAAGTCCTTCATCATATCAAAAATCATATATACATACATATATATATATATATATATCTAGATCACAAAAATCATACAGATCTAATAGATATGGATGTTGTCCCTTACAATCTCTTTCCATATTATATTATTTTTGTACATATATATATATATATATCAAAACTGTATATTTATAATATATATATATATATATATATTCTATGATACAGATATATACATCATAAAAATTTGTGGTTACATATAAAAAATAGGAACTATTGTCGACAATATATAAAGATTACATATATACAACCAAGCTTAAATCAAGTTTTTAATGTTATAATTAATGTTGGGACTTCCTTTTTTAACCTTTAAATCGCATAAATGGTTGAGATTTAAAATTACATTATTAATCACTTTGTCCCAACAGTGTTTATTTTTTATTTTTTAAATAGAATTTTAGTATGTAACTAAATCCATAATTTATTATTTTTTTAATTTTAAATTTTCATTTTTAATGTGATTTAATAGTTTATAAAGAAAGACTCAATATATATGAACAATATCAAGTTGTTCTGATATGAGCCTGGATATATATATATTTAGATATAATATAGATATATATATATATTTTTTAATTCTTTCAATTTTTTTTTTTTTTAAAAAGGATGTAATAAGATGTTACATAGTAGACTCAGGTATCATAATTAACAATAAGACTATGGCAAATCTTTATAAAAACTATCCAATTGTGCTAATTATATTTAACATGTTCTACTACCTAAATATTTTCAATTGAATCAATAAATATTATGATATTATTAGTTATAATTAACATAAATATTATATTGTATCATTAAAAAGAATGTAAATAAAAATTATATGGTGCTATGTAAAATAGTAATATATATATATATATATATATATGCATGAGAACTAAAGTTGTTAATATAATTTAATATATTCAAAGGCCATTATTGACTTTTGTGATTGATAATAAACCCTCCTTTGGGTTACCCCAATTATATTTAATTTCATTCTTTCAACAATGCTTACTAACCTCCCTTTATTTATCATAATTTATCAACATATGTCAGGACCCATCCAGAATCCCTTATCAGAACTCTAGATAACTCCTGATCCCAGAAAAATCCCATCGGACCTTCTAATGGAAAATTCGACAGTATTTCCTCTAAGAGTTATACATACCACAAAATTCTCTGCACAGAAAATATGTCTCTAAAAGCATCACCTTATTCCTCTCACTTTATTACAAATAATTCTACGAATTTCTGCACTTCATAAAAAACACAATACAAGGAACAAGCATAATATTAAATAAATAATCATCTAATGCAATATACAGAGAATCATAGGGTTTACATTTAAGTATAAAATTTAATACAACACAGAAATAGGAGGAAACAATACAAGATAGGAAGGAAAAAAAAAAAAACGAAAGAAAAAGGCTTCTTAGAATGCAGCAACGAACAAACATGTCGAGCTCGCCCTCGAACAGTTAACGCATACTAGCCTGGGCCTAGGGGAACAAATTTAAAAACATGAGATGCTTATCATCCCAACGAGTGACAACAAACTACTGCACAAATAAAAATATAATATATATATATATATCTATATATATAATAAAGGTTATTAATAATAATAACTTAAATAAATAAATAAGTAGTTAAAAATAATGAGTAAGTGAAAATAAAAATTTTCTCTCAAAACCCTCACAATTTTACTCACTTGGAAAGTTCCCATTTTAAAATAATTTTCACAAAACCTATCATTTTATACCCTAGAAATCAAGGAAATAATAATAAGTAAAATACAAATAAAGTATGAATGATTTAAAATTTAAAATTAACATTGAAAATAATTTTAGTAACAAATCATTAAATTGAATACAATATCATAAAATAAAATCACAAATCAAATTTATATTGGAAAATTTAGTATAAAAGAAAAATTAACCTCGATATATAATTTATAATATTTTGATTAATAATCAATTAAATAATAAAAGAAATATTTTAAATATGTTAATTAACTTAAAACCTCAATTTGGAAATGGATAACAAAATACAATAAAATTCATGTTAAACCCTAAAATTCAAATAAATAATAAAAATATGATAAATGCATTGTAAGAAACATCAATTTGAAATAAATGATAAAAATATAATAAAATACATTTTAAATCCTAAATTTAAAATAAATAGAATAAATAATAAAAATATGGTAAAATACAATTTAAAACACCAAGTTTAGATAAATGATAAAAATATGATTAAAAATACATTTTAAAAAACGTATCGAGAAAATTGTTTGACGCACCACACTGACGGGGAGGTTAAAGAGAGAAAGTTGCAAATGGTCGCCTTGGTTTCCCAACAATGTCGATGCTCATAACAAACATCTTGGCTATGGAAAGGGGCAACTAACGCTCATTATATAATACTTGCTAATCTTCAGATCCATGATATCCCATAGGATGATCATACAAACTTGTGTGCTAACAAACAAATACAGTATAGAATCCAATACTGTATGATACATTTAAAACCAATAAATCATCATCTCATAAAATATAATAGGTTTACCACACCTTTTTAACCCCATCAAATTCACATTTCCTTTTTAAACCATTGTAAAAAATCCATCAATTTAAATACCAATTTGTAACACCATAAAACCAAATCCATAAATATTAAAATGCATAAACATATTTTTGAACACAATAACTTAATACAATATTTTCTCAAATCCTCAAAATTAATTTATACAAAAAAGAACATTTAAAACCATATAAAATTCATATATAATTTAATCCATAAATATACATTTTACTACGCATCATAAATGCAACAATAAATTTAACAATAGTCTAAAACCATATTTCTTTAAAACAAAAATATAAATTCGATGCCTCACGTATATTTAAATCACATATAGATTGGGCCTTACCTTTCGGAGATTGAACCGGTGGTGGTCTTAATCCAATCGGGAAGGATCGGAACTAAACGTCCTCAAATCTCTCGATTCGTTATGATTTGGAGGAAATGGACCTCGGATTTGGGTTTAGAGAGGTCAAATTAATGGAAAAAGATGGGCAGTGTCATTGAAAACTCACCAGAACTAAGAAATTCGACAAGCCACCATGGTCATTAAAAAACGTCATCTGCGGTGGCGCGTCTGATGGCCATTAGCCATGAAATTTGGTGGGTAGGTAGATGAGGATGGGTAACACGATGGTGTGGCGATATCAAAAATGGGTGGTCGGATTGAGAGAAATCGGTCGTTGAAGCTGATGGAGCCGTTGCTGGAAATTTTCCCAATCCTAATGCATCGTCGGTGTGCTGGCCATGGAACTCGGCCAGCCGAGCGGTTTTGAGGGGGCCAACTTGGTGGGATGGCGTATGTGTTAGAGCATAGTGGATCATGGCTAGCCAATTTTCTCTCTCCTCTCTCCTATTTCTTTCTCCTCTTTCTCTTTCTCTCTTCTCTCTCTCTCACCCCCACCTCTAACATTTCCATGAATAAAATACCACCCTTGGATGCCACTGTGCACTTACAGGATTGGTTAATGAGTCACACATGGCATAACGTAGGTGGGCACTATGCACACGATTTTCACACGCACATAGTTTTGTACACTGTAATACAATCTCAAAAAAACACTATAACAATCGCGATGAAAGAAGATGCAATTAATGCGTCGTGTAAAAAAAAGCCGAAGTTGATATGGTGTCACCAAAACCATCATAGAAAAGCCAATGATTTAAAAGTGTTGCCTAATATTCAAGAAAAGCTTACGCTTTTAGTAGAAAAAATATCGCTATTGAACATAAAAGCTGACGCATTTAATTAAAAGTGTCGGCTATTGTTTAAACATTTGACAATGCTTTCACTAAAAGCATTGGCTTTTGTTTAGACTTTTAACGATGTTTTTTTTAAGGTAAAGCATCGCTATTGTTAATGTTTTTAGCGACATTTTTATTGAAATCATAAGCCTTTTGTTAGATTTTCAGCAACACTTTTAAAAAGCATCATTAAAAGTTTTTGTAATAGGTGACTCTTCTAATGAAAGCATCGTTAAAAACTTAAACAATAGCCAACGCTTTTTAATAGACACAAAAGTGTCGCTAAAGGTCTAAACAAAAGCCAACACTTTTAGTGAATGTGTCGCTAAATGTTAAGCGTTGCTAAAAACTAAATCAATAGTGGACACTTTCTACTAAAACCATTGGCGATTATTGTTTTAGCCAATGCTTTTTGTTATTTATTATTATTTATTTTTTTTGGGTTAGAATGATGTTTTAGTTTTGTCAAAATTGGATTGTTTAAAAACTAGTTTCATACAAAATAATTAAAAGATAAGAAAATTAAAATAAATATTTGCATGACAAAATAATATTAATTTTGAATAAATTAAATATTAACTCATGTAATATTTTGATAAGTTGGTTAACTATTTTATATGTACAAACAAAAGCAATTAAACTAGCATGCAAACATACTCATTGAGATGAAAGGTTTGAGATAATAGTTTACACCCATTCAGCTTTAAATTAGTGGACATCCTCTTGTGACCAAGTGACATACCCTCATGCTACACATGAAAAAATAATGTTAAAAAAATATTAACATATATACAAAATAAATAAATATTATTTATTATAAAGTAATTTAGTAAATAAAAATATTAAAATTATCATTGTTTTTAAGTTTTGGCGAGGTACATTTATCCTAAAAATAGAAAATACATAATAAGAAAGGACAAAAACTAACTAAAATAATAATAACAAATGTAATAAATTAAATAAGCACAACTTAATTTTGACAACAATAACAAAAATACATGTACATAATTAACAAAAATATATACTAACAATGGAAAACACATAATAAGAAAGGAAGAAAAATTTAACTAAAACAATAATTATTTATACATAAGTTAATGTATCTACTTACCAATTTATTTAGTAGATGATATGTTTTTTATCCATATCCCCTCATAATCATTACAAACATAACCATTCTTACATTCATCCTCATTATCGTTGTCAACCACACTTGGCAATTGTATCACAAATGGATTGTGAGCCATCGTAATATCACCAATAACATCTTCTTCAACCAATTCTTCTTCAAAAAAAATATCAAGTTGTGGTGGAGTTAAAACTATAGACCATCTCGAAGCAAGTTGATCCTTAACATAAAATACTTGTTGAACCTGTTAAGCCATAATGAGTGAGTCAGATTTATATCCAATTTTATTTAAGTTAACCCATGTAAATACCATTTCGTTGACTTTCACATCACTGCTATCAACCCAATTACACTTGAATATTGGAATTCGAAACACAGTGTAATTGACATCCCAAATTTCTCTTATGAACCCATAGTATGTCATCTCAGCTAAAATACGATTGTTGTCTTTAGAACTAGCAAAACGCTCACTTTTGGCAATTACTTTCACTCTATTATTCTAGGTGACCCACTTTATTATCCGTATAAAAAATGTTGAATTGAACCCTTCTAATCTCATATCTTTCATGCTTTGTTACAACCATTGCGAACAATGTGCTATCCATTTTAATGTTTTAGAGGCTGTGTGATTTGGTTGACTTCGTTCTTGTTCAATTTGGACAATGGAAAAAATATAAAAAATATTTATTCACTAAATCTAAAGCTAAAACAATGATGATATTGAATCTTTATCTTTTCCATACCTTATCACGTAACCAATATATAAATGTATGTTTGTGTTCATTTTGAAACCATTTCGCTTTTTTTCCTTGATTTTTTTTGCTTGACTTCAAGGCTTCCAAATGAATTCTAAAACAAAGAAATATTTTACTATTTAATAAATATATATATATATATTCAAAATATCAACAAATCTATACTTTATCATGTATATACGTACCTCATGTAAGGTTCCACTTCTGGTACATTAGAAAGTATGCGTCTATGGACTTGCTCTCAAAGTTGTTGATCAATTGATTGACTTTTCCACCTTTAATGAAGGCACCAACATCATCCTCATCATTTAACTTTTGGTATCTACCAATGGGGTTTCCATATGCATCTAACTCTCTTTGATATTCACCATAAAACTCAATCATTTCTTCATAAATATAGCTCTCAGCAATACAACCTTTGAATATAATCTTTCAATACTTTCATGCACCTCTCAAATGGGTACATTTGAAATGTATTGGTCCACACAATCTAGCCTCTCGTAACAAATGCATAGTTAGATAAACCATTACATCGAAAAATGATGTTGGGAAGAACTTATTTAGAAGGCACAAAGTTGTAATAAGATCATTTTGATTTGGGTCCAATTCAGTAAGAATGATAGACTTTTTGCAAATTGCATTGAAGAAAAAACAAAGTCTTGCAATTGTATGTCTCATGTTTTTAGGAAAGATTGCATGAATTGCAAGAGGTAAAAGTTGTTGTATCAATGTATGACAATCATGAGATTTCAATCCTACCAATTTTAAGTCCTCCATTTAAACTAGAATTCCAAAGTTTGACAAATAATCCTTTGGAACCTTTAACTGGGGTAAACACTTTCAAAATAATTTCTTCTCTTGCTTTGATAATGTATAGCAAGCAGGTGGTAGGAAAGTTCAATTTCTTTGCAGCTTAGGGGCTAATTCTTTTCTCAACCCATTTCTTCTAAATCTAATCGAGCATTAATTCCATCCTTCGTCTTACCATGAATATAGAGCAATGTACCATATATGCTCTCATAAATATTTTTCTCAATATGCATGACATCTAAATTATGTCGCACATGGAGAAATTTCCAATACTCCAATTAAAAAAAAAAATGGACTTCTTCTTCTAACATTCTTCAAAATCAACAGTTCTTTTTCGTTTGTTTGCGTTATCAAAACTCAGTACATTAAGCTCAGTTAAGATTTCTTCTCCGATCAATGGTATTAGAGGCATTCCGATCTCTTGAAATCCATTGAAAGCTTTATTTTCCTTCTATAAGGATGATCTAGATGAAGAAATCTCCTATTCCCGATAAAACTCATTTTCCACCTATGCTTTAGCCCTTTAGCAAAGGTGTTTTCACTGCAAATTAAACAAGCATAATATTCCTTCATTGCATGACTGAACAAGTTATCACAAATTTTCGTTTCAATTATCCTTTTGTTGTTCATTATTCTTTATTTTTATTCTCATGATCATTATCATCATCCACATCCTCATCAATATTGAAAGCACAGAAAAAGTAAACTAGCAATAGTATATAATTAATCCAACCATAAGAGTGTGAATAATTTGGTCCTTTTTGGCATTTCCCTTTTAACTCACAATAATTTTTAATTTACTTTAGTTGATGTCTAATTCCATCTCCATATGTCCCTTAATTAAATATTATCATATAAACAAGTGAAACTTGTTCTAGTATTCTACTCATAAATTTCACCATGTCTCGTTCAATGGTACAGCTGAACCAAAAACTACCATTATCGCATAGATATGTCATTTGAATTATTCTTTTAATTTTTTATATTTTCAATTTTTTGAGTTAACTATATTTTGCCTCTTTTAATTGTACTATTTTTTACATTTTCCTCTTAAACTATAAAACTCCTTATTTTGTTTCCTAAACCGTTATTTTTCTATCAATTTAGTCCTTCATGCAACCTTAGTCACAGGTCTACAAAGAGAAAGAGATGCCAAGATATAATATTATCCTAATAAATTCGGCAAAATTAGCCTTACATATTGTACAAAAGAAAAAAAAAATTAAAATAGAATAAAACAATTTCTAAATAGAGATAAATAGATTGTGCAAGTTTAATTTCATCAAATTCATATATATGAAAATATACATTTGAATTAAATTGGCATAAAAGCAATAATTTAGGTGTCAACGTGGAGGATTTTGTAGTATAGGGTGTAAAATGTTAGAAGTTGCATAGTTGTGAGAGTAAAACGTAATTTTCCTTTTCTTTTTTCTTTGTTTTATTAATTAAAAAAAAAAGGAAAAGAAAAATGGAATACTTTCAAATTTGGGTTTTTTTCTAAAACTAGTCACCCCGTAATATGTTTTTTGAAGAATAGCAAAAAATTTTTTTAAAAAAAACTAGCCATCTTAGGACAAAAATACCTTTGACTAAATTGAAAATTGCACAATATGTTTTTTTCTTATCCTTTCCTTCTTCCTCTACACACTCGTTCATGCTTTGTGCAAGGGTTTCTTTAACAGGCTACTCTCACTCTCATTTTCTTGTATTTTCTCATTTCTGAAACTAAACTCAAGTAAAAATTTTATCTTTTTTCTTATTAGATAAATCTGAGGAAATATAAGTATGTATTTTTTTCTCTTTTTTCTTGTATTTTTTGTAGTGTTGGAATTTTTAAGATTTTTATTTAATATGGGTATGTAAGAAATTAATTTATAAGCTGTTATATGTGAGTTTAAAGATACTTACGTGACGTATGGTTTGAAAATGGGGGAAAAATTGTGTAAAACTGAAAAATCACAAAAAATAGTAAAAACGGAGGAAATTTGGCAAAAAAGATAAACTTCCGCCATTTTCCTCTAGTTTGTCAGTTTTCGCAAGTTTTCTACCAGTTTTTCTCTAGTTTTCCGCCAGTAGAAAAACGCTATATTTGGCAGAAAAAAAAACAGAATCGACTTTTTTAATACAGTTAATATGTTTATATAGTATTATTCAAATTTTTATATATTTATTGATTTAATTTAATGTTATTTATTTAATTTTGTAGTAAAATGAAAGATGATGATATTGTAACTGCGGTTCTATAGAATAGAATATTGGTACAAAATAATGGTGGTACAAAGAATGCAAAATTGCTCCTTATGGCATGTGTTCTCATTACTGCACCGCGGATACATATCGTGCAGCTTATGCTGAGTCAATTTATCCTGTGTTAGATGAAAAACAGTGGCATACTTCGGATGATGTGGCAAGTTGTATTGTTCTTCCACCGATATGGACACGTAGGCGAGCCGATAGACCGAGGATGCAACGCATACCATCCCAATGTGAAGATATTATTGGATGTAGATGTAGCCGATGAGGTGGTGTTGGACATTATAGGCAGAGATGTACGAATCCATTGTCTTATGCTTCGAATTAGGAAGTTTTAATTTAGTGTTATGGTTTAATATCTTTTGATAATTATATTATATCTTGGATATTATATTTTCTACTCGACGGTGGAAGATTTATTAGCATTTTTTTTTTTTAGAATTTAATCCCAAATGAAAAAAGGTTTTCTGGAGGTGATTTCAAATCTTTAGTTTACATCTCATTTTATGAAATGTCCAAATGATTTTGAAAAGAAAAAAATATATATATCATTTTTTTCTTTTCTTTTAAATGGTTATTGATTTTAAAAGTCAATACATTTTTTGTTAATTCCATCTTCATCTTACATAATATTTGTCTCCACTCTCAATTTTTTTACCCTGCTATTAATTTAAATAATCTATTAGAAATTGATTTTCCAAATGGAGGAAATTAGTTTCCGATAGAAGTAAATTTTATTCAACAATTTCCGCTTGGAGGAAATTTTTTCCAACAGGAGGAAAACAATTTCTGCTTGGAGGAAACTTTTGGAGGAAAAATTTTGCGCCTGGCGGAATATTATCTAGAAGCTTCAATTGACCTCCCATGTGAGATTTCCGACTGGAGGAAAATGTATCCAGAAGCTTCAATTCACCAATTTCCGTATGATTTTATTGCATAATTGCTTTAAAAAATTCATTAAAAAATGTGTAGTACAATGGACAATGGTGGCAACAGCCAAATCAAATTATTTCCTCTTCCTACCTAATTCTACACTCCAACCTCCTGCTCTTCCACCTCTCTCTGCTCGAAGCTTCATCATAACCTTGCATATCAGGCCCCCCTCCAGCCATGGACATTAGGGCCATAACGACAAATTGATCTGCATTAGGTTCAAAGGGAATGCAACATGCCACCAACTTAGACACCAAAAACTGCATCAAATAATAATCAAAATAAAATAAAGAAAACTAGAGAGAGGGGAACAATCGACAAAAAAATTATAAAATCATGACGAATTAAAAGGAAGATATACCTGAAGCTGCTCGCCAAACACAAAACCAAATATACTACAAGATATTGTACAAGTTTTTTTATTCAAATGACAAGATAATTAATATAAACTTTAGGAAGATGTCACACCATGAAAATTAATTACATAAGAAAAAAGGTCCTCAGTACACACCAAAGAAAGAAAGGAATTTTACTCTTTCTTCAGGAGGATATCCACATTCAACCACAGGAAATTTCTTTTTTGAGTTTGAAATAAGTTTCTAAAGTAGGAACCAATTTTATCAATAACATGATTATGAATCAACTTTCTAATTTACAGAACTCACTTTCCAGATCACTCATGGAAGAAGAAAAAGATGTACATACGAAAAAAACCTAAAGGGAAAAAGGAAATCAATTGGACTAATGAAGAAGAAGAATCTAAATGTATACCTTTATATATCTTTTTCCCTTTTAACAGTGTAATGAAAGTTTTTTGCAAAATATATTTATTCCACTTCGCTTTATTATTTAGCCACACGAAGCCTCCATTGAAGTAAAACACCATGAGGATTTTTAAATTTACAAAGAGTACCTAGGAGCAAATAAGCATTGACAATAATAGCTTCCAAAACACTACCCAAAGACAAGAAATTTTTTTCATAAATGGAGTCAATCATGACAGTGTTTAGAAGCTTTGCTCTTCTATGTTTCTTCCTCAACTTGTTGATACATTCAGACCTCTTCTTAGTAGTCCCATCTCTATATTGCTCACTCCACGCCTACAACATTCTACACATCCCCAATTCCGCGTTAGTAGAAATAAAACTTGGCTAATCTAAAATCTTTATCTTTACCCATTTTCCATAACCAAAAACCCAAAACAAAGATTCAAACTTTGGATTTTTTGTTTTTTTCTCTTCCCTCAATTTTCTCATCAACCAAATATCAGAGAAGACATTGAAAAAATACGAAATTAAGTGTAAAAAAAAAAAAAAGAAAGCTATGTACCTAAGTGATATCAAAGAGAAGAATTGCTAGGGTAACACCACTGGAATAAACAGTACAAGTCTTGAGGATCCGAGAAGTAATCCAATTTCAATTGGGTTGTTTGGTCTCTTTTCCATTTCCAATTTTGGGATCCATATCTTGGTCTTATTCTTGTTTTTCTTCAGGGGATATTATAGATCTAGCATATTTGATGAATCTAAGAAATGGGTCCTCCTCTTCTACTTCCAAATCTTCAAAGGCCATGTCTAAATCTTTTTTTTTTTTTTTCACCGAGTTTCATATATAAAATTTTCTTGGATTAATTACCCTGCTGAAGCAAAATTCCAATATTACAACAGTTCATAAATAATCAACCACTAGCCAAAAAAATAAAAAATAAAAAGTAGAGAAAGAAGGAATAGGTGGTTGCAACGGCACTGGCATAGACGCAGCCTGCAGCTGTGGCGACAACTAGCTTTTGGTGATGATGGCAATGGTGTTAGTGCGGCAACGATTGGCTCTTGGTGGCGAGAACAATGGTGCAGCTGCGGTGATGACTAGCTCTTGTTGGCTATGGCAATGATGCGGCTGCAATGATGACAGGCTTTTGGTGGTGACTGGAATGGTGTTTTTCAAAACGGAAAGCCCTAGCCTAAGTTTTGAAAGGGAAAGAGAAAGAAAGAAAAAAAATATAAAAAAAATAATAATAAAAGATATTTTGGTCCAAATATATTAAAAGTTAGTTATTTTTTAAAAAAATAAAAATTTTGTTATTTTTCAAAAATGAATTTACGGATGGTTAGTTTTCAAAAAAATCTTTCAGATTTTGAGTTTGTTAGCCCATTAGGCCTCCCAAAATTGATCTTTTTGAAAATGGGCTTGGCCCAGGAAAATATTCTTATTTGAATACCGTACAACCATGGTCATCTTCCTGAAGCAGGTAGAAAGTGCTCGACTTTTTTCCGCCATTAATCAGTTCCAAGGTACTGAAGTGTATACATGTTTACTCTACTCACTGGGTTTTCATTTGTTTATTTTTAATCATTTTTGTATAATTCGTGGCTTTTTTATTTTTCTTCAAATCAATGGCACTTTATGGCCTTATTCTACATGTGGATGGATTTTTCCGATGGCAAATATAATATATTGCTTCCATATAAATTCGATAGGACACTAACTCATAAGGGATGCATAATAGCTATTCTGAATTTTAGATTTTTGTTTTTTGGGGCTTCTTTTTTGTATTTGGGACCATAGAACTTGGTTGGGGAAGCAGGGAGAGTGTGAGGAATGCTCAACTAGTGTTTGATAGAATGTCAATAAGAATATATCTTTTTTCTTATATGTAAATTACTTCAATAATGATATAGATGTAGCAGGCCAAATTTGTTCATTTGTTCATGGAAAGAATGATGCCTTGGTAGTTTTGTCTGGACTCTGACCAAGTTAAATTTGAAGCATAGGAAAAGAGGAGAGCAGAAAAAGTGTTGCTTTACGATGTAAATTACTTCAATAATGATATAGATGTAGCAGGCCAAATTTGTTCATGGAAAGAATGATGCCTTGGTAGTTTTGTCTGGACTCTGACCAAGTTAAATTTGAAGCATAGGAAAAGAGGAGAGCAGAAAAAGTGTTGCTTTACGATGTATTTAATCGAATTGAGTGGAAAAAAAAATTGTTTCTTTTACAGGGATGGAATGATGAGGAAATCTCTTTGCGTTGATTATTCTAAATGGAGGGATGCTGGATCACCAGACAAAGGATTTTTAAATTATTTCTTGATGCGATTCTTTAACAGACATGAAGAGGTGCGCCATCTTCTCGGTCAGTTGTTTGCAGACCATCTTACATAATCAATGTTTAAGTTTTGCTTCAAATTGTTTGCCATTCTTCTCCTATAGAAGTTGCTTGTACCATGGACTCTCATCAAGCTCAACAAATATCAGACCTTTTCCTGATTATTCCCCTAAAAAACCTACCATCAGAGATGCTGAATTTGTTCATCATATTTCCACCACAATAAAATTACGTCGGTCTGAGTCTCTACGCCGCATTCTGAAGTCTTATGAGTCCAAGTTCAGGCCTGACCATTTAATTTGGATTTTTATGAGCATTAAGAATGATTATAAATTGGTTTTGGATTTCTTTGATTGGGCATGCCTACGTAGAGAACCATCACTAGAGGCTCGCTGCATTGTTGTTCAGATTGCTACAGCGTCTAAGGATCTCAAAATGGTTCATGGGCTTATTCGTGAGTTTTGGGAAAAACCCAATTTAGATGTTAGTCTTTCATTCACTAATTTTGCTGAGAAACTGATATACACTTATAAGGATTGGGGTTCAGATCCCCATGTATTTGATATTTTCTTCCAAGTCCTTGTTGAAACTGGGATGCTCAACGAGGCAAGAAATTTTTTTGACAAATTGTTGACTTATGGTTTGGTTTTGTCTGTTGATTCTTGTAATTTATTTCTTTCTCATCTATCAAGAAATTTTGATGGCTTTGAGATGGCAATAAAGGTTTTCAATGAATATCCCGAAGTGGGTATTTGTTGGAACACTACATCATATAACATTATTATTAATTCTATTTGTCAATTAGGAAAAATAAAAGAAGCCCACCATCTACTACTGAAAATGGAGTTCAGGGGTAGTATACCAGATGTTGTAACTTATAGTACTATAATCAGCAAATATTGTCACGTTGGGGAGCTCCAGAAGGCTTTGAGGCTCATAGGAGAAATGGAAGCAAAAGGACTGAAGGCGAACCCATATATCTGTAACAGCATAATACTTTTTCTATGTAAGAATGGCAAACTCTTTGAAGCCGAGAAGGTCCTGAGGGAGATGATGATGCAGGGAGTAGTTCCTGATAATGTGGTTTACACTACCTTAATTGATGGTTATTGTAAGTTGAGCAATGTTCCAGCTGCGTATCTGTTGTTCGATGAAATGAGGGTTAGGAAAATTATTCCTGATTTTGTAACATATACTGCTATTATACATGGGTTTTGTAAGGCTGGAAAGATGACAGAAGCTGATAACATCTTCCATGAAATGGTAAGCAGGGGGTTGCAACCAGATGAAGTTACCTATACAACGCTTATTGATGGTTACTGCAAAACAGGTGAGGTGAAAAAAGCTTTTTCTCTTCACAACCAGATGGCTAGGAAGGGGCTTGTCCCAAATGTTGTCACCTATACTGCATTGGCTGATGGTCTCTGTAAGCAAGGAGAGGTAGATATCGCTATTGAGCTTCTTCAAGAGATCCATAGTAATGGTCTTCAACTGAATGTTTGCACTTACAACTCAATTGTTAATGGTCTTTGCAAATCAGGAAATATAGTGCAGGCCCAAAAATTGAAGGAAAAAATGGAGGAGGTGGCTGGTATGCATCCTGATTCTTTCACTTATACCACTCTCATGGATGCGTATTGTAAAATAAGGGAGATGGATAAAGCTTATATGCTGCTGCAAGAGATGTGGGATAGAGGGTATAAGCCGACAGTTGTTACATTCAATGTGCTGATGAATGGCTTTTGTTTGTCAGGAATGCTGGAAGATGGTGAGAGGCTACTTGAATGGATGTTGGAGAAAGGTATAATGCCTAATACCACTACCTACAATTCTCTTATGAAGCTGTACTGCATTAGAAATAATATGCGTGCCACAACTGAGATTTATAGGGGTATGTGTGCGCAAGGATTAATGCCCGATAACAACACCTATAACATTTTAATAAAGGGACATTGTAAAGCAAGGGATATGAAAACAGCAGGGTTTTTGCACAAAGAAATGGTCGCAAAGGGATTTCTCCTCACTGCTAGTTCTTACAACGCCCTCATTAAGGGTTTTCACAAGAGAAAGAAATTTGTGGAGGCAAGAGAACTATTTGAAGAGATGAGAAGACAAGGTTTGATCGCAGATAGAGAAATATACAACCTTTTTGTTGATATGATCTATAAAGAAGGGAACATGGAGGTTACTCTTGATCTTTGTGATGAAGTGATTGAGAACTGTCTCGTAAGGAGCAAGAACGAAGACATGTAGATAGATTTTGTCTGCTATACTACTGGGTTCTCCTTGGACAGAAGTTTGTCAGTATTGATTTCAATGATCTTCTATCTGGTGTGCTTTCCTGAACTGGATGTTGTCTCATTCTTGTTTGCCCAATTTCTAGTTTGTAGAAACCCTAATGGAATGATTTTATGTTTTTGTACTCAGCTGTTATCATTTGATATGGAATTAAAGGCAGATGAAGCTGAGCACTTGAGGCCTCCTACTTGTTCAATGTACATACTGGAGCAATCTAAAAAAATCCTCTCTCTTTTAAAGCTTCTTCTTTGATTCTTCGCCACTTTCAAGACATTATAAAGGTATGACGATGGATTGAGTCTCCTCTTTTGTTTCTGATTGGCTTTTTTAATTAGAAAACCTGGCCTAATCTTTTATTAACAGCTAAAAGAGAGCCCTTTTCAGGATTCTTCTGACTAACACTTGGGGTAATTGAAGCGATTTTAGTACAGCTGGAAGAGTGGAGTGTTAGATCAGGGAAGGTGCAGACAATAGTGGTCACTTGCATATTATAAATTAGACAGGGAAACACAAATTGAAGGTGGTGGGCATTGAATACTAGCAGAGCAGCGGGAGATAATTTTCAATAGAACGACTTCAAAGGCAAATCTTAAATGCAGTTCAAATCCCTTTTTTTTTTTCTTTTTTTTCTTTTTTTTGTATTTTGTATTTTTTGTGTAAATTGATGCCATTTTGCCAGCCTATTTTTTTGTAAAGATGCCGGGCCGTCTAGTGTAGCAAGTCTTTTTTTTTTTTTTTTTTAATAATTATTATTTTTTATTTTTTTAAGTTTATTATTATTATTATTATGGGTGGTGTGGTGTTCTTGCTTTTTATCTTTTTTTTTTTTTATTGGACAACATAGAAAAAAATTTATGATATGCTGCAACATCACCTATTTGGAATAATAAACTGCAGTGCGAATCCAATACATCTTACAATCAGAAAACCAGCATAAATAACAATATAAAAAAAAAAAAGGGAAAAATTTTGCTGATGATACAAGTCAATCAACCGGTTTCTACACAAAGAAGAAATGGGAGAAGAAACATCCCTCACACCTTCCTTTGAACAAAAGTAATAGCAGCGATTTGGATCACCACCCTATAATGCCCACTGCTGGCAAAAAGAAAAGCATCTTTACTGTTATCCGCTCCGATCGAGTATATGTAACCCAAAACTGGTTGCAAACTTTCGGGAATAGAGTTGCAATAAATTGGTGAGTTTTGAGCACACTGAAGGGAATTTCTTCGGCAGTAAAGTTCCCGCTGCCCTTTGGTCCTTCAGCAGCTGCCATGTAAAACTTCCATGCAGATTTGCGTACAAGTAACTGAACGTCCAATGGCAGTAGAGATTGTGAATCCTTTATATATATAAATATAGGGTACGGTGCGGAGAGTCCACTTTATGGTGCAAATATTTATTTTTAACTTGGGACATCTATATCAAGCAATTTACTATCTAATATATAATCGTAGAATAAAAACTTGCAAGATATTTATATCATAAAAAGACTATATATATACACATTAGGTAACATGTTAAATTAAATTATCAAAACTAACTAATAAAATTAAAAGTAAGCAAACACAAAGAGAACAAATTAAATTGAGAATTAATTCAATAATGATAAGAAAATAGACATTAGTATAGAAAATAGAGAGAAAGTCGAGTAAAATATTTTGATTAAAAATTAATTTTTATCTACAATTGAATTCATTTGTCAGCGTAGAAATTTGATATCAAATACTTTTTTAATCTGATTTAGATATCATCAAATTAAAACTTACGGATATTTGCATTATAGAAAAATTTTATGTATATATCAGGAAAAAAAATGTTTATTTATCTTCCAAACAAACATTGTTAAGTAACTTAAGTTGTCATATATTCCGAAAGCTTAAATTAATAGGAAATGCATCCAACAATATATATCAAGCTTATTTTTCTAATACATATTCTCATGTGTAAGCACATTAAGAGGGAAAAAAAAATTGGACCTTACATGTGTCAAACAAGGCAAACAATAATTCAACAAAACCTAACATAAATACAAATTAAAATGGGGGTACCAAGGATCAAACACAAGACTTCATGTGTAAGCCCATTAAAAGGAAGAAGAAACGAGGCCATACACGTACTAAACAATGCAAATAACAACTTAACAAAACCTAAAATAAATATAAATGGAAGTGGGTGTACCAAGGATCAAACACAAGACTGAAAGTTGCCATCTACTCCAAAAGCTTAAGCTAATAGGAGACAAACCTAACAATATAAATCAAGCTTATTTTTTAATATACTTTGTTATGTGTAAACCCATTAATAGGAAAAAGAAATAGGGTCTTACACATGTCAAACAATGCAAATAATAATTCAAACACAACTAACACAAATAAAAATGGAAATGGAGGTATTAAGGATTAAACATAAAACCTCACATGCAAGCTTATTAAGAGCGAGATGAAATTGAGTCTTATATGTGCTAAACAATACAAATAACAATTTAACCAAACCTAACACAAATACAAGTGGAAATAGTACCTTAAGCTTATAGAAAGTAGAACCAATAATATATATCAAGCTTATTTTCTAATAAAAGACCGAGAATTATCATCTATTCTAAAAGCTTAAACTGATAGGAAGCGGGCCAAACTATATACATCAAACTTATTTTCTAATATATCTCCTCACATGTAAGCCCATTAATAGGGAGAAAAAATTGGGCCTCACATTTACCAAATAATGCAAACAACAATTCAACCAAACCTAACACAAGCACAAATAGAAATGGGTTACCAAGAATCAAACACAAGATTTCACGTGTAAGCCCATTAAGAGGGAGAATAAATTGGACCTTACATGTGCTAAACAATACAAACAATACTTCAACCAAATCTCACATAAATACAAATGGAAATGGTACCTTAACTTAATAGGGGATACAATAATATATATCAAGCTTATTTTCTAATACATCTTCTCACATGTAAGCCCATTAAGAGAGAGAAGAAATTGGATCTTACATGTGTCAAACAATGCAAACAATAATTCAACCAAACCTAACACAAATACAAATGAAAATGAGGGTACTAAGGATCTAACACATAGCATGACCTCTCGATCACCAAGGCTCTAATACCATGTTAATTTTTTAATAAGAAGTGGGCCAAAAATATATATCAAGCTTATTTTATAATAAACATTGATCCCTCATAGAGCAATAGAAATATCCACCACGATTGCAGCAAACTTTGCATTTCTATCGACATCGAAATATTTGTATGCTATTGAAAAGAAATGGGCTTTTATATACATGTTTCGTCCATTGTTTCCACATTTAGTTATTACATCCACCTCGTCACATTGAACCTATAAAATTTGGATGAGCATAAGTAATATGACAACTAGTTTTTATTATTTACATTTTTTTATATTTGTAATATGAGGTCTAAATTTGTTGTCAATTAACAACTGTTCTATAATAGTGGGAGTCAAGTAAACAAAATTCTTTGTGAATCAAACCTACAATGCCATGGATTTCCCAAACCTAAAGCCGAGATTTTGTGCTCTATTTTTTTATCTTCAGAATAAAAATTATCTTGAGGGATAGTATAATCTCCCCAGAGATCGAGTTCCCTTATTTGTTCTGCATCTGTTAGAAACCATAAAAGTAAACATTTAGAAAACAAATTAAGTGCTATAAAGTTCGCCAAATTAACATATGATTTATTTGTGCAAGAATGTCAATAAAATTGCTTCGTAATTAGAAAAGAAGAATGTATCCAAGAGTTTTAGATGGCAAAAATACTCATTTGGTATATTAT
The DNA here is from genome assembly GCF_031755915.1 of Ziziphus jujuba. Lineage (NCBI taxonomy): Eukaryota > Viridiplantae > Streptophyta > Magnoliopsida > Rosales > Rhamnaceae > Ziziphus > Ziziphus jujuba. The sequence goes on from NC_083390.1 coordinate 9,012,341, forward strand.
CAATATTTATTCTTAAAATTTTTCAGAGTTTTGCCTGCTGCTTTATCTCCTCCTTCCTTTCAATTAGTAGGTACAACCTAAAGTCTTTTCTTTCCTGCATATTGTGTCTTTTAGCATCTAAAGACTTAGTACTTTTTTATTTTTTGTGAAATAGATAAAAGAAGGTTTTTATCTAACCTAAGCACATGTAAAACATTGGAAAGATAGCCAAAAGAAAAATAATGAGGATCACCTCCTTGTCCTTCATAATCCATTAGAACATATAAGTAGCCATCTCTAGATCCAAATAGAATCTACCCCCATGATTAAATGGAAAAGGAAGACCAACTGTGAAAATTCTTCTCACTTCTAATGGCCTTGCACTTTTTGCTTAGACACTGACAATGATCTAGATGAGAATGTCCTTTTTAGGTGGTAAAATTACTTGTCTTCTTTTTCTTTTTTTTTCTTCTTTTTTTCTCTCTTTTAAACAATGATCTTAGGATCTAAGATCAAATCCTCACATCTCAGGTCAAAAAAAAAAAAAAAAAAAATGCACCACTAATTTAGGGTAAGCATAAAGATCAAGTTTACCAACGAATGTTTAGATGTTGTTTAGCTACATTAGAAGCACTATGCTGGGAAGGATCATAGTTCAAATCTCTATAACATGAACATCTTCTAGAACACCCTAGTGTCTTGACCTTATCACAATTGTAAAAAGCAAAAAAATCGACCATTATTGGCGAAATTAGGATGAAAAGTTAAACTCATTATCCCAAAGTTGTTGGAACAATAAACTTCACTTAAAAAAATCTAAAAATTGCATTAAAAGCTCTACGCTAGGAAGGATCACAATTCAAATATCTATAACATAAACATCTTCCAAAACATCCTGGTGTCTTGACCTTATTACAAGTGTAAGAAGCAAAAAATCGACCATTATTGGCAAAATTGGGATGAAAAGCTAAACCCATTAACCAAAAGCTATTGGAACAATAAACTTCACTTGTAAAATCTAAAAAGGGATTGGATTCATCAAAGTCCCAAAGTCTCACCTAAACCTTGTTCAGAAATAGTTGCTAACCATATTTTGTTGGATTGTTCAGCGAAGAAGGCATGGTCTGAACCATCAGGATGAGCAACCATATTGAGATAAGCTTCATTGCCAATTTTCTCAAGACACAAACCTTGTAAATGGAGCAAGGTTTTAGAACTTCCAATTGAAATTGGCTTATCATCAAAACATATAGCTCTATAATTAGAATTTCCAAATGAAACATAAAAGTTACTTTTTGTTTGATAGAATTCGCTTAATTTGGAAGAAGTGGAATCGACCGATCCATTTTTTTCTAACTTGCTGTAAAGGATCTAAGGGATAGTTTAGTATATGCACATATTGGTAAGCATCCTATTAGCTATAGTTTAATATACATAATAAATTTATATCTTAATAGTTTAAGCTTTTGAAATCAGTAGTAATTTGATAGAGTATCAACACTCAAAATCCTAAAACTCTAAGTTCAAGTCACAATACTATTAGCTTTTGGGATAAATGGTAATTTAACACATCCTAGACGGTTGAACAGAAGCCATTAGCATGTTTGTTTGAAAGTTTCAAGTTGATGAATGTAGTACAATTGCTAAGAGCAGGAACTCTTCTAGGCTCTAATTCAACCTTGAATAGATTAGCTGAAAACTTATCACACTTTTGCAAAGATAAAGTTACTCAATTATCACATTTGCCTTTACAAGAATAAGATTTTTATGTTTCAAGTGATATTTTCAAAATTTGATCAACAATTACAATGTTAATGAAGTAAGAAAAGTGTTCAGCAATCTTATATTCTTTTGGTGTAAAACACTTGATCAGATACATGTTGAATATTTCCTCAAACAAGCTATAATATTTTGGATTTTTGGAACTCATTGAACCTGTTGGGATTTTCTTGGTGTTTTTTTTTTTTTTTTTGTAAAATACAATAAACTAAACCATACAATAAAATAAGGATCTTGTAGCTTTGGAAAACTAAGTTAAAGAAATGGCAACAAAGTGAATAATTTGCTGAACTTTGATACATCTAAATTTACCATCTCCATGAAGATCATAACTTGAACAATACTAGAAACCTCAAATTGTACTTTATGTTAATATGTAAATTAAGAATCACTCACTTTATTTCAGTAGGCACACTCATTTTATACCTTCCTTTACTCAGATTTAGAAGGGGAAAAAAAAGCATGTGGAGCATTATTAATTTTGATATATATCACATTTAAGCAGAAAAGTATTTAATTTTCAACATAGATAAGAGAGTCTAGATCACTATAACCCTGGTATACAATATAAAATAGCATATTAACTTGGTAATGCTTAAAGGCCAACATAAAAATTCTAGTCTACCATGTATTAGAAGGTTAAATAGCTTCTTACTGCATAAAGAATGGATTTTACAAGACAAACACAGCTAGAATCAGAGATGTTCATAGCTTCAAACTGCTTTTGTAATTTATATCTTTTTTTTCTGAGTCACAACATATCCTTCAATGGTAATGAGGTCAAAATATCATAAGATCCTTTTGGATAATTGGTGTCCTTGTAATGAAATAACCAATAAAATAGTAGAAACTTCGCAAATTATAAGCAAAACCCAGAATTCAGATAAATGGAATAAACAAACTCCTTTTTTTTTTTTTTTTCATCTCTTGGTGTGAGAGTGAGAGGAGATACTTAAGTCATTGCACAGAGGAAGTGAAAAGGAAGGATAAAAAAGTAAGAAGTAACAGAAGAGGAAGAGAAGGATAATGAAACTCATTGCCACTGAAGAAAAAGATAACAAAGAAGCAAGAACAAAAACCACGAGCACTTTTAATTGGTTCTTCTATCAACTTAGTTTCATGCTTAACAACATAGAAAGTTATTAGCCCATTTTCATTCTTTTTTGGTCAAGTAACTCAAAGGATAATAAACAATTTAAAGTAGGCAAACTCTTTATTAGATATCATTTGAGAGAATTAATGCTCAACTTTTGCACTAGGTTAAAGTATATAGTACTATAGTATAAGTAAGTTCGGAATATTAGTGGAAGACATTTGCAATATATATATATATATATAACCAGGTTCAAATCAGATTTTAATTTTACAAATAATGTTAGGATTCTTTTTTGGGCTTCTAAATGGTATTAAAGGTTAAAATTTAAAATTTATATTTATTAATTATCGAATTCTGATAGAGATGACTTTCCACCAAAAAAATTTTAGTATGTCACTAAATCAATATTTTACTATTTTTAAATTTTAAATTTTAATATATTTGAAAGGCTAATAAAAAAATCTAATATTAAAAATATCAAAAATATCAAATTGTCTTGATGTAAGCTTTAACACACACACGCACACACACACACACACACATATATATATATATATATAATATAAGCAGCAATTAATTATGCTTTGCATGAAAATGGAGAATATGAACCTTTTCAAGTTCCCACTCTCTAATGTTTAAGTCCCAACATCTTATTTTTCAGATTGAGGTTTTGTATTATATTTTCTTTGTCTAAAACAAAATGAAGTCTTAAAATCAGTGATCTTGTGGTAAACTAGTATCTTGCCACAATAGAGACTCGGGTTTGATTCCCATACTATGTCTTGTAAGAATTAAGTAATACAGGTGGTCAAACTTATAATGATAGTGCCCTTACCTTCTCCTAGTATCGTCTTTGCATATCTTTGTAATTAGAGATCCATCAATATGACTAAACAAATTAATATCCTTATCATGTGGTTGGTGCATCCACTATTAATTAACCATAATCTGAATCAAATTTAGCATCAATATGAAAAGCTAAAAAAAAAAAAAAATCAAAGCTTTCTTTAACTCATTTGCACAGTTAGCATGTTGTGGAGGCTTTTGAGTTGTTTGATTTTGTTTGGCTTGACAAATTCTTTCAATATAACCAACCTCGTTGCAAAAATTACATTGATAGACTTGTTTGTCTTAGAATCAACATCTTTCTTCGGATGATTTGTTGTTTTGCACGATATCAAGGTTCTAAAAATCGATATCAAAGAAGATATTGAATATTAAAAATATGGAAATATAAATAAAAATATTGAAAATTATCGAATATCGATAAAAAAAATTATGAAGAAAAGATAGAAACTTATAGAAAAAAATGAAAATTTTTATTTAAACTTTAGTAATAGTTTATTTAACCAAATAATTATCAATTTGACTATAAAAATAAAAATAAAATATTGAATATATATTATTTTTTCTTAATTAATGAAATTATAGTGAATGTTAACGGATATAAATATAATATTATTGATAAAAAAATTATGTGAAAAAATATATATTTGGTAAAATTATTTATTAATTAAAATATATAATACAATTATTATTAATTACCTTTTGATTTATGAATAGCATCTCAATTCCATATACAGAGTTCCTTAGTAGTTGAAAACTATTATTTTCTTTCTAATTCTTATTTTTAAGTGTGTAATATAAAAAATAATAATCAAAATACCATATCTTTTAATAATTAATTTAGGTTAAAATATAATATTTTATCATTTAAACTTAACTAAATATTAATAATATTTTTAAATTTTTTAAAAAAAAATTTGATAAAAATTTCAAAAATATCAATAAATATTATGAAATTTTTGATCAAAATATAAAAAAATTCATATATATATATATAATAACTACGATGCGATCTGTCTATTATATATATATTAGATAATAATTGTTCCTTCTTGTATTACCAAATAAGATATATATATATATATATACAGTCCATCTATGGTGCGGACGGTCCTTATGCGAACCACAGTATTGGTGACAGTTTTTCATAGTATTGGTGACGATTTTTTAAGAAACCGTCGTTAATACTATAAAAAACCGTCACTAATACTGCAATTTTCATGCGGACCGTCCTCACCATAGAATTTTCGTATATATATATATATATATATATGAACATAAATATATATGTATGATCCCAAAAATTTCCCAAATAGTAGTTTTGGGAAAACAATATTTATTATTATAGGTCGAAATTATCATCATGCTTTTGTTTCTTTGTCTGGGACATGGACAGTTTGTTATTCGACGATGTTTTAGTATGAAATAAATTGAGCTTTGTATGAATTTTGTAGTAATTATCTAATTTTTATTTTACGTTGGACGGCTAAGTTGTAGGAATAAAACAACTATATACATATATTTTTTTAATCATATTGAAACGAAAATTTTGAATTAGAATTATCCTCAAAATAAATAATATTTTGTCATTGAACTGCCCCACAAAAAAAGCTCCAATGTCCCAGCCATTCAACTTTAAAATGTGAGATTCATAACCAATATTATTAAAAGGTGTTATTGATAATAAGTAATGCCTAACAAAAAACCAAAAACAAAAAAATTATTTTTAGCCCAAAAAAAAAAAAACAAAAAAACAAAAAATCAATTTTCATAAGAGAAATGAAATCTTACCTACTGTAGACTTCTACACACCATTATGCACCTAATCCTACGACTTTCCAAACCAAAGCGACACAAAACCCCACGATCAACAACTGTGTATCGAACTTATATGACTATTCATATTCATAGTAGCCCACCTAGTCTAAGTTCAATGAACCCTTTAGCTCCACATAGTATCTGTGTTTGTTAGAAAAATCACTGAGAGCTAAAAAAGAAAAAAAAAAAAAAAATCATGTCGGAGAGTAGAGACGTAAAGGTCTTGGGAGTATGGGCGAGCCCTTTCGTTATGAGAGCTCGAATCGCCCTTAATCTTAAACAAGTGAGCTACGATTTTCTTCAAGAAACTAGTTTTTTGACAGAGAAAAGCGAGCTTCTTCTAAAATCAAACCCAATCCACAAGAAAGTCCCAGTTCTTATTCACAATGAAAAACCCATTTGCGAATCTCTGGTCATTGTTGAATACATCGATGATGTTTGGACCTCTGCTCCTTCTATCTTCCCTTGTCATCCCCACGACCGCGCCATTGCTCGGTTTTGGGCTGCTTATATTGATGAAAAGGTTTGTTTTTTTTACTTCTATTTTTATTTTTATTTTTTTTAAACAAAACATAAGGAAGATACAAATTTTTGTTCAGGAGAATTTATGGCATTCCTAATCTTTTTGCTATTTTTGGGATATATCTTAGTATTTTGTTTTTCCTTTTCAAATTCAAAAAAAAAAAAATCCTAAAGCCTATAATTTTAATTATAATATAAAAAAATTAATATTTATAGAATATTAAAATATTAATAATTTTTAATAATTTATATAATATTCTATATTCTAATTTAGAATTTTATTTATAATATAGAATAGAAATATAGAAAAGGTAAAAAAAAAAAAAAGAATTATGAATAATTGTCAGCAAAGTTGTTTTTTTTTTTTTTTTTTTTTACTTTATACACAGATCATCATTTAGCATTGGATAAAAAAAAATATATAAAAAAAAAAGATGAAATATCCATTTTTTTAATTTTTATTTTAACAAAAATAAAAAAATTTAATAGAAATAGATTAAACATTTAAGAATGGATTACTTTGACATCTCAAAGATCAAAAAATTTAGAGGAAATTTGATTTTGGATGTTTGAACTTTCAAAAAAATTTATCCACTTTTTAGCCAAAAAAATAAACAATGAAGGCATTTAATTTTGTTTTATATGTTAATCTTTTAAAAAATTTGTTTTTTTTAACACTATAAATCTAAAATAGGAAAATGATCCTTTGAAAATAGACATTTACATTTTTAATGGGATGATATTCAGAACAACATATATTTATGATAAATTAAAAAATAGTTGGCAAATATGCAAGACAGGTTTGAAATGCCCCACAAACCATATATCATAACAAATGAAACAAAGTGATTTCTATTCCTAGTTATCTTTTGCCTACTTTTGGTCTTTATTTTATTTTTGGTTTCAATAGCATTTTTGGTTTCTACGATTCATCACTCTGAGAAATTTGACTGATAGACGAGTCATATTTGTTGTACAATAAGTTCAGATTGCAGCATGTTCAACCATAAAGATGATGCGGATTAAGCCGCCCTTAATCAAGCAATTAAATGCTACCAATTGCTTTTTCAAAATATCTTTTTTGTCTTTATCATCAAAAAGGCAAAATTACTTTTGCTTACCACAAAGCTCGCATCATTTCTAAGACTAATAGCAACTAATGTGGCCATAATTAATTAGATTTAATTTTTAAATTAAAAAATTATATAAAAAACGAATCCCGTAAACTATGGAGCCATTGGTATTGGATCATCAATAATGACAAAATAACATTTTTAATTAACTTATGGCTATATTTTGGTATTTTTCATATTCATAATATATAACAATATATTCGAACGGGTTTGTTTCGCATTTTTGTTTGTAGTGGTTCCCATCCATGAAAGGCATATCAACTGCTCAAGGAAAGGGAGCAAAGAAAGCAGCAATAGATCAAGTAATAGAAGGGCTTGTGCTATTAGAGGAAGCATTTGTGAAGTCTAGCAAAGGAAAGCCATTCTTTGGTGGAGAACAAATTGGTTACCTTGACATTGCACTTGGATGTTTCTTAGCATGGCTAAGGGTTTCAGAGAAAATGCATGGTGTAAAACTGCTAGACCAAGCCAAAACACCTGGTTTGGTGAAATGGGCTGAGAGGTTTTGTGAAGACCCTGCTGTGAAAGGAGTTATGCCTGAGACTGATAAGCTTCTTGAGTTTGCTAAGATCTTATTTGCCAAAATGAGAGCTAATCTTCCTAAGTGATAGGATGACGATACATATATGATCCCAAAATTTCCCAAATGGTATTGGGAAAACAATATTTATTATAGGCCAAATCTATTTACGCTTTAGTTCCTTAGGCTAGGACATGGACATTTTGTTATGAGAATGTTTGTGTAAAATAAATTGGAATGTTTTAGCATGAAATAAATTGGGCTTTCTATGAGTTTAGCAATCATGGAATTTTTGTTTTGCATTAGACGGCAGGATTTTCGAAATAAAACAACTAATTTCTTTTTTTTTAATTGAGATGGAGAATTTGAATTTAAAATTATTATCTAAAAAATAGTAACTTTGTTATTAGATTTTCACAAATGGAGGGCTCCAAAATCCCAACTAACTTTAAAATGTGAAATTTATTACCAAGTCTTAATAATGTTTCCCCTTTGTCATTGATACCAAGATTCAAAAAATCAATATCGATGGAAATATCGAGAATTTAAAATATGGAAATTTTTATGAAAATATTGGAAAGTATCAAATATAAGTAAAAAAATTTTTAAAAAAATGATGGAAATTTATTTTTAAAAATGGAAGTTTTTATTAAAATTTTAAAATTAGCTTATTTAATCCATCAATTATCAAACTGATTATAAAATTTGTTAAAATATTGAATTGATATTATATTTTTCTTAATCAATTGATTTATAATAAACATTAATGATCATAGATAAAATATTATTAATAAAAATATGTCAAAAATATATTTTTTAAAAAATTATTTATTAACTAAAATATATAAAAAGATTATTAAAATTATATTGTATTTCATAAATATCATCTTAATACCATATAGAACTTATGGATGGTTGAAAATCATTAGTCTCTTTCTCATTTTAATTTTGAGATGTAAAATGTAAAAAGTAGGCATGAAAAAATGTATTTTCCTGATAATTTTGCATATAATTATTAATATGCCAATCATATGGATTTTGCATTATTTGTTAACTATGTGCATAACTACTACTCTTTGATGGTTGAGTTTTAGATGGTACCCATGAGTTGCTACTTGATGATATTGCATAAATATCCATTAAATAAGGATCATAAAAATGACTTTCAACCCTCATTGATCCAAAATTCATAGAAATCGAATCATTTTCTTATTGTAACATCTCCATTATAGATTTCTTTTTACATATATAGTCTTTTCCAATAGCATTGATTCCTTGATCTGTATCTTTACTTCAATGATCTTCATCTTGTGTTCCATGTGTGTAATATTGTTCACAAGTAAATGGGCTTAATCCAACTTCTCGACTTAGTGATTCCCTTTGGCCACTACCTTTTCTAACTTCTAATTCAGATAATTTATTGAAGTTTTCTTTGATCAAGATTCAAAAAATTGATATCTTTGGAAATATCGAGAGTTACGGTGCGGTTTGTCCGCATGTCGACCCGCACCAAAGCCTACGCTTTTTTAAAAAAGCATCGGCTTTGGTGCGGATCTGCATGCGGACGGACCGCTCTGTAATCTCCTCCTATATACATATATAAAGCTTCAAAAAAAATTACATAAATTTTATCCGTTTTATTTTGAAACCCATATATTCTATTAATCTATTGAAAAAATAAAAATATCGAGAAAATCAGAGATATTTTAAAATATAAATGGCATAAACGACATTTTTCCTTCCTCGTTGCTCCTCCTTTACCCTTATTGCTCCTCCTTTACCCTTGTTGCCTTGATCTTCAATTGTCCTTTGAATCAACTTTTGCAGTAGATTTCTTTCCTTTGGATTTGACGGGCTTGTAATTTACTAATTAACTCAGCTATTGAAAGAGTAGTCAGATCACATAACTCTTTTATTGTAGAAATTTTTTATTCAAACTTGTTAGGAAAACTTACCATAATTTCTCAATCAATCATTTGCAGTTAGAAGTGGTAATTTAGCTCATGATTCGATGACATGATTCTAAAATGATAAAATGTGAAATCAACGGATTTAGATTTATTATAAATGGGTTTTGGTCCAATTCGAATCAATCCGTTTAACACGATTAATAACCGTATCAATTTCGGATTGACCCGTTTAGTCTGAAATTGATCCAAATTGATCCATTTAACCTGAAAAATTGACCAATTTTACTAAATATGTCAATTCAATCTGACACGATTATAACTGGTTTAAATTATAACTTTAATATATTAAATTTACTATTAATAAAACTTAACTAATACTTTCTTATTATGAAATATAAAACATATTTAAGTTTATATTATTAGTTTTTTATTAATTAAAGAAATAAAAAAGAAAAATTATTAAAATAATATTTATTTGCTTAAATATAATATGTTTAATACATGTATAGATTTATAAACATTGAAAAAATAAAAATTAATATGCTTAAGAATATTGGAGATGTAGAAAATTAAAAACATATTTATTAATAAATTTTTTTATATTATTTTAGAAAAGTAGTATTAGGTTTATTATGTATATATATATATATATAACTATTATACGAGATTGTTATATTATCATATCATATATTATATTATTGTAAATTTGTAACTATAATTATATGGTTTTATATATATATTTTAATTTTGGATCAATAAATTGCTAAATTATTTTTATTTTAGATGAAAAAAAATAATTAACTTAAATAGGATAATTTATTTAATTGAATAAATTTCATATAAACAGATCGATTTCATATAAACGAATCAATTTCATGTAAATAGATCATTCTGACTCAAATTGACTCATTTAATAAATAGATTACACATGTCATATCAAATTATCTGTTTATTAAATAGATCGTATTCAAATTAAAAATTTCTGATATAATTAATAAACGATTTGAATTCAAATTAAATTATTTCGATATAATTAATAAATAAATTAACATAATAAAATATGTCTCCAATTTGAGCATCACAAGTGTTTTTTTTTTTTTTTTTTAAATGAATGTTTGTATTTAGCAATACGAGGGATTAGAGATGCCTTAGCAAAACGAGTAGTACAGTTAAAAATTTATATAATTAGAAAGCATATAAACAAACTAAAAAGGTATTCGATCAGGATCATCTTCTATTTTAAGATTAAAATTGTAATAACGAGTTTATTTTGGAAGTATTACTTTAATACTTGCACAAATTTTGTAAAATTTTAATTTATTTGAAAAAAAATTATTGTTTCATATTATTTTTTTGGGAGAAATAATTCCCACAAAGGAAAAATATATATATATATATATATCAACTAATAAACTAGTAAGCCGCAAAGGGCCATCCTCTAATCAACAACAAAAATCATTACAAATAAGATCAAAACGTGGATGAAATTTAACTTTTCGTACTTCTGATCCATTGTAGATTTTTTCGTAGATCCACCACATAGAGTACTATTAACAGTGTTTTTTTCTCCTTGTCCCTTTCCTTCCATCTTTTCTCTTATTTATATTGCTGTGTTTCATTTTTCCGGAGGTACCTCGTGTTCCATTTTTCCTCTTCTCTAGAACTGCAATTCAGGAAACCTTCGTCCTTGGCTGGTGTGCTTCAAATGTCCCACAGCTGGTCGCTATTTAATGATTTATGTCCTTCGTTGACTTGTATTACTTCCCTGCTTCTCCAATGCATATCATTGTCAAATATGACATAAAATTACTTTTTTATTACTCCAACGCAAGTGGTAAATTTTATCAATCTCATTTTTATGTAAACTTTAATTAATTGACAAATTTTAACGGTGAATCTTATTATATTAAAGTTTATGGTGCCACATAATTTAATTTATTAATGTGATTTTTAAATTTTAATTGTTTTTAATTGATTAAAAAAATAAAAATGAGCGAGGCCATAACTATAATATTTAAAGTATTATAATTTTATTCATAAAAATGCATTTTATCATTTTTTAATATTTTTAACAATATTATTTTTAGCATATATCCTTGGAAAATCAATATTGATCATTATAATAATTTTTCTTTCATTCAATATTTTTTTTTTCTAATTTTTCAATCATAAATATAAATGATTTATCAACTTAGATGACATCATTTGATTATTGAAAAATTAATCTTAAAATTTGATTTTAATATTAATATTTTTTATTAAAAAACTCAAATCAATATCAAAGCATCTCCAACAGCACTGTATGTTGCCATTGTAATGGCAAATTTTGGCATAAATGGTGCCTTTTACCTCTTCGAAATTGAAAATTGCATTTTTGATCGGCACCATGATTGCAATTGTTAAATTTTGATCATAAACCTCATTATAATAAAGTTTATGGAATCCACTATTATTTGATACATTCTTTTAATTTAATATTTAAATTATTACAATTTTATTTTTTTATTAATAAAAATTAACCTCATCATCAATTAATATTTATAATTTGTCAAAATCTCATTTTTTAACATGTACAATTGAAAAAGCTATAATAACTTGGACAAAATATTTATCATTGGACAATATATGTGAATATCAAATTTATTACTATTATTATTATGATTTTTTTACCAAAATAGCACTTATGGTTTTTATTTTATTTATTTATTTATTGTTTTGTTTTGTAATAGCATTCGAGGACAGCTATTGCTAGCACCGATTCAATTAAAAGGCAATCCACAACCTGCCAACAATCTTGTCGTTGCTTTTCTGCCGACCTCCAGTGGTCATAACTCACCCGCTTGACCACGGCATTCGAAGGTTGTGGGCAGCCTGCTGACGATCTGGAAAAAATTATTTTAGTGTTTGGGTTATTTTTAAAAAGTTTTCTTTTACTTTCAATATAATTTTTTAGGTTTTCAAATTGATTTGAGGTTTTTCAAAATCGGTTTTACAACCGGTGGGCCTACTTATACTCCAAAGAACTAAAACAAAGAAAATAAAATGCTAATTTTTTTTTTTTAAAGTTAAATATGTAATCAGAAGTTGTCACTGATCAACAATTGTTTCAACGATGATCATAACAATTGATAAAATAAAAAAAAATAGTAAAACTTTAATTATTATCTTAATATTTACTAATAGTGTCAAAATTTTTTAAAATTTTTATTAGTCAAATGTTTTTGAGAAATGTTTTTTATTCAAATGGGTTTTTTGAGGCAAATTTTATTCGCACCATCTCAATTTTATTGTTATTTTACTTAAATTTTAAAATTTTGAAAAATTATAATTAATTTCTTTTTAGTTCCCTCTTTATATATACATATATATAATATATCCATTTATCAATTTTTATTGATTTCTATTAGTTAAAGATAAAAAAAATTAAAAATATATATTTTATAATTAAATAACATTATAAAAATATAATTTTTGACTTTTAACTATTAAAATTATATGGAAAAAATTTCTTATAATAGATTTAGAAAATTAAAAATGAGTAAATGATAATTTTTGAAAAGCATGAGAATCAAATAAAATAATGAATGTAATTTCTCTCTCTCTCTTTTTTTTTTTTTTTAACAACTTAAAAGGTAAGGATTTTCGTTCAGGTCAAGATTTAAATTTTAAACTTGATGGTATATTTTTAATGATTTTATTATTGAAAAGTATTTTAAATTTTTTTTATCATTTTTATATGATTTTCATAGTTTTTCAAATGACTAATGAGTACTTAACCTTTATTTACTTATGTATTTAATAAATAATTAGTTAAAATAGCCATTGAAAAATAAAAGTTTTAAAAATTATTTTTTGTTTTTTGCTTCTTTTTTTTTTTTTTTAAAGTTTAAAAAATTCAATAGAAAGAGAAATGATCTTATTTTTCTTATCATTTTAGAAAATAAGTAGTTTTCCATGAAATAAACATTTGTTTGTTATGTCTCTCGAGACTGTTTAAAGCTATAGAAATTTATAAAAAAAAAAAAAATTAGATGATTTTTAAATCATTTAATTTTTATTAATTTTTTGCATATATTAAAATTTATTAATATAATTTTAATATAATTAATATAATTTATTATTTTTATTTTATTATGTGTTAAAAAATTTATAAAAAAAATTATATAAAAATAAATGGTCTAAAATTTTTCTCAAAAAAAAAAAAAAGAATAAAAGAATAAAAGTGGTACTGTCCATTACACACCGAGATGCGGGCCACAGCTGAATTCTTTGGCTGGCAAGTCATCGTGTTTCAATTTCAGCCTCTCAACACGCCAACCAAACTCATTAACCATGAATCATAAACACAAAACAGATTAATGAGAATTGGAGTAACGGCCATTTCGGCTAATTGTTCTTTTGTTCTTTTTTTTGTTTCTTTTTTTTTTTTTTCTTTTTGAACCGGTGAACCAAAAAAGGGGAAATATTTCTCTCTTGGTCACTATTTAAACAGTTGGGAGAGAAAAAAAAAAAAAATTTGTTTCCCATTTACCATAAAGAAAAGAAAGACCCAGAAACAAAAAGAAAAAAAAAAATCATTTTCCATAAAACGAAACAAAATCTTCTTTTTAGCGTTCTGGTTTTCTTCGTTTCACACTACCAACCAATCACATTAAACTTTCCAGACCAAGCCAAATCCACATCAGCAAATCCATATCCTATTTATGAGCATTTATAGTCACCACCCATCTATATGAACGCCTAGCTCCACAGTCCTTGTGTAAAAATCTTTGAGAGCTAGAAAGAGAGGAAAAAAAAAAAGTCATGGCAGAGAGTAACGTGAAGCTTTTGGGAGCATGGCCGAGCCCTTTTGTTTTGAGAGCTCGGATAGCTCTTAATCTCAAACATGTGAGCTACGAGTTTCTTGAAGAAAATTTGGGATCCAAAAGCGAGCTTCTTCTAAAATCAAACCCAGTCCACAAGAAAATCCCAGTTCTTATTCACAATGATAAACCCATTTGTGAATCTCTGGTCATTGTTGAATACATTGATGAAGTTTGGACCTCTGGTCCTTCTATTCTCCCTTCTGATCCTTATGACCGCGCCACTGCTCGGTTTTGGGCTGCCTATGTTGATGAAAAGGTGTGTTTTTATTTTATTTTGTTTTATTTTTATTAATATTATTAACTTTTTATTTTTTATATGATTTGGTTCTTGGTTCTGCTTGTATTTTCATGCTTTTGATTTTTTTGAGAAGATAATATTTGATATTTAGAATATTATTACCAGAGCGAGGGTAGAGTAAGAATTTATGACATTTTTAATTATTAGCTATTTTTGGGAGATATCTTAGGATTTCTTTTTTTTATAAATAGAAAACAATTGACAACATTTTTTATTTTTTATTTTTTGGTTCAATAATTGACATCTTACTGAATCAATGTAATTAGCTCTAAAATTTAAAGGAATTAGGAAAGTTTGTCTTAAATTTTTATTTTTTTTCATATGGAGGAAAAATTTATATGATTCTGGAAGCTTGAATTTTCCGGAATATATATTTGGGACAAATTTTGTTCGGAACCGTGGAAAAAACGATGGTTTTTTTATTTATAAGTATATTGATATCTGTTTCAGTATAAAGCTATCTTCTTTTTCAGAGTCCGAATAAAATTCTTCACAGATTTCCCACATCTAAGATTCTTGTTATTTATATAATATTTTTGAGTTTTCTGAAATGATTAGTTTTATAATATGTATATGTCAAGTTTCCCAAAGTGGAAAGAAAAATTGTGAGAGCTACCAAATAAGATAATAAATTAATTAAAAAAATTATCAATTAAGAAATTAATATAAATTAATTATAGGTAAGTATCAAATTGTTTGCCAAATAAGATAATAAATTAATTAAAAAAATTATCAATTGAGAAATTCATAAAAATTAATTATAGATAAGTGAAACCGTAAGTGAATGGAAAATATTTTCATATTATTAGCATCGTTATTAGATAATAGTTGTTCCTTCTTGTATTGGCCCCTCAAATATTTATTCCAATCAATCATTTTTAAAACATATACAAATCGAATGATTTTAGGTTACAGGATGACATGCATTAAATTTCACGTCAAAATTGATACTATCGTAATCCCTATAACAAACATGAAGATATCCACAAGTTTGAAATGCCCCAAAAGCCATATAACAAATAAAACAAAGTGATTTCTATCCGTACTTATCTTTTGCCTACTTAAGTCATTTTCTAATTTTGGTTTAAAAGTCACATTGACAAGAAACTTATAGGATTTTAAAACATAGTTGTTGATGTTCCTGTCCCTTTTCTTTTTTTTTTTTTTTTTTTTTTTTTTTTTTTTTTTTTTTGGTCCGGTTATTCACCAGAAAGAAAACACAGCTTTTTTGAAAGTGACATATAAACTTGATTTAATTCATCACTATAAGAAATTTGGACTGGTAGGAAAGTCATGTTTGCTGTACAATGAGTTCAGTTTGCAGCGTGTTCAACCACAAAGATGATGTAGATTAAGCCCTTAAAAATATCCTTTTGTTTTTATTATCAAAAAAATCGATATCACTAGTTTTGCTTTTTGTTACAACATGAGCTCATCACCTGTAGGCTGTAGCGCACCACCTGCTAACCCCGCTATAATTAATTGGTTTTGTTTTAATTTAAAGATCTATATGGCAAATGAACCCATAACAACAACTAATTAAATTGACCTGTAAGGTGATATGGTCATTATTAATGAATCATCGATGGTTGACAAATAGCATTTTGGTATTTCCAAGTTCATAATATAGTTTGTGTTATTGTTTGTAGTGGTTCCCATCCATGAAGGGCATAGCAATTGCTGACGGAGAAGAGGCAAAGAAAGCAGCAGTGGATCAAGCAATAGAAGTGCTTGTGCAGATAGAGGAAGCATTTGGAAATTGTAGCAAAGGAAAGCCATTCTTTAGTGGAGACCAAATTGGGTACCTTGACATTGCATTCGGATGTTTATTGGCATGGCTAAGGGTTTCAGAGAAAATGAATGGTATAAAACTGCTAGACCAAGCCAAAACACCAGGTTTGGTGAAATGGGCTGAGAGGTTTTCTGAAGACCCTGCTGTGAAAGGAGTTCTTCCTGAGACTGATAAGCTTGTCGAGTTTGCTAAGATCTTATTTGCTAAAATGAGAGGTACTCCTTCAGAGTGATGTTGAAGATATATATATATATATATATATATATGTATGTATGATCCCAAAAATTTCCCAAATGGTGGCTTTGGGAAAACTATATTTATTATTATAGGTCAAAATTATCATCATGCTTTTGTTTCTTCGTCTGGGACATGGACATTTTATTATTTGACGATGTTTTAGTATGAAATAAATTGAGCTTTCTATGAATTTTGTAGTAATTATCTTATTTTTATTTTACGTTGGACGGTTAAGTTGTAGGAATAAAACAACTATATATTTTTTTAATCATATTGAAACAAAAAATTTGAATTAGAATTATCCTCAAAATAAATAATATTTTGTCACTGAACTGCCCCACAAAAAAAGCTCCAATGTCCCAAGTCCCAGCCATTCAACTTTAAAATCTGAGATTTATATCCAATATTACTTAAAAGCTGTTATTGATAATAAGTAATGCCTAACAAAAAAACAAAAACAAAAAAATCATTTTTCATAAGAGAAATGAAATCTTTACCTACTGTTCTAGTTTCCACGTTTCACACTATTATTCACCTAACCCCACAACTTTCCAAACCAAACCGACACAAAACCCCCCAATCAACAGTTCCGTATCTTATTTGTATTCATATTCACAACCCGCCTAGTAAAAGTTCAATGAACCCTTTAGCTCTACATGGTATCTGTGTTTGTTAGAAAAATCACTGAGAGCTAAAAAAGAAGAAAAAAAAAAAAAATCCATGTCGGAGAGTAGAGACGTAAAGGTCTTGGGAGTGTGGACGAGCCCTTTCGTTATGAGAGCTCGAATCGCCCTTAATCTCAAACAAGTGAGCTATGATTTTCTTCAAGAAACTAGTTTGACAGAGAAAAGCGAGCTTCTTCTAATATCAAACCCAATCCACAAGAAAGTCCCAGTTCTTATTCACAATGAAAAACCCATTTGCGAGTCTCTGGTCATTGTTGAATACATCGATGATGTTTGGACCTCTGCTCCTTCTATCCTCCCTTCTCATCCCTACGACCGCGCCATTGCTCGGTTTTGGGCTGCTTATATTGATGAAAAGGTATGTTTTTTTACTTTTTTTTTTTTTTTCATTTAACAAAAAATAAAGAAGATACAAATTTTTGTTCAGGAGAATTTTTGGCGTTCCTAATCTTTTTGCTATTTTTGGGAGATATCTTAGTATTTTGTTTTTCCTTTTCAAAAAAAAAAAATATATATATATATATATATATATATATATATTTTAACAAAAATAAAAAAAATTCAATAGAAATAGATTAAAGATTTAAGAATGGAATATTTTGACATCTCAAAGATCAAAAAATTTAGAGGAAATTTGATTTTGGATGTTTGAACTTTCAAAAAAATTTATCCACTTCTTAGCCAAAAAATAAAAAAAGAAGGCATTTTTAATTTTGTTTTATATGATAATCTTTAAAAAAATATATTTTTTTTTAAATATTAAAAATTTAAAATAGGAAAGTGATCCTTTGAAAATAGCCATTTACATTTTTAATGGGATGATATGAAGAACAACATATATTTATGATAAATTAAAAAATAGTTGGCAAATATGTAAGACAGGTTTGAAATGCCCCACAAACCATATATCATAACAAATGAAAAAAAAGTGATTTCTATTCCTAGTTATCTTTTGCCTACTTTTGGTCTTTATTTTATTTTTGGTTTCAATCGCATTTTTGGTTTCTACGAGTCATCACTCTGAGTAATTTGACTGGTAGACGAGTCATATTTTTGTACAATAAGTTCAGATTGCAGCATGTTCAACCATCAAGATGATGGGGATTAAGCCGCCCTTAATCAACCAATTAAAATACTACCATTTGCTTTTTAAAAATATCTTTTTGTCTTTATCATCAAAAAATCAAAATTACTTTTGCTTACCACAAAGTTCGCATCATTTGTAAGACTAATAGCAACTAATGTGGCCATAATTAATTAGATTTAATTTTTAAAATTATATAGAAAACGAACCCGTGAACTATGGGGGCCATTGGTATTGGATCATCAATAATGACAAAATAACATTTTTAATTAATTTATGGCTATATTTTGGTATTTTTCATATTCATAATATATAACAATATTTCGAACGGGTTTGTTTCGCATTTTTTGTTTGTAGTGGTTCCCATCCATGAAAGGCATATCAATTGCTCAAGGAGAGGAAGCAAAGAAAGCAGCAATAGATCAAGTAATAGAAGGGCTTGTGCTATTAGAGGAAGCATTTGTGAAGTCTAGCAAAGGAAAGCCATTCTTTGGTGGAGAACAAATTGGTTACCTTGACATTGCACTTGGATGTTTCTTAGCATGGCTAAGGGTTTCAGAGAAAATGCATGGTGTAAAACTGCTAGACCAAGCCAAAACACCTGGTTTGGTGAAATGGGCTGAGAGGTTTTGTGAAGACCCTGCTGTGAAAGGAGTTATGCCTGAGACTGATAAGCTTCTTGAGTTTGCTAAGATCTTATTTGCCAAAATGAGAGCTAATCTTCCTAAGTGATAGGATGAAGATACATATATGATCCCAAAATTTCCCAAATGGTATTGGGAAAACAATATTTATTATAGGCCAAATCTATTTACGCTTTAGTTCCTTAGGCTAGGACATGGACATTTTGTTATGAGAATGTTTGTGTAAAATAAATTGGAATGTTTGTGTGAAATAAATTGGGCTTTCTATGAGTTTAGCAATCACGGAAATGTTTGTGTAAAATAAATTGGAATGTTTGTGTGAAATAAATTTGGCTTTCTATGAGTTTAGCAATCATGGAATTTTTGTTTTGCATCAGACGGCAGGATTTTGGAAATAAAACAACTAATTTTTTTTTTTTTTAATTGAGATGGAGAATTTGAATTTAAAATTATTATACCAAAAATATAATAGCTTTTGTTATTAGATTTTCACAAAATGATATAATAACTTTTGTTATTAGATTTTCACAAAATGAGGGCTGCAAAATCCCAACTAACTTGAAAATGTGAGATTTATTACCAAGTCTTAATAATGTTTCTCCTTAAAAGGTGTCATTGTTATTAAGGTTCAAAAAATTAATATTGATGGAAATATTAAGTGTTTAAAATATTGAAATTTTTATGAAAATATTGAAAAGTATCGAATATAGATAAAAAATATAGATAAAAAAATTATAAAAAATGATAGAAATTTATTTTTAAAAATGAAAATTTTTATTAAAACTTTAGAATTAGCTTATTTAATCCATCAATTATCAAATTGATTATAAAATTTGTTAAAATATTGAATTAATGTTATATTCTTCTTAATCAATTGATTTATAATAAGCATTAATGAGCATAGATAAATTATTATTAATAAAAATATGTCAAAAATACATATTTGATAAAATTATTTATTAATTAAAATATATAAAAAGATTATTACAATTACATTGTATTTCATAAATATAATCTTAATATCATATAAAACTTCTAGGTGGTTGAAAATCATTGGTTTCTTCCTTATTTTGATTTTGAGATGTAAAATGTGAGAAGTAGTTATGAAAATATGTATTTTCCTGATAATTTTGCATATAATTATTAATATGCCAACCATATGAATCTTGCATTATTGGTTGACTATATGTATAACTACTATTCTCTAATGGTTGAGTTTGAAATGGTACTCATGAGTTGTTACTTGATGATATTTCATAAATATCCATTGAATAATGGTCATAAAAATAACTTTCAACCCTCATTGATCCAAAATTCATAGAAATCGAATCATTTTCTTGTTGTGACATCTCCATTATGGATTTATCTTTACGTATATAGTCTTTCCAACATCACTGATTCCTTGATCTGCATCTCTACTTCCATGATCTTTATCTTGTGTTCCATATGTGTAATATTGTTCGCCAATAAATGGGTTTAATCCAACTTCTCGACTTGATGATTCTCTTTAGCCACTACCTTTTCTAACTTCTAATTTAAATAATTTATTGAAGTTCCTTTTCACAATCTTTGTATTTTTGTTTTATCAAAATCCAATAAATAAAATTTATTAATGTTATTCGATTCAATTAATTCTATTTTACTTATATTACTAAATGTTTAAAAGGCAATTAAAGGGTAAAAAAACCTATCAATGAAGTTAATTTGATAAAAAAAAAACTAAATATCAATAATATTTATAAATTTTTTTAAAAAATTCAAAAAAAAATAAAATATTCCATGGATATTTTCGAAATTTTTAGTGAAAATTTTATGGAAATTTTAAAAATTTCCATGGAAATTATAGATTTTTTAATCAAATTGTTAAGGATTTGATGTGGATATTTTTACGAAAATTTCCATGGAAATTTTGGCAAAATTTTGGAAATTTCAATGAATATTATGGAAATCTTATCCATTTCCATTTTAAATCTAAATTTTATTTCGATCCCTTAAAAAAATAGAAATTTCGAAGAAATGTTGGATATTTTAAACATGATTGATACCTAATAGCATCTACCAATTTGGTGCAATTGGTGTTCCAATTATGCCCTAAATCTTTCACCATTTTGTCCTAGATGAATAGTATTGCATCATTCACCAATTCACTGTTCATATATATTTTTATTTTATTTTATTTAAGTTTTTAAAATTTACAAAACAGCTTTCAATATTATAATAATTATAACTTTTACCCCATATGTATATTTTCAACAAAATCAATTAATTTTTGGTACTAAAAATCAATAATCTTGCATAAACGATAGATAAAAGAAATATAAAGACAATATTCTTTTTTGGTGTTAGAAATAGTGCAATGAATTGGAAAGAAATTATTGTTTGGTGCAATAGGCTGGAGATTCTCTAATAGACTATGGGCACTCCAACAATAAAAAGTATTTGTTCCATTTCAATCCATATAATTATTTTTTAATTGCTGAAAGTGATTTTAAAATGTCTAAAATCACTTTAAAAAAGTAAAAGCATTTCTATAGTTTTTGAAAGAAAAAAAAATGTTAAATCACTTTTTGATAATTTTGTTTTTGAAAAATTAAAATATTTGATACTTTTAAAATAAGCATTAATTAAGTTATTCTGAAAAATGACTTTCTAAGGAAGAATTTATTCCAATAAATCATTTTGAAATGGACCTTAAGATTAATGTACACTATAGCAAATTGTGTTGCTTTCATTTTTTGGTTGTTGGATTTTTTTCATTTAGATATTAAAAATTTAATATGGAATAAAAAGGATAGAGTTTCGATTTTGAGAAAACAAGACTACTAACAAAAACGAAAATAAATAAATAATAATTAGTAAACAAACAATTTAGTGGTCAGTTTCAATTTTTTGTCTGTATACATACCTTAACATATTGTTTACCCATCGAAATTGAATCCCTTTTTATTGAGTTTTTCACTATTTATACCAACTCAAACTGCTATCTTTATCTGCCTTCAAATGACACCTCTGTTGAAAGCCTTTTTTAACTTCTAGCTCTCTCTCTCTGAAGGTCTCAAGCTGGCTAGAAGGATGGAATATTTCCACACTGAGTTGTCTCTTTGGATGAGTTCCACGGAAGTAACCTTTTTATATTTTTATGTGATAATGAAGGAAAAACCACATTTATTTTAATTGGTAATTTATTTGCCATTTAAATGCAGTATTTCATGTTAAACGATAGTGAAAAGTTTTTATTTCATGTCAACAACTTCATATGGGAAGTCTTGAGTGGCAATTCACTGTAAAATTGGTAAAATATTCTTTCTGAGCGTCTTTCACACAAGCACCAGTGGTCTAGTGGTAGAATAGTACCCTGCCACGGTACAGACCCGGGTTCGATTCCCGGCTGGTGCATTTTGTTCAAATGTTTTCTTCCCTTTTTTGTTTGTTTTTTAAAATCTCAGGACAAGTAAAGAATGAACTGGTGAAAATTGGGCCAGGGGTTGTTTTGTCTTCTTGTCCAGGTTTCATTGCTTGGAAAATAAAATTGATGGTCCTTCCATGAAAGTGTTAAATCTTGAAAATGACCATATTTGAGACATTTTTATGACCATGACAATGGCAACACGAAACTTCCAAGAGATGTTTTTATCTAAAAGAAAAAAAAAAAAGAAACTTCCAAGAGATGTGATTTCAGCGACCTAATTATAATGTTTAATGCTTAAAACCAGAAAAGAGAGGTCGTTATTTAGCCAAAATAAAAAATAAAACAGAAAAAGAGGTTGTTTTTCCAATTTCCATTTACTCCTTGTCTCGTTTTAAACTTTCACGAGCCTCATGGGGTTAAGTGGTCACGGACACTTCTCCGACCCATCAAAGATGTAAAGCTTTTTTTTTTGAAAACATTTTATCTCCATTTGAGCATAGATTAGCGTCTAAATCTGTAAAAACCAAAGCATGGTCTGGTAATTTTGTTAAAACTGACAGAGTTGCACTGTCGTTTTGACTTTTTCGACAAACTCAGTAAAAGCTCTGTCTTTTACTACAATTTTGGTTAATCTGAGAAGGTAGAAAAACACAAGACAATATTGCATCTGATTCTTAATCTAAATGTCCCTATCCATCACGAATAAACCAAAGGACCCAGTAGGCTCCGATGCCAATCTTCAACTTTCTACCAAAATAGAATGCGACAGATGACACATATTTTGCTTTATCCGATCCATCTGACAAATACCTTCCTGAATATTTGATTTTTTTATTATATATACCCATTTTCAAGAAAAAGGGAAGCAAGAAAAAGAAAATCCCAAAAAGAAAGCTCGGTTTGTGTTGGAGTCGCCGACACCCAGTTTCGACTACGAAACACTCTTCCTCTGCATTTTGGGTACTTTGAATTTTGCAACAAATTCGCATATACAGAGAAACAGAGAGAGATGGATGGAGGTGTCAAAGTGAACAAATGGGGTTACGAGGTTAGGACATCTTCGGATGCTTGTATATCTGCTATCAATGATTTCTATTACCAGGTTTGTTTTTTTTTATATTTCTCTCTCTCTCTCTTTCACTCTGTAATGGGTTTTTTTTACTTCTTACTTATCCGTAATTTGAATTGTATATTGGGATTTTTTGGAGTGAATGAAGGTGCTGATTTATGGAAGAAAAAGGAGTGTGATATTGGAAGCCACTGTTCATGACAAGGACTGCGTGCTTGCCAACATTTTGGCTGCTCATATCCTCTACACCAATCCTTCCCGAGCTCGCTCCCACCTCCAAGCCGCTGAGTCCCGACTGGTAATTTTATTTTATTTTTAATTTGTTTTTTTATTTTCACTTTCTTCCATTTTTCTCTGTTGGGGAGTTCATCTTTTTGGGTGTAATGGGGAATTAGCTTTGATCAGGAACAAGCCACCAGGTATGAGAAAGCTGTTTTTGATGCAACCAGTAGTTTGATTTCTGAGAACAGAGACGATGATGTTGCTTTTGAGTTGCATTCTAAGGTCAGCCCAGCTGCCAAACTTTCCAGGCCATCATTTTACTCATTTAAATTTAATTTAAATTTCATAGTATTAGGTCATCTAATTTACGGTTTTATATTTTTGTTTCTTTCCCATTTTCATGACTCCTTATTATGTTGCTTATACAAGATGATCCAGAAACATTTTTTTCCCATTTTAAACTTGATTTTTCTTCTGCATATACGATGTCTTGCAAATCACCTCGAACCTTAAAGTTATGGTATTTACAAATGCCATAAGCTAATTTACTCCTAAATTGTCAGAATAAAACGATAGACTTAGCCACAATTTCTCTTAATTATATTATATTATATTTAGAGCTTAAAAAGATTCTTGTACCCAGTCATGGATTGATCTCTTGTAACTGTCAAATTATAAAAAACATATCCTGGATGAAAGATCATTGAGTTGTATTTGCAGTAAATTTTATACTAAGGAAAATATTAGCTACAACCAATAAGCGGAAGTTATAATAGGTTAGAGGTTGAGTATGTTATAGCTGATAATGGTTTCTTCCATGAGAATTGAAGACGAGGCCAAAAGCTCGTACTGGAAAATCGGCACTAATTGTAACTTTGTAAAATGAAGCAAATATATGTGATCTTATTTACGAGAGCTGTAATTTTCATTTAGCCTCTTCTTTAGATTCAGTTTATATTGTGCAACTTAACTCAATTTCTAAAATGTGATGTCTATTTATTTGCAGCTTTTAAAAGAATTTCCAAAAGATTTGGTCTCTTTAAAAAGAGCCCAAGTGCTGTGCTTCTACATGGGGCGACCTGATCTATCCTTGAGTCTGGTTCAACAGGTTCATTTTTATTTCGAGATACATTAACTTCATGATTTCTTATACATAAGTGGAGAACATTTAAGTGTATTATCAACCCTTCAGAAACTTATTTGGTGATTGTATTGAGCAATGTTAGCCAAAGAGGATAACAATTCTTTGGCTTGAGAAATGATGAAGTAATAACAGCATGTGTTTTGACTGATTGAAAGATTAGAGTTACCAGGGTTTTTCTTCTATTTAATGAGGTTTGGGGGTTTGCTGCTGGCCATTATGTCTTCTTAATGTTGTCTTGATTTGATCTCATTACAATTAGCATGCCTAACAGGTTCTTCCTGAAAATCAAGAAGAAGATTACATATATGGCATGCTTGCTTTCCCTTTACTGGAGCTAGGCCAAATGGCTGATGCTGAGAAAGCTGCAAAAAGAGCATACAAAATCAACAAACAAGACTTCTGGGCTCAACATGCCGTGAGTTATAATAATTAGTTTGTCTTTTAAAATTTAAATATAGAATTCTGCTTTTTTATTTATTTTAACTTAGATAATTGATGAGTGCCTTTTTTTTTTTTTTTTTTTTTTTCGCTTAAGGTCTTGGATGCTTTCATCTTTCATTATATATTATCAGACTTTTAGAAATCTTTTTAAATGTCAAGGTGTCTGTTAAAATTTAAAACTGCATAGCGAACTCTCCAGACTTCATGATAATATGTTACTAAATCTGGCCTTCACATTCTTATGGTAATTGTGGAAAAAATTGGTCATATGTACCACCATGGTTCCAGTTTCTGATTATGAACCTGTCAAGGCGTTCATTAATTTTCCATGTTGCTATTCTGTATGATTATTATCTAGTTATTGCATCAAGGGCATCTTTTTATAAGTTCGTGTATCATTGTTGTAATATTTGGTTTCTTGTGCAGTTGTGCCATGTTCTTCAGTATGAGTGCCATTTCAAGGAAGCCGTGGCGTTCATGGAAGGATGTTCATCTTCATGGTCTTCTTGCTCATCATTTATGTATGCATATTCCATCAGTTATTAGCGAATATTAATAACTTTCTCTTTCTTTACATGTCTAAAATATTTAAATTTCAGGCTCACACATAATTGGTGGCATGTAGCTCTTTGTTACTTAGAAGGTCATTCACCAATCCAAAAAGTCCTAGAGTTATATGACCAATTTATCTGGAAGGAGTTAGAAAAAGTTGATGCAATATATCCAGAGGTATATCATTTGACTATACTGAGTTGCTTTTTATATCTGTCTTCTTAATTTTTTGTGCAATTAGGTATACTTGAATGCTGTGGGTCTCTTGCTGCGAGTTTATGTCCGGGGTGAAATTAATATCTTTAAGGACCGTCTGGAGATCTTAGCTAGTCGTTTGACAAATCATGTGAGTTACACAACATAATTTTTTATTCACGTATTTTCCATGTAATTGATGGAAGTTATGAGTGGCAAATGTGATAATGGTTGAGGTCATTAGAGATATGGTTCTAATGTCTAAAGGATATTTTAGGCCACTGATTGTAAAACATCTTTGGTGATTCCTGCTATGAATATATAATGCTACAAAAAGACAGAACATAATTCATTTAGACCAAGTTCATAAGGTTGGTCATTTGCAAGTTAAAACAAAGTAATGGGTTCCTAAGCAACACTTATCTTAGGTCATAGATGTCTTGATGATAATGGTTGCTTGACGGATGTACATTTTCACTTGGTATTAAATACAGTAACATCTCATGTTCTAAGTCAACAGTAATGGCATATCTGGCCAAACGTTTGTTGCATTTCAACTTTAAAATTTGTGCTCAAAATACAGCAAAATTGTATTTGAAGTTCTCTGTCATCTACACCATATGTGCATTTCAAGTATCTGTGCCCTCTGAACCCTAATCCCTAAATCATTATTGTAGGAGTGGCTAGTATATATTAACAAAGAACTTATATTTACTTCAAAGGTTACCAAATGATACTGTATGCAAGGTCTTTATTATTTTATTTAAGCTCTTCATGGAAGAAAAGAGTTTTGCAGGTGAATTTATATCATGCTTTCTTGATTATCATCCTCAAATGTAATATTTTTAGCATTATACACATGCTTATTATAATTTTGTTGTATTCTATGCATGAAACACGTTCAGTCCTACTGGTACCTAGAGTGGCACTTTGATTTGTTAATACTATGGGCGTTGGCTTATACTAATGAGATTTCTGAAGCTGAAGATTTACTTGGAGCCTTAAAGTCCAGGTTAGAAGGATCCTCCTCTTCTCACCTGCAGTTGTTGACTTAATTTGTAACTAATTAATTGAAATTCTTTTTCCCTGTGTAGAGTGGCCAAGATGAGCAAAAAGAAGCAACAATTGATGCAGCGAGGCATATTGGTTTGTTCTGATGGCAAATTTCTTTGCCCCTTACATTTTTGTCATATATATATATATATATATTTCGCACTTTTCGCACTTTTTATTATCACTCTTCCGAATTTTCTTGGAGACGCAATGACATGGAACTTTTTGAGAGCAAATGAAACTATAATTAAGACCTTTCCAGAATCTTCTGTACTTACCTATCACTTGAAGGGGAAAGGGATGAGGAGAGAGTGACCAGGAAAGTATGTTTACTTTGGGTTGGCAATAAAGAAAGTTGTATGGGCCTTCGACCAGAAGTTGGTAGTCATAAGATGTTAAATTTATATATAACTGTCAACTTGAACTATTTCCTAGCAAGTATCATTTTCATTGCCGTTGCATTCTTTAAAAATTAAGATGATTTAAGAACTCTAGGCCACTATCATATTTTCTTTTCTTTATTTTTTTATTTGTTTCTTTTATTGGTAGCTTGCAGAATCTCTCTTCGAGTATGGGAGAGGTAATGACAAACGAGCACTGGAATTGCTTGGTCCAGCTTTTGATGCCAATGATCTTAAGGTATGAGCTGTCGATACTGCTTCAGTTGTATTATTTCAGCGGCACTTTCACATATATGAATATTAAAAATTTAAATTTAACTATTTTGGAAGATGATTGGTGCATCTGAGGAACAGCTTGATGTATTCAATGAAATGTGGTATTGTATGTTGTTGAATACTGGACAAGCAACAAAAGGTACGAGAAAAAACTTCTCTTCCACCATAAAACCTCATATAAAGCTTCTCTTCTGATAAATATTTGAACTGTAGCAATCGAAGTACTTGAAAAGAGAATTAAAAAAAGGGAAGGAGTTCCGTTCTTGTGGCGCCTGCTGGTAATGCCCTTTCCTTACTATGAGTTTTTGTCAATTTTGGTTCGTGTTAGGATCTTCAGTGGGATTCTGAAAATGTATGATAATTTCATTGTTGTTGGTTCAGGAGAGAGGCTATAACATGATCGGAAAGCAAGAAGAAGCTGCGACTGTAGGTGAGAAGGCTAAGGTTTTGGAAAATACATATTTCAAACAACCAGTAGGATTCACAACCATATAACCAGTCTATGAAAACAAATCAAAATGTTGTTATATTTCTTACTTTGTGTTGAAAACCGATATGTAAATACGATCAAACAAAGACAGAGAAACAATTCTCTTACAGATTATTATATTTCCAAAGTGTAATTTCGCACAATGTGAACAAGGTTGTACATAGAATACGAACATGGGGTTTCTAATTTCTCTATTCAAACCATTTTCTTAATAGAAAAATGATGTGGGTTCTGCACTTGGTTGTGGTGGGTTATGCATGCAACATGCGTTGACAAAATGAAAAAGAGGTGTGAGAAAGGTGATAAAGAGCAAACATCAAAGTGAACTTTATTGCCTTTAATTTCCAAGACCCCCTTTTATCTTTGTGAACGATGTAGTCTAAAATGGTCCTCTCCTATCAAGAAGTCCACAGAACACCATCTCCAAACTTTAATTTAAAAAAATGCAAAAAAAAACGAAAAATGATTTTTCACGTGCGGTTAAGTTATATGCAAATCAAACACTCAATATTCTTTTCTTTTTGGTGAATAATCAACACTCAATAATTACGCTTATAGGTTGTTCATTTACATTTGTCGCGCAATGAATGGTGTGATAAAACCATTACATGTAAATTTTCCTCATGATTTAGAAACACTAGCGGTTTTGTTCCCAGTTATGATCTAAATTCAAACGCATGATTTAGGCACATATTTTTTGTAGATCAAAATCATAAATTTTTGGTCTTGAAGATATCAAGAAAGATAATATTTGTCATTTGCTGTGGATTGAAATACAAAAAAACCCAAACCCATAATAAGACATTGTAAGATGTACATAATAAACTGAGGTTGGGGATAACAGTTTCAAAGCAAAGGGCATTCTCAGAAAATGAGAGACGTGGGAAGCCCACTGTTTTTAGGAAGCAAAGCCGAAAAACACAAATTGAAATTGTGTATGCTGCCAAAAAACAGCTTCTGACACGGGGTTTCTTTTTTGTCAGTCTGAGTCAAACCGACCCCCACGGCACATGTACAACTGACCTCACCCAATCCCATATCCCCCCAACCCAACACCCACCAATCAAATTAACCCTTCTGCCACGTCACCATCACCACCACCACCACTGGAGGAGACATTCGAATTCGACGACCGGACGAGTCCACGTGCACGGCTCCTAATCTGTTTCAGCTCCTCCACCACTTCCCTCGCATCTGGACGGTCATCCTTCTCCGCCGCAACACACCGAAAAGCGAGTTCGGCCACCGCATCGACGCCGTTGATTGATGATTCTCCGTCGACGGCCAAGACCGGGTCTACCACCTGGTGGAGCAGACCCATATGGATTTTCGACACAACCAGATCGGCCAGAGCCATTTCCCTCTTTTCCCTGCTTTGGTCTACCGCTTTCAACCCAGATATCAATTCCAACAAAACGACGCCGAAGCTGTACACGTCACTCTTCTCCGTCAACCGGAACGACCGGTGGTAATCCGGGTCCAAATAACCCGGCGTACCTTGAGGTCCAGTCCAGACGAACCCGGATGTTGAAGTCGACGAATATTCCGGGAAAACCAAAAGCCTCGAGAGCCCAAAATCCCCAACCTTGATTCTCATATCTTTTTCCAAGAAAATATTGGATGAAGTAATGTCTCTGTGAACAATCGGGGGTACCACTGAGAAATGCAAGTACTCCATAGCCATGGCCGTTTGCAGAGCAATGTCGATCCTCACCTGCCATGTCAAAGACCCTTTTCGATACAAGCTCTTTGGGCCATGAAGATGCTCAGCGAGAGTCCCATTAGGGACATAATCGTAAACTAGAAGCAGCCCTCTCGGGTCGCTGCAATATCCATGAAGCTTGACAAGATTTGGGTGATCAATGGAAGATAGGATCAAGATTTCGTTGCAGAAAGATTTGGTGGAAAATGCTCGATTTTCAGAGGCGGCTTTGTTGTGTTTGTGAAGGTATTTCACCGCGACGATTCGACCATCGTAGAGCTGACCCAGATACACAGACCCAAATCCACCATCGCCGATTTTGCGCTTGGGATCGAAGTGGTTAGTTGAGGATTCAAGCTCTTCGTAGGTAAAGACCGGTGGGAGTAGACTGGCAGAACGGTGACGATGGAGGAAAAGTGTGGTTTGGTCTTCCTCTGTAGCCGACGATCTCAATCTTCTAGATAGCAAAGCAACAAGAACAAAAAGAAACAAACATGTCAAAACGAATATTGCAAACAAGATTGTGATTCGATTCGGGCTGTGTTGGGTAATCCATGGAGGTGAAAGACGAGCTCTGGAATGGAAACAGAGGAATTTCTTATCTGGGTCTGAGGAATTAAAGCCGCAGACTCCATTTTTGGACCGGCAATCTCTGCAATTCGAGAAGTAAGAATCCTGAACCTCATCCCACTCGAGCGAAATCCCATAGTTCGTCAAGAAATCGTTAAGATAACCCAAAACATCGCGGTTACAATCCGAACCAGAATCAGGACGGCGAGTAGATCCACAATCGTGAAGAAGACGAACTGGGTTCTTGATAAGTTTGCATTCCCAAGGACAATGGCTACAGTTTGGGAGAGTTGGAGAAGAGCAGGGCCGGAGTGCAGATAAACGAGAACAAGAAGAATCGGAAACCCGAAATGGAGTACCAGAGAGATTAATGGAGTGGCTGGGAATGGAGACGAAATGAGAGAACGAACAGTAGTTACGAGTGGAATCGTTTACATATGATGAATTAGAAGAAGGGTGAGGAGAGAGACGGAAAGAGGTTGAGTTTTGTTCGTAGTTTATGAGTGAGAAAGTGATGTCGTTAATGGAGATAATAGCATGGGGAGTAGAACATTTCACTTGGAAAGATGGGTGACCACAACCTGGTGAGGAAGAGAAGGGAAAAGAAGGAGTGGAACTGAATGGTGGGCATGAAGAAGAAGAAGATGCAGAGCTCTCTAGTTTTGAAGAACATGAATGGTTTGTAGCTATGGATGCTGTAAAGAGTGAGCAGAAGAAGAAGAACAAAAGGGAATGCAGAGGAGGAGGCATTGATGGAAAATGGGAATGAAACAAAGTTTGGAAAAGAAACTAAGAGAATGGGTCATTGAAAGTGAGAAAGAAGAGATCTAAATCGGATCTAGAAGTGAGGTTTCGTGCCTAGGTTCTTGGAGCCGGAAGGTCTCGTGGTTAGGGAAGGAGGGTCACGTGAAGTGAGGTGGAGACAAAAAACGAAAATGACTCAGTAGTCAAGTGGGGTCCATTTGCAGCCATGGCCGGGGGGACCCCTTTCAAAAGCTTCAAAACCTCTCATAAACAAAACCTTCGGCTTTTGAGTCTTCCTCCTTCTCTGCCTTGCCTTTGTGAAAAACTTGCATTCAATATTGATATTATATTATCTTTGTAATACAAAATGTTATCATGGGAACTTCCCAATCTAGGTGGTGGATGACAATATTCATAATCATCATCATCATCATCATCATCATCATCATCATCATCATCGGCGTCGTATTTATGTAATTTACATAATTTTATGATTATGAATTATTATCACTATCATATAGTTTATAACTTCTCTCACAATACCACTTCGATTTATAATCATAAAGTATATTGCATGTAAAGTGTATATTTAGTATCAATTTATAAGTGTTTCTTAGTTCATTGCATCATATCCCTTGTACAACATATAGTTTTATTATTTATCGCCACGGTATATATCAAGAATAGAACAATAAAAGTGTTAGTATATGTGAAAATAAATGTAAACTAACAGCCAATTACATCGCTATGTGATAAATGCTAATCGATAACCATGGTTAACAAATACTACCTCTTTATGCTATTCTTTTCTTTTGAAAATGCTTTTTGGGTCCTCCTTGGCTTCCTTTTTCAAATCTCTTTAACTTTGGAATTGACATCACTTGTGCTTTTTTTTTCTTTTTTTGTTTTATGATTTTGGGTCTGAATTTCTCAGGTGGGGTGGTTGGTCTTGGTTTTTATTTGGTGAGTTACCTTTAGTGGCAGTACAATTTTAGGAACAATGCCTATCTATATGGTAGAAGGTTTGGTACATAAATCCTGAATGGTCATTAAAAAACCAGCATTTTTTTTGTTGTTTTCAAAGTCTAATAGTGGCTTAATAGAATGGAATGGGAAAGAATTTAATAATAGTTTTAGTACATGGAATAGACTTTTCGTAAGATGGGACTCAACACAAACCAAACTTCAGTAAGGAAACCAAAAAATTATAAGAAGTATGTCGTTTTGTTTTTTTGGTAAAAAAAAATAATAATAAAAAAAAATAAATAAATAGTTGTAGGCTTGTAGGGTTGTGTTTTTGTCAAATAATTTCTATTCGTTTTCTTGAGCGCCTCGTCCCAATATTACGGCTTTTGGTCAATTCTGGGGACTGAAAAAGCTGTTTCTTAGGATTAGGAGGCTTTGGGGTAGTGCTTCTCTTGCGGACGTGAGTAAGTTTTTCAAACAAATTAATAATAATAATAATAATTGCAACAATAAATAGATTTAACAAATACATCTAAGAATATATTCACCAAAAGAAAAAAAATTTACATCTAAAAATGCCGTTTTTATAATTTGTTCATACAAATGTTTATTTATGTTACTTAAAATTTTTTTCATGAACTATTTTAGTGTGACAATGGAGAAAAAGAAAAGAAAGAAAACTCTATGTTAAACTTGCAAATACATCTGATCCAAGAAAGGAGGGAAAAAAAAAAAAAAAAGGGAAAAACTTGAAAATATATCCAATCTTTATATGTTTCAATAAGATAATAGAAACAAAAACAAAACAAAACTTTATGATGGATGGTGTTTTGAACCCATTTTGGTCAATCTCAAACGCCTTATCTTGTCTAAAATGGTTCTTGCTTCCAATAGAGCGTCTCCAAGAAAGGAAAAGCAAATCAAAAGTTATATGGTGTTTGGTATAAAATAAATAAATAAATAAGAACACTTATTATTGATAAAAACTCACTAATACATAATTTCTTCAAAATCTCTTTTATAAAAAAAAAAGGTAATTTCTTCAAAATAGAAATCTTTTCTGTTTTAATTAAATTGTTAAAATTCTGAAAAAATTTTCTATTTAGTTTTCAAGATTAATTACACCTTAATGTCTATTTTACCTCCAAATTCAAATTGGATCCTGTATTTTCAGTTTATTTTTCGATTGAGTGCTTTAATTTTAATTTCAATTTTAATGTTGGTTTTAGTTTAGGTTCTACATTTTCAATTTCTTTTTAAAGTTTAGATCATTATAGTTTTTGTTTCAATATGAACCAAAAGATAATGAAATTATGGTTAAGATAGATGTCTCATTATGAGACTTGAGTCAAAACGGGTTCAAAAATATTATTAACTTAAAAAATATATAAAAAAAGAAAAAGAAAAGGTTAACTGCTATTTTTATATATAAGGATTAATTATGCTATGCCCATATTAAAACTAAAACTAAAATTGAGGACATTAATTGAAATATTGAATATGGAGATCGTACATTACATTAATTGAAATTGTTGAAAATGGAGATCCTACATTGTAGTAAATTTTATTTAAAAAAAAATAAAAATGGAGATCCTATACTTAAAACTGAAGCACTTAAGTAAAAAAGAAAATTGAAATTACAGAGCTTTCAACATTAGGAAAAAATATAAGCCTAAAAAGTATAATTAACCCTAGCTTTGTTCTTTTTTATCATATAATTAACCTAGCTTTAAAAGTTAGGTGCTAGATGACAAAAATGCTATAGCAAAAAATCACCATATTGTAAAAAGTAAAAAATCTAAAATAGATCTTATCTATTAAATTTCAAATACATCTTATCTATTCCTATGAACTATTTATTACTGAATTTAAATGAGTTTATTTATGATGATGCCTCTTAAATTTTTTGATTTGTTATAAGTTGTCTCTCAACTTTTGAAATTCATCACCATACCCCCTTTAACAACTAAATGTTGCATCAATGCCCCATCTAAGGGCATGTTTAATATATGGAATGATCATTCCTAATAAAGTAGGAATAGCTATTCATAAGAATGAAAAATTAAAAAATAAGTTTATATGTTTGGTAATAATGTTGAATTAAAATAAAGTTTGCCTTTTTTTTTTTTTGGGAATATTTTTCCCATAAATTTTCAAATTGATGAGAACTAATTAAAAATTTTATTTTATTTTATTTTTAATTATGTACTTTTACTATATGATAATCTATCTAATTCCAAAATTTATCAAAATATGATAAGGATATTTTTGAAGTTTATCAATATTATAATACAAAAATAATAATTCTGAGATTTTTTCAAATGAATAGCTATTTTTTCTAATAGAGATTTTCTATTTCTATAAAATAACTGTTACTAAATTTAAATAGATTTATTTATAACAATACTTCCTAAATTTTTGAATTTGTTACAAGTTTTCTCTCAACTTCTGAAGAGCTTAACACAATGTTAGGAAAAAATAGAGGCCAAAAAATTATAATTAACCCTAGCTTTTTTTTAATCATATAATTAACCTAGCTTTAAAAGTTAAGTGCTACATGATGAAAATGCCATAGCAAAAAATCACGATATTTTAAAAAGCAAAAAATCTATTGTGCAATAGCACTAGAAAATTTGTCCGTAGAAAGCCCAATCAAACATGCATTATCTTGTTTGACCCACAAAAATAAAAAAGTCATGCACAGTTTTGGCTCTGAATTGTGTATAAACTATAATGTCTAAATAATAGAAACCTCAAACCATATAATTTTTTTCGTAAAAAATATAGGTGATTCAATCACTAGTAGATTAACTTACTTATCGAAAAAAAGATATGAATTAATACAAATAAATTAAATTATTGCATAAAAATTAAAAACTATGATAAATAAAATATAAAAATAATAATATTTAATTAAATAGGTTAAACTGATTTATTTCAGATTAGGATTTAGAAATTTCACATAATTAATAGCTTTTTGTTAAACATTTACCATAATTTCATTTCTAATAATTTTTTCTCCCCATCCCGAATTTCAAATTTACAAGTAACTTATCAACAAATTTATAAATAACTTATCAATTAAATTAATATTTACTTTTAAATGTTAAATTTGTACCAAAAAACCATCCATTAACACAAATTGTCATCTCTAGTTAATTCAAACTCTTTTTTTTTTTTTTTTGGCTGAAAACATGGGATTCATTATTAGAAATCAAAAGGAAGGTTGTTGCCTCAGGCTCACAATCCTGTATCAAAGTATACAAAATGGATTGGGACAAACAAGAAATATCTAGAGGACCAAAGAAGCTATTTTTCAAAGCCCACTTACCTACGAAGTGAGCTATACCATTGGTCTTTCTATGAGCCCAAACAAAAGCAATACTAACAAAAGAGGGTCCCTAAACAGGTGTTCAGCAGCCCAATGAATGGAATTTTGATGACTGAAGCTAATTCAAACTCAGAATATCTTTCTTTTGGTTTTGAGATATAAAAATAAAAAAAACCAAACTCAAAATTATTGGTACTATACCTACATTGAACTGTCAGTAAAGGAACCAAACGCCCCGACACATACGGCAGTGTCCGTGTTTAGGTTTACTGTGGCCCATAAATAGGCCCACAATTAATTACCAAACTAAAAGTTTGAACAAGACAAGTAATGGCAGATGAAACTTCCAAGTGCCAACCTAGTCCGTTTTGTTAGGGGGACCAAAAACTAAAAGTATTTCTCATAATTTTCTTTTTCTTTTTTAAATATAATTCATATATATATATATATATATATTAAAAATAAAATAAAAATTCGAATCCAAATTATTATCTAAAAAAAACAATAATTATATCACTAAATTGTTCCATTTTTCATGGTTGGTGTTGTGCGTTTTTATATGTTGTCTTTGGAGGAACAAGCTGAGTGCGCATTTATATTACCTACTACTACTTCTAAATGGTACAAATCATGCGAAATGACCACATTTTTATGTCACCAACATATAATGGACCGATCTTTATTTTATTTTTATTTTTAAAAAAAAAAATTTTTTTTGATAGTATCATAACCATCAAGCTATAATCTTATAATATATAGTATTGCAGTTTGAAATCATACAAGACAATAAGAACTTGACAAAACTTGAATTTCAATTTCCAAATCCACAAATGTAAAGGCTTGGATTTCTTATTTTTATGTTTTCTTTTTCATTTTTATATGTTTTTATTTGGTAGCTGCTTTCACACCCACTTTGTCACAAGTGGACTAACTTTATGTTCCCACGCTTCATGCTTATGTATTTTATTTTATCAAATTTTGTCACTGTTATGACTCACCCCGAAGTGAATGTACTGCTACCATTGAAGGTGACAATTTTATTTTATTTTTTATCTGTAATAGACAAAATTCATTACTTTAATCCCTTTCAATCATGTATACATAAATAATTTACAAACTTATTAATTATATTAATGAAAAGTTGTGCTTTGTGTTTTCTTGTTTAACTACATTTATCTTTCTCAAACCACCGCTTGAACTTTGTGATGAAATTATTAATTTAATCATAAATATACCAATTTTAATAAAATCAATAATGCACATATATAATAATCATTTTATTTTAGTTTATTTTCAGTATAACAAATTGTAGGATTACGCTTCAAATTACTCATACCTTTTCTGTGGATTAGTCCAATAACAAAGCACCTATTTCCTTGAACAATAATCCAATATCATAGCTTGATAAATAAATTATAATTAAATTTCAACTGATACTTTATAAGTTATCTTTGGTAGAAAAATGCAGCAGTAAAATCTATTTTTTTTTAGATAATAATCCAAATTCTCTTGCCTCCAATATTATCAAAATAATTATAAAAAAAAACTAATACTTACAAATTTATATCACCATAGCCAAATTGGTTAATTTATTATTGACAATAATTTCAAATCATGGATTGGATTCCTAACGTTTACACTTTTTTTTTTTAAATAAAAAAATTAAAAATCACACAAAGTTCTATATAAAATTGAACCTAGATACGGTCTAATAACTGTTAAGAGTATATGCAAGATACAAATTGTTGTTTATGTAAATAAAATTAGCAATATTAATATTTAAGTGGCATGAATTGATAATTAATTCAAAAATTGTTTTTCAATGCTAATATATCAAAGATTATTAATAAATTACAAATTTTATAATTTTTTAAAAAAATTGACTTTTTTTAAGATCAAATTTGTTATGAAGCCTTTAAAACTAGATACTCATTTTTTACAATATTTATGTTATGTTAATTTGATATTCATTTTATATATTAGCATTGCAAAGTAATTTTTTATACAATAATGCTGAACTTTCTAAAACATTTATTAAATAATGTGGTAAATGATGTGATGGTATTTATAATTTGTTTTTTTCTTAGTTCACTTATTTATATAAATTTAAATTATATGAATATATAAATCAATAATATATTAATGTACGGTATTTGGTAAATATTTTTTTTGCCTATGTTTTTTAAACCAATAATGCTTAGTTAGTTAACTCACGTATAATACCCGGGTAATATATATGTGCTCACATTAAATTTAAAAAAAAAAAGTGTTTTTTGAAAATAAAAATTTAAAATATATGTTAAACGCATTGACACTCTTAACACCCTTTCATCATTTATTATTTATGATTTTTTAATATATGAAATTATTATTATATTAGTTTCAAAAAAAAATATTATTATCTTACTATTACTTATATTTTTCTTTATCATTTATATTGAAAATATCTAATTCTAAGATATATTTAATGCTATTTGGTATTTTGAACTTTATTACATATTATACATGTATATACAAAATTTAAAAACATCCCATTTACATATTTTTTGTTCAAAACTCTTCCATTTTTTTAATAAAAAATTGATTTATATGGGCATATATCTTATGCCTTTTTTTCCCATACTCATATATAACTAACAATCCAAAAAAAAAAAAAAAAAAAAAAAAAACAATCCATATGCATATTTTTTATACGGTATTTTTTTTTTCCCCCCCAAAAGCCACAATTGGATTGGAGATGCCTTTTTATTCATATAAAGTCCTTATTTTTTTTTGTTATAATATAAATTCCTCTTTTTTTTTTTTTTTTTTTTTGGGTAATAATATGAATTCCTTGACCATTGTAAACTTTCAAGAAAAATTCATGCTTTCACAAATAGAAGTCGAAAGTACAATGATATTTCATTGAAACTCTCCCGCAATTACATAGAAGCAACTCGGTGTCTGACTAAATTAAAATAATAATAATAATAATAATAATAACTCGGTGCATAATAATCAGGGCAAAAGCATAAAAAAATTTTGTTATCTAATTAAAACTTCAAAGCCTGATGTAGAAGAAGTGGCCGGTCTTTTTATTGGTACGAAGGAAACATATTAGCTTGAACACTACGGACATGACATGACCTTCTATTTTTTTTTCTTGGGCTGAAAATTATAATCCAGGGTCCAATAATTTCAGCTTCTAGACGGAACAAAGACCGTCATCATAAATAAATAAATTAATTAAAAAAAAAAAAGAAAAAAGAAACAAATCCCACGCGCAACTGCAAACCAACTATTACAACTGTCCAATCCAAAACCCCACGCGTTATTAATAAAGTAACTACATAAAAAAGCTCATTCCACGCTCTTTTATAAGCTCGTGTAATTCCCACCCCCGCTTTACATATCCTCGAAGGTTCATCTTCGTGGTCAATACAACGGAAAATGGAAAATTATTATCCAGGACAGGGACAATTCCGTGCCATCTTCTGCTATCGCAATCGTGACGACTAAGAAAAACCAAATTACACTCTCCTCACCCCCCAAACAATTGAATAACAACAATCAATACCAAACAGAACCAATCTTTTTTATTTTTTAAATTAAACCATGCCGATAAATTGTTTGCGTTAAAGCCAAAACCAATAAAAACCCTGTTCTGTTCAGCACCATCATCTCCAAAATCAAACTATGGAGTTCTTTAACAAAACCTCCGCTGTGAAACTCCGGAGCCACCTTGATAAGTACTTAATTGCCGATGACGATAAAGAAACCGTTCGACAGAGCCGTAACGGTTCGTCTCGAAAAGCGAAATGGATTGTGGAATTCGTTGAGAGTAAACACCATGTTATAAGGCTTAAGAGCTGCCATGGTAGGTACCTCACAGCCACTGAAACACCGTTCCTTTTGGGGATGACTGGGAATAAGGTTCTTCAAACGGAACCGTCGTCGAAGCTTTCAGATTGGAATACGGAGTGGGAGACGATAAGGGATGGATTCCAGGTGAAGCTGAGGAGTTGGAACGCCAAGTACTTGCGTGCCAACGGTGGTACGCCACCGTGGAGGAACTCCATCACCCACGACGAGCCGCATACCGGTACGACCCACAACTGGATTCTGTGGGATGTTGAAGGGGTTGAGCTTACCGAATCCGAAGTGGTCGCCGACTATTTGTCGTCGTTGTCGAGTTTCAATTCTTCCATCTCCGATGAGATTCTGAGCGAGCTTGGTTCGCCCAGGCCCGTCGTCAAATCTCCGGCCAGATTTTTTTCTTTTTCTTCCAAACAGGTGCGTTTCCGTTATTGTTTTACTTCGGTTAATTTGTGTTTTTTTCCAATTAATTAATTAAGTTAGAATAATTGACTAATTTTTTTAGAAGTGTTTTTGATTAAGACTTGATTAATTTAGGTTTACTAACACGTATACGCAATTATATAATCCAGAAAGTCCAAAAAGCAATGGGTAATTAAGCCAAAAGTTTAGGGGAAAAAAATGTTTATGGAAAAAGCGAGTGATAATAGTGATAAAAGGCTTCAATATTATTGGAACTAGTTATATAGAGTTTTTAGATATTTGGTGGACCATAAGTGTATTGCAATTACTTGTTGGAGCGAAAAGTGCTTTTGAGATGCAAATATTGAGTGTGAAGATTAATGGTAATGATACGGAATTGCATGGAACATGCATCACTAGAAACTTTATAAAGAGTGGAATTTGTAAATTAACATTGTTTACATTAATGCCATTGTTGGAAAAAAAGGTTAAAGTTTGGTATTCTTAAGAATATATAGCACGCAACATGCCGATCACGCTTGTACAAACCATGTTAACAAACTTTTGTTTATTAAGAAAAATTATTTTGGTAATATACATGTAAAAATTGAGTGCGAGCACATTTATATAGAATAGATTTTTTTTTATTATTATTTTTAATTATAGTTCACTAGATTTAAGAGTGTAGGTTAATTAATTTGCTGTTATTATAATGAATATGGATTGTAGGATTTTAATTGTGTGTTTAAATGGAAAATCTTGTCTAAAGTCTCATAGGCATATATTTGACTTGGGAAATAATGGCATACTTAATATTATTTGAGTTTGTCAATTGGGTTGCATTATTGAAAATAAGTTTTGAAGAAGAATTAGATAGGCTAGTTCTTTACATGTCTGAAGTCTAACCCTTTGTTAGGTGTCCAACTAAAACACTTGTCTTATTTTTGTTGTTTGAGAGTCAAGATGGAGGAGTTATGTATATGTTATTTGAACAAAAATATTAACAAAAGGCTTACAAAGAGATACACTTAATAAAAAATATATATATATATTTTCCATATCCATTACTACATTGTTATGTCACCAATTATTATTGTCATTATTTATATACAATACATTTTATATTTAAATAGTTAAAGAGCTAAATCTATAATCGATAGTTGGAATTAATTTATACAAATTAAATAAAAATAATGTATAAAAATATTAGGAGTTTGAAAAAGCATACGATCAAATCCTTACTGATCCAATTAATAAAAAAAAAAAAAAGGAAAAAAAGAAGCATAAAATTAATAACATATACATATTAAAAAAGCCTCCCCCATAAAACCCACCTTACCAACTCTCCCGCACTACTTATAAAAGCATTTAATATAATAAATAAATACATAAACAGTGTGTGTACATAAACAATGTGTTTGGTCAAATTTTCACTCTTTTTGTAGTGCGTGGCACTGCGTGCGATGCATGCTTCTTGGTCAACATTTGGCATGCATTTTGATCTTCATCTTAAGAGTCTATTGGCAGTTGCACATCTTTTTCATGAAATAAATTTTAACCAAAGGATAGTACTACCCTCATCACTCTAATATTACAGACAAATATAAAACCAATAAAGGATCCAATATTAGATCAATCAATGTCTCCCCCCGCCCCCCCCCCCCCCCCCCCCAAAAAAAAAAAAAAAAAAAAGAAAAAGAAAAGAAAAGAAAAGAATCCTCTTTGATCTTCTTTAATTTATGAGTTTGATCGTCTTTAATTTATGTGTGATTCTGGCACTTTAACGTTCGTATTACGTTGATTTTTTGTTGGGTGAATTCATATAATGTTGATTAGCATTCTAATCCTGCCCATATTCATGCATCTCAGCATTTCATGGCAAGCAATTAATCCTATATAAATAAATATATCTATTTCCAGAAATATATTGTTTATTGATTTATTACTCAAATTTAGTGGGTCTTCTTTCTTTTTATTCTTTTTTATTTGCATTATTTTTGGAGGTTGATTTAATTAATTCTTAACCATGCGTGTTACTCCATCTATACATTAAATTCGCATCTGCATCATTTAATTAATGAGAGTGTTCCCCTTTTTGTTTCTTTCATATTGAAAAAAAAAAATCTTATTTTTCCAAAGTCAGAAAATCCTTGTATGTAAAGCAAATTTAAAATTTGTTCGTTAAAGAAATATTGCTATGGAAATGGATAAAAAACTAAGGTAAGAGTTTTTTATTTTATTTTATTATATTTTAATTTCCTTTCTATATGAATACTAGTTTCTCCGTGTGGTTACTTTTACCGACCTATTGTATGGAAAAGACAAAAAAATCACATTCGAGGTTTGAAAAATGAACATTTTTTTTTTTGTTTTAGACTACCCAAAAGGGAGGCAAATGTAAATTACTCTACGAGGTCGACTTCAAACTTAAGAAATCATTTGTCACGGCCAAGAAATTTAGACAAGTTCAAATAAAGTAGTAGATGGCTGGGCGAAGCCACCTTTAAAAGGACACAAGTCCAATAAGCAACGTAAAGAACTCCTTTGGCCACGTAAACGACACAGTCCATCGAACCGCGTTGTGCCAGCTTGACTATAAAATTGGCTGGCGCTGACTAAGCATGCCTTCAAATTATCAATAAAAAAATTAAAAATTAAAAATCAAAAACGTTGTTTTCTTACAGTATTATATAGTTGAAGGTGGTTTTCACACCTTCACATGCCACAAATCTGATCCTCCGCTTCTTTGTCCGTGAGAGATTTTCATTTTTTGGGTTGTCTGTTTTTCTCAGAAAAATTCGAACTCTAATTCCAACTCCAACTCCAACTCCAACTCCAACTCCAACAAGCATTTCACTACGGGAATGGATTTCTTCCACAACGCCAAGGCGGTGAGACTCCGAAGCCACCACGAGAAATACCTCCTCGCCGAAGAAGACGAAGAGTCCGTCAACCAAGACCGAAATGGATCATCCAAGAACGCCAGATGGACCGTCGAGTTTGTACCCGGATCGGAAACCATTATCCGACTCAAGAGCTG
Organism: Ziziphus jujuba; assembly: GCF_031755915.1. Classification (NCBI taxonomy): domain Eukaryota; kingdom Viridiplantae; phylum Streptophyta; class Magnoliopsida; order Rosales; family Rhamnaceae; genus Ziziphus; species Ziziphus jujuba. The sequence goes on from NC_083390.1 coordinate 9,055,412, forward strand.
CTACGGAAAATATCTGACCGCTTCCAACCAGCCTTTTCTGCTGGGCATGACCGGTCGGAAAGTCCTCCAGACTCTGCCCAAACGCCTTGACTCCTCCGTCGAGTGGGAACCGGTTAGAGAAGGAAACCATGTGCGTCTCAAGACTCGGTACGGTCACTTCCTCAGAGCCAATGGTGGGTTGCCACCGTGGAGGAACTCCGTGACTCATGATATCCCCCAAAGAACCTCGACTCAGGATTGGGTTTTGTGGGATGTTGATATTGTTGAGATTCAGGTTCTTCAATCTCCAGGTGCTAAGCCTTCCGCCCCTCAGATTCCCCATTCTGATTCTTTGGATTTCGATTCCAGTTCGCCCTCTTCGGTTTCCATCAAATCCAATTTTTCCAGACAAGAGGTTCGAGATCTATTTACTCATCTCTCACTTTAACTTAATTTGTGTTTTTGATTGGAATTTGATTTGATTTGATTGATTTATTTATTTTTTATTTGGAACAGTCGAGCGATTCTTATGCGGGTTCGGGTTCGCCACCGAAATCCGAAGGGAGGACTATATATTACCATATAGCTGATGAAGACGGTGATGTGGATGATGAAGCTGTTCAGGGTTATTCTTTTAACTTCAAAGGTAGTGGGGTTGAAGAATTGACTCGTAAATTCGAGGAAGAGACTGGGATTGAAGGTGTTATTGTTTGCACTCGAAACCCTTTGAATGGAAAGCTCCATCCCCTTCGTTTGCAGCTTCCTCCTAACATTGTCACCATGCATGTTGTCATTGTCCTAGCTTCTTCAAAAGGTGATCTTTTTAATCTCTGATCTATATTTTTTATAAAACTTTTGATGCATTTGGAGCTGATGAGTCTTTTCCTTTTAACTTGATTGAAGTTCTGGATTTTGTTTTGAGTCAACAAAAAAGTAGTTCCGGATTTTTTTAGCTTGATGAGCACTTTATTGATTCTTTTTTCTCTGTATATTCACTTCTTAGTTTTTTACTCATTCTCTGTATACCAGTCAATATGCAAATTGTTACTAAGTTTTTAGGTTTGTTTATATGAGTCAGTCTTAGTTTGGTTTATCTAGCAGTTCTTTGCACGTAAAGAGACAATGAGAAAGTCTTTTTGCCGTGATTTCTGTATTCAATTGTTTCTATAAAGAAAGTAATGATGTTTTACAGAGTTCATTGCGATATTTTTTTTTGTGTTTTTATCAAATACCACAACCAGTGGTTTTTGTATTTTCACCATAAAATCTGTTATGTATCTAAGCGGTTTTTCCTTGTGCTAGATACCTGCAAATTTTGAATAATGTTTCTACTCCGAAATAGATGAAGTCAGAATTCCATAGATTAGCAACATTGTCACCTAGTTAAAATGCATTGGAGTATATGAAATATGAAGAATAACCCCTTGCTTAAAAGAAGCTTTTGCAAGGCTTTAGAGACACTTTTGTGCATCATTAGCTTATTTTAGGCCTCCTCTGTGTGGATATGTATGAGGTTCCCATATCATGGGGCTATATTGAGGTGCCACAGGATTAAAAACATCTAAACAATTTTTCACTTTAGAGCTATAAAGATTGTGCTTAAGAAATTTATCCTATTATGTGTTTTGCTGACCCTGTTCTGTATGAAATAGCTATCTAATAAAAATTGTTTCTAGCTTTTCTTTTTCTATTCTGCATGCTATTTTCTTTTCTATAGTTAGACTAACATTTTCTCTTGTGGTGTACCAGCGGCCAACGATATTGCAAAACAAGGAGGAATATGATAAAATGCATCCAGTAGACATTACAGTTTTGTTAAAAAGAGGAAAAATCCAGGACTACCTGTTTTGTACATTCTATTCTCCCTAGGACTGTTTCTTACTCTCCCCGAAAGTGTTACAAGAGGATCACAATGGTGCTTCTCGTGAATTCTATTTATCTCCTACGCTAAAATTTATGCTGTCAGGTGGAAAGAACAAAAGAAGTTGTTCTTTGCCATGGAGAAGAACCATGTCATTATCAGCATTGCTGGAAGCCTAACTTGATGATACTTTTTGGGAGGGTGTTTTAAATTGATACTGTTGTAAAAAATTTCTGCAGATTTTTTTTGTTTGCCTTTTTAAGATGATAAAGATGTATTGGTTTTTTGATACCTTTGGTTTCCTGCTGCTGTATTTCCCACCAACAAAAAAAAAAAAAGAAAAAAAGAAAAAAAGGGGGTATCCTCCTGCTGCATCCAGTTTTCCTTCCAGTGCTTGTATAGCTGATTTTGTAGAACTGTTTGTAATACATTCTTGCATTCTATATAATAACTTTGATTGCTTAAGATATCTTTATACTTTCCCATTTTAGATACTACTAGTCTAGTTTTCTGCATTGCCAAGATGGAGAATATTGGATGCCGGGGACTTCTAAAACTCTAAAACCATCTATTTACTTCGCTCCTACAATCAGAACAGTCCTATTTCTATTTTTCTCCGTTTCATTTTGGTGAATGGGAAAGAAAAATGCCATGGCAAAGATAATTTTCAATAATGCCGTATATCGTTTGATTGGCATGATTTAGCTTTCGAAATATTGAATGGAAATTCAATAATCAAACCTATTGCTTTTATTTATTTATTTATTTATTTTTTATTTTATTTTATTTTTTTTATTTTTTTTTACAAACAAGAAAGTCCTAGATTTTTAAAAAAATAAAATAAAACTCATGATAAGTAATTTAAACGTGGGAAAATAACTGCGTTTTAACCCCTAAATTATTATTTTTTAATTCTGCATTTGGCCATTAGTAATATTATGGTTACCAAAATATTTTATCAAATAATATGGTAATATTTAATAATTTTTTATTCACTTAGTTATTTAAAAATTCTCTTATTTATATTTTTGATAATGTAAATATTTTACCAATAATGTATCTGACATATATCATTTAGCAAATGTTCTTGGTGAACAAATTTTAATGCATGTAACATTGCTGAACTACAAATCCCGTTAAGTGTAAATTGCAAAATCCCCTTTTTAAGTGTAAATTGCAAAAGATAATGTAATTCACGATAAACATGCGGTTACCCTTTTAAACAAATATTTAGTTTTTATTTTTAATTTTTAATTTGTTAAGTTAAAAATAAATAACTCTTTAAAAAATTAGGAGGTGCCAGTGCTAGTGCTAGACTTATTTGAATGTTACTCATTTCACATGGTAAATGGCGTCTTGCTGTGTACAGCAAATATTGCACTGCATAGCACCACCCCCATGTGCTGGTTTTTTTTCTATTTTTCAACGAACACGAGTTTACGCTAAAAAAGACTAAAGCTGACCACCGAATAAAAGAAGGCAAACCGCGTTTCCAAATGGCGTTTATTGATATAAATTATTGACTGCATCACTGAATCTGTTAGAAAAAATAAATAAATAAAATCAGAGAGCCATTTGCTTTACTGCTTTTGCATAAGAAATGATAAAAAACTGAAATTATGACCCATCACGGGCTGGGATTAACATATCCGAATCATTAGATTTAGATCCACCATTTTAATAATTGTTGAATTGGATTAGTATTTTATTCACCTGGATCAAGAAAACAAATTCTAAAAACCATTATGGACTACTTCAATATCCAAAATTTTCAGTTAAAGTCAGACTTGGCTTCACTTATTACACCGATGATAATGTATAAAAAAGCTCATAAGAATTTGTAATCACTTGATCCAAGTGAAAATCTAATTATTTTTACTAGGATTTTTTCACATACAATTCGTTTGGTATACATTTTTTTTAAAAAAAAATATTTATTTATTTATTTACAGGATTTTATTGTATTGTATTGAATTGTGACACAGATAATGCATAACCAAACATGCTAAACGATACTGTACTGTTTGATTTTTGCATATATATTATAATTATTATTTTTCTTGTCAGTGTAATAAATGAGTGGTTTCAGGGGAGGGAAAAGATTCAAATTTTATACAAGGTGGGTCTTAAAATATATCCCATGAAAAATAAAAGGAGTTCACATTTACAAGCGAATGATTATCTGAATGTGTTTAACAAGTGCCCATCTTAGGACTTTTTAATATACAACAGAGAAAAATTTTACCAATAATCCATGCAGGAGCAAGTGCCATCTTTGAAGTGATGAAATCGAGCACGGTCTCTCATGATAATCTCCACCTTAAATGCAGTAGAGATCAATTTGAACACGTTGTGGCAGTCGTTACATACTCTAAGATTCTTAAATATGCGTATTGGCAGGCCAGGTTTCGAGCTTAACAGTCCAAAAGCAATGGCAATTCTCTCACTATGCAAACTAAGAGAGCTTTGTTTTCCATCACAATGATCATCAACCATGGTTGCCTGTGAGTGGTCAGGTGAATACCCCATCAACTCTAGTCTTTCTTTAACCACATCTAGAACCCGGAATATTTCTCTACGTCGAGGATGGGATGTGTCCCCAGCAAAAAATTCATGGGTAATACCATCTACCTCTATTAAACTACAGCCTGGCTCTTTCGAAATGCCTTTATCCATCATCAATTTCCTAACCAATCCCACTTCATTCCATCGGCTGGCTGAAGCATAGACTTTTGACATAAGCACATAAACTCCGCTTGAAACAGCCTCCTTAGAATCAAGGATCTGTCTAGCAACTTCTTCGCTTAGTTCAATGCTTGCATGTTGCTTACTACAAGCATCGAGAATGCTCCTCCATATTACAACATCAGGCTTCATGGGCATATTTGTCACCATATCTAGAGCTTCATAGATCAAACCAGCCCGAGCTAAAAGATCAACCAGGCACCCATAGTGCTCTAATTGGGGTGTTATCTTGTATTCTGTTAGCATCATATCAAAATATTTGCGACCTTCATTAACCATGCCTTTATGGTTACAAGAGCTCAAAACACCAACAAAAGTAATGGAATTGGGCATCAAAGTCTCCACTTTGACCAACCGAGCAAAATACTCCAATGCTGCCTCAGCTTTCCCATGCATGGCAAATCCTAGAATCATTGAATTCCACGAAGTTATATCACGATCAGGCATCCTCTCAAAGACTTGCTGAGCAATTTCCAAGGACCCACATTTGCAATACATCTCCACCAAAGAAGAGTTGACCAAAACGTCACCAGCAACAACCCTATCACTCATTCTCAACACATAAGCATGAGCCCACATTCCTAAAGATAAAGAACAAAGTCCAGCACAAGCATTTATAACACTCTGCAATGTATAACCATCAGGCTCAAACATGTTCTGCATCTCATTAAATAGTTTCATTGCTGTCTCGAACTCACCAAACTGAACAAATGCATCAATTATAGCATTCCAGGAGACCAAAGTTTTCTCACACATATTCTCAAACACCTTCTGTGCTAAGTCCAAACGCCCACAAGAAGCATAAAAATGGATCAAACTGTTATTGATATAAACATCAGAACCGAACCCAAGTTTTAGAATGTGGGAATGTGCTTGTTTCCCCTCGGAAAATGCAAACAAATAAGCACAAGCTCTAAGAACAAACGGAAATGTATATTTATCAGGTAAAACAGTTCCTTCCACCAACATTCTATAGTAAAGCACCATTGCTTGCTCTTTCCGCTCAACGCTTCGCGCACATGCCCTGATGAGAGAATTCCACATAAACGAATTTGGGTCCTTAATCTGATCAAAAACCCGAAAAGCATAGTCCAAATCAGCTAAGGAAGAAAAATGGAGGATCCGACTATGGAGAAAAATGGCGTGTGGGTTGTTGGTGGTGGATAAGGTACGCAATGTTTGCGCATGTATCTGTTTGAGCTGGGACATGTTCTTGCATTCGTTTATGAATTGAAGAAGACGGCTATGATGGATGTATGAGTCGCCGCCATTGTTGGCTATGGAAATTACAGGAGGAGGTTGGCTTTGCATGATTGCCAACACCATTGCCAAAGCTTGGATGCACAGCAGGGACTTCAATATTCAATTCAATCTACGCCTTCATTGGTCCAACTTCATCGAATTAGAAAGTAAAATTATTGAAACTGTCTGGGTTTTTTTTTTATTTTGAAAAAAAAAAAAATTGATCTGATTATCTTTTTAATGTATCCTGAATTTATTTTTTTCTTTGATTTATCGTATCGTAAGGTCGACGACAGGCCGACTAGCTGGTGTTCCTTCTACAACACTCACTTTTTTCTTTTTCTCAGTTTCTGTCTCTCAGTCAATCTTACTTAATTAAATGATTAGGTTGATTAAAGATCCAATTAATAATCCAATGCCTAGCCTAAAGGTGTTCTATTTTACTGTAATTCCCTTTTCCAAGTTCAATTAGAGCCTATTGGAATCTAAAGTATTTAGTAAATCTCTTCCTATATCCCTAATTTCCCATGCATTTAGCCCCCTCTTTTATGGATACCCAAGACTTAATTTTAGTCTCTCAACATCCAATTAAGGCCTAGGTTATGCAAGTCTAGTTACCAATTTGTTAAAGTAGACCTTATCAAATCTAAGTCAACAAATCTACCCAACACCTAAACAAATCTCTACTTGCAAGCATGTATTAGCATTAAAATAAGTATTGCATAAGTTAATTGGAAGATAAATAAAATTAATAATCAACCCTCATACATAATAAATTCAAGGTATAGGTTTCATCACAATCCTAAATACATGATCACTAGCCTAACATGGTCCTACAAAGCACCATATTCAAAAGCATAAAAGAACTCATTAATCCAAGCATATTTGCAATAATAAACTAAATCAATGGATCCAAAATGGAAAAGAAAGAGAAGAAGAGTTTAGAAAAAAATGTAATGGGAGATCCTTGAAGCTCTACTCCTAGCAATCTTCAAAATCCCTCCAGTTCAAGATCTCTCTCTCTCTCTCTACAATACACTTTCTCTGACTAGAAATTGTGTTCTTCACCCAAAAGTTTTTTTTTTTTAATAATAATAATTATTATTTTTTTAATAACAGTCAATTGAATAAAAAATTTGTTACTCAATTAATTTCTCTAAATGATCAAATTATTCAGCCTTAAGATAATTTATCTTGCCTTATAAATATATGAATTTCATCCATCATTTAATATGGTATTAAAATACCATATTTTTCCAACATAATTCACCCTAAAAATGCAGTTGTCCTTTTTACTAATATTTAGTTAAAAATAAATAAACAAATAAATAATTCTTTAAAAAATTACCAGGTGCTAGCACTAGACATTTTTTATTTGTTATTATTATTATTATTTTTTTTTGCTTTATCATCATCATTATTATTATTATTATTTGCTTGATAGTGTCAGTCTGCCAGACTTATGCGAATGTTACTCATTCCACGTAGTAGATGGTATCTAGCTGTTAATAGCAAATATGGCACAGGATAGCACCACCCCAAGGCGTTAGAACGTGTTGTAAGGAATTTTTTCTATTTTTCAACAAACACGAGTTTATGCTGAAAAGACTAAGTTGACCATCAAATCAAAGTAGGCAAACTGCCGTTTTGAATGGTGTTTATAGATTCCGATTATTGACTGCATCACTAATTTGTACAAAAACAATACAAAATTCAGAGACTCATGCGCTTTACTGTTTTTGCTTAAGAAATGATAAAGTCAAAAAGCTGAAAATTTTGACTCCACCATTTTTATGATTGTTGAAGTTGATTAGTATTTTATTCACTTGGGGTCAACGAAAAAATGGATTATTTTGGACTACTTCCATGTCTAAAATTTCTTGCTAATGTTAAACTTACCTTGAGCTGTTGCACTTATGATATGATCTAAAAGAGCTCATTAGAGTTTGCAATCACATAATTTAAATGAAAATCTAGTTATTTTTCCTAAGATTCCATATACAATTTGCATGGTATGCTGAACTATACTATACTTTTTTTACTGGATTGGATTTTATTGTATTGAATTGTACTATATAGAAATGTATAACCAAATATGTTGTACCATACTGCATTGTTTGATTTTGTTTATCTATTACATTATTTTCATTGTCAATGTAATAAATGAGCAGTTTCAAGGGAGGGAAAAGATTCAAATTTTATACATGGTCTTGAAATGTGTCCCATGAAAAATAGCCGGGGTATTACATTTACAAGTGAATGATTATCTGAATGTGTTTAACTACAAGTACTTACCTAAGGACCCTTAATATACAAGTGAGAAAAGTTTTACCAATAAGCCATGCATGAGCAAGTCTCATCTTTGAAGTGATGAAATCGAGCATGATCTGTCATGATAATCTCCACTTGAATACATTAAAGATCAATTTGAACACCTTGTGGCAATCGTTACACACTCTAAGATCCTTAAATATGTGTATTGGCAGGCTCGAGCTTAAGAGTCCAAAAGCAATGACAATTCTCTCGCTATGCAAACCAAGAGAGCTTTGTTTTCCATCACTGTGATCATCAACCATGGGTGCCTGTGAGTGGTCAGATGAATACCCCATCCACTCAGTTTTTCTTTAACCACATCTAGAATCTATAATATTTCTCTACATCAAGGATGTGATGTGTCCCCAACAAAAAATTCATGGGTAATACCATCCACCATTATTAAATTACAACCTGGCCCTTTTGAAATGTCTTTATCTGTCATCAATTTCCTAGCCAATTCCATTTCATTCCATCGATTGGCTGAAGCATAGGCTCTTGACATAAGCACATAAACACCACTTGAAAAGGCCTCTTTAGAACCAAAGATCTGTCTGGCAACTTCTTCACTTAGCTCAATGCTTGCATGTTGCTTACTACAAGCATCGAGAAACGCTCCTCCATATTACAACATCAGGCTTCATGGGCATATTTGTCACCAAGTCTAGAGCTTCGTTGATGGATCCAGCCCGAGCTAAAAGATCAATGAGGCATCCGTAGTGCTTTAATTAGGGTTTTATCTTGTATTCTATTAGCATCATATCAAAATATTTGTAACCCTCACTAACCATGTTTCTATAGGTACAATTGCTCAAAACACCAACTATAATAATGGAATTGGGCACCAAAGTCTCCATTTTGACCAACCGAACAAAATACTCCAATGCAGCCTCAGCCTTCCCATGCATACACAAATCCTAGAGTCATCGAATTCCACGAAGCTATATCACGTTCAGGCATCCTCTCAAAGACTTGCTGAGCAATTTCCAAGGACCCACATTTGCAATACGTATCCACCAAGGAAGAGTTGACCAAAACATCGCTAGCAATAACTTTGTTACTCATCCTCAAGCTCAACACATAAGCATGAACCCACATCCCTAAAGATAAAGAACAAAGTCCAGCTCATGCATTTAGAACACTCTGCAACGTATAACCATCAGACTCAAACATGTTCTACATCTCATTAAATAGCTTCATCGCTTTCTCCTACACACCCAAACCGAACAAATGCATCAATTATAACGTTCCAAGTTATCAAAATTTTCTCACACCTATTCTCAAACACCTTCTGTGCTAAGTCCAAACACCCAGAAGAAGTATAAAAATGAATCAAATTGTTGTTTATATAAACATTAGAATCAAACACAAGTTTTAGAATGTGGGAATGTGCTTATCTCCTTTCAGAAAACGAAAATAAGTAAGCACAAGCTCTAAGAACAAACGAAAAATTGTATTTATAGGAAAAAAAAGTTCCTTTCAACAACATTCCATGGTAAAGCACCATTGCTTGCTCTTTCCGCTCAATGCTATTCACATTGCCTGTTTAGAGAATTCCACATCAAAGAAATTGGGTCCTCAATCTGATCAAAAACCCAAAATACATTGTCCAAATTAGCTAAGGAAGAGAAATGGAGGATCCGACAATGGGAAAAAATTGGACATGTGGGTTGTGGGCAGTTGATAAGGTACGCAATGTTTGTGCGTGTATCTGTTTTAGCTGGGACATGTTCTTCCATTCGTTTATGAAGGATGTATGAGTCGTCGCCACTGTTTGCTATGTAAATTACTGAAGGCGACTGGCTTTGCGTGATTGCCGACACCATTACCAAAGCTTTGATACACCAGAGACTTCAAATCAATCTATGCCTTCATTGACCCAACTTCATAGTATTAGAAAATAAAATGATTGAAATTGTCCCATTTTTTTTTTCTAAGAAAAAAAAATTATCGAATTATCGACTAGATTGCAAAAAGATTTTGTTATGTAAAGCTTATTTAATTTTTAATTCAATGAAACTTAAGATATTATATTGTTTAATTAAATTAATCAATCATTTTATGAGTTCTATCTGGTAAAAAACTAACTAAATATTTAATATTCCATTTTGAGAATATATTTTACCAATGAAATTACTTTATATAATAAAACTTTTTACATTTTACATTTTAATTTGATTTTGGTAAATTGTCACACGGTTGGAATAATTTATAATTTTAAGTTTATGAAACCAATTTCCAAATTTTATTTATTATAATATCTAAAACTGCAAGTGATGACAAAATAATAATAATAATAATAATAATAATATTTATGGGATAAACTTTGTGATTGATGTGGATGCCATTTCTTTAAATCTATTATTTTCTGAGCTTATATATTTATTTGTATTTTATTAAATACAGATATTTCCAAAGTAGGCGTGGACATAAGATAATTATTTTGTGGATAGGAGACTCTTACCATTATTATATTTGTCATTGTTATACCAAATAAGCCAAATAAAAATTAAATGCACAATATATTACTCTGTGTCATATGTGATGATAGAATGCACAATTTTGTGGCCAAGTCACAATGACATTAAACCAAGTGTACCAATTGGCTTAATTATGTACCAAATTCTTTGTTTTGTGGCATCCAATGCACAAATCACAACAAAAAAATCTATGCCAACCAAATTTCTTTGACAATAACTCCTCCTTTAAAAAAGAAACCCCACCAGTTTTAAAATCAAACTCCAATATCTTTATTTATTAATTTATTTTAATGAATATATTCATTGGACCAGTGTAATGTTGGACCCATCTATGGCAGAGGAGTAGCTTTCTCGAAATTACTATTTTATTAATTTTTAAAGATAATAATAATAATAATAAGTAAAAAAAAAAAAAAAAAAGGACACGGAAAGGTGCGGATAGATTTAGACAAAAAAATAAAAGAAAGGAATATATAAATAGAAAAATAAATAAATTAAACGTGGGTGAAACGTTGTCGTATTAAACAGATCACGTAAGCCAAATCAGTAAGGATTTGAAAATTTGATCCAACAGATTCCTTCAAACCGTATTTCAAAATTCACAAAATTCAAACTTTAACTACTTCACTGCACGTTCTCTTCTTTTAAAGTTTCTTTCTGATTGACATACATCCTTCTGTCACTCTAGCCTCCACAAAAAAAAAACTTCACAAATATCTCCTTCAAAAAATTATAAAATAATAAAACTATTTTTTTTAAAATCTGGGTTGGTTCTTCATTCTTCATAATTTTACTTTATTTGAAACTCATTAATCAATCTTGTAATCAAAAGTTTCCAAATAAAATAATAATTATTAGGTACCTTATTCAAGACTTTTTTTTTGGTTACATTTTTTTTTGTAATTAATATAAAAATAAATATATGAAATTTAATTTTATCATTTACAGCTAATTATTGATTAGACTAGATTAGCAACTTTTTTTTTTTTTTTTTTTTGCGAAAAAAATAAATAACAAAATCATTAAAAATAATTTATGATAAATTATATGATTGGTCATTCGTGAAAGCACGAGCTCTTCATATGTAATTTAAAACACACACACACACACAGAGACACACACACACACACACACCATGAACAAAAACATGTACAAAGCCAGCCTTGAACCCCCAATAACGCAATTGCCGATTTCGTGGTGTATGGGCAAATAAATATATCGTGAATTTTTTAATATATTTTTTGCTTTAATTTATCGTATCGTATGGTCGACGACCGGCCGACTCGCCGGTGTTCCTTCCACACTACTCTCTTTTTTTCTTTTTCTTAGTTTCTCAGTAATCTTTTCCACGAATACAAACAAACCGACAACCAAACACCCACCTTAGAAAAACCCCTCCATTGCCGTGTGTCAACCCAGAAAGGAAAATTGAATTTTCTCAGAGAACGAACAAAAACCCAGATAGAGAAACAAGAGAAAGAGAAGCTCAGTGGGAGTTGGAACTTTTTATTTTTATTTTTATTTTTTGGGTTGGTTCAAATGGGGATTGATTACTATAACGTACTGAAAGTGAAACGGAATGCAACAGAGGAGGACTTGAGGAAAGCTTACAAAAGATTGGCAATGAAATGGCATCCGGATAAGAATCCCATTAACAAGAAAGAAGCTGAGGCAAAGTTCAAGCAGATCTCTGAAGCTTATGATGTATTATCTGACCCACAGAAGAGACGGATCTACGATCTTTATGGTGATGAGGCTCTTGCCTCAGCTGAATTTACTCCTGTTTCTGGGAATAATAATGCTTCTGGGGGTCAATTCAGATTCAATTCTCGGGATGCCGATGATATATTTGCTGAATTCTTTGGTGGATCTGATGGGAAGGATGACAATGGTGGTCGGAGCCGTGCGTTTGGAGAGAAGCTTTCTAAGAAGGGTTCTGGTCGTGGTGGTGGTGGTGGTGGTGGAAACGGGGAGGTCGGAAACCAGAACGGTAAGAAACCTCCGGCGGTTGAGAGCAAATTGACTCTTAGCTTGGAGGAGCTTTATAAAGGAACCAGAAGGAAAATGAGGATTTCTAGAACTGTTCCTGATGAATTTGGGTATCTAATTCTATTTCTATTTTCTTTTTATTTTTGATATGTGATTCTGGGTATGGTTGATTAATTGACTAATTTACTAATCATGTTTAGCCCTGACTTCTATGAGATAGTTGCAAATATTTTGATTATTTATTTATTTTTTGGTTTATGCTTGGCAATTCAGGTAGAGTTGAAAGTGTGGTGTTGGAAAATCTATAAAACTAATAATAAAATTTTCCAATCTGGGTAATCAACTATAGTTTGAGACTGATTCTGGAATTCTAGGATGGGTTAATGTCTGTATAGCCAATTTTGAACATATAACACTTTCTGCGTGCTGACCCTGACAACTTTGTTATAATAAACTGCGTGTTTGATGTTAATTTTAAATCTGTATTTTGACTGTTTCAGCTACATTTTACTATCGAAGAGTTGCATCTTTTTCATGTTTAAAAAACTTTGCAGCTTTTTCTTTTTTAAAAAAATTCTGGTTGGTTTGTGGTGTTTTAATTTTGATTTGAAATTCTGTTTTTGTTGGAGTTGTTATAGAAACTTGTTGCTAGAAAATTAGTTTGGATGAATAGCCTTAAACCCATATGTAAAACACCTAGAATTGAATATGCTTTGTTGAAGTGATTTCTTTTCTTAATTTCTGCATTTGAAAGTCTCTTAATTGGCCTGATTAGAAATAATCTCTTTCAGTAAGCCTAAGATTGCCGAGGAAATCTTGAAGATTGATATCAAACCCGGTTGGAAGAAGGGTACAAAAATAACTTTCCCGGAGAAAGGCAACCAAGAACCTGGCATGCCTGTTGCAGATCTTATTTTTGTGATTGAAGAGAAACCCCATGCTGTTTTCAAGAGGGATGGGAATGATCTTGTGGTTAATCAAAAAATATCACTTCTCAATGCTCTCACGGGGAAATCCTTCGATCTAACAACCTTGGATGGAAGGTATCTCTCTGTCCCAATCACAGATATTGTTAAGCCTGGTCATGAAGTTGTGATCCCCAACGAAGGAATGCCCATCTCGAAAGATCCCAGCCAAAAGGGAAATCTGAAGATCAAGTTTGATGTTACCTTTCCGACGAAACTCAGTGAAGAACAGAAGTCCGACTTGAGAAGGGTGCTGGGAAACTAGTCCAGACTTCATGCCTAAGGTGATGACCATCCTTATAGTACTAATTGACATTGTAAATACGTTAACGTTTTCCACTGTTTAGGAGGGAAATTGTGCATAGTAGGGAGAAGGTTTGCAGGAATGGAGAAAGAAAGTGTTTATAAAGTGCTTATCATCTTGCAGCTAGTAACCTAGCTGCTAGATTATAACTTTGGCTTTTTATTTCATTCATATGAGTATAGTAATAAAGTAGTTGACCTAAGGCAGTGCTTTGTTCTGTAAAATTGCCCGAAATAACAATTGCCTTTGTTTATTTTGGAAATGATCGACATTTTGTGCATTTGACTGAATTTAGCTTTCACTTTTGTTTCTTTCTGAAAATTGTAGTGTTGTTATGCTTCTATATTTTTTGACTGGTTTGGGGAATCCGGAGTTTACAAAATAGATTGTCTTTGGAATTCTTCTAGTGGTTGATGAGAGAAAGTTTCAAGTTGTTATTTTCATGTGGTTAATTTGAGGTGATATTTCTGCATACCAGGCAGGTTTTTGCCAAACCGACAAACATACCCCAAACCCCATAAGATTTGTACATACACTTATCCGTCCGAGAATACTATGGTGGCTTATTCAATTCTCTTCAAAGAATTGGCTGGAAGTTTGGTTCTCTTTATTTATTTATTTTTTTTGGTAATGAGAAGGTTGGTTCTCCTGATGAGCTCTTTGATAGAGAATATAGAATAATTTTTCTATTTTTGTTTTTATAGATAGATTTTTTCCTCCCTTTATTGAGTCCTCTAGAGATAATATTGGACCCACTCGAACATAAACAAAACCTAACTCCATCAAACCCCACTACAGGTAGCCAGTGCCGACATTATTAAGGAGGACCATATCATCTGGCATCATTACACTCTTGCTTTCTTAAATTTGCTTTCATCATTTTCAGAAATCTTATAATAACAACGTAAAAGAAAAGCTGGGACATACCAGCATTAAACGCAACCCCAAAAAAGAAAAAAAAGAAAAAAAGAAAAAAAAGGGCCCCAGTCACCCTTAACTGTTCTCTGAAAAGAATAAGTTCTTTATTTAAGAAGACATTTGTATACTATCTTCTCTTTTTCCATAGCACTGCAGACAGCATCAAAGTTGCTTCAAAGTAGTATTACTTCCTGTGCTTCTCAATTTTTTCCTGCAGATCATCCTTGCTTGCCCCCACAACCCTGTCAACCTGGTTCCCCCTCTTAAGTAGTAAAAATGTAGGCATGGCCTGCACTCCATATTCCGTTGCCACGTCCTGTTTCCATTTGAATGTTTTCATTATATATCGTTAAGTATCATGATCAAGACGATATGAGTGTTTTAAAATGCCGCAGAATTGTTTTATGCAGCTATTGATAGTGTTTGAAAGGTTTTTTGAAAGAATTTTAAATTTCCAGAAGAGCTTAAAACCAAAATCGGTTTAATGTAGCTTTTCTAAAAGTATTTATGGTAAGTTTAAAAGAACATTATCAAAAGCTGTCCTAAACAGCGATTTTATAGTAAAAGGAGGAGCCATACCGGCAGTTCATCTACGTCAACCTTGACAAACTCGACATCTGAGTATTTGTCTACAAACTCATTAAGGATTGGCTCCATGAAACGGCAAGGTCCACACCAAGTAGCAGTGAAATCAATCACCAACTTCATCACCAAAATGTTAAAACACCATCACGATTATATAAACCATAATCAAAATGAAAAACTCAAAAATGGAGTTGGGGAAGAAGGGTTTTTTTACCAGCTTGTCACTATTCTTGCAGGCATTGAACTGATTCTTCCATTGGTCCTTGGTATGGAGGGCTTTGACTCTAGATGGCTTTTCCTGGCATGAATCTTGGACCTCATGTATGTGAGAGAGTTGTATTCCCATTTTTTTTTTTTTCTCTTTCTTTTTGGGATGAAAATGATAGTATGCTTCTTCTTACGTAAATCGAATGTGTTTTTTTCTTTTTGTTTTTTTGTCTTGAATTTTTAAGTTTGGTGTAGAGGCTGCTTTATATAGATCAAGGTTGTGGTGGGAAATTTGTTTTGTAATTAGTTTGTTTGGAATCTGATTCGTTCCTTTGCATTTGATAGGACCTAATGTTATGTCGACTGAATATATATATATATATATATATATTTTGTCTGAAGGAAATCTGGTACTATTAATTATACTTTAATAATCTATATTTTGATTTGATTGCATATAAAAACTCTCAAATATAAGACATTCCACATTAAACTTTCAATTTATAATTTGTTACATCAATCTAATTAATAAATTGATTAATAGAAAATTTAAAACTTAAGAAAATTTATAAGTTTTTTCAAGCTATAAACAAGGCGAGGAAAAAAAATTAATTAATTGATTAACAAAAAAACCATACAATTGTTTCAATTTTTAAATTTTCTTTTAACCAATTTAAAAATTGAATTAATATAAAATAAATTATATATTAATAATTTAATATGATGTGTTTTAAATTTAAAAGTTCAATATGTAAAATATAAGCACTAAAATACAGTTAACCCATTAATATGGTTACCCACTGAAACACGTTCTTATTTGCTGCAAACTAAGACCATTAAATTCTGGCAATCCTATCGGCTTTCCCAACTTTTTTACTTTTATATATTAGGCAAAGTATTGTTGATTCTATATATATATATATATTCTCTAAAATAATGACCACTTGTATAAAACCAATACATTTTATGGAATTCTTACTAACTCGAGAATCTTTCATTAAAGAACCAGTTGGAACAACATCAAGATGCTGATAATAATAATAATAATAATAATTAAAGTAATAGGAAGTATGATTGAGAATTGGGTTGGATTTAGCAAGTAAGCTAATGTCAAATAATTTTCATTTCCAAAAGTTAAAAAAAAAAAGAGCATTTTAAAGTTGACATGAAAATTAATTAATAATTTGGGCAAAAACTTTGAATCGAAACCTACGAGCTTCTATTCTAATATCAACACCAAGCAAAAAAACCAAAATGACGGCAGAAAAACATTGTGTTTGCATTAAAAAAATTCGAAATAAAAGAATTGGATTCCCACTTCCAAAAACAAAATGACACATCTACAAGAGCTGCACAAAAACAAGGCTTAGATCTGTAATTATATTCTGCCAATCGAATCGATGGGCTTCTGATTTCATAGCAGCCACAAGGGAGAATCTGCTTTTTCTGCAACTGGTCCTAATTTTTTTATTAAAAAAAAAAAAAAAAACACTTTTTGAAGAAATTATATATCTGCCTCTTCCTCTGTACCATTTATATTCTCCACATGGGTTCTCAGTATTTTGTCAAATTTTAAGGATTAAACGATGAATGCAGAAGTTGCTTCTCAAAAAGGAATTCTAATAAATTGGAGTTCTGAAAAAATGTTCATATAATTGTTCTTGCATGGCATGGAAACCAAAATGTAAAAGCAAGAAAAGTTATTATTCCGTGATAATCTTGAAGTTCTGAGGGATATATTCTTTGTACTATTTTAGTTTCTTTAACTTTTCTTTCTACTTTCCTTTCCACTTTTCTTTCTATTATAAGAAAAAGACAATGCCTTTACGCGGTCAGTATTTTACTTTAAAAAGCCAACCGTAGATTTTAATGGCAGTTATTTTATTTAAAGTGAGATACAAATATATACTCTAGGCAATGAAAACAAATTCCATCGGATGTAACACAGAATGTTAAATGAGCCGCATGTCCAAAAGATTTTGCAGAGAGAAAACAGCAGATCCAGACATTCTGATTGCCATACCTGCGATTGAGATCAGCAGCATCATTTGGGTTTTTGACATTCTGCCTCTCAATGGCTGTCCATTAACGTTACATCTCCTTTACAATTATTTTTTTCTTTTTTCTTTTTTTATTTTCTGATGAAGTTTGAGATCATTTTGATTCTTTTTAAGGGTAATGCTAAAATTATCAAAATGTCCATCAATTTATTTACGATATAATATTGTAGATGATATAATAATATTTAATTAATGTATTTTTTTTTAAAATTCATTTATTCAAATATTCATTTCTCTATATTTAAGTTATATAAATATGTTAATTAATAATATTTTAACATTTTAAGGTATTAGTATTTAAGACAAGCTTTATAAATTTTAAGTTTTTCTAGATTAGAATTTATTTTTTCTAGATTAGAATTTATTTTTGAGTTTCAAAAGCTAAATATTGAGATTGTTTTGGATGGTATTGCGTTCGAATAATAGCCCAACGAGACAGCAGGGGCATTGAGCAATGAGAGGATGAGGACAATGCCACCCATGGGTGGTTAGACCACACCACAGGTTAAAGTCCTTCCACGGTAGGAGAGGGGTAGGATAGTGTTCCCTTATTTGCTTTCAGCATTCTGCATTTGTTCTTCGGATGGATGGGTGTTCAATGGGAGACACAAAAGCGAGGAGTTATTTAACCTAAAAGAAGTAGAAAATGCAGCCTGTTCATCCCATTCTTTAGAGCTACCCACTTTGATCAATTAGCCAAGATTTTGATCGGATTAGAAGTCACTGGTGCTCGATCTTGTTCATGCCCCTTGCCTAATGGTCACTTCACTCTCTGCCAGGATATAGGCTCTTTTTCCGCGGCAGCATGATATCCCAAAATTCCTCAAGTACTTGAAACACTTATTGAGAAAAAAGTTATCGATTGACCTGCACCACCCAATCAAAAGAGGTCTCCCTTTGGTTTATCTATCATGAGAATCATATATTTTTGCATTGATTTTTCCTACTAAGAGACACTAAGATGCACCCCCATAAATCATAGATCAGAACTGCCATTGCCTACCTGCATTGATTTCTTGCTTTATGAAAAGCATTTAGAGATGAAGAGCGAGTACAATCTCTTGATCCTCTATACCTGCTCAACTTGGCATTTAGCTACGAGAATAACTCATCCTCAACACGTTAAGATCAACCACTTTCATTAGTCCAAAAATTCCTTGTAACGATGGGTAATGAGGTTGCAAGCATATGGCTGGGAGGCAATACTGGATCTCATTAATTAGTGACTCATTGAGTTATCATGGGATGCCATACAATTAGATCTTGCCTTATTACCTTAAGAAGATTATGCTACAGGATCAAGAAACTCACCTAACGGATTTCTACTTTTTTTTTTTTTTTGGTCCCGATCCTTTCTTCACTAATGGTGAACCCCCTTCCTTTATGTTGTAGAGAGGCATTTATCATGTGACATCAAGTATGCTCTATTCTTTTAGCTTGGCCTCATACAATGTAACTCATTCCAGTCAAGTTCAGATGAAAATACATCCTCGAGTCTAATAATGGATTGGATTGAAATGACTTTCCTATTGAACCCCTGTGTGTTTGTTTGAATTTCTAACCGCACGGAATCAAAGGTGAATGCCAACTATCAAGCGAGCAAAAAGCATTAAAGCCACCTATAGCTTGAGGAAGATCATTCAAAGAATATGCCTTTGTATGATAACTGACTTGTTAAATAAAGCTCTCTTCTTTTAATATAGTAAGCTGGTAGGTTTCTCCTAGAGAACTAAGGTATCATTAGAAGTATCATTTCCTGTTGAACAGAATCCAACTACACTAGAATGGATGGTGCAAAGTCCTTCAGCTTTTCATACATTTGGAGGACCTCTAACACTATGTTATGGTGCAATTATTGACTCTAGTTTCGGAGTTTTAGATGAAATGGTTCGTTAGTAGAGATATTCCCATAGGTTCCCCTTCTTCCAATGGTATTATAATTCCTATTCCTATTCTTACATCCATTTTTTTGGTCTATTTACTTTTTAGAAAGGATTAAGCACTTTGACTTTGTCTCCTAGGATCCACCACATTTGCCGTGGGAAGAGGGATCGTATCCTATTGGAAAGCATGACACTTTTCCTCAATGAGTGGAACTCGTTGCTCCATCATTATAGTCATTTGGTAAGGCATTCTCAAAGGGTAACTAGGGAAGGGGTAGTGTTAGGAAGCTTTATTCCATCCTCTCAATGGAGACTTAATTATGAGTTACGATTTCAATAGTTCAGCGAGCCTTTTAATCTAGTACGACTGTATTTGAAAAAACTCCTCTTTCAAGAAAAAGAAGCAAGAGTTACAATGAGATAAATCAAATCAAGAAATGCACTTTATTTGCTTTGCCATGAGAAGAATGTTCACTTTTCTTGTAACGAATCTATTTTATTGAATTTATCCGGGGTAAGAGTGCTACTACACGTGGCTAGAAAGGGCTAAAAGGAATCAAAATTAAATGGCCTACTTAACTTAATGGTTAGAGTATTGCTTTCATACTCTGTAGGAGTCATTGGTTCAAGTCCCATAGTAGGTAGAACTTATTAGATACCAGTGTGAATAATCTCTTATAAGCTTTTCCACTCGCACCCTTTTATTAGTTTTGCATATTTTTCATCCTACTCTATTTCTTTCTTTCATTTAGATTTAATTTTTTTTTTGGGTTTCATTAGAAGTTGATTCAACTTGATTATATTTGATTCTTATTCAATTTCAATTGGCAAAAGCAAAAACAAAATAAGGCATCATCTCGAATTCCTGAACTATTTCAATACTAGTTAAATGAGATGAATCACCTAAATCTTGAATTAACTATTATATCATTAACATAGGGGCCCAATTTGACCAATTGCATTTGTTTTTTGTTATAATTTGAAAAAATGTACGATTATGCAAATTACTTTTGATGGCCATTTAGTAAAAGCTTGTTGGTGTTCCTTCGGGTTAGGAGCTACTTGGTCTTTTTTCTCTCACCTACATGGACTTTTGATAACACACCAGTTATTCAATGAGAGAAAGCCTGCTAATTTTAGTGTCCCCCTTGTTTGGAAATTTGTTTTGCCTTATTCTTCGATTATTGATGTATCAATTCCTTGTTTTTTGTTGCTCTTATTGTTGCGTAGAGAAAAGTCAGTTAAGTGTTATTCCTACCAAGAAAAGTAAGCAGTTGTCGGGATGGAAACATACTTTTCAATCACTTATTTTAGCATTATGCACCTAAGCTCAATGTTTCTAGTAGCCATCATGTTACCTTGATTCTCAAAATTGTATGTATTCAACATCTAATTCCATGGGCTGGGAATACCCATTCTTCACTTTGTTTAATTTTGAGGAAGATCTTACAAATCGTCTTTTATTGACATTGTTCACTTACCTTTATTTTGATACAAGCCTAAGCAATCAAACCTAGATTTGTACAAACTAATACTCAATTGTCTAATTGATTAAAGCTTTGTGGAATGAATGACGCCATAAAAAGTTTGGGAAAATACCCTATTAATAAGTCAAGGTTTGAACTTTATTTTTCGAGTTAGAAAAATTCAAATGATAGTTGTTAGAGAACCAAAATGTTTACCTCTCACAAGTATTAAATTTTGCTAAAGATCAAGAGTTATTGTATTAATGAAATTGAAGCCTTTTGTAGGCAAAAATACATGCAAAAAAAGATAAAAGTTTGTCCAAAATTGTTTCCTAAACCTTAAACCCTAAATTCTAACTTATTTCATAATTTAAATTTGACTAGTTAGCTCTTTTATAGTTTAGGAAAGTGACTAGTTACATAACAGATTAAGATTAGGAAACTAGTTAACAAGTAATTGTCTAACTAAAAATAATTGAAACCATAATAAAAATTAAAAGTTTCCTAAAATCAAAATAAGACTAAATCATAAAACTTGGAAAACAAGTAATTTGGTGATCAAGTAAGATACTTAATTCGGCCTAAAAGGAAACAACCTGATTTCTTTCTTTTCAAGCCACTTAGATGCCACATGTCATGCCACGTGTTCAAGGATGCCATGCCATCAAAGTGCCATATCATCATGCTCTTGAAAAATGACCAAATGGCCTTAACATTGGCCTCCTTCATGCCTTCATACCCGCAGTCTTCAATGCTCATATAATTGGTCTAGTTGGCAACTTTAATGGCTCAGGACTCCATTTTTGAGTGCTCCCATGATGATGCTCATCATTCTCCTCCTCTTGAAGATGATTTATCTTCAAATCTTCGTCTACATCAATGGGATAAGTCAAATACGTTAAAAGTAGCATTAACATTATACTCACATAGAAGATCTAGCTTATAAGCATTGTCTCCAATTTTCTACAACACTAGGAATCATTGCTCCTCTTGGCATAAGTTTTGATTTCCTTTGCTCAGGAAACCTCTCATTCCGAAGGTATAACCATGCTCAATCTCCAGGTTTAAAGACAACATTTTTTCTTTCTTTGTTGACTTGTTTTGCATATTGCTCTGTCTTTCTCTTGATGTTTGCATCTGCCATTTCATGTAGAAGTTTGACCAATTCGGCTTTCCTCTTCCCACATACAATAGCTATTTCACTTAAAAATAATAGTGATAAATCCAATGGAGTTAAAGGATTAAAAACATAGACAAGTTTAAAAGGTGAAAATTTAGTAGTAGAATGAATAACCCTATTGTATACAAACTCTACATGTGGTAAACACTCTTTCCAAGTTTTAATGTTTTTACTAATTAAAGCTCTTAATAAGGTAGACAAAGTTTTATTCATTATTTCTGTTTGATCATCAATCTGAGGATGACAAGTAGTAGAAAATAACAATTTAGCATATAATTTAGCCCATAAAGTTTTCTAAAAATAACTTAAAAATTTAGAATCTCTATCAGAAACTATTGTTCTAGGCATACCATGCTATCTAACAATTTCTTTGAAAAACAAATTAGCAATATGGGATGCATTATCCATTTTTTGATAAGCAATAAAGTGTGCTATTTTAAAAAAAACCTATCAACCACAACAAAAATAGAATCTCTACCACTCTTTCTTCTAGGTAATCCTAATACAAAGTCCATAGAGATATTAATGTAAGGATGACTAGGAATAAGTAATGACATGTATAATCCATGGGAGGTTCAACTTTGATTTAGCTTGTTTACACTTAATATACTTGTCATAAATTTTCTCTACATTCTTTCTTATGCATGACCAATAAAAATGTTCATACAATATAGCTAATGTCTTAGCTACACCAAAATATCTATTAAACCACCATAATAAGATTCTCTAACCAATAATTCACGCAAACTATAGTTAGGAATGTATAATTTTTCATCCCTAAAGATGAAACCATCAAAAAGATAAAACTTACCTTCAACATACCTTTCACATTTCAAACAAATTTTAGACAAGCACTCATACTTTCTCTAACATAACTTCTATGAAGAAGTTCACTTGCCTAACATTGCAATTCCTTTATTTCCTCCGAATTGGTTTTGTATGCAGGCATGTTGGGAATTGAAGTTTCAAGAATGAAATCTATTGGATGTTCAATTTCTCTTAATATAGGTAGTCCTTTGGGAATCTCATCTAGAAAGACATCTTTATATTCTTACAAAAGAGATGTAATATAACTAGGCAAAACAAGATCATTAATGTTAGCAAAACAATTCAAATAATATTCTTTATACATCATTATAAACATTGGCTTTTTGCTCAAGAAAGCTTTATTTATTTCACTTTGTTTTGCATAAAATGCCTCTATTTTATTTCCCCTCTTTCTTTCCTGTTTTTCTTTTTCTTTCTTCTCACTTGCACCAACGGGTTTGACACTCTCTTTCTTGGATTGCAGCTTAGCCTCACATGATTTAATCTCCTTTGTATTTTTTTCGTTGGCTGAAGGTGAAATCATTCTCTCTCCCTTTTGATTTTCAACCTCTCTTGCAATTTTGTTTCCCCATTGACTTTTTTTTATGGATATTTGATCCTTTAGTACCTTTTCTAGGAGATAATGGTGCAAGTACAACTCTTTTACCTTTAAAATTAAACTCATGCTTGTTAGTTCGAGTATGATGCATAGAATCCTTATCATATTGCCAATGATAGCCTAATAGTAAGTGTTTACCTCCATAGGAACTACATCATACAAAACTTCATAAATGTGTTTCTTGATAGTAAAAGTAACCCCAACTTGTTTAGTCACCTTTACATTACCACTATCATTCAACCATTGTAATCTATAAGGATCTGGTTGTTTAAAGATAGGTAAATCTAGTTTTTCAACAAGTAAAGTACTAGCAATATTTGCACAACTACCATCATCAATTATCACATTACATACTTTGTCTTGGATTTTGCATTTAGTGTGAAAGATGTTCTCATGTTGCATATCCTTCTCATCTTTGTACAATGTTAATGCTCGTCTTGCCACCAAATTCAATTTCATGATATGGCAACCCTTCCTTGTCTCCATAATTATTGCACTCTTCCAAATGTGGCATCTCATTGTTACTTGAATCCTCCTACTCAGACTCTACTTCTCCACTCTCTTGTATGACCATTGTCCTTTGATTGTCCTTTGATCTGGACATTGGCTAGCTTTTTGTCCCCTGCCTTAGCACGTAAAACACATTATATCACGATTACAAGAGGGGGTTGAATTGGACTTACTCGATTGGAGTGGCTTACAACTTTCAGCCTTAGCTTCTATTTTCTACCTTGAAGTTGCTTTAAAATCTAGCTTGGCTTTGTTGGTGCTCCATGAATTGATTGTTGATTTCAAAGGACTTGGTGCACTAGGTACCCGTCTGGGACCCCTCCTTTGAGTTGTTGCTCAATTTTGATTGCACATGCAACATCTCCTCAAGATCCATATATTGGTGCAAATCCACTTGGCCAGCAATGTTCTTATTCAATCCTCCAAGAACATGAGCCATAGTAGATTTCTCATCTTCCACCATATCAACTTTAAGTATTAGAGACTCCATATTTTGGTGGTTCTCCTCTACACTCTTTGAACCTTGAGAACAACTTTGTAACTTTTGATAAATACTATGATAATAATGGCTAGGTATAAGTCTCTTTCTGATTAAAGTTTTCATCTCTCCCCATGTAAAAATTGGTGCTTGGTTAGCTCTCCTCCTAGTAATGCATTCTTTATCCCATCACTTTAGAGCATAGTCAAGAAACTCTACACTTGCTAGCTTGACTTTCTTAGATTTTGAGTAATCATGATAGTTAAAAACTATCTCAACTCTTTACTCCCACTCAAGGTAAGCTTCAAGATCCATCTTGCCATAGAATGAAGGTATTTTAAGCTTGATACCCCTATTGTTTTCCCTATGGTTCCTCTTTCTTATACTAGTTGAATCGACCTTTTCATCTCCCAAATCATCTCTATTGGTTCATTAGTATACTCATCTCTTTGCATACCTTTTCTCTTGTTTCTTCCAACTTGTGGGGCAATTTATTGTAAGGAAGCATCGATCCTTGATTTGACTTCATTAATTTCTCTCCTAAGCTATTTTAGTTCCGCCTTCAATTCAGCCTTGAACTCTACCTTAAACTTCTCCGTCATGTCACCAATTAGAGCTTGTAAGAGTGTTTGATCAAAATCTGTTTTTTGGGTAAGTTATTCTAGAAAAAGATTGGTAATAAAAGCACAATAATATAAAAGATCTTCACAATTTCACTCCCTCACGTGTTTCAATTAATTAAGATGCCAACACTCGTGTTTGCACACTAATTTTGGCTTTTACTCTCTAATGAGCTCACACTCTCTTGCCTTTTTTTCCTCTCTTAGCCAAATATATTGGTTCTTTGCAAACTAAATCCCAAACAATACTAAGCTGACAATTAGGTCCAATTATCTTATCAACAAAATTGACTAACTTAGAAAAAACAATAAGCAAGCAAAAACGAATAATAAAACAACTAGTTTTGGCTAATGAAAGGAATTAACCAAAGAATTGAAACAAAATGACCACAATAGAGAATCTGGAAATATCAAGTGATTTAGATAGTAAAAGACAATTTAAGATGACAAAAAATCAATTAAACCCAAGAATCAAAGAGTAAAAAAACAATACATTGAATCGGCCTTTATTGTTTCTTTGAATCTTAAGACTTAGTGCTCATTTTTCTAGCCAAACCTAAATCATTCAATTTGCAATATATATATCTTAACCAAAAGTAGTAGTAATATCTCAATAACCTTCATAATAAACTTTGACTTTCACCTTTTTTCTTTTCTTTTTCTTTTTTTTTTTGGTACTTTTTACATTTTTTTTTTGGGTACTAAAGTAGCAGCAAAATATCACCAAATGTCAATCTCAATCCAAGTAATTCAATACAACTCACAAGTTACACCAATGGATAAAGTTTGATTCAATTCGGTTCCACTAATGTATTTAGGCAAGGATGAAATTTGATGCAATTTTTTGATCAAGATACTGTGATGATAATGCAAAATTAATGATTAGAATTCAGCAAGAAAAGATCACGCAAAAACTAAATTCTTCAAAAAGAACAACTAATGCAATTTCGGCTAAGATTAGGAAATAATAATTTTTTCAAACATTAAACGGATGCAAGGACACCAAAAGTTTTAGACCGAAACAAAATTTAGTACTCAAGAAAACCTAAGCAAAATTCGAACTAGAACAAAACCTAACGCAAGAAGAATTTTTTTTTTTGGATTTTTGATGATGATTGATAACTAACATAAATATATTAAAATGCAATCTAACATAATGCCAAATTGTAGCAAAACACAAAAATTAAAATTAAAAGATAATCAAACTTGCAAATTATAAACCTTGCTTTGATACCAAATTGATATAACCCTAAGCAATCCAACCTAAATTCGTACAAACTAATACTCGATTGTTTGATTGATTCAGGTTCTGTGGAATGAATGATGCCATAAAAGGGTTGCGGAAATACACTATTGATAAGTCAAGGTTTGAACTTTAATTCTCAAGTTAGAAATGTTCAAAGGATAGTTGTTAGAGAACTAAAAGGTTGAACTCTTACAAGTATTAAATTTTTCTAAAGATCAAAAGTTATTATATTAATGAAATTGAAGCCTTCTTATAGGCAAAAATACATACAAAAAAAAGAAAAAAATTCATTCAAAATTGTTTCATAAACCTTAAACCCTAAATTATAACTTATTTCCTAATTTAAATTTGAGTATTCAACTCATTTATAGTTTAGGAAAGTGACTAATTATATAACAGATTAAGATTAATAAACTAGTTAACAATTAATTGTCCAGCTAATAATAATTGAAAACATAATAAAAATTAATGATTTTCTAAAATGAAAATAATACTGAAATTGTAAAACTTGGAGATCAAGTAAGATACTTAATTCTTTCTAAAAGGAAACAAGCTGATTTCTTTCTTTTCAAGTCACGTTGGATAGCCACTTAGATGCCACATGTCATTCCACGTGTCTAAGGATGCCATGTCATCAAAGTGCCACATCATCATACTCTTGAGAAATGACCAAATTACCTTTAACATTGGCCCCCTTCATGCCTTCATATCCGTAGCCTTCAATATTTAGTATTGTTGCCAATTTTGATTATTACTTAGCAAAACTCTTGTCTTTTGATTGATAAGCACCTCTCGGATAAGATCATTTAATGCTTCTTTAAACATCTTTGCACGAGCTTTTGTAATTGGTCAAGTTGGCAACTTTAATGATTCAGGATTCCATTTTTGAGTGCTCCCATGATGATTCTCATCATATTGTGTGCTCTTCTAACCCAAAATCATTTCCATATTGTCTGGTACTTTTTCTGCTCTCCCTTTCTAGTAAAGGAAAGAGAGTTTGATAAGCTAATGTAGTTAAGAAAGAAAGTCTCATTGAAAGTAGGAACAAAGATTGTTACTGCTATTTGAACTAGTTTCAAAGGCTTGATTCACCTTTGAGATTGGGTCATTGACTTGATTGATCAAGCAGTTTAGGGAGATCACCTTCACCCATGTTTCGCGAATCCTACAATCGCTTGGCTAACTCTCTAACTCTTATGGAATGAATACTCAGCCATAAGCAGCTTAAAGATAAATCAATTTTGAGAAGCGTTGCTGCTTGATCGGCAAGGAGGAGCATCTCAAAGTATAGAGCAAATAAAAAAAAGAATGTCAGGTTGGAAAAGCAAATTGTGGTCCTCTGGAGGTTGACTAATGCTTATTAAACATGTTTGAGTATTCAAATTTTAGTATACCTTCATTTGCCTAACTATGGGTGGAATAGCTCATCGTGGAGGATGCAGAATATGGTAGGGGCATTGGTGAGTCTAAAACGCATAAAAAAAAAAAAAAAATCGAACGCCCCTCGTAACTAGTGGATTCATCTTGTCTAAATCCTTTTTGCTTAATGAATATTGCTAAATTGGGTTTTGCTCCTTAATATGTATCTGAGAGATAATCCCTTGGCTTAAGAGCCCTAATTTAGGAAATAATGGAAGAGAAGAGGGGCTATGGGAGCTGGTGAAGATAGCTCACCCAATCGGATTTGTCAAGAACAAGCTTACGACTATGGGGGAAGCAGTTGAGCTGTAGTCAAGCAAGCCTAATCAACCCGAGAACCATAATCTTTCCTAGGAACAACTTCTTCGACGATAGATTGAGGTCAAGTTTGTTTGGCATCTATGCCCTTGCCCTCCAAACAATATGGGAGCCTTTTAGCTTGTACTGCTCACATAGGGGACGAGTTTGTCTCAGCACTTAGACAAGATGGAAAAGATTTTTACAAAATTTATGCTATGTCTAGTTTGTCTTAGCACTTAGACAAGATGGAAAATATTTTTACAAAATTTATACGATGTCCACTCCTTATATATTCTTTCATTTTTTATTTTTTATTTTTTATTTTTATTATTATTATTTTTTGTAGTATCTTAAGCATCAAGCCAAAAGCCAAAATTCTACACCATGTAAACTTAACAGTATGGGATCCCGCAGACATGTAGGTTGGGTCACTTTCCTTTTGTCAAGCTGCCACCGTCAGTGCTCACTCATACATTCAATTTATAAGATTCTAGTTTCTAATTACCCATTGATTATACAAAATAATAATAATAATAATAATAAGGTTCCATGTACTAAGAATTATGGTCGTTGAATAGTTTTATGGTATGTCTTAACCACCCAAAATAAATTCTGGCCGTCGAATTTCAGTGTATAAATTTCACTATGTAATTGTCAATAAACACTTCCGAGTTGGTTGATAGGCAATTGCAAATAGCAGGTCAGCATTTCCAGACAGTAATATATGGAGGGAAAAAGTGTGGTCATGGAATAATCAAACTTCGCTTTCGGCAAATAATAATTGACCGAACCTTCCAGCTGGCCACTACACAAGGTCTTACAAAAGTGAAACCATTCATTAAGCAACTTTTTTCACCGTCCTAGATTCTTCATATCGAGTTCATAATCTAAAACACCAATTCTACTTCAAATGCACGTTCCCACGTTTTCAATGCTTATAAACGTAATCTAAATTGGATTGGAATGTCAATCAACTATCAGAAGCTAAGTTCTAATAAACCATATCAAAATAGGTCCAAAAAACTACTTTTTTTTTTTTTTGGTAATGGTTTCTGGTTTGAAATCCTTCATTAACTTGACTACAAAAAAGTGTAATGGATGGTGAATTCTGTCGGTAACTCACATTCAAGATCAATTCTTCATGCAAAGGAAAGAAAGTTTCACCACCCACACATAAAGCTAGTGACATGCATCCTATCGACATCATGAACCAACCCCAATGCTGGCTGAGGCTTGACCAACTTGAACAGATCCATGGTTATTGTTGTAAGGTGGCCCACCACCCCTTCCCCCTCTTCCCCTATGGTTATTGCTGTAATAATTCCTTGGATAATAACCTCCAGGCTGCTCATAATATTGGTTCCGACCATTCTGGTAGGCGCCACCCCCTCTGCTGCTGCCTCGACCTCCACGGCCATTCGGATAACCCCTACGGCCACCTCCAGCACCACGGCCACCTCTTTGATTCTGATAGGACCTTCGTGGAACATACTGTTGATCTTTTGATTCAAAGTCTCTCTGGACTACTTCTGCCTCTGGTCTAACTTGTTCTTGATCAACAGAGACAGCCTCTGCAGAATATTCCCGTTCAACTTCATCATCCTGCAAAATAGAAGCCTATCTATCATCTTTAATCAAATGTGCACAAGTAATGAAGGATTGTATAAAAGCTAAGCTGAAAGCACCTCCTGAAGTTCCTCTAGAGGACTTGGTTGATTGTCACTGATTTCATGTCCTTGAAAACTTGTTCCTTCTTCCTAGAAGACACACATAATGGAAGTGAATACTTGAAATAAAATCTCTGTTTGGTTTAGAATGACAAATACAAAAGTTAACATATAGTATTATTGTTAGATCGAGCTTTGTTGTGCCACAAGCAAAGCTTAAAAATTAAAAGAAGGTTATTTTTATGTACACAACCCTAAAACCAAGATTGTAATATTCAATGAACAGAAAATTGAAGTTTCAGTTGAAACTTCAGAAAACTGTAACATTCCTTGAACTATTGCTTTTGTGCAAGACATAAACTCCAATTCAAAAGATTCCTTAGGTTGTATTTATAATTTACACAATCAAAGAGGAAAGTTGCAGGGAATTTCATGGGAGATTTGGAAGTGGGAGGCATATCAGAGAGTTAGCTGGTAGGAAAAGTACATGAAATGTAAAACTTGAGGAGGGAGAAGATATCTTAAAAATTCTAATAGTGCAGCCTAAAGATATGATATGTAGCAATGATTTTAGGAGGAAATACTGTATGACATCACCATTACAAAAGTTATTTTTCACATTATTGGACTGCTTATAACAGGGTGCTGCATGACAAATTCTTTATCTGATAATCTTAGTACCAGTACCTGAACAACATAACCCAACAAGAGGAGGGGAAAAAAAAAAAAAAAAAAAAAGAGAAGCGGGGAATCAATGACTCTCTTTCATGATGATCTTCAAAGCTACTGTATCTTGATAAAATATCATATCTACAAAATACGCGAACATAGTTATATAAAAATAGGTGGACTATTTTAACCTTTAAAAAAAAATAAAAAATAAAAATAGAATCCCTCCCAACAATATGCTTTCCTCACATGTTCTGGCTGGTTAACACATACTGGCTAATACATACATATAATCAAGGCCAGTATGACCACTTATAAACTGCAACCTTCTCTACCAATAGAAATCCATCAATTTCACACACGTTCCCATTATGCTTGGTTTACCACTAGAGAACATTCTATACTTTTTTTCCTTTCTAGTACTCATTTAGACCAATTAAGAAGGAAAAAAGAGAGAGAGCCAGGTTTAGAATTAAAACAATTAGAACTTTGTTTCAATTGTTCTCCCTAGTGAAGTCAATTCAGAGTTATTTCTCTGGTTTTATGTGATGCAAAACAAACTTAAGTGTGATGCATAGGGATTTTAGGAGTGATTCCTAAAATTGTTCTAGTGTGATACTAGTCTTATCTTTTAATTTTCAGTTTTTTCTTCACCACCTGTCCTACATCAACATATCATCAAAATTCCAACCTATAAGAGTCAAACCATTAAGTTACCCAAACCTAACAGAAGTTTAAACAAAATACCTGCCAGCTAAAAACTATCCCTCAAGGATGCAAGTAAAGGCAGAATATATGAGATTGACAAATAACTAGGATAAAGCAGGATCAGAAATCAACAACAACTAGCCAATGGAAATTTAAATATTTTGAAGAAGGCATCAAATCAAGTATGAAAATAATCAAACATATAAACATTTATTATTATATTTATTTTTTGGTGAATAACATTTATTACTGTATATGCTCTTTAAGGTATTCTTTACTTCTTACTTCATTTATTATTATATGAAACCAAAACAAACTTAGGTGTGATGCATAGGGATTTAGGTGTGATGCATAGGGATTTTAGGAGTGATTCCCAAAATTGTTCTCGTGTGATACTAGAGTCTAATCTTTTAATTTTCAGTTTTTTCTTCACCACCTGTCCCACATCAACATGTCATCAAAATTCCAACCTATAAGAGTCAAACTATTAAGTTCCCCAAATCTAACAGAAGTTTAAACAAAAATACCTGCCAGCTAAAAACTTTCCCTCAAGGATGCAAGTAAAGGCAGAACATATGAGATTGACAAATAACTAGGATAAAGCAGGATCAGAAATCAACAACAACCAGCCAATGGAAATTTAAATAGTTAGAAGAAGGCATCAAATCAAGTATGAAAATAATCAAACATATAAACATTTATTATTATATTTATTTTTTGGTGAATAACATTTATTATTATATATGCTCTTTAAGGTATTCTTTACTTCTTTACTTCATTTATTAATATACGTATGCTCTTTAAGGTATTTTAATAAAAAGAGTACTCATAGATGAATAAATATAGCAGGAAATGCGCCCCCCCCCCCCCCAAAAAAAAAAAAAAAAAAACCCAAAAAACAAAGAGCATCAAGGGAGCACCATTTCATTGTCTTTTTGAGGGTGGGAAAAAAAAAAAAAGAGTTAAAACTTCCATACACCAGTCACCAACCCAACAGCAAGGTTCACCAAGAGTTAACAACTATCAAACAGTAAAGAAACAACTATATCGGA
This sequence comes from Ziziphus jujuba, assembly GCF_031755915.1. Lineage (NCBI taxonomy): Eukaryota > Viridiplantae > Streptophyta > Magnoliopsida > Rosales > Rhamnaceae > Ziziphus > Ziziphus jujuba. The sequence goes on from NC_083390.1 coordinate 9,087,684, forward strand.
CAAAAAACAAGTAACATGGAGACAAATGACCGCATAACTTTTACCATTACTCAGCATGTAGTCGAACGTGCTCTAGCATTCAACCAGTAAAACATATCTTATATAATATCTAGAGTTCCCTTGATGACTATGCACAAACACAAGAATAACAATAAAAAAACTAGACCAATAACACACACAAAAGATATATGAACATTAACAAACAGGGTCATATTAATCATAACTTCATGGAATAATCATCATCAACCAAGAAGCAGCAGTCGCAGAGAATGTTGTCAACATTAAATTTGTGAGTTCAATATCAGATAATGAGAAGGTTTCAACCGCAAACTAACTTTCCTTACAACAATTCTATATTAGCACCAAACATGTGCACCGTCCAAGTTTTATGTAGGCATCTTCAATCAAAAAATAAAAACACATTTCACTACCCTGTAGTTTGGCTCAACAATCAGCATTGCCAAAGGAGACATGCCTACCAGTAATTACTTCCTCGCTGTTGCTAGTTTTTCTAAACAATGTGAGTGTCTAGCCTGCCAATCTAGCTCAAGAACCTATTACACTTATGATATAAGTTATAACGCATTACTGTTCAAATAAAAGACAGCAGAACCAGATTTCGTATACAATAAATAACAGCCAAAATCAACGTTAGACCTGTTGGAACTGTGAGACCGAGTTTTCCACCTGGACAGGAACCGAGACGGATGGGATGGAGCTATGCACTGGCACCTGGAAAGCAGCATAATTTCCTGCAGCAGCAGCAACTTCCACAGGAGCTTTCATCTCAGGCGTGGTGATGAAGTAGTCTGAAGCCATAATCTTGTTCAGCCTCTCTCTCAGTCCCGCATCTACAAAACCCAACTCGTTAAATTAAAAAAAAAAAAAATTCCATACAACACAAATTCAAATGCCTTGAATTAAGAAAATAAGACAAATTTAGGCTAAAAGGCTTACAAGTAATATTAGAACTAGGCTCAATGGGCTGGTCTGAATTCTCGAGCCATAGCTTAGCGTGCTCTAAGCACTGGTGCAGCGCATTCTTGTGCGACAAGCTCGAATCCACCGGCCGCGATATCAAAAGCCCACCCAACTTGGAAATCAAATCCAAGTCCTTCTCACCAAGCAGATCCGTGGCGTCGTCGGTGACATAGTCGTAGGTCAAGCAACAACCACGTTCATGGGTCCTGGTGAACATAGTCGACGTAAAGTCACTCTGCGACTTGACGTCGAACAGAGACCCAAAATATAGAAGATTCAGAACATCCTCCACCACACCCTGCTGATCGGATTCCCGTGTTACGGGCTCGGGTCCATTGGGCTGTTCATTCCCGTCGTCCTTCTCGGAATTATCAGCGAGAGGCTGGGTGGAGAGCGAGACCTGGTGGCGTTGAACGGCGAGGTCGATCTCCTCTGAAACCGCAGTGGAAAGCGGTTGACGGAGCTTCTCGAGCTCGTCGATTAGAGCGGCGACGGCGGGTTTGGAGCGAAGAACTTCCTTTTGTTCGTTGTTAATTTGCTTGCCTTGTGATATGGCTTCCTCCATCTGAACGATGCGGTTCAATTTCTTGCGGAGGGCTCGGACGCGCTTGTTGATGAGGCTGAGGACTGGTCCGTCGGTGACATCAGAGGCCGCCGTGGCCGCCATTGTCGTCGTTCACAAAGTGGGGTTTGTAAAAGTGGTTTCTAGGTTGATCGGCCGGAGCACCACCTGGAGGTGGTGGTGGAAGTGGGTTAGCGAAAAGTGAGGGTTTTGTGGGTTTTTTTTTTTTTTTTTTTTTTTTTTTTTGGGGGAAAGGAGATGAAGCAGGAAGAGGAAGCGGCAGGACACAGCGAAGGTATTTTAGAGAGAGAAAATGATGGTGGAGAGAGAGAGAGAGAGGAATATGAATGGGTCGGATTTTAGAGTTTAAATACTGGTAATAGGGTTCGTTTGGATAGGCTTTGAATAAGGCTTTAAGTGGGTGGATCCTATATTTAAAAAAAAAAGAAAAAAAAGAAAAAAAAGAAAAAAAAAGAAGCTAAATTGGATAATTATTATGTGGGTTTTTATATGGAATTTGTAAAGCCTCTTTTTAACCCTGGGGTTCATCTCTTTTTTTTTTTTTTTTTTTTTTTTGGGAACGATCCCAAATAATTTCAACACCTAACATAGTAATTTGAATGTTACCTTATTTATTTGTTTGTTTATTTTTGTCTGAATGTTACTTTATTTATTTGTTTGTGTATTTTTGTCTATGTAAGTAGAATTTTTTGTTGATAAACTTAAAATAATGATTGGATTAGGATAGTTATAACAAACTCCATACAAAGGGATTCATATTAATATGTAACAACAGCTGTACAGGAATAATTTAAATATGTTCCTAATATGATTTTTAATGCAAATTTATGTCCCATTTTGAACTTGAACTTAAAATATAAGATTCAATAAAATTACCTTCTTTTTTTTTTTTTTTTTTTGGTCTGAATTACCTTTCATATTGCTGTAATGAAATTACCTTTACTTTTTTTCAACTTTACATAGCTTTAAAAAATATGCATTAAACATGTTTTTATTTTTTTATTTTTTATTTTTTTGGGCTGAATACATGAAACATGTTTCGGGCATCAAATATAGACAACCCATAAAATTGCATGCGGATCTCGACTTCCTTCTCTTTATGGCAGTATCTGTTCCTTTCTAATCGGTTCTAATCAATAATTTTCCAAGAAAATGAAACAACATTATCATAGCCAATTGTCTATTTTATTTGGTGGAATAGAAGATCGATTTTGATACTCGAAAAAAGTGTTAAAATATCCAATTTTCAATTGGAAACTAACAGCTTTTTCTTACTCTTGAAGAAAACAAATGAAATTGATTAGATTTACCCAAAAAATAAAATAAAATAAAAGGAATGAAATTGATTAGACATCCTACTTTAAGTTAGAAAATAACAGGGAAATAAAAAGCAACTGCTTTTAACCCACGGCAGCTAAATATGGAGCAAAAAAGAAGAAAAGCAAATTAAATATCTCTGTCCGCAACACTCAAAATCAAAAGGTGAAGAAAAGATGCACCTATGCTTGATAACTTTTTTCCCCCCTTTTAAAAATGTCAAAAGAGACCGTACAACCTGCAGTTTTGCCCTAAGAATGAACTATTAAAAGAAAATACTTAAAATTAGAAAAAAAAAAAAAAGAGCTTATTTTTAATCTGGATCTGGGCCAAAAAATAAGATTCGGGTCATGAGGTAACCTCAATATGTCGTTCTCGTTCATCATCATCAGTTTGGAAAATATAGGTGGAAAGTGAGGCTCCAAACCAGACCACACGGTAACTAAATCAGAAGACACGCATTATAGATATTAAATGGTGCATAATGAAGTCATTTTCTAGGGCATTATGGTGTCTCTCTTACAAAAACATAAAGCCCCGACGAAACAAAACTGGTAAGGTGTTTCCCTCTACAATGCATTATGGTGTCTCCCTTGGAGCCCCTTCACACCTCATTGCTCCGCTTCTTCCAATGCTATCTTCAGAAATCCAGAATTTTCCAGAGTACATATATATACACTTTAGGGGTCTTCTTCTTCAGGAATCCTGGCTTTTCCTGAATAGATATACTGTAATTCCTCCTTCCATGTCTGCAAAAACACTAGATAATTAACTAGAAAGGAAAATCATGGAACTACTTCACATTAATAAGTTAAATAGAAACTAATAACACTCACCTCATGCCGAAACTCAATCCGTATGTTTGGTACATTTGTCTTATGAATATCATTTCCTTCAGGACCTCTCAAGAAGTATCTACTACCAAGCCAGTGGGCCTGCAAGGGGAACCAAAAATGTGTAAATGATCACAGCAACGATGACAGAACAAAAGTTGTAGTAAGAAAAGCAGGGTTGTATAAGCCAGATCGTCTAAAGGATGAAAAACAAAGAGGGCTGTAAGCATTCCATGCTATCTAGTTTCCTATTCCCCCAAAAGGAACCAAGGGAAGTTGCATATTTATATCCTAATATACTTCTGTTAGTTTTGTAATAGCAAAGGCTTTAACACTCAATTTTTTTTTATTTTTAATTTTTTTATTTCATTTCTTATATTCCCCCTCTTGTTGTCTTTCTAGTGCTTCATTCTGTTGTATGTACGATTTCAAAGGATACAATCAGGTCTCAGCCTTATACACTGGTCGGTGATTCCCAAAGTTTCATATTTCCTATGGCACAAGTTTGGATGGGACCAAATAACTAAATATGAATCTAATAAATGACCAGATTCAGCATGTATGCATCATCATTTTTCTAGTAATCTAAATTTCTAATGCTCGAGAACCAAAAGGACTTATTTATCACGTTACTACCTTTGCAAAATGAGAAAAGCCAGAATGATAAACAGAATTTCTCGCTATCTCACAAAGGTCACAAGCACTGAGCTTCCATACCTACATCATAATGACTTAATAAGATGGATAGTAAGATACATGAACAATGGAATATAAAATTCAGGAATTAACAAACCTTAGCTGCAACACTATATTCTTCGACCAGTGGCTCTTTAGTTAAATGTATTTGCAAAGGATCATCAGTTGATAGTGAGACATTTAGGCCTCGTTGGAAGAACACAGGAAAGGGATTTCGGTGGTAGTCCAAGAAAAGAGAATTATTACTCAAAGGTGACATACATAATCCAACCTGAACAAATTAAGTAGATTGCTAATCAGTTTGATTTTAATTGAAACATAAGCAGAGAAAGGTTTAACAGGAAAAGAAAATGAAAATGCACCAATACTTAAGAAGAAACCATGGGGGATGGAATTGGGAAATTTCTGAGAGAAACAAAAAGTCTTATGGAGCTAACCTGTGCCAGATAATACAGATACTGTAAAACAGGAGACTTTCGCAGGTTTATCCCATGAGAAATATTATGGCACAGAAGGAACCCAGCTGCCAAATGATCAATATCACCAGCCTGCACAGATTATAAAAAATATTAGAATCTCAATCACTGCATAAGGTTCAAAAAGAAAAATTTAGGTAGCAGCAAAAAACCTCTCCACAATGTGGTCGAAATTTTATTGTTGGCATTCCTTTTAATTCCCGTAGCTAAAGAAACGAGAAACAAGAGAGTAAATCAAGAGTCACTGGGCGGGTTAAGACAGTAGAACATAAAAATATATGCCAAACATGTAAAAAATGGTATTTTAATCCATAAGGACTAAAGTACAGACCTTGTTAAGAGTGTATAAATTTGCATAGCAGTAATAGGCATAATAAGAATATGCAGGATTAAATTCATTGGTCCATTCAGCAGGTGTAGGCATGTGTTTTGTTGGGCGTCTCTCTGGCTTACTTTCATCATCTACAATGTCAAAGCCCACCACCTGTGTATACAGATAACCTCGTCAAAATGCTTAATACAATTAAAATGAAATCCTATCATTATTATTTAAAATGTTGTCTAACAAGTATCAAACATACATACATACAGATTTTTTTATTTATATTTTGAGATAATGAACCTTTGACAGATAATCAACTAACCTGCATCAGGAACAGATGTAGCTGTGGATGAGAATTTGGATCAATTGTGACTTCAAAGAGTGGAATAAAGACATTATCTAAAATATTCTGGAAAGAGGTAACAATTCCCAATTTCTTGTAGACATTGTATAGCCGAGGAAGCTGCATGTTGATGTCAATATAATAACCATATAAGTAGAAAGAAGAATGAAGCTTGTATATATATATATATATATAAAGGAGAGAATTCGTTGGAAAGGCATGTGTAAAATGACATAAAAAAATGGAACAGAGAAGACGTGCAAGTTATTAAAAAGATGGACACGGAGAAAAAGTTATCTAAGAGGATTCTAAAAATTCAGAGGGAGAAAGAGAGTCAACATGGTCCGTAGACCTATATATATGTATATATACACCTACAAAAAACAAGTATACACTTCCTCCTCCCTCCTAAACCAGTTTGTATGGTTCATCTGCAACTTTTAGTTACTTCAAGAGAATAGCCATCAGTTTCTCCAAACTGAGACAGGCACCGATCTCCATCTCTTGGATACATTGATAATAACATCTGGAAACCATGTTTATAAGGCTACAGATCATGTTGATGAAACGAACTTATTATCTTATATTTTTTTAATACTTTAATCCAGAAATTAACATTATGATATGGCTTGTTATTATAAAGAGTCAAAACTAATGGGTCTAAATCTAAATGCAGATGCATACAATGTATAGTGCACTTGGAAACATCCAATTCTCATATGCTAAGTCAACCTGGCTCTTTTAACCCCATTTCTCCATCTCTCAACTCCACTGACCCTAATTTTAGTTTTCAAACAAGCAGATAATACTCAATACTGAACCGAAAAGACAACTAATGAACCATGTGCAATATAGAGATTGTGAACATGAGTTCAAGCTCCTAGAAATGCAGGATGGTGAACCACTCATCATACAATTGTTAACAAAACGAAAAACAAACATCATAAGGTACCTGTATTAACCAAACAGCGTTCTCACTATAAATCGAATTGTTGACAAACCAACTAGCCAATTGATCCCATTCACTTTGTTTTCTTCCATAAATCGAAATCCTGTACTCCGCCATCTGAAAAGGATCGAATTGAATAAGCCTAAAAGTTTAAATCTTTTCTAAAATGTGCATGATAATAAGCCTACAATGTTTTAAGATAATTTTCTAACCATCCAATGAAAGAAATCATATGGAAAGCTGATATATTTAAATTGCAGCATCTCGACTCAATACATGGGTCTATAAGAAAATATATGTTAAATCTGAGAATAACATCAGGATCTAAGTAAGGGAGAAAGACAGAGAGATTTACAGAATTAAATAGCAGCATTTTGGATTTCTAACACCAAAGGTATAAAACATATGTATAAAACCTGGTATTTGCTAGCTTCAAGATCTAGTAAAACTTGTTTTGTCACTTCAGCCAAAAACCGTCCTGCAATATTCCAATCACCAATCAAATATGTCAAGTAAATAAGTAGAAGAGCACAAGCAAAAGAACATTGCCGTAAAATTTAAGGGTCTAATATTTTCTCCATGAATGAAATACTCAAAACAGTAAACAGGAATTTCCAAACTGGAAAATATATGATATATTTCAATTATTTCATATTAGTTTTGGGAATGAAAACAATTTGACTTTCGCTTGGAACCACACCTTGAATAAGATTGTCTTGCTTCAAGAATATCTCTCTCAATCTGCTTTGTCCACATGGATTGTACTTTAGGTTGAATTTGTCAAATCGATGAAAGGTACTTTTATCAGCATGAACATCCAATAAATCAACATTCAGATCATACCTACAATGCAATTAACACCAGTTTCACTGACGGGGGGGAGAGAGAGAGAGAGAGGAGAGCATATGTATACCAATTACAAATAAACAAGATCATAGAAATGCAAACCCTGTCAAATCCAAACTCTCAAAAACTTCCTTAAGTGTAAGATACTTTCCATCTCTGAATATAACAACCTGCCCAATGCAAGTAGCACAGCTTAGGAAGCATCAACAAATCTAAACCTTAATAGTGAAATAACAATGGCAAAGGAAACCATATAAGAAAAGACAAGGAAAAATTGGTCCTACTTTGACTGTTTAGATAAAACTATGGACCATTCAACTCAATGCAATAACTTCCAAAAAAAAAAAAGGGAGGTTCTACCTCATCAGGTTCCTTTCTTAGCTTCAACTTGATAAAGCGCAAAAGCTGCTTCTGATTCATGCAAGCAGAATGATGCACATGTGTATCTACTTTTCGAATGTTGTAAAAATCACGATGTGGAGCACCCTTTTGAGCCAGAAACTCCCTATCTGCTTTTACTAAGAGATGAAGACGGAATTTCTGCATGGTGGTTAGACCAGAGTCATAAATACAAACCCATGCATAACAAAGAAATTGAATTTCAAGAAAAAGTTGAAGAATAACCTCCTCAAGAAATCTTAATCTATGATGGCAAGCAGAGCGAACATTTCCAACAGACATAACTTTTAAAAGATGATGCATATCAGTGAAAAATGTTGTCGAATTTGCAACAGGGAAAAGTTCTTCAGCATCTGCAGGAAAGGAATGAATTCAAGAAAATAAATGATCTGATATCAGCTAATCCCAAAAAAAGAAGATCATTTTATTCTGCTCAACAATTCTCATACTTAAATATAATTCAGTTCTTAACCATTTTCAAGGCTTTTTAATAAGGCTTCTTGATAAATAATCTAGGCTCTTCGATTAATCTAATCCTATGATATATAAATTTTTTTGTTTAAACCCTTAAATATTTTATATCCATATCCAAACACACTATTTTTGGGTAATTTATTTATTGCTCTCAAAATAACTTTCCAAAACTACAATTAATCCCCCACCTTCACTATCAATATTGTTCTTGCAAGTAGATTTGAAGCAAAAGAGTCAAATTTTTTTGAAAGCAATAGAAATATTGAATTTAACATTTAAAGGAAAAGAATATATTATTAAAGCATCGAGAATCTTAACTATAGAAAATGATATTTTATTAAAACATTAACAATCTTACAGAATTCAATTGAGTAATGCATTTCCATCTTATTATTATTTTTTTTTAAAAAAAAACTTTGTAAAATAAAATCAGGTGCGCCCATCTATTGGCCACAAATTGAAGCATCAAATTAAATCTACCTATTTTGATTATAAAAAAAAAAAAAAATTAAATCTACCCATGCAATTGTTTTACATGTATATATATATATTTATATTTTTTTGTTTGATAAAAAAAGCAAAAAAAATATATATATATATATATATATAAATATATATTTCACTCCCAAAATTTGCAGTTCAAGAATTGAGTAATTGGGAATTTACGAGAGAGAAAAAGGGTTGGGAATTTAAGGGAGAGAGAGAAAGATTGTTTTGGAAATTTTTTTGACAATGATAATTAATTTACCCAAAAAGTAGTGTGTTTCAATATGAATATAAAAGAATTAAGGGATTAAACAAAACAAATATATACTGTTGGATTATATTAATTGAAAAGCCTAGATTATTTGTCAAAAAGCTTTCTTAAAAAGCTCTGTATGTGGTACGCTCCCCCTTCCTAAAATATAATTCAGTTCTTACCATTTTCTTTTGCATAAACATGCCCAACACCATCTTCCATCTTGAAGGAATGCTGCATAAAAAATTGGAAGAAATAATATCAGGAAAATGCTTATGAAATCCTTGAATAATCTAAACCCAAAACCTAGATAGATGCCAAATGCTGGGAGGGAGGAGAAGTTAGAGATGCACACAGACAGACATTTTGGACAAAGTGACTCACAGCTGATGCTTCAACAGGCTTAAAATGAAACGGATTGCTTTTACCCTCCGATGAACCAATTTCATCCACCTCCACTTTCATCCATGGATAGACATTTTCTCTATAAAGGTACTTCTGACGCAAATCCAAGCATTCTCGAATCATTTTCCGCACTTCTTCATCTTCTTTGTTAATTGTCTCTGAACCTTAATGTATTGACAGAAAAAAGATGAATTAATGCATCTAAACAAAATGTTATGCTCTCTTTTTCCTTTTTTATTCTCTACAACGAGCATATTTGGAAAGCAAGCAGCTCATGGTTAAAAGTTGACCATGTCATAACCTTATTGCCTTCCCCCACTCTTTATTCCCAAAACTGCTATCAAATAAAGTCAAAAAGCAAAATATGGCAAGACCACCAATTCATTAGTAAAAACAACGATGGAGCAAAAACATCATAACACCAAGAGAATTACAAGCAATACAAACAAAACACAAATCTGTAAACTCTTTATTGCAAGAGAGCTGAAAATACCTTGAACTGAAGTATTCAGAGGTAAAATCATGCCAGAAAAATTTGGACCAGTGCCAGCAAAGTGATATGAAGTTGAATCTATTTTCCTCTCGCCTTGCAGATCAGCTTTTGCTTCATTCACAGTCACATCACGTGTTTGATCTTGCATACGATTTCCATCATTACTTCTCATTGGAGCAGAAGAAGAATTTCGAAGTTCCGAATTTACATCCTGCGAATTCATAAAGAAATAAAAAGGATTGTTCCTAGATGCTTTATTTTTTTAATTTATTCTAAAACTAACAAACTCATGCCAAACAATTAACTAGAAACATATAACCAGATTCTTATACAATAAGTGCAATCTGTCATTACCTTAGCAAAAAAGCAGTTTTTACACATATTAAGTAAACAATTCTAAACATACAAAGACCAAAACAACAAATCCAGAACAGAAAAACTACTTTCATATACCTGATGTCCTTTACTGCCTTTATCGTTAGCAAAATAAGCATATCCATTTTTAACTAAAGTATGTTGTTCTACATTGTGATGATTTCATCATAAGGGTAAAGAACAGATGTTCCAATGAGCATGATTTTTTGTTTCAAGCTGTTGAGTTCGATATCTATAACATCAGATTCTACAATGTGCATTCGTTTCCTCATTTTGGTAAGCTAACAAATATGAACTTTCCAATATTAAAGACAGCACCATAAGGAAAAGTTAGAAGCTATAACAATACATACCTGCACATTAACGGAAGTGTCTATGTTTCCATAGTTGAAAAACATATCATCTTCATTCGCAAGCTCTGTTCTATCATCATCAGAATCTTCCTCAACATTAAAAGCATTGCGGCCCGGGGATCTCGGTGTCACTAACCTTCCAACAGATCCCACCATCGTATGAGAACCAGAGCGGCTAATTGACCGATCCTCCCCTGCATTGGAGTTCAAAAAGGTAAAACAAAATATGATACTTTCTTGGCATAGTAAATGTCTGAAAAATAATTGAAATTATTTAACAATAGTGGCATATTCTCTAACAAAAATGAAATTTAAACTTCGTTAAATTTTTTTTTAATAGTAGCAGAAAAAAATGTATGATCCAATTTCTAGACATTTAACTTCGATCGACCCCAAACACAATATTCCGATTAAATATTTCTGAACCTAAAGAATCAACATGCATATATATAATTATATATATAGATAACATCTGCAATAAAACCGATTATACACAAAAGGAAAGTGGATATCCGAGTGTAATTACCACGTCTTTGATTAGTACGTAGAGGTGGAAGCCCTAAAGGAATGCAATTAAGCTTATCTAAAGAAGAAGAAAATCCTTGAGCTCTAAAATTAGGCAGTCGATCAAATTTACCATCTTCCTCAACCCAATCGCTGTTCCCAAAAGCCACATTCGGCAACGAAGACGATATTCTATAAGAGCGAAGGAAGTTCTCATCTACAGACCTAGATACGCTTCTTCCCAACATTTTCCGATTGATAGCCATATCTCCATCGGAACCAAACCCTTCCTCTCCATCATCATCGTGGCCTTCTTCTTCTTCCTCTTCTTCGTCCCCTTCTCCATTGTCGTCTTCGTCTTCGGCAACGAAGCGTTCCTCGAGAGTAGTGCGGCGGAGCTCAATAAGCCGCTGGAGGACTTGGTCGACACTGCGCTTGTGGATGTAGAAGGCGGAAATGGCCATCAGAGAGCCTCCGACCAAAGCCGCCATGGCTAAGTGTATAGACGAGGTTGCTGAAGATGAAGAGGATGACGAAGACGACGAGTCCATTCTTTTTTTTTTTTTTTTTTTTTTTAAATTTTTTGCTTTTTGTTTTTTGGGAAAATGGGACTTTCTTTCTGTGTATGATCAGCTCAACTCTGAACACCTTCGTTGATTTTTGGGGTTATTTTAGGTTTGGCGGTCGATCATTGGAGAGACATGAGATGGCTTTCATTTTATAGTTTTCGAGACAGAGGGGCTTTTAAAGTGCGAGTCCAAAGTGGTCAAGCTAAAGCGGTCAACAACTCTACCGGTTCTAAACCCGTTTTGTAAAACTGGACCTGGATAGCATACAAAGTGATAATTGTGCTGTTGATAAATCACGAAAATCATCTCCCGTTTATGAATGCTGTTTTTCACACTATCTTTTTATATATTTTTATTATATTATTTATACAAATATATATATAATATATTTTAAATACTTAATTATATAAATAAATGATTTATTGTAAATTTATATATATATATATATATATAAATTTTTAAACTGATTATAAACTTATATTATTTAAATTTAAATAATACCAATTTTTATAATATCAAACTAGCAATCTATATTCACTTTTACAAATGCTCTCTAACACTGTTTTATTTTTATAAATATTTAGATAAACTTATTAAAAAACTTCTTTTTAAATAACTGTCTAATTTTTTAATATAATAAAAAAATTCAAACAATAAAAATATCATTGGAAATACTCTAAATTAAAATAGACAATTCACATAAAAAGGAAAGTTCTCGCATAAAATCCCAATATAGAAATTTTGGAGTCTTTTTGCCTGATCATTAAAGCCCATTTCTTTGGCAAACTGTAAGCCATGCAAGATTGGAGCCAATTCCGCAGCATGAGGAGTCGAATAAACATCCAGTTAACAAAAACATAAAAATAATAAATAATAAATAAAAAGAATTCATCTTATGAGTGCTATCCCCTCTTTTTAGCATTTGTTTCATATTTTTTTTATTATTTAATTATTTATTTTTTAAAAATATTAAAAAATAGAACTTTGTTATATATATATATATATATATGGAGAGACTAATTAGAATATTGTATTCTATGACAAAACAATAATTTTATCCATTTTATTTTTAAAATATTTTATCACATATTATATATATATATATACAGTTTTAATATGGTAATGTATTTAAAAATAATGATTATGAAGAACAATCATTTATGATAATTAGAGCATAAAAATTATGTACATTTAATAGATATAGATGTTGTTCCTTACCATCTTTTTCATAGGTCTATTGCCATATCATTTTAGTATATATACAATTAAATTTATATCAAGATAATCTAATAATTTTAATATCAAATCATTCTTTATTAGTTATTGAATTATATAAAAAGTTAGGATTTAAAATTCAAAAGTGGTTAAATTTAAATTTATGACATACTGAAAGCTTATTTAAGAAAAGTAAATCTTGTTGTGATCTAGTGATTAATAAATATAATTTTAAATATTAATCTTTTATATAATTTAATAGCTGAAAAAAAAATTATGAAATTAGTTATGATATTAAAGATTTGATTTGAATTTAGTCATATATATATATATATATATATAACTCATGTATATTTAAATTTTGTATGATAAATCTGAAGATTTTTAGAAAATAAAAATGGAAGATATGAGAATGAGAAATACAAATATTTCTATTAATATGTCAATAAATTTCAATTATTAGAAATATTAATGGCTCTTATTTATAGAGCTTGCAAAATAAGTCAACAAATCTATATCCTCATGATTTGATTAATGCTTGATTTCTCTTATTGACTATTAACATTAATTTAATTGATTTTTGTGACTTAATTTGTTCCTGAATAGTTAACATGCCCTTCAAGCTGAATCGTAAACAAAAATGAACATCTAACTTGTTGTTAGAGCATTTCCTATTTTTTATTATAAAGAGTACGATTTCAAGATAAAGATTGTTTTGAAGAAATATAATAAGCTAAAAGGTAGAACTTTTATCATAAAAAGTATAAAATCTTCAAGATAAAGACCATTATGAAGAATATAATAAAATAAAGAGTGAAATTTTTTATTCAGGTCCAACAACACTTTTTATTATTATTCTTTATTTTTTATTTTTTAATAAATAATTATCCTTTATTATTACAACATCTATTTACATAAAAGTGTTTTCTTAAACATATATATGTATATATATAATATAAAAAATTAAATAAAATTATTAATTATGTATTGAACATTGTATCTGCAATAAATAAATACATTAAAATTTTTTATATATAGAGTAAGTTTGAGTTTCTACGTTTAGATAACTAATCCTTATTGCCCCATTTGGTAAGAAAATAAGAATTGAAATTGAAATTAAATAATCCTAATTTCATATTTGGATAAATAGTTGACAGGATTTAAAAATCTTGTATCCACCAAATAATTCCCCTTCTATGGGATAAAGTTATCCATAAAAAATGGTGAGATAAAGTTATTCCACGAGGATTTGATTTTTTTGATTTTTGATGTTTTCTTGTTTCTTTTTTTTTTTTTTAATTTTTGTTTCTTTAGACTTTTTTTTTTCTATTTTTTTCTTTTTTCTTTTTTTTTAAAAGAAAATCTTCATTTCTGTTCTTTTCACCAATATCAAAATTTTTTTCTTCCTTTGTTTTTTCGTCTTTTCCTAGTCCATTTTTTTTTTTGTTCCTTTTTTTGTATCTTCCTTTTTCTAGTTTCTTTCTTTTTTCATCTTTTTTATCTTTTTTTTTTTCAATCTTTGTTTTTTTTTTCTTTTTTTAGTCTTTGTTTATTCTTTTTTTTTATTGCATCAGTTTTAAGTTTCAGCTCTTTTTTGTTTAATTTTTTATTTCCTTCTTCTTATCTTTCAACTTCTTTTTTTTTTTAAATTTTTTAATTTGTCTTTTTCTTTTTAATCTTTAAAATTTTTTAAAAATAATTAAATAAACGATTTATTTATTTATTTTATATTGAACTTATTTAATTTTAATCATTTGGTTTAATTAAAAAATTAATAAGTTATATTATAACTTATATTCATTTTTTGAATTGAAAAAATAAAAAACTTATGTTCATTTTAATAGTAATTATATATATATAAAAAAATTAGTTCTATCCAACTGACACCAAACACAAAACTAGATTAATTCTAATCCCAATTCTAATATCTATCCCAACCTAACCATATTCTTAGTACTAAATAAACCGATTCTATATTTTAACTTTTTAACTTAAAAGAGTCCATTAGAGTTATAAAAATTGAGGGCGGCTCTGTAAAATAGAGAAAGAGAGTTGGAGTTGCTCTTAGAACAAAAATCTGCAAACAAACAATCCTCCTTACAAAATACTCCTTTTTACCTTAAGCTCAATTTGGGAAGTCTCTAAATTTTGAACGAAACTACTAATTTTTTGAGAATTAGTTTCCTTAAAATCAATTTCCTATAAATTATTTTTAGAATATTTGGTTTGTAATAGAGTATTTAGGACTTAAAAGCAATTAATTAATTTGTGTTTTAAAAATAGAAGATAACATTGTATTTTAATAAAAATATATAAAACTAGTTTTTCAGAGAATTTTAAAATGACATATTTTTTGAAAATTTTATTTTTCATCATATTTCATACAATATGAGAGTTAGTTTCTATTGGGGTCTGCAATTTTCTACTTCTAAAAACCATATAACACGGAAAAATTTAATTTTACAAAGGGAATTTCATTTTCTTAAAGAATTTCAAATTTCCATTAATTTTGATACTTTCCACATAGGGCCACATAGTTGGCCACATATATGTGAAAGATAAAAAAATATCTTAATATTATATATATACATACATATATATATATATATATACAGTCCGTTTATGCTGCGGACGGTGCTCATGCAGACCACAGTATTAGTGACGGTTTTTTATAGTATTGGTGACAATTTTCTAAGAAACCGTCGTTAATACTATGAAAAACCGTCACTAGTACTGCGGTCCTCATGCGGACCGTCCTCACCATAGAATTTTCGTATATATATATATATATATATAATATTAAGACCCATCTAAAATCTTTTTCCAGAATCCGAGATAAGTCTTGATCCTAGAAAAAATCCTATCAGACTGTCCTACGAAATATTTAATAACATTTTCCGTAAGAGTTGAGAACCCTAAAAATTTCCTGCATAGAAAACACTTCACTATCATACCACCATATTTCTTCCATATTACAATAAGGTTTTCTACAAAGTGAAACACTTCAGTAATAAAGCAAAAGAATACAGGCACCGAAAATAAATTAGTGAAAACAAATACCTTTAGGATTCATGTCGGCCCACACTACCCACTTAGTATAGTCCTATATTTCTATATCACTTTATGAATACACTAAATGCATAAATATAGATAGAAGAGTAATAAAACAACAACAACAACAATAATAATAGTAATGATAATAATATTAGTACAACTTGTCCAAGAGCTACTACACCTATCTAAAGGCTACCACACCTGCTTGATGGTATGTATACGATGAGTATGCAATTGATACGAATGATGATAATAATAATAATAATAATAGTAACAAATTTATAAGTAATCAATAATAATAATAATGATGATGATGATGATGATGATAAATAATGATAACAACTACAATAATAATTAACAAAGGCAACAATGATAAATAATAATAATAATAATAAAGATAATAACAAATGATAATAATAATAATAATAAAGACGATACAAGTAATAATAAAAATAATAATAATTACAATAATAATAACAATAATAATTTCAACAACAAATAATGATATTAATAGAGAATCATAATCATAAATAGCTAAAATAAAAATTTAAAATTTATAAATATTCTATGTGATTCACACACTCACAACGGAGATACATCCGATATACCATAAAACATACTAATGCATCCATGATATCAGCTATCGCAAGTACATTGCTACCAATGTGGTGCCGGATGGTTGTCTATAGTGACCGTCTGACCCACTGGTTTCGTAGGCAGTAGAGTCACAAAAGGAAGCTATTCATAGATTGAATCGGGTCGTTGCTTAGTATGGTGTGATACATACCAATATAGCATAATATATATACATGAAAAAGATAACTTGATGTACTATACGATATACCAGTAGTGTCAAATAGTATTCGGCATTCCAAGCACTACTTGATGGGAGGGTTAATGGGAGAAACCTGCAATTAATCACCCTGGCATCTTGCGATGCCAATTGCTAATAATTTGTCATAGCTAAAACAATTTCCTTCGACTGAGGGGAGAGTGGCTGATGCTTACTAAGCAAATATTTTTGCCTATCATTAGGCCCATAGCTCCTACATGATAGTCATACATACATGCATGCTAATCCGTAACAACCAGCCATCCTACAGGGGATGACTGATACTCGCTATGCAAATATACTTTGATACGAACTTATGTCAATTTGCACCTAAACCCGTATTATATTAGCCAGAATTCAAAAATTTAAGTTCAAGTGCTGATGGTCACCTCAACCCTTAATCAACCTGTGACTAAAAATCTTGGTATATCGAAAATGCCACAATAGGTAATGGATATCCTATTGATAAGTCAAACTAAAATACTCACTTTCTAATGATGTTTTAGATATTCAAAGAGAACAAAGAGAATTCTTTCTTACAAATAATTTTCTGTATATTATATAAGTTGTATTCTCATTGAAAATAAGCCTTTAAATAGGTTTTGAATGAACAAAATAAAACCCTAAAAAACTACGTAAAAATCGACCATAGAGAATAGGAAACTATGCTTCGCCGAATTTCATCTTCCTTTCCTAAACTAAATTGTATTACTTAATTCCTTTGTTTTGAATAAGGAATTAATTAATTTACAATCAAAACAATAAAATATAAACTTTCCTAAGTTAATTTGTCCAGCAAAAAATTAAGTAAAAACTAAAATATAAGATAGTTTTCTAAAACAAAAAGTCAAATTCAAATTGATTAGTTTGATAATTAAGCTATATTTGACCAATGTCCAGCTTGTAAAGGTTCCAAATCAGATCCAATGTGCCAAGTAGGATGCCAAATAGGATTAATATTGATTCCCATACGTTGCTTTTGATTGAAATAAAGAAAAAATGCTTATGCTCATAAGTCTCTTTTGTCAAGCTTTGCTTCTGTCTTGACATGATTCCATGGCTTTTTGGTCAATCAATTGAGTTCATGAAGTGTTGAATCCATTCCTTACTGCCTGGAGTCCACAAATGCACTAAAATAGCTACCCGAGTCCATATTGGCTTCCATCACTTGAATGCTTAAAACAGGCTTTAAATCTTTCAATATTGACATGCCCTTTTGAGAATTGATAACCCCTTGTGTGAAACCAGCCAGGTTGTCCTTAAATCTCTTGGTTTATGCCTTAGTGATTGGCTCGGTCTTCAATTGTATCGGATCAGCACCCCAGCTGATTGTCTGTTCTACGGGTACAGGCGGATTCTCATTATGCTTGCCTACCCATTCTCACTACAGTTCATAAAGGATGACCATATATATAACTTTTGAGCTAATCCATATAAAAACCAGTCATCCTACGGCCAAGGACTTGTGTGCTAATTCATATAATAACCATATTTACTGTGCAAATATACTTGCCAACCTTCAGATCTATGGCTTCCACAGGACAATCATACATAATTGCACACTAAACAACAAATACAATGCAAAATACTGTGCATCTAAAAACTATAAAATTTTACAATATTATAAATACCGAAATTTAATAAAATACAATTAGTTTTATACGCAGTTATTAAATTTATAAAATTCCATATTTCCTTTTAAATAGCCCCATAAATCCAATGATTTTATAAAATTAATTACTTCTACAATAATTTCAATTTCATAATTATTCAAATACACAAATATATTTTTATACACTAAAAATAATTATTTTTTTAATTTTTTAAAATTAATTTATGAAAAATCATATTAAATCACATGAAGTTTCACACAGAAAATAAATGCACACAAATATATTTTATTTTGCATAATAAATTTAATAATAAGATATAACAACAAATCTCACCATAATTTTAGCATAATAATTTCTCTAAAACTATAAATATAATTTTATGCAACAAATTCATTTAAATCACACAAGTTCTACACAAAAAAAAAAAAAAACTTAAATAACAATTTTCTTAAATTTAAAAACATATATAATAATTTTTCAAAATTTCCAATAACATAAATATTTATACACACATCTAGATGTACACAGAAATATATATTCATCTATATATATGCACACATATTCACACACGTATACATATAAACATATATATATAAAAACAATCTTTTTAGCAAGCATATACATGCTCATATACATATTTATAAATATATGTATATATATATGTATTATATAAATATTGTATATTTATATAGACTCAGATATACACATATATTCATACAAATACATAGATATTCATATATATATGTATATATATATACAATTCTTTTAACAAGCATATATATATATATATATATTCATATACTCAATTATATATACATATATATGCATATACACACATGCCAAAAGAGTACCCACATATACTTATACATGTATATATATGCAAGAATATGCATTTACAAATATATATACATATCTATATATAAACATGTACATACATAGATAATTTAACATAATTACCACATTAAATACACCTAAAAAATGGCAACTTTTTAGATACATACCCATAATTCACAAACAAAGTATCAATGGAAAGTTAAACAGATGAAGAATATGCTACTAACCTCCGTTGGACTCAACATCATCGGCGTTTACTGGAAAACAACCAAAAAGTTTCGGCCAAACTTCACTCCAATGTATCTCAGAAATAGTTTGGAATTTGGATGAATGGATACCATTTTTGAGATAAGGGGATCCAAAATAAGGAGGATAAAGTATGAAAATGTACTGGGTTTGCCGAAGAATGGTAGAATCATTGGAAAAAGAAAAGTCACCACCATTAGCTTTGGCAGCCCAATTTGGGCGTGTCTGGCAATGACTGACCGAGAAATTTTGGAGGCGACACTACCTTGAGGTGGGCTTCCCTCACGGTCGGCACATGTGGCCGATAGTCACTAAAACGGCTGTAAATCAATCAGAGCTGAGAGAGAGAGGAGAGAGGGAGAAAGAGCTTTCATCGGAGAGAAAGAGAGGGAGAGGGAGAGAGAGCTACTGCTCGTGAGGGAGAGAAGGGGGAAAAGAAAAGAAAAAGAAAAGAAAAATAATTTTTTATTATGGATGACACATCACACTCTCCCATTGTGACATGTGGCATTTTTCTAAACATGACACGTGGTATCTTCCAATTGGTGATATGTGGTACAAGTCAGAAACTCTTTAAAATATTCCACTACCTGATAAAATCAGTTTCGGAAAAAAATAGGCATGAATTTACAAACTTGTAACTTTTCAAGTGTAGATCCAATTTAAGCATGCCACTAGTCTACTGATCATATTGACGAGCATTATCACATAGTATATGAATTGACATCAGAATCCATATAGATAAAAAGTTAACTTTGGACTCACCGATTAGTCCGAGTCTCATCTTGTTTTGATCTTAACTTTCTAACCCTAGCTTCGATTTTGGCGTACTGCTAGCCTACGAACTTATGTGGAATGAGTACTTTGCTAGGGTATCTCGGTTAGCACAAAATTTCTCTCACAGTAAAAAGTCAATCGTAGAGCCAACTTAATCAATTCCAGTCAATCTTGGTCAAATTTGGTCAAAAATTTAAATTTGGAGTGTTTTCTTAGGTCGAGGTGTTACATTTTAACTAGACTCACATTAGGATGACTTGATGCTTTTAATATCAGGTCTTCCTTTATTAGCATGTAGATCATATTAAGGATTAGAATTTAAAATTAAAAAAATGATAAAATATGAATTTAGTGACATATTAAAATCATATTTTGAGAAAGTGAATCATGTTGGGACTTGATGATTAATATATATATATATATATAATTTTAAATTTTAACATTTAATATGATCTAAGAGCTGAAAAAAAGAAATTTTGACATTAGTTCCGATATTAAAGACTTGTTTTGAGCCTCATTATGTATATATATATATATATACATGAATGTGATTTCTAATTTTAAACCTTTCTTTTGAGTTTGTAGTTATTTTTCCTCCTTTGTAAAACCTTCTTTTTAGAAACTAGACCCATCATAATGATTAATTTTCCATCAATTGCATAAGAGATTTTGACATAAATCATAAAACAATCGTAAGCCTATTTGTTTGATTTTATAGTTTTTCATATTGAATGAAAATTCGATGTCTATAACTCTTTAGTTGGAGTAAGACTTTGTATCTTCTATGAAATTTATAAATACTAGGGCTCGTTCGGTAACATTCTTAAAAAAGATTTGTATAAATCAATCTTTGTAAAATGAAAGGGGTAGATTTGATTTTATATTTTTAAAATTACATACATGTTTGCTAATACATTCAAATTTTTTTTTTTTGAGAATGAAAATGATAAAATTAAATTTGGTAAATGGTAAGTATGATATATATATATATATATATAGTGGTAAAAACATATTTGTTTTTGAAAATAGTAATCATTATCCGCATTTTGTGTTTGATATATATTAAATATGGTATATATTTATATAAAATAGATATTTGATATTTAAAATAATAAATATGATCTATATCCTTTTATATATTTGTTTCCAAAATTTTTCAAATTCATGTAACATCTTTTAAACATTTTTTTAATTTACCTATATTTTAGAGAATGCTTTCAACTTTTTTTCAAATTCTAAATTTCGAATAAGGCTATTGAACAAAATTTTGATCATATATGAATTTGTAAAGCGAAAGACTATTTTATGAAACAATATAGGATATGCCTTAAACTTGCACACTGGTTTGAAGGAATACTTATTAAATGTTGATACTTTTCAAATTTGAAGGAATATGCATTTTTTTTTTCAAACAAACGAAATCATAAAGACATGAAATTTTCCATCTTTTTCTTTTCTTTTTTGGTAGCCAACTCCTTTTTCTTTTTCTTTTTCTTTTTTTTAAATTATGTTAAGAATAGTTCTACATTACGTCCATCAATAACAATACAATAGAATAAGAATAGGAAATTGATCGTATGTTGCGCAACGAACTTCAAAAAACTCATTGAGATTAACTAAATGAAAAACTAATTGTAAACCAAAAATAAAGTAAAATACATGGAAATAATGATTTGAATGAAACTTTTCAGAAGCTATGATTTCGGATTGAACTTGCTCGATACCATGAAGAATTTTTAGAAAATGAATATGGAAGATAGGAGAATGAGTAAAACAAATACTTCCATTGACATCTTTCAATGAAATTCAATTATTGCAAATATCAATGGCTCTTATTTATAGAATTTACAATACATCAACCCTAAATTATAGAAAATATTATAGATGTTATATAAGGGAAGTCAACAAATCTATATCCTCACAATTTGATTAATGCTTGATTTTTCCCGTGATTTCTTTGATTGACTATTAGCATTAATTTAATTGATTCTTGTGACTTAATTTGGTTCCTTAATAGTTTGCATACCCCCTCAAGTTGGATTGTGCATGAAGATGAACATCCAGCTTGCTGCTAGAGCATCTCCTACTCTATTTTAAAAAGTATAGTCTTCAAGATAAAGAGCATTTTGGAGAATAAAATAAAATACATAGATTTTTTATCCAACTCCAACAGTCCTCTATATTATTATTTTTTATTTTTCATTTTTTGAAAAATAATTACTCTTTATCATTATAACATCCAATTACAAAAAAAAAAGAAAAAAAGAAAAAAAAAGTGTTTTCTTATATATATATATATATAAATATGAAATTAAATAAAATTATTAATTATGCATTGAAAATTGTAGGTGTAATAAATATATTTATTAAAAGCTTTTATAAAGAGAGTGGATTTGACTCTTTATATTTAGACAACCAATCCCCACTCTATATTTTAAATTTATGAATTTCAAAAGTTTGTTAGAGTTATAAAAAATAGGCGTATCTCTTCAAAATAGGGACCAAGGCTTTTAATTTTTTTTATTATATATATACATATATATTTAAAAGAAACTTAGTTAATATATTTGAAAATAATATTTTGGCCTCCCTTAAATAAGGTTAGAGTATTATCTAATAAGGCAGTTATGATATTTTGATTTATATATTTAGTTATTGATGAAATTTTTGGTAATTCATTAGTAATCAACATTTATACTATAATTAGATATTAAATTGAAGTGTTTATATTTTTTTCCTTTTATACTTTTGATTTTCAATATAGTTTTTTGATTTTCTTGAGATTATGTTTAATTAGAAAATAATACTTTATGGCCAAAATAAATATTTAGAAACAAAACTTATCTAAATATAGTCTTTTTTTTTTCCAGGAAAATAAACCATCCAATTTTTTAAAACAAGATTCAATATTAACAATTTGTTTGTATTATTAACCTATCAGTAAGCTTATGTCCTTTCAACTAGAAAAATAAAATAAAATAAGTATCTCTTTTAGAGAATCAAATAAAATAACTAAGCTGGAGACCTAAATTTTTGTAGTCTCCAAATAATATTGCAATTAATCAACATAGCATATAATAAGTAATAAATATTTTTATTTGAATGTGTGTACATAAATTTAGATAATTTTAATAAGTAAATTTGCATTTATTTAAAAAAAAAAAAAAGAAATTCACTCCCTGGATTTGTTTAATAAGTAAATTTGCATTTGTTTTAAAAAATATTCATTTTCATTTCAATCTAAATTTTTTATATTGTATTTTGATTTTATAAAACCTGAATATCCTCATAAATAAGTAAATTTGCATTTGTTTAAAAAAAATTCATTTTCATTTCAATCTAAATTTTTTATATTGTATTTTGATTTTATAAAACCTAAATATCCTCGTTGGATAATTAATCTATATATATATATATATATATACATATACGTGATTCATATTTTCAAACCTTATTTTGAATTTGTAGATATTATATATATATATATATATATATATATGTATTTATATGAACGTAATTTATATTTTCAAACCTTATTTTGAGTTTGTAGATATTTTTCCTTCTTTGGAAAAAAAAAAAAAACTTTTTAGAAACCAGACCCATCAAGAGAATTAATTTTCCACTAATTGTAATGCTAAAGAGATTTTTACATCAATTATAAAAGAATCATAAATCTATATGTTGATTGAATATTCAACATCTTTAACTCCTTATTTGGAGTAAGAATTTGAATCTTCTATGAATTTTAATTGATATTAAAATAGCACACTGGTTAAGGTATGAACGTTTATTGAATGTTGAAGCTTTTCAAATTTGAAGGAATATAAATTTTTTTTCCTTTTCTTTTTTTTTTTTCTTAACCAAAAAAATCATAAAGACATGAACTTTTCTACTTTTTTTTTTTTTAAAGAAAAACTTTTACATTACATCCAACAATAGCAAACACAATTAGTTAGAATAATAATGGAAATCTATGGCATGAGCTTTGACATCTCTAGTGTATTTGCTCGATAAAAATCCATTATTGTTGATTTTGTTGGTAGTGTTGTTGGGGCTTTCCTTTTTTTTTTTTTTTTTTTTTTGTGTTTGTTTGTTTGAACTTGTATGACACTCATCTCTAATAGTTTTTTCTCCAACAAACTAAGAAACTTACATTGAAATTAACTGAATGAAAAACAAATTGTATAACTAACATTCATAAAATTAATGATTTGAAAATGAAATTTTGCAGGAGCTATAATTTTCGATCAAACTCGCTCTGATACCATGGAGAATTTTTAGAAAATGAAATGGAAGATAGGAAAATGAGTAAAACATATATTTCCATTGATATCTCAATGAACTTCAATTATTACAAATATCAATGGCTCTTATTTATAGAGCTTACAAAATACATCAATGCATAATTATAGGAGAGATTATAGAAGTATAAGGGCCGTCAATTAATCTATATCCCTCCATGATTTGATTAATGCTTGATTTTTGTCTTGATTTTTCTGATTGACTGTTGGCATTAATCTCAAGAGCACCCAATAATGAACATAGATTGTTGCATATATGATAAAGAAATCAATAATGTAATTGTATAAATGTACCAAATAAAAAGTTATTCTCCAATGTCATTTTTCAAAAATGCTATTGTGGCTATGAACATATTCTTTAATTTTTCTCCATTTTGGTTTAAATTTTTGGAAAATTTAAGACAGAATTTTTAAAGAAAATTTAGATTTTATGCAAAATAAAGATTGTCTAGTAAAGTCTCTTGAATAATTCATTTTAACAATGTCTAGATTACATCAATTTGATATCCACTTTAGACATTGCCATTAATTTTTTTTTTTTCGTAAAATACTGTTTATATTACTTATGTGTTATATCTATTTTCACAATTAACATCTCCATTGGAAATGTTCTAATTGATTTTTGTAACATGATTTGTTCCATTAACAATATCTACAAAATATTAAGAAACGTTTTATATTTACTGAAAATCAAATGAAATTCCACTCAATCCAACAAATAACAAAGTAATTATTCGGTAGGACGAGTCTACCATGTCAATTGTGGGCCTGTTCAATAATATTACACCAATTCATCAAATATGACATATTATTCATATAATTTTTGAAAATTAACATAATTAAACTTTAAATTGGTAAGTTGTTTGTTATCAAATTAATTCTCATATAATTTTTGAAAATTGACATAATTAAACTTTAAATTGGTAAGTTATTTGTTATCAAATTAATTCCCTCACTTAATCCCTTTATTAATATATTTAGTTTCCTTTTGTAAAAAATGATTATATCATTTACTTTATTTTATAAAAAATTATCATGTTCTTTATTTAAATTTTATTTTAAAAAATAACAAACTTTAAAAACTATATTTCATCTAAAAATACTTAAAAAAAAAAAAAACCTTATTATGCATTTCATATTCCTTCTAACATATATTTCTATATACAAACCTTAAAAAATGTTATTATGTATTTCATGTTCCATCCAATATATATATCTATATAGACACATATACTTTTGAGCTTAATATGATAAATTGAGATAGGAATATTTTTTTTTTTGTTTTTTGGAAATGAAATATGTATATATATATATATACATATTTACTTCTCTTCGCATTGCTACTTTTTTATAAGATATATATATATATATATATACCAATTTTCTCAAAATGCTTATCAAAGTAGAGAAATAGGCCGTATAATGTTTTTATTTTCCTTAAGATAAATTAACAATAAGAAGAAATAATATTTGTATGCTTTTTAGATTCTTTGAGAAATAAAATGAATAAGATAATTCTTTTTAAGGAAATTAAATATATTAATAAATTCTTATCAAATAATTGATTTTTTTTTGGGATGAAATATTAAAGGAATTTGATTTATTAATAAATAACTTACTAATTTAGAGTTTAATTATATTAAATTTAAAAATGACATAGATGATATGTCATATTTGATGAATTGACATAATATAATTGGGGGGCCTACGGCTGATGAGGTAAACTTGTCTTACCAAATAATTTCTCCAAATGAAACTACTCCCCACACAAAAAAAAAAAAAAAAGAAGAAGAAGAAAAGAACTTGAAGAAGAAACCAAAAATAAAAGAAAAAGAAAGCAAAAACAATAAGCAAACAAGAAAAAGAATAAGAAAATTTGATTTGAACCGATAGATTTTTTTTTTTTTTTGGGTAAGAAAATAATGAAATTATTAAAAACCCAGCCCCAAATGGAAAACAAACCTAATAACCATGTTTGAATTTCGTAATATACAAAAAGTCTGTATCATTATTTTCTTTTTATACAAAGCAACTGGCCTTTTTGCTTGAGTACCATCGTCTTCTTCCTATTTAGTAATTTTAAATATCTCCAAAGTGATAATATTTATAATAAATTTTGAATATTCAAAACAAAACATAGAGAGATCAAAACTTGATGAATTCTTATAAGGCTATGTACAAAGTGGGAAAATAATCTCTTGTAGTGGGGGGATGTGATAACCCATCGAAACAAATGTAGATGTCAATTGGTGAAACATTGGTGATACATTGTGACAATGTTGCCATCATAGATGATGATGAAAGCTCCTCAACCCATGGCTGTCATTCTGCCTTTTTTTATGGATAAATTCAAATAAGATTATCCTTCCTGTTCTCTTCTAAATAGTGCCCATAGATTATTATACAAAGAGAAAAAACTTTAAGAAGCTTTGAAGGACCAAAGTTTGAAAAAAAAAATGAAGAAGAAGAAAACTGCAAAAACAAAACCTAGCAACCCTATTAAGAAACTGTAGGAACAAAAAGAAAAAGGAAAAAAAAAGAGAAAGGAGTTGAAAGAAGAAGAAACCCTATTCTTTATTTTACGTTTGCAGCAATGCCCCCTGAATTTATAGGGAATTTGCAAATTGCACCCTATGCTTAACATTCATCACCTATAACCCCTGAACTTACAAGTTTTGGACAGTAGTGCCCCTCGAACTTGATTTCGTTCATATTTGGGCTTTAAAACTTGTGAGATCAGGGGTAATATAGGAATGTCATGTGCCAAAACAAAGAGTATAATTGAAAATGTCAATTTATTGCATTGTTTTAAGGGCTATTATTGTGAAAAAATCAAAAGTTTGGGAGGGGTATTACAATAAAACTAATTAAATTTTAAGGGGTAGTACTGTAAAGTTAATCAAAATTTGGAGGCATTATTGTAAAATATTTAAAAGTTCATGTGACATATTATAAATAAAAATACTTTGTTTCAAGTGGCATTATGCTTCCTTGTACTTATAAACACAATAAATGCAACTTTTACTTCAAAATTTTCAAGTGTAATGTAAACAATCAAAATCAAACAACTTTAGATTTTTACCTTTTTGTTGGGATAACTAGAAATAACCATATGTTCTGTTGGATAATCAATTCTCTACCTGGCAGAAATAGATTTGTTGCCATTGGTTTTCCCATCTTAAACATATTTGTTTGGGAGGAACAAGTGGCATCTTTCCCAACTGTAGGAACTCTTACCACCTTTTATTTATTTATTATTAATTTAGTTTTATTTGAATCATCCACTTCAGCATCATCCCCTGTGGAGGACTTTGCACCAAACACTTTAGGACTATCCTCCTTAAAGGACTTGCTTTAAATGCATTCAGGCTTTAAAAATTGATTTTTCCTTGAGCAAATTTTCACTATACCCTCTCTCTTGAAATAAATTCTTCCTACATTCTTCTTTGTCATCGACTTTTGTACTACCTTAAGGAGTTTTTGGTATGTAATATGAATATTTATATACATATGAACTTAAAGAGGCAAAACAAGGTATAAACATGACATAACTATACAAGGCAAAAAAAAGCATAAAGTCATATTAAACAAAGTATTTTTGTTTCTAATATGTCGCATAAACTTCTAAATATCTTGTAGTCGTACCCCCAAACTTTAATTAATTTTATAGCACTGCCCTTTAAAATTTAATTAGATTTGCAGGAACTTTTAATTTTTCAATGTAATGCTCTCTGAAACAGTGTAATAAATTGGCATATTTCCAATTGCACACTCTATTTTGGTGCTAGGCATATAAAATTTTGATATTACCCCTGATATAATAGAGATTAACGCCCAAATATAGACAAAATCAAGCTTGGGGGGCACTGCTACAAAAAAAACTTACGTGTTCAAGGGGCATAGGTGGTGAAAGTTATGTAGAGGGTGTAATTTGCAAATTCCCTATAAATTTAGGAAGCCATAGTAATTTTTATTTATTTATTAGTTAAAATAAATTAGATTTTCTTTTTTATTATTATATATTATTTTCACATTTTTCAATGTATATAAAACAAAAATTTTAGCTTTTTAGATTTTGAATATGTTTAATTACCATTTTACTATTCTCTAGTTAATTTTAGAGGAAATTGGCTAACAATTAAATTTAACCTCTATATATGATTTAAAATCAGGGTAAACTTCAAAAGGTATATATGATATTAATCCTATTTATTATTATTATTATTATTATTACTAGATACATACCCGTGTGATGCACGGCATATATAATTGTTATACATTATTTTGATTATAAATTGTAAAAAAGAATTATAATCAAATCATATATAAAGTATCATGAAAACAATATTAAACCAAAACTTTCAATTCAACATAATTAATCCAAATTTTAAAAAACTTTTTTAAAGACCACATTAGTGATTGAATTGGTAGGTTCTCCATCTTTATCACAAATTAATATCTTCAGTTCTTTCCTATTTGTAACTCTGGAGATTGCAACATATAATTCTCCATGATTGAAAACTGGTTTTTTAAGATAAAGTTCAACATGTGAAAGAGATTGACCTTGACTCTTATTAATAGTCATAGCATATGATACAACCAAAGAATATTGTCTTCTTTGAAACTTAAAAGGTAATCTTGGGTCCGATGGAGTTTAAGTCATTCTTGGAATAAGAACTTTAAACCCAGCATTGCTTCCTGAAATAACTTTTCCTTGTAATGACCAATCTAGTCCCATTGTACAACCTCGAAGAATAATAAACATTTCTTAATAGCATAATGGGGGCACCAACCTTCAAATTCAACTGATGATTAGGCATCCCAGAGCATATTATAGCATTCAAAAATTCAGGTGTATGAAGATCTTCTATAAGATTAATGTTCGAATCAAATCTGCAAGTTGCATTAGAACTTAAATATGTATTTTCCTCAATTTGATTAAGGAAATTCATGTATTCATTTATCGATTCAACAATGTGAAGAGTTGGAGCAAGTATGGCTTTTTCTTGCAAATATAATGGGTCATTAATATTCTCTAAGAAAGAAGGATACGTGCTATTTATAATAGATGCAACTGAATCTTCTGTATCCTTTATTAAAAGATTATCATATATATCAATTATTGCATGATCATCATTCGGATCGTCAATTGTTCCATCTCTAATACTTGATATCCATTCTGCAAAAGTCTTCAATTCATCCTTATCAATGTCCGAGTCAATACTTTGAAGTCTCGTGTTTTTTGTTAACTTCAAACTTTATAATATTTCCATAAATATGATGAGAACAATGTCTTGCCTACTTCCTTTCAGGATAATCGGCAAAATTTGTTTGAAATCTCCTCCAAACATGATAGTTTTACCTTCAAAAGGTTGCTCCAAAATCGCTAAATCTTAAAATATCTCTCATAGTCTTGCCCAATGCTTCAAAGCAATATCTATTCATCATTGGTGCTTCAACCCAAATGATAAGTTTGCTTTTGACAATCAACTCAGCAAGTGGACTACTTTGTTTAATGTTGCAAGTTGAATCTTCATTTGGAGCAAGAGGTATATCAAACCTTGAATGTGCTGTCGTACCTCCTGGAAGAAGAAGAGATGCTATACCACTCGATGCTATAGTCAACACAATTTTCCCCTTTGACCTCAATGCTGCTTATAGAGTTTTCTAAATAAAAGTTGTCCCGGTATCTCCATATCCATACACAAAGAATATACCAGGTTTGACACCTTCAACATCACCCATAATTATTTCATAAATATTTTTTTGTTCAGCTGTGAGATTTGATATAGACTTATTATGGTCTTCAGCCAAAGCAATTCTATTATAATGCAGCTTATCCTATATAAGCCTATTTTGGCGGCAAGAAACATCGATGGTGTTAGGGAAAGGTATCATTGGAAAGTCATGAAGACTTTTTCCACTACTCCTTAAGATCTTGTCAATCTCTAAAAGAGTATAAGTTTTTATCTTTTCGTCAATCAAATGCAAATATATGAAATAGAATAAATAAACAATCAAATTATACTAATCATTATTATTATGTAAATAAAAACATTAAGGAATATATTACCTCGATGATGCAGCATGCTGTGTTGCCTGTAGAGTATATCATCTTATAGATGCCATCAACTTTGTTTCCAAACAAATTTAGGCCTTGTTAATGAATCTGACAACAAAAAAGTTGCAAATAGATTTCTTAAATAGCATGCAGATCCTCAATTGCTTGCTTCAGCTACACCATCGACATATTCTTTATCATCATCTAACAAACCAAGTGCATAGCAAGCATCTCTCAAAGAATTATATTGAATGCCATTTATATTCATTATTTCTTCAAAATTTCTTGGTCCTTGAACTATGTTAAAAAGTATTCTCAAATAGTACATGTCACCGCATCCCAGAAGCATAAAAAACATTTGTTCGATTGCACATCCTTGCTTCCTTGGATGCCACTCCCTTTCTGAACTCTTCCATACAAATCTAATAGGAAACTTTGCATAAGTTAGCTCCTTCGCTTCAACGTATTTTTTATTTGCATCCATCCAAGTTGAAAACATCGAATTACTCACAGCATTTCGATTCATGATAGCATCAATCAAATCAATGTCTAAAAATATTATGTTTTGCTCATTGGGAAGATGGAAATTCAATCGCTCAACTGGAGGGTCTCTATAATGAATATCAAAACCAAGAATTCTCCAAGCTACCTACAATTAGAGTACATATTTATTTTATCCATGTGACCATTCACAATACCGTAATTAGAATTTCCATAAAAAGTTCCGGTAACACGATCATGTCGTTTATTAACATATTTAAAAAGATACTTAATAGATCTTGACTGGTTGCACCACTCAACATTAATATGAGCACCATACTTCAAAAGTAAGTAATGGTTGTGCGGAACTACATATCTATTATCCAACGGAATTCTATTCTTTTCGATTGTTCTTCTGTTATCTCTCCTTCTATAAATTGGATACCTATCTTCATCAACTGTAGTGCAATCTATATACCTTTTGGGGAAATGTTTTGTACATCTTCCATCCAATATAAATGGTAAATTTTTTCTTGAGTTACCGCATGGTCCATGCATCATCAAATTTTTTACTGTAGCATAGTATTCTGGATCAATTGCTTCATCTGGAATTTCGGTTGAAATGATCTTGTCAATATCTTCACCTATTGGATATTTGTCTTCTTGATATAAAAAAATCAGTATATGTGCATGTGGCAATCCACGTTTTTAGAATTCAACAGTGTATATTACTTTAGCAATGTATATTAATATTCAAATCATGATAGTCAACATATATCATCAATAATATATATATAGATATATATCGTAGTAAAATTATATTTTTGTTAGTTAAATAATATTATTTAAAGGATGCAATTTTAAAAAAATATTCATCAAATAAATACAAAAAATTACCTGCTTTGACTTTTCCAAATATCTTGTTTTGTATAAGATCCTTTATCAACTAATCTAGCTTGATTTTGAATATTCTACAAAGTATATTTGGCCGGTCTTTAGGTTTTAAACCTCTATTTTCTATAAAACGAACAACCTTGGCCATTTTTGGATTACATGTAAGTGTGATAAAAAGCTTAGGGTATCCAGCCCATTTACATATTGCCATTGCATCTTGGTAATTTTGGATCATGTATCGTGCCCCACCTCTAAAAGAAGAAGGCAATATAATACATTTTCCTTGGAAGAAGCATATGTTTCTCCTCTTAAAATTGCTTCTGCCAAACCTCTATACATCTCGAACCTTAATTCTTTTAGATGGGTATGTATATATGATAGACGTGATGATTTAACCATCGTATATGCATCAACTAAAAATTGTTGGAACAAGCCTTTTGAGAATAAAATATTCGGGGACTCATTCTCTCTTTCTTACAATTTGTAGGCAAAGAATTCTCTCATGTTTAACCTTCTCCTTCTAGTAGACGATTTTGTGTCTAATTGCTTTAGTGGAATATCCTCTCGATATCCATCCTGGCCATATAGAAAATGCAAAGGGTATTGAAGTCCAAGATATGAAGCATTTAATTCGTAAATCTGTTTCAACTTTCCAGTTTGAGTTTCAACTATAATGTCTCTATCAGCCGAAGATGTTTCAAAGTTGTCAACTGCCAAAGTTGTAACTTCTGATACAGTTGGTAAATTGTACATCCTTCCGTTTCCTTCTCTCCTTCCAATGAGTCTGAGCTTCAAATTTGAGGAGTCATGTTGTCGAATTGTATCCTTTACTATTCTAAATGACTTAACTAAAACATTATGCTCATCAAGCATCATCTTCAAGTCATGAACAATCTTAGTATGCAGTTTCTTGATGTCAAAATTTTGGCTAATACATATAAAAAACTAACAATCATTGTTAGCATTAGTAGTTAAATATATTAGTATGCAAAATAAAAATCTCAAAAAACATTGATTACCAGATAACTTGTGTTCTATTTGACACTTCATTTTCAATGTCATAAATATACAATTGAGCAAACTTTGGCGGTGAACCTTCTAGTGCAATAAACTTCCAATCTTGTGGTAATTTTGACCATATAACCTAAATATAGGAGGCTCTCTTCCACGATTTACACTTGAATCGATCTGTCCTCCCATGGATGTAAAAGAAAACATGCTGTTGTATGATCAAATATTTTGAAGAAAATGCTTGCATTTGTTGTCTACATCATAAAGTAGATACTTAAGAACTTTAGGGGGGTCTTGCATCATTGGAAGCTCCATTTTTCCTCGCATACAACACAAAGAGAATTTTGGTTTTGATGAACTATAATTTTTTCTAGCCCTTTCATCATACCAAAATAATGCACCACAAAATTCACATTTATTGCAAGGATCTCTGATATCCCAATAGTCTACATTAAATTCATAAAGGGTGAATACTATTAAAATTCCCGTATAAGCAATATAAGCAATTTTGAAATAAAAACAACAAAATCCTAAAAATATACCCCTATTTGAGAAGTCACCGCATTCCACTTCATCCCCTTAAAAAAAAGGAAAAACAATTAATGAATTATCCAATTATAATAGTACATTTGCTTATGACAATTGGCATTCTGTATAAAAATAACTATACTATCATATTTGCAATCATCACTCCGTGTGATATCAGAATTTATAGGACTTTCATTATCTACAACATAGCAGACTAATGAGACTTAATAAATAATCATATAGTTTTAAATTAAAAAAATTAAAATAATTAACTAATGTCTATTAAAAAGTTAGAATACACAAATAATATTCAATTGAATATTATGTTCTGGCAATCTTGCATTCATAATCATTTTTGAAACAATAATTATATAACTAAAAAAGTAAATTAGTAGTATTAATTTAAATAATTGCAATTTTTTTTAATAAAGTACCGTACCATCATTTAAGTTGTTTGTGTTTTCTGAAAAACCTTTAAAAACATGTTTATCCGAAGAGGTATTTGAAATTGCATTAAAATCTTCAACAATAGATCCATTATTTATTATGTGCTTCCTAGAAGATAGCGCATTTAATGGTTTATATGCTTTGTTGCGTCTATTATATCCAAAACTCCCTTGAGAAAAGTTGGTATTATTGACAAATGTTCAATTCTCTTTGCAAAACTGCCACAAAATTGATATTTTCTATTAGTAAATTTTTACCTTTTGAAACTTCTAGAATGTAAATTAATCAAATAAATAGATAATCATATCATATGTGACATCACTCAATGGGGTTCTTGAGCAACTTTGTAAGCTTCTTAATAAATCTTGACTCTGACAAATAGCCTTTGTGTTTGGTAAAACAAAACAACCATCTAATGCTCTTGTTTGACATGGTATATTTTCTGTATATTGTCCAAATATATTTACATGAGCATGTTACAAAAAGAAACTGCAAATAATTTGTATACAACATATATATTCTTTTTGTATTTGTATGACATAGGCTTCCTAAAAAAAAAAAAATTACAAATTTATTTGTCCTTTTTGTAAAACTATTTTATAAATATAATTTTGGAATATACTATAAAGCGAAAGCCATGCTCCAAGCATTTCTTCTATTTTTCTACTAAATTGTGTTCTCATTTTTTGACTAATCAATTATGTTACATAATAAATACTAATAATAATAATTTATCATCATTAAAACGAAAAATGATAGCTTAAATAGAAAATTAGAAATAGATGAAAAAGATATTGTCTAATATTAGCCACTTGCACATTTCGTAAATAAACAATTAGGTTGAAATTTTAGTTTTATGTGGCACAGTAATAGATTATATTATTACTTATCTACCAAATAAGATATATGTAAAAATTATCTTACCTAACTTTTCAGTGTATATCATCGCTGTACGTCATTAATATTTGGTCTTCATTTAAGATAAACATACGAGAAATTAGGAGTATGACAACAGTACCATTAAACACAAATGACTACTACATGGCTCAAATAATTCTTGAATAGATAACCTAAAAATTGTTACAATTTTTAGCAATTAAAGTGGGTTTTCTATTTATATTTACAAATTAATAAAATTTATGACTTTAATATAAAATATATTTTCTAAAATATATGAACCTAAAATTTTGGAATATATTATAAACCTAAAGCCGTGTTCCAAGCATTTATTCTATTTTGCTACTAAATTATATGCTCATTTTCTTGACTAATTATTTATGTTACATAATAAATTCTAATAATAATAATAATGATGAGCATTTAAAATACAAAATAATAGTCTAAATAGAAAATTGCAAAATATATAATAAAATATATTTACATATATATATATATATATATTTAACAAAAGCTTCCAAGAATATAAAGATTGGATCAATAAAGAAATAATGAAAAAATAAACTAATTATCATATGTATAATGTGATCTTTAACGCTTTTGAGATCTGATCTGTATTCTTTTCATTTTTATTTGTTTTTTAGACGGTACATCCATTATCAATCTTTAACGCAAAATAAATTTGACTGCTTTGACCAGTGCAATTACTAATTTGACCTTAGAGTAAGAACACAAAAGCGTATGAAATAATTAGTTTACCTTTAACAATTATGAAAATATACAAAAAAACCAAATAATAGACCATGTATAAAAAACCAAAAACTACCCATTTATTTTATATTTTTATGTTAATCAAAAACCCCAATAAAAAGAAAATTCATTCTTTTGTTATAGTGTTTAAAAATGAGATTCTATTTCCCTTATATTGGTTATTGAATAACCATATGTGCTAATGGTTAGGTATTTTTATAAAATAGTTTAATTATTAGATTTTCTCTTATTGTGTACAAATTTAAAGTATGTTTTTTTTTTGTTTTAATAAATATTAATATTTAATACGTTATGAAGAATCACTACCATAAAAAATTATAACATGTTCTAAAGAATTATTGCTGGGAAAAATACGTTGCTAATTAGAACTTTTTATTTTTTATTTTTTTAAAGAAGCTAATTGGAATCTTAAACTAATTTGAAAATATAACTACTATTTAGGATATAAGCTATAAGGACTACGACATTAAGACACCTCAATAAGAAAGGAAAATTACAACTATTATTTCTAATTTTGTATATACCATTATTCAGAACTAATTGTCATTAGGGAATTCGTTCCTATTTAAATTAATATATGTTATTATCCAAAATTAAAAGACAGATTTTTCCCTTAAACTAATTCTAGTTAGTTAGAAATTAGACTTTACTTTTGAATTTAATTAATTTGCATTATATATATGAAGTCGAACTTATTTTGAATGTTAAGTTAATACTAGTTAATTAGAAGTTAAAATTCAATTTCCATGATGCTGATTATATGTAATTATGCTAAATATAAAAAAGGCTAATAAAGTTTTTACTTAATGGGATCAATTAAATTAATTAACAGTCAAGATAATTAAAAAGGAAAAAAGTTTAATATAAAAAGGAAATAAATTAATACTTAAAATATTTTTTTTATGGAATTATAGTTTATTCTTATTGAATGATTGTCAAAGTAACTTTTTTTTAACATTATTCTTTTAACTTCTTTTTTGGAAAAAAAAAATACATATATATATATATATATGTATTTTTTTTTTGAATGAGAACTATACCATCTTATTCAATTCTCATATTATTATATAATATCTCTACCCATCTTCACACAAAACTACTTTCTCTTAATCTATCCCAGCTAAATTTCCTTTATATGGTTACGCCAAACAAAATGTTTTTCTTTACTTGGCTGTTTTCATGCAGTTTTTTTTTTTTTTTTTTTGGGTTGGGTATTACAATAATTGTCTAATCTAGGGGAGAATATGTGACTTGAATCTAAAAAGTGAGATTAATTTATAAATTTGTTTGAGATTTAAAATACTTGTTTAGAAAATTCAATTCTACAATTATCATATCATGACTAAACCCTTTTTTGCTCTTGCTTTTATGTGAGGATATATTTTGTTGGCAAAATGAAGAAAGAATAAAAATAGAGAGGTTTTTGTTTTTACCTTTTTTTTTTAAACAAAAAATACACACACATTCAAAAACAAAACAAAATAATAATAATAATAATAAAAAGAAAAAGAACAATAAGCTTTCTTACGGTTATCATGGTTGATTCACAAGAAGGTGCTTGTGGTGGATCATGGTTTAGCCTTAAGAGTTTGATAAGGAGGAAGCAGGTGGACTCTATTCGTGCCAACTCGAGGCCTCATGGCCTCATCAATTAGCCAAAGAGTTGTGCATTCCCCACCTTATTGCTGTTGGTAATGAGCAGAAACCAAATCCATAAAGTAAGAAAATGTTTTACGAAAACGAAATATTTAATTTTATATAAGATTATGATT
Organism: Ziziphus jujuba; assembly: GCF_031755915.1. Taxonomy (NCBI): domain Eukaryota; kingdom Viridiplantae; phylum Streptophyta; class Magnoliopsida; order Rosales; family Rhamnaceae; genus Ziziphus; species Ziziphus jujuba. Next base: position 9,125,074 of record NC_083390.1, read on the forward strand.
CTCTAATAAATTATTTTTCATTTCTATGAACTTAAAAAGTAAAGTATATATAGAATATTTTTTACTTGTAGATCAAATACAAAGTTTGCCAAAAACTAACATGGCCAAAATCTCAAATTAGTAGGCTAGAGAATAAAAACAATATTTAATATGCAAAGGAATTTAAAAGTAATGCAAAAATGTATTTTATATTCTAAATCTCATTATAATAATTATTTAAATAACATAATAAAAATTGGTTATATATTATTATTAATAAATCAAGCTTTTATGTAATAATTTAGGATGAAGGCTGAATAAATAAGATAAAATCCTATTGTTTTCACTTTTATTTTATTTTTTATTTAAAAAAAAAAACACACACACATTCAAAAATAATAATAAAAAAAAATGAAGAAGAAGCTTTCTTACGAGTATCATGGTTGATTCACAAGAAAGTGCTTGTGGTGATGGTGGTGGATCATGATTTAGCTTTAAGAGTTTGATAAGGAGGAAGCAGGTGGACTCTATTCGTGCCAACTCTTAAAAAGTAAAGTATATAGAAAATATTTTTCACTTGTGGACCAAACACAAAGTTTGCGAAAAACTAACATGGCGAAAATCTCAAAATGGTAGGCTGGAGAATACAAAAAAATATTTAATATGCAAAGGAAGGGAAATATATATTAGGCCTCCCAAAAATGGTTAAGTTTTGGGATTGTGATTAATCGATTTTCTGTAAAATTTATTTCCTTTATGAAAGACATAATATGAAAGCTTAATTAATTTTGATTCTTCAATGACATCTTAATTGAAAGGCACAAAATATGGTTAAATATCATTTTGGGATATGACATTTTTTTAGTTATATATATATATTCCATCTTAATAAGGAAAGACACAAAATAGTTCTCATACTTTTTCAATCAATTATATGATATTATAATATAATAATAAAAATATATATTAATTGATAATAAAATAAGATCAAATAACTTGTTTTGAATATAAATCTTATTTTACTATGTTTAACAATTATTATTATGATATATATGTTTTTTTATTTCCAAATAAAAAGAATACTTTATTAATTTTCATATAACCATATTTGTATATGTAAAAATATTTAAAATATGTTTAATTAAAAAATAATATATATATATATATATATATATATATAATATACGCAAATACATAAAAATAAATCTTATTTTGCTATGCTTAACAATTATTATTTATAATATTATATTTTTTGATCCAAATAAAAATATATTTTTATTAATTTCCATAAAACCATATTTTTATATATAAAAGTATTTTATATATAACTTTTTTAATTTTTTTAAAAAATATTATTGGAGAAATTGTTGGAAAAGATAATGTTAAAAGCCTAGAACATGGAGGAAAGATAAACAAGCTATTTGATATTATGCTTCAGGATCCAGAGTACGTTTCATTTATATTTTGGTTATACTTTAAGGTATAATCTTATTTTCATGTATTATTGTATGATTTCGTGTGTTTATTTTACAAAAATACCAAGCTTCCGTGTACTTTGTGGGATGATTTTGTAGATGATATCAATGGTTACTAAACGCAGGAAAAATAGAACCTGTAATTATAATACTTCAATTTTGCCATGCCAAAACATTCAAAGGTTAAATTAATATTTTTTTAATGCATATAGATTCCAATTTAGACATTTTTTCTCCAATATAAACATTTAATTAAATTAAAAGCTACTTCATTGTAGGAGATGTTAGAATATCCAACACTTATTATATTTCGAAGTTGATGGTGAATGCCCCTATCAAGGAAGTTATTGAATTTCAAAATAAGTATGTGATTTTTTTTGGGGCAAAATGTTTGAGTATCGGTATCTTTACTTCATTTTAATTTAATATGTGTTTTCTTTTGAAGATTGATGGGTGGAGGTGATTGCAACTCTCAAAGAAATCTTCTTTATTTGTTTATTCTGTATCTAATGACTTAGAAAGTGGAGAAGCTATTGTGAAAACTATCGAAGAGTTGGTGGAATCTATAGAGGTAAAAAATCAATACAAAAAATAATATGGCAACATATGGTTTGCAATCGTGCTTTCTTTTTTTTTTTTTTTAAATAAAATCATTTTGTTACTTTTTTTATAAAAAAAAAATTGTATTTTTTTTTGACATAGAATTATTTTTTTAATCTTTTAAATAGATATTTGAAGACAATTGTCTCACATATTAGTTAAATGAATGGATTTTTCTTTTTACTACTATTATTCCGATCATATTGTTATAACTTTTAATTTTAGGTTGGTAGTTGTTGGGTTCTTGATACTATTATTGCAATTGAGAATGATGAAGACTGGTGGTACTATCCTGTAAAAAATGTCCAAAAAAAGTTAGCCTTGTTGGAACAAGATTTTATTGTGAAAGATGTGACAAGTTTGATTCCACAAGAACTCCTAGCTCGAATAACTATCATTATTTTTTTTCATTAATATCATTTTGTATTATTTTTACCATATATCATTTTATCAATTGTTTAATGTATTGATTAGGTTCAAAATAAAACTGAGAGTCATTATCGGTACTGGTAGTGCTTCTTTTTTGTTGTGGGATCGTGAATGTTTACAAATACTTGGTAAGACTGCTAACGATTAGAAAGATGAGTTGGTAAAGGTAACTTTCTTTGATGATTGGAGTTATATAACCGTAAACCTTTTTACATATGAATGTTATAATACTTAACAATATTTTCAATTAATTTCTGACATCTGTTGATGGGTCATATCCTATTGAGATTGACAATTTGTTGGAAATGAAAATGTTCTTCAAAGTTCAAATCAAAACCCTAAATATTAGTGAGCATAGTGAAGTTTATACAGTAATGAGGTTGACCAACAACAATGAATTTATAACAAAATATGTTTTAAATTCTTCTGAAATAAATAAAGTTAGTGTGAAGTAAGCTAATATAATATGTATATAAACTATATATATATATATATATATAATGAGCTTTCTCGACTTGAAAACACTAATATTGTTGACCTGAAGGTAGTTTTCGATATTATCTACTACATTTTATTTACAGATAATTTTATTTTATTCGTGACTCAATATATTTTGATTTTTGTACAGGACTCTATTGCTGAAAATGACTTCAATTCTTTAAATGTAACTCTTGGAAAACGATCTAATTCAATAATTGTTGAAGATGATGGTCCTATAAATAAGTTGTTGATGGCGAACCAAATTCACAAGTGTCAAGCAACAAGTTAGCAAGCAACAAACTAAGAAAGATAATTAAGCAAGAAAAAGTTTAATTTTTATTGAACAATTTTAGAATATTTATTTTTCATGCTTTTTTCTACTTCTATCATTTTTTAACTAATTTTTATTCAATAATACTCAATGGGTTTATTATTATTTTTATATATTTTATTTTTTTGTTATACTTTAGATGAGTTTATTTTAATATAATATTCTTTAGTGCTAATTATACTTTAGTTTATTATTATACTTTAGAGCTAATTGGATTCACTCTTTGAATCTGTGTGCTGTTACCTGAAAAGCCATAAATACTAATGAAATTGAATTTGATTAGTTTGGTCCGTTGCAAATTTCTCAAATACAAATTAGAAAGCATAGTGCGGTGGGTATTTTTAAACTAAATTTTAATATAGTTTAAAAATAAGAATTGTTCCAATTAAAAGTTTTGAGTCAATAATAACATATGAAAAGTTTCAATCAACCATTTTTGAATAGGTTGCCAAAATCAAAGACTTAATTGACATTTGGTGGATCATGGTTTAGCCTTAAGAGTATAGCCATAAATACTAGGAAAGACACGAAATACATTTGGGGGATCATGGTTTAGCCATAAATACTAAGGAAAGACATGAAATAGGAAACTATATTTTTTAGATAATCAAGTAATAATCAAATTATGAGATATTAACCCTAAAATAACTCTTTGGTATTTGAACCCTATTTCAATTGGATATGACATTTTTTTAGTCATATATATATATATATATAAATTATGACATTTTTATAATATTATATATGTTTAGTTTTTGATATTTTTGTAATATTATATATGTTTTTTTTTAATTCAAAATGATATTTTAATATTATTCCTTAGCCCAAAATGCTTTTAATATTTTTATAATATCATATCCCAAAATTATAATTTTTTTATATCAAAATATTCATAGCTATTGTATCCAAATATATATAAAATCAATTTATGTTTTGAAATAAATTTTAAATAAACATATTTTTTTTAGAAATATTGATAACCATAAATCAACACAATAAAAAATGGTACAATATTATTATAAATATAATATTATAAAATTATTCTTTCATTATAAATCTTATTATTATTATTATTTTATAATATTTTTATAATATTATATAAGTTTTTTATTTATTTTTATGTATGATAGATTTGGGCTAAGGAATGAAGAAATAAAAATATATATATATATATATATATTTATTACTATAATATTTTTATGACATAAAATGTATTTGCATATATATTGTTTCCTTAATTAAACATATTTTAAATATCTAAAGTGTAAATCATTGCACAATTATAAGTTTTTATTTACCAAGCAATTCTTGTTCATTGGGTTCAGTTGTACTCAAATTAAGCAAATGATTTGAAAACAAAATTTTGCATTGGAAAACTTTCATCCAAAACGTCAATAATATTAGTCTTCGGCATAAAGTTCAGTTTGTATTTGTATCCTATGATATTAAATTTGTTATTGTTGAATCCAACTATAAAATTTCGCATTAAATACAATTGATCTTCATGAACCAGTTGTTTGAAATGACGAACCAATGAATGCTTTATTGTAGGATGAATTCTACCACCCTATAAATATTTCGAAAAATTTTTAAACCTTAAACAAAAAAGCGATATATAATATTATTATATTATTATATATAATATTATATATACATATGTATAAAATATTATATTGTATAATAATAAGTATAATTATAATAATAATAATAATAATAATATATATATTATATATTATATTATATACACATGCACGATATTATATTATATATATATATATATATTGTATAATATAATAATAATAATAATAATAATAATAATAATAATAATAATAATAATAATAATAATAATAATAATATCACTAACATATAATGAAAATTAAATAAAAAAAAACCTGCTCATCCATTAACACCATTTCAATGCTACTACTTTTTGATTTGTCATCAAAGCATGGGACCTTCCAAAGTTTTACGACACGAATTGTGATTGCCCTGCTTTTTATAAGCATTGATCTGGTTCATAAAATCGATCTGTCCGGTAATATTTGAAAATCTATATAAAAGTTTTATTCATAATAAGTAGTTTTAGATCTTATTATTTTTATTTTTTCAATATATACAAAACAATATTTAATATGCAGAGGAAGGATAATATATATTAAGGAAGGATAATACACATTAAGCCTCCCAAAAATGGTAAAGTTTTGAGATTGTGATCATGATTTTCTATAAAATTTGTTTCCTTTATATGAGGCATAATATGGAGGCTTAATTAATTTTGATTCTTAAATGACATCTTAATAAGAAAAAAAAAAAAAACCAATAAAAGTAACTATTATATATTTGGAGAGATCTATGTAACAATAAACTTACGGGACAAACAATGATTTCAAATTATCATAATCATGGAAAGAGGTTATTTATAAGATAAATTGATATTTATCCTAAAGTAAAACAATTAAAATTTAAATAGTTTTAGGGTTAATTAAATAGGTCAATATTTTCCTTATTAATAGTTAATTTCTTTATTTTATTTTTTATTTTGATTTTTTTATATTTTCAGAAAATTATATTTTCTAAAAAAGAAGGAAAATAAAAAAAAGAATATTATGTTATATATATATATATATATATAAGTAATGATGAACAATATATACATATATTATTATATACATATCTATATAATATATAAAAGAAGAAGCATATGCACCACGTGTCAGCGTACTATTCTTCCAAATTTCTTCCAAAAGGACCTTTTCTATTTTTATTTTATTTATTATTTATTATTCATATTATCTTATCTTTTATGGATGCAACCAAATATATAAAATTAATTTTTGATATAACTATCTATAACTATCAAACAATTGATAAAATTAGATATGGTAATAATTTTGAAATAAATTTAAAATAAATAAAATATTTGATTTTATCTTATTTACCAGATATATATTTTTATCGTTTTTATATCTTATTTACCAGATATATATTATTATTATATAATTTAAAAAGAGGTCATTATTATGATAATGAAATTCTGATTGACATCTAAAATATCATATTATATATATTATATGTTATCACATATATTACATAATCTATATAATATATAAAAGAAGAAGAGTCAGTGCCATATGTCCTCACAATGTTCCTCCAAATTCCCTCCCAAAACATCAATAAAAAAAATTATTTTTTTTTATTGTGATTTATAATCCTATCAAAATATTAATTAACACCAAATTGAACATCTATTTAAAGCATGAGATTTTTTTATCTTTTATGATTGTTTCCAAAAATATATAAAATCGATTATTATAACCATTATATATATATATATATATATATACACATATATAATAGATTTGGATGTGAATTGAAAGAATTGATTGAAATAGTATAATATTTTTACTTCTATTGGCTGTATCCAAAAATATATATTTTATTATTATAATATTACATATGCCATAAAGTGTATTTGCATATATATGGTTCCCTTAATTAAACTTATTTTAAATATTTTTACATATATAAATGTGATTATATGGAAATTAATAAACATATTTTCTTATTTGGACATAAGAATTTTTTTTGATAAATAATATAATTTTATTTTATCAATGAAATAATGGAATATATCTTCTGCTTCTTCTTCTTCTTCCTTTTTTTTTTATTTTTTTTATTTTTTATTTTTTCCTCTTTTACTTCCTTTTTGCTTTAGTTTGGGTAGAAAGAGATGGAGGCACACTACATGCTCACATACCTAATGACATAAATCAAACCAATTGTAGTTATAATTAAAAAACAAAAAAAAGCATTTTTAGTTGTTAGTAAGTTTACTGAAATCAATTTTAAACATTTTTTTTCCTAAATTTAAACTAGATTTATAAATTGGAATCTATATAACATATAAAAGTAGAATAATTAGTACTACATGTTATCATAATATTTATAGAGATGATGGCATCATCACATAGTCAAGGCAATTGGTACAGCACTAAGCAGTATAGTAGTAAGTAGTAACCCTCCATGAATCATGCTCGGCACACTTTATATACAGCCTGAATTGTCTTTAATAACTTTAACATTTTCCTCTAATTCTTAAATTACTCTCTCACTTCCGTTTTAGACCTTTCATATTTCCATAAAAATCTATGTTTTTAGTTCTTCCAAGTTTATCAGTTATACAGTGACAATAAGTGGTTTTCTCAAATGGATCTCCTTAATTCTAGGATCAAAATATGTCTAAAAATATAGTTCTAATAAAAAATATTAAAACAAAATCTATATATTAATATTTTTATTGTTTTGTTATATTTATTTTATTGATAGATAATAAGATTTTATATACGGTAATTAATAATGATATAGATCTTCTTATTTGTATAATTTATATATTAGTATCTTTATTCCTTTGTCATATTTATTTAACTATGAAATAATAAATTACCTGTTAGGACCCGTCCAAAATTCTTCACTGTAACCCTAGACAAGCTCTGATCCCAAAGAAACCCTATCGGATCCTCCAATGGAAAATCCGGCAGAGCCTCCCTTAAAGGTTGGACTTATCATAATTTTCCTGCACTGAAAACACACTTCTATATACACCATCTTATTCTTCCCACATTACTACAATTTAATTCCACAAATTTGCAGCACTTCATATGAATAATAGGAAATTATGACATAATTAATAAATAAATATCCAAGACAGTATACAGAGCTTCATAGAGTACAATTAAGTATGGAAGTTATACAACAAGGATGAAAGAAATATTACAATAGAAATAAATAAAAATAAAGATAACTCCTCGAAGTACGATAGCAACGAAGATTAAGCTTGCTCTGAACGAACGTCTACCAATCCTTGTACCTCAGTGAGTGACCCTATTTACTTTACAATTATAATAGTAACTATAATTATAGTATATTTGATTAATTAAGAATAAATAAGTAAATAAATAATAATTAATTGAAAATAATATTTTCTTTCAAAACCCTCACCATTCACTCCGTTGGAAAAGTTCCTCTTTTAAAATATTTTCGCAAAACCCAATCTTTTATGCCCCAAAAATAAAGTAATAATTAATTTAATAAAATTTAAATAATCCAAATACGAATAAAATATAATAAAATAAATTTAGAATACTTGCTTTAAAGAAATATAACATGAAAGTGAAATTCAATATATAATTCATAAAATTTGATTTAATAAATCAAAATAAACAGTATCAAAAATATAATTTAAATAATTACAAATAATCATGTAAAATAAATAGTAGAAAAATACTATAATATTCATTTTGAAATATTCAACCAACCTATATAATATTTTTATGGCAAGATGCATTTTAAAAACATCAATTTTTAAAATAAATGACATAAAATATGAATAAATACATTTTAGAAAATACTAATTGGAAATAGGTAATAAAACAAGTTAAATATATTTAATTCAAATACGACTTTAAAATTTTAGGTTTTGAAATTTATATCTGAAAAATAATACTTGACGCACCACACTATATAACAGTGATGCTCTATGATATCTAGCGTCTCGAGCACCGTTCGGCGGGAAGTTAAAGAGAGAAACTTGCATACAGTCGCTTCGGCGTCCCAACAGCGCCGCTGCTTAAACCGTCATCCCGGCCATGGAGGGGGGCGACTTATGGCCAATATCAAACTTGCCTGCCCTCGGTCCGATGGCAACTTACGGGAGACATTATAATTTGCGCGGTCATCCATATACACAGTACAGAACACCAGTACTGTATGAGTGCGTCTAAAACAAATAGCTATATTATTTTTAAAAATAACCATTTTTCTAAAACTCACCGTGGGAATCATACCATTTTTCAAATTCACCATTCCATATTTTTCTTTAGTCCTCATCATAAATCCATCACTTTAAAATCCCTCAATTTCACCATAAATAAATAAATTCCATAATATTTAAATACATAAAAATATTTTTGAAGCATAATACTTTTATGTACCAAAAATGATATTAAAAACTATATCAAATCCGAATGAAATTAAATTCATATAAATCACCATCATAACACCAACATTAAACTTAACAATAATTTAAATCAAACTTTAAACCATAAATCTTAAGTCCCAAAATATATTTTTGCACCAAAACACGTTAAAAAAAAATTATCATAAATTGGCAATATAATTCTATATAGAAATTTCCTTAATATCAAATACATAAAACATATTTATCAAATATTTAATTATGAAATATTCCAACAATAAAATTTGATAATAATTACCAAAATCTCAAATTCCTTAAAACCAAAATATTTTATAATGCACAAATATTTAATTCCATTCAATTTTGGCATCAAAATTTCAAATATAAATTTACTAAATATTCAACACATCAAACATAGTTTTCAAATAACCAATTAACACAAAATATATATATTTAACATCCCAAAATAATTTTGAAGGTGGGTCACTCACCTTGAGCATGCAATCCAACCAAGATCCTCCATAGGATCAATTCTTCAGCTCACACATGCTCCTAAACAACAATATTACACAATTCAAATAAATTAGTATTTTATTCCGGTAAATAATACCCGGTACCTAGGGGAGCTAATGCAAACGGTATCTAAAATTCACAAATAAGGTGTCTATGGAAAGCTAACGAGACGAGGATCACATTACCAGCCTCCATTGACTCCAATTCCGCCGGTGGTGGTCGGAATTTGCCCAGGAAGTACCGGTCAAACTTCACCTCCTCATAACTCATGAACCACTTCGAATTTAAACAATTGGATACCATATTTGAACTCAGAAGACCCAAAATAGAGGGAAAGGGGTGGAAAATCGGACTGGACTGGCCGGAAACGGCGAGAATAGCCGGAAAACTCAAACCCACCACCGCCGACTTCACTGGCCCGATCTGGGCGCGTCCGGCAGTGTTTGGCTGGGAAAATTGGATGTTGGAGTTGCCGGGGAATGGGCTCCTTCCCTGATCAGCATGTGAGGCCGTCCGGTGACTAGAAATTGAGAAACGGCAAAGACCCGAGAGGAGGAAAAGGAAAGGAAAAGAAAGAAGAAGAAAGAAGAAGAAAGAAAGGTTAGAGGGGTGGGGGGTGTTTTTCCCACGTGGGGGAAGGAAAAAAAAAGAAAAGAAAAGAAAAGAAAAAGAAAATAAAAGAAATAATTAAATAATATTAAAATAATATTATTGTATAGAATAATAATAAAATATTATGGTATTTAATCATGGTTGACATGTGGCATCTCATTGTTGTGACACATGGTACCCTTTATTAAGTCACACGTGACATACTGTTCACATATTAAAAATAATATTTAAATAATATTATATTTGAAAAACTCTATAGGTCCATAACTTTCAAATCACATGTTCAAATTGGACGTACCATTAGTCTATGAACTCGTATCGACGAGTACTTCACAATCATGCATGAGTCAAAGCTCAACTTTGCATGAACAAAAAGTCAACTCCGGCACCCCTTGGACAGTTTGGACCTCAACTTGTTTTGCTCATAACTTTCAATCTGTAGCTCCATTTTCAAAAGTCTATCAACTCGTGCTAACATGTACTTTTTAACGGTACCTCAGTTAATGTGAAATTCCATCAGGAGCAAAAAGTCAACATTTGACCCCTTCTCGATCAACGACGGTCAAACCCGGTCAACCTTTGTCAAATTTTAGAAATTCTGATGTACTTCGAAACGGGATTTTACATTACTTCACAAGGTAAAATACATGTAACCATTAATAAATCACCTTACAGAGTAAAAAATAAATGATAATGGTAATAATAATAAAGATAAAGGTAATTAAATTATATATTATAAGGATTTAATATAGAGAAATTAATTACTTGCAAGAAATTAAAAAAAAAATAGTCAGAATAAAAAAAATATTAAAAATATATTTATAATCTCCTTATTAATATCTTTGTTAGTTTATTGTATTTGTTTTATTGTCAAATAAAAAGATATTATATATAGTAATTAATAATTAGATTCTATACATTAATACATATACATATATAGATGTGCAATAAATGAATTTCAATATCATAATATATAGATTTTAATAATGAAATTAATTTCTTTATTTGCAATTAATAAAATATAAGTAACCGTAAATAAACTACCTTATAAGGTTATAGGGTAAATAATAATGATAATAATAATAACAATAATAAATATAATTAAATTATATTATGAGGATTTAATATAGATAAATTAATTAATTGCAATATCATAATATATAGATTGCAATATCATATTATAATTAATTATGATGATTTAATATCATAATATATAGATTTAATAATGAAACTCATCTCCTTATTTAATCTTTTTAAAAGAGGGGTGGTGACCATGCATGTTCAATTTTCAAATTAATTCTAATATTGAAAAAAAGCTTCAATTTGGAATAATGGCTTGATTTTAAGAATTGAAAAAAATTTACATTAATCATTCAGAACAATATTTGTGTTTTTATAAAGTTTGAAGGTCTTCACCTATAAATAGGTAATGAAGTAAGTGATTTTTAACTCCCAATTAATAAGATATATAACTATTGAATAATATTTCCTCTTTAATTTCAATTTTTGTTATAATAAAAATTATATAGTTAATTAATTTGATTTGATTTGAATATAATTAAATTTCAAAATCATCTATTACAGTTATACATACCGCGCATCGCATGAGATCGATACCAATATTCTAAAAAGGAAGGAATGGTGAATAATATATAAGTAAAGTCATGAATCACACTCATTGTCACATGGTTGTAATCTTAGAAAATTGTAAATTATCGAATACTATGTTATATATACATATACATATCTTTCCATGTATATATAAATTATTCCCTATTTATATTAACTTAAAAAAGTGAAAAATATACAGAATATTTTTTATTAAATAATAAAGTAATCAAATTATGAGATATTTAACTTTAAAATAATTAAGCCTAAAACTATAATAATGGAAAGAGGTTAATTAATCCTCAAGCTATAATAATGGAAAGAGGTTATTTATAAGGTAAAATGATATTTATCTTCAAGTAAAATAATTAAAATTTAAATACTTTTAGGGTTAATTAAATAAGCCAACATTTTCCTTATTAATAGTTACTTCTTTTATTTTATTTTTTATTTTTTATATTTTCAAAAAATTATATATTCTAAAAAGGAAGGAAAATAAAAAGAAGGATACTGTATTATATATACATATAAGTAACAGTGAACAATATATACATATATTGTTATATAGATATATTTTAAAAAGAATGGAACGGTGAATAATATATAAGTAAAGTCATAGATCACACTCACTATCACATGCTTGTAATATTGGAAAGTTACAAAGTATCGAATACTATGTTATATATACATATACATATCTTTACTTGAATATCTAATAAATTATTCCTCATTTTTATGAACTTAAAAAAATAAAAACTATATAGAATATGTTTTTACTTGTGGACCAAACACAAAGTTCGTAAAAAACTAATATGGTAAAAATCTCAAAATGGTTTTGATTCTTTAATGATATCCTAATAAGGAAAAATACAAAACCAAAAAAAAACCAATAAAAGTAAGCGTTATATATTTGGAGGATTCTATATATATTTTTCATGTATAGTCAAGGATGTTTGTCTTTTCCTTATTCAAATTAGACAAAATTAGATATCATCCCAATATCGTATATGACACAATATTATTAAAATTAGGGAATATTAATCTATATAATATGGTAAACCAAATATCCTTCCAATGGTATGTTATCAAAATACTCTTAAAATATAGAAGAGAGAAAATTAGATTTGCTTATCTGGATGATAGAGTTGGGCAATGATACTAATCTAGGTTGATTTACTCTTAAACCCATATTAAATTAGTTCGGATCGAAAATTAAGTTCAGATTTTAATAGTCACCTTAACCCCTAATCAACTTGTGATTAGAAATCTTGGTATATGATTAACACACCACAATAGGTGATGAATGTTCTATTGATAAGTCAAACTAAAACACTCGATTTCTATTAAGTGTTTTAGGTGTTTAAAAAGAACAAAGATAATTCTTTCTCATAAATAAATTTTTGAATAATAACTAAGCTACTTTCTTATTGAAAAATAAGCCTTTAAATAACAAGAGTACAAACCAAAAACCCTAGAATATTAGGGTAAAATTCGGCCAACATTGGTGAACAAAAGGAAATTATCAAATTTCACATCCTTTGCTAATCTAATTTGTAGTAATTAATTTTTCAATTTTTAAATAGGAATTAATTAATTTACAATAAAAATAATAAAATTCTAACTTTCCTAAAGTAATTTGTCTAGCAAATAAATAAATAAAAACCAAAATAAATACTATTCCTAAAACAAAAGTCAAATGTTCAAATTAGGAAACTAGTTGACTAGTTTACCAACTAAACTGTTTTGATCCAATCACTAGCTAGTGTAGGCTCCAAATAAGCTCCAATATGACATGTAGGATGCCAAATATGATTAATATTGATTCCCATACGCCTTTGATTTGAATAAGAAAAACTAGCTTGAACAATAAAAAACTTCAATCCCAGTGCCAATATGAGCATTTTCGGCCAAATGGAAGGCTTATGCGCAAATGGCCTCTTTGATCACTCTTGCTTTTGCCTTAACATGATTCCATGGGCTCTTGGTGATTCCAATATCATTCATAAGCTAACAAACTCAACCCTTGCTGCCTAGTACCCGTAGATGCTTCAAAACAGCTTACCAGGTCTATATCTGCCTTCATAACTTGGATGCACAAAACGGGATTTAGATCTTCAGATATTGTCATGCTCTCTTGAGATTGATTCACACCTTGTATGGCTAATCAGGTTTTCCTTGGATCTCTTAGCTTGTGCCCTCATGATTGGTCCAGTCTTCGTTTGTATAGAATCAGCACCTCAATGGGTAGTCGGTTGTATGGGTACAGGTGGATTCTCATCATTCCCCTCCTCTTGAAAATGATTTGCCCTTAAATCAAAATCATCACCTGTAAAAAATGGAGATAAATCAGCAATATTAAAGGTAGCACTCATATTATACTCATCTAGTAAGTTAAGCTTGTAGGAATTTTCATTAACCCTTTTCAAAACTTGAAAATGTCCATCCCCTCGCAGCATAAGCTTTGACTTTCATTGTTCCAGAAACCTTTCCTTCCTTAGTTACAACCAAATCCAATCTCCAGGTTCAAATACAACCTTTATTATGCTTTGATTAGCATTCCTTACATATTGTTCCGTCCTCCTCTCAATGTTTGCTTTTGTCTTCTCATGAATTTGCTTAACAAAATTGGCTTTTTGTTTTCCACTTAGATTAGCACATGCACTTAAGGGCAAATGTGTTAAATCTAATGGAGTCAAAGAATTAAAACCATAAACAATTTCAAATGGAGAATATTTAGTAGGTGAATGTATAGATCTATTATAAGCATATTTCACATGTGGCAAACATTCCTCCAATGTTCTTAAATTCTTACGAATTAATGCTCTCAATAATGCATATAAAGTTCTATTTACTACTTCAGTTAGTCCATCAGTTTGTGGATGACATGAAGTTTAAAATAAAAGTTTAGTCCCTCATTAGCCCACAAAGTTTTCCAAAAATAACTCAAGAACTTACCACCCCTATAAAAAATAATTATCCTACGCATTTCATGTAATCTTACTATTTCCTTAAAGAATAAATTAGCTACATTGGATGCATCATCAGTTTTATTGCATGCAATGAAATGTGCCATCTTAGAAAACCCATCAACAACTACAAAAATTGAATTTTTTCGATTCCTCGACCTAGGTAAACCAAGAACAAAATCTATAAACAAATCAACCAATGGAAAAGATGGAATCGGCAATGGCATGTAAAGTCCATGCGGTTTTAATTTTGATTTGGACTTTCGGCATTTCAACCATCTCTCACATATCCTCTCCACATCTCTCTTCATGTTAGGCCAATAAAAATATTTTTGCAGTATGGATAAAGTTTTTATAACACCAAAATGACCTATTAAACCTCCACCATGACCTTCCTTAACTAGTAACTCCGTAATGCTACAATTAGACACACAAAATTGATTTTCCCTAAGTATCCCTCAAAAATGTAAAATTTATTATAACCATGCTTAGCATAATTTTTAAATATCTCACCAAAGTCACTATCATGTTCATAAAATTCTTTCAATTGTTAAAATCCAAGCAATCTAGTATCTAAGGTAGAAAACAATACATACCTTCGGGATAAGGAAAAGTCTGCACCTAAAGCATCACATTCAATTTCAAAAGTTATAGAAAAATTAGGTAAAACTAATAAAGGAGCATTATTTAATTTTTCTTTCAACAAATTAAAGGACTTCTCTTGTGCTTTGCCCCATTTGAATCCAACGTTCTTCTTAACAACTTTGGTCAATGGTGCTGCTATGGTGCTAAAATCCTCGATAAATCTTCAGTAGAAGCTAGCCAAACCATGAAACTCCTTACCTGGGTGATAGATGTAGGTTTCGTCCAATCTTGCATGGCTTTCATCTTGGATTGGTTAACTTTAATTCCTACAGCACTTATAACAAATCCTAAGAAAACAAGCTCATCTTGACAAAAATCATACTTTTTCATGTTAGCAAATAACCTTTCCTTCCTAAGAACATTTAAAACTTGCCTAAGATGTCCTACATGATCATCAAGATTTCGGATATACACTAAAATATCATCAAAATATACAACCATAAATTTTCTAATGAATGGACACATGACATGATTCATTTACTTCATAAAAGTGCTAGGTTTATTAGTTAAACCAAAAGGTATTACTAAAAATTCATATAAAAGTGCTAGGTGTATTAGTTAAACCAAAATGCATTACCAACCATTCATACAATCCATATTTAGTCTTAAATGCGGTTTTCCATTCATCACCCTCTTTCATCCTAATTTGATGATACCCACTCCTAAGATCAATCTTTGAAAACATATATGCACCATATAATTCATCTAGCATATAATCTAATCTAGAAATTTGATGCCTTTATTTAATGGTTATATTATTAATGGCCCTACAATCTACACACATGCACCATGATCCATTTTTTTTAGGTACTAATAAAACAGGGATAGCACATGGACTATGCTTTCACGAATATAACCTTTTTCAAGCAATTCACTTACCTAACTTTGTAGCTTCTTTATTTCCTTGAGATTGCTTCTATATGCAGGCCTATTAGGCATTGCAGTTCCAAGAATAAAATCAATTTGATGTTCAATCCCTCGAATAGGTGATAAACCACTAGAAATTTCCTCCGGAAAAACATCATTAAATTCCTACAAAAGAGAAGAAATAGAACTTGACAATTTAAGCTCTTCAAGGTTAGCTTGATCATTTAGGTAAACATTTTTATAAATCATAACTTGCAATGGTTTATTACTCAAAATTACCTTCTTAACCTCACCTAAACTAAGATAAATTTTTCTCTTTTTCTTCCCTTTCCTATCTTTTTCTTTACCTCTCTCGGCCACCACTATTTTTCCCCCACTCTCTGCTTTCTCACCATTTTTTTCTCTCTCAGGTTCATCTTTCTTTTTCCCTTTAAATTGAGTTTTTGAAGACTTACCTTGAATGGATGAGTTAGCCTTACCTTCCTTTCACAAATGGTGAAGCTGTGGGTGCCATGCTTGCTTTGTCCTTGAGCCGTTTGGCCTTCCTCCTTTGTTGCATTTATAATTGATCTCTAAATACCTCCTTTAAAGTCAACGACTCGAGTTGAACCTCCTTTCCTTTAAATTTAAAAAGAATAACATTTTCTTGACCATAATGTATAGTATCTTTATTAAATTTCCATGATCTACCTAATAAAATATGTCTGGCATGCATAGGCACAACATCACATAAAACAACATCCACATATTTATCAATGTTAAACTTTACCTTGGCTTGTTTGTTCACTTTCATCTCACCACTATCATTAAACCATTGTAATCTATATGGTTCAAGATGTTTAATGGTTGTTAACCCTAATTTTTCAACTACCACATTACTAATTACATTAGCATAACTTCCACTATCAATTATCGTACTACAATTGTTACCTTGAATTTCACATCGGGTACACAGTTAAGACCTTCCTTGCCACCAAATCCAATTCAGCCTTTGAAGTTTTGAGAGTCACAACTTCTTCATCTCTAATTTCTTCATCAACAAATTTGGCCTCTTCCTCAGATTCCTCACTTTCAGACTCCAACTCTCCATTGCCTTTCAGCACCATTATTCTTCGATTCAGACATTGACTGACAATATGTCCTTAACCCTGGCACTTAAAACAAACAATATCATAAGCTCTAGAAGGTTTAGAATCAAGCTTACCACTCGATTTAGGTGCTGGTGGGTGTTCGGCCAGATTGTCCTCCCTTGGCTGGTTGGAGCTCTCTTCACCATTTTTTAGTTTTGGCTTTATGTTATATGTGGGATTGCTTCTCCAAACACTTGAATTAGACCTTTCATTGCTGGAAACTCCTCCAAACCGTGAGCTTTATCCTTTCTCTTAATTTGGTTCTCAATTTTAATAGCCACTTGAAGCATCTTTTCCATTTCCACATATTGTTGTAACTCCACTTGGTTGGCTATTTCTCGATTAAAACCTCCCAAAAACCGTGCCATGGTTGTCTCACGATCCTCATTCATGCTCAATCTCATCATGAGCATCTCCATCTCTTTGTAGTAGTCTTCTACGATCCTACTTCCTTATGATCATGATTGAAGCATTTGATGCAGCAACCTATGGTAATGAGTCGGCACAAATCTCTTTCTCATGGCTCCTTTCATTTGTTGCCAAGTAGTAATTAATTCATCACTAGCTCTCCTTCGGGTACCTTGCTCATTAGTCCACCATTGGAGTGCATAATGTCCAAATTTCAAAGTAGCCAATTTAACCTTCTTTGCCTCAGAGTAGTTATGGCAATCGAATATCATCTCCATGCACTCCTTCCACTCTAGATAAGCCTCTGAATCACTCTTTCCCATAAAAGGTGGTATATTGACCTTAATGTTTCCAAGATCATCATCTTCCTCCCTAGCCTGCCTCCCACGGGTTTGCCTTCCTTAGAGTGCAAAAATATATTTAAACTCCTCCTCAAGTTATCTCCATAATTACCTCTTCTGAATTCCTCCCTAGAACATCCACGGCCTCCTCGACCTCGACCTCAACCTCTATGTGGTTCATATCTTGTATTTGGCCCACCTTGTGATGTTTCAAACCTCTCCATCCTTTGATTTAGTTGATCAAACCGAGTATTCATCTGTTGTAATCATTCCAAAACCACCATCACATCGGTAGGTTCACCTTCATTTCCCATTGCTCTACATTAGGATGAACAATTGTAAGTCAGTAATTACATTAATTATGGTAAATGAAAAAAATGAGCAAAGAAAGTAGATTTCAGAAAGAAGATGACACATTTTACAAAACTTTAATTGGAACTTTACTATATATTATTGCTAATTGCAAGTCAGTAATAACATCACTTATGGTAAATGAAAAAAATGAGCAAAGAAGATAGATTTGATAAAGTAGATGACATAGTTTACAAAATTCTAATCGCAAGTTTACTATATCTCATTGCTATTTGACTAAACATTATGTATGTTATAAGTTTGCTTTTAAGGTTCATGTGGAATCCAAGTCAATTACACTACAACATAGCAAAGTGCATACTTAGATATCTACATAGAACAAATTTGTTTCTTACCACTAATGATTTATATAGCTGTAAAGTGGATGTTGCCACTATTAAAAATGGATTTCTGGCAAAATTTTTGTTGTTGCCACTCATAATTTTTAGTGATAACCTACATTAGCAACCTAGTGGTAATATATTTTCAACTTCAACTTGTATAATTCGACTTCATGAAGCTTAGAATTTAAATTTTTGCTTGCCTAATATTTTCTTTACCAATTTTCAGTGAATACCTTCCAATTTTGAAGAAAAAGAGAACACATGGAAACTGGGTGATGAGTATTGGATTTTGTGAATCTAAGGTAGGAAATCTTGAATTTAAAACTGAACATTTATGTTTTGGATATTGGTTTTGATGATTTCTAGAAGTATGGAGTGGTTGGAGTAGAGAAGAGAATAGAATTGAAGTTGAAAGCAAGGGAAATGGAAAGAAAAAGCATCAAGCTAAATTTCATCTCCTTCTTGGACTAAATGGCATTTGCCTTTGAGAAGAGAAGGTGTACATGCTTTTTGTAAACTCCACCAGGTCTGATGCAAAGGAACTTGGCATGTACACTTGAAGGGAAGTCATGTACACAACACCATGGATGTCCCTAGGCTAAGAATAAAAGCTGGCTGGTGTGTGCAGCTTTGTCCCCACCGTGTGCATGCCATGTCCCCATTGTGTGCACGCCATTCATTAATTCTCCAAGTCCGGTGGCATCCAACTGTGTTGTATGCACCCTCTAGAAGAGTGTACATGCCATTGATGATGTCTCAAGCTCCATTTGCTTCAATTTTAAGGTGTTTCACTTTTCCTTTCACATGAATGTACACCTAGAGCTTCAATTCTTACTTCCAAAACTGGAAAATCAACTATGCCTTGATGTATTTTCACTCCTTAAAAACTTTTAAGTGTTCCATCAAATGAGCTTCCAAAAGATTAAAACCTTCAAACAAAATAAAAAGAAACTTATGTGATAAAACTAGAATACAAAAACTAGTAATGCTTATTTTTCTTGAAAATTAAAAATTGAAAGGTTTAGAAAGCATGGGTTACCTTAATAAGCATTTGGTTTAACATATCTAGCTATACATAGTCAAACAACGAACACAACGAAACCAAAGGACTCTATGCTCACACAACTAGTCATCATATGTTCAATCTTTCTTTACTTTATTTGCAAAAACCCGAAACGATCCACGTGTTCTCCTTTAAGTCATCAATGTTCAACCTTTCATTACTTTCTTTGCAAAAATCTAAAATAATCCACCATGTTCTCCTTTAAGCTCCAAGTAACCCAATGAAAGGACGTACTTAACCATGAACTTTCCCGAACTTTCTCCTATAGTATTAATCACTTGAACTTTGGCACTAGACATAAACTTAGAACTTGATTTCTTCTTATTCTTCTTTCTATTCTTGTGAATTCTCCTCTCAACCAAAATTTCATGAATGAACATCACTTTATAGTTCTTTATCTTCTTTTGACAAAGCCTCAACATAAACTCCTCCAAAGCCATGTTAAGGATCTTGCTAGGGCTTGATACATGAAATACTAGTTTCTTCAAACCATCAAGAACTTCAATCTTGTGGCATAATTGCACATTCTTGGAAAATTTCATATTATGGGAAATATCAAACTTCATATCATCATTATCCACTCTCAAAGTGAGATTTCCATTTAAACATTGGTTAAAGCTTTCTCCATAGTAAGAAATGGCATTCCTGTAATGATAAGCATACTCGATCAACCTTCATATCCAACAAAACAAAGTAAAATGGGAAAACAATTTTCTTAACTTTACAAAAACTTCCTTAACAATCCCATATTTGTTGTAAGAGATTGATCCACCAACTAAAGAGTTATATTAGTAGGCTTTACCTTTCCTAAGCTTCTTAAATATAAGGAGTAGTACAAGATTAATACTAGCTCCAAGATTACACAAAACTCTCTTAAATTTCAAATCATCAATGGTGAAAATGATAGTAAAACTACCTATATCTTTAAGCTTCTTAGGTAGCTTTTATTTGAGAATAAAGTACACTCCTAGATTTCATACTACTTCAATTTCCCCTTCTTAGACATAATCTCTCTTAAAAACCTTGCACAATCAGGTGTCCTTTACGAAGCTTCCACCAAAGGAATGTTAATGTGAATTTTCTTAAACATTTCCAAAAACTTAATAAATTGTTCATTTAACTTATTCTTGTACAACCTTTAAGGATAAGGCAATGGTGGTGTAATAAGGGGAGGATTATACGTCGGAAAAAGGCTCAACATCCTTAAGCTCTTTCTTCTCGTCCATATCAGCAAATCTTGTAATCCTTATATTTTTATTATTTTTATAACACCTAAATTATATTTATATTACTTTAAACATTTTGTGGTGTTCTTAATGTTCTCCAAATACAATAGACATGGATGTATTTGTATTTTGTAATTATAGAATTGGTTCTTATTATGGTGAAGGATGTTTACTATGAAACTGTAGTTTAGAGGTTGTGTTGGTGATGTGAAAATATATTGGAGTGTGTTTCATTTGAAGGCAATTTTTTTTTAGATGCCCATATTTTAGGGAAGATTTTTTCGAATTTTTCATGAGAACTATTTAGTGAGACTTCCCTAGACAAGGCAACTTTGGAATCCTTCTCTTAAGGCGAGTCCTATCAGTTTCGATTGTATAAATAACTCTTAAGGAGAATGTCATTAGAGGTCACTCAAGGTCAAGAAAGAAATCGAGAGAATGATTAAAATCGATTTCATCAGGACGACTCGATATGTAGAGTGGTTATTTAACGTATTCCCAATTATGAAGAATAATGGAAAGCTCAAGGAGTATATTGGTTTTCAAAATATGAATTTGGCTATATCCAAGGATAGATATCCGATGCTTGCAGTCGATCTACTTGTTGATAGAGTGAATAAACATGAAATACTTTCCTTTAAGGATGGACACCTCGCTTGCAACCAATTTTTTAATACTAAGGAAGATATTCTAAAGACGACTTTTACTCTTCGCGTGCGATCAAAACATTCAAATCATTCATCAAGCCATTCGATTTAAAGAATGCTGGAGCCACTTACAAACTGGCAATGAGTGCAATTTTCCATGACATGATTGAACATCTTTTGAAGGTCTAAATTAATTATCATGCGAGGAAGATCGCATGGCTAATTTAAGATAGATGTCCAAATGAATGATAAAACATAAGCTAAAGACAAATCTACTAAAATATGTATTTGGAGTTTTGACAAAAAACTTTTTTAGTTTCTTAGTCTATTAAAGGGGCATCAAAGTTGACATGATTTTGGAAGCTAAATTGTCCCAAAACAAGAAAGAATTGCAAAACATTATTAAGAAAATCAATTTTTTAGAATATTCTTCTCAAAAGAATTGCAAAACATTATTAAGAAAATCAATTTTTTAGAATATTCTTCTCCATATTATATAGAAAAATCCATCATTATTTAGCTTTACTAAAGTTGAAGAACATAGAAAAGTTTCAATGGAAAAGTCACCACTAAGAGGTATTTGATTAGATTAAAGAATACTTGGCCAATATATCTATCATTATGCTGCCATGGAAAAATCAACCACTCAACCTTTATATTTTGGCTATGGAAAGTTTTATTGGATGTTTGCTAGCCTAAGATAATATATTTAGCAAAGATTAGGTTGTATATTACTTTGACAAAATTCTCATGCCAAATGAGTTCAAATACTCTCCCATAGAGAAATCATGTTTGGCATTGTGTTTTTAGCAACAAAGCCAGCATACTATATGTTGCCAATTATAATTTTCATCATTTCTCAAACTACTCTAATGAAGTACATGCTTTTGAAACCCATTATTAGAGGACAGATTGGAAAATGGATGATAGCTTTGTCAGAGTCGCATTCAAATAAGTGTTTCAAAAAGCGGTAAAAGGTTAGGCCTTCACTAATATTTGGATGGCCACCCATGTTTGGAAATGGAGGGAGAAATAGATCCAATGAAGATAGATTCAATTTCCTTTACATCTAGGAAATTAAGCTTTAACGGATCAAGGACCCAAATTTGGGTAGGCGTGGGAGTTGTAACTAAATTTGCAAAGGGACAAACAACACAGTTTTAATTCCACTTAACTCATAATGCTCAAATAATCAAGCCAAGTATAAAGAATTAACCATCAAGTTGGAGATTTTGAAAGAAATGGGAGCATATATAGTCAAAATAATCTATGACTCAATCTTGCCATTGAAGCACTTGATAACATAATATAATTATCAAAGTCTGGCTTTGTCCGAATATTACATGGTGCTGCATCAATTTATACAAAGTTTTGATGATGTGATTCTTTAACATATGACAAGGAAATTGAATTATCAAGCCAACGAAAAGGCTTAGATAGTTTTGGGAATACACATCCCAACCAAGCTCACAAAGAATGTAATTAGTATACAAAAGAGGAATCTCTTAGCATTGAAGGAAAGATTCACAACGGAAGACATCTTTTATATAAAGATTGAAGAAAATGATTGGAGATTTTCGTTGTTAAATGCTTAGAAAATTCTACAAAAAAATTGAGAGAAAGACTTGGCTAAGAGCATATTAATATGTTTTGTTTGACAAGGAACTGTAAAAGAAAGGGCATGATGAATTGCTTTTCAAATGCTTAGGTAAGCATAGAGCAATGCTGGTGATGGTAAGGTGCATGAAGTTATCTATGGAGCACACCAAGTAGGAATCAAGATGAGATGATTAATTAGAATCATATCAAATGCACCAAGGGTGGAAAAATTCCTAATAAGACACCTCAATACAACATATATGGCCATACCACTCAACCAATAATCAAACCTTGGTCTTTTTGAAGTTAGGCCATAGATTTTATTGGCAAGGTGTATCCTATGTCGAGCAAACAATCTACATTAATCAGTGAAACCATTGACTACTTTATCAAATGGGTCGAGGCATTACCAATAAAATCTATGAATAAAATCAACATGATCAAGTTCATCAAAAAGGATATAATTGATAGGTTCAGCATTATAAGAAATCATTAACCCCAACTATGGAATAGTAATTATCGGTGATGCAGTCGAAACGATCAAAGAATATGGGATCAAACTCACCTATTTGACTCGAATTTAATTTAGGCCAACGGTCAAGCCAAAGCAACAAATAAAATATTGAATGGCATCCTAGAGAATATGGTGGATTATAATCTAGGGGAGTGGCATGTGACTTATTGTTAGAGAGAATTTGGGCAAATTGGACATAACAAAAATCAAGAATCAACATGACATCTTTCACATTACCATATTGACATGATGTCCTTTTCTTAATGGAGGTGATTATAAGGTTTCTACGTATCATCCAGTAATACAAACTTACTCATCTGAATATAGTCAAGCCATAATAAAGGTCATATTCAGTGTGTCACATGATTATTTGGATTTGGTGATTAATTGGATAGAAAATTAATATGATTGAAGATCACATAGGCATGTGATTGTGTCACATGTATAAATTGAAATTTTGAAAGTGAAATTAGCATTAGTCCGACATCAGAAACAGGTGAATCAATTGAAAGTTTTCGTCTTATATAAATTTAAGCTTCATTGGCATTGAAAGGATCCCCAACAACTACACATCAACCAAACAATTAGATTACATAGTTTAATTTTCTTTAGAATTTTAATTTAGTTTATTTTCATCTTATCCTTAGTTAAAATTTTATTTTTAAAATCCTTTAATCATTAAGGTATTCAAACCTTGTTGATTATTTTTATTCTCTAATAATTAATACTATTGCTTGAGTAGTTTGATTCAATCGGTACATTTTTTTTTTCTTCAAATTGTTATTGGTTTAAGGTGGCATGCCATGCACTACAAGAAAACAGGTATTTTGGCTATTTTACCAGCAATATTTATGTATTTTCAACATATTTAGGCATCTTTACGAGGGATGCAACAGTAGTCTACAAATGCATTTGGGGACATTAGGCCAAATAATTAACATTATGGCTTTATCACTATAGATGCACATACTCTATATACTCAACACATAATCAATAATTTTAACCTAAAGACAAAAAAAAAAAAAAAAAAAACGTAAACAATCATTATCACAAGTGTGCAAAATAATGTCTATACATAAGTTTATCATTTCTAAACTTTTTTGGAAGGTTGATCTAAATCAAGACATCATCGAACAAGAAG
The DNA here is from genome assembly GCF_031755915.1 of Ziziphus jujuba. Lineage (NCBI taxonomy): Eukaryota > Viridiplantae > Streptophyta > Magnoliopsida > Rosales > Rhamnaceae > Ziziphus > Ziziphus jujuba. The sequence continues at coordinate 9,150,317 of NC_083390.1, forward strand.
AAGGAACACCTTAGTTTCCACGATATTAATCTGGAAGACATTATGGCATTCTTAAAGAGTATAATATATGCATATTCTAAAAAAAAAGTAGGTGGAAGGGATGATCCTTTACATATCGACAAAATCTTTTATGGGCATTACACGTATATATATATATATATATATGGTCATAATTCATAGCTACAAGGCAGCCCTTTTCTTAAATTAATGTGGTAAAGCGAAAAAATAAATAAAATTATGCATCCTAATTATCTATTATGTTTCTTCCGACCGATTCAGACAACACATTACCTAAATGGAATAACGATCATGTAAGAGAGCAACACATTTTGAATGAAACCTTAATCTTATTATGAACAGTAATACATATATACACAATGTACAACAACTAAACCAGAAAAAGTAAAAACACAATAACTATTAAATATACATATACATAGAATATCACATACAAGAGTATAAAAGGGACAAACATAAGATAACTACATTATCCTTTTCATGACCCTGTAAGATGAGGCTCAGCTTAGAACACGAATCTTGGATTGGAAAAAATGAAAGAGCTGACGACCAAGAGCTTTAGTTAAGACATCTGCAAGTTGATCCTTAGTTGAAATATGTGAAACCCAAAAAAATAGAAGTTAATTTGAACATGCTTCATCTTGGAATGGAGCTTGGGATTAGGGCACACATATGTGGCACCCAGACTATCACAGTAGAGGACCAATGGAGAAGTAGCAGGGAGATGGAGCTAGCAAAGAAGGGACATTAGCCAACAGATCTCAAAGGTGATATGAGCAAAAGCTCGATATTCTGCTTTGGTAGTGGAGCGGGAGATAGAATTTTGTTTGCGAGAGGACCAGGTGATCTGATTGAAGCTTAAGAAAATTACATAACCAGTTGTGGAGGTGTAGTCATCCTTATTACCAACCCAATCGACATCAGAAAAGGCATGAAAGACGGAAGGAGAGTTTCCAGTAAGGGATAAACTATATGATATAGTCGTAAAAGATACTTGATAGTAACCCAATGAAGTCTTGTAGGATGATGCATAAACTGTGACAGTTTATTCACAGTGAAAGTAATGCCTGGTTAGGTAAAAGTCAAGTATTAGAGATTGCCAACAACTTGGCGATACAAGGTAAAAGAAGATAGAGGCTTGCCATTAGAGAGAAGAGAAGATGATGAAGTTGACATTGGAGTTGCTGCTCCATTGGAATGAGCCATGTTAATGCATGCAAGAAGGTCTGTGAGGTATTGGCATTGAGTAAGAAATATGCCCATTGGTGTAAAGAGGACTTCAATGCCATGAAAGTGCTTTAGCTGCCCAAGATCTTTCGTTGAGAATCGGTTGGATAGAGATTGAACAAAATGATTCACGAGATCATTATTATTCCTTGTAAAGAGAAGATCATCCACATAAACCAATAAATAAAGCAAGTTTGACCCTTTAGCAAAGGCAAAGAGAGAGGAGTCAAACCGAGAGTGAGTGAAGCCATAATGTTCCAAAGAATTACAAAGCTTAATGAACTAAGCTTGTGGGGCTTGTTTAAGCCCATAGGTATCCTTTTTCAGTTCACATACATAAAAAGGATAAATGGCATCTACAAAACCTGGGGGTTGGGACATGAAAACTTGCTCAGAAAGTGTACCATGCGGAAAGGCATTGTTGACATCCATATGTCTTAAAACATTTCGAATTGTTGCAGGCTTGACAACTAGACTAAATGTATTAAAGTAGTTGATACCAGGCCATTGATAAAAGCCTTTGGCAATAAGACAAGTTTTATATCTCTCCACAATGCCATCCGGATGTCGTTTAATGCGAGACACCCATTTACAACCGACAATGTTCTATTCACATGAAGCAGGAACAAGGTCCTAGGTGTGATTAGCAATGAAAACATTATATTTAGTGAGCATGGCTTGACACCATTCCGGATAGTGAAGGGCTTAATTCATGGTTTGAGGTTCACCGAGTGAGATAGTACAAGATGCTGGGTAGAAAAGTATTGTTCAATGCACGGTATGCATAGCACGAGTGCGACAAGAAGGAGATGAAGCAGTAAGTGAAGGCAGTGGTGATTGTACAAAGGGAGAGATGCTCAAATGGATGAAGTGCTTTCCATAGGAACCTATATGTGAGCTAGACATGAATGGCCTGGTGACAGAGATGATGTAGAAGAGGAGGAGAAATAGTGCGTTTCACATGAGGGGAGGAGGCAATTACATGAAGAATAGTTGGTAGCTGTTGATGAAGTTAAATTAGAGGCATCAGTTGGAGATAAAGTGAAAGAGATGTACAAGTGGGTAAAGTCCAAATTGACTTGGGAAATGTGATGTTGTTCAACAGGAACCGTGCAGGGAGAAAGAGATAGAGTTTGAAAAGGAAATATATTTTCCACAAAGACAACATGCCGTGATTTGTATAATGTGTGGGAGGTGGGGTCAAAACAAAGAAAACCACTCTGTGATCTTTGTGGGCCAAGATTTATACAAGGCTGTGATTGAGAGTCCAATTTGGTGGATGTGTAAAGTTTAAGCCATGGATAGCAGAGACAGCTAAAATTTTTTAGAGACATAAAACTTAGAGGTTTGTGAAAGAGGACTTCATATGGAGACCGTTTGTGTAGAGTTGGTATTATAATTCTATTAATTAAATAGATGGCAGTAAAAAAAGCATAAGACTAAAATTTGGATGGAAGACCAGTGTGAGACAGTAAGGAGAGACCTATCTCACGATTGTGTTTGTGCCATCGTTCTGCAAAGCCATTTTTTTGGGGAGTGTATGGCAAGAAAGAAAGTGTGTGATTCCATGGTGCTCAAAGAATGATTTTAAGACAGTAAATTCACCACCATTATCAGATTAAAAAGAGATAATTGGAAGCTGAAAGTATTTTTCAACAAGGTTTTGAAATTTAATGAAAGTGGCAGAAATATCTAATTTATATTTAATTAGATAGAACCATATAAATTTGGAAAAATGATCGACAAAAGTGACATAAAAATTAAATCCATCATGAGATGGTACAGAAGTAAGACCCCAAAATTAGAATATATTAGTTGTAGAAGTTGAGTGGTAGAGAAAGAAGAATTTCCAAAGGGAATTTTGTGAGATTTATTACAATGACAAGTATTACAATTAAATTGTTTTTTATTAGAAACTAGAAGAGAATATAGAAACAAGTTGATCAAGAATCTTATCGAAAGGGTAACAAGTCTGTGTTGCCAATCATAAAGACTTGTTCTGACACTAGAATAAACGGTGGGTGACATAGAAGGAGGAGGAATGGAGACCGGCCATTCATACGTCCCACCATTAAGTGGTCCTTGGAGAAGCACTACACTCGTCCATAGATCCTTGACAATAAAATAAGTAGTTAAGAATTAAATGGAAACATTATTATTTTGACAGAATTTATAAACAAATAGAAGATTTCTTTTCATATTTAGGACACATATAAGACTTCATGTAAATTAAATGAGTGAGAGAAAGTGGATAATATAGTGTTACCGGTATGGGTTATAGGAAGTGCATTACCATTGCCCATTACTATCTCATCTAGACCATCATATTCAGTTTGAAGAGACAGATTGAAAAGGTCAAAAGTCATATGATGAGAGGGCTAGAGTCAACAAGCCAGGGCGAATGAGTGGATTGAGTTGATGGAGGAGACCCAAGTACTGAAGAAGTTTGATAAGCCTATGGTAGAGGATTGCGTGGGAATGATACCTACTGTTGTGCTGTATACGTCCACTGTTAACGCAGAAGAGGGTAGAAATGGGTGAATGCCCTTGGGCTGAACATAGTTGATAATGGCCCTTATAATTTCCAGAATGTCTAGATAACTTATGTGATGGGAATCCGCCTGTGCCCGCACAATTGACAACCCACTAGGGTGCTCACCCTATACGGATGAAGACCAGGCCAATCACTAGGGTTCAAACTAAAAGATTTAAGGACAACCTTGCTGCCTTTATCCAGGGAGTAACTCATTCTTAAGAGGGCTTGTCCATACTCAAAGATATAAGGCCTGTTTTGAGCATACAAGTGGTGGAAGCTGATACGGACCCGGATAGTGGTTTTTGTGCATTTATGGGTGCCGGGCGGCGGGAAATGGGGTCAAATATTCTTGAATTCACTTGATATCATTAAGAAGTCATGGGAACTGGTCAAGGCCGAAGCTAAGCTGGTCATTTAAGTGGTGTGCACATGAGAGAGAAATTGGTCGGGTTTTTTTGTATTTTTTGCTGGCTTTACTGTATTTTGCTGAGTTGGCTCTTTGTCTTTCCTCCAAGCAAGGGGAATGTGTGGGACTCCATAATAATCTTATTTGGTATCCTACAAAGCATATAGAAGCTGATTTGGAGCTCAAATTGGTCAAAGTCAACTTAGTTAAAAGCTAGTATTCTAGTTTCCTAATTTGATTTCTACTTTTTGTTTTAGGAAATTGCCTTTACTTTTGGTTTTTATTTATTTATTTTCTGGATAAATAAGTTTAGAAAAGTTATTATTTTATTATTTTCATTGTAAATTAATTAATTTCTAATTCAAAATATGGGAGTTAATTAATCCAAATTAGATTAGGAAAGGGTGTGAAATTAGGCAATTTCCTAATCGGATTCTATGTTGGCCAAAATTTCCTAATCCTTTTAGGATTTTATTTTGTTCATTCAAAGCCTATTTAAAGGCTTATTTTCAATGAAAAATCAAGCTTGAATTTTATACAGAATATTATTTGTGAGATTGAATTCTTTTTGTTTTCTTTGAATACCTAAAACACTATTAGTGAATGAGTTTTTAGTTTGACTTATCAATAGGAATCCATCACCTATTATGGCATCTTCATTATATACCAAGGTTTCTAATTACAGGTTGGTTAGGGGTCAAGGTGCCCATTAGAACTTGAACATAATTAGATCCGGGCTAATATAATACGGGTTTAGAAGCAGGTCGTCCTAGGTTCGTATCATTATGTGATCCGTGTACAGAAAAGCTTGAGGAAGAAAAGGATGACCGGTGGCTGGAAGTGCTATAAGAGAAGTTTGATCAAGGTGATGATGTTTTAAGATTATTCAGCCGACCATGAAGACCACGAAAGTAATTTGCAGCCAGAGCAGTAAATGGTGAGTCATCATATCGGATTTCAGTTCTTTTCTTGTAGCTAGCATGTTCTACAAGCTTTTCATGTAGTTCTTCATAAGAAATTGGTGTATCACGAGATCGAATGACAGTGGATGTCATCTCAAATTCTGGGGATAGACCACTGATTATATTAATAGCAATATCATCATCAGAGACCGGATGATTAATGAGTACGAGTTCATCAGCTACACTTTTGACATCACTCAGATATTCAAAAAGAGATTGGGATCCTTCATGCTGAATAAGACATTATAGAGTCGCATCAACCTTTGGTGAGATGGCTTAGAAAACATGAGAGCTAATTTTTACGAGGCTTCATGAGAGGTTCTGACTGAGGAGACAAATTGGTAGACATCTTTTAATAAAGATGCAAGAATTGCACTTAGAAGACGGGAATCTTGTCTTACCCAAAATGTGTAATCAGGATTGGGTGATTTTTCCTAATTAGAGAGCATAGGTGGGGGACAAGGTAAGGTACCATCTATGAAGCCATACAAATCATAGCCAATTAGTAAGGCGTCAAATTGTTTCGTTCAAGTGAAGTAGGTAGTTTCGGTGAGTTTGAGGGGAGCCTGAGTAGCTACATTGATCACAACAAAAGTTCTATTAGCAAAGGAAGCATCATTGGTAATATGAAGTTTAAAGGAGGATGAAAGAGTAGAGGAAAGAGCCATCTGGAAGAGGAGAAGGAAAAAAAAAGAAAAAAGAAAAAAGAACTCGTTTGAGTTTCAAAGGCTCTGATGCAATGTAAGAGACCAACACATTTTGAATGAAGGCTTAATCTTATTATTATGAACAGTAATACATATATACATAGTGTACTGCAACTAAACCAGAAAAGAGAAAAACACAATAACTATCATATATACATATACATAGAATATCACATACAAGAGTATAGAAGGGATAAACATAAGATAACTACATTATCCTTTCAGACCATACAAAATCACATTATGAATAATGTAAACGACAACCATGACTTATAACTTACTGGGATACCAAGTCTTAAAAAAATCAGCAAATGCTTCCACTGAAGTAACAACCAATTTTTTGTTTTCCCAGTTTTATTAGCATTTAGTACATTAGTATTTTAAGATTGTTAAAAGTTTTAAAATTTGAAGTTGAGCATTTAGTTAAAAAAAAAAAATACTTAACTGCTTTAATTGTATATAATGACCAAAATAGATATGAATAATTATTTTTGTATATTTTATAACTACATATAAATGGATAAAAAGGAATTTTATTAGTACTTAAAAGATATAATGGTAATTTGAATTTTAAAATTCTAATTATGTTAAAAGGAAAATCTAAGAATGTATCCCTATCTACTTCTCAAATTCTGCCTTTAGGAAAAGGCGAATTATTAAAGAATCTAAAATCTATAGGTTTACCAAACATTATATTTAATGAAAATTTATCCTCTAAGACAAAATAAAGGTTCAAAGCAACCTTAAACGCACACCTAAAATATCCTATCATGCTATATGAATCTCTTAGACATATTTTCGTAGACCTACAACTTTACCACCTTGATAAGATAACTTACCGCATATTGTATCTATGGTAAGTGTGTATATATGTCATCATTCTCCTATCAGCTGAAACTTTTATTATTATCTTGCAGATTACTTTTATTATTAGTTTTTAAATTATTTTAAAAGTTAAGATTTTAAAATGTACTTGGGATATATATAAGTCTAATGAAATATCAAATATTTAAAAGGGCAAAGTATATGCATTTATATAAACTCCAAAATGAATGTATGAATCTCAACTTTTAAAGTAGTTTAAAAACTCAAAAGGAAGGTTATGCTAATTTTCTATCAGAACAGTTTTGACTTGAGAATTGTTTATATATATATATATATATATGTTTAAAAGTTTTATTGTGCGAACATCCATATGTTTTTTTCCATGTGGACATCCACAAAAACGACGTTTTTTGAAAAATGGGTTGTCTTTATGTGATGGTAAAGACGATGGTTCTTCATAAACCATTGTTTTTACGGATGTTTGTACAATAAAAACGTGCGGTTTTCTGCACCATAGACAGACTCTATATATATTATTCATCTGCCAACCCTAAGATTTGACTTAAATATATTTTAATCTCTCTAGTTTCAAAAATATTATAAACCTCCTGTTAGGTTTCAAATAGTCATCATTATTTCATTCATACTTTTTGTAAAAATGTTGACCCTAATTTTAAGAACTTAGGGGATTAAATTGAAATTAAAACAAACTTTAAGAATTCAAATGGAATATACATAATATAATTCCCTTCCATTATCAACATACATAATTTAGATGACTCGTGTAAGAAATGTTTAGACTTACAAACATTAATGTGAGGTAATAGTTTTTTTTATAGATTTGTTGATAATCACGGCTAAATATAAATATGACAAGTGTATAAAAAAACTTCTAATGCGATGAAACTATCTTAAAATGTCCAATAACAATGTAATAAGTTGAACTAAAGAAGTAATCAACTTGTATATTGTAACATAATCATTGTTTTGGAGGCTAAAAGTACTTACTAAGTTATTTAAGTTGTGAAGGTTCGCACTTGAAATTAATTATATATACAATAAAATCTCTATATAGTTATCGTGTTGGACCAAACTAGTTTTATAACTATGAAAATGATATAACTTAAAGAATGCAGTTATCTCATGCAATCCTCAATTAATCAAGTTATGTTTTTTCTTTATTAGGAAAAAAAACTGCAAATAGTTTAATTTAGTGTTTAAATATAATATTGAGAAGCTAGAAATATTTTGGTTTCAGGAAAAAAGTATTATTCTGACAAGTTATTATATGCTCGTAAATTCATAGATGTTGTATCAATTCTAAAAAATAAATTACTATCCCAAACAACTTTACATAAATATTTTATGTCATGTTAATGTGATGTACCATATATTTTACAATATACAAATAATTATATTATATGAAGGTAAAATTTTTTAAGACGAAAATTTAAAAACTTATAACTTATTATAACGTTGAATTTATTTTATTTATAATTGATCCAAATTAAATCATAATTTTTTACGATTAGATTAAAATTATTACATCATAGGATATTGTTACATGGCTAAACTTTAGTTTATAATCTAGTGCAGATTTTTTTAACAACCACCTTTCTTCTTTTTCCATGATTGGCTTGCCAGAGAAATTTTAACGACCACCTTTGTTCTTTTCCGTGTTTGGCTTGCCAGGGAAAAAGAATTTGGAAAGAAGTTAATTGCTTTTGGTATAACCATTAATTGACTTGTACTACTCCAAGATAAATAATTAGTGGCAGGAAATTTATATGTTATTCTAGAACTGGCTTTTCTGAAATCTCTTTTTGCTTTTTAAAATTAAATATTTGTATTAAAAAAATAGAGCATAAAAATATTATATAAATTATTAATATATCAAGAGCATCTAAATGCTTGGCATAATCAAAGTTTAATGGCTCCTCAGATTATGGTAATTTCACACTGCAATAGAGCGTGTGGATATATATATTGTAATGTTAATTCAACATGTGTGGATGAAACAGAGTATAAGATGACAATTTTTTCAAATGGGAAAATAGGGTGATGATATTTGGAAAAATATCATTTTGCTCTCTTAAGGTTTGAGTTAAATTCAATATTTTTAAAATATCATTTATCATTTTAAAAGTTTGAAAAGATTTTCATCTACCTTTTCTATGTTATATTTACCCCCTTTAATATTAATTCAACATTAGGGGTGGATATGGATTGGGTTGGTTCGGTTTTGGACCGAAATACAATCCAATCCATACTTATCTATTTTTCTAATATGCAATCCAAACTAAACCATTAGAACGTGAAATCCAAATCAAACCAAACCAAACTATTTATGATCGGTTTGGTTTGGATTGGTTAATCGGTTTGAAACTTACTAATTTATAAATATATAATACAAATAAAAAAATTTTCAAATATAAAATATAAATAATAAATTATAATTATCCAAATATAAAATACAATTAGAATAATACAACATAGTCTACAATGAAAAATAAAGAAGAAAATGTAGCAAATGATACACATCATGCACTTATCAAATAACAACTATTAATATCATCATCTCACTCCTACAAAATTAAATTAAAATTGTTAGAACAAATAATGTAAAATAATACATTCATCAAAATTCATTCACTCAAGAATCAATTTAGGATTTGAAGATGTAAAAAAATATATATATTAAAAATTAATATAGAAAAATAGAAAAAAAAAGTTAAAAATTGATATATAAAAAATGAAAAAATATTAAAATTTATATATAAAAATGAAAAGAATACAAAAATATATAATTTTTTAATTATATAATATATTATTTGGATTGGATTTATATTTCTAATCCATAATCAATCCAATCCATATAATTTATAATATTTTAAATCAAATCCAATCCAATTAATATAAAAATTCAATCCAAATCGTTAAAAATAGATTGGATTAGAAGGGTTGAACATGTTGGATTGGATTTTATCCATCCCTATTCAACATCAATTTTTTTCTCAAATTAGTTTGCACTTTTTACAGGAGTATATTGACATTTCCAAAGCCACAAGATAAAGAGTTGGGGAGAAATTATCCCATAATATTTTTGAAATAAAACAGGTTTAATTGTATTTAGCCTAAACCTTAAAGAAGGTGGACGATATTAACCAAGTTTATTAATTTAGCCATTGGTCCACTTATATGAGGTGGACGATCCCCTAACATTGGTAATAACTAATTTTCGTTTTTAGTGCAAGAGTTATCTACGGCTCGTTATTCCAAAAAAAAATAATTGAACTGATTGGAGAAGTAGGTAAGACTTGTCGATGGGTCTTATCAATCAACTATGAAAGTAAATATTTTGACACACATATTTGACGGTAAGGCATGGGATTGCAGCATTTCAATTTTCAAGTTGTAAAAAGTTTCCTATTTTTCAAAATCAGGTTATGCATTGCCCATTTCACGTGACTTTGAAAAAATCAACTTATTTTTTCCACTATTTTTCAAAATCAGGTTATGCATTGCCCATTTCACGTGACTTTGAAAAAATCAACTTATTTTTTCCACTATGAATGTAAATATATTTACCGAGCCTGGCTAGTTTTATTGACCATGCGGTAACATTTTAGAAGTGCCAAGTTTAAGTTCCAGTTTTTGACTGGTATCAAAAGAGAAAAATACCCAAAAAAAAAAAATGTAAATATATTTGAATGTAAGGCAGGGATTGTGGCATTTCAAGTGTCAGAAGATTTTTTTATTTATTGATTTTCAAGATCGGGCTATGAGTAGTCCATGGCACGTGACTTTGAAATAAATGAAAAAAAAAAATCAATTGATCTTCTACGTTTGATATAAAAATTGTAAAGTCTACATCTTATTTGGTTAAAAACTTCTATATTAATGAAAATATCAAAAATTTAAAATATAAAATTTTTTATATAAATATAAAAAAGTATCGAATATCGATAAAAATTCATAAAAATTGATAGAAATTTATTTTAAAAAATAAAAATTTTTGTCGAAATTTTAGTATTAGTTTATTTAAACAATCAATTATTAAATTGATTATAAAAATTATAAAAATATTAAATAGATATTATATTTTTCTTAATCAATTTAATTTATAGTAAACGGTAATGATAATAAATAAATTATTATTGATAAAATAGGCAAAAAAAACTATATATTTGACAAATTATTTATTAATTAAGATAAAACAATTATTACAATTATATTATATTTCATAAATATCATCTCAATACTTATAGAACTCTTAGATAATTAAAAATTATTAGTATATTTCTTTTTTTCATGTTAAAATGTGAAATATGAAAAGTAATTATTAAAAGATGTAAATCCTTAATAATTTTTCATGTAATTATTAATATGTCAACTATAAGAATCTTGTATTAAATATAGTTGTTCTTAATGTTTAGTATAATATATTCTATCATCTTTTTATTTTTATTTACTTAATTTTATTAATTTAACCACTATTAATACCAATTCTACATAATATTGTATTTCTATGTTATTATTTTATTATACTATTTTTCATTCTTATATAATCAATTATTAACTTGTAATTATGAGATTCTAATGAATCTATCTTATACAAAATGTATAGTAAGTATATATATATATATATTATCAATGAATAGAACTTATCAAAGTTATTGAGTTCAATTCACTCTATTTTATTTATATTATTAAATACTTAAAAAACAATTAAAAGGTAAATATATATACATATATATATATATATCACTAAAGTTAATTTCGTAAAATAATTTACTAAATATCAATAATATTATTGAATTTTTTATAAAAAAAATTTAAAAATTTCATGGAGATTTCCAAAATTTCGATAGATATTATGAATTTTTTAACCAAATTAGTAAGAATTTAATGTGAATATTTTGATGAAAAATTCCACGGAAATTTTAGTGAAATTTCAAAAATTTCAATGGATAATATGGAAATTTTATCCATTCTATTTGAAACCTAAATTTTATTTTAACACTTCAAAAAAAAAAAATTTTGAGAAAAATTTTGATATTTAAAACCTTGATTTGGATTAGATAATATAACGAAGGTGATGTGATTCCGCCCATGCCGTTCAACTGACTACCCACTGGGGTATGGATCCTATACAAATGAGGATAAGGCCAATTACTAGGGCACAAGTTAAGAAATTTAAGGACAACTTGACTGGCTTTATTCATGGAGTGATTCAATCTCAAGAGGGCATGACAATACTTGAAGATACAAAACTCATTTTAAGCCTCCAAGTGGTGGAGACCAATACAGACCCGGATAGTTATTTTTGTGCAAATTTGGACTCCAGGAAGAAAGGAATGGTTCTAACACTTCATGAACTCAATGAATATCATTAAGAGGATATGAAATCTAGCCAAGGCAGAATAAAAAGCATTTTAAAAGGACTTGTACGACAGCCTATCAATTTGGCCAAAAATGTGCTGCTTTGCAACTGGCTTTGACTTTTCTTCTTGTTTAATTATTCCAATCAAGGGGCAACGTGTGGGAATCATTATTAATAATATTTGGCATCCGACATGACATATGGAAGCTGTCTTGGAGCCCAAACAAGCTGGAAATTGGTCAAAGATACTTTAGTATTCAAACTAGTCAATTAGTTTCCTAATTTGATTTTGACTTTTTGTTTTAGAAAATTAGTCTTTTATTTTGATTTTTATTTATTTATTTGCTGGAAAATAAGTTTAGGAAAGTTATTATTTTAGTATTTCAATTGTAAATTAATTAATCCCTAATTCAAAATAAAAGAACTAATTAATCCAAATTAGTTAAGGAAACTAAGAAAAATTAGGCACTTTCATTTTTTCTATGTTCCTTTTCTTCACTTTCTTTTTCTCAACACTTTGTGTCCAATCTTGAATTAATTTTTTAGGGCTTTTGCTTTGTAATCTTAGCCTATTTAAAGGCTTATTTTCAATGAGAAATCAAGCTTGAATTTTATACAGGAAATTATTCGTGAGATTAAATTCTCTTTATTCTTTTGAACACCAAAAACAGCATTAGTGAATGAGTGTTTTAGTTTGACTTATCAATAGGCCATCCATTACCTATTGTAACGTCTTCATTATATACCAAGATTTTAATCACAAGTTGATTAGGGGTAAAGGTGAACATTAGAACTTGAACATAATTAGATCCGGGCTAATATAATACGGGTATAGGCGCAGATCGTCCTAGGTTCGCATAAGAAAGTACATAAGGTTATATCAAAAGATGATGGTGAGGACTCTCTAATAAGGATAGCTTAGCTAACATTTCATCCAAACAAAAAAAATTGATAGCTTAACTAATAAATGTATTGTTAATTCCTCTTTTTTTTTTATTATTATTATTTTGTTTTTATATTGGGTTCACTTTAAAAAAAAAAAAACAAAAACAAATGTATTGATGAATGTGACCCTAATTATTTGTGCCTAGTGATTTAAAAACATAAAAAAGGAAAAATAAAAAAAAATAAATAAAGAGGGACCATTAGGTGGATTTTATTTAGAGTTGTTCGTTATGCCAATCCTGACAATAATTGCACTTTAATGTTTGAATTTTTTTGACACTTTGGTATCTAAACTTCATTTTTTAGTATGTGTTTGGTGTTTAAACTATTTTTTTTTCTGATTTTAATAGTTTTAAAATACATAATGCATTTACTATGACAATACAACCCCCTAGATGTTGCGTTAAGTAAATTGTGCAATTCAAAATGGTTAAAAAGTAGATTAGTTTTAATGACCAAAATGCATTAAAAATTAAAGTACAAGGATCAAATTGTCAAAAAAATAAAAATAAAAATTAGAGACCATAATGCAACCTTGGATATAGTTCATGATCTCAACATAGAACCATGAAAAAATTTGTCTGTACAAATTACAAGTTGCAAACTGAGCAGTTAATTTGTCTGTACAAATTACAAGTTGCAAATTGAGCAATTAACTTTCCTTCAAGGTATATCTTATTAACTTCAAAATTTGGAGCTAACATCAAAATATTATTTTCTTAGGAAATAATCCTTGTATTCAAATATTCCTCTCACCTTTAAGAATAGGGAGCTTACAGTTTAATAACTTCTAAAATCACATAATTTTGTTTAAGGGTCTCTACAATTAATTTTAACACTCTGATATCCCTTATTTTTAGAATCATTTCAATTTGGTCCAAATCTGTAAAATCATAAACAAACTGTGAATTAGATGTCCAAAATTGATTTTCTTATTCTTTTTTACTAATTTTTTCCATTTAAAATTAAAAAAAAAAAAAGAAAATCCTTACACCCAAACGCATCGCTTAACCCTATTGAGAGGCATCAAATGGAGGCGAAGTACTCGCTGTTATGTTAATAGTTTGAGCAAATATAGAGGTTTTCATATAGCCATTGTTGCACTGCAAATTTCCAAATGATTGATAAAACCACTTCGATCTGATACAGTTTTCACTGAATCATTCGTGTTTTAGAGAAGCAATCTTTTTGTATAGAAAAAAAACTTGCTTGTTCTACAGTTTCCTAAAATTGGCTAAAATACAATTTGGTATCCTCTATCTTCATCGAGTTTTCACTTAAGGGGTTATACAAAAAAATGTTGCTCCTTATTTTCAAAAAGTAATTTTCAAGTCTAGTTCTATTAAATTTTTAACAGAATCTAAGAAAATGCATGTGACCCCCCCCCCCCAAAAAAAAAAATAATTGATTTTTGGGTTTTTCTTCCAATTTTGTTGAATTTAAATTAAAAAAATTGTCAAAAATCCTAAAATTCTAAACACACTTTTTATAACCCCTCAAATTTGTTAAAATTTCGATTTTTCTTCCAATTTGTTAGATAAAACCATATATATTGAAAAAAATAAAAAAATAAAAAAACTTAAAACACCCATAAACCAAACAAAACTTTGATGTGGGTATTCTTGTTGCAGCAGCTATAAAGTTTTTGTTCCTTGGTGATTAGTGATGCCATTAGCATGAAGACTTGGAGACAATCCCATGGCTTCATCCAAAGCCCAAACACAAATTCTTGAATAGTTGACATTCTGAACTTCACATTGTTTCATGGGAGAAATGGTAATGGAAGGTGTTGCTAATTGTAAGAAATAAGAATGACTTGTTTGGAACTTAAAGTCAGAGGCAATTGCAAAGCTTTCCCTGGAAGCACTATTTAATAAATTGATCCATATGAGTAAAGCAAAGAAGTAGTATTCAACTTTAGACTAACATAACATTTGTAGACATTGTTTCCAAGTGTTTCCCCAACTTTTGCTTTATCAGTGACATAGACAAGTTGCAAAGGAGGTGGGTGAATGATGTAATAGATATTTTTCATCATCCATTACTAACCTCTTAAAAAAAAAAAAAAAAAAAAAAAAAAAAAAAACTCTTCTCGAATCAAAAGAACTTTCCAAACTACTTTTTACATGAAATATTTACATGTGGGCTCACCTGATCATAAAAGAATAAATGGTTAATATGAAAAATATACTGAAACCTCATAGTTTCTGTTTTTCTCTCAATGTGTTTGATTTTTCTACTAATATTCTTAATCTCTAAAAATACTATGTAAAACCTTATGTCACTGGAGACCAGAAAATAATATATTTATAGATTCTTAACCCTAGCCTTCTAGAGATTAATAAATGCATTGGGCCTAACTAATGGGCTCCTTCTTTTATCTAAGTTGAATGGACACTGTCATTTAATGGGCTAATTTGGAGATTTTCTAGTCCATTATTATTCATGCCTCCTGATCAATAGATTAGCTTGCACTAAGAGCATAAATCCATTCATCTCCCACTTGCTCTAAAACAAGTCTCATACTTTGATTCAATCCAATACTACTCCACTAAAGCCTAAGATTTCAACTCCAAGATTAATAATGTTCATATTAAATGTATTTTTCCTTTGTAAAATATCAATAATTAATTGATATAATTTTTTTGTCAATCAATTCTTTATTTATTCTCTTGACTTATCGGTTTCACTAATGGATCCAATAGACTAGCCAATTAACAAGATTGCTCTTGGGTCCTTCCTAAACACCCCAAAGTGGTCTTGCCTAAGAAAGCTCTACAATATTTTCTATCAAAAATCCAATAAAATATTCCCATAATTTGGGTCTAACCCATCAGTATAAATAAAATAACATAAACATTTTTTAATAAAGTTATCACAAAACATCAATCAAAGAATAATACAGGAGTCATACATATCAAGTTAATCCATCAAAGAAATATAAAGTGTACAAATGAAAAAATGCAAAATATTGAAACTGCTCAATATAAAGTATACATTAGAATTTAGCAAAAAAAATAATATTTACTATCATTAGAGTTAAAGAAAAGGATTGATGCATCAGCCATTGAAAACTATACAAACAAAGGTGCCTGGATGTGATGGACATAACCTATTAGCTGAGGCTTCGAAGAATAGTTTAAAAACAAAATTATGAAATAAGTTCAATGAATATAATAAAATAATAATATGAAAATAGTCATTAAACCTTAAAACTTTTCACTCAAGACCTCACTTCCACTCTTTTGAAAAGTTCTCCTTCTTAAAACTTCTTTTCATAAAACCCAACTTATACCCGAAATCAATACTATAAAGGGATATTGGCATCTAAGCACCCCAAACTTTATTGAGGTTGCCACAGTATATGTTAAACTTTTGTTTATGGCATTGTGCACCCTAAACTTTCTTTTTGTTTGCACCATTGGTACTTCTGTTAAAAATACTTAACAGAATGATCACGTGATGTGCATGTGCTAATTAAGCGAGGATAGATAAGGTAATTTCACATATTCTTTTTCTTCTTCTTCTTCTCCTTCGTCTTTTGCTCTTTCTTCTTTCTTGCAAAACTTGTTCCCCATTGCATACAAACTCCAAATCCAAGCTCTAGATCTCTTTTTCTTTTTTTTCTTCTTTTACACTTACACAAACAGAAACACAAAAAGAGAAAAACACCACATTTCCAGTTTTTTTTTCACCTTCTTTTTCCTCTCTTTCGTGCTACCAAGATGCCCGTATCAAGGCAATTTTTGCTTTGTTTCTTTTTTTCTTTATAATTTATATTTTCTGATTATTAAAAAAAATTGTACTTTTATTTTATGGGTGTATTCTTTGCCTTCCCAAGTGGGAAACTCCTATGGGTGTGAGAAACATATAGAGAGAGATAGCATCGAGGTTTGCTTTGAAGGTGGAAATCCCTATGTGATTGAGTGGATTTCTGGGGTTTGACTATAATTTCAAGACAACCCAGATCATCCAAATTCTTCCATTTTTGGTTATTCCGTAGTGTTTTTGCTCTTGCATTTTATATGGGTTTTCCTTTTGTTTCAAAATCAATTTGTTTATTTTTAGATAGGAATGAATATATTGTTTGTTGCTAGATCTTTGATGGGTATTTCTATTTCTTTTTTCAAGGGTGATTTTCTTTTTTTTTAAGACATCTTTCAAGAAATCAAATTGAAAAGCTTTATCATTCTAAATAGGAGCCCTATCATTTTATTTTATTTTTCCTATTCTTTTTTCAAGTCAGGATTTCATGGGCAGAAAGCAAAATAATAAGGGATAAAAAAATATGGTTAATTGCATTGATGAACAAGAAGATCAATTTTATGATACCCGTGAGGACCTCTCTTCTGTATAGATTTGGTGGTGTCTATCAAGAAGAAGAAGAAGAAAAAGAGTATGTGAAATTACCTGATTTACCCTCGCCTGATCATTCCGTTAAGCATTTTTAACAGAAGGACCAACGGTGCAAACAAAAAGGAAGTTTGGGGTGCATAATATCAAAAAAAAAAAAAAAACAAATTTAGGGTGTACTATGTCAATCCCGATAAAGTTCGAAGTACTTAGCTGCCAATATCCCTTCTATAAAATAAGCATTTCATAATTAAGAAGTTTAAAATATTAATAACCAAATTAAACATAAAAGCAATAAAAAAATAGTAAATCCACCAATATATGTACATCTACCAAAAAAATCATACAATGTACCATAAAATATACCTAGCACTGCTAGTTAGAATAAGGCATCCTAAAACATCACTAGACACTAAAGAGATACAAAGAAATCAACATCATAAAGAAGTGGCACACAACTCATCATCATTCTAAGAAAATGGCACACCATTCTATTATCATTCTTTCATATTATGACAATCTATCAGCTTATGGTCACGAATGAGTGGTACACAACTCATCTCACTCCATGCGAATAGCACATAAGCAATCATCATTCTCTTATATCGTGACTACACATAGAATGGCTAAGTCTGCGCATGGCTAACAACACAAAAGAAAATCACTAGTACTATATGTTACACCATTTAAACAATAGTACAATACTAAAAAACAATCCCTTTCAAGCTCATACTTTTCATTTTTCCTTATCACATACAGTATCATAAATCAAAATTTAATATTCAAACCCAACTATTTATTTAAATATTTTAAAATTTTCACATCATCATTTCATGCTAGAATATATATATCAACAATGAAATACAATTTACTAGAAACCACTTTTAAACATTTTGAAGTATAAAACACTTATATATGCATCAAAACATACAATTTTCAATTTTCTTTCTTGAAATCAAATATTTCTCATAAAGACTAAAACATCAATTCAAATGCCAACATATTTAAATGCGAAGATTTACAAGTTCACCATGAACTTATTAAAATTTAAAATCATTTAAAATTTTATCAAAAGTCATATGAAATAATAAAACATATATAAAAGCATATATTCATATAAGTATACAATAAGAATTTAAATCAAACTATATATATATAAAATATTCAAATTATATATATATATATATATATATATTGTTCTAATATACACAAAATCTTTTAAAAACATAATTCACTTACATATACAACTAATGTTCACTCCTACTTCTCTATAGGATTTCCTCCAGTCTTAGTACGGATGCCTACAATATAATAAAAAATATTCTTTAAGCTCTAAAAATTTAAACCCAAAAACATTAATGCGTACCAAATGTCTTAAAATACGGCATACAACTCTCAAATTATAGAAATTGGATACCAAAAGTTTCAATTATAATGCAAACCATTAGAATCTGATATCCAAAATTGGGATTTTTCAACTGAAGGCCAAATTTATGAAATTGAACATTTTAATGGGTCCTATTAAAAATCTAATTACACAAATTCAACTTCAAATTTGTCCAATTTATCCAAATTCAATCAAATTTTATCTGGTATTAAACTAATTGACCCAAAAAAGAGAAAAATTGTCAAATGATGTCCAAAATTTATAAAATTTATATTAATGGAAAGCCTAAGAGACAACGAATAATTGTTGTACTTACCTTGGTCCAAAAGTCTCGCCAATGACCTGAAAACATATTGCAAAATTAGGTCAAACTTCCCATTAATGAATCTCTCATATCGTGCAAAATCTCGACGAACGGATGGTGTCAATGGATTCAAAGGGTTCAAAATAGGTGACAAAGGTGTATAGGATGGCTTGGAATGGCCAAAAAGCCCAGATTCTTTAACAACCCATAGGACCACCCCCACCGTGTTTGCCAACCTGATCTAGGCGTGTCCAACAGTGGTTGGCCTAAAATTTGGCTACCAAGGTCATTATGAGATGGATAATGATGGTGGCTAGCACGTGTGAACAATGGCCAGAAAACATGTCAAATCAACATGACCAAGTTGAAAGTGGAAACGGATCACCAATGGATCGGGTCACGTTCCATGGGTATGCAAGGGTTTTTAGGGACTTTTTGGATATTTTATGAATTGTTTAGTGAAGGTGTCAGGACCTTCCCAAAGTTACCTATCAGAACCCTAAAATGGCCTTGTCTAGAGGAAACCTCACCAAAAATCCTACAGAAAATCTAGCAGCATCTCCTTTGTAAACTGGACTCTCTTAAATATTCCTTACACAGAAAACTTACTTTGAAAATATACATTTGCCTTATATCCCCCACTTTACTATAAGTTTCATAAAATTTGCAGGACTTTGATAATAATAGCATAGGAATATAAGGTGTAAAGACCCCTTTCAGAGCTTATTTTTGAACTCCATAAATGGTCCCAATCCTTCCCAAGTTTTTACTCAACATACAAAATATGTACTCATATATCTCATGGCCACCCACGTCACCCACTTATTACAATCTCACACTCCTACTACACTTCTTAAATATACCAAATATGTAAATGAGGATAGAAAAATAATAATAATAATAATAATAATTATACAACCTTGATCTGAGGCCCTAAATCATTTAGTCTACACTTTAATGTCAAGAAAATATACATATACAATTTTTACTATTAATAAAAAATAAACTGCAAGACAAATTTTAATAAAATAAGTTACATTTAAGAAAATTCATATAACGGAACAATATATTGAATTAAATAATTGAAGTCTAAGCAGTAACGCCAATAACATCACCATTATCCAAAAGCAACATATATATAAATATATATATATACGCATACATTTTCTACATTTTTGTACACAACCTCTCAAAAAATTTGGATAATCTACACAAGAATGAAATACTCGCCTGAAGGCTAACACTTCTGCCCTAAGGCTTCAATATCTACCTAAAAGCTAATGCACTTACTCGAAAGCTACGACATTTGCTTGTAGACTTTAATACCCACGCGAAGGCTAGTACACATGTCCGAGGGCTACAATACATGTTTGAAGGCTGTAATACCTACCCGGAGGCTGATGTACATATCTGAAGGCTGCAATACCTATCCAAAGGTTAATATACCTACTCGAAGGCTACGATACCTGTCCGAAGGATAAAATTTTTACCCAAAGGCTATGATACCTGTCCGAAGGATATGATACCTACCCAAAGGCTACAATACCTGCCTGAAGGCTAATATAACAAATGTACCATATGCCATACCAAGGCACAGTCCCACGATGTCAGATGATCATAGATATACTACTACCAATATGGCTAGGGGTGATTGCCTATGATAGTCGTCCAACTCGTTAATCTTGTAAGCAGCATAAATACGATGTTGACTAGTCCATGCTCCAATACATTATGGTACACCTAACACAAAATATATATAAATTGAAAGGACATCTGATGCACCATACAATATATCAGTGCTGTCAAGTGATGCTTAACATCCCGAACACTACTTGATAGGCTGGGAGAAGAGACCCTATAAATAGCCTTACTAGTGTCCCGGTGGTGTGGGTGCTAAATAACCTACCATCCTAAGGTCAAAGGGGGTGATTGATGTCGTCTCAATGGAAATTTCTGCCTACCCACACTCACTTTAGCATATATAAGATTGGCTAAACCTACCATCTTTCAGCCATGGGGATGGTGGCCAATGCTACCATTGCAAAAATATCTACCTACCCTTGCTCATCACTTGTCCCAAAGAATGACCAAATATAACATGCGTGCTAATCCATAAACATAATAGTATTGAAAACTAGTACTATGTGGTGCATCTATAAACTAACTAGTCACATAAAAATATACTATTATGAAAAACATTAATTCCTCATAATTACATTTTTAAAACCGTAATTGAATGTTTTTAATGAATAAATAAATATTTATGAAACCCAAAATATAATTTTATGAACATATACTACTATAACGTCATTTTAATGTTAAGCATTTTTACAACTTTTAATTCTTTTATATCAGCACATATGAATGAATGAATAAATAAATAAAGTTAATAATTAATGACAATTAGCCTTACAAAAATCATATGCTCGTATTCAATTATACTCATGCATATAAATATATAAATATATGCAAACATATTTTAGTAACATAACTACTTTATCAAAGCAAAAATTTAGGATATACCTCTTGCAATTAAAATAATAATCAACTAATAAAGTTGTTTTTCAAATAAAAATGGGCATCTAAGCCCTTTATGGAATTTTATAAAACACTTAATTAATAATAATTTGTTAAACAACCCCTTTAAATCCAACTTTTAATAATAACTAAATAAGTGAGTAAATATATATACATATTTAATTATACACATATATATACACACATATATATAACTATCTATACGTATACATGAATATAAAAAAAAATAATCTTACAAATCATATATATATACATATATAATACAATAGATCCAAAATGAATAATGAGAATCTTATAACATCCCTACCAAGTAGTACATTTAAAATCCAGACTATCAAGAACAATTAAATAAATATTAAATAAAAGCGTAAATAATTAGGTAGATAAATAAATAAATACATGGTAATTTAACTAAGTAAATAAACAAACAAATAAGCAGATAAAAATTTAACTAAGTACACAAATAAATAATTGAATAAATAAATTAACTAAAATATTATTATTTCTTCTATTTTATTTATAACTCCAAATTGGGTCTCATTAAGCTTGGCACATATTTAGCAAACCCTACCCTAAACTAGTTCATGCTATTCCAATATAACTTTACAAAAACAATCTATGGTCAGCCATAATTTATGGACCATTTTTATTGTATTATATTATATATATAATGCAAAACCTTTTAACAAATATATATATATATATATATATTTGTACACATGCCAAAAATGTACAATATATCTATATATACACAAATATATATTTACAAACATACAAGTTTAATACTAAGTATCATATTCACATGCAAATTAGCTACAACGTCAACCATCAATTCACTGTCTATTTCTAAAATCTACTTTTTGATTGTAACTAAATTTGATAAACTCCGCCTCATCAACCTTGCCACAACAGTGTGCCACATGGCACACTGCATCCACACCTACCGCCACATCACCAAACTTGCCATGTCATCATCCTATTCAACATTTCAAGAATCAGTATCAAAACTAGTACTACACCCATATTGTACACCCATATCAAAATAATCTTGTTGTTATGTTAATTAGGAGCATAACACTAAACAAAATTTTAAAATGAAATTTAACACTCATTACTTCACATTTATACACTCATACATACACAAACATATGTATAAACATGTATATGTACAATTTAACACAATTTCCACAATAAATAGCAAAATTTACTCAAAAATGGTGAAGTTCCAAATACCAAACCAAAATTTACAATTTATATACCAAATGAAAGCTCAGGGGATGAGGATTATAAATACTTAGCTCAAACTTGCGTATCCCTTCGCCAATGGCCGAAAAATGGGTGGGAGGTTTCAGGTAAACTTCAAGCTGTTGTATTTCCCTAACAACTTGGAATTTGGAGAAATGAAGGCCATATTTAGAGTCAAAGGATCAAAATCTGGGAGGAGGAACCAATCTTATGGCCAGGAACAGCGAAAAATTGACAAACTGGGTGATGCCAGCCGTCGAATTTTAAACGCCAATCCCTGCACATTTGCCGGCCAAATGGATGAGGATTCGGTGGCCAGTGTTGCCTCGCCATGGGCTTCCATAGCAGCTAGCGCATGTCGACCCTCGGTGGCCAAAGCAATCAATTTGGCCGATCAGAGAGAGAGAGAGAGAGATAGAGATAGTTGTTTCGTGCATGGAGGAAAGAGAAAAAATGGAAATAATTTTATGCTAACATGTGGCCCTCTTAGGCCATGACACATGGCACCTTTTGATTGGTGACATGTGGTACTTGTCAAAGATCCCTTTCAAGAAAATAAGCATAACTCTACAGATCCATAACTTTTCAACTATAAGTCCAAATTAGTGTACTTCTAGTCTACGAACTTATATCGGTGAGCACTATCACATGGTACATTAATCAAAATCAAAATCCATAAAAATAAAAAGTTAACATCAGGCTCGTCGATCAATATGGATTGCACCTTGTTATGATCATAACTTTCTAATCTTAACTCTGATTTTGGTGTACTACTTGTCTATAATCTCAAGTCGATGAGTATTTCGCCACGATACCTCTGTCAAAGCAAAAGTCCTCTAATAGAAAAAGTCAACCGTATGATCCACTTGATCAACCCTAATTAACCCTAGTCAAAGTTGGTTAAAAGTTCAAATTATGTGCATCTTCCAAGGTCAGGATGTTACAGAAGGCATGGTTTCTGATGTATTTATACTTCCTTGGTCACTAATAGACAAAAATCTAGGATTGGTTTGAATTCTAATATAATACAGATGTCAAAAGTTTTTCAGAACCATAACTTTTTAACCGTAGCTTAAAATTAAGTATATCACCAGTCTATGAACTCATATTGATGAACTTACACAATGATATAAGAGTCAAAGCAAAAGTCTATCTCCAAAGAAAAGCCAAACTTAGTCCCACTTAAAAAGTACAATTTAGTCAAATGTGGTTAACCTTGGTCAAAGAGCCAAAAATATCGAATTTTAGATGCTTTCTCAAGATAGGTCACTACACCAGTGACATTCAATACCTAAGTACTGAAATATGTCAAAAGGATATTCATACAAATTCCATTTTGTATATTTCATAAATATTTGGTAATCATATAATCATAATCCAAATTATCAAGATATTGGTGTTCACAATAGACCTCACTTATTGATAACTTAAATAACCATAATCACTTAATCACTTATTTGTAATATACTTAAGACAAAGAAAAATAACATATCCAATATTACATGAGATTTAATTCCTTTTCACATAAATTTATCCTTTATTAAATCTTATCTGATCCTCTCAAAATGATCATAGACATTCTAAATAAAGTATCCAACTTTATTTATCAACTGTGAGACAGTTCATTAATTATGAGAATTTATGATCATGTCATCTATGGATTTATCCATATGATCATATACTATATAATTAATCCAGACCTTATACATAAAATATAATGAGCACAATTGAATGAAAATACTCATATCATTAAATCGAAAAATGAAATTACAACTTGTCTTGATCCTAGAGCATAATTGTAATTAACTCTTATTTTAAAGTAAGTGTGAGACTCTTTTAAAACCCATACTACCTACACTCTTCTCAAATACTAGTTATGGTAGAGTCTTAGTAAAAGGGTCCACTAAGTTTTCCTCAGAAGCTATCTTAATGACCATTGTGTATCCTATCTGGACGACGAATCAAATGGTACTTTTTTCTTATGAGTTTGTGTCTCTTGTGATACCTAGGCTCTTTCGACTATGCTATAGCCCCATTATTGTCACAATAAAGGATAATGGGGCAATCTATATGTGGTATCATCTGAAGGTTTATAAGGAATTTTTTAAGCTATATGGCTTGCTTTTACTTCTGATGCAACCACATATTCAGTTTCAGTGGTTGAGTCAACGACACAAATTTGTTTAATGCTTCTCCAACTAATGAAATTTTCATTTAAGGTAAAAACATAGCTTGATATTGATTTACTAAAGTTAATGTCCCCTTGAAAGTCTAAGTCTATATAAGCAAGGGTTTTCAAACTCCCACTAGAATACACCAGCATATAATCTTTAATTCTCCTTAGTTACTTAAATATACGCTTCACTGCAACCAAGTGTTCTACTCTAGGATCTTATTGGAATCAACTTATTATGCCCACTACATAGTAGAATTCTAGCCTAGTGCATATACATATATGAGACTACCAGCTGCCTAAGCATAAGGTTTCTTACTTATGAATTCTTTTTTGACAGGAACATCCAATGATTACTCCTAAGAAAGAAGAATTTCATTTCTAAAGGGTAAGAAACCCTTTTTGGACTTCTCGAATCCAAATTTAACTACTATTTTATCTTGAACAGAGCCAACATCTTATTTTTTCGATCTCGTGAAAATCTAATCTCTATAATAAAGTTAGTTTTATCCAAATCTTTCATATCAAATTGTTATTTCGAGTAAATGTTTACGCCCAATAATACCTTTATGTCGTTTCTAATTAGAAGAATATCATCAACATACAAAATTAGATAACTACTATTGTACCTTAAATCTTTTTGTACACACATGGCTCATCAGGAATTCTCACAAAACCAACATTTGAATGGCACGATCAAACCTGATAATTCATGACCTGGATGCTTGCTTAAGTCCATAAATTGACCTATGGAACTTACATAACATGTGTTCTTGGCTTTTTGTTTGTTGCATATAGATGTTCTCTTCAAGCTCACCATTTAGGAAAATTGTCTTGATATCCATTTACCAAATCTCATATTTAAGCATAGGTATTGGCCAAAAAGTTTCATCATAATCTATGCCCTCTTTCTGTGTATAACCTTTGAAGATTTTCACCTTCTCATCTAGTCCTCTATTTCTTTTGTAGATCCACTTGCATCCAATAGGTTTTAATGGTTTCGAAATGAGTCAAGCTCTTCAAGAAGCACCTTACTCTTAGGTTTCAAATTCATCATATAATCTTCTTCTAAGAAAGTAACATGAGCACTCACAATCATTTTATTTTCCCTTAGATTATAAAAAAGTCTACCTATTGTTCCCTTAAGGTAGCCTATAAACATATACTTTTTCATTTGAGATTCTAATTTCTAATATTTATATACTAAGACATGTGCCGAGGGACCCTAAATCCATGACTTAAACTATGTTTATGCCCTTTCCCTAACTATGTAGGTGTCTTTGAAAAAGATTTAGATGAAACTAAGTTCAATCGATATACTTGTTTCTAAGGTATTTCCCTAGAATGATTCAAGTAAAGATGAATAATTAAGCATGTACCTCACCATATCCAAAAGATTCCTATTGCGTCTCTCTACAACTCCATTTTATTGGATGTTTCAAGAAATGACAAATGAAAAATTATCCTTTCTTAAGCTAAGAAAGACTTGAACTCGCTAGATGGGTATTCACCACCATGGTTAAACCGAAGCTGTTTGGTATATACACCTAATTGCTTTTCTACCTCAGTGTTATACTCTAGAAACTTATCAAAAGTGTCTGACAAAAATCTCACATTAGATAAACATAACCATATATTGACTAGTCATCAATAAATGTAATGAAAAACTTAAAACCCCCTCTGGCTTGAATAAGGTACTTCTATGGTGTGGATGTCCGCATGATAAAAATATGCAGACATCCGCACCATAAAATTGTCCTCTATATATATAGTATGATAAGGAATTTATAGAAAAAAGACTGTGAGGGACAACATGCAAAGTTGTTAGATATGAATGATCTTTATAATTTAATAATTATCAATGGTTATCCCTCACAATTCCTTTTTATAAATCCCTTAAAATATTAAAACTATATATATACTATTCAAAATTGCAAACACCATTTCGATGAGACGAAAAGAGGCAATTAAAGGAAACCAATCAATCTAGCACCCCATGATACGAACCTAGATCGACTTGTTCCTAAACCCGTATTATATTAGCCCGGATCACGATTAAGTTCAGACTTTAATGGTCATCTCAACCCCTAATAAACTTATGATTAGAAACCTTGATATATAATGATGACGCCACAATAGGTGATGGATGTCCTATTGATAAGTAAAACTAAAATACTTGATTTCTATTAGGTGTTTTAGGTGTTTAAAAAAAACAAAGAAAATTTTTTCTCAGAAATATTTTTCTGTATGAATAATGTACTTAAATTTTATTCAGAAAATAAGCATTTAAATAGGCTACGGTTCAACTAATTTAAAAAAAAAAGAAAAAAAACCTAAAAACACTAGGTTACAACCAGCGATAAAGATTAGCAAACAATGGTGTTGGACGAATTTCTACGCTTTCCTAATCTATATTGGACTAATTAATTTCTTTATTTAAAATAGAAATTAATTAATTTTACAATTAAAATAATAAAACATCAAATTTTCTAAACTAATTTGTCTAGAAAATAAATAAATAAAAACCAAAATAAATACTATTTACTAAAATAAAAGTCAAATGTTCAAATTAGGAAAGTAGTTGACTATTTTGTGAAACAAGCTGTCTCTGACCAATCACCAGCTAGATTAGGCTCCAAATCAGCTCCCATAAACCAAATAGGATTAATATTCATTCCCATACATTGTCCATTGAATGGAATAAGTCAAACTTACTTGATTAACAAAAGAAGTCAAAGTCAGCACCAAAATGAGCATTTTTAGCCAAAAAGATGAGTTATGTGCACAAGAGGAATACAAATGCTTTGCTTCTACCTTGATATGATTCCATGGCCTCTTAGTGATATCAATTGATTTCATAAAAGTTTGGATCCATTCCTTGCTGCCCGGAGTCCACCGATGCACCAAAACAGTTACCCGGGTCCATCTCAGTCCTTACCACTTGGATGCATGAAACGAGCTTTAGTTCTTCGGATATTGTCATGCCCTCTGGAACTTGAATCACACCTTGTATGAAGCTAACCAGGTTGTCATTGAATCTCTTAGCTTGTCCCTAGTGATTGGTACCCTCTTCATCTGTACAGGATCAGCACACCAGCGGGTAGTCGGTTGTACGGGTATGGACGAATTCTCATCATTCTCCTCCTCTTGAAAAGGATTTGCCCTCAAATAAAAGTCATCACCTGTAGCAACTGGAGATAGATCAACAACAATAAAGGTGGCACTCACATTATACTCACTTGGTAAGTCAAGCTTGTAGGCATTGTCATTAACTTTCTCCAAAACTTGAAAAAGTCATTCTCCTCGAGGCATAAGCTTTAAGTTTCTTTGTTCGGGAAACCTCTCATTTCTTAAATATAACCAAACCTATTCTCCAGGTTCAAACACAACCTTTATTCAGCCTTGATTAGCATTCTTTGCATATTGTTCAATCCGCCTCTCGATGTTTGCTTTTGTCTTCTCATGAACCTGCTTTACAAAATCAGCTTTTTGTTTTCCATCTAGATTAGCACGTTCACTTAAAGGCAAAGGTGTTAAATCTAATGAAGTCAAAAGATTAAAACCATAAACAATTTCAAATGGAGTATATTTAGTAGTTGAATGTAAAGATCTATCATAAGCAAATTCAACAAGTGGCAAACATTCCTTCCATGTTTTCAAATTTCTACTTATTAATGCCCTTAACAATGTAGACAAAGTTCTATTTACTACCTCAGTTTGTCCATCAATTTATGGATGAAAAGTAGTTGAAAATAGAAGCTGAGTCCCTAACTTAGCCCACAAAGTTTTCCAAAAGTAACCTAAGAACTTAGCATCCCTATCCGAAACAAGAGTTTTAGGCATACTATGAAGTCTCGCTACTTCCTTAAAAAATAAATTAGCTACATTAGTTGCAACATTAGTTTTATTACATGCAATAAAATATGTCATCTTAGAAAACCTATCCACAACAACAAAAATTGAATTCTTATCTATCCTAGACCTAGGCAAACCAAGAATAAAATCCATAGACAAATCTACCCACGGAAAGGATGGGATCAGCAAAGGCATGTAAAATCCATACGGTTTCAACTTGGACTTGGACTTTTGACATTTAAAACACATTTCACAAATTCTCTCCACATCTCTCCTCATGTTAGACCAATAAAAATGTTCTTGCAGTAAGGGTAAAGTTTTTAAAATACCAAAATGACCCATTAAACCCCTACCATGACCTTCCTGAACTAGTAACTCCCTAATACTATAATTAGGTATACAAAGTTGATTTTCCCTAAAAAAATATCCCTCAAAGATGTAAAATTTATTAAAACCATATTTAGTACAGTTCCTAAATATTTCATCAAAATCAGTATCATGCTCATAAAGTTCCTTTAATTATTCAAATCCAAGCTATCTAGCATCTAAGGTAGAAAACAATACATACCTTCCGGATAATGCATCGGCAACCCAATTTTCCTTACATTTCTTGTAGTGGATGACATAAGGAAAAGTCTCAATAAACTCAATCCACTTAGCATGCCATCGATTAACCTTCCATTGGCCTTTGATATGCTTCAATGATTCATGATCCGTGTGAATCACAAATTCTTTCGGCATCAAGTAATGTTGCCATATCTCCAAAGCCCTCACCAAAGCATACATCTCTTTGTCATAGGTCGGGTACTTCAATGCAGCTCCATTTAACTTCTCACTAAAGTATGCTATCTTCCTTCTTGTATTAAAATAGCTTCAATACCTACACCTAAAGTATCACATTCAATTTTAAAATTTTTAGAAAAATTAGGCAATACTAGTAAAGGAGCATTAGTTAATTTTTCTTTCAACAGATTAAAAGATTTCTCTTATGCTTCCCTCCATCTGATCCAACATTCTTCTTTACAACTTCGATCAAAGATGCTGCAATGGTGCTAAAATCCTTGACAAATCTTCGATAGAAACTAGTTTAACCATGAAAGCTCATCACTTGGGTAATAGAGGTAGGTTTCTACCATCCTTGAATTGCTTGGACTTTAGATTGGTCAACTTTAATTTCTGCAACACTTACAACAAATCCTAGAAAAATAAATTTATCTTTACCAAAATCACACTTTTTCATGTTAGCAAATAACATTTTCTTCCAAAGAATATTTAAAACTTGCGAAAGATGTCCTACATGCTCATCAAGATTTTTGCTATATACTAACATATCAACAAAATACACAACCACAAATTTTCCAATAAATGGATGCATGACATGATTCATTAACCTCATAAAAGTGCTAGATACATTAGTTAAACCAAAAGGCACGACTAACCATTCGTACAATCCATATTTAGTTTTAAATGTAGTCTTTCATTCATCACCCTCTTTCATCCTAATTTTATGATACCCACTCCTAAGGTCAATTTTACTAAACATGCATGCACCATGTAATTCATCAAACATATCATCTAATCTAGAAATTGGATGTCTATATTTAATAGTTATATTATTAATAGCCTTACAATCAACACACACACACCATGAACCATCTTTCTTAGGCACTAATAAAACAGGGATAGCACATGGAATCATGCTCTCACGAATACAACATTTGTCAAGTAACTTACTTACCTATCTTTGTAACTCCTTTGTCTCCTTGGGATTACTCCTATATGCAGGCCTATTAGGAATTGCAGCTCCTGGTACAAAATCAATTTGATGTTCAATCCCTCAGATAAGTGGTAATCCATTAGGAATCTCCTCTGGAAAGACATCTTCAAAATCTTATAAAAAAGAAGAAATGGAACTTGGCAATTCAAGCTCTTCATGGTTAGCCTAATCATTTAGATAAACATCTTTATAAATCATAGCCAGCAATGGTTTATCACTCACGAATGCCTTTTTAATCTCACTCAAGCTAAGATAAAAACTCTCCTTTTTCTTTTCTGTCCTTTCTTTTTCCTTCCCACTCTTGGCCCCACAATTTTTCTCTCACTCGCGGCTTTTTCACTATTTTCCACCCTCTCGGCTTTTTCCTTATTTTTCCACTCAATTTCAGTTTTAGAAGACTTACCTTTGATGAAAGAACTGTCCTTACCTCTTTTCTCAATTGATGAAGCCGTAGGTGCCATACTTGCCCTCTCTTTTAGCTTTTTGGCCTCCCTTCTTTGTTGCATTTGAAGTTGGTATCTAAATACTTCCTTTGGGGTTAATGGCTCCAGCTTGATCTTCTTTTTCTTAAATTTAAATATAATGGAATTCTCTCTACCATGATGTATGATATCTTTATCAAATTGCATGGCCTACCCAATAAAATATGGCCAGCATGCATGGAAAGAACATCATATAAAACAACATCCATATATTTATCAATGCTGAATTTTACCTTGACTTGTTTGCTCATTTTCATCACACCACTATCGTTAAGCCATTGTAATCTATATGGTTCGGGATGTTTAATGGTTGTTAACCCTAACTTCTCAACTACCACATTACTAATTACATTAACACAACTTCCATTATCAATTATCATGCTACAAATTTTACCTTAAATTTAACATCGGGTATAGAAGAGGTTCTTTCTTTGGACTTGGTCTTCATCTTTATATACGATTAAAACCCTCCTTGAAACCAAGCTCAATTCGACTTTTGAAGCTTTGAGAGTCTCAGCTTCTCCATGTTCTTCAACATCAATTTCTTCCTCATCTAGTTCGGCTTCTCCTTCACTTTCTTCACTTTCATATTCTAACTCCCCATTGCATTTCATCACCGTAATTCTTCTATTTGGACATTGATTGGCAATGTATCCTTGCCTCTAGTACTTAACCAAACAATATCTCTAGTTCTAGAAGGTTTAGAATCAGATTTACCTTCAAACCTTGGTGCTTGTGCAAATTCGGCCTTAACCTTCTTTCTTCGTTGATTAGTGTTTTCATCTCCTTGCTTCAGTTTTGTCCTTGCTTCATAGGTGGGATTGCTTCTCAAAACACTTGAATTAATTCTCCCATTGTTAGAAATACCTCCAAACCGTGAGCTTGCACTCCTCCTCTTAAATTGGTTTTCAATTTTTATGGCCACATGTAGCATCTCTTCCAATTCTACATATTGTTGTAGCTCCACTTGCTTGGCTATCTCACGATTTAATCCTCCTAGAAACTGTGCCATGGTTGTCTCATGTTCCTCATTCATGCTCAATCTCATCATGAGCATCTTCATCTCCTTGTAGTAGTCTTCCATGGTCCTACTTCCTTGAGTTAATGATTGAAGCTTTTGATGTACCAACCTATGGTAATGACTTGGTACAAACCTCTTTCTCATGGCCCCTTTCATTTGTCGCCAAATTGTAATAGATTCATCTCCAACTCTTCTTCGGGTACTTTTCTCATTAGTCTACCATTGGAATGCATAATGTCCAAATTTCAAAGCAGCCACTTTCGCCTTCTTTGCCTCGAAATAGTTATGGAAATCAAATATCATCTCCATATGCTCCTCCCACTCTAAGCATGCCTCTTGATCACTTTTGCACAAAAATGGTGGGATGTTCACTTTAACATTCCCAAGGTCATCATCCTCATCTCTAGCTTACCTCCCACGATTTTACCTTCCTTGGAATGCAAAAATATCATCAAACTCCTCTTCTAGATTGTCTCCAAAATTACCTTCCTCAAATCCTTCCCTAGGACATCCACGACCTCCTCAACCTCGTCCTTGGCCTCCATTGAAATCCACCCTAGGACTCGACCCACCTTGTGAATTCTCAAATCTGTCCATTCTTTGATCTAGGTGGTCAAAGCAAACATTCATCCTTTAGAGTTATTCCAAATCGCCATCATGTCGGTAGGTTCACCTCCACTTCTCATTGCTCGAGATTCACCCTTGAACCCTACAAATTCCTCTTCAATAATTCTTAATGAGCCATCTCCTCTTCTCATTCTTGAATCTGCCATGTTAGTATAAATAATGCAAAAATCCTTTCCAAAATCACTCCCTCATATGTTTCACTCAAACAAGGTCTTGACACTCGTGTTTGCACACTAGTTTTGGGTTTTAACCCTCTTTTAAGCTCACACTCTCTTGCATTTTTCCACTCAAAGAATTATCTCAAAGTTTTAATTAAAACACACACAAAATAGCAACTAGATCACTAGTATGCCTTAATTAAACTTATCAACAAAACAGCAACTAAAACAAATAAATACTGAGTGAATTGACAAAACCTAATCTCGGCCTAACTAACCAAAAATAAGGTAAATCAACAAGCAATTTTTGAAATTAATAAGGAGCAGACTAGAGTATTAAAAAAATTAAAAATTTGAGGATAAAATTTAGGAAAGAGATTCAAACAATGAACAAGAACAATTTTGAACAAAATATGAAATAGTTGTTGGTTGTAGTTCTCGTAATTTTAAGTTTTTTTTGTTCGAATTCTTTACCAATTTTAATCCAAACAATTTTAGCACTCAAAATTCAAATTTCCAGCAGCCAATGTTGAATGAAACAGTAGCAACTCCAACAATTCTAAAGCAAACAATATTCAAACCTTTCAAACTTCAAAACCAGCCTTTTGTGCAGTAATTTTTTTTTTATTCGGCTTTTCTTCCTTTCTCTTTTTTTTTTTTAATTATTCACAGATTGTAAACACAAACTCCAACAGCAAGAAACAACAGCAAAATTGCAATTTCAAATGCCAAATTTCCACCAAACCCGAGACAAACTTTCAACAAAAACAAATTGGAAAAATGCGTAGGTTTTATGCAATATGTTCTCAAACTCCTCTTTTTTTTTCTTTTCTTTTTTGAATATATGAATGCAACTAATTTAAGATTAAAACAGCAAAAAAAAATCAACAATAACCCAAATTACGAAGAACTAATATGCAAAATAACCAACAAACTAGGAAACAAAAATTTAGATAATATAAAAGACAAATTCGGCTATGAAGACAAAAAAAAAAATATTTTTTTTTTAATATGCAAAACATGGATAGATAGGAAACAACCTTAACCTAATGTTAAAATTTTAGAATAACACAAAACAAAATAAAACAAATAAGATAGATCAAAGCTGAACAAAATTCGGCTCTAATACCAAATGATACGAACCTAGGTCGACTGGCTCTTAAACCCGTATTATATTAGCCCGAATCACAATTAAATTCAGATTTTAATGATCACTTTAATTCCTAATTAACTTGTGATTAAAAATCTTGGTGTAAGATGAAAACGTCACAATAGGTGATGGATATCCTATTGATAAGTTAAACTAAAATACTTTATTTCTATTAGATGTTTTAGGTGCTCAAAGAAAACAAAAAATTTTTTTTTCTCACAAATATTTTTTTATATGAATAATGTACTTAAATTTTATTAAAAAATAAGCCTTTAAATAGGCTAAGGTTCACAAAAAAAAACCCTAAAACACTAGGTTAAAACTGGCCATAGAGATTAGGAAACAATGGTGTTGGCCAAATTTCAATCATTTCCTAATCTAAGTTGGATTAATTAATTCTTTTATTTGAAATAGGAATTAATTAATTTTACAATTAAAATAATAAACCATCAACTTTCCTAAACTAATTTGTTTAGCAAATAAATAAATAAATAACAAAATAAAGACTATTTCTTAAAACAAAAGTCAAATGTTCAAATTAAAAAACTAGTTGACTAGTTTGTCAAACAAGCTGTCTTTGACCAATCACCAGCTAGATTAGGCTCCAAAATCAACTTTCATATGCCATGTAGGATGCCAAATAGGATTAATATTGATTTTCATATGTTGCCTCTTGATTGGAATAAGTCAAACTTGCTTGATCAATAAAAAAAATCAAAATCAGCATCAAAATGAGCATTTTCGGTCAAAAAGATGAGTTATGTGCACAAGTGGAACTTAAATGCTTTTGCTTCTGCCTTAATATGATTACATGGCCTCTTAATGATATCAATTGAGTTCATAAAATGTTGGATCCATTCATTGCTGCCCGTAGTCCACAGATGCACCAAAATAGTTTCCCGGTGCATCACAGTCTTCATCACTTGGATGCATGAAACGGGCTTTAGTTTTTCGGATATTGGCATGCCCTCTTGAACTTGAATCATATCTTGTATGAAGCTAATCAGATTGTCCTTAAATCTCTTAGTTTGTGCCTAGTGATTGATTCCGTCTTCATTTATACAGGATCAGTATTCCAATGGATAGTCGATTGTATGGGTACGTACTGATTCTTATCACCCCAGACCATACATTGCTACTTGCTTAGTAAGATTCTCCAAACATATAATATTACTACCCCAGCGGAAAGTCACGAGTACGGACGGATTCTTATCACCCCATACCATACATTGCTACTTGCTTAGTAAGATTCTCCAAACATATAATATTATATTTATATAAAATAAATATTAGTATAGTGGCAATGTTGTTAAGTAATGAGACAATTGAAATAAGAATTTGTATGGATAACCGCATATATGTAACCAAAAAAATAAATAAATAAATAAATATTGACTTTATAAAAGAGTTTGTCTTTTAGTAGAGAATTCCGAATTTAATTAAATTTAAAATGTTTTCATTTTCAAATACTTATTAATTAATTATATTATCAAATTGTTAATTCAATTTAAATTTAAAAATTTTAAATGATATCTTAAAACTCTTAATATTTTGCATGTAAGAATCCTTGTTTTAAAAATTCTTGCTATAGAACTATGACTCCATAACTGGATTTTCACTTCTGACAATGTTTTTTTTGAAAATATATATATATATATATATTATAATAATAATAATAAAAGAGGAAAAAGAATATATTGCTATTGTAACCTATTCACGATGTATATTATCTCATACTTTGTGTCGTGGGATCTTCAACGTTCACGTAGGGTAATCATACTCCAAGCATCGCTTTGATACTTACACGCGGCGAGCTTATCAGTGGCCACAAGCAGTGGAAACATTACCTTTGGAATGCGTACAAGCACGTGTCGACCAAGTGGGCGATGACCCAACAGTTTGTCATTGAGTGACCTAAAAGCTGTTATACCGTCACCTGCTAATCTGCTAATGCGCCCCACCGACGCTACAATTTGTTATTAATTTAAATTGTTATTATTAAAACAATTATTTTTAAAAATTTTAAATAAAAAATAATAAAATTAAATATTTCAGTTAAAATGTATTATATATATATAATAATAATTATGATAAGTAATAAAAGTTTAAAAATATATAATTCCCAAATAAATTCTAACTTTTTCAGATAAAAATATATAAAAACAGAGCTTTACCAAGTATATATATATATAAACTGAGAATTTTCTTTGAAATATATCTCCCATACATGCTTGGAAGGACGTGTAAATTTGAAACACTAGAATTATTTATCAATGAATTCACTAGATATTTATAAAAAGAAATTAGATTGCTCCTTTGGAATAATGGCACTGTTTCTTTACATAGAATACAGAGTTGAATAAGCTCTTTCAACTAAAAAAAAAAAAAAAAGTTCAATAAGCTCAACTTTCAAAAATCTACTAGATTAGTTAATAAATGAGCTTTGCTTTTCAAATTATATGGGATAATTTTTATCATTTATAATAATTTATTCCAATTTCAATATTTCAAAATTACAATTTTGCAACTATAAATGTAAATAATTTATTAATTGAGACAGCTACACTTATGATATAAAATTAATTGTTCAAATATATATATACAGTAATGATCACATGAGCTACGAGATATCTAACTCTTTTTTATCATTAGCTAATCAGAGGTAGGATAAGTAAATCATATGTGGTAATATTAATTTAAAGAATATTTATTTTAGTTTTTCAATATTATATACCTATTAAAAAAAATGAACCTTTTAATAGAAGTCAAAATAAATTTTCATATGGTACTTAAATGGCCCTAGATTTTTCTTTTTTAAAAATTAAAAATTTTATCCCC
Source organism: Ziziphus jujuba (assembly GCF_031755915.1). Taxonomy (NCBI): domain Eukaryota; kingdom Viridiplantae; phylum Streptophyta; class Magnoliopsida; order Rosales; family Rhamnaceae; genus Ziziphus; species Ziziphus jujuba. Next base: position 9,187,234 of record NC_083390.1, read on the forward strand.
ATTTAATTTCGTATTGCATCAAACATGACCCCCCCAAAATCTAACCAACTGAATCAAGTATATATATATATATATATATTTGTATAGGCTAAAATACATTAGCTCCCTAAAGTATCATATGCTTTCCACTTTACCTTTAAAATTTTTAAAAATATCAATTATCTTCGGGATTATTGTTTTTCGTTTTTTTGGTCAGTATAGTCCAATTTATAGATTTGGCAAAAACTAAGCATGCACACTGATTCTAATTTTAAAAACTGATTTTGGTTATTGAAAATTATTTAATTTGACAGTGATTAAAAGATAAGATGTTAAAATCTCATTCTTTTTGTATTATGTGTAAAGTAACACTCAAATTTTAAATTTTTTTTTTTTTGTGCAACACTTTTTAATAAAAAGTTCTTAAGAAAAAAAAAATGTTATTGAAAATAGATGCTAACAAAAGACACTACTAAAAATCAAAAAAATAAAAATTAAAAAAATTAAAAAAAAATAAAAATAAAATAAAAAAGGATACTAAACGTACCCTTTTAACTTCTAACTGCTCTAGAATTATTGCGGTTGGATTAGGCCATTTTGAATCAAAACATGAGTTTGACTTGCATTACGTATTCTGAAAAATTAAAAAGAAGATGAGTCAAATATATTGATAAAAAGTATTGGTATATGGAATGAGTCATTTTACTTTATATGATAGAATTAACAAATTTTATTTATTTATTTATTTCAATTGGAGATTTTAAATTTAATTTGTATGTGGTAATTTTGTTTTCCAACGTATTTTTTACCAAATAATGTAATCTCATTTCACTGGTTAAAAAAAAAATAAATAACAATATAAATTAAACTTGGATAAGCAAAATTTAATACAAGTCAGTTATATTTTACTCATTTATATCATATCATATGCTAAATGCAGTTGATTTTTGTGCCCATAATATTTCAAATCACGCATTTATTGCAAATAATCAGATTACACACTTTCAATGTAAAAAATTTAGATAAAATAGATCATTTAAGTGATTAAGTATATCTGTTTATGTTCATTAAAATATGAATTTAAATTATAACATATGAGTAGAAATTTTAGATAATTTATAAATTAACTAATTTGTTCAGAAAAATGTAAAAGATTTAAACCAAAAAAAAAAATTAAATAAAAAACCTTTTAAAAAATTGCGTACCTTGCGAGAAGAGATAATTCAAGGGAACCAATCAACCTAACACCCCAAACCATACGTTGCTACTTGCTTGCCAGATTATTTTGAAACCAAAAAAATATCTACAACATAAAATCGACATTAGGAGAGTGACAATGTTGAAAACGAAAATCATAAAAATCTATTTTTATTAACCTTTAAATCTTTTTAAAAATTAAAAATAAAAATTAAGATTAGAAGATGTATTTAGAACATATATAAATTTTAAATTGAATTTATTTTTTTTTAAAATGTAATACTTTAGTATATTTATATAAATTTTAAATATATTTTTAAATTTTAATTTTAAAAAATAATATAAAATTAATAATAAAAATTATTATAAGTAGAAACAGTTCTAACTTTAAACTTTTGACTTAATACCTAAATATTTTTTGGTGAATAAATTATATGACTTAATATTTGGAGTTTCAGATATGACTACGGCTTTTCAGAAAAGGGCAAAATAAAAAGACTATATATATATATATATAATATGACTATTGCCACCTAGTGATGGGGTATGTGTTATCCCATACGAAACGATTTATTTAGAAAGCCTCGTGTCGCGGGATCTACACCGTCACATAGGTTAATCAAAGTGCAATTATTGTTTTGATACTTAAAACGCAGCGAGCTTATCTGACGCAATAAGCAGTGGATATATTACCTTGTCCTTTGGAATGCGCGTGATACAGTTACAAATTCTAGCACGCGTTGACTATGAGAAATATCATCTTACTGTTTGTCATTGACTGGGTCACGCTGTCATATCCTGTACAATCCAAAAGATTCCGTCGCCTGCTAGTGGACCCCATCCTTTTATGTTCATCGACGGCTAGAATTTGTTTGGATATTTTCTATAATTCGAATATGTGGGGTCCCTAGTAAATTCCAACTTTTTTGGGTCAAAAGTAAATTTCGAACCTTTATTAATATATATATATATATATATATTAATATATATACACACATACATATTCCAACCTTTTCATAGAAAAATATGTAAAAGCAGAGAATTTTTTAGAGCTACTAGAACTTTTGAAAAAAAATATATACACATATATATTCCAACCTTTTCATAGAAAAATATGTAAAAGCAGAGAATTTTTTAGAGCTACTAGAACTTTTGAAAAAAACAAATATATATATATATATATATATGTGTGGAAATTTTATGATGAAAACGATCCATATGAAAATCGTAGTATTAATAATGGTTTTTCATAGTATGAACGGTGGTTTTTTAGAAAATCGTCACCAATACTATAAAAAATTATTATTAATACTGTAATTCATATGAGAACTGTTTGTACCATAGATGAACTGTATATCTAAGACCAATTATGTTTCTAAGGTAGTGTAAATCGTGGAAATTTGGAAAGAAAATAAGATAAATTTTATCCATGTATCTCTCCAAGTGGTTCGGAGAAACATAAGAATTATTTATTTATTTTTATTTTCTGTAGATCAATCAATATACTAGATATTTACCAAAAAGGTAATCAATCCACTTGATTGGTCCAATCCACTTGATTGGTCCTCTTGGATTTTTTTATAATAAAGAGTTCAATACGCCAGCGAAGAAGAAAAATCCACTAGTTTAGTAAATAATTGAGCTTTGCTTTTCAATTATGTATTTTGACCATATACGCATACATTATGGGAAGGTTCTCTGAACCAATTCAATTTTTTAAAATAATATTTAAGATTGGGCCATATATGTGCACTTTGTGGAAAGGTTCTCCGAACCAATTTAGTTTTTTAAAATAGTATTTAAGATGAGTTTTGTTATTTGTTATGATGATGAGTATTAATTTATTTAATAAATTTTAATTAGAATATTTGATTTTGTTATTTTTATAGTAAAATTTTAAGTAAACTATTTAATATTAATTATTTTAAGTGTCGTCTGATATATAAGTTTTATGGGTGATGATTGACTAAAAACGTGACAAGTAGAATTTTTCTATCAAAGAAATAATCTTGGTTATTGAAAATTATCTAATATGTCTGTGGATAAAAGATAATATGTTAAAATCTCATAAAGAGGAGAAAAAAAAAAAACAAAAAAAAACAAAACATTGCTATTTGTTTGATAAAAAATTAAAAAGTGTTTTCTTAATTACAAAAAACAGTGTCGATTTCTTTTTTTTTTAAAAAAAAAAAACGTGTAGGTGCCTTTTCCAAATAATACTGCAAAATAAAAATAATATGGTGCATTAATTAAAATATCAACTTACCGAAAATAACATTATTATTATTTTAAATGAACACTCCCTTCTTCTTCTTGAAACACTTTTTCATGAAAGTTCTGAAGAAAAAAATTGTTACAGAAAATAAATGCTAATAAATAATAATAATAATAATAATAATAAATGCTAATAAAAATACACTACCAAATATACCCTTTAACTTCTTATCTTTCTACATTTTTTTTTGTCTATGGTTAGATTAGGCCTTTTTAATGACTGAATTAAAAAAAAAAAAAAACATGAGTTTGATTTACAATACATGTTCTGAAAAATAAAAGAGGATGAGTGGAATTAGTCATTTTACTTTATATGATAGAATTAATAATTTTTTTTTCTTTTTTCTTTTTTTTTTCAATTGGAGCTTTTAATTGTAATTTGCATATAGTAATTTTGTTTTCCAATTTATTATTTATCAAATGATGCAATATCATTTAATTGGTTAAAAAATAATACAAATTAAATATGGGTAAGTAAAACTCAAATAGTCAATATATAATATTACGCCATTTCTTATATAAATAGAGCTGATGATTCTGGGAGTTATGCATCATATTACTATAAATTGAAGCATAAGAACACATAATTAGTTATAATTTATATAAGCGGGAACAAACACTACAACAAATCTGGGATTCAGCAACAATGATTATGGCTATGAAATTAATTATTTTCTGAACATAATTATAAGAAACGTAAAAATACTAAAAATATATATATAATTACCTTGATTTCTTTATAAGTAGTTACAATAATTAAACCATTGATTTGAAGATAACACCTGATCTGTGAAAAAAACTTGTTTGTACTTTGATAATTCACTACTTTTTTTTTTTTTTTGGTTAGTAAGAATAATTAACTTTCATTTAAAAATTATACTTCAAAATGAATAACCATCTTATAAAAAACTTAAGCCCTCTGAGCTAGTGCGCCTTTTGTATGCCCCCTAAATTACATAAAGTTTCATTTTGCTTCTTTAATTATTATTTTCTATTACTTTAATCATTTGGATTTTCAAGGCATGAATTTAATAAAATTAACTATATTACAATTTATGTAACTCTAATAATAAACTTATTACCAAAAAAGACTCAAACGATAAACTGATTTATTATGTTATTTTTAATTTTCAAATTATGCCACTTTAAGTTTGTTAATTTTTTAAACTCAAAATCACATGTTTAGATTAATGTAACAAAAAAAATAATTTAGATCCATTTATTATAATTATTATTATTATAAAAACGCTATTTGTTATCATTAGTAAATTATTATCAGTGGAACCACTATATCTTATAGTAATTTGAATGGTTATTATTGTTTTAGAATAAAAAATAATATAATTATATAATTCTAATTAATATTTATTATATAAACTAGTTATGGTAACTGTAGTGAAAAATAATAAAATCCTTATTTTATGAGTAGCAAAATAGAGAAAACAAAAAAGAAAAAAAAAAAAGAGATAATAGTTGACAATGGTAAATTGTAATTATCCATATATATATATATATATATATATAAGTAAATATATATATATATATATATATATTTTTGATGATTTAGGAAGGGGGAATTTAGTACTATATCTAGAACATAATACTTAAAAAAGTTACTACCAATATTACTATTTTTCACGTGCAACTTAAATTATTATTAATTTTGTTCTTTTATTAGTGCCATGTTGACAATTGGGCTTATAGTCACGTCTAAATAATATTAGGAACTCCTACATATTTTGTCCCATGGTAAAGTATTGAATTTAAAAGAGAGTAAAATTGATTATTTATTGATATGCTATATTATATATATTGGAAAAAGGCTCCATTTTTATTATTATTATCGAATGAATTTAATCCATATCTGCACATATACATAGAAAGATCAGGCATTGTCATTAGATTGCTGCATAGAAAGATCAGGCATTGTCATTAGATTGTCCTACTCGCAATGTCATTGTCTTTTGGAAAATGACCATTTAGGCTTTTAATTTTTTCCCTTTTTTCAAAAACAAAGATCCTCATGATTTTTATATTTTGTTAAAATAATATAATGACGTCGCCTATTGTTTTTTAAAAAAAAAAAAGAAAGAAAAAAAAAACTACATACATGTCAACAAAATTATTAGTTATTCAACTTTTAAAAATAAAAATGTGTATATATATATATATAATATATATATATATATACACAAAATTCTCTTATGTTAATGAATTATAAATAATACGCTTCTAAAATCTATGAACATAAAAATGAGCCACATCATGCGTGATGTGACATATTGATCAATAATACATAACTAAAAGTTTAATTATAGACATGACAACCTGTGGCTCTTACTTTGTGGATGCTTTTTATTATAAATTAAGAGAAAATTTTATAAAATTAAATATATTTAAAAAAATTATAAGAAAATAAAAAAAATAGTTGTAAAGAATAATTTTTTCTAGCACATGTACCATAGGGTTTCACTTTATATAATATTATTTTAGATATTTTTATTATTTTTTTTACAGTATATTTACCCATCCCTCAATCATGGAACATGTAATGTATAAAACAAAAGAATAATGATTGAGTTTTCGATTTTTTGAAAGAAGAATAATTATTGATGGTTGGAATCATTTTCTTTTCAATAACACTACAAAATTTTCTTAAATTTGTAAATTGTAAGTACAAAGTTAACAAATTTACTTTTCATTTTTATTTGGTGCTTTACCAAATTAACCTTTCGATTGGATTTGTATTATTTGTTACAAATAGTGATGATTATTGATATAGGACTATTATTATTTACATAGATTATTTATTTATTGGTTGCCTTTAATTATATAATGATTTTTTATTCTAAAAAATCTAATTTTAAAAAAATAAATTATTTTAAACAATTATTTAAATTACTAAATAGTATATGGATTCTAAATATCTTTTGACTAAGAGTGACAAAAGCGGAAAAGTCAGTCATTTTTTTTCTATATAAAGGATCAAACTAAAGAAGCTTAAGCACACCAAGCAAGAAAAGCAAAGCCAGCTAATTTTCCCATCTCTATAAGCCTTTTTTTTTTTTTTTTTTTTTTTTTTCCATACCAAAAAAAAAAATAAAAAAATGGGTTCTATTGTATCCGAAAACCCTCATTTGGTTTGCATTCCATTCCCAGCACAAGGCCATGTTAACCCATTCATGCAAATGGCTAAGCTTCTTCATGCCAGAGGCTTTTTCATAACCTTTGTTTACACTGAGTTTAACCATAGCCGTTTGCTCCGATCAAAAGGACCAGAGGCTGTGAAAAACTCACCCGGTTTCCGATTCGAAACGATTCCCGACGGTGTTCCACCGTCGAACCCGGATGCCACTCAGAGTGTGACCGAGCTTCTGTATTATACTCAGAAACACTCTGTGGCTCCTCTGAGAGATCTGATTAAAAGACTGAATGCCACTGAGGGTATTCCTCCTGTTGGATGTATAATCTCTGATGGGATTATGTGTTTTTCCATCAAAGTTGCCAGAGAACTTAAGATTCCTGAAGTTCAGTTTTGGACTGCTTCAACTTGTGGTCTCATGGCCTATCTTCAGTTTGGTGACCTTGTCCAAAAAGGAATTTACCCATTAAAAGGTATATTATAGACCACTTTATTCTCCTAGGCATCACTGTTCATGAGCAAAAATTTTCAGTGTTTCCGGAGCACTGTTCTCTCCCACCACACCATTGTCCTCTTCTCTCCCAAATAAGTGATACCCATACATGCGGGATCCACTTATTTGTGCCAAACAGACGGACTCCACAACATTTCTCTCTTTTCTCACAAATAAATGATACCCATGCATATGGGATTCACTCCTTTGTGAAAGAAGGGAGCAGTACTTCCGGAAACACTGGAACTTTTTTTTACTTAACAAAAAATAGAATATACACCCAGGAGAAAAGGGTTGATATTATATATTTTGCTGTTTGCTTTTTTGTTCTTGAATAGGATATTTTGACATTTAAAAAAAAAAAAAAAAAAAAAAAAAAACCTCATTTTACTTTTTTTTTTTTTTTTTTTTTCTATTTTTTAATTTTTTATTTCTGGTAGAAAGAGTTTAGGATTCTATCAAAAAAAAAAAGAAAAAAGAAAAAAAAAGGACCTCATTTGGATATTGCCGTTCATTTTTGCTGGGCATCACGACATATCACCGTTAACGGAATGTATGGTAGGATGCTGAAGACAACCAAAAATATAAAAAAAAAAATAAAAAAATAAAAAAATAAATAAAGAGGACGGCAAGGCCTAGGATTAAAGGGCTAATATTATATTATTTATTATTATATATGTTGGTTTTTGCTATTTTGGCCTTGAGTAAAAAATTTTGACATATAAGATCTCATTTTTACATTTTTTTTTTTTTTAATAATGTCCAGTAAACAAGTTTAATTAGGACTTTAATGGTTTCAAAGTCTCAAAAATGGTTTTAATTCGTTAGGTTTTCTTTTTGGACAGACGAGAGTTTACTCACAAACGGGTATATGAAAACACCATTGGAATGGATACCAGGAATGAAACACATGAGACTCAAAGACATGCCGAGCTTCGTCCGGAGCACAGATCCCAAAGACATAGCCTTCAACAGGTGGCTGGAAGAGGCTCAGGACAATCTGAAATCCGACGCCATCGTCATCAACACGTTCGAGGATTTCGAATCCGAAGTCCTTGAAGCACTGGCTTCCATGTTCCCCAACATCTACAGCATAGGTCCACTCTCATTGCAGGTCAAAAGCTTACCCAAAAACATCGACAGCGACGCGAAAATGCCAAGTTTGTGGAAGGAAAACACTGAGTGCCTCGCTTGGCTGGACAAGCAAAAACCAGATTCCACAGTTTACATAAACTTCGGCAGCATCGCGATGATGACGGAGGATAACCTGAAAGAGTTCGCTTGGGGACTCGCTAATAGTGGCCATCCATTCTTGTGGATACTCCGAAACGATGTCGTTCAAGGGAGCTCCGCCGTTTTGCCTCTCGAGTTCTTGGAGGAGACAAAAGATCGGGGTTTGATAGTGAATTGGGTCCCACAAGAGAAGGTTCTGAAACACCCTTCCGTTGGAGCTTTTCTGACTCACAGCGGTTGGAATTCGACTCTCGAAGGCATCTGCGGCGGGGTTCCGATGATCTGCTGGCCGTTTTTCGCCGAACAGCAGGTGAACTGCAGGTACGCTTGCACCACATGGGGGATAGGTTTGGAGATAAACAGCGTCGTAAAGAGGGAGGAGGTTTGTCGTCTTGTTAAGGAAATGATGGAGGAAGAGACTGGGAAGATTATGAGGAAGAAAGCTAAAGAGTGGAAGAGAAAAGCAGATGAAGCTGTGGGTGAAGGTGGTTCTGCTTGTAAGGATTTTAATCATTTAGTTATGGAGCTTCAGAGGCTGTCGTTTAATGGCCGATGAAAAAACAGCCTTGGTTTATTTATAATTTAGAAAAATATAATAATAATATAATAATAACGATGATGATGACGACGATGATGATGCAAGGCACTTGCTATAATAATGCTGCGTGCATAGCTTAAGAAAATTATTGTATTATGCTATGTGTGCAGTGTATAAAAATTAAGAAAATTAATATATATAGCAGTGTATATGAAAATCTTTATGGCTCATATAATATAAAGTCATATGATTTTCAAGAATAATGTAAACTCTATTTTGATGGAAATGAATTAATAGATTTGATTAGTTTCGAGTGCATTTTTATGGAATTTTATCACATAAGCTCTTATATGTTATTGTATATGATTTAAAATTTCAATATATGTTATATTTAGATTTTACATAATTAGTGTTGATCATTCACTTCAAAAAGTGAAAAATGTTTGGGAATTTTAGCATTTAAGTTTTTCTTTGTTCCTTTCTTCTAACTTACCAAAAACCTATGACCTTAATGGTGTAAGTATAAGGGGCAATACTATAAGGCCAACATTACTTGAGGTACTTTTACAATTAGGAATATATTATCCGTGTTAATTGTTGTTTAATAAAATACCATATAGATAGAACTTAAAAACTCTATATCACCCCCCAATTTAATTATAACAATCAACTAATTTATTAAATTAATTAACAAGTATATATGTGTTATTATTTAATTGGTTAATATATTAATATAATCTATATATGAGTAAGTCTAATGACATATACAACACTTTGTAAATAAGTTAATAGATTGGTTTGTAGTTTTAGTATTATTTATTAAATTATATTTATTTTGCATTTGGAAATAATCCATATAACAATGACAATTGATGTAACTCCCTAACGGTGGTTCAATTAGACTAGAGGTAAAAAGAAAAAAAAAAAAATCATGTTCCTGATTTAACAATTTTTTTAATGATAAATTTATTTATCTAATTGTTATTAGATATTTTGTGTAAACTAGCCATAATCATATGACTTATTTATAGGGTTTATTTGTGTCAGTAATGAGACTGATTTATTTGTTGACTTTTTTAGTAAGAGCCTTGGATATATACTCTCTGTAATAGTTCAGGACCTGTTCCCAATTAGCTTATTCTCTATTTATTATTATTATTATTACTATTATTATTTGTTAATTATTTTATACATATATATATATAGAGATAAATTGGAAAATTAGTTATTAGTGAATTAGTATGATACGTGAGATAGTGAAATTAAGGCCTGAGGTATCTATACATACCTATTTGGTATAATTTGAGGGAGAAAGGTTAGAGTGGAATGTGTTTATTAGGCACCATTCTTGTGTTTTATTTTGCAGGTTAAAGGATCTAAAGAATCTGATAAATCAATGGCTCCATTTAAATGTTAGTATATCATATTTTTAAATACAGTATATGGATGTGTGTAGATCCTGCATTTATAGTGCTATAATTAATACATGTGTAATTGTTTATTTTATCGTAGTACTAACAATTGGTATAAGAGCCACACACAAATTTATTACACTGTTTTTTATGCATTTTTTTTCAAAATATTATGGTTGTATTCAGATTGTAGTGATTTGGTCAAAATTGAACTTTGTATTTTATTAATTGGTTTCTTTTCTATATTTTTAAGCCCTTTAACTGATATAAATATATACATAAAATATTATATTTTATGAGTGTCGTATCGGGTTCCAATTATATTTTATATAGTCTATTGTATTTTTGCAAAATTTTGAGAAAATTGTTTTTGCATGAATTTATGACCTGAGCAATGTTGGAAATTGATTTCGAGTTGAATGGAGTGATTTAGAGGCTTCAATTTACCCTGAAACCATGTGAAATCTGGCAACACTATGAAATACACAGCCGACATGCTACCGTGTTTAGGCATCAGCTTGCGGGTGGTTTTCAACTAGTTTGACACTGGAATCCTATTGTCGCCGTCCTGACAAATCGAACAGCAATAGAATCGCCAAAAATGGACAGCAGATGTGAGAGAAACCCACAGGTTAGGCAAGTGGTTTCGTAACTAGGAAACCAGAAAACCAGGTTGACTTGCGACATAGTTACTTATTGAAGATGAAACATGCAATAGGTCATTTGGTGTTGTTTGCTGCCATCAGCAATTGAATTGTTTAAAAAAAAATTATATATTTGTTAATTTTATATATGATTTTATTATTATTATTATTATTATTATTTTATTTTATTTGAAAAAAACGAATTCATTTATTTAATTTATTCTCAAACTTTATATATTTTTTTATTTCATTATTTTTGAAAATTTTACTCCATTCTCATTTCGTCAATTTCATTTAATTAAAATGCCTAAGTTTCAAAGTAAATATTTTTGTCAAAATTGCCCATTAAAAGGTTTTACATTATGTTTGACATAGTGGTGTGGATAGATTAAGTGCTTGCTTGTTGCAAGATTTAGTATGTTCAAACCATGAATGATCATGAGGCTCAGTACTTAGTTAGCATAATGGTGTGGAATTTTAAGTACTCACCTATCGTAAATCTTAATTTATCCATATAATGAAATTGTCAATATAACAAAAGTTAACATAGTAAATATATTTTTATGACATGACCTGTCCCGGGAATCCTTCCAGGATCTTCCGGGTAGTCCCGCATAGTGAAGTTCCATCGGACAATCCCTAGAGAATATCCAACGGAACCTTACCTTAAAACGTGGATAACGAACACAAGCGATAACAATAATACCTCAATATATATATATATATATATATATATAATAAATCCACAACAGCATAAAGTCCACAACCAGCATACTGCACTATAGGCCATAACTAGATATATAAGTACCATGGTCTCTACTGAGTCCCATATTTAAAATCAGAGCATTCTAAGAGTATTAATGAAGTCTAGAAATACAAATAAATAATTAAATAAGTTCAAAAGATAATGATAAATAAAGAAAGGATAAATAGGCTGCTATCGTGGAAGGAAAAAAGCGATAAGCTGTGCACGAGGTAGATTGCTACTAGCTGCCTTGGTTTAGGGGAACAAATTTAAAACAATAAAATGTGAGATAAGGGAATCTCAATGAGTGGCATAGTATAATATAAAAATAATAATTTATTTGCATAAAAATCTTTCTCTCAAGACCTCTAGTTCCGCTCTTTTGAAAAGTTTCCCGTTTAGAAATCATTTCACAAAACCCAAACTTATATCGCAATTTAGTCTCACAAAAATTCGATGCTCAAAGGTATAAAATGAACAATCAATACAATATTACAAAATACCATAAACATGGTGTAAATTATGAGCATAAAATCTTATAACACAGTCCATGAGATAAATATGAAAATACAGAAATAACCACAATATTTGCAAATCAACAATATATTCAAACGTATACAATGTATCATATAATGTACTAATCTATAGACCGTGGGATACACCCATCTCACGACCCTCAATGTATGAAAGGTGTCGTGGAAATAATAAATAACCATTGGGATGTATCCAACCTCACGATCCGTGGCAATAATAAACCTTTGGGTGAAACTAAACTCACGTCACCGTGGTAATAATAATAAATTATCGAAGAAACCCGACCTCACGGTCCATGACAATAATAAACCGTTGGGTGAGACTAACCTCATTGCACCATGATAATAATAATAAACCATCGGATAAACCTGACCTCACAGTCCATGGCAGTAATAAACTGTTGGGTGAGACCAACCTCACGGCACTGTAGCAAACCCAGCGCGCTATAATATAATACTGAATCGAAACTCTGGTATATATGGTACATTAATTAAAAATAACCGATACAGTATCCTTAAAACAATCTTGTAATATCTCAAACACTTTTCCGAACAATACTGTATCATAAGTCCTTAT